>NC_073639.1:71977500-73227500 GCF_029407905.1 Bubalus kerabau | reverse complement strand
GAGAAGCCCCCAGTGTCTCTTGGTCCTTTGCTCTGGGGTTTGGGTCCAGGGCTCCCCCAGCTGAGATTCCTTTAGGGGTGTGGGCAGTTTTCCTAGAGCCATCTACATGCTCTTTCAGGAATGTTTGTCAATGGCAGGTCACCTGTAGATTTCCAAAGGTGCGTAGGATACAGTTCATGCCTCTGGAAGCTCCCAGGCCAGTGGGACAGTGACTGAGTGTGTGCATGTGTGTGTGTGTCTGTGTGCACGCGCGTTCTCCCAGGCCAGTGGGACAGTGACTGAGTGTGTGCATGTGTGTGTGTGTCTGTGTGCACTCGCATACTCCCAGGCCAGTGGGACAGTGACTGAGTGTGTGTGTGTGTGTGTGTGCTCCTAGGCCAGTGGGACAGTGAGTGTGTGTGTGTGTGTGTGTGTGTGCGCGCGCGTGTGTGCGCGCATGCTCACTGATGGAAATGGCACAGAGAAGGCCCTGAGCAAGGTGGAGACGCCCCGGCTGCCCAGCTGGCCGAGACCCTCTGCTCTCTGCTGCTCTATGTACAGTGAAGGGCCTGGACTCGCAGCCGCACTGGCCTCGCCTGGCGGGGATCACGAAGGCCTCGTCTCCGCTCCTTGTTAAAGGGCAGGTTTCAATTTGGCACATTTGGGTGGGGAGGGGGCGGATTCTTGCTGAATTGAAAGTTGCCCTTGAAAAAGAGCCCAGGTGACGCGAGTGTACCTTAAAGCCCAGGAAGGGCTGCCCTACCCCTCCTCCACCTCTCCCTCCTCCTGAGCCCGTGACACCAAGACGCCAAGCGTGAGTCTCCAAGGGCCACAAGGAGGGGTGCTGCTGGGAGGGAGAGGCCGGGGCCCCCTGGGAGACCCCAAACCCGTGCCGTTTGCGGGTTTTCCTCCTAAAAGTCCTGGTAGGGGCTAGGGGATTGGCTGAAGGCCACAGCCCTCAGCGTCCCCCAGCTCTCCTTCTCTTGCGGGAGACAAGGTTGAAGCTTTTGGAAAGAAACCTTTACTAGAGAGAAACTCAGTGAACGCCAGAGCCCAGACAGGAGGGAGGTGAAGGGGTGTCAGGCCCTCAGTGCCGTCTTGGGGGCTGGGCCCCGGGGTGTGTCCTCACCTCCGAGGGGAGTTCTCACCCCAGGAGAGGGCAGGTTTTCTGTTCTCTGCCCTGCCGTGCCCCATTCTGGCCAGAGGAACCAAAGGTGGTTAATTGGTCATCGGTGACCCTCCCATAAAAGATGAAACAGCTGGTGGAGGCGGAAAGAAGGCACCCACCTCCGCCCCCTGCTCTGCTGGCAAGGCCGTGCCCTGAGGCCCGGGTCCTTGTGGTGCCGCTGCTGCGCGTGCGGTCCTGTGACCTCCCGCATGAGCTCAGCTCTCTTATCTGTGAAACTGCAAGAGGGACAGTGAGCAATATCGTCTCTCTATCGACCTTGCAGGCTGCCAAAAGGCACCCGTGGGCCAGGAGCTAGAGGTGCTGCGATGGATCTGATGAATCCGTGGGAGGAGATGGAGAAAAGAGAACCCAGCTCAGACCCTGGTGCCATCTCTGCAGGGGAGAGGGGGGTCCTCGCCCCAGGGAGGGCAGCAGTGAGTGATAACGCTGAGTCCCAGGCTGGGGGCCAGGTTGAGGAAGCAGGGGGCTCAGGGCAAAGCAACTTTCGGGGGATCGGTCCTCCAAAGCTCCCCTGAGCTGCAGGCCTGTAGGAGACCGCCCAGAGAGGAGCCAGGGCAGCCTGGCTGCCAGCTGAGCTTTCTCCCATCCTGGCTCTCAGGAGGTCAACAGGAGAGACCCGCTCCTCTCATCCCAAGGCTGCTGGGGGCGCAGTCCCACAGGCTCTGTGATGGCCCTGCACGTCACAGTTTACAGCGCATTTTCTTACCTGTCAGGAGATCCTCCCAACCATTCTGAGGATGGGACTAGATAACAAGCCCATTTTACAGATGGGGAAACTGAGGCCCCAGGAGGCAAAGGGACAGAGAAGACAGCTTGTTTAGAGAGGCTCTTTATATTTGTTCATCCTTATGATCATCATCTGTCCACTCACCTGGTCAAGACTCTACAGGCCAGGCTATATACCCAAGGAGCTCAAGGGTTAGGGGTGGAAGAAAGACTTTCCCAGGTCAGACGGAAGATGGTGGCAGTTGCACAGCGATGAGAATGGACTCAGGGCCACTGAAGTGCACAGTTAAATATGGTTAATATAGTATGTTTTATATTCTGTGACTTTTACCGCAGTAAAAAAAGAAAAAGGCTTTCCCCGGTCACCTCTGCCCTAAATTCAGACTAGGCGTTAAGAGGAACATGTTATCATGCTAAGCAACCACATTTTCAGCCATAAAATTAACGTCATGATGGAAACAGTTAATATTTATTTCCTTATTTATAGTCCTCTTTGTCCTAAAGAGCAGAGAGAGCATCTTACACCAGAAGGCACGTCATAAAAATACTGATAAAGAGGATCAACGTGGGAGAAGACAGAGACAGAAAACGAAGTCCACAGAGACAAAGAAAATACATGTTTCCCATCACAAGGGGCTACATAATGACCATGGCTGAGTTTCAGAGTTGGCTCTGAGATTCCTGGCAGTTGAAGGAAAAAGGGAAATGTGATCTATTATGCAATTCTCATCGTTAGAAACGAGGAGGTTTTCTTGAGCCTCAAGGAAAACAGCCTGTCCTGGGACTGTGTTCTGAAGGGGCTTCCTCCCTGGAGCCCCACAGAGGTAGTGGGTGATGTGATGGGTCCCACCTGCAGCGAGTGAATTCCTGGGGGCTGTTTCTGCATTGGTCTTTGCAAAAGCAAAGGCTCAGTATCTACTACAAATCCAGTGATGGGGTTCAGTGAGAGTTCTGGATGACACAGTTACAGACCATGGCCCTGGCCTGACACCGGGAGTGAACTTCTGGGTCCCTAGAGTGCTGAGCATGCCTCAGAAGCTCCCCCATCCCCAGAATTTCCAAAAACATTTTTATTGATGTATCACATGCCTACATCATCTAATGGACATCAGATGAGTTCCTTCCTCCTGGAGGATTCTGTGAGGCCAGAGTGATGCCAGGTATGCGTGAGGAGACGGGGTGGGACGGAGACGTTGTGATGAAGACGGGCGTTTGGGGGGGTCCGTGGGCCTCCAGCCTCTCTCCCCACTTCCTTCCAAGGCTACTCGGGTCCCGGGGGCCCCCGGCCTCAGTGTCCAGGACACTTCCCGTGCACCCTCTGGCCCGAGCACAGCCCAGCTTGAATCTGTCGCTTTGACTTGGGGGAAGCACCGCCCTGCCCTGGCCAGGCTTCAGGGGCCAAATATTTCAATTATGAGGACGCGGTCAGGCCCTGCCCACTCCAGCCTCAGTGATGGCGGCGAGGAGAGGATGTCCCCGGCGGGAGCGGTGGGCGGCGTGCGGGGGGAGCCGCAGACGGGAGAGGGGATGAGAGGCTGAGCAGACAGGCCCTCTCCGCTGGCTGAGAACAAAACCGCTGGCTGGGAGGAAAATATGTGTGAGGCATTCTTGCAATTCCAAGAGGCTCCGTCCAGCTCCTGCCCAGACGGTCAATGAATCAAAGCCCGGGGGGCCCTACCTGTCAGCAGGTTTTCTCCGGCCCCACCACTCACCGGGCCCCACCTCTCCAGCCCCACAAGGCCAGCTGGAACACTCCCAGTTCCCCAGGAGGACGGCTGTTCAAAGACGAGTGACTCACCGGCCAAGAGCAGATGCGGGCAGCCCTCCATCTCCACCTGCTCTGCTCCCCCTCCACCGCCTTGGAGAGGGGGCATCACCCGCTGCAGGGGTTTAATGGTGCCCCCCCACACCCTCCACACCCGGGAACACACACGTCCACGTCGGAATCCCTGGAACCTGGGCAGTTGTGTCCGTATTTGGGAAAAGAATCTTCGCGGGTGTCACTGAGTTAGGGATATCTCGAGGTGAGCTCATCTGGGGAGTTTTCAAGTGAGCCCGCAGAGCAAGGACAAGTGTCCTTATAAGAGACACACAGAGGACAGGAGAGGAGACCCAGGTGAAGGCAGATGCAGCCACACGCCAAGGAATGCCTGGGGCCACCAGAAGCTGGAGGAGGCGGGGCGGATCCTCCGCTGGAGCCTCGAGAGGGAGCTCAGGCTTGCCAACCCCTTGATTTAGGACTTCCAGCCTCCAGAACTGTGAGAGAGGAAACTGTTCAAGCCACCCAGTTTGTGGGAATGTTACAGCCGCCCTAGCACACTCACACACCCGTCTACCCCCTCGAAGGAGCCCTGCGTTTTCATGTTGCAAATCACGCTGCCGGCCCTGCCCAACTTCACCTTCTCCGCTGACCTCCCTGACGAGGCTGCCTCCCTTCCTCTGGCCACGTGGCGTAGTGGTCTGCTAAAGGTCCCATCTGATCACCGCACGACACCTTTGCTCTGGCTCTTGCCTTTGTTGAGAACGCCCTTCCTCCTCTGCTACGTGGGAAATTCTGGTCCTCCAAGGCCCAGCTCAAATGTCACCTCTTCCATGAAGTCTTCCTTGACTCCTTCCCTTGGACCATCCTAAGTCCGTTTTAGCTCCAATCGTATATTCACACAGGGCTCTAGAATTCACCAAACTCTTCCTTTATATGATCATGTTTCACAAGGATAATGATACCTACTGTTGGTTGTGTACCTACTATGCACAGAGCATGCAGTAGGCACTTTACATGGATAATAAAAATAATAGGCCCGTGCTGGGCACTTCACCACATTACAGTGTAAAGTGAGACCAGCCTCGTCCACAGCTCTTGGCAGCTAAGAAATACAGAATCTTGGAACTTCCCTGGCGGCCCAGTGGTTGAGACTCCGCACTCCCAATGCAGGCGGCCCAGGATCGATCCCTGGTCAGGGAACTAGATCCCACACGTTGCAACTAGGGATGCTGCGTGCCGCAAGGAAGACCCTGTGCAGCCAAATGAACAACAGGCGCACAGAGTCGTGGCCCCACCTCGGACAAGCCCGCTGGAAGCTGCATTTCTGTGCAGGTCTCCGAGGATCCCATTCACTGGAGTCTGAGAAGGGCTGACCTGCTGCGCCCAGCGTGGGGCCAGGACTCTGACACCCTGGGTTTGAATCCTGGCTCAGCCCTTTCCAGCTGGGGGAGCTCGGGCAAGTTTCTGCCATCTGCTGGGCCTCACTTTCCTCCTCTGTCTCGTGACTCTCCGACAGCCTTTTCAAGAAATAGAGGCCGTCATGCTCGGCGCACAGGGTGGGCCAGTCAGGTAGCGTCTGATTATCCAAGTCCTAGCTGCCTCCTCCTACCCTGACCACAAGGGCTATCTGTTCTGGATTGATTTCCAGACCTTCTGAAAGCCTCCTGCCACGGCGACCCCGACCCTCCTGAGGGAAACCTTGGGTGTCCTGGAGGCTGCAGAGGTGGTACTGGGGTGCAAGGGGGGCCTTTTCATCTTCCCCCTCCTACCCCTGGCCCGGGCTGGGGACCCCAGGACCCCCCACTCAGTTCAGCCTGCTGCATCCTCTAGTCACCGCCCCTCCCCCGAGGGACTCCCCCCTCCCCTGGGGAGGTCCCGCCTACTAGCAGCAGTGAACCCCCAGGGAAGCACTGGAGGAGGAGGGTGGGGGCTGGGCATGAGGTCAGCCCCCACGTCAGCCCCTCTCACTTTCCCTGGAAGAGGCCGCTGAGTGGGTGCCAGCCCTGGCGGAGGTCTGTCCCTGCTCCAGGGCCAGACCACAGGCAGCCACGCTGGGCCACTGCCAGGCCTGGGGGAGGCGTTCTCAGCCCCCCAGCTCCTCTCCGTCTCGCCTTGAGGACCCCTCCCCGACCCCAGATCCAAGCAACCAACGAGGCCTCTTCGAAGCAGGTGAGGTCATTCTCTCCACCAGACCAGCCCGAGGCAGAGAAGCACCACCCACGTGGCAGGGTTCCCACACCCCCCATCCTGGAGTCCCCCATCCAGGCCTCCTCTCCCAGCAGCCCTGGGCCCCCGACTCCCTCCACTCCCCGCCCTCCAAGGGGCTCGGAGGAGCGGCCCCCAAACACCTGTTGGAGGCATGGACTTGGGTGGGCTGAGTGGAAACACGGGACAGACCCCCTTCCAGACCACCTTTCAGCGTCTGAGTGGGTCCATGCAGACAGGCCCAGAGTGGACCTTTGAACAAGCTTAGGGTGCTCGGGGCGCAGACAGGGCCCAGAGCCTCCAGCTCCAGGCATCATTTGCTGCCTCCAGAACCCGGCCTGCATTGGCTGGGCTGATTCTGTGCCCACAGCTTGGCCAAGATAAAGTCTTTCTCCCAATTTTTAAGGTTTCCCCATCACACTGGTCGAGATAGCCAGAATGTTTCTGCCAAAGGCCTGGGGAGGTTCATGGGCCTTGACGATGGGTGAGCACAGGGAACCTCAGGAGACTTTCGAGGAGTTCAAATCTCAGAGTTGGAGCTTCCCAGGTGGCGCTAGTGGTAAAGAATCCGCTTGCTGACGCAAGAGATGCAAGAGACGTGGGTTCGATCCCTGGGTCAGAAAGATCCTCTGGGGGAGGAAATGGCAACATACTCCAGTATTCTTGCCTGGAGAATCCCACGGACAGAGGAGCCTGGCAGACTATAGTCCATGGGATCACAGAGTCTGACATGATTACTGAAGTGACTGAACACGCATGCACGTATCTCAGAGTTAGTCAAGATCAGTAGTTCTCAGCTGGGATGATTTCATCCCAACCCTCCCCTCCCCACGGCCCCAGGACGTTCGGCAACACCTGGAGACATTGCTGGTTGTCACACAGAGCTGGTGGGTGTGCCCCTTACTGGCATCGAGAGAGTAGAGGCCAGGCTTGTGGCTAAACATCCGATAAACCACAGGACGGCCCCCCTTGCAGGACTCATGGGCTGCAGTGTTAAACGTGCAGAGGCTCAGCCCAGTTCAAAACGACTCCATCAAACAAACCCCTCGTCTCTCGGCATCTAATCTGCTCCTGGACAAGATGCCCCCCAAAATGGACCGTGGCTTCAGGCCTCGTGTTGTGTGAGCACATGCAGGTAGGCAAACGCATAGGAAGTGATCCGAGAGGGCAACAACAAGGTGAGTTCACACACAGAAGTGCGGGGCAGCTCCGAGGATGGGGGCCAGGAGGCCTTCATCCTGGTTCTGTGTGCCCTGGACCTGCCCCCTTTCTTCTCTGAGCCCTGGTTTTTGCATCAGAGAGATTGGCTTAGGGGAGCGCAGGCTTTCAGCCAGACTACCGTGAGATCGGATCCTGGATCTCTTCCTCACCAGCTATGGTAACCTGGGCTTATTACTTTTCTTCTGAGTCCCATTTCCTCGTATGTAAAGTGGGGACCCCACATTCTGCCTCAGAGGGCTGCTGGGAAGATGAAAGGAGATAGTACATGGAAGGCGCCTCCCAGCCCAGTGCTGCCTCGTGGCAGGCACTCCTTGATGGCACCCTTCCCTGTCACTTCCGAGGTTCACGCCGACCCAGAATCTCTGCCAGGGCTGGCATGCTGCAACCCAGCAGCTTGGGGTTGCAGATAAAATCCAGCACACTGAAATTCAAACTTAACCGGATGTCCTGTATTTTTATTTGCTAACTGTGGCCCGCTGCCTCCTTTTGCAAATAAAGCTTTATTGGGACACAGCCTTGCCTGTTGATTGACACATCGTCTCGGGCTGCTTTTTGTGCTATAATGAGAGTCAGAGACCTGAATGGTCTGCAAAGCCTAAAATAGTTTCAGTATCTGATCCTTTAACAAAAAAGCATGCTGAACCCTGGCCTAAGTTGGGAAATGATCGCTTCAGGGCAGTGGGAGTGTGTCTAGAGCCCATGAAGGAACTGCTGCCCTTTCTGGGCAGTGTGGGAAGGTAAGTGCAGAGGAAGGTGGGCCCTTTCATTTACCCTGTGGCTGCAACCTGCAAGAAATCAGAAAGAGCCTTGGCCTCAGGGAATGGAGGCCAGGGTTTTGTACCTGGCCCTCTGCTGACTTTCAAGTGACCTTGGCAAAGGCCCTTGCCTGCTCTGGGTCCAGGCCCAAGCCTCACGGCTTGCGGGATGTTGGTTTCCCAACCAGTGGGCGAACCCCTGTCCCCTTGCCTTGGAAGCTCGGAGTCCTAACCACTGGACCGCCAGGGTAGCCCCACTGGGCCCAGTTCTTACTGCCTTCATTTGCTCCATGGATGGTTATTAAACATGAACTGCTTACATGTACAGATGCCGCTGGACCCGTGTCCCTGCTCTCCTGGGGGTAAGAGAGGATGATCAGACCCATGTGTCTACAGGCTGGTGTCAGCAGGAGAGGCGAAGACGAGGAAGCTGTGGTAGACCTGGGGATGGGAAGGGATGCATGAGTGGAGACCATGATGGAGGAGGAGCCCACGATTTCCCCACCTGCTGCCTCCTGGGGGTCGCTGAGGGCAGGAAGGGATCGACTCTGGCCAAGAGGCAACGTTTTCTTAAGCCCCTTTGCATCAGAACCCTAAGAGGGGGACCTGTCACATTCTCCTCTGGTCTGGAGAGAAGCTGCCGGCCAGCAGGGCTGCCCCCTCGGGGGAGTGGAGTGAGGCAGGGAGCTGGGGGAATGGAGGAAGGCCCGAATTCTGACAGTGGCCAGCAGCTACCCTCTTCCTGGTTTCCTGCGCCCATTCCCAGGAGTGTCCTGTCCCGAGCCCGTAGCTGGCCAAACTGGGGTCAGCCCTGTGGCCAGGCCAGGGGACCAGGAGGGCTTCACTAAGGGGGCTTCCTGCACAGCGTAGCTCAGACCCCCCTGGGCCGACCCACAGCCCCGGGCAGAGTGGGTCAGAGGCTCCTCCCAGCCTTGGCTTGTCCCCCTCCAAGGGCCTGGCCTGGACACCCTAGAAGGTCAGGAACCTGGCCCTGTCTGGAGGGGAGCGGTGGTTGACGGGGGCGGTGAGACAGCTGTCAAACCTGCCTAGTAGCTCCACCCGTGCTCCCTGCGCCCCTAGAATCTCCAGCAACATGGCTTTATTCCCTTTTCCATTGAGGAGCCTCTCAGTTCTGAATTCTTTCACCTGGATTGGTTTTCTGCTGGATCGATCTGATGCACAAGTTACTAATGATGATGGCACGATGCTGTGCCAAGGGGTGCTGGCAGCTCAGCAGAGACACCACTAAGTCACACATTTACATTTTAATTGGGGTCTCTGGCGCCCTAAGGCAAATGAGTGACTAATGGTGGAATTTTAGACACATGGCAAGTCTGTAGGGGGTAAGACCCTTGGATTACAGTGTGTATGAAAAACTAGTTCCTTAGGTGAGCAGGGCTATAAAGTTTACTAATGTAAAACTCATCTCATAGGCATTCATTTGCTTAATTTCCTAATAGCCCGATTGAAGAGTCAGGTCTCATTTGAGACTCTCATTCATGTATTTATTCAGTGCCTGGCTCTGTGCCGGGTACTAGAACCCCGGGGGTTGGGTGGAGTGGGGTGGTAAAAACACAGGATCCCTTTTAGGGACTCCCCTGGTGGTCCAGGGGCTGTGACTCCGAACTCCCAATACAGGGGGCCCGGGTTCGATCCCCAGTTGGGGAGCTGGAGCCCACATCCTGCAACTAAGACCCACTGCAGCAAATAAACAAACAAACAAATACTGAAAAATAAATAAATAAATAAAAACAAGATCCCTTTTAAAAGGAGGCCATGTAGTACAGAAGACATACCACACACCGTGATAGAGAAGCGTGCATGTGTGCTAAGTCACTTTAGTCGTGTCTGATTCTGTGCAACCCCATGGACTGTAGTCCGCCAGGCTCCTCTGTCCATGGGATTCTCCAGGCAAGAGTACTGGAGTGAGCTGCCATGCCCTCCTCCAAGGGATCTTCCCGACCCAGGGGTGGAACCCACGTATCGCTCGTCTCCTGAATTCGCAGGCGAGTTCTTTACCAGTAGCGCCACCTGGGAAGCCCATAATACAGAAGACAACTGCTCAAAAGGAGATGGTGAGGAGGAAATGGAGGCTCAGAGATGTGGCGGGTGTCCCTGCAAGGGACCAGTGTGGCCCTGGGCGAGGAGGAGGACGGGTGAAATCTACTGCTCTTCACCCTCAGGGGAAGTTCACTGGTGTTCAGAGAATGAAAGGACGTCACATCAAAAACTTTGGGAAACACTGTGTTAAACAAAATCGAAAAGATGTCTTTGTCGCAGGACTTCTCAGAGCCTTTAGGTCAGGTGGGAGGGGTGCGTACACCATTCCATAGATCTAGAACTGTATTCCATGGACACGGTCTGGGGAGCACTGAGCTGCCCACTTCCTTGAGTGTCCTGTGAGGCATCTTTCCTGGAGGCCTCCGCCTGCCTACCCCACATGAATTCTGTCTGCAGACTCTTCTCTTCCACTTTCCCAAACTTTCCGCACTACCTGGGCTTCCTGAACAGAAAGGGAGACAGAGGGGAGCCAACCAGGCACACGTCCTTCTGCCCCAAATCTCAGTTTGATCTCCCACCTGCTAAGCCAGGGACTGGAGCTGACCTCCAGGGCAGGCACCTGGCGCCCTTGCTAAGGGTCCCTGTAGAGGTGCCCCCAGACGCACTAGCCCTGGCCCCAGGGCCCTGAATCAAGGCTGGGGCCCCAGTAATCTTTCTAAAACACAAATTGGCCCGCACAGCGTCTGCTTAAAGCCCTCGGTGGCTCCCTGGTACCCTCAGGATCAAGTCCTCGGCCTCAGCTTGTGCTCCACCCACCCCAAGCCTCATTCCCCATCACCTCCTGCTTCACTCTCCGGCAAGACCAAACTTCCTGTGCTTCCAGGACCCGCCGTGCTTATCCCTGCTTCCCTGTGCGTCCAGCATTCCACGCTCCGTGCCTGGAGCATCCTTTGCATTCTTTTATCTCTCTATGACATCACTCCCCCTGACTGGGACTCCTACTTGGGCCTCTTCTCCTGTGAGCATTTCCCCTTTACCCCGAAGCTGGTGTCTCCCCAACATTCTATTTTCAAATTTTTATTTACTTATTTATTTGTGGCGGTGCTGGGTCTTCATTGCTGTGCGTGGGCTGCTCTCTGGTCGCGGAGCGCGGCCTCTAGGGTGTGGTGCAGGGCTTCGCTACGCCGCAGCACATGGGATCTTCCTGGATCAGGGATCGAACCCGTGTCTCCTGCATTGGGGGGGAGAGTCTTTCCCACTGAGCCACCATGGAAGCCCTCCCCGACACTTTTATGTGTGTCTCTGAGGCCCCATTCTATCCTGGCGTTATCAGAGCTGCACACAGGACTATTCCACAGCCGGCACTCATAATGTGTACCGACTCCCGTGTATCAGGAGACACGTGGCGTCCCCAGCAGGGGAGCGTAGGACCACAGACTGGCTGTGTGGCTTTGGGCAAGTTCCTGGACCCCTCTGTGCTTCTCCCTTCTTCTACAGATGTACAAGATAGAACAGTATCTGGCCTGTGCTAAGAAATGCGCACTTTATGGGATTTCCGTGGCAGTCCAGTGGAGGCATACTGTCCCAACCGTCTCCATCTGCCACTTGACTACTCAGTCTCTCGATGAGCTCAAACACCCCCGTCTTCATGAAACCTTCTTCAAACACTCACCCCCCGACCCTGGCTGCCTGGCACAGTAAAGCCTCAGCTCCTCTTCCTTCTGATGAAGCAGGGGCCACGTCTTTGTTCATTTCTCTGTCATTAGCGCCTCACTCAATCCCCGCCCCTGAGCAATCACTTGTGCTCATGGGAAGGCAAACGCCTTCCCGTCAAACACCCCCCAGCATCCAGGTTAGGAGACTGAGCCCGGGTTTGCTCAGGGGCACTTGGAGGAGGCCCTCGACCTCCTCCAGTCAAGGAGGTGAGAACTCTGGCTTCAGCCACTTGCAAGCGATGCTACTTCCCTGAACCTTGTTTTCTTAATCAGTTAAAAAAAATGGGGTGGTGGTGGGGAGAATGCACAGCAAACCTCAAAGGGCTGAGAAAGCGCTTGTGCAGCATCTCACAGGGAGTTGCAGCCTCCTGGCCTCCTGACAGCTGTTGTCTGGGGACCGTGGCTGCTGCCCGGGCTGGGACCAGCCCTGGGCGTCTCATCCAGAGACAGCGGGGCCTGCCTGGGTGTGCTCACGTCCTCGGCCTGTCACCCTCTCTGGGGTAATGAGTTCCATACGTTTATCTTTGCTGGGTACTGTGCATTCCTGTTTATCCCGAGACCCACACAAGTAAACACCGTACTCAGATGACCGGAATTTTCCATCTCAGCATGTTGGAGGATAACGCCGGTCCCAGGCCATCCCCTGGGCCCTGAGACACCCCGAGGGGCCGTCACATCCACATTCTCCCCCACCCCCGTCCCTGGCACGTTTGGTTGCGTTTCACCATTTGGTGGGGCCAGTTATAGAACCTCAGACCATGGGAGCTAGAAAGACCTCAGAAACCCTGGTGGGTTTCAAACTGGGCCCTGAGAAGCCCTGGTGGGGAGCAGGGAAGTGACCCAGGGCTATTTCGGGAGGAGGGGGATCTGGGCCCTGAGAAGGCAGAGCTCAGGGTCTTATCTATCGGGCCATTATGTGAGATTTTTCCTTGGGGGGAGGTTCTTTAGCTAAAAACGAAATGAAACCACCCGTAAAATGTCAGAAACCACCAACATAGTTCAAATCTTCCTCACTTGACAAAGGACACCTCTGGGGCCTTAAGCACCTTCGCTGAGGCTACCTGGCCAACTGCACTCTGATCACTGGACCCCCAGGCCCGGCCTGAGCCCATGAAGGGCAGTGGGTTTCCCACCATCCTGCACCTTGATTCCCACCTAATCGGAACACCCTCTGCCCTGACCTGCCCACCCCCGGATGGGACTTAGCTTGGCTTCCCCGGGTATCCCAGATAGACTTCCCTCCGGCTTTGAAGAAAAGGGCCTGGTAGTGTCCGGAGTGGGAGTTCGGGGCTCCTGAGAGCAGCACAGGGTGGCCACAGAAGCCCCACTGACCACTGGCGGGATTGGCTTAGTGAGGCACTGAGTTAACACTCAGCCTCTCTCCCTAGGGGTGTGTGTGTGTGTGTGTGTGTGTGTGTGTGTGTGTGTAGCCCATGCCATGTGGAGTCTCAGAGGTGAGCAAGACTCAGTGACCCTCCAGGAGCCCCCTGTCCAGTAGGAAGACAGAGGTGGAGGTGCTCAGATGCTCTGCTATTTAGGGGAGCAGTGGGGAGCCGGACTGAAACACTGAAGGGGGACATAGATGAGATGAGGGGGCAGGGAGGGACTCCAGGGACAGCGACACTGGATCTGGGAGGAACGGGGGTCAGCCAGGCAGAGGAGCAGGGGAGCATGGTGTAAGAAGACAGAATGACCACGGCTGATTACGACACGGTGATGCGTGTAAGATGCTCACAGCTGCAGGGGGGCCTGAAAATGAGTGACGCTTGCGGCTCCTTGTCCAGAATGACGGAATCATGGGCTCTCGGGAGATCTTAAAGGTCATCAAAGCCAGTGCTTCTCAGAGAACATGCCTGGTGGTCCAGTGGTTAAAACTCTATCCTTCTACTGCAGGGGTGAGTTCAGTCCCTGGCAGGGGAAATAAGATCCCACATGCTGCATGGTGTGGTCAAAAAAAAAAAAAAAAAAGGTAAAACTAATTAAGCCAACGCGTCTCAACCAGGAAGAGGGGCAATGGGGGCATGATTTTGCCCCAGAGGACATATGGCAATGTCTGGAGACATTTTGGATTGTCACAGAAATCGGGGAGGGTGGTGCTGCTGGCATTAGGGATGAAGGGCAGACATGTTGCTGAACGTTGTACAGGTGCTAAGGACAGCCCTCATCACCCCCAGGGGCGGGGAGCTCATCACCGCCAGGGAGCCTGCTCCTGTCCGTACTCTCGGTGTATTCGCAGTGTTCCTTTTCACCATGATTTGAAGTCCCTTCTCACGTCCCTTTAACCTGCAAGCATTTGTTCTAGTTCCCGCCTCAGAGCTCGCCTAAGCCAAGCACCTGCTTGCTGCTGCTGCTGCTGCTGTTCAGTCGCTCAGTCGTGTCTGATTCTTTTGTGACCCCATGGATGGACCTCGCCAGGCTCCTCTGTCCATGGGATTTCCCAGGCAAGAATACTGGAGTGGGTAGCCATTCCCGAGGGATCGAGCGCGGGTGTCCTGCTTGGCAGGTGCATTCTTCACCACTGAGCCACCTGGGAAGTGAGCATCAGCCTGAGACGCCTTCAAATGTTTGTAAATCTTCCCTGTTTCAGGCCCCTCCACGTGATCACGAAGCTTGACCTGGGTGCAGGGTGGTCTCCTGTCTCTATGAAAAGCAGAAGGATCTCATCACCCCAGCTCGGGAGCCAGAGGCGCTGGCGGAGAGCAGTGGTGAGGTCAGACCTGAGGAGCCCCATGTCCCTGGGTTCTCCTGCTGCCACTTGATGCTCTTGCTCATGTGGCTTCTCTGAGCCTCAGTTTTGTCTCCTGTCAAGTGGGTAGGAAGACAGCCTGGCCTTTTTTCGCTTAGTGCCACGATGCTCAACGGCGACAGTAGGTGGGAAGATCTAGAAAGGAGAAGACTCTGCACAGAACAGGATAAGAGGTTGCCATTGTGGGCCGGGTATTTTCACGTATGTGACGGTCTTCCTATTCCCTGATAGCAGAGGGAGAGCCGCCATCAACATCCCATTTCACAGACGAGTAAACTGAGGGGAAAGAGACTGCAGTTAAGAGCCAGCAGGAACCTAAGTGTCCATCAACAGAGGAATGGATACAGAAGATGCAGTAGAACCCTCCAGTGGGATGCTGTTCAATAATCAGCCATAGAGAATGAAAACTTGCCATTTGCAAAAAACATGGATGGGCTTGGAGGGTATTACACTAAGCGAAATAAGTCAGATGAGGCTAAATACTCCATGATGTCACTTCTATGTGGACCCTAAAAAACAAACTAGTGAATAAGCAAAACGAAACAGGCTCACAGAGAATAAATTAGTAGTTACCAGTGGAGAGACAGAGGGAGGAAGGGCAAGATAGGTGCAGGAGATAAAGAAGTACAAACTGTTATATAGAAAATAAGCTACGATGGGGACTTCCCTGGAGGCCCAGTGGCTAAGACTCCGAGGTCCCAACACAGGGGGCCTGGGTTCCATGCCTGGTTGTGGAGCCAGATCCCACATGCTTCAGCTCTCCTCCTGAAGGCCTCAACTAAGACCCGGCACAACCAGATAAACAAATAGATTGAAAAATAAATTAAGCTATGAGGCTATATTGTTCAACACGAGGAGTATAGCCCATAGTTCAATAACTACAAATGCAGTATAACCTTTAAACATGGTGAATCGCTGTGTTGTACACCGGAAACTTGTACAATCTTGCACATCAGCTGTATCTCAATTCAAAAACGCAGCCCTGATATCTGGCCCTCGGGCCCGAGTTCAGCACCACGAGGGGCAGAGCCAGCAGCCGAGGGCGGCAGAGGCACCCATCGGCGTGAGAAGTCGCCAGGCTGCGGGCACCAGCTCTGGGAAGCACCTCCCTCACACGGCTTGTTTCCCCTCTGAAGCTTCCCGGAGCTGGGTTCACCCGCACGCCGGGGTGGAGGGCACCCGTACGCAGGGCACCTGCCCCTCTTTCACACGCCCCCTCCTCTTCCGCTTCCTCTCCAGGCCTGCTTCCTTCCTCACTTCAAAGCTCACAGTTTCTCTCCCTTACCAGCCACTTTTCTTTTCTTTCTTGGAATCTGCCCAGGGAGAGACACCTGCGTTTCTGTTTCGAGTTCCCCTCAGGCCCCGTGTTTCTCGTTTCCTGGGGCGGTCAGGGCTGGGGTGGGGGCTGGGGCCCACGGGCAGCCACCCTCAGGCTGGGAAGCACGGTCCCCCTGTTTCCAGGCCCTGACATCCAGCCACCTCCTCTCATCTGACTCCCCATCTGTCGTCAGTCTGCCCTCTTCCATCTCCGGCTCTGAGACCCACTCACAGCTTCAGAGACAGGAGCGTGTCTGTTGGAATCCAGGCCCAGGGACAGACAAGGGCTTGTCTGGGGGAACGCTGGATGAGTTAGGGGGCGGCTGGGAGTCCCCTGCCTTTCCCACCGTGCCAGGCCTAAACCCTCTCTCAGCTCATCCCCCACTGCCGCCCCGCAGGACATTTTCTGGGTATACTTCTGCCCCCTTCACCTGGGACTTTGTTTCCCACCCCCTCGCTTTCTTGTCCGACTCATTCTTCAAGAGGCAGTCCAGTGTCACCTACTCCAGGAAGCTTCCCTGGATTGCCTCCCTCTTTGCTCCAGCTCCCTGGGCTGAGAGACAGTCCTCCTCTCTTCCCATAGCACTGCGCCCTCAGAGTCTCAGATGGAATGACCTGTGCTTTCTAAGGTCATGAATGGAATTGTTGGCGTTTCTCTCATTGCTTTCTTCTCTCATCTGTGAGCTCCTTAAAGGCTACACCATAAATCCTTTCCTTCTTAAACATTTTTACTGAGATGGAATTTACACACCATGCAATTACCCCATTGAAATGATTTTTTAGTGTATTCACAGAGCTGGGCAACCACCATCACAGTCCATTTTAAGACATTTTTGATCATCACCCCCCCCCCCAAAAAAAGTAGATCCTGGACCTTTTGTCTGTCTCACCCACCCCACATGTTCCCCCTAACCCCCAATCCGTGATGCTGAGCAAGCACTAACCTCCTGTGTGTCTCTGTGGATTTCCCTAGTACAGATATTTCACACGAATGGAATCGTACAATATGTGGACTTATGACTGGATCCTTTCACTCAGCACAATGCTTTCAAGGTCCATCCATGTTGTAATGTGTATCAGCACTTCATCCTTTGTATGGCTGAATAATATTCCATTGTACGGTCAGACCACAGTGTGTTTGTGCCTTTGGCTTGTTTCCACGTTTTGGCTTTTATGAATAACGCTGCTATGAGTATTCCCATTGAGTCTTTGTGTGGACGTGTGTTTTGGTTTCTCCTGGGTAGATACCCAGGAGTGGCACTGTTGGGTCATACGGTAACTCTGTGTTTAGCTGAGGAACCGCCAGACTGTGTTTCAAAGCGGCTGAACCATTTTCCATTCCCACCAGCAGTGTGCAAGGATGGATTTCTCCACATCTTGGCCATCACTTGTCATTATCTGACTTTCTGACTCTTGCCAACCTAGTAGTTGTGAAGTGGCGAGTCTTACATCTTTTGTGTGCCGAGCAGCAAGGCCTGGCAGGCGAGCGGTGGAGGCAGCCCCAGGGCTGGAAGCCCGGGGAACTTCACCTGGCTGAGATGAACATCTTTCTAGTCTGTAGAATGGAATAATAGCAGGTGGCCCAGAGACTGTGGCTGGCAAGCAGTTGGCACAAATGCTGGCAGACATGTGCTCGGTCAGTGTGAACCACAGTTAACAGATACAGTGACCACTCCAACGCTTGGCAGTTTCTGGCACAAGCGGGAGTGACCCCTGTGGACATGGCTAGAGTGACCAGCGACAAGCTAGCCCTGCGGAGATCCCAGCTGCGGGTCTGGGATGGACACGTGGGGGCCCAGGGAGGTGCTCAGTCTCGCATCCAGGGACCTCTTGGCCATGCCCACCCTACCCCACCTCCCCTGTCCCATCCAGGCCAGCTCTTATCTGGCAAGGGGCAGCCGTGTTCTTTCTCCGGGGTTTTGAGACTCAGCACATGTGAACCTCCTCCTGATGGTTTGAATTAGAAAGCAGCTGATGCTTTCTGGAAACCCAGGGAAAAACATTATTGTTGGAGGCCAGTCTCCTCGTTGGCAGAGCTCACTGCCCTGGCCTGGCATTTCAGAACACAAAAGCCTGCGCTGGCTAAATCTGAGCCTTCCCATCGGGGGCTCCCCTCCCCGCCTCCCTCTTTCTCACCCAGGCCCCAGCCGGGCCTGCCAAACGCTGCCTGGCTGCCGGAGGGGAGTCGGGACAAGAATCCCCTGGCTGTCTGGGCCCGTCCACCCCGGCAGCACGTTGGTGGACCGAGGTCTGAGTCAGCTCCCCGCCTGGCAAAGGCCGGGTGTCTGGTGCGGTGCAAAAGCAGCACCCTGGAGGGGGGGAAGGAGGCAGCAGGGCCAGGAGCAAGGCAGCCACAGGCTGGCCAGACATGCAGCCATGAGCCATGGGAAGAGAGAAATGGCGTTGCTGCTTTCATTGGGCAGAGGAGGAAACTGAGGCTCAGAGAGGTGAGGTCTGGGGGTTACAGGCCAGCAAAGGGGTGATCTGAGGCCTGGATCACCCCAGCCTGGCTCCCAGGCCCTACCCTTCTGTTTCGTGCTGAGAATGGGATATAGAAGCGCTTTGTGAACCAAAAGGCACACTCAGCAGGGGTTTGGAGGATCCTTCTTACTGCAGTTTTCCTCCTCAGGTTCTGCCCCAGTCCCTGGGGGCGGGGGTCGCTTGGATAGGCAGTCAGAAGACCCTGGAGGGGCTTCCCTTCCAGCCAGCCATCGGCTCTGCAGCGGCTTCGACGGTTAGAGCCCCGTGATCAGGGCTGCCTTATCACCTCCAGGGTCGCAGGCCCTGCTCGGGAAGCTGGACTGTAGATGGGCAGGGTGATAGTCAGGGCCTGTAGTGCCCTGATAAAGCCGCCGCAGCACGGGACCGGACAACCCAAGGGCGCCTCCCACCCCTGCCTTCGCTGGCCTCGACTGCCCCGGGTGCTTAAGCTCCCTTGCCTTCCCCATGAGGACGGTCAGCACCCCAGGGTCCCGGGCGTGGAGCTCAGGGGGATCTCTTCCCCCAGCACGCCCCCAATCCCCTTCCTGGCTCCTTGGGCTCAAGACCAAGCCAGCCCTGAGTCAGGACCATGGCCACATCTCCATTTGCTCGCCCTAAAAATGGGGCTTCTCTTGCCTCCTCCCCACAGGGTGTGGGAAGATCCAGTGAGGTCACACGTGATATTCGTGAGAGGAGAGGCTGGCACGCGGGAAGGTGCCATTTATTCACGTGCCTTACCCAGCCCCTCAGCCCTGTGCTTCAGCACTGCCGTCCCCTGGCCTGGAAGCCCTCTGGTCTTTTCAGACCCTGCCCCTCCTACAGGGTCCGTCTGAACCTCACCCTCTTCCCAAAGCCATCCCGGCGTCTGGCCCCAGGCCCGTCACCTCCCCAGGCTTCCGCCTCCCAACACTCGGCCTACAAACAGCAGGCTCAGAGGGTGTGCTCTGCTGGGCTGACCAGGGCTATCCGGGTGGGTGGGGGTGGGGGTGCGTGTGCTACAAATGATTTGGACACTTTCCCCGTGGTGTGTGTTTGCATTCGCTCTTTCCCACATTGTACATCATTTGTGTGTATAATTAGAACAGAATTCCAAACAAATGCTATCGTCACAAGGATCTGCTCCACAGGGCTCACTGAAGGATGTGGCGTGTGGCTGTCGTGGCTATGTTGACCGTGATCGTCCAGGCAGTGGTCCTTAGACCCAACCCCCCTGCACACCCGCTCACCATCCCCTCACTAACGCGCCAGCCTCAGCTCTGTCGGCCCCAGCCCCCGGGGGACACCCAACTAACCATCTGAGGTGTTCCCGAAGTCCTCAACCTGCTCTCCCTTCCCGAGGGCCAAGCTTTGGTCCAAGTGTAGCTCAGATTCCATCCCCCCTGGGCTTCCCCTGCCTTGCCAACCCAGAGGCACGGCCCTTCTTCCTGCCTAGATTCCCTCTGCTGTGTGGGGGTGGCGTGGGGGTCTGAGCCCTGCTCACCTTTGCTCCCTCCACGTGGTCACAAGGGTCAAACAGGACCAAGAGCATGGTGTCCAGTGCAAACAGCCGTGCAGATGCGCAGTGGGGAGTGGAATCGATGCTTATGGGAGGACCCATCCAGCCCCACCAACTGGGGAGGAATGGCAACTTCTTTTTTTTTTTTTTTCCGGAGAGATCTTAGTTCCCTGACCAGGGATCGAACCTGAGCCCCCTGCAGTGGACGTGCAGAGTCTTAACTACTGGACTGCCAGGGAAGACCTGAGGAATGGGAATTTTCAATGTTCCCTTTCACACTTGCTCTTTAAGGATAACAGTGCCAGTGAGCTGATTACAGGAGCCCGAGTTGCTAGGGGAGGAGTCAGGTGCTGGCCCCCACGCCCCCAAAACCCCTAACCCCCCTACTCCTTCCCATTCTCTCACCAGCTCCAGCCACAGCAGTTTTGTTCTAGTCAGAGCCACGCCACTGCCCTCTCTGCTTGGAAAGCTCTCCCACTCCGCTCACCTGATCCCGGTCCACCCTTCAAATTTCAGCAGAGATGTCAGCTCCCCCAGGCCAGGCCTGTGCCCTAGGAGGCTGGTAGAACCCAAACCCTTCGAGTGGCACTCATCTTTGCTCTGATGAGACAATTAGCCATGTAATTAAGACATCGGCCTCTCCCACCAGGCCAAAGGCTCTGCTGGGGTGGGGCGAGCCTCCGTCCTGGTCAGGTCAAGCCCTGGGGACAGACACTTGGTCGAGCTCACGGGTGTGGCTCAGCACAGGCTTGCTGACCAACAGAATGAATGAGGGTGGGATTCGGCCCTATCTCTCTCCAAAGTTCAGCCTGGCTGTGCCGTGGGTCCAGCTGACGATGCTAATCGGTTCTCAAGTGTTTAGTGGTGTGTGGCCTCTGGGCCCTGGAGCCGGCTGGAGCCTGAATCCCAGCTCCGCCGCCTCTGAGCTGTGTCCGATGTTGAGGCACTTACAATTGAACTTCCAGGCCTAACTGAAGCCCTGAGATAACATTAGTGCCTCATCGGTGCTATTGATACAGGTTTATATGAGTTAAAGATTGCAATGAGTATGACTGCAATTATTATTATTATTATTGCTGGTTATGACTCAAAGTGTTCCTGCTCCCAATTAATTATCCTTGTTCTGTAACATCAGGGTCCCAGGCCTCAACAGCTGAATTGGAAAGGCCTGGGAAGGGAGCCAGAAGCCTGGGGCTCCACCTTAGCGGCCCAGCCCGGCCGTGTGACCATCTTGCCTGCTAGCCGGATGAGTAAGACCGGCAGCCATCAGATTTCCTAATTATCTACTTCACAGGGCTGTGGGGGATGATCAGACAGAGACATGAATGAGAACTAGCCTCTCTGCAAATATTTGTTGAACACCTACTGTGTTCCAGGGCTTGAGGAGGGCCAGTTAGCGAGAGAGACCACAGGAGCCCTGCCCCAGGGAAGCCAGAAATTAAGGGATTACTATGAAGTGAGCAAATGTGCTGTAAACCCGCCGGCCCCAGCCTTTTTGGCACCAGGGACCGGTTTCGTGGAAGACAATTTGCACTCGGGGTGGGGGGGGAGGTTTCAGGATGATTCAGGTACATTTCATGTACTGCGCACTTTATTCCTGTTGTCATGACCTCAGCCCCACCCCAGTTCATCCTGGAGGCTGGGGACCCCTGCTACAAACAATCACTCTGCTTGTGGCCCATCTCTGTCTATAGTACAACCTAACAGCTCAGGGGGGAAATACCTCCTGCTTTGCCTCCATCTAGCGATGCGATCTGGGCACATCCCTCAACTCTCAAAGCCTCTGAGTCTTCATTTATGAACTGGGCTTTGAGGAGGGCATGAACTACCCCTTCCTCACCACGCTGGTGGAAGGATGAAGTGAGTTCATGTGTGTTAGGGTTTAAGCCCCACAGGAGACACCGCTGAGCTCTTGCCAGATGGTGGTTATCGACCTTGCCACCTGGCGCTGGGCTGGCACCTGGGGTTAGTGAGATGCATGTGTCCTTCAAAGGGAGAAAGACCAGGAGTGTGGCGGGCACCCTTCCCATCACACACTGACTTTTTCTTAAAGTCACATCTATGATTGTACAGGAACAGAAGTAAGTCTGAAATATTCCAGAGGCTGGGGTGAGGACATTTACCTTTTACATTAAAAACATTTTTTTAATTCATTTACTTATTTGGCTGAGCCAGGTCTTAGTCTCGGCACTCAGGATCTTCAATCTTCGTGGCAGCAGGCAGATTCCTAGTTGCAGCGGGTGCGATCTAGTTCCCCGACGAGAGATCGAACCCAGGCCCCCTGCATTGGGAGCTCGGAATCTTAGCCAACAGGGAAGTCTCTACTTTTTCTACTTTTCTGTATCGTTTGAATAATAGATAATTTTTGCTTTTGTGATAAAATATACAAAATATAAACTTTTATGGTTTTAAACATTTTTAAGTGTATGGTCTCAGTACATCAGTTTTGTTTTGCAACCATCAACCCAGTCCATCTCCAGAACACTTTCCACCTTGCCTAACTCAAACTCTGCACCTTTAAAGCACAGTCTGCTGCCTTCTCCCCTTGACCTGTCAACCTCTACTCTAACTTCTGTCCTGAAGATTTTGACTATTCTAGGAACCTTGCATGCACGGACTCATACAGAATTTGTCCTTTTGCAGCCGGCTTATTCACTTCGCATAGTGTCCTCAAGATTCATCCACGCTGTAGCGAGGTCAGTATTTCATCCCCTTTTAAGGCGGAATAACAGTCAATAGATTACTTTTGCAAATTGGAAAAATAAAGATTGACGCAAAACAACAATATGAAAAAGAATGACTGAAAGACTGAAGAAGGGATGGGAGGTGAATATGCTGGGGGCCTCAGACGGAGGGGTGATAAACCCTCAGCAGGGTGATAAACTGGTGAATCAGCCCAGGGCGTCCTTTCTCCCAGGAGGAGGGAGTTGGGCCCCGCTGTCCCCTGGCCGAGAGGACAATGAAGACACTCAGCCCGCCAGCCGAGGGCTGTGACTCACAGGCCGTGAGGCCGGGCAGGGCCCCCGCGCGTGGCCCCCGATGCCTGGGGCCATTCAACCTGGGCAGTGAGCAGCTCGGAGTTCCCGGTCCCCTTCTGATACCGGCCCTGCTCCCGCTCTCTGGGGACAGCCCAGTTGGCTTGGTGAGTAAGGAGGCTCCGGACAATTCCTCCTTTCATAAACCTCCACCGCTGACTAATGCCTCCCAGTCACGCTGGGCCCTTCCACTCCAAAGCCAGTCCCTGCCCCAGAGCTGGCCCTGTGGGGTTTGGAGGGAGCCTCCCTCATCCCCACTGGTGCTCCCTCATGCCCTGTCCTGCCAGCCTCTGGGCCCCGCCTCCCCCAGTCAGCCTTTTCTCTCCTGGGCCACTTCCCCTGCCCCCCAAGCCCTGGCCCCTGGGGCCCAGGTTGGTCCTACCCTGATCAAACCTTTGTATACCCTCCCCCTGTCCATCCCTGGCCTTTCCTGCTTAAAAGGCTGGGGTCAGCAGCAGATGACTCCAGTGGGGGGGTTTCAGGCACCCAGGCAAGCCAGGGGGGACTACTTCTGAGCACGGGAAGGGTGTCTTGAGATGCTTCGAGCTCCTTTGGGGCACGTGGAGGGGTGCCACTGAAAGAGATGGGTTGGAACCAGAGTTCAAATTCTGACTCTGCCCCTCACTAGCTGGGTGACCACGGGCAGGTAACTTAACCTCTCTGAACCTGGATTTCCACATCTGTTAAAAAAAAAAGTAGGGAGGGGGAGTTCCCTGGTGATCCAGTGGTTAGTGCTTTCACTGCCAAGGGCCCGGGTTTGACCCCTGGTAGGGAACTAAGGGGCTTCCCAGGTGGCGCTAGTGGTAAAGAATCCACCTGTCAATGCAGGAGACGCAAGAGATGGGAGTTCCATCCCTGAGTGGGAAGAGTCCCTGGAGGAGGGCATAGCAACTCACTCCAGTATTCTTGCCTGGAGAATCCCATGGATGGAGAATCCCATGGACGGAGGAGCCTGGCGGGCAATGGTCCATAGGGTCGCAGAGTCAACCAACTGAAGCGACTTAGCATGCACACCAGGGAACTAAGATCCCATAAGCCATGCAGTGTCAGTCAGTCCAGTTGCTCCTCCGTGTCTGACTCTTTGGGACTCCAAGGACTGCAGCACACCTCGCTGCCCATCACCAACTCCCGGAGCTTACTCAAACTCATGTCCATTGAGTCGGTGATGCCATCCAACCATCTCATCCTCTGTCGTCCCCTTCTCCTCCCGCCTTCAATTTTTCCCAGCATCAGGGTCTTTCCCAAGGAGTCAGTTCATCGCATCAAGCGGCCCAAGTACTGGAGTTTCAGCTTCAGCATCAGTCCTTCCAATGAATATTCAGGACTGATTTCCTCTAGGGTGGACTGGTTGGATTGCCTTGCAGTCCAAGGGACTCTCAAGAGTCTTCTCCAACACCACAGTTCAAAAGCATCAATTCTTCGGCGCTCAGCTTTCTTTATAGTCCAACTTTCATATCCGTACATGACTACTGGAAGTGTGGCCAGAAATAAAAAAAGGACTGGAGGTGGGAATAGTCCTCCCTTCCAGAATGGATGTGGAGCACCTTCCAGAGACTCTAGACTTGGCTTGGGTGAAGGTGACTGGCCAGGAAATGGGGTTGGGGCTCCTTGGGGAGCACCTGCCTTCCAAGGAGAGACCTTGGCCAAGGAGCACACAGCTGGTAAGAGCCGAGCACAGTCTCTCTGATGTCTTGGCCCTCAAGGTGGCTTGAGTCCCGGCTGAGAAACGGCCTTCTATGCTCAAGGTTGGCAGGAGGGTGAATTCTTTTATGACACCATGTGAGGGCAAGGAGCTGTACCCCTGGAGTGGAGCCTGGCATGGGCACTCCCAGACATCAGATGGCAAGCAAAACCATCCTGGCTCTGTTCTGGAAGAGCATCTCCTTCCTTTTTCAAGAGGCGGGGGGTGGGGTGGGGGGAGGCGGGGAGGGGGATGAGAAAGGACCACAGCCAGCTTTTCTTACTAATGAGGCCTAAACCAGGCCAGCGTGGGAACAACTTGGCGGATCCGAGAGGCAGCTTGGAGAACTGGGAAAAGCTCTGGCCTGGGAAGGGAGAGCTGCAATCCCAGCTCCCCACCCCGCACCCCCCACGCCGTGTGGCCTTGAAGTGAGTCACGGCCTCTCAAGTGACACGGCTCTTATCTCCGAAAGAAGGAGGTGAGATGTGAGGTCTCTCAGACCCTTTTCCAGCTCTGAGATTCTCTAGTGTTGCAGCCATCTCTTTAAAGATGAGAAGCAGAGATGCTGAGCTGAAACAGATGTGGAGGATAAAGCCAAGATAATCAGCCCAGTGGTTTCTCTCTCTCTAGTGCCCTGCGTCAGCAAGGGCCTGGGTGAATTCTGGCATTTCTTCCTTGCGATAGGTAATCGAGGCAACATCTGAGGGCCCAAACTTCCGGAGGAGAGGCTGATCAGTCAGTTTTTTGCCCTCAACCCTTCGTCTCTCCTAACCAGCCTGTATGTGTGATGTGGCCTTTCTGAGTCCACCAGCCTGTGTGTGTGACGTGGACATTCTGGGTCCAGTGCGGCTCCCGGGCTGACTTCCGGCATGGACAGTTTCCTGAGCATGATTACTTTGCTGACAGCCCTTCTTCCTCCTGTCCTTCCTACAGTCAGCTGGAGTGTGGGGACGCCCATCCCCTCAAGAAGTATTCTTTATGTGTCTCCCCAGTGCCTGGCTTCGAAATCAAAGGGATCTGGGCCACATGCGTTAGACGGAATTCCCATGAGTCTCCAGAGTGTGAGATACGACCAGGCTTCCTGGCCCCCGAGGGGCTCACCAGGCAGTCAGAGAGTTCAGAAGGTGACCCAGGATCCACCGGGCAAAGTGACAGGCGGGCCACAAGGGCTCTGGGTGGCTGGCAGGAGTTAAGGCCTCAGACACACGTGACAACTTTAACCAGCCCGCCGCAGCCCTAAAGGGTTAGATTTCATTTTAAAGGAACCGCCTGCCCATTTCCATCCTGCACCTGGTTTGTCTCCCTCCTCACCTGATCCCATTCTGTAATTACACGCTCACACGTTTCTTCTCTCAACCTGCCTCTAGAAAGCAACTGGAGAGGGGAGGGCTGCGGCCGCCTTCTCCACCACCTTAACGCGCGCGCCGAGGCCTGTGAGCAGGTAGGCGACAAACTCCAAGTCGTGTACTTGGTGGCGTGGCAGGGCCGAGTCAGACTCAGGCAGGGGTCGAACATTCAGTCTTTCGAGAAGCCGGGACTTTTTTTTTTCCTTTTCTCTTCCTAATCAGTGGCTTAGTGCCCTTCGCCGGAGCCCGGGGCGCGGAGCATCCGGGCCTGGAACGCGGACGTGCGTGGGAGGGACGTGAACTGTGGCTGCAGCCCTGCGGAAAAGAATCGGTCTTTGTCCTCATGTTCGCGTGCACCTGTCGTCCCAAGCCCTTGACAAACACTGTGTCATTCACCTTGCCAACCTGGGGGCGGGGCGGGGCGGGGGCACGCGGGAGCCCAGGGAGCCGCATTCCGCGCATTCCAGCCCCCTGACAGCTCCTGGTACCGCGGCTGTGAGCCCGGGGTGTCCAAAAATTCCAGCTGACTCATCCGTGGGTGAGCGAGGCCAACGCGAGGGGACGGGTGGAATCTCCTGGGGTCTGCCTCCGACCAGGCCCCCCCAGTTCAGAAGGGAAAGTGGGGCGGGGGTGGGAAGGGGCGATGGCCCGGATTCAAGCTTTTTTTTTTGGCTTAAGGGATGCTCAGGTATCCCTCGAGGCGCCAGGAAATAGTGAAACAGGTGCAGCGCGACGTCGTGGCCGGGAACTTGGGCCGGGACCTCGGCTACCTCAGCATTTGAGTTCTGGCTCCATCGTTATCATTTTGGAAGACCTCATGAAACCTCTCTGGGTCTCAGCGTCCTGGAGTGGGAATGCGGTGGGAGAGGGAAGGCAGTACTGGTTCCACCTCCACCAAGCGGTGGTGAAGATGAAGCAAGAATGTGGGTAAGACGCTGATCACAGTCCGGGACAGAATTGCTTAACAATGGTGACTTGTGCTAGGACTCCCCCCCACCCCCACCCCTTCGAGGCAATGACGTGAGACTGTTCGCAGGCGGGCGGGCAAGTGTGTAATGGGGCCCCGCTTGGCCCTTCAGGACAAAGGCTGCAAGACAGGTAGGGAGAATGTCCCTGCCTGGCCTGGGATCGTGGGTAGAGCCACCACTCTCTGACTCTCCCCAGTCCCCGCGGAGCTTCCAGGAGCAGAGGGCTGTGCACATGCTCAGGAATGAGCGCACACTGGCCCCGCAGAGGCTTTTCTGGTACTCACATCGGCCTCCAGATGCCTTCTCACCAGATCCTGCCAAATTCCTCTTACCTCCGCCCCCCAGGACTTGTCTGACGCCAGAGCATTTCTCAAAAGGGGGAAACAGTCCCATCGTCACCACCTCATCACCACACCATTACAGCCCTGGCGCGCCCTGCCTTCCAGCTGTCTTCCCCAGGGATATCTCTGAAGGTTTTTCCCCAGCTCCTTCCGGGGGTTGCCGGGGAGAGTGAAGTCCGGGAATGAGAATGGGTCGCAGGACGAGACCTTGGGCCAGTCCCTGGCCCTTTCCACTTTTCCCATCGTCTGTGAAACAAGAAGGCTGGCTGAGGTCATCCATTTCCGGCGGCTCAGTCCCAGGGTTTCCTGGCTCCTGTGGGCGGCAGAGAGCCGGCCAGATGAACACTTGTTCCTCTTTGGCAGGAGAGCACGGAGGTTAGGCGACAAGTGGCTCTGGGTTTGAATCCTCACCTGTCCCCTCGCCAGCTACGTGATCTTTGGCAAGGCGGACACCCTCTCTGAGCAGTTATCCTACCTGTAAAATTGGCATACTAATAACCACCAGATGATGCGAGTGTAGAACACAGCAAGGTGCCTGGCACTCATGATATTACAATTTTTTTCCCCAGACGTATGGGCTTGGTCATTGTCCCTGAGCCTCTCGCCTTAGAGACCGAGAAACTGAGTGCAGGTGGTGGTGGTTGGTGGGAAGAGAATTCAGAGCACGTTTCGGTGTTTCAGCCGCTGCACTGGGCGGCTTCAGAGAGGAGCTCCAGCTCCTGGGGCGGCTCTTGGTGCCCCTGCCAGGAGGTGGCTTGGCGCCGGGCTGTCTTCCTCATGCCCGTTCCCGTATTTCCAGATGTTTCAGGCAGCAGCCATGGAGCTCTTTCAGGTTCCGCTCCTTTGGATCTCCTTTCTTGCAGCTTCTCTTTCCTCCAACTGGCCAGACTTCACAAAGGGAGGGCCCCCCCGGGGGATAGCCAGATACCTCATAAAATGCCCCTTTTACCAGCAACAACATGACCTGCTTTCAGTACTAGGATTTCATTGGTCCTCCCCTGGATGTGCTGGAGGCCCAGGGAAGCAGCAGCAAAGCACGGGTGTGTGCACATGAGGGTGAGTGGCGTCCAAGTGTGAAGGTGTGTTTTCTTTGTTTTTGTTAACTTGTTTCACGCTTTATTAGTTTCTTCTTTTCTTTTTAAACTTTTTATTCTATATTGGAGAATAGCGGATTAACAGGCTTCCCAGGTTGCTCAGTGGTAAAGAATCCACCTGCCAATGCAGGAGACATGGGTATGATCCTTGGATAGTAAAGATCCCCTGGAGAAGGGCATGGCAACCCACTCCAGTATTCTTGCCTGGGAAATCCCATGGACAGAGGATCCTGGTGGGCTCCAGTCCATGGGGTCACAAAGTCGCACACGACTGAGTGACTGAGCACGCACGCATGATTGATTAACCGCATTGTGATGGTTTCAGGTGCACTGTGGAGGGACTGGGCCATACATACACATGACTCCATTCTCCCCCAAACTCCCCTCCCATCCAGGCTGCCGAGTGACACTGAGCAGAGTTCCCTGTACTGTATGGTAGAGGATGTGTGTTTATATTAGGGTGTGTGTATGTGTGTGTGTCCGGGGAAGCGCATATGGGTGTGAACCTTTGCTGCATGTGAGGACATGTTGTGGTATGAACATGTGTACCCACATGTGTGTTTCTGTGTAAAGGTGTATTTATGTGTGAGGGTGTGTGTGCACATACAAGTGGGCATACGTGCATGAAGACTGAGGGTCTGTGTATGTGTGTGCACAGTGGATGTTTGTGGATGCAGGGATGTGTGAGAATACACTGTGTGCATGGTGAGGCCACGTGTGCCTTGTGTTCGAAGATGTGCGTGCACACAAGTTTGTATACGACGGTGCACATGTGTGTCCTGTGTGAAGTGGATGTGTGCACACCCGTGTGGATGTATATGCATATCTGTGTGAAGGCATGTGTCTGTATGTGTGAGAATGTGTGTGGGAATGTGTGTGGCAGGGTGAAACAAGGTGAACGCTGGCAGGCTGGTATGTGCGCCCGTGTGTACGTATGCATACGCGTGTGAGGACGTGTGGTCCCGAGTGCGGCTGCGCACACACGTGAGGACGTCTGCGCATGCGTGGAAAGCTGGGCGCGGATGGACAGTGCGGGGCGGAGCGCTGTAATGGCGACCAGATGGTTTCCTTGTTTTGCGAGACCTCCTTGGTGTTTTGTACCAGGCGCTTCCCAGCACCGAGAACAGATCTTTTTTTTCTTTTTTTAAAGTATTTATCTTCTCACGTGGTCAAAGGGCAGCATGCAGGCAAAGAGGGGGTTTCTCTTCCTGGAGGGCTGGGCCCGCCCACCCTGGGCATCGCACAGGAAGGTTTACCTTGGCCAGCGGCTGGACTCTGCGGGCCCAGCTCTTGGGCCCGCCGTGCCCGGTCCAGGGCTCCCGCTCCACCCCGGGCGTGGCTGCCCTATCTCAGCGCAGATTAACTTCCCTGGCACCGGTTTTGTTTAGGCTCATTATGGAGGAGCAGCCGCAGAGAGCGCAGGCCTCTCCCTTCCACCCCGGGGGCCCTGGTTTTGCTGAAAACACTTGATTTAGAGCTTCTCGCTCTGCTCCTCGGGGCTGGGAGTCCCGGCATAGGGGAAGCACCCAGGGCCCGGGCTGTTTTGTCTGCTGAGAGCGGAGAGGGGTTCCGTTTCCCCATTGCTGAGCTCTAGCAGCCCTGGTGGGTTTGGGCTGTTTGTTGAGTGTCTGCTCCTTAGGGTGGGTGGGGAGAGGGAGCCTCCGGCTTACGAGATAAAAACCCTCCTCTGCGTGATGGTGCGAGAGAACCTGCTTCTCTGCACGTGTTCCACCAGGAAAAACCGCTTGGGCTCATTGAAACCCTTTAAAATGTTTTCTTCACTCATTCTGCCCCCGCACTCCGGGCTCCAAACCTCCAATTTCCTCTCTCTTTCTCCTCTCAGGGATCATCAAGACTGCAGTGCCTTAGCTCTGAGGGGATGCGGTGGTCCACACCCTCTCCGCAGAGAACCTTCTGGGTAACACCCTAAGCATCTGCCCACCCAGGTGGCCTGGACCTTTTTGGAGTCACTAGTCAGTAAGCCTACTGAGAGCAAGACCTGTCGCTGCCCCAGACGTCTGGCCAGGAGCCTGCTGCATGGCTGCATAATGGGCCTTGGTACAAGTTTATCCGATGAATGAAGGATGTGGTAACTCACGGCTGGGTAGACGACAGCTCTTGGTAGATGGCCTTCATCCAAAGATCATTGGGATATTTGAGTAAAATTCTATTGAGCCAAAATGTGTTTCCCTCAATCAGTACAGATTAGGTGTACCACAAAAGCCATAACTAAGGGAAAGCAAAGATACTGTTGTTGAGTCGCTAAGTCCAGCTCTTTCTGACCGCATGGACTGCAGCACACCAGGCTCCTCTGTCCTCCACTATCTCCTGGAGTTTGCTCAAACTCAAGTCCATTGAGTCAGTGATGCCATCCAACCATCTCATCCTCTGTGGCTGTCTTTTCCTTTTGGCTTCAATCTTTCCCAGCATCGGGGTCTTTTCCAATGAGTTGGGTCTGCATCAGGTGGTCAGAGTATTGGAGCTTCAGCTTTGATCTTTCCAGTGAATATTCAGGGTTGATTTCTTTTAGGATTGACTGGTTTGATCACAAACATTTACTCCTCTTTTATTTTTCTTTTAAAATTTTTGTTGGAGTACAGTTGATTTATAATGTTAGTTTCAGGTGTACAGCAAAGTGAATAGGTTATACATATACATATATACTCTTTTAAACATTCTTTTCCCATTACAGAGTATTGGGTGGAGTTCCCTGTGTTATATAGTAGGTTCTTACAACTTACCTACTATATATATAGTAGTAATCCCAATTTCCTAATTAATCCCCCCCACCTGTTACCCTTTGGCAACCATAAATTTTCTACATCTGTAATTCTATCTCTGTTCTTTAGATAAGTTCATTTCTCTGTTTTAAAAAATTGCACATATAAGCAATATCATATGATATTTGTTTTTGACTTCACTCAGTGTGACAATTTCTGGGTCCATCCATGTTGCTGCTGATGGCATCCGATCATTCCTTGATGACTGTGTAATATTCCATTATATACCACATATTATGTGTCCATTCCTCTGTCGGTGGACATTTAGGCTGCTTTCGTGTCCTGGCTATTGTAAATAATGCTGCAGTGAACACTGGGGTGCCTGGATCTTTTCAAATTATGGTTTTCTAGACATGTACTCTTCTTAATGCTTTCTGGATCTAGCCTGAATATAGATCCTATAACTGCTCCTCATATCATACAAATGTAAGCAGTTTTTACACTGAACATCTTAAAATACGGCTCATGAGCTGGACCCCAAATTCTAGGTGTAGCCTGATCGGAGACCGGCATACTGGATGTTGGAGGAGGTTAAAGTCCTAAGCCTGGCACCTGTGAGTGTGACCTTGTAGGGGTTTTGCAGATGCCATCCAGTCAAGATGGCCGCATTGGAGTAGTGTTAGTCACGCAGTTGGTCCAACTCCTTGTGACCCCAGGGACTGTAGCCCACCACGCTCCTCTGTCCATGGGATTTCCAGGCAAGAATACTGGAGTGGGTTGCCTTTTCCTTCTTCAGGTGATCTTCCGGATCCAGGGATCGAACCCGGGTCTCCTGCGTTGCAGGTGGATTCTTTACCGTCTGAGCCACCAGGGAAGCCCATATTAGGGTCGGGTGGGCCCCAGATTCAGCGACTGGCATCCTTACAAAGAGATTTGGAGATGTGCAGATGCACTCATGGGGAAGAAGGCCTTGTGAAGACAGGAGAGGCTCTTCCTCCCACCCCGCCCCCCGAAAGAGCTGGAAACGGGGAGAGGCAGGGAGGGTGAAATCTCTGCATATCTGCTGATCATCGCTGCATCTCCCTGGCTGGTTCTGTCCATTGCTGTGCTCTCAGAGATGGGGTTTTGTAATCACCAGGACATCTTTTTCTCAACCCAGTTGTTTGAGTTTCCAGACCTAAATTAGGTTGGGGAAGCACCCAGAATCTGCAGACTCAGTCGTCTCTGTTTCATCAGAAGTTTGCTGAGCCTCTTTGATGTGCCAGGCCCTGAGCCCAGAAGGTTGGCGACAGATCGTGATGTGTGCCGCACACGGGATGGATTCTCACTGCCCACTAAGGACGCTGGGGCGTGCACTCGCCAAGGAACGGTGCCGCCAGGCTGTTAGTGCCACCGAACATAGCTTGGTGCTTCCCACCTCCTCATGTAAGAATGACCAGATGTGTTACAAACACAGTCGTTTCTATGGAGTGTGAAGGAGTAACTTCTAATGTGAAATTATGCTCGTGGGCATTTCCAGAACTTTTTTTTTTTTTTGCCATGGTTGATGGTCACAGGGGATGCCAGATCCCAGATGGGGTGAAGCCAGGGTGAGGACCACAGAGAGAAGTGCCAGTGCCTGAGTAAGAGGGAAGTTGTGCAAGGCGTGTGGCTGACTGTGGGCCCGTGCAGGGAGGCTGCGCGGGGGCTGGCCGCGGTCAGTGGATGGTCACCCTGGATGCGCCCCACAGTGACCTGGGGAGCTTAAAACAAATCTGCGTCCAGATCACAGCACTGCCTGATTAAATCAGAATCTGGAGGGGAGACACTCAGGCTCTGCAGGTGACACCAAGGTGAAAGCCAGCAAGAGAACAGAGCTTGGCCAGGAGTGAGGTGGTTCCTTCTTGCTTAATTGCACTTGATGTGGTACAGTGAAAACACACCCACATGCGTGTATATAGACATGTAAAAACCCTGTCATTTTAAGCAAACAAAATCTAGCATATATGTTGTCAGGCAGCATTGTGACTTTTGGGAACATGCTGATGAAGTTGGGGGGCAGAAGACAATTGCAATGGAATTGCAACCTTCGGCTATTCCCTAGGGCATACGCTCGTAGCATGCGAGTTCTTTCTTTTTCCTGCTCTCTCCTTTCTTTCCTCCCTCCTTCCCATGAACGATTTTCTTTTGGATGTATAGGGGGAAAAAGAGATTCTGGAAATACGGAACCAAGTAAATTAGGGCTTTGGGTCAACATTCCTGTCATTCACCCATCATGATCCTGATCTGGTTTCCTTTGACTGAAAGTAGTGAACCCTTTCTTTCTTTGAGGGTCTCTTTTGGCCTGTCTCTTGGTCGGGGGCATCAGCAGAAGTTAAGAGGGATCCTCTAATGCCTTTTGGAGAATTTGCCTAAAGAGTATGCAGAGATGGGGAACCCCCAAAGGCTTTTTCTAGAAGTTTCTATCTTAGAGATTTGCTCCAGTGGAAGGTGGGAGTCATGGTTCTGAATGAGGCATCTTCTTGTGGATGCCAGAGGATGACCACAGTGTGAGCTGGTCACCAGGTGCTTAAGCTTAAGAAAAAAAAAAAAAAAAACCTGAAAAGGTTTGGGGATGGGGCTTCCCTCTCTGTGTGTAGAAGAAACCAACCAAGGTGGAGATCAGGATGAAAGAAACTGAAAAGAGAAACATCCAGCCCTTTTCAGAAGACCCCACCCTTCTGTGTTCCTGGGGGGCCCTTGGCCCATCTCCTAGTGTCCCCTTCACGGAGGAACCTGCCTCAAACTGGTCCTCCGGTCCTAAGAAAACCCGACTCTGAGAAGAAAATTGGGTGCAGCTGCTCCCATGGAAGGAGCGAGGGATGACAGGACAGGCCTCTGTGAAAATCTTCCAAGGAGGTAAGGAGGAAAAAAAAAGAGATTCCTCATTTGCATCAAGAGTAAACTTCCTGTCCTATTAAACAATGAGGCATTCAAACTCTGCCTGAGTAAAAGTCCCCTGATGCAATGCGAGGGTGAGCAATTTCATGTCAGGCTGTTGTTACGGGATTTATACATGTCCTAGCTAGGGCTTGAGGTGAACATCGGAGCCAAAAACAATAGCCCTAAACCCCACATGCACAGGAACCTCATTCCAGCGGAGTTTCCTTAAGAGAGGCGCACAGCAGACTTTTCACAAACAAAGTGACTTCAAAGGCAGGCTTGCATCACCAGCCTCCCTCCCTCTCCTGACGCTTCTCTTTAGGCCAGACCTGGCCCTTCTGTTTCTTGGTTTACTTTATGAGGCTCTCTCCTTCACACACACACACACATTGCAAAGCAATTATCCGAGCTCATAGGCCAACAGGAAAGTAATTGTAACTGAGTACTTCCCTTTGCCACTGCAATGGGGATGGGACCCAGTGCCTGGGCAACAGCTGCTTGGAGGCTCCCAGACTGAACTCCCCACCCCCCTCCACCCCCCGCCCGGCCCAAGCTCCCTGGGGGAGGAGGATGCCAGGGGGTGGGGGAATGGGGGGGAATTTTCTTACATCACATGACGTGCTTGCTTTCACTACCCGAACCCTGAGTCACGACTGAAGCCAGATTGCCTCGGGTCTCTGGCTGAAACCAGAGGTTCTAGATTTGGAAACCTGACTCCCATCAGCTGACTCTTGTTCAGTTCATCAGAGGAAACGTGTCTTGTCTTACTGGCCCCCTCTTCGAGCTGAAGTGCCTTCTCATGAGGGGATTACATGAGGCAAAGGCGCTGTGTAGTGGCTTAGTAAGCCGATGCTGGGCGAGTGAACAATATTTGACGTTGGGTGAGTTTACAAAAAGGGCAGTCTCTCTGTTTGTTTAAACCGAGATTAAGCGAAAGGAAAAGTTTTTCTTTCCCATCCCAGGACAAATGGGAAACATATGTTTTGCCTTTGGACTTGGTAATACAAGGCACAAATGATGCTCCCTGCCCCCCTCCGCTGTGAGTCTTCGAGCATTGCAGAATGTTTCCTCTCTTTGGTGGCCAAAGCCAATACGAGCCTTTAGATTTCCAGACAGCAGAGCTAATGGTGATGACCCAGTTGATTCCAGGTAATTGTGTAGGGGGCTGTTCCCGGGCCATGTGTGAGTAGGCAGGATGTGATCCTGGGCACTGGGTTTAAGTCCTAGCTCTGCCTCAGTCCAGGTGACCTCATGTGAGCCTCAGTTTCCTCACCTGCAAAATGAAATTGATTGAATGTCTCAGGTCATTTCCAACTCCGGAAAGACTGTTTAGGTTGGTTCCTCCTGTCCGTGGGAGACTTTCCTAGCTGAGGGTCTCCTTTGCATGGGCTTGGAGCAGCGTGGGAGACCTCGGGTGAGGAGCCTGCCCTACCACCGCGCCCGTGACTCACTGTGACCTTGGACAACTCACTGGCCCTCTTTGTGAGTCCTTCTCCTTATCTGAGAGGGGGGGTTTGATGGTCTTGCCCCTGACACAGCAGCTCAGATATGTGACAAGCCTGAATGAGACAAGGGTGTAAAGTACTTTGAGTTCCTTGGGCTAAATGGATCATTCATCTCCGAAGATAAGTTAAAAAAAAAAAAATGCTAGTCCCCAAATATTTTTTGGATTATCTCAAGAATAAAGTCATGAAAATCTGAATTCTTTACTCTTGGCTTTCCTTAAAAGGCTACTCTGATGCGAGTGCAAGCATCGAATGACCAGTGTGGGCTGTCAGAATCAGTCCTGTAAACACCTCCTTACAGGTGGGCAGGTGGGCAGCTGATCCCTGCTGGGACACAGCGGCAGGGAGAAACCTCGGATCCTGAAGCCATCTGGCCTCTTCCAAATCATCCCTGGTCATTAGGAACGTCTCCCCTCTGTTGATTCAGAATCTGCCTCGTCGAGTAAATCTGAACCGCCCATCACCCTTGTAGGAGTTACTCCATTCCAGCTTCATTCCTCCTTCACAGTGCTTGAAGACGTGCCACCCCCAAGAAACCTCTTTTCCAGACTAAACAACTGTGGTGTCTTAAACAGATTTTCGTTGACTTGCTTTTTGGATTCCTAAATGTTGTTGTGCTTTACATGCTTCAAATGGTCAGTGCCCCTTACGAAAAAAAAGTGAGACTTTGAACCAAATGCAGTGTTCTAAACGTGCACCCGTGGGTGTGCCTCCTGTTTCTGTAATAGGTCAGCCAAGAGACGTGACAGCAACTCAGTGACTTAAAGAATAGAGGATGTTTTTTCTCTGTCTCGAGTACCTGGGTGAGGTGAGTGATCCAGGTATCGGCAAGTGGCCCGGTTCTCTGCAGTCATTCAGGGACCCAGGGCCCTTCCAGCTGGGGCACCGCAGTTCCATGGGGTCCAGGCTGCCTGGCTGCCAGGTCCCAGATGCAACCAGGAGGAAACCCAGAGAGTGAGGAGGTGTGTCCACCTCTTTAGGATCCCTGGTCCCAACACAGACCACCTCTTAGCATCTCACTGCTGAGAACTCAGCCCAAGGTACTCGGCTGCAAGGGAGGCTGGGAAAGGCGGTACCATCCCCAGAGAGGAATGGGAGAATGGACGTCGGCAGCCGCGAATATGGACAAGCCTCACTGGGCTTTCAGTTCTGGAAAGACAGCGAGCTCCTTCCATGGTCATGGCCAATGCACCCCTTGTCCTGCCTGGAATGTTCCATCTCCCTGTCTCCCCTTCCCCTTCATATGGTCTTGGCTTCAATGCCACTTTCCCAGAGAGGCCTGGCCTGGCCTGGCCACCCCAGGAAAAGTACATCCCTCATCACACTCTTTCCGACCTTAGTTTATGTCCGTCACAAGTTTCAGCAAATCTGTGTGTGTTTGCTTCTTTGCCCTAGAAAACTATGGACCATATGTGGGTAGGTACCTCACCTGGATGGTCCTCTGGTATATTTACTGCCCAACTCAGTCAGTGCCTGAAGCACAAACTGCATGGCGAAATAAGAATTTGCTGAATCAGAGAATATATAGACACTGCGTGCTTAGTTGTTCAGTGGTGTCCAGCTCTTTGCAACCCTTTGGCCTGTAGCCCACCAGGCTCCTCTGTCCATGGGATTTTTCAGGCGAGAATATTGAATGCATTGTCCATTTCCTCCTCCAGGGTGTCTGCCCGACCCAGGGATCGAGCCCGCATCTCATGTGTGTCCTGCATTGTAGACAGATTCTTTACCAGCTGTGCCGTCAGGGTAGCCCCATATAGACACTGGATGCTTCCTGAATATAGTCTTCCAGGCACATCACACTGGTTTCACTTGCCGCGAACTAAAAGCCCCAGGTCTCTTCTTGCAGCAACTCTTCTAAGACATATTTCTCCATCTGCTTCTTATGAAGTTGACTTTTTGGCCACAGATCCAGCATTTATGCTGAATACCTATTGTATTTCTGCTGCTTGTTTTAGACGTTGCTCTAGTCCCCAAAGACCTTTCTTGGATATATCAGTGAATACATTTATTTTTCCTGATAGATCAGCCTGTGTGTGTTTCCTTATTGCCGTTGGCAGACATTGATGGAGACGGGGAAAAAGGGTCAAATGTGAAGCCCCTGTCCATACTGCAGCCTGTCCTCCATCCAGCCATCAGTCTGGCACCAGCTGCCTTTGGGAATGAATGTTCTCTCATGCAAACCCCACTCTTGATAAGCATCTCATTCAGCCTGGCTGTCAGGCGCCCTGCTGAAATGAGATACACATTAGAACTCAGGGCCTCCGGTTCCACTCCTGCCCAGGACGATAGAGACTTCCAGCCAATGGCAAGAATGGCCTTGACAACACCCTCTAGTTTACCAGTCTGGTGATCCTAGAAAAAACAGGAAATGACTCGTTCTTAGTGAATCCATGCTTAGTGACTCCTAACAATTACTGTTCTCTCATAAGTGTTTGCAAACCTTTAATTCTTAATTTCTTCTGTAACGTTTCCAGGATCTAACCTTCCTGGAAACCCTGCCACATGGGTCCATTATCTGTCCTCAAATGTAACACCTCTATCTTCACACCTCTGTAGGAAAGGTTTTTCCTGTCCGGCTCTGAGTATCTAAACCCTGACCTCCTTTCTAGATCTAGCTGGAGGGGGCCCCCTCCGCATTCCAGGTCTCTCTCTGCTCTGGGTCCTCGTGGAATTCGTTAACCACATCCCTCCTCCTCGGAGCTTGTTGCTGCCACCTGGGCAGACTTTCGGATCTTCCTCTCATGATGCTCAGCGTGGCCTCACTCCAAGCCCTCTCCCAGCAAGGTGTATGGCTTGAGTTGACCACTGAAAACCAGCTTCCACTTACGCCTACTGATTAGCCCTTTATTGGAATTTCAGCCTAAGCTGTGCTCTAGAGCCAGGTGGTGTGGTCTTCCAGTGTGTTTGAAAAACAATTTTTTTTTAGAATAAAAATGTAGTATCTTGTAAAATTCCAAGGAAGCCATAGACTTACTGGATCATCAACTAAGGGAAACCAACCTGGTTGATGTAACAGTCTGGGTAATCAAGATTAGGTCATGACAGATGGTCCAAATACAACACTTAAAACATCCTGAATGTTGCACAGGCAAAGGAGATGAATCAAAAATCAGAGCCACATGCAAAATATTTTCTGCCTTTCAGAAACAGATTTACAAAAAGATTTCCAGTAGGGTTTCTTGAACTACCTTTGTAGATCTAAAACAATTTAATTTCCATAAATGAAATCCTCCTGTTTAAACTGCACCGCCCCCCCCCCCCCCCCCACCGCCAGCAGCATCAGAATCTGGTAGAGGGGAACCTCCCTGGTGGTCCAGTGGCTAAGACTCTGTGTTCCCAACACAGGGGCCCAGGTTCAATCCCTGGTCGGGGAACTAGATCCCACATGCCTCAACTAAGAGTTTGCATGGTGCAGCTAAGACCCCACGCAGTCAAATAGATAAACATTTTAAAAAAAGAATCTGGTGAAGGTGCTGATGCCACATCACACCATATTTGGGGACTAGGTTGGGGTGAGGGGGAGTTAGCTGTTTCAGATCTTTGAGTCCACTCCCTCTCAACTGCAATGGAACACCTTGTACCCTTCAGGGGAGGGGGCTTAGAAGGGAGTGATTCTGCCCCTCCAGTCACTAAAGGAGCCCTCCCTCATCCCAGCCCTTTGAGACAGCCAACTCCCTCAGACCAGAGAGAAATTTCCTTTCTATCAAAACACTGATGACTCTGATTATCAAACCCTTTCTGATGCTTGCTTTCTGACCTTAATAAATCTGGGATTAGTATGAAAACCACCCAGGCACTGACTCTCCACATTTCCCAACTGGCTGTCTGGAGGTGGCTTCTCCTTCATGAGTAACTTCCCCAAATATTTGGGAAATTGCCCGATGCTTACGACCACCATGTGAACTCTGGGCAGAGAGAGAAAACTCATCCCAGGGTCAGCCCCGACTTCTCCCCTTTTCCTTTCCCCTCCTACCTCACTCTCTTCTTGCTCAAGGCAATTTACATCCCTTTTTCCCACTAAGAATGGAATTTGGGTTCCCAGCTATCAGTAAGGACTTATGTGGATTTCCAGCTTTGCCCACCACCCCCTTAAAAAAATTTATTTATTTATTTTAGCTGTGTTGGGTCTTCGTTGCTGCATGGGGTTTTCATCGCGGTAACTTCTCTTGCTGCAGAGCGTGGGCTCCTGGGCACGTGGGCTCAGGAGTTGCGGCTCCCGGGCCCCAGGCGTACAGCCCTAACCCTAATTTTCAAAGTACAGTACAGGCTCATTAGTTGTGACTCACGGCTTAGTTGTTCACTGCATGTGGGATCTTCCCCAACCAGGGATCAAACCTGTGTCTCCCGCAGTGCCGGGTGGATTCCTTTACCGCTGAGCCATCAAGGAAGCCCTGGCCTTTCTTATAACTTCTCTGTGACTGGACGTTCCGATATCAGGAGGAAGCCCATTTTCAGGGATCTTCACTCCTGGCTTCACCACCCTCATCCATATTCCTAGGACACCACAAACCTAGAGCAGTTCTCAACAAAAGGACAGAGTTTCCCATCTTGACACTTTCCCTGGCTTAATCGCTTCTTGTGAGCTCAAGACCACTGTGACCATTTCTGGAGTTTCTTTCCAGGCCCTACTTTTCCCTCCCTTGTTTCACAAGATCCTTGTGAGCCTCCAGGACCCCAGGACCGTTGTTGCCCCCTGAGCAGGTGTCAGGCTGAGGCGAGAGCTAGTGCCAACGCAGAGCTTCCTGGCAGCATTCAGAGTCAGCAGCATGAGAGAGGACCGTTCTGGGGGTAGCTGAAGACACAATTAAAGCAGTGGGTGAACTTCACATCCAAACCTATATCCAGAAGCCAGCTGATTTTCTTTTTTTTTTGGCCTTAATCAAAACTTTATTGAAACACTGACACCGAAATAGGAGCGCGCTGTTGTATGCCGTACAGAATGAAATGTAGTTACGCTGTCTGGGTAGATTAACTGGAATTACTGAACTGATAAGGCTTTCCGAGAGAACACAGACTCCGGAAGCTGTGTGGATCGTCACTGTTGCTTCCTTCTAAGTGAACAGCCTGCTGAGAGTCTGGCCTCCCCTCCTGTTGGCCCAGAAGCCAGCTGACCTGTCAGTGTCTCCCGTCCACAAAGCGTAACGTCTTACAGAAAAACGCGAATGAACTTTTGGGCTGACCCAAATCTGCTTGTGGGGCAGAGAAAAGTTTGATTCCTTTTTTTTTTAATTGTGGTAAAAGGATACAGAACCTAAAATTTTACTCTCTCGACCATTTTTGAGTATACAGTCCTGTGGCAGTAAGTACATCCACAACTGTTACGTGGCCAACACCAGCTCCCATCTCCAGAACTTTCTCGTCTCCAACTGAAACCATGCCCAGTAAGCAAGGACTTTCATCCTCTCTCTCGCAGCCCCTGAAAATTACGATCTACTCTCGGCCTCTGTGGTTTTTACAGCCCTAAGTACCTCATATAAGCGGAATCACACAGCGTGCGTCCTTTCGTGATTGACTTATTTCACTTAGCATAGTGTCCTCAGGGTTTGTCCCTGTTGTAGCACATGTCAGAATTTCTTTCCTTCTTAAGGCTGAATGATACTCCGCTGTATGTATAGACCACATTCTGTTTAGCCCTTCCTTATCATTTGATTTTTTTTTTTTAAGTAGTGAAGTTTGTTATTTTTAACAAATGGAGAGTTGAAGAGGCAGTGGAGTGTGGTGGGGAAAGCCGTGACTTGGATATCAGGGAACCTGGGTCTCCGTTCTGGCTCTGCAGCTAGTGACCTGGGCCCAGTGGCTCCTGCGAAAGGGTGTTGGAGGAGCTCCTGTATCAGAACTGGCTGGGCTTCCTGGGAAGATCTCAGACTCCTTGCATCTGGTCTCTGGGAGTGGAGCCTGAGAATTCCTTCCCAAGCTCTGTCTGTAAGCCTGGGGTTCCACCCCTGCACAAATAAAACAAACTCTCCTCCTTTTTTCCTTTTTTTTTTTCTTTTTTGCTTAAGCAAACTGAGGATGGTTCCTGCCACTTGCAGTTGCAGAATTATAACTAAAATATCCTGTAACAGATGAATCCAATCCATACAATTTTTTTAAGAATAAATTGAGATATTTGTATGAATACACCATAGAGGTGCATACTCAGTCACTCAGTCGTATCTGACTCTTTGCAACCCCAGGGACTGTAGTCCACCAGGCTTTTCTGTCCATGGGATTTTCCAGGCAGGAATACTGGAGAGGGCTGCCATTTCCTCCTCCAGGGGATCTTCCTGACCCTGCATCTCCTGCATCGGCAGGCAGATTCTTTACCACTGCACCACTTTTATGAAGCTCACACCATAAAAGTATTAACCCTAATTTATTGTTATTATATGAGGCCCCCCTCTCCCTTTAGAATAAAAAGTACTATATTCACTGGCTAGACTTAATATTCCCAAGTTACTCTTTTATGTGGCATAAGGCATTGAAGGCTGAGGGCGTTCTGAGATGCAAAGGAAAGGGTGGGCATTTTGAAATGCAAATATTTTCAAGAAAGAGTAGAATACTCTTAAAAGAAATCACATGCTTCAGGAAAGTTTTCAGGATGAATATTCACTGCTCTCTTGCTTGTTCTGGGTCAGGAGAAGGGCTGGGGGCCCCCCAGACAGCTACGAGCAAGCCAGGGGTGAGCAGCCAGGCAGTGACGGTATGGTCTAGATGCCAGGATGGGGAGACAGACAGGACGGCAGGGGAAGTATCGGAGTCCACTCAGGGAGACTTCCTCGAGGAAATGATGCTAAAAAAGGGATAGGAATGAAAGAGGCCACGGGGAGAATGTCGTAGGCCAACAGCCTGCTCAGAGCCCTGGAGGCAGAGGAGCGCGTGGTCCCCGCTGGGCTCTGAGCACAGGACGCTGGCGAGGTGAACACAGGCCAAGGCTGCAGGTGCGTGGGCTGAGCCGGGAGCCCGGACTTGACTCTGGGGCCCTGGGCTGCCGCTGGGGGTTTTCGGGAGGGTAAATCTGTTCATACTTATTCTCTGGCAGGATTGCCTCAGCCGGGGTGGAGAATGCGTGGTGGGGCCTTGTCTGGAAGCAGAGAGACGGGTCAGAGGATGCTACCAGTGATCTGAGTGAGAGAGGGCGGTGCTCCGAGATTCGCTTTAGGAAGGAAAGACAGGTTGAGGGAAGAGAAGGAATTCCGTTGACTTGTGACTTCACTCGATCCTCGGCTGTAAAGCACTAGTATCTCCATTTTGCTGGTGACATTCCGGAGGAGGGGTTGCCCGCTGAGTTGCTTGTCCGAGCACACACAGTCAGCAAGGGTTTGGGGTATCAGAATGTTTTGTTTTTTTTTTAATTGGGATATAGTTGCTTTGCAATGTTGTATTAGTTTCTGCTGAACAACAAAATGAATCAGCTATATGTATACATATGTCCCCTCCCTCTTGGACCATCCCACCCCTCTAGGTCATCACAGAGAACCAAGCTGAGCTCCCTGCACTCTATGGAAGCTTATTGCTAGCTACCTGTTTTACACATGGTAGCGTATATATGTCAGTCCCAACCTCCCAGTGGGGTATTAGGACATTATAGCCTCTTAGCACAAATTGCCCCCTACATGGGACTTGGAGAGATGAGGCTCAGAGCGAGTGGGTTTAATCATGGGAGAAAAGGCCTAAGTTGATGGCCCACGTGGTTGTCCAGGACGGGGGCCTGGTGTGCTGTTGCCTCCGGGGTCCTAGCAGAGGGGCCTTCAGGATGGAGTAGACAGCCACCAAGATCAGATGTTGACTGTTGAGCAGAATCATTTAATTAATCAGTGTGCCTTACTGAAAGACAGCCTTCGGGACTTCCCTGGTGGTCCAGTGGCTAACACTCTGCACTCCCGATGCAGGGGGCCTGGGTTCCATCCCTAGTCAGTGAACTAGACCCTACACTGCTGCAACTAAGAGTTTGCATGCCAACACTAAGACCCAGAAGAGTCGGGTTTATATTTATTAAATATAAATAAATGTATATTTTTAAGAAGACAGCCTTCAACTGTAGGGAAGGCGCTGCATTGAGCTGGACAAGGTGTGGACCAAGCAGACAGAGGGTTGGGGGAGGAAGGCCAGTGAAGGCCCTGCAGGCCCCACACTCAGGTCCCAGGTGAATGCTGTGATCCAGGCCAGCCAACACAACCTCTCCAGGCTGCAGGCCACAGTCGTTCTCCACCTCGAGATAGTTACGGAACTTCAAAGAAACAACAGATGTTAGAGGTACTCTGTACATCTTATGAGAAGGCGAGTTCTGTGTGGTCCTGAGTTGTGGTTTGGTTATTTTATCTGCTCAGGTCCTCTCCAGGGACAGGTTATTAGTCTGGTCCTCACCTCTCACTTCTCCCAGATCAACCCCTCCCTGAAGGAGGCTCTGTGGAATCTGGGAGAAGTGGGAACCCTCCATCCTTGCCAGGCTGATGGTTAGAAGAGTTGGTTAGTTTCCTGTCCCAGTGCCTTGTCATTCCCCTGGGATGAGAAGACTCAGACCGAAAGAAGTAGAACTAGTTTTCAAAACACTCGCAATGGAAAGGAAGAGGAAACAGATTTGACCTGAGTTTTAGGGTCAAAGAAAAATTTCATTTTCTCCCTTTGGCTGCTTAGTATTACACCTTACATTTCAGACAGCTCCTGCCTCATTAGCTCCAAGTGGACCTAGGACCAATGACTATGGGTAAAATATCTTTTAAAGGGAAGACAGGGCAGTGGGTTTAGGGGCTCAAGTTCGTGAGATCTAGTTTCCAGAAAAAGCCAAGTCTGACCTAGCAGTCAAGATGCTTACCTGATTTTCTGGTTGCACAACTCAAGTTAGAACATTGGACAGGAAGCTCCGAAGTGTTTAACTCTGTTGTATGCAAACTCCAGAAGGTGCTTATTGGGGAAATTTATGTGCATGCGAGAGTGATTCCCAGTGAGGGCTCTCTGAAAATCCTGGCCCTGGGCCCCCGCTCTCAGCAGCCTCATCTGTAGGTGGGCAAAACAGCTCAAGAAAAGCGTGAGGGTGGGTGCAGCTGTGTCTCTAACGACTCTGTGACTTGTCTTTTTCAGAAACGGGTCATTCTTTGACTTCCCCTTTAGAATATTTTCTGTTTCTGCCGTTGTAATTAGAGCTAGAAATTCAATTAAAAAGGAGGGGGGTAAAGAGAAACGGTCTTTTCAAGCCAGTTTCCTGGTGCTCCCGAGAGGTTTTGAGGTTAGGTCAGCCCATCGCTGTGCTGTTTACTTCTCTGGCTGTTGACGGGATGGCATGTGACTCGGCCAAACGCTGTCACCATGTCATAGCAGTGGCCACTACCGTCTTGGCTTCCGAGACTGCTCTTCAGTGTCTTGGTATATGATGCCAGTTTTTAATAACAGCTCTGTTTACCAGGCAAATGGTTCTTTCGAGCATTTATTATTATTTTTGCAACACCTGTCAGAGAAAGCGGCCAGGCCGGGCTGTGATTAGAGGCCACCGTGCTGTATCAGGGACTTCGGGTTTCCTGTTGACTAGCCTGCATATCTCTGTGAACCCAGACGTGCTCCCCGTGCCCCGCCCCGAGGAAACTGAACAATATGAAGTGGACACAACACAAAACGCTTTGAAGGGAAAAGTCACGCTATGTCTCCAGACACAACACGTTTTTTTTTTTTTTCCAGGTCACTTAAAAGAAACCATGCTGAGTCCATTTTCAGAGAAGTTCTTTGTGTTTGGGGGAAATAAGGCCTCTTCTCAACCAGATGCCCCCGACCTCCCCCTCCCCAGTCATATATGTGTGTGTGCACTCCGTGGCTCAGTCGTGTCCAACTCTTTGCGACTCCCTGGACTGTAGACTGCCAGGCTCCTCTGTCCATAGAATTTTCCAGGCAAGAATACTGGAGTGGGTTGCCATGTCTTTCTCCAGGGGGTCTTCCTGACCCAGGGATCGAACCCTCTTCTCTTGTGTCTCCTGGATTGGCAGGTGGGTTCTTTACCACTGTGCCACCTGGGTAGCCCCTGCCCCCCACCGACCTCCAATCATAAGTGCTTCCGAAGTTGACTGGTGGGTATTTACAAAGTAGACTCAGGAAATTGAATGTTCACTCAGATTAATATCTTTCCATGGGAGAAAATGTTCATAAGATACAGAAAATTGAAAGAGGGGAGTTGATGAGAAATTCCACTAAGTTCAATGCTTTCGTACATGCACACACACACACACACACAGGAAATACTCTGAAATGGGTGGGGAGACTAGGAGTAATTGTTCTCTTCTTCATGTTTTCTTCTCTTTCTAAACTCTTTACCGTAAGCAGGGATTTATGCCCATAGCAGAGCATGGTGAGTGGAAGCTCAGACATTGGAGCCAGACTGCCTGTTTTGAGTCCTGGCCCTCCCACTTCCTGACGTTCAATGAATTACTTGATTTCTCTGTGCCTCATTTTCCTCATCTGTAAAATGGGGGTAAGGATTGTACCTATTATATAAGGTGGTTATAGCAAGTAGAGTTTGTGTGTGTAAAGCGCTTAGAACATGTCTAGCACTTTTGTTCAATGAAGAAAATTTTTACTTTCTTTTAAATTTAAATTGGAGTATAATTGGAGTATAATTGCTTTACAATGTTGCGTTAGCTTCTGCTGTACAACAGTGTGAATCAGCCGTAGTGTATACACGTGTCCCCTCCCTCTGGAGTGCCCCTCCCGCCCCGACCCTACCCTCCTAGGTCATCGCAGAGCCGGGCTGAGCTCCCCGTGTTATGCAGCAGCTTCCCGCCGGCCGTCTATTTCTCACGCGGTACTGTGTATCACCCTCCCCATTCGTCCCACCGTCTCCGCCCCTCCCCCTCCCCCAAGTCTGCTCTCTATGTCTCTATCGCTGCCCTGCAAATAGGTTCATCATTATTTTCATCAGTACCGTTTTTCTAATTTAGTCGAATTGTGGCTAATTTTCTTTGGAATGCTCTCGGCCATGGCATTCATGCTTTATGACACCGACTGCTGAAGAGAGGGTACATATAACCCTAGGCCTGTGTCTGCCCTCAACTAACACAGTTAGGGTGGACACGTGGGATTTGCTGGGTGGCTAAGATTCTCAAAGCTCTTTGCCAGGTCGTGACAAAGAGCAGGGATTTCCCAAGGGTATACTGTGACCTCCCCTCCCCCTCCCCACCACAGCCCCCCATCGGTCATAGCCGAGTGACGGCAAGCCTAATTGTCTCCTAAACCACAAGTTAGACTATCACAGTTTGGCTGGTGACGTCCACAGAGCTGGAAGGATCCTTGACCTTTGGTAAATGATGCCCCCTTGCCCAGATTGAAATGCCCTGGGTAAACCTGTGCACAGTCGTACGTGCTTCACTTCCTCACGTAGGCCTGGGAGGAGCAGAGGGAAATAGGAGCCGGCTTTGTGGCAGATAGTCAAATAATTGTGAAATTGTTCATGAACTGATAGGAGAAGGTGAAGGAGCTAATGATGAGGCAGAATGAGCTGGGGAGATCTTTTCCCAGCACTCAGAAGAGGATCCACCCAAAAGCACATCTGTGACCATTCACATGTTTTGCCGACCACAGACTTGAGTGGTGGAGCTCATTTTTCATTTCATAATAATAATGATATATATATATATATGTGTGTGTGTATGGTTGTGAACTGTAGCCTAAGAACTGACGGAAAGAGAGAAAGGAAAAAAGAGAAAATGCCTGAAACAGGGGATCCCTCCTGCTCAGGGGACGGGACAGGATGGCACTGGAAACCATGTCAAACCACACTGAAGCTGTTTCCTTTCAGCCAAGGGGAAAATATTCTAGAAAAAGGAAACTCCAAAACTCTTGTTTACCCAGCTGTCTGTACAAAGTGAATTATTCATGATTAAATGTGAATAATAAACCTATGCAAATATTTGTTATATTCTCAGTTTTGAGGAGGTTGGGAGAGCAGCAGGAAATGAAGTCACTTTAAGGTGATTTTGTTAACTATTTTCTTTAGAAATATATAAAGAATATAGATTTTGATTTTTATTTATGTTCAGTCTTCTGAAAACAACCCACCAGGGTGTGTTTTCTTTAGGAGGTTGTGTCCTATTGGAAATGACAATCTAAAGCTTTTCCTCTTAGTTATTATGACTTTTATATAATTTCCTTAGAAACTAATTGTGAAAGTTTGTTTTTTTTTCTCTCTGACATTAGAGGGTTAAAAAGCTTACAGCAGAATCTCTTCTCTAATGGGAAATCTTAACTGACAAGTTTCCAAGTACCTGCTGCTTACTGTAAATTCTTACCTATAAATTTCAGTTATAGGTTTTTGATAAAGGGAATATTACAATAATACTGATACCTGGCAGTTTGAAGCTGTTTGTCTCTTTTTGCAGAATTGGTTTAACAGTTTCCATCAGAACTGTTAGCCTTTTAGCTGGAACTTGGTTAGGTTTTATGTAGCTTGCCCATTCTAAGAAACACTTAAAAATCCAAGCAATTGCCAGACAGTGTTTAATCATCTTGTAACTTTTCAGTCACTTAGCACAGCGTGTCACCATTATCTGCTAGAGAGTTTAAAGCATGCAAATGACCATTCTCTGTACTGTAATTGTAAATGAGTTTCACTCACAATAATAATTTTTAAAAAACCCTTTCCCCTGGGCTCCATCCTTATGGTTGAGTTCATTTCAAGTAAAGCCTATGTTACAGCTGACCATAGACTAGGTTCAGATAAATCTCACTTTTGCTCAACAGTAACCTCAGTCTCTGGAGGAGGGGCCAGAGGACTGGTGTGGTCCCTTCTGACTTGTGAGGATCAGGCTTTCTCTAGTTGTTGGTCAATCGCTAAGTCGTGTCTGACTCTTTGCGACCCCATGGACAGCAGCACACCAGGCTTCCCTGTCCTTCACTATCTCCTGGAGTTTGCTCAAACTTATGTCCATTGAGTCGATGATGCCATCCAACCATCTCATCCTCTGCCACCCTCTTCTCCTTTTGCCCTCAATCTTTCCAGGTGGGCCCCCAAGAGAGCTCGCCCTCCCTCCCCGCAAACTGCCCCGAGGCCAGGCTGAGGAATTCCGTCCAGGCGCCAGGCTGCATTTAGAGTCGCCTGTCAGCACCGCTGCTTCTGCCTCTCGGTGGTCCAAAGCCCGAGGTGGGCGCCGTCTGCTTTTTGCTGCTAATGGAACAGAAGAAGAGAGGGGATAAAGGCCTTGTCCAGAAATATAGGGAGAACCAAGATTACGATGAAAACCGACTTTGACAGGATCTCTAGTCAATGCTGCACATCACGCTACCCTGCCCCCACCTCAGTTTACCTAGAAACCAACAAATTGGTGGCTCATCAGTAACCAGCGCTGTAGTTCATCTGCCGTTATCTCTTTCTTCTGCTGTCGTCGTTTCCGGAGATTTGGACTGTGTGACACAGGCCATACAGAGGAAAGAGAGACCAGAAAGTCATCTAATCTACTCCCCAGGCTTTAGGCTGCGCTGAAACCTATCTAGACTTCCAGAGCGGGTAATTCTACCACCTTCTCTTGAGTTTGAATGAAGCGTAATCCATCCTAAGTCCCTCATCTCTCTCTTTTTTTTTTATTAAACTTTTTATTTTGCATTGGAGCATAGCTGAATATCAATGTTGTGACAGTTTCAGGTGGACAGCAAAGGGACTCAGCCACACATACACATGTATCCGTCCTCCCAATCCTAGGTCCACTATCGCTTATTCTGTGTTAAGTGGAGAAAACTGGGTTTTTTAAAAAATATATATTTTTAGTTATTCGGCTGTGCCGGGTCTTAGTCACAGCATGTGGGATCTAGTTCCCTGACCAGGGGTTGAACCTGAGTCCCCTGCATTGGCAGTGGGGAACCCTAGCTGCTGAACCACCAGAGGAGTCCTGAGAACTATTTTCTTATTAAAAAGAAAGCACATTGAAATTGCATTGTAAGGTTAATTGGCAATATTTGTAAGTGGCAAGCATAGGTCTCAAATAAGAGGAGGTAATAAAGAACTAGAAATTTTTAGAAAAATGTGATCTACATTTAATGAAACCCCATCAGTGAGTAAAGGCTTCCCAGGTGACATGAGTAGTAAAGAACTCGCCTGCCAATGCAGGAGACGGGAGACTCCGCTTTGATCCCTGGTTTGGGAAGATCTCCTAGAGGAGGGAATGGCTACCCACTCCAGTGTTCTTGCCTGGAGAATCCCATGGACAGAGGAGCCTGGCGGACTACAGTCCATGGGGTCAGAAAGAATTGGACACGACTGAAGCGACTTAGCACACACTCACATCAGTGAGTGAACTTTGGTTTCATTGCTAACATTTCACTATCCTGTTTTTCCCAGGATCTGCAGTTATCTGAGCAAACTTGCCTCTCCCTTTATAGGAACTGGCCTCAGGATTTAGAACGGTGGTTTCTTTCTCAGACTGTTTCAGCTGGGGAGCCATTTCATTATGTGCCAGGAAGTTTCTGAACCTGCAGTGTAATTAATTCCTTTAATAGGCGCCTCTCTAGGGAAGGCCCATTAGCAGACATCATTATGAATTAACATCTGAGTCCAGGAGAAAAGCCCTTGGAGGCAACAGTGAAACAGATCAATCTTTGTGGAGAGATGTGACCGGGGGACTTAACCACATTCCTTGTGGTTTCAGAATGACATGCATGTTCTTGGACCTGTAGATAGTCAGAGATAGTTGTCTTCTCAGTAATACCCTGACCACACCAGCTCTTTAACATTAAGAGATAGTTCTCAATGTTGTAATTTCTTAGAAGAGAGCGGCGTGGTGAGTGTGCACGCTGCCTGCGCTGACTGATGCCTGTGAAGAAAGGCCACCAGCCACTTAAAATACACTTGAGGCTGCTGGACAAATCCATTCTAGAGTAACGTAAAATTCAGGGTTCCCCCCACTCCCCACCCGCCTTGATCTTGTTAAATAGTAATGAAATCTTTCTTGGGACTTCCCTGCTGGTCCGGTGGCTAACACTCCATGCTCCCAACATAGCGGGCCCTGGGTTCAATCTCCTGGCCAGGGAGCTAGATCCCACATGCTGCAACTAAGACCTGGAGCAACCAAATACATAAATATTTAAAAAAAAAAAAAAAAGGAATGAAGTCTTTCTGCTGGAGTCTGAGTATTTTCTTGATTATTTTCACATTGCTTTGGGTTCAGAAAAGACCCTGATGCTGGGAAAAATTGAGGGCAGGAGGTGAAGGGGGCGACAGAGGATAAGATGCTTGGATGGCGTCACCGACTCAATGGACATGAGTTTGAGCAAGCTCTGGGAGATCGTGAAGGACAGGGAAGCCTGGCATGCTATCGTCCATGTGGGTGCAAAGAGTGGGACGCGACTGAGTGACTGAACAACAACGCCTGTGTGCCCTCGGGCAAGTGGTTTTGCTTCTCTGTGTCTTAGACGTCTCGTCTGAAATCGAGATGACAGCAGGCCTGCCTCCTTTGGTTGTGGGGGGATTAAATGAATGAGCATGAGTGGGTGGGTGCTCAGCAGAGCGCCCGGCCCAGCGCGAGCCCCACCGATGCTGACTAATACCGCGATTAGCTCAGCTGAGTGGAGGTCGCACCGCAGCACGCAGGCCTGGAACACAGCAGCCGAAAAACTCTGACAGAGCAGAGGGGTGGGCGTGTGGGTCCAGGGTGGGGCCCAGCTACAAAGGGACATGAAGGAACTTCTGGGGGTGACAGAAAGGCTCTGTATCTTGATTGTGGTGGCGGTTACCCTGGTGTAAACTTAAAAAAAAAAACAACTCAGACCATTCTTTCCCTGATCACCCCCTTCCATGTATCAGCCCAGGCCGTGTGACCACCTGACGTCTGCGCTCATGCAGAGTCTGCCCGGTTGATTCTACGTCTCTGAGCGATTTCTTCTCCAACGCCCCTTTGTGTGCGCGTGTTCGCCCTCGCTTCTGTGACCGTGTCAATAAACGCACCTGGAACGGTGTATGTGGCCGTTTGTTTAGAAAGGAGGGAAAGAAACAGACGTGCTACTTGGTTTACCTGTTTATGCCTTAAAATAGCTCTAGAAAGACATATGAGAAAGTGCTTATCTTAGTCACCGGTGGGGAGGGGACCTCGGGACAGGGCGTGAGGGATGTGTCTCGCTCTATTGCCTTTTGTTCCTTTTGAATGTTCAATCCCGTGAATGAATTAACCTAATCAAAAAGATAAATAGATAAAACGTAAGCAATAACAAGAACCCTAACAAGAACCCTGCCGAGTTCGTCTGTCCGTTCGACAAATATTTACGGGCACCCACCACTTGCCAGGCAGGCAGCAGGGGAAGGTGTCCAGGGCTGTGTTTCTCCCGTGCGATCCTTCACCAGCGGTGCGTCACAGGCCCTGTGTGCTTGTTCAGCCTGAAAGCTTGCTTACAGGAGATAGAAAGGGCCCGGGTTAATTACAGTGGCCGGGCCTGGCGTATGATTTACGGAAAAAAAAAGGTCAGGGTCAATTATGGTATGAGGGACTTCTTCCACATACTGAAAAGACGCAGAAAGCTGCAGCGTGGCAAGGGCATGGGATAATACCTTGTCCCTAATGTGTCTGAAGCATTAACTCTCTCTGTGCCAGGCATTCTCCTAAGGGCTTTACTTGAATCAATTCACTCAGTTTTCACGATAACTCTGAAGGGAGACACCATCATGGCCCCCACTTTTACACACGGGGAAATTAAGGCACAGCCAACTTGCCCAGGGCCACACAGCTCGGAAACAGGATGACCAGGGTTTGAACCCAGGCAGTGTCTAAACTCCAGAACCCTCAGCTTTTTTTTTCTTTTTTTAAAATTAATTTATTTAATTGGAGGCTAATTCCTTTACAATATTGTGGTGGTTTTTGCTGTACATTGACGTGAGTCAGCCACGGGTGTACATGTGTCCCCAATCCCGAGCCCCCCTCCCACCTCGCTCCTCATCCCATCCCTCTGGGTTGTCCCAGGGCACCAGCTTTGAGTGCCCTGTCTCATGCATCAAACCTGGACTGGTCATCTATTTCACATGTGGTAATATACGTTTCAGTGCTATTCTCTCAAATCATCCCACCCTCGCCTTCTCCCACAGAGTCCAAAAGTCTGTTCTTTACATCTGTGTCTCTTTTGCTGTCTCACATATATGGTCGTTGTTATTATCTTTCTAAATTCCATATATATGTGTTAATATACTGTATTGGTGTTTTTCTTTCTGACTTACTTTACTCTGTATAATAGGCTCCAGTTTCATCCACCTCATTAGAACTGATTCAAATGCGTTTTTAATAGCTGAGTAATATTCCATTGTGTATATGTACCACAGCTTTCTTATCCATTCATCTGCTGATGGACATCTAGGTTGCTTCCATGTCCTGGCTATTGTAAACAGTGCTGCGATGAACATTGGGGTGCACGTGTCTCTTTCAATTCTGGTTTCCTTGGTGTGTATGCCCAACAGTGGGATTGCTGAGACGTATGGCAGCAGAACCCTCAGCTTTAACCACTTCAATCTACTGTCTTTTGGGAAAAGCATTTAGAAAATGTTCCTTTGCTCCATCTCTGTTGAAATTCTACCTTTAATAACAATGTCATAGAATAGAATTTTACAGCTTGGAGAGCCTTTGATATTCTCAGTATTTACTTGATTCTTCCTTTTTTTAAAAGTTATTTTTATTTATTTGGCTGCACCAGGTCATAGCTGTGGCATGTGGGGTCTTCAGTCTGCACTGTGTGGGACCTTTAAGTTGCAGTGTGTGGGATCTAGTTTCCTGACCAGGGGCCCCTGCATTGGGAGCACAGAGTCTTAGCCATTGGACCGCCAGGGAAGTCCCCTCATTTGATTTGATTCTTATCCAAAGAGCAACGTCCTGGTCAACTCAATTTGAACACTTCTAGTGATGGGGAACTCATTACAGCCAGAAAGAGTCATGGGCTGACAGTTTTAATAATGGAAAGATTACATCCTTGAGCCAGGCGCCATTCTGTGGCATGAAGGAGAAAGTCCTCCAGCTGTGGATCCCACACCTGCCTCCCTGCAGCCTCTTCCTACTGGGTCTGTGCTCTGTCTTTGAAACAACCCAGATTGGGTCTGTGGTTCCCTCATCTCCCGACTTGGCCTCACAGTTTACAGACAGCTGTGAAGTTCTCCTTAGACATTCTTCTGACCTGTTTATCCAGTCTCTTCTCATGTCGCGTTCCCAATGTGAGATTCACTTTCTTACCAACAAGCTTCCGTTTTAAAATGCAGATGTGGGGAGGGCAGCCCGTTGAGCTTCATCTGAAGCTTGCCTCCCATCAGACTGTCTTGCGGGAAAGAGTCTGGGTTTGGGAAAGGAGAGGGAAGGGTGGCTCGGGTGTTGACGCAGGATCTCGGGGGTAGACAAAAAGCTGTGCTGGGACCCTAAACTCCTGACATGAAGCAACGGGACAGGCCAAGAGCTAAAAATAGGACGAGTGATGAGCACCTGTTGAGCACCAGCTGTATACATGCTGGACACTTAGCCTGAGTTGCCTGGCTTAATCCTCACAAGTCACTAGGTAGGTGCCACTGTTATCCTGAATAACCCGAGCTGGAGCAGGGAAATAGCCTAAAAAATGCCAGCCAGGTTCGGCAGCCACACCCTAGCCTTTTCCTTAACAACCTTGCTGAAAGAAAGATGAAAACCTAAATTTGTCTGCTTACCCTGGAGCTGATCAATAATTATTCAGATGGAATCCAGATGCCCGACTTCTCCCGCCTTCAGGAGTTCCTGCAGTACCCAGCGAGGAACCCCGCTCTTACACCAGCTTTCTGTCCCTAAGTATCTGAGCCCCTGAGGAATGGCGCGTGCCCCACCAGTCTGTCTTGGGTGTTTCTGGCTCTCTGAATCCGCTGCCTCACCACTCCCGTCTCAGGGAAACCTTTCACAGCTGAACCTCGTGGCGCAGTTAGGACTGGATAAAGTGTTTAGGGAGGCTTGTCCCCAAGGGGGTCCTATTGAGCAGATCTCATGTCCAACTTCCGGCTGGGTTGTAGGGGTCAGTAGACCCTCTGCCTCCCCTGCAGTCGGCTACTGGTAACCGTGAGTCCGCCACCTCCAAGAGTTAGTCTCAACGACTTTGACACTCCTTGTTTGTAGAGATGGAGTCACCCAGGGGAAGTGATGTGAGTCGATTAGCACCTCAGGTCTTTCCATTTCTGGGTAGGATTTTGGCTTTACCATTGCCTAACCAAAGAGCCCACTAATTAAGGCCCTCATCCTAACGGAAGCTGCAAACTACATAGCAAGTCTCAGCCAGGGCCTCGTTACACAAACACACAACCACATTGAAAATATTACCTTTAAAAAACACACATATATATGCGCTAATAATTTCTGAAGAGGATACATTTGGAACAAACAGAGGCATCTCCTCGTTTGTCCAGAATCTCGGACCATGCCGAGGCAGGGCTGCTCGTTGCCTTGACTTTTACGAGTACAGTGCGGGTCTCATTTTATCATCTGGGTCTTCCTTCTGACTGAGGGTCACCACCACTGAGAATTATTTTTACTATAAACCCGGAAACTTACTGGGAATCTCTAAAGATCCAGTACTACTGGGTTTGAAACCATGAACTAACAATGTTAAGACACCCTGAGAACTGGCTCTATTAGTGTTTTTTTTTTAAAAGAATTGTGTATTATATATTAACACGTATATGTGGAATCTAGAAAGATGGTACTGATAAACCTATTTGCAGGGCAGGAATAGAGATTCAGACATAGAGAACAGACTTATGGACACAGCAGGGACAAAAGAAGGTGGGATGAATTGAGAGAGTAGCACTGAAATATATACATTACCATGTGGAAAATAGACACCTAGTGGGAAGTTGCTGCTTAACAGAGGGAGCTCAACCTGGTGCTCTGTGGCAAGCTAGAGGGGTGGGATGGGGTGGGAGGGAGGTTCAAGAGGGCGGGAACATATGTATGCCTGTGGCTGATCCACATTGGTGTATGGCAGAAACCAACGCAGCACTGTAAAGCAATTATCCTCCCATTAAAAGTAAAAGAACAAAACATACACAACTCTGAACCTGTGTGAAGGTCACTTTGACACTGGTGAATCTTTCTAGTCTCTTCCTGGTAGAGGTGAGCTGGAGAAGAAAGCACCCTGACGCCAGAGGGACCTTTGAGAAGGGAAAAGGTGTGGCGTTGGTGCCTGACTTCAAAGGCTGGTGGCAGTCGTGAGCTACACCAACCCTCTTTCCAGCTAGACCAATTTTCTGTAAAGACAGAAAAACCGCAGGCAGCCCAAGTCAAATTTCCCCTGCATAGATTTCAGTTTAACGACATCCCAGTTTCCAGGCGACCTGCAGCAGATCTTTGCAAGCGCCAGCGCTGTTGGGGTGAGGGAATGGCGAGAGCGCTGCGGTTTAGGCTCCCCAGCTGGGGTCTGAGTTGTCCTTCTTTTCACCGAACTTCTAGCTTCTGATGAACTTGTGGTTATTCATTCCGTTATTATTAAGGACAGAAATGAATAAGCTACAAAAAGGGTTTTTAAAAAAATTTTTCCTCTCCCCATCCCAACAAATTATCCAGCAAATAGAATTGAACACCCTCCCATCTTGATAGCTGACTGAACATCTGAGCTCTGCTATGTCAAATCAGCGAGTTCACGTCTTCATGGTTCTCGGATCCTCTTGACAACACGCCTCCTTGATGTGCCCAGCCAGGGCATGGGTCCAGCACCTTCTCTCTGCTGCTGAGACACAGACACACACACTCTCTCTCTGTCTCTCTCCCTCTTTCCATCAGACACACACATCCCGCCTGTTGGCATCCACTGCAGGAGAGGGGTGTTAATAGAGACAATAAAAGCACTAAAAGACCATCTAGACAGATTCAGGCTCTAGACTTTGACTTAAAGGATCTCCCACCTTAGGCTAAGTTTATGAAAATTATAGACTGAGAGCTAAACTCCTCTTTTAAACAAAATGGTTCTCTCTGAAATCCAGATTGACTAATTGCTGCCTATAACTCGTCTGCTCTGAGAGTCAGAGCCCCCTGGGGTCCTGACGAAGCTGCTTGGTGTTCAGACACCTGAGGCTCCGTGGCAGGCTCTCGGCCTCACAGGGTCTGCCCTGTCGGAGTTTGCCAGCCTGTGGAGTTCTGCTCTTCCTGGCACTGAGCGCGAGTGGCCTCCTATAGCCTTTGCCAGTCTGGTCTACGCTCTGCGCTCTGGAGACACACAACAAACCTAATCCCTCTACTAGACAGCTAATCTCTTCATAGGATTCTCTTAAGAGAAGTTACAGTGACTCAGGCTCCAGCTCTATCAAGGATGTAATAAGCCCGTACCTTCCCCCTCCTCCTCCTCCTAGCGGCAGGGCGAGCTCATGGGAGGACACTCCACGTGCTGGGGGAAGGGAACTCGCTCCTCCCTGGCAGGCCTCGGGGCCACAGCCCAACTCAGGACCCCAGTTGGGGGGCTGCCTGTGGGCAATCGGAAGTTGGAGAGCCTCCTGAAGGGGAGTGTGACAACCACAGGCTGTCGCTGGCTGAGTGCACGTCTGGCCCCTGAGGGTCTCCACTCAGCCCAGATCAGAGGTCTGTCCTGGGTTCTGAGTCTTTCAAGTGCATCAGAACCCAGGGAGCTCTCCAGAGGGGCCCCCTGGGGTTCTGATGAATAGAAATGAGGCAGGCCTAGGAGTCTGCTTTTCAACAAGCACTCCAGGTTCTGATATCCTTACTACACTGATCTGAATGAAGAAAACTAGATGAGCCAAAAAATACCTTGTGTTTTGATTTTATTTAACCAGAAAGCACACATACTTACATTTAACTTGTTGGTCTTATCCATTTAAATTAAGTTATTAAATTTCATGGTATATAAATAATTCAAATAACACTGACATTTATTATTCATCTGATGCTAATCGTTAAGTCTATCAGAATTCTTCCAGAATGACGGGAGGACTGGGGGTATTATCTGCAGGTTACAGACCGATGAGCTGAAGTTTGGGGTGGGGGGAGTGTGTCACAGGGGCTCTCGGAAGGGGACCAGGCTCCTGCATTGCAGCCTGTCCCCATCTCGGGCTGGCCTGCAGAAGAGGGTGCAGGGCTGGCTTTGGGGAACTCTACAGGGAGACTACACTTAGCTGATTAACCTCGTGATTGAAGTTAACCCAGAAATCACACCTGGATCAGCACCGCCTCACACATGCTATGCGATTCTGTGGGAATTCTAATGAACTGCAGAGGGATTCCAGCACACAGGTTACAACAAGTTAAAACCTTCTGCGGTTGTCTGAGTACCTGGGGAGTTGAATTATGCAAAGAAAATCCTCTTTCCTTTGAGAAGGACAGTTTGTTTCTCTTCCAAAGAGCTGCTGTGGTTCTTTTCCAGCTATAAAGGGTGTCTCATCTCCAACTCCACCTCAAAGTAATGCTGGCCCCAAGCAGTCCTGGTGACCTCGTTTCCTTGTGGCCAAGTGAACCCATGTCCTACCCGGTCATTCAGCACTTAGTGAATTAACACAGAAAGTTGAGCAACACATTTAGTAAAGGGCTTTGGTGATAGAAACTTACTTTCCTACTAAAACATTTCATGCACACTTGTTGCAAAATGAACTTATTTTAGAATAAAAGTAGCAAAGGCAGCCAAGTTTCACTTTCTGTCAGGGATGAAGACTTTCACTGGTTCGCTGACCTTCCTCTTCTTTCTGGATCTCTCAGAACTTTGCTGACTGCACATGAAATTCATCTTTTGAATCTGTGAGAATCACCAGAGAGAGGCACAGTTCAGCAGAGATTCTGATATCTGCTCAAGGCACACAACACAGACCAAGCGTTAATCCCCTGAGCAGCATAACGGATCCAAACCTGCCTTCCTGCGGGCTGGGCTAGCCCTGCTCGGAGGCCCAGCTGCCAGGAGCGGAGCCTGGCATTCCAGCTTTCAGGAGCTGAGGCCCCTGGAGGCAGCCAGGTTCAGGGACAGTTTCTTGGCTCTCTTTAGTGAATTCAGCACATCCAGCTCTTGAGAAAAAGCGCTGTCAAGAGGTGGGGCCAACAAGGAGCCATTAAGGGTCAGGAGAGATCTAGGGCACTGATATAGCTTTAGAGGCAAATATAATTCAAGTCACCTTTTCAGTGAGCAGAATCATACAGTCTTACCTTTTTTTAACTATAGGTTCAGATTAACAAGGTGGGACCATGACCTTCTTTCTGCTTGATGAGAATTATGTTACTGACTAAAGAGAATTCAGTTAGTGAATCATCATGGATATATATTTCTCCACTGGGCTCAGCTTTGGTAAAGATTTTAGAATTTATTTTTGCTTAACCGAGCGAACAACTCAATGTCAGACAATCCCTAATGCCTGGAATTCCAAGACCAGCATGGAGGACATTTTTATATTTTCCAGCCACTAGATGGGAGGAAAGGTTTTTCCATGTTCTCTGTCCTTTCTTTGGAGGAAAATGGAATAAGATACATATTTTTAAGCAAGACTTGTCAGAATATCTAGTAGAAGTTCCAACATTATTCTTTTCTTTTGTTATAGGTACAGGTTATTATTGTTGACATGCTTTTACTACAAAATAATGGAAGTATCAGTAAAGCAGCTAAGTATCATTTAGAACCAAAGATTGGTTCTACAAACACCTAATTTCATCACCAGTTTTGCATTTTAGAAAGTAGTTGAATTTCTGATCTCAGAAACCACAAATTCCCTTTGGCTTAAACCAAGACACTGGCTATATGGAACAGTAAAACTCTGAGAAAACAAGTAGAGCTGCTCATCAAGTAACTGGTTTGCTTAGATATACAAAAGCTTGAAAGGTCTGCCCTAAAGGTAAGAAAATAGCAACATAAAAACCCAAAGCACAAAAAATGACTTCTTTATCTGGGAGGTGAATTTGTTTCAGTGTAGCTGTAAGAAAAAGTACTTGGTAAAATCTAGCTTTTCTAAAAATGCTGCGTGGGCATGCTTTCCATTCAAATGAAATCATCCCCACTTCTGTCAAGTCAGGTTACACTGGGAAGAAGAGAAGATGGGTGTCCAAGTTGGCTTGCTGGTTTGATAGTTTTGTTCTCTTTTTCTTCTTTGCTCGAGTCAACCAGAGTTCTATTACAAGCTTCAGGGCTTTACTTTCATTGCAGCGAGTTCACTGAAACATCTTCATAATGTATACAAGGCAGCTAGCGCGGTCTGGGAAGTCCAGTGGTTCATAGGAAACTAGTGGGTTCAAAAGCAAGCATGTGATCAGTCGGGATGCTTCCTAACATCGATAAGTAGTCCGTGTTCTGAACTATACAAACCCACAAATTTATCCATACAAGGCAACATTTGAGAAACGTTTTTCAGGTGTGCTCCAGCTCGCTGAGTTTGCATCGTTGGTGCCAAAGCCACCCAGGCAAGCATTCCACTGGAGGTGTCCAAGTTGAAAACCTGGGATTCATCCACGGCTACTCCATCATCCTCACCCTGAAGTCTAACTAATCACTAATTCCAGTTGAGCCTACCTCCTTAATATCTTTCAGATCCATCCATTTTTCTCTCTTGCCCTGCCTCCGGTTTGCCATAGGCCAGTATCATCTCTCCCAACTCCTGGATCTCAGACTCCCACTCTTCCTGCCTCTCCAATCCACTCTCCCACTCCGGAGCCTAAGTAGTCTCTGGTTAAATCCGACTACATGGCTCTCCTGATTCATCACCCAGGTTAGTGACTTCCCACTGTTCTCAAGACAAAGCCCACACTCTCTATGGCCCTGGCCCATCTCTGCAGCTCCATCTTGCTCTAGCCTTCCTTGGCCAATTGCAGTTCTCACATGGCCCCTACTCGCCCCACTCTGGACCTGGCCTCTGGTGTCTGCTCCCACACTCTGCTCCTGCTCTGTCACCGGGTGCTGGCACTAATACCGTGTCTCTGGTAATGCAAGAGTGCATAAGACACAGTTGTTTTCAAGGATTGAATCTTGTAAGGGAGAGACATTAAGCACATGATTGCAAAATAAGGCAGTACAACATAATAGACATTCATTCATTCATTCAGCAATTACTAATGGAATGCCAGCTCTGTGCGTGGTATTGTTCTGGGTGCTTGGGGCACATTAGTGAACAAACGAGATAAAAACCCTTGCCCTGTAGATTTTACAATCCGGCCATGTTACTTTTCGGCTTCACGATTTCCTATGGCATCTCCCCACTTTTAGGCAAAGTCCCGAGTGCCCACCTTGGCTTCTGGTACAGCATCGGTGGCTCTGGGAAAGGGAGGGGCCACTGCTGCTGCCGCCGAGAAGCCGCTTCAGTCGTGTCCGACTCTGTGCGACCCCATAGACGGCAGCCCGCCAGGCTCCCCCGTCCCGGGATTCTCCAGGCAAGAATACTGGGGTGGGTTGTCATTTCCTTCTCCAATGCATCAAAGTGAAAAGTCAAAGTGAAGTCACTCAGTCGTGTCCGACTGGTTGCGACCCCATGGACTGCAGCCTACCAGGCTCCTCCGCCCATGGGATTTTCCAGGCAAGAATACTGGAGTGGGGGCCATTGCCTTCTCCAGGGAGGGGCCACAGAGGGGCTCTAAGACCCTGACAGCAGCTCTGCACTCATTCCTTAGGAAAATGCTCCTGCCCCCAACTCACATACGCATCCGCTGTGATGGGCCGTTTGCCATCTGTGGGGGCTGCTACCCCCTGGACATCCCCAGTTCGAGTCGCCACCTGCCAGGGCCTGGCTGTGTCCAGCAGTATCCGCTGCATCTCCTCTACTCTGTCTCTCACTCTCTGCCCGCTCAGTTTTCTCAGCCCCCACGAATGGCAAATGGCCCATCACAGTGGATGCGTGTGTGTGTGTGTGTGTGTGTATGTGTGAGTTGGGGGGAGGAGCATTTTCCTAAGGAATGAGTGCAGAGCTGCCGTCAGGGTCTTAGAGCCCCTCTGTGGCCCCTCTTTTTCCCAGAACCACCGATGGTATATGAAAAGCCAAGGTAGGGACTCTGGACTTTGCCTAAAAGTGGTGAGATGCCATAGGAAATTATTAAGCCAAAAGCTTTGTCCTGATTCTGGACGTCTGCACACGATGTTTCATCTGTTCAACAAGCTCTTTCTCCTCCACCAGTCCTCTTTTGGCCTAATTAATTCCTACTCATTCTTCAGATGAAACATTATTTCCTCAAAAAGCTTTCCCTACCCTATTCCTATTAAGTTAGGTACCCCAATCATATGCTGTTAATTGAGTCCCAGGAGATTAGGCACTTGCCTGTCTTGGTCACAACTAGCATATAGTAGGGTCTGAATACATTTTTTTTCTATGAATGAATGAATGAATCTATCCTCAAACAACACTGCCTGCTGTATAGAAAGGCGTGTGGAGGCGCCGAGTGGATGCAGGGCGGTGAGGCACGCTGCTGGAGCAGTCGGGTGATAACCTGGGCACCAATGCCGGAGAGACGCCAACTGTGAGAGAAGTATTGAGAAGGTAGAGTCGGTAGGATGATCCACTGGACACAGTGGTAAAGGAGAGGTGGGGAGGTCAACATTGACTCCCCGTTTCTGGTTCAGCTAACTTCAGGGATGGAGGGACTCTTCTCTCAGGCAGAGAACAATGAAGGTTTTGAACCTGCTGTGTTTGGAGTACTTGAGAAACCCCAAGTAGACATAGGGGATCAGCAGCTATGTATGGACTGGAACTCGGGATGGAAGTCTGGGTTGGACATGTAAATGTGACAGTCATCAGCATATGGAGGCTAATTAATGCCGTGGGTGTGGAAGAGTTTGCTTATTGAGAGATCAGAGCGTGAGAAGGAAAAGGAGGCCAGGATACAGCCATAAGGAACTCCAGCACTTAGAGATTAGGTGAAAGAGAGCCAACAAAGAAGGGGGAGAAAGAGACAGAGAAGTCTAGATTGTCCTACAAAGAAAGCCAAGGGAATAGAGGTTTAAGAAGAGGGACTAGATAAAAAATTAGTGATGAAGGCTTTTTTTCCCCTGTAGTGTCAGGGGTTGCTGAGAAGTCAAGGATGATAAGGACTGAAATATGCCTACTTGATTTAGACAGGGAAGTTACTAGCTGCATTGGAGTTTGGGGGGCAGACGTCACCTTGAAGTCAGTTGAAGAATGCATAAAAAGTTAAAGACATTGAGACAGCAAGTATGCAAAGTTTTATAAAAAGTCAAGAGGGAGTGACCAGCTCAACCTGGGGAATTTAGAGAAGGCCCCTAAGCATAAGAGAAACACTGAGATGGGTCTTAAAGTATGGGTTCACTGCACTGGAGATGCGGAAAGTGCGTAAGCGAGGTCACTCTAGGTGGAAGGTTCATTCAGCATGTTTAAAGCACTAAGGTGTGAAAAGACACGGAAGGGGCATGCAACAGTGAGAAATGTCCCTTTATTAGATTGGCTCTTAGGGTGAGGCGTTACATATCAACACTCTCCTGTTAAAAATGCAAATTCCCCTGTAATTATTACTCAGTATGATATTAGTGTAAATTAACTTATCAAATGGTCTTCTCACAGGCTTCGGGAAGAAGACAGATAAGTATCAATACAGAAAGAGCAGTCAGGGCACCGTGCTTTGCATTAGGAGGTTGATCTGTCTGGGGAACAGAGCCGGGGGGCAGCCCCAGACAACCAGGAAATACCGTGAGAACTTTTTGTGCCTGGGGTGACGGTGCAGAAAATTCTGTTTATTACTTCACAACCATCTGCCAGGCCAGATCTGGCAGAATGTTCTCTGTTTAGAAAGTCAGTCCTTGCCAGCATAGATGTGTGTGTGTGTGTGTGTGTGTGTGTGTGTGTGTGTGTATAAAATCAAGTGTGAAGTATGGAATCTCTGGACTTAGAAGTTTCCAGATCAAGGACATTTATGGTTCAGAGAGGGTTTGCTCTCTTATAACTAAGTTATATAGCCAGGATGTTAAATGTATCTTTTTTGCACAGTGAAAGGTGGATCAACGGTGATTATCCAATAAATGCTATTAGCATGAATGGAGCTTGTTGTTAACATTGTGATGAATGAGTGGTTAAGAAACCAAATTCTTAAAGGGAATGCTGACCTCCAGCTCCGGTGGAGCTGTGAGCTCTCTGATGTGTTGGGAAGTGTCTCGCATTTTCCTGGGATTTATGAAGAGTTTGCTCACTGACTTAGGGTTCTGGACCACGTTTATCTCTATTTGGGAAGTAAATATGTAGTCTCCTTAGAAATCACATATTTCCATTAATCTCTAAAAAGTTTATTCTATCAGTTCTTCCTTCCTGTACATTTTCTAATGCATCATGTGGCTTTAAAAGTTCCATAATGAATTCATTTACTCAGCCAATATTTGGAGCATCTTCTCTGTGTCAGATATTGTGCTAAGCACGAAAGACACAAAGCTGATCAAGACATACTTCATGTCCTCCAAGAGATTATGGTGGGGAAACAAACTGGCTACAGATGAAATGATCGAGTCCTGTGTAGGGCACGGTGAAGGTTCCAAAAAGATCTTATCAGCTCTTCCTGGGGAGGCCTGGCAAGGCTTCAGAGAGCATGTAAAACCTGAACTAAGAATGGCAAGATGAGCAGACATTCACCAGGCAGATGGCATTAGAGAGAACATTCTAGACAAAAGCAGCACAGGGATGGGATAGAAAGCAGAATGCCCCTGGAGGACTGGGAATTGTTCGGCGGGACTAACAGAAAGGGCATAGGGTGGTGGGCTGGGCCAGGCAATGTCGTTCTCCCAAGTTTGGACTTTCTGTGCTGTCGTGGAGTGCCTCCAAAGAGCCCTAGAGCAGGTGTGTTGTGGAAAGGTCCTGATGGCTGCAGTGTAAGGGGTGAGCCGGGGGCAGTGAGACGAGGAGCAGGAAGGTTACTTCAGGAGAACTGATCCAAGGGAGAACAAGGGCCACAGTGAGGCTAGACCGGGGTGGGCAATGGGGGCAGAGGGCAGAGGAGAGAGAGAGTGAGGGTCTGAACCTGGACCCTGACACATCCTTGCCATTCATTGTGATGGGCACAGAGATGGCAAAGGAAAGAAAGGAGTAAAACAAAATGACAAAAATCATCAATGATGCCACTAATCAAGATGGGAAATAGAGGAAGCTGAGGGGGTGGGTGGTAGAAGCAAGCTTGGGAGGGTGGGCAGAGAAGTAACTGACTCTGGTTCCAAGATTCTGTGTTGGAGGTGAGCTCTCCAAATGCAGATGTCCCCCAGGGCCCCGGCTGGGTGATCTGGAGCCCAGGAGGAGGGAGGGCACCATGTCAGGAGCACAGGGAGGGTGTATTCACTTCACATCAAAGAAAGGCCGTTACCCGAGCTCCGGCAGGACGGTGGTTGAAGTGGCTGTAGGTACAGGTACCTCTTTAAACAGGGGGGCAGGAGGTTGAATGATTCGCTCCTGCTGGGCTTAGTCAGTTCTATGAAGTAGAGTTCAGGTCGTCTGTTTAGCAAGGGAGTCAACTGTCTTGGGTGGCACTGAAGACACTTACATGGTGTAAGCATGGAGAGTGGAAAGGAGCCACTGATGGGATTTCAAAACTAATAGTTACTGCTTAGGATCCAGGTAACTTTAAGATACAGCACCTTCAAATGAAAAAATGTGACTTTGACATATTAAACATTTTGCTCTTCTTTTTACAACCATTTGAATGCTTACAATAGACTTGCTAAAAACATCACAAATGCTATCTCATTTATTCCTTGCGACAACTATGTGAGGACAGAGAGGGGCTTTTTATTCCTCTCTTACAGATGTAAAAACTGAAGCTCAGAGAAATGAAATGACTTGTCCACTTCACACATTTAGTAAGTGGAAGTCTTGAACACAGGTCTCCTGACTTCAAATTCAGTACTTTTTATCATCTGCTTTCAACCCAAAGGGGAAACAAAGGTAGGAGAACCCAGCCATCAGAACTCTGGGTAGGGCTCCTCGGTTTCTGTCTGAGGCTGACCATTGTTGGGCACAGCCTGCTGGGACCTCAAATGAAAAGCCAAAGCTGAGTTCATCAATCTTCCTTTGGAACCAATTTTTCCTCCTGACTTTTCAATTTCTGTTAATCACCATTTCCCAGTCATCAAAGGTGGAAAACACAGTCACCCTAGACTCCTCTCTCATTTCCTAATGCCTACACAGCTCTCTTGCAATGAGTACGTGAAACAGCACAGATGGAGCGCCTGGTCCATCTCCCACGTGCAAGTCCTTCAGCGCCTGGTGGCTGTCGTCATTCCTACTCCAGCCAGACTGGATCCTTGTGGTAGGCTGAGAAGGGCCACCAAAAGATGTCCATGTCCTAGTCCCTGGAGCCTGTGAACAATACCTTATATGGCAAAAAAGGCATGGCAGGGGGGCAGTCTCTGCAGGTATGCCTGAGGGTCTTGAGATGAAGAGGTTATCCTGGATTATCCAGGTGACCCTACCCATCAGCATGTGTATCCTTATGAGAGGGAAGAAGAGGGAGACTGGAACACTGACAGAGGAGGAAGAGACCGTGTGACCCCTGAGGGAGAAACTGGAGTGATGTGGCCATAAGCCAAAGAATGCCAGGGCCACCAGCAGCTGGAGAAAGCGGAGAACCAATTCTCCCCTAGATCATTTAGAGGAGTATGGATTGCTTTCGGCCCAGTGACTGAGTTTGGGATTTCTGGCCTCTAGTGAGAGAATACATTTCTGATGTTTTAAGCCACAAGATTTGTAGTCCTTTGTTACAGCAGCCCTAGGAATATAACACAGTTATTCCCCCTAAACACCTCATTCTCTCCCCTCTTCTCTATTTCTTCCACATTTCAGAAGACAGAAATCTTCTGTTATTAATACTTACTCTCTTAGGTTTTAAGTAATTCTTTCAAGGTCAATCTCTAAAAGTATTTCATTCACAAAGTCTTTCCTGTTTCTTTAATCTGATGAGAATTTTCTTTCTTGAGCAAATACCCACAGCACATTTTTTGTAAGTATGTTTTCCTGACAGCATTAATATTTATAAACAATTTGTCCTTTACCTATAACAGGGTTTAAGTTCTTTAGGAATGAATTTGTATTAATATGATTTTTAGACTCCATGGGATGCTTTACATAGTGTCTTTTGCTATCTATCTGAACTACTTACAAAAGTATTCAATTACATAGTTATTCACACATCCTAAAGCGGCACTGTCAATATGGCAGCCATTAGCCATGCGTGACCACTTAAATTTAGCCAAAATTAATTAAAATTTAGAATTCAGTTCCTCAGTTGCCTTAGTCACATTTCAAGTGTTCAGAAGCCACCTGTGGGTGCTCAATTCAAGTGCAGAATAACCACGTATCAGACACCACAGATACAGAACACTGCCACCGTCACTGAAGCTCTCCTGCACAGAACTGCGTCACAATCTGCAACCAACCCAAACAGACAAGTCTGTGACCGACCCAAACAGACAAGTCTGCGACCGACCCAAACAGACAAATCTGCGACCGACCCAAACAGACAAGTTTCCTAGGGACTGTGGTGACAGTAGTGAAGTTAGAAAATAAAATTTCCTCAAAAACGCAAAGACCCATTATTGTAAAAAAGTCACAATTTTCCAAGATTACTTTATCAAATCAATGCAACCCCAATCAATATCCCATTAATGTCTTTTGGAACTGAAGATGATTCTAATGGTTGTCTAGAAGTGAAAATATACAGAAAAATCTTTAAAATACTAAAAAAGAAGAACTATGAGGTGGGGGAAAGAGTTGGTTTTCCAGGCTGCAAACATAGAATAATTAAAACACAATGGCAATAAGAATAGACATATGAATCAAAACAGTAAAATACAATAGCAAGGCTAAAAACAAACTACCTAGGGTTTTAATTTATGATACAAGCAGCATTCAGATTAGCAGGGGAAGGGTAGCAATTCAACACCAACACAATGGGAAGACTCTCTCACACCAGGAAAAACAAAATCCAGCGAGCTTAGGGAGCCAAACGTAAAAACTAAAATTAGTTTATTAGAAGAAAATGTATCAATAGAAGAACTTAGAAGAAAATATGGAAAAACACGTTTATAGCTTTAGCATTGCAGAGACCTTTTAAAAAAATGTTTATTTACTTGGCCATGCCGGGTCTTAGTTGTAGCATGTGGGATCTAGTTCCCTAATGGGGGATTGAACCTGGGCCCCTTAGGGGGCGCAGAGTCTCAGCCACTGGACCACCAGGGGAGTTCCTGCAAAGACCTTTTTAAGCAAGATATAAAATGGTAAAACCATGGAAAGTTATCCTGTGTTCCTAAATTGGAAGACCTAATGTCATTAAGCTGTCAATACTACCCAAAGCAATCTACAGATTCAATATAATCCCTGTCAAAATCCTAGTGACTTTTTTTTTTTCTCAGAAATAGAAAACTTCATTCTAGAAATCATATGAAATCTCAAGGGACTCTGAATTGCCAAAACAACCTTGAAAAAGAAGAACAAAGGTATAGGCCTCACACTTTTGATTTCAAAACAACTACAAAGCTACAGTGATCGAAATGTTGTATTGGCCCAAAGACAGACATACAGACCAAGACACAGAATAGAGTCCAGAAATAAACCCTCACATATATAGTCAAATGATTTTTGACAAGGATGTCCAGAGGGGATGCCCAATGGAGATTGATTTTTGACAGAGGGGATGCCCAGTGGGGAAAGGAAAGTCTTTTCAAGAAATGATGTTGGTAGACCTGGATATCCATGTGCAAAATAATGAAGTTGGACCTTTGTACCACATACAAATATCAACTCAAAGTGAACTGAAGACCTAAACATAAGAGCTAAAACCATAAAACCCACAGAGGAAAATGAAGGGGGAAGTCTCGTGACATTGGACTGGGCAAGACTTTCCTGGACATGACACCAAAAACACAAGCAACAAAAGAAAAAACAGATAAATTTAACTTCATTACAATTAAAAACTTTTGTGCACCAGAGAACACTACCAAGAGATGGACGAGACAACCCATGGAATAAGAGGAAATATTTGCAAGTCGTATCTTGTAAGATATTAACATCCAGAATATATAAAAAACTACAATTGCAACAAAACAATCTGATTAAAAAGCCGGCAAAAAAGAAAATATACAAGTGGCACAAAAGCAAATGAAAAAGATTCTCAACATCACTAATCATTAGGGAATGCAAATCAAAACTACAGTGAAATATCACTTCATACTCATTAGGACGGCTATTAGTAAGAAATAAGAAAATAGCAAGTACCGGGGACGACGTGCAGAAATGGGAGCCCTTATGCACTGCTGCTGGGAATGTGATGTGGTGCAGCTGCTATGGAAAACAGTATGCGCTCCTCATGTAGTCAAAAGGGTGATTACCATATGGTCCCAACAATTCCACTTCTAGGTGTACGCCCAAAAGAACTCAAAGTGTGAACTTGAACAGATATTTCTACACTCATGTTAATGGCCGCATAATTCACAATAGCCAAAAAGCGGATGCAATCTCAATGTCCAGAGATGGATGAATGGGTAAACAAAATGCAGTGTATACATACAATGGAATATTGTTTAGTCTTAAAAAGGATGGAAATTCTGACACATGCTACAACATGGATGAACCTTGAAGACATTATGCTAAGTGAAATAAGCCAGTCACAAAAGGACAACTAGTGTATGATTCCACTTATAGGGTTTTCTAAATATACTAACAAGGAAAAATCTCTAAGACATACGTTAAGTGAAGAAAGCAAGTTTCAGGAAAAGATGCCATTATCCCACTTATGCTTTTAAAATATCCATAAGTATATGCATATATGTATATATGTGTATGTATATATACCATATATGCATACATTCCTATATGTGCATATAGTGCTATTCAGTAGAAATAGATGCAAGACACCATTACAAGCCACATATAAAATTTTCTAGTAGGTACACTGTAAAAAGTAAAAGGAAACAGATGAAATTAAATTTTAATAATTATTTGATCCAGTATATAAAAATATTATTTCAATATGTAATCAATATAAAATTGAGATATTTTGCATTTTTTATACTATGTCTTTACAATCTGGTATGTATTTTCCACGTACAGCACATTTCAACCCAAGTTAGCACATTTCAAGTGGTTCACAGCCACATGTAACTCCTGGCCACCACGCTGGACAGCACACCTTGTGTGTGTTTTAAATTCAAAGTCAATGATAGGACTATCTTTATTGGTGTTTGTTAAATTATCTATGAGAATGTATTCATGTGTAAATTGTATTGGGTTGACCAAAAAAGTTCATTTGAGTTTTTTGAAACATCTTACAGAAAAGCCCAAACTTTTTGGCCTACCCAATATAATTAGTTGCATTAAAAATTTGAAGTATTTGTTTATTCTGTTAAAACTATATATTTTATTAATTGCTATGTTTATAATCAACAATCTTTATCTCTTTGTTTTCCTTTATTTCAAGGTGATGAAAGTTTTACTACATTATTTTAATTCATAAACTGGGAAAGTCATAAAAGAACATTAAAAGCCTTAAAAATTTTGTGGTTTACCTTTTACAATTGCAAAATGTTCTAAACTATTATTAGATACTTTTCAATAGAAAAATGTCAGCTACTTTCCTACTTCCACATGCCTGAGTAATTAACTATTAATTCTGTGGTAACTAAAGTAGAAATATAAAACACATATAAACACATTCAAGCACATACTTGAAGTAATTATAAAAATGAAACAGTTGTTTTCAGTTTGCAGCATGTAGGAGGAAATGTACAGGCGATGACATGATGATGTTATTAGATGTGCTAAACTTGACATAGGTTTGCTGATTCTTCAAAAATGAGATGAACAGATAATAGATACAGAATTGGAAATGATACCCGCTTCTCATAGACTCGCTATGTAGGTCATTTGCTTGAGTCTGAGTCTCTGAAAAGCGCTTCAGCAGGTGTTGAAAGAAATAGAGTATAACCGTAAGTACAGAAATGACTCTATAGAGACGGGCCCCGTAAAACAGGCAGAAAAGGGCCACTCTGCTGTGAGGACTGTCTGAGGTGGAAGAGCTCTTATCGGTGTGATGTCCAGACCCTGGGTCATGACTGCCTGCTCCTGCTGGCAGGAAAGAGAGGGCGAAGCTGACAACACTTAGGAGCTCTGGCACCCCCGAAACAGTTCTTGCATACAAGGTGGAGACAGAATGGCAAAGATCCCTTCACTGAGAAGTCAGATTTTCACTCTAAACTGGCCCTGAGTTCACTTGAAGAAACAAAGGGAAAAAAAAACAAAACTAAAAAGTAGTAGTTGAGTGTTTAGGGTGTGGACAGGTTTTATATGAGGAACAGCCACCTAACCTTAAGTTGTATTTTGCTTTTTCAGCAGTGAAACATTTTCCAAGTTTTAAACAGAAAATGAAAATAATCATACCTCTCTTTCTGACCTACATTTGCTAATATACTTGAGTCCTTTCCTATAATTAACGGAACTTTGCATGGCATCAGTTCAGTTCACATCTAGTCATTTAACTGCCTGATTCCTTTTTCTGGATTTTATTTATCTCTTGCAATAACTAGTACAGTCACAGGGTATGAAATTCAAAATGCAAAATAAAGGTGCACAGTGAGCCTCTCCCTGCCACTCAGGGCCCTGTCTAGAAGGCAACCTCCACCAGTTTCTTGGACAACTTCCCAGAAACTGTGCTGTTTCCATTTTGAAATTAACTGTACAGGTGGCGCTAGTGGTAAAGAACCTGCCTGCCAATGCAGGAGCCACAGGAGATGCGGGTTCAATCCCTGGGTTGTGAAGATCCCCTGGAGGAGGGCATGGCAACCTACTCCAGTATTGTTGCCTGGAAAATCCCATGGACAGAGGAGCCTGATGGGCTACAATCCATGGGGTCGCTAACAGCTGGACACGGCTGAAGCAACTTAGCACGCACGCACTGCTAAAAAACTTAAACTGCTAGAAAAAAGTTCACGGTATCATCCCCTCAGGTTGTTTCACTAGAGCTGGGTCAGGCCTGGACCGCTGAGGAAGTGAAGGGTTGTGACCAGGTCACCGACCTCGTTGCAGGGTCACGCCTGGTCTCATAGCACGTGAAAGTGCGCTTTCTTCCCGCTGCCTCCAGTTATCAGTCATCTTCCCCATCTGGAGACCCCATGTTTTCCTCCTGACTAAAGGAAGTGAGAGAGCCAGACTGTAGGAGGGTAAGAATGAGGGTCGGGCAAGCAGAGGCTCAGGTAGCAGGCTGAGTACCAGATTCAGGTCCCAGGTGTCCAGGTGGGGATGATGCAGCAGGCTCAGGCAGCAGAGCGTTGCACGGTAGTGAGGAACACAGACGTGGGACAATGAGCTCTAACCAGCATCTCCCACAGGTAGGAGAAGTGAGGGCTAAATCAAGATGCAAGCAGGATGCTGTAAGTACACAGAGGGAGAGAGAGAACGGCGGGAGGGGCTTCATCAATCAGCCCAGGGCTGCTTGAGCATGTCTGATGAGCGTCTTCTCAAAACAGCACACGTTTTTCCCTGACTCATGAAAACCCAGAGGTGGGAGAATGCCAGACCCACGTGCTGAAGCTCAGTCAGTAGGGAAGCCTTTAAAAACCAATATGGGGAGGAAGCACTCAGAACTTGCACACGCACAAAAATATAGGGATTAATAATAAGTCCCCCAGCAGCTTACGACTGGACTCAGAACCAAAACAAAACACTCATTTTCAAAAGCTTTACTAATTAATTAAAATCGAGGCTGCCAGGCGCTGCTCGCCTCCAGGGGGCGCCATTCACATCGCTGCCCGTGACTTCGGTAGCTCCTGGACTTGTGCAACATAGTCGACATAACCGTGCATGGCAACCCTATGAGGGCAAACGTCACTTTTTGGGCGACCACTTCCTAAGTTTCCCCATCACTAAATTTTTACTTGGGATACAAGATTTTCCTTTGGGCTAATATTTTCTATGATAAGAAGAAATCAGATATTTAGAAATATGAATATGCTTTCTTAAAACTGCAAGTTTGTTGAGTATAAACTGCAGTGTAGCTATGCTACAGAATGTGGCTAGATTATATACCTAAAATATGGCATAGTGTGCATATTTTCCAACGCATAAAGATTTTCCATGATGGGGTAGGGCTGCTCGGTCTCAAATATTATTTATTCAGAAATGTAAGGCTATTTCAAATCAAGTCGGCCAGAGAGCAGGGTGGAATAGTATTATTGTTGCAGGGCGTCTGGCACATACATTGTCATTCTGAGGCTTTTAGGTTTTATGATTCAAAGTTGAAAGTTTCAGAAGAGTTTTCCTGATTCCCCTCAGCATGTCTCCTTTCATGGCCATTGTCAAATCCAGCAGGGTAAAGACATCTACCCACTTGAAAAACCATATGACAGTGGGTCACATGAGAGAATAAAACAACAATGTGGAAAAAGTTTCTGTGCACATTTAAAGTTATGCCAGCATGGTTCATAGTTCCTGGTTCGAATATTCCTGGTTAGGATGCATCTAGCCAAGTGAAATCAAATATTTGTCATCTTAGATACAGTTGTGTCCTGTTCTCTGTGTTTTGCATTCATTGGTGAATATGCAGGCACTGATCTTTTTTAAGTTGTTGGGGCTGGGTATTTTTTGTTTTTGGTGGGTAGGTACTGAGCTAATTCCTAGTGGTTTTTAGAGTTTACCCACATTTTCCCTTTTTGTGGAAATATTTACGCTGGGGATTTCCACTAAGGGAATTGGAGTTAATAGAGCTCTTTGGGGGGTGTGTGTTGGGGGGATGATGGAAGGGATATAGCAGCTGAGGCCATATTTCTATTAGTGCCTTTTTTTTTTTTCTTGCCCCACTCGGAGTGTTTCCATACACATAAGACTTAATCTAACAGGTTCTCATGGAATATTATATATGTAAAATAAGATCATGGATTTGAAAACATTTGGCAGAGTATCTGGTACATGTTAATCACTCAATATTAATTGATTGTGTCTAGTTGACTGATTTTGCCTGATTTTGGTGAATATGTGGTTGCTATAGATGAAATGTGCCCTAAACTGGTGTATGAATTTTTAAAAATCTACCTTCTCTTGAGGTATGAGAAGTATATAGGATCTCTGAGTGATAAGTGAAATTATATATTTAATAATAGTCCTCCACTTCAAATTTCAGCTGCAAACCTGTAGTGTTCTTATAAGTGCAACAGTGGCGCTGAACACTGAAAAGCATACAAACGGAGACATCCTCTCAAATCCCACCCAAGAAGCCATGAACAAGCTTGAAAAATTATTCATCTGGTTATTTTCACGGTATGGTGCAAAGACTCAGAACTAGGGGGCTGGGTTCCATCACTGACTTGCAAGTTTCCATCACAGTAAAAAAAAAAAAAAAAAAAGGGAGGGGGATCATATTTGCCATGGACCAAACAGCAATGCTTTGAGGATTAATGACATAATGTCTGTAAAGAGGTTGGAGCTCCTTGGAAAAAAGACACTACATAAATATAAAGTAGTATGAATATTTAGGCTTAGTCCACAATGTGAGAGCTGCTTTCTCTGGCTCATGAGGTCACCAGCAGTTTGGTAACGTGTGCTCAGACACCCACAGAGGAGCCTTGTTCACTTCCTTGTGAGTGGGCCATAGAGCTAATCTGGACCCACCTGGGGGGAGTGCCCATGGAGGCTGCGCCCCCTTCCCATGGCCTCTGAGTGGGCACAGATGGAACAAGCCGACTCCCCGAAGGAATGAGACACGGGCCGAGGGAGCACTTCAGCAGCATGCAGGGCTTCCCAAGAATGCAGTGGGAGTTTGGGAATGTTTTGGCTTAGAATTAAACAAAAGTCCAGTCATATTGTATCTTGATTTAGAAGAAGGGCTAAATTTGCCTTTCTCAGACAAAGAAAATTGGGATTAAGAGTAGGAATGAGAAAGCTGCTTCTTGGAATGGTTAGTTTATGTCTTTAAAGGATTTGGAGGCAGACTTGGGTATTTCTGTCCTGGGAAAGCTGTGGTCTCCAGGGACTGTCTGCAGGCTCTTTGATGACTACTTTCTGTCTCCTTGTCAGTGCTTCGTCTCTGTGAACTGGTTATCAAGGGTGATCTTGCAGAGGTCTAACTGAATGACAGTAAGGTGACGAAATATTTTTATTTCTCAGTTTTAAAAGATAAAGTTAATTTTGCACCTCAGGCATCAGAAACCACCATCTTCAAAAAATGTAAAGTTCATGAATTTACCAAGAGCACTGGCACCTGACAGTGATTCTGAGGCTGTGGCCGTGATACCAAACTGTTTGAGCAGGAGATGGAGAATGTGAAGAAGTATGTCTTTTTTTAAAAGCTGGGTGTTTTGTTTTTACATTGATGTGGGTTGCATATTCTTTTAGAAATGATTCGGTTTCTTTGTCCACTGCTTTCTGTGGTATTTCAGACTGATTGATATTGACAATAGGTACTTTTTTAGGAGAAAGGAAACAGAAATGAATTGGAAAGCTTTCTCTAAATAAAATATTGACCCTAGTGGTTCTTCCTCAATGAGCAGTTCGGCCCTCATGCCAGTGTCGGGTGTAGCAAAGCCAGAGAGGGTCATGCATGGGGTGGGGTATCAGGGCCTGGGCAGGGTGAGGAGGGTGTCCCCATGGAGGACAGGCCTGGCGCAAGCAGTCAGAGGCTGAATGGAGTGGGGATGGCTCACAGGTATGGGAGACTCTTGGGGCGTCAGAGCCTGAGCAGGGTGACATGGGTACCTATACGTGTGTGGGGAAGATGGCGAGGATGGGAGCTTGGTTACACTCGAGGGGATGGATACCGTAAGTAATATGTTAAGTATAATGGGGCCCAGGTTTCTTACTGATGGAGAAAGAAGTTACAAATATGGAAAGAGATAAAACCAGAATTTCTATGGGATTAGATGGGAACTGGTGGTAGAGGTGTGAATTCAGATTCATGATAGGAAAATAATTGTGTCTTGGGCAGTGGAGGAGGAGTGGGGATGAAGGCCTGATTACCGTGGCATGCAAAGAAAAGAGAAAGGGAAGTGGGCACAGCAAGCGCAGGTAACTCTCTTGCAAGGTGGATATGATTTAGGTCAATAGAAAGAAGAAAGGCATTCCAAGCTAGAGAAGATTACTTGTTAAGTTATGGAGGCAGAAACGAACTTGGCTTGTTCTCGTGACAGTGAGAAAACTGACTCAAGGAAGGGGGAAGGGGTTGGGTAATAGTGGGAAATAAGACAGGTAACGTGGAGGCGGATCGTGAGCATCTTGAAAGCCAGGTAGAGGTGTTTAGACTTGATGTAGTAGGAAATGGGAATCATGAGATATTTTGATTAAGGAAGTGATATGATGAGAGTTGCATTTAAAGAAGATGTGGGACGGAGCAGGAGGCGGTGGGAGAGCTTGGGAGGCTGTGGCAGCAATTCAGGTACAAGGGGATGAAGGCCTGGACTCAAGTTCTGGCAGTAAGAACGGACTGGAAAAGGAAAGCTTGGGGAAATTTTGATATCCGACTAAATAAATGATCTCAAGATTCTGTACCTAAGAGGATGAAGATGATGCTGAGAGGCAGGGAAATTGGACAAAGAAAGCTCTTTTGGGTGTGGGAAGGAGAGGGCAGTGAGGAATAAAAAGATGAGCATTCTGGATTTGACATGATAGTGGGACATCAAGGTGGAAATGCCCAATAGAAGATTAAAGATACAGAACTGAAGCTCTGTTCAGTTCTCATGGTCAGGGCACAAGATGAGACATTTGGGAGCCAACAGTACACATGTGATGATCAAAACCCTGAGAATGGATGAATCCTCCCGAGTCAAGTATGTAGACATCGAAGAGTATGGAGTCAGGACCTTGGACAGGTTGGGGTTTGCCCACAGTTAGAGGCGGGAGAAGGAACAAAAGTAACAGAAATGGATGACAGCTCAGGAGGGTGGAAGAGAGTGAGAACAGTGTAATGTCACAGGAATAAGAAGGAACATTTAAAAGAGAATATACAGTCAACATCATAAAACAGGTCAAGAAGAATGAAAACTAAAAGAGGAAAGACTGTGAGATCTCTTATTGGAAAAGTCATTATTAGAAAAAGTGAAGGAAGGTGAAGAAGAGGGAGAAAGTGCATTTTCTGATTCAAAGAGCGAGTGAGAAGGGGCGCAGTAAATGGACAGCATCTCGTGAAAGACTGGGTATGGAAAGAGCACAGTTAACTAGGATGATCAGGATCACGTGAAGCTTTCTTCTACCTAATGTCTGGACAGCTTCATCCAAATTTTCCTCCTCACCTTCTACTGCAAGAATGTCAAAGTCCTGCTTTTGAACAGAGTCAGGATTGTGACACAAAGCTCCCAAAACCAAGTGGAAGAATTTATCTCTGTGTGTTCTTCTAAGTTAATAGGAAAGTATCTTGGTGGACTTTCAAACTATCTTTTACTAATATCTTTTCCCCTAAATTGAGACTATGGATGTCCTGGCAAGAAGCTCCAAAAAGACAGAGTATGCGTGACAAATTTAAAACATGAAAATATTTTCAGATAATATCATTATTATATTCAGTGGCCTTCTACACATTTGAGATATTTATTTCCAAGTCGGAGACTATGAGCTAATATTCTCTTCTTAAGACCACTCAGACTTAAATACTTTAAATGTGATTTTAAAGTAGCTTTATAGTATTATGAAGTGTTTTTAATGTTAAAATTGTTTAGCAATATTTCATCAATTCTGAGAAGTCCTGTCTAAAGCAAGTTAGACCAAACCATTATTCTTCAAACCAAAATGCTTAAAGGAAAAAAATGCATTGCTGGTCCTAAAAATTAATTCTTGAGATATTTTTTTTTTGAGGAGTACATTTACTGATTTCTGGGTGAAATGGTACATTGACACGCCATCAATATTTATTTAGTTTCCTCCCCAAACCTCACTAGAGTGACAGTAAAGAGATTTAAGAGTAGAAACCCCAAAGGACTGGAAGAATAAGAGAGAAAACAACAGCAATGAGAGTTTGGAAGCTGGAAAGCAGACAGATAAGAGGTAACTAATGTCGCTGGTAACTTAAACCAGCAGTGGGGCTAACTGAGAACTACCCACATGTACAGGATCTAAAGAATTGCAGCATCAGGTACTTTTGTAATAAGGAATGAGAAGGGTGGGGAGTGAAAGTGTTAGTTGCTCAGTGGTGTCCGACTTTTTGAGATCCCATGGACTGTAGCCTGCCAGGCTCCTCTGTCCATGGGGGTTCTCCAGGCGAAAATACTGGAATGAGTTGCCATGCCCTCCTCCAGGGGATCTTCCTGACCCAGGGATCAAACCTGCATCCCTTCTGTCTCTTGCACTGGCAGGCGGGTTCTTTACCACTAGCGCCACCTAAAATTAAAGTAAAGTGAAGTCGCTCAGTCATGTCCGACTCTTTGCGACCCCATGGACTGTAGCCTACCAGGCTCTGAGAAGCCTCTTAGTCCATGGAATTTTCCAGGCAAGCCACCTGGAGCTAACTAAAGAAAGTGCAAGTTGCTCAGTCGTGTCTGACTCTTTGTGACCTCATGGACTATACAGTCCATGGAATTCTCCAGGCCAGAATACTGGAGTGGGTAGTCTTTCCCTTCTCCAGGGAATCTTCCCAACCCAGGGATCAAACCCAGGTCTCCCACATTGCAGATGGATTCTTTACCAGCTGAACCACAAGGGAAGCTCAAGAACACTGGAGTGGGTGGCCTATCCCTTCTCCAGTGGATCTTCCCTATCCAGGAATCGAACCAGGGTCTCCTGCATTGCAGGTGGATTCTTTACCAACTGAGCTATGAGGGAAGCCTGCAGCTAACTAAAGACCTAGTAAAAGACATTTATGAAGCAGTTGGATTCCTCAGACCCCGTCTTCAACTTTGCAAAACCAAACAGTTGCCCACCCAGGCATAAAACTGGAAAGTCCCTGAATAAGGTTGCAGAAGGTAGTGAGATCTCAATCACAGCTGAGGCAGGGCTGTGGTGCCGGAAACGGGGATTAAGTGAACATACAGAGGCTCAGCCCTCCATCTCTGTTTGGCTCCCAAACACCGATGACCAACACAGACTGAGAAAAGTGACCAAGAGGAAGCATTTAAAAATACAGATGTTGAGCATTCCCCCAGAGGCCTGATCGTGCCACTCTACAGTGAAGGCCCACGAGCTCAGAGCTTTCTAGTCCTTGCACTTTTAAGCATGGGCAGCCAACCAAGGACTGCCAGCCGTCTTTGGCCTCTGAGGGGAGAGAGGTCGGGAAGGCGAACAAGGGTGGAGGGGGAAACAGCAAACAAACAGAAGAAACAAAGACATGCCAAGGGAAGAACTGCATCTAGAGTATCAATGTCCTCTGAGGTAAGAGACCATTCTGTGAGCGTGAACAGGAGCAGGCGCCGTCGCTGTAAGGAGGAACACCCGGAGAACAGCAACAAAAGGCTCTTGGAAACAGAGACACAATAGCACAAACAAAGACTCGACAGAAGAGCGGGATCTGGTAACATGTTGAGAGTTAGCCCCGAGAGCACAAAATGAGGGCGCAGGGACACGGAAATGGTAGAGGAAAGATTGTTCAAAATAGAGTAACTGTATACAGGAGGTCTGCTATCTGAATAGCATACTAGGAGAGCCACAAAGAAAGAGTAGAGAGTTTTGAGCAGGCATAATTTTCATCAAGGAAATAATTCAAGAGAATTTCCCAGAACCGAAGGAGCACCCAAGTTACCAGACTCAAATTGGCCAGAGCGACAAACATAAATAATTAATTAAAATAATTAATAAAATTTCAGAAATCTGAGGAAGCAGCTTCCAGACAGGAAAAAAACAAAACAAAACAGATAATAGACAAAAGCTCAAAATCAGAATGACTTGGAAATTCTTAACAGAAATACCAGAAACTATAATATTTTGAGGAACAATGCCTCAGAATTCTCATGAAAAATAATTGTCCTCCTAGATCTTTATTTCTGGACAAACAAATATAACAGTAAAATAATATTTTTAGGGCTTGAAGGATCTCAAAAACTTATCACCGATCACCCCTCTCTAAGGAAGTTATTAAAGGACAGGCTCCACAGAAACAAAGGAGAAAAACAAATCAGGAAACAAAAGGTCTAACACAGGAGAGGCAGAGAATTCCCCAGAAGCTACGGAAGGGAGATTCAGCATGAGAGGCAGGCACCAGGCAGAGCAGTCGTGCAGATTTGGTCAAAGGTGAAAAGCTCCAGGAGAAACTTCTCAGTGAGGACGGAGTTCCTGTATCTGAATATCTGAGAGGCGTCTTAGAGCAGCGCTGTCAGCAGGTCTTTCCGAGACGATGGAATGTTCTGCATTTCTACTGTCCAACACAGTAGTCACTAGCCAGAGCACTGAAGTGGGTGACTGAGTAGCTAAACTTATTTAATTAAAATTTCAATAGCCACATGTGGTGAGCAGCTACCATTTTGGACAGTGCAGGTCTAGATAATTTGCAGAAAGTTTGGAACTGAATTAGGAATAAGTAGAGAAAAAGCTAAGCAAATGATCAATTATTAAGTGCAGGAAAAGCAAAAATTTATGCAAGAAAAGCAATCATGACTTACTGCATAACTCTGCTCGTTGTAGAATTATATAGATGAAAGAATCTACTGCAAATTAATGATATAACCCAAATTATATTACATATTGGTAAAGTATTAGGTGGCTTGTTTTATCTTACTTTCACTTACCAAAAAAGGTACAAATACTTTCTCCAGATCAATAATTTTACTTCTCAGCATTTGTGCTAAGTCGCTTCAGTTGCTGTCTGACTTTCTGTGACCCTATGGACCATAGCCCGCCAGGCTCCTCAGTCCATGGCATTCTCTAGGCAAGAATACTAGAGTGGGTTGCCATGCCCTCCTCCAGGAGACTTTCCTGACCGAGGGATTGAACCTGCATCTCCTATGTCTCCTGCATTGGCAGGTGGGTTCTTCACCACTAGCACTAGCTGGGAAGCCCTTTCCTTCTCTACCATGTTCTTAATGGCTATGTAGCGCCTCATTTGCTTGGTCTACGAAAGCTTACTGAGCCAGTCTTTCAGTGAGGGACACTTAGGTTCGTTCCAATGTGGAACAGTTACCAACAGGGCTTTAATGGTAATAATTAATACCATGGATCACTGCTTTTTAAAATTTAACTGTAATGAGACAAACTTTATATACTATTATATATACTGTTGATTCCCTGGAGAAGGAAATGGCAGCCCACTCCAGTATTTTTGCCGGGAGAATCCCATGAGCAGAGGAGCCTGGAGAGATACAGTCCATAGGGTGGCACGGAGTTGGACATGACTGAAACGACTTAGCACACACAGCACACATATACTGGTGCATCTATTTTAAGTATATTATACATTTCTAGGAGGCTTGATCAATGTATATATCCTTGTGACCACAAGAGCATTTCATCACCTTAAAGTTTCTTTATGCTTCTTTGCGCTAAATCCCACCCAACCTCCACACCTAGGGAAACATTGGTTTGTTTCCTCTCATTTTAGATTAGTTTTGCGTCTAGAATTTCATGCAAATGAAATCATATGGTATGTACTCTTATCTGACTTTTAAAAATTCATTCACGGTTTTGCACAGTTGTTTATTCTTTATTCTTATTATTGCTACTGCTAATCCTTTGTACTAAGATACCACAATTTACTGATCCCTTGACCTGTTGTTGGGTATCTGGGTTGTTTCCAGTTAGGAGTTATTATGAATAAAGCTTCTGTGAACATTTGTGTTCCAATATTCTTGTGATTCCGAAATGCAGTACTTGGATGCAATCTCAAAAATGAACGAATGATCTCTGTTCATTTCCAAGGCAAACCATTCAATATCACAGTAATCCAAGTCTATGACCCAACCAGTAACGCTGAAGAAGCTGAAGTTGAATGGTTCTATGAAGACCTACAAGACCTTTTAGAACTAACACCCAAAAAAGATGTCCTTTTCATTATAGGGGACTGGAATGCAAAAGTAGGAAGTCAAGAAACACCTGGAGTAACAGGCAAATTTGGCCTTGGAATACGGAATGAAGCAGGGCAAAGACTAATAGAGTTTTGCCAAGAAAATGCACTGGTCATAGCAAACACCCTCTTCCAACAACACAAGAGAAGACTCTACACATGGACATCACCAGATGGTCAACACCGAAATCAGATTGATTATGTTCTTTGCAGCCAAAGATGGAAAAGCTCTACACAGTCAGCAAAAACAAGACCGGGAGCTGACTGTGGCTCAGATCATGAGCTCCTTATTGCCAAATTCAGACTTAAATTGAAGAAAGTAGGGAAAACCACTAGACCATTCAGGTATGACCTAAATCAAATCCCTTATGATTATACAGTGGAAGTGAGAAATGGATTTAAGGGACTAGATCTGATAGATAGAGTGCCTGATGAACTATGGTCGGAGGTTCGTGACATTGTACAGGAGACAGGGATCAAGACCATCCCCATGGAAAAGAAATGCAAAAAAGCAAAATGGCTGTCTGAGGAGGCCTTACAAATAGCTGTGAAAAGAAGAGAAGTGAAAAGCAATCGAGAAAAGGAAAGATATAAGCATCTGAATGCAGGGTTCCAAAGAATAGCAAGAAGAGATAAGAAAGCCTTCCTCAGTAATCAATGCAAAGAAATAGAGGAAAACAACAGAATGGGAAAGACTAGAGATCTCTTCAAGAACATTAGAGATACCAAGGGAACATTTCATGCAAAGATGGGCTCAATAAAAGACAGAAATGGTATGGACCTAACAGAAGCAGAAGATATTAAGAAGAGGTGGCAGGAATATACAGAAGAACTATACAAAAAAGATCTTCATGACCAAGATAATCACAATAGTGTGATCACTCACCTAGAGCCAGACATCCTGGAATGTGAAGTCAAGTGGGCCTTAGAAAGCATCACTATGAACAAAGCTAGTGGAGGTGATGGAATTCCAGTTGAGCTATTTCAAATCCTGAAAGATGATGCTGTGAAAGTGCTGCACTCAATATGCCAGCAAATTTGTAAAACTCAGCAGTGGCCACAGGACTGGAAAAGGTCAGTTTTCATTCCACTCCCAAAGAAAGGCAATGCCAAAGAATTCTCAAACTACCGCACAATTGCACTCATCTCACACGCTAGTAAAGTAATGCTCAAAATTCTCCAAGCCAGGCTTCAGCAATACATGAACCGTGAACTTCCAGATGTTCAAGCTGGTTTTAGAAAAGGCAGAGGAACCAAAGATCAAATTGCCAACATCCGCTGGATCATCAAAAAAGCAAGAGAGTTCTAGAAAAACATCTATTTCTGCTTTACTGACTATGCCAAAGCCTTTGACTGTGTGGATCACAATAAACTGTGGAAAATTCTGAAAGAGATGGGAATACCAGACCACCTGACCTGCCTCTTGAAAAACCTATATGCAGGTCAGGAAGCAACAGTTAGAACGGGACATGGAACAACAGACTGGTTCCAAATAGGAAAAGGAGTACATCAAGGCTGTGTACTGTCACCCTGCTTATTTAACTTCTATGCAGAGTACATCATGAGAAACGCTGGGCTGGAAGAAGCACAAGCTGGAATCAAGATTGCCGGGAGAAATATCAATAACCTCAGATATGCAGATGACACCACCCTTATGGCAGAAAGTGAAGAGGAACTAAAAAGCCTCTTGATGAAAGTGAAATAGCAGAGTGAAAAAGTTGGCTTAAAGCTCAATATTCAGAAAATGAAGATCATGGCATCTGGTCCCATCACTTCATGGGAAATAGATGGGGAAACAGCGTCAGACTTTATTTTTTGGGGCTCCAAAATCACTGCAGATGCTGACTGCAGCCATGAAATTAAAAGACGCTTACTCCTTGGAAGAAAAATTATGACCAACCTAGATAGCATATTGCAAAGCAGAGACATTACTTTGCCAACAAAGGTCCGTCTAGTCAAGGCTATGGTTTTTCCAGTGGTCATGTATGGATGTGAGAGTTGGACTGTGAAGAAAGCTGAGTGCCGAAGAATTGATGCTTTTGAACTGCGGTGTTGGAGAAGACTCTTGGGAGTCCCTTGGACTGCAAGGAGATCCAACCAGTCCATTCTGAAGGAGATCAGCCCTGGGATTTCTCTGGAAGGAATGATGCTAAAGCTGAAACTCCAGTACTTTGGCCACCTCATGGGAAGAGTTGACTCATTGGAAAAGACTCTGATGCTGGGAGGGATTGGGGGCAAGAGGAGAAGGGGACGACAGAGGATGAGATGGCTGGATGGCATCACTGACTCGATGGACGTGAATCTGAGTGAACTCCGGGAGTTGGTGATGGACAGGGAGGCCTGGTGTGCTGCGATTCATGGGGTCGCAAAGAGTCGGACACGACTGAGCGACTGAACTGAACTGATTCTTGTGATTATATGTCTTCATTTCTCTTGCATAACTAGGAGTCAGATTGCTGTACCACATAGTAAGCATATATTTAACTTCATAGGAAACTGACAAAATGTTCTCCAAAGTGGCTGTACCATTTAACATACCCACGAGCAAGATATGAGAATTCCAAAAGATCCACATCCTTGACAACACTTGGTATTCTCAATTTTAATTTTAGTCCTTCTAGTGAATGTAGACTAGTATCACATTTTGGTTATACATTTGCATTTCCTGTCATGACTAATGACATAAAGTATCTTTTTATGTCTTATTTGGCTATTGGTACATATTTTTGGGTAAAGTGTCTGTTCATATTCTTGGGCATTTTTTTTAAATGGGGTTGGTCTTCTTGAGTTGAAAATAATCTGTATAAATATAATCTGTACATATAAAAATCATATATTCTGAATACAAGTTCTTTGACAGATTTAAATAGCAAGACTATTTTCACTCAGTATTTAGCTTGCCTTTTCATTTTCTCAACAATATCTTTCTGGAAGGGAAGTTTTAAATTTTGATAAAGCTCAATATATCAATATTTTTCCTTTTATCGTTAGTGTTTTCAGGGAACTGCTTAAAAACATTTTGTTGGACATTTTGTTTCCTCCTGGAAGTTTTATAGTTTTAGCTCTGACCACGGTGGTATAAAATTAGAAATAAAGAACAGAATAAAATTGGGTAACTCACAAATATGTGAAAATTAAACAACATACTCCTAAATAACCAATAGGTCAAAGAAGAAATCAAAAGAGAAGTCAGAAGATTATTTGAGATGAATAAAAAAGAAGATACACCCATTTTTTTTTTTTATTGGGTTGTTTGTTTTTTTGATACTGAGCTTCATGAGCTGTTTGTATATTTTGGAGATAAATCCCTTGTCATTTGCTTTGTTTGCAAATATTTTCTCCCATTCTGCAGACTGTCTTTTCGTCTTGTTTATGGTTTTCTTTGCTGTGCAAAAGCTTTTAAGTCTAATTAGATCCTATTTGTGTACTTTTGTTTTTATTTTCATTACTCTAGGATTTGGGTCAAAAAAGATCTTGCTGTAGAAATCAGAAAGAGAAAAACAAATATATTAATGAATATGTGGAATCTAGAAAAATGGTACAGATAAACCTAGGTGCAGGGCAGGAACAGAGATGCAGATGTAGAGAACAGATGTGTGGCCCTGGGCTGCAGGGAAGAGGTGGGATGAACTGGGAGACTGGGATTGATGTATGTGCTCTGCCGTGTGTAAGACAGGAGCTCAGCTCTGTGCTCTGTGGTGACCAAGATGGGTGGAATGTGGGTAGGATGGGAGGAAGGAAAAAAGACAGTATATATATACATATAGCTAATTCACTTTGTTCTACAACATTGTAAAGCAACCATGAGCTGTGCTGTGCTTAGTTGCTGAAGATAGAACAAAAATATTGCTAAAGCAGTGCTTAGAGGGAAATTTATAGGTATAAATGCCTCAAAGAACCTAAATTTCCAACTTAAGACACTGGAAAAGTACAAACTAAACCTGAAAACAAGCAGAAGAAAGGAGATAAAGACTATACTGGAAATTTGTGAAATGGAGAATACAAAAACAAATATAGAGAAAATTGATGAATCCATAAACTGCTTCTTTGAAAGATCAACAGTATCAACAAACCTATAGCCAAGAAAATGAGAGAAGACTCAAATTATGGGATTCTCCAGGCCAGAATACTGGAGTGGGTAGCCATTTCTTTCTCCAGGGAATCTTCCTGACCCAGGGATCGAACCTAGGTCTCCTGCATTGCAGGCAGATTCTTTACCATCTGACCCACCAGGGAAGCCATTGAATTAGAACAGCAAAAATTACTACTGACTTTACAAAAATATAAGAAAGCATTATAAAGAGGTACTATATAAATCCCTTGTCATTTGCTGTATATGTCCGTAGAGATAAATGAAATAATAAATTCCTAGAAAGACACAAACTACCAAAACTGGCTCAAGAAGTAATAGAAATCTGAATAGATTTATACAACTGAAGAGACTGAGTTAATAAGTTTAAAGTTACCCACAAAGAAAAGCCTAGACCCAGATGCCTTACTTTAAAGAAAAATTGATCCCAACTCTTCACAAATTTTCCCAAACAGTAGAAGATTGCTCCTAACCTAGTATTACACTGGTTTTAGTATAATGATAACATTGTATTTCAGGTTATTACAGGCACTTTTTTAAACCAAACACTCTCAGTCTTACTCCTTTAAAAACAACAACGGCAACAAAACTTACTTCTTTTAGGCTAGGCTTTAGTAATAGTAAAATCCAAAGTGTTACTACCTAAGACTATTCACTATGCTTTTCTTCTGCTATTACACACACACACACACACACACACACCCCTATATATCAATATGGACTTCCTAGGTGGCTCAGTGGTAAAGAATCCACCTGCCAATGCAGGAGCTGGTTCGATCCCTGGTTGGGAAGATTCCCTGGAGAAAAAAATGGCAACCCACTCTACTATTCTTGTCTAGGAAATCCCATGGACAAAAGAGCCTGGCGGGCAACAGTCCATGGGGTCTCAAAAGACTCAGACATGACTTAGAGACTAAACAACAACATCTATCAATATACTCTTTTTTTCTTTATGTAAAAGTGATACATACACAGCTCATCAGAGTGGATATTCCTACTCACAACAGGAAGGAAATAATTTTCTGATATGTTAAAGAGTGATTCATATATGAAAAAAAGATGACTTATATGACTGATGGGAAAGTCAACCAACTTTCATTCCTTTTCATGGTTAACAGAGGATAACAATTATATTCTGTAATGCAGAACAGAAAAATTAGTTGAAAAAAAAATGTCCTATTAGACAAAAAGAAACTTTGTGAAAAGGACTATAGCCCTGTGATAAAGAGAATGATGTGTGGTTTTGAAGTCTGAATATTTTCTGTAGATAATGAGCCTCCTCCAACGTTTTCAATAATCAACTCCATTTCCAAGAATCTAAGATATTCTTGCCAACACCACACTGTATCAGACAAGGCATATATGCTTCATGAGATGTAATGATATGAAAATCACCAGCCTATACCTCAAAAATTCAAAACTTAAGAGTGCAGTGGGAGAAAATAGGGTTTTGGGTGAAAAGGCTCTTGTTTTAGTCCACTAACTAAAATACATAGCAATTCTAAGGAATTTCAGAAAATATCTTTCTAGTCCACACTTAAATGGTACCATTTACTTGGGCACAAATATACTTTACATTCTAATTTCTCAAAAACCAATCATTTATACTTAAATCCAATGTGTTAGCACAAAAGGTAAGAAATGGCCTTCACACAGGGAAAAAAAATGCATTCAGGTAAGCCATATATTGTTATGTGTATTCTTTTGTGGAATTCATCAAGAAGAAAAAGCAACCCCTTCTAAGGGTACAAAGACTCATAAAGAGCTCACAAAATTAGAAAATTACCACCTGTGGATCCCCACTTAAAAAGTGATAAAAATACAAATTCCCAAAGAGCTTTCTTTTTTAAATTACTTATTTTTGGCTGTGCTGGGTCTTCATTGCTGCTGGGGCTTTTCTAACGTTGAGGCGAGTGGGGGCTTCTCTCTGGTTGCGGTGCACACACTTCTCATTGCGATGACTTCTCTTGTTTCAGAGCACAGGCTCTAGAGTGGGCTTCAGTGGTTGCAGTATGCGGGCTCAGCAGTTGCATCTCCTGGGCTCTAGGGCACAGGCTCAGTAGTCGTGGCACACGGGCTTCGTTGCTCCGCGGCACGTGGAATCTTCCCGACCAGGGGTGCAGCCCGTGTATCCTGCGTTGGCAGGTGGGTTCTTGACCACCGAGCCACCAGTGTCAGCCACTCAGTCATGTCTGACTCGTTCAAACCCCATGGACTGTAGCCCACCAGGCTCCTTTGTCCATGAGATTCTCCAGGCAATACTACTGGAGTGGGTTGCCATTCCCTTCTCAGGAATTGAACCAGGTCTCCTGCATTGCAGGCAGATTCTTTACCATCTGAGTCACCAGGGAAGCCCCCCAAAAGCTTTAATGGCTTAATAAACTAAGAACATCAGTCTCTACAATTGACATGGTACAACATTAGCTGGCCATCTTTTTATAGCTGTTTGGATGTGTTAGTAATTACTAGAGTCATTTAAGAAGCCTGGGTTAACTACCTGTATTAGAAGTACTTTTCCCTCAGGATTTAAACTTAGCATAAAATTTTTAAAAAAATTCTATATCCACAGGTTATTTTCACCATATAGATGAGTTCTTTAAAGAAGAAGCTTGTCCAAGAGTCTCTCTCTAGGGTACATGACTATTGCTATCTACCCAGCTGACTGCAACAGAGAGAACAGGCCCCACTTCACAGAGTACTGTGAGGTGACAGACACTGTGTTGTGGACCTTACTACCTAAGGCCTAAAGCTCAAAACAGCCTGCGAGGAAGGAAGACCTGTCCTGAAGATGTGGCCAAAGTAGATGAAATGATAAAGACACATTTAGAATAGGATTTTTCAGACAGTGCTACATAAACCTGTTTTGTCCTGGGATTCCTTGGTCTCTTTACTTGGGTTCTGTGTCCTGTTTCTCAAGTAGAGTTTGGTTTTAAGAGTTCTTATCATTTAAGAATTTTTAAATTTCAAGTTTGTCTCTTTTCATCATTTCTGATCCATGACCAAATTATGGTCTGAAGTATTTCAGATACAAAACAGAAATGGTAACCAAAAGGATGTGAGAAGTAAGAAGAAAATAGGAGCTGAACACATTCCTGATCAAGCTGTTTGGTAAAGATTTAATGCAATACAAAGATAAGGAACCTGGGAGGAGGAAGAGCATGTTTGGTTAGAAGTTGAAATTCCATTTGATGGTGAATTTGAAGTATTCACCAATTTGAAGTATAATAAATATGTCTGCATATTGATGGAGAGGTCAGTTTGGAATAGGGAGACAAAACCAAACCAGAGAAATAGAAGAAGACAAAGATGAATGCAAAACATGAGCAAAATAGAAAAACAAAGCCATAGAAGAGATCAGTACAACCAAAAGATGACTTTGAAGAGAGAAGTAAAAAAGTACTGATTTGGGCCAGTATAACCCAAGAAAAACAAATGAGGCACAAATAAATACCAGATATAAAAATAGGGAAATAACTACAGAAGCAGAAGTGATTTTTAAAATTATTAGACCTCCATGAATAATATCATACCAAAATATGAATACTTGAAGACAGGGGAGAAAGGTCAGTTATTTATATTTTTGGTGTGATGTTATTCATGGAGGTATCTTGTAATTTTAAAATTCACCTCTGTTTCTGTAGCTATTTCTTCTTGTTAGAGGAAAAATATAGAGTACATCTCTGTAAACTTTAGAGTGGAAAAAATTTTTTAAATAAAAACTGCCAAAGACAGCTGAAAAGACTGATAAGTTAAACTATGCTAAAATTAATATTCTGTTCATCACAACACACCATTAAGACAGTAAAAAGGCCATTCATAAAGTTGAAGAGATATTCACAATACATGTATCTGACAAAGGACTTATGTAGAATATATATTCAGAACTCCTACAAATTCATAAGAATGAAAGACAAACCCAACAGAACCCAACAGAAAAATGACAAAAGACTTAAAAAGAAATTTCACAAAAGAGGACATCCAACATGGCCAAGAAACATATGAAAAGGTGCTCATCTTCCTTAGTCATCAGGAAACTGCAAATTAAAACCACAGTGACATACCACTACACACCCACCAGAATGGCTAAAATTAAAAAGATGGAAAATGCCAATGGTTGGTGAGGATGTGGAGTAACCAAAACCTGCTGATGGAAGTGTAAGTTGACACAAGCACTTTGGAAGTTGTTTTGTAGTATCTATTAAAGCCACTCATATCCTGTGACCCAGCAATTCTACTCCTAGCAAATCTACTCCTACCAGAAATGTGTATATTTTACTAAAAAACATGTTCAGAATACTTGAAGAAGTGAAAAAATGTCTCACACTCCATGATTCCACATCTACAAAATAAAAAACAAGAGAAACTAATCTATTCTAATAGAAGCCAGGAGAGAGAGATTCCTGTTGACTAGAGCAGTGACTGCAAAGCAGGAATGAGTTTTCTCAGAGTGCTGGTACTATTGTGTTTCTTGATCTGGGAGGTGATTTCACATGTGTTTTCAGTAGGGCTGGAATAGGGTGAGGCAAGCAAGATACCTAGGGAGCGGTACTGAAAGTGGCACTCTCTCTTACCTGCCGTCCCAGTCCTTAGGTTCAGTTTGTGAGTATTTATTGAGCTGTATCATTATGATATATGGGCTTCCCTGGTGGTACTAGTGGTAAAGAATGTGTCTGCCAATGCAGGAGACATAAAGAAATGCAGGTTTGATCCCTGGGTCGGGAAGATCCCCTGGAGGAGGACATGGCAACCCACTCCAGTATTCTTGCCTGGAGAATCCCATGGACAGAGTAGCCTGGTGGGCTAGAGTCCATGGGGTTGCAAAGAGTCAGATATGACTGAGCATTTGTGCAAGATATATATTATGATGTATGTTGTTTTCTATATGTGTATTATACTTGGGTTTTAAAATGTAAAAGGAGTCTGGTCTACCTGACCCCACAAATAAAAATTAACTCCAAGTAGAATAAAAATTTAACTGTAAAAAAGAAAAACCTTAAACTTTTATAACAAAACAAAGTATCATAAATGACCTCAGATAAGGAAGGATTTCTTAATATCCAAAAGCACATGTTAGAGGAAAAGTTTGACTACGTTAAAATTAAGAACATCTCTTTAGCAAAAAGGAGCTTAAAGAAAGGGAAGAGATAAGCCACAAACCTAAAAAAAAATACTGTAACATAAATAATGGAAACAAGTTATTATTTAGGATATATTTTTTAAATCAATGAGGAAAAGATAAATAACCCAATAGAAAAATGCATAAAAGTCTTGAATAGTTACTTTATATACATAAAAAACCACAACAGCCAATACACATGAAAAGATGCTTAAGCTCATTAATAATCAGGAAAATGCAAATCAAAATCAAATCATTTACATCCAGCGGTTAGGCAGAAACCATGAACATGGGTAATACTCAGTGTCGTCCAGGATGGCAAGCAGCCCTCCGCTGGTGCCGGAGCACAGCCTGCTGCAACCATTTTGGAAAACAGTTTGTCACTACCTAAGAAAGCTGAGCATGTGCAAGCCCTAGGGCTCTTTGGAATAGTCCTCTGAGACGCTCCTGCATATGTGTACAAGGAGGTGTATACATGAATGTTTATAACAATTACAAAGAGAAAGAATGTCTATCAAGAGTAGAATATCCTACAGCAGTGAAAACGAATGCACTCTAACTTATGGTTATCCGTAACACTTGTACCCTGGTCATCAAGAACTTAATTATACTTCCAGTGAGTATGAATAAACACTTAGAATATTTTTAAATGTTTAATATGCTCTTTTAAGATAAAGAAAATCCCAAATTTTCTAAGTTCATGGGTACTTTTTGTAAAAAGAAGTATATTATTGGGTTGGCCAGAGAGTTCATTTGGGTTTTGCATAAGGTACTATGGAAAAACTCAAACAAAATCTTTGGCCAGCCCAACAGAAGGTCTATTTTTCCCTCCTAGCCATGGACAGTTTCATTTAACAAAGTATATTTCCTTCTTGAAGATAGTGCTTCTTTAGAATAAAGACTTGAGGTCAGGGGCTAGTTTTGTTTTCGTTTTTATACCCAGCACACTCCACTGGACGGTTATACTGTGATACGAGCTGTGCGGGAGCCGAAACACTCAGCTGGGTCTAACCGAAGCAGCAGAGGAGCACTGTGGCTTTGCCTTACCTCAGTGTTGCATTCCTCCTCCTCCTCATCGCAGTCGAGACCCTGATGGGCGATCTCGGTCGTGCCGCTCTCCTGGAAGAGGCTGCTCTCCAGATTAGACACTCTGGTGGCTTCGGTTGTGACTTTTACTTTCATGCTGTGAAAGCCAGTGGAGACCATTCCCACTTGAAGGTTTACAGGCTCTCCTTCGAACAGCAGGAAGTGCGAGCTTACTCCTTCTTTAAAGCCAGGGGGCTGGTAATCATTTGGGGTCACTGCAAAATGGAGAGGGCAGAAAACCAAGAAAACTGTGAGGTTCAGGAGAACAAGTCAGGTTAGTCTTTTATGTGTAACAACAGCCATCTCTTTCAAGGCTTGCCAAAATCCTTCTGTTTATCCAAAATACTACTTCAGCACTAAAGGGGATTTGACTAGAGGTCTGCACCTACCTGCATTGTAGTAGTGGAGTGTCATAGTCAGTATAACATCGTTAGGAAGGGGTCCAAGGTTCTGCATCAGCATGTACAGTTTACGGATCAGCAGAACACTGGCTTTCTTAATATCTTCACTGTTTGTCCCACTTTCGAAGCTTGTGTTACTGCTGGAATCACATAAGAAAACAGCACACTTTTCAATCACATATAATATTGAAAATCTATTTCAAAAAGAACAAAAATTTTTACTGTATGAGCAGATAAATATAAACTAAACACAGGACACTCCTGAGACTATTTTAGAATGTAAATCAAAGGAGTTATTGCACTTTTTGCAATGTATGTACAAAGGGGTTCTTAAGTAGCAAGTTCCCTTAAGGCATTTTAAATGTGACCTGATTTTTTTTTATTTGATTTATAAATGACCGCATAATTTAATACTGAGAACAATGGACTTGACATTTAATATTGGCTCTGTTGCTAACTAGCTGAATGACTCCGGTCAAGTCACTTAGACACACCAGGTCAGTTAGCTCCTTTGTGAGATAAGCTTACATGTTTCTACACCTCTCCAAATTAAATTGGTCGTCATCTCTGGCCTTTGTACAATCTGGGTATCTCTCAGAGGCATCTCCTTCTCACTCTTGCATGGATTATCACCATGACTGACTATTCTTCCTGTTTTCCTTCTTGTTCACACTGCAAAACATTCTCCACACCACTCCTAATACATATTCCTAAAAGGAAAATCCACTCGTGTCACTCTCTTAAGTTTCTTATATTGTATCCATTACTTTTCAATGAAATTCGAGAACAGTGTGTGTACAATGGCCTTTCACCAGCCACACCCTCACCTCCACCTTCATCTGTAACTAGTCCCCGATTCCTTCTTACTCCCATGCATTGTGTATGCTGTTCACTCTGCTTATACTGAGCTTTCCCACTTGTCTTCCTGACACCCATGTGTCATCTCTTCAGGAAGTCTTCTCTGGTCATGCCTACACCTCACCCCTGTGTATAACTATCTGTGCCCTCTAGACTGAGTGGCTGCATTTTTCATCTCCACAGTACTAAGTTTGGTGCCCAACCCCAGTAAGTACTCAATAAACATTTGTTGTATTGAGTGAATGAACAAATTGGGCTAAATTACCTTCCAACTCTAAACATTTTTTATTTCTCTCCAAAAATTTCCCCCCGATTAGTCTCACATTTGAGTAGTTTCCAGGAAGGACTATGACTACAATATATTTGTACAATGCCTTTCACGTAGTAAGTACGCAATACTGAAAAATAATCCTTAGTAACTGAACTACTAGAGGTAGTATGAATTCATAAAACAAACATTATTAAGTAAACACATTTGCTCCTTTTTCAGTTCTGAACAACTTAAAGTTTTGTCTGCCAGGATCTAGCCAGTTTGAAATAAGTAACCAGAGGGAAGGGTGATAGCCATGAAGTTCAGGGGATCCTCCAGTATACATCAGTCATGAAATCGCTTCATGTAAAATCATACTCAAGACTTCCTTGTACTGTTTTTTAAAAGGAAAATCATCTTTACTATGTAAGAGGTGATAAGATAATTTTGTATTAACAGTCACCCGAGCAAAGGCCCAGCTTTGGTCTAGTATGCATTACCTTCTGTTCCCGAGTAGCAGAAAGATTTGGTCATTTCTGTTATACTGCTCACCTCTAGATATATGCTCCTTCATGACAAAAGAGATTAATCTGGTTGTCAGTGGCACTTAGATTTGAATTTTGGAGAGCAAAAGGCAGCTGTTTTATGTAAGAGTATATACATGAAAAGCTCTGAACACTCTGTAACGTATTACACAGATGTTAGCTAATGATGTTTAGTGCCTTAATTCTTATTCCTAGAACCTACTTCCTCTTCACATCCTAGTGCTGTCTGGAAATTTTACAAGGGAGAGGATTATAAGGGTGTGAATCTTGGAGAGAAATTGTAAAACTTGTAGTAAGTGATGAGACAGAGCTCATCGTATGGAAAATTGAGAATAAGGCCATATTTCTCTTCAGAGTCATTCCTTTCAGAGAGACTCATGCCTCTGAGGTGGAGCTCTCTGCCAGCCAGGGCTTTTCTCCATCCTCCACCCGCCCCACTTCTATTCCATCTCATTAGGAATACTCAGCTCTATCTGAATCCAAAAGCTGGGAGGGGAATGAAACATCTCCATGCGTACTGAGGACCTTCTGAAGCAACTGTCCTTGTTCTTGCTATTTAATCCACTAGTACACCTAAAACTGAAAATTTTAGACTTGATAGGAAAATGCAGTGCTTTCCAGTCTTTTCCATACAAGGATACAATATAGATAGTTATATTCGTATGACATACGGGGGTAAGCAGATGAGAATATTTGTGTCTACAGGTAAATAGAGCAGGGGCTTCGCCTATCCCAGTCCCCATCTGGCTGTTCTGAGGGTAGAAAGGATTGCTTTCTTGGCATAGCAGTTCAGAAGCTTTGGGTTAGTGGTTAGATAGAGCCTCACAGAGTTCTTCAATCAACACCACATGCACAGCCCATCAATATAATTTCTACTGCTGGGCTACCCAGCAGCCACCATAAAGACCACCACCATCACCACCGTGACCACTAGGTACCATTTACTGTGTGCTTCTTACCTGCCAGGAACCGGTAAAGCTTTACCCATGCATTATAATTTAACAATCACAGCACCCATATGAAGTAGATATTATTAATTCCACTGTGCAGATGAGAATGCTAACATCTGGGAAGGCTGAATATTCTGTCCAAAATTATATGACCAGAAATGTCAGAGCTGGGGATCCAAGCTAGATCTTTCTGCCTTAAGAATTAGGACTCTTGACCACGAAACTTAACTGCCTTTAGACCTACTAATATCACCTACAAGAAGAGGGAAAGAAGCAAAGGAAGCCTCTTCTCCCACCACCTTCATCCATGGATTTCAGAAATTTAAACAATTATTACATTCCCTTTTTATAATAGCAAGTTTTTTGTAAGATTATTGGGGAAGTTACAAGGAAGTGTAAGGCCTATCTCTGGCCTCAAGAGGTATATGTTTACCTCAATCCTATGTATTTCTTATATTCATTAAACAGATTCTACCTGTCAAAATCCATAGTGGCTCCTTCTTTTGTGTATTTGAATTTGAACTGGTATATCTCAGTCACTTTCTAGAAATATCAAAGGGAAGAAAGAAAGAAATTGCTTTCAGAAAATCTCTGCATTTTCTTATCTAGTAACAGGTGTTACTTATCAGGTGTTACAGGTGTTTTCTTATCTAGTAACAGTATACACCTTCACTGTTTACCTTCTATACCTCCTACATACCTGTTTGTTTTATAGCCTGACATTATTCAGGAGTGATATCTCCAGATAAAAAGATAACAGTTTTTCTCCTCCAAGCTAAAAATGAGTTAGATGGCATAGTCTATTGTTACTGCTTTAAAGCTGGAGAAACTAAAGTCCAGAGTCAAGTGTCTGACCTGGCTTTGGTGAATAACAGTGGAACCAGCTAAGAAACCATTCATTCATGGAACAGATATTTATTGAATGTCTACTTTGGGTCAGGCACTGGAGTCACTGTGGTGAACGTGACAGAAAAGGTCCCTGTTTTTCCGGAGTATACAGACTGTGGGAGAAATGGCCAGTAAATAAGTAAACGAACAACAATTTCAGGTAGTAATAAGTGCTGTGGACAATATGAAGCACAGCCTGTGACAGAGGACGGAAGGGCGAAGTGCTGACTGGGTTGGGAAGGGCCAAGGAAGCCCTCGCTAATAAGGTAATGTTTGAGCTGAGCCTCCTTGACAAGGGTCAGTCCTGCGCAGATGTGGGGGAAGACAGGGCACCCCAGGCAGAAGAAACAGCGAGGCTAACGCTCTAGAGGAGGAAAAGAAGCCGCCTTCAGGATTACAGAGGAGGCCAAGTGGCTGATGATGAGTGAGCAAAGGGAAGAGTGTAGGAGATGAGGTTGTAGAGGAAGTTGTGGTGCCTTGTAACTAAGAGGCTTGGACTTTATTCCAAGTAAACAGGAAGTGAATGGTGAGTGGTATTAAGCATGGGAGTGATTTGCATTTTTTAAAGATCACCTTGGCTATTTTAAGAGTTCAGAGAGGTGGGAACCATGAAATAATTAAGATGGTAGTAATTCAGGGAAGACTATAATGGCAGCAGGTAAACTAGAAAAATTTGAAAAAGAACCAGAGTCTGTGGTATCAGATCTTTTTTTTTTACTTTCGTGATCTTGCACTAAAAACTAGAAACCACTGCTATCTGCCAGCTATAAATAGAGACAAACATAAATAAATAAGCTAGAAATAGAGAGGAACATATTTCCTCGTGAGAGATGTAGTCCATTTAAAATAAAATGATCGCCTAGCAGTTGAAGCTAACATTTGACCCAGATACACATACAGTTGACTCTTGAACAACACAGGTTTGAACCATGCAGGCCCACTTAAACATGGATTTTTTTTCAATAGTAAATACTACAGCTGTATGTGATATGTGATTGTTGAATCCAGAGGATGCAGAACCAAGGATACAGAGGAACTCTGTGCAAGGAGGGCCTGCCATGAATTACGCATGGCCTTCCACTGCATGGGGCTGCCACCCCAACCCCTTCGTTGCTAGAGAGTCAACAGTAATCTCTCCACAGAGCTGGAGAAGGCGCTGAAGACAGACAGGCAAAGGCTGTGAGTTTAAGTCAGAACACAAAAAAGACTTCCTTCATCGTTTCAGCGTTTTGTTCCTTGACAGTGTGGGAATGGGAATGTTAGATTGATGAGGAAAAAAATCACAACGTTCTTGTTACCTGTTTCTATCTGAGATTTGGTGTCCCATTAATCACAGTCAGCTGGTTCTGGGGATACTGGCTCATGCTGCTTACATTCTTAAAAGACTAATTTGTAATGGAGTTAATTTTAAGATAAAAAAAATTTTCTAGCAAAACAGTCTATGTGAGAAATCAAACCAAGATCAGAAGGCTGCTTTGTGAGTCCAGTAGCAGAGATGTATGAGACTGGAGGAGCCTACAGCAACAGGTTTTCTCCAGACAGGCTAGATACACAACACCCTTCTTCGTGGATGAGGGTGTAGTTGCCCTGTCAGGTAAACAGTGCCTGTTCTTCCTGCCCGCCCATGTTTCCCAACCAGCTCTAGCTTTTTGATGCTCCAAGCTATCTTTTAATTGTATCAAGAGTAGATCCCATAGTGGTTGATAAAAAATTGACACTTTATTTGGTCTGTAGGGCAACTGATAAAAGAGTCATGTTTGTAATTGTTTTACACTGTGTGTGTTACTTGTGTCTGATTCTTTGCGACCCCTGGGACTGCAGCCCACCAGGCTGCATGGAATCTCTAGCTCCATGGCATTCTCCAGGCAAGACTACTGGAGTGGGTAGCCATTCCCTTCTCCAGGGGATCTTCCTGACCCAGGGACTGAACCCAGGTCTCCTGCATCGCAGGCGGACTCTTTACTGTCTGAGCCACCAGGAAAGTCCAATTGTTTTACAGAAGATACTCATGCTTAATAACTTCAATCTGTGTCTGATTGATCAAAGAAGGTATATTTACAGCAGGCACTAGTCTCTTCTTAACACCTCATAAAACATTCTCCTGCTTTTCAGATTAATGTGTTGCCTAATAAAGATGAGCCTTTAAGCTGCTCACCATTAGTTTCTATTAGTCATACTGAATGTATCCACATGGACCAGAGCAACAGCAACATATACAGCCTTTCATTCTCCCTCCATGTTCCAACCCACTGGCAAGACTTTTCAGGCCTGTCTCCAAAGCGCATCCCCAGGCCATCTGGTTCTCTTCACCTCCATTCTCTTCACCCCATCCAAGCCAAGACCAGCTCTTTCCATCTGATCTGCTTGCTTCCAAACTATTCTTCCTCCTCCAAATTCATTCTCTGTTCTATGGCCAGAAAAAGTTTGGAAAATGCAAATCAGACCATGTTGCTCCTTTGTTAATGGTTTCCTACTGCCCTCAGGATAAAATCCGGTTTACCTTGGTCCACTGGCCTGACTCATCTGTGCCCTGCCGACCTCTTTGACCTTCTCTTTTGCCTCTTCCTTCCACCCTACTCACCCAGCTCCAGGCCCAGGGCAGCCTCTCTGTCCATGAAGATACCTTCCTGCCTTCAGGCCTTCACACAACTGCCCTCTGGGGTATGCTGTCTCCAGTTGATGACAGTAATCATGATACTTGGGCACTTCCCTAAATGCTCTACATCTGTTCATTCTTACATAGCCAGACTGGGAGCAGGCACTACACCATTACAGATGAAGCTAGTGAGCAGTAGAACTGGGATCTGACTCTGATATCTGCAGTGTTAACTCCTGTATTGTTATGCCAGTCCCATGCTGTTGCCTTTCACGATCCTGCACAGGGCGGCTCTCCTGGCCACTTAGTCTCAGCTCAAACAGTGGCCCCTCAGGGAGACCTTCCAGGGACTGCTCTCCAATCTTTTTTCCTCCATTCCCACTTGGCAGTCTCCAGCATACCACCTTCTTTTATTTTCATAGCCTTATGATGTATCTGAAACTGTTACTAACTTATGTTTACTTGTTTATTGTTTACCCTCTTTCATAAGCTTAATGTAAGCTTCCAGACAGCAGGGACCTTGTGTATCCCATTAATTCCTGTGTGTCAGACACCTAAGTGGAACCTAATTAATACCTGCTTAATGAATAGTCAGCCAGGATAGAGTTCACATTCAATTGGATTTCATCTTACAGAATTAAAAACGTCTCCAAAAGTATATTGTGGCTAGAAACAGGGACCATCTGTAGTTCAGTTCCTGAAATGATCTATTAAAAGTGGTGTTGACCACCTCTAATAGTCACAAAGAAGACCAGATGGTGCAACGCTAAGATTTGTGTTGTTGTGTCACTTGTGTCCGACTCTTTGCAACTCCATGGACTGCAGCATGCCATGCTTTCCTATCCTTCATTATCTCCTGGAGTTTGCTCAGATTTATGTCCATTGAGTTGGTGATGCCACCCAACCATCTCATCCTCTCATCCCCATCCAGTGAGTCAGCTCTTCACATCAGGTGGCCAGAGTATTGGAGCTTCAGCTTCAGCATCAGTCCTTCCAATGAATATTCAGGACTGATTTCCTTTAAGATGGACTGGTTGGATCTCCATGCAGTCCAAGGGACTCTCAAGAGCCTTCTCCAACACCACAATCTAAAGCATCAGTTCTTTGGCACTCAATCTTCTTTATGGTCCAACTCTCATATCCATACATGACTACTGGAAAAACCATAGCTTTGACCATACGGACCTTTGCTGGCAAAGTGATGTCTCTGCTTTTTACACTCTCTAGGTTTGTCACAGCTTTCCTTCCAAGGAGCAAGTGTCTTTTATTCAAATACAGTAATTCTTTAGGGGTCTATCATGTGTTAGGTTACACATCTTATTAATACCCTCCACCCATTCTGTAGCATGAATCTGCAGAGAAGCTACACTGTCTCTCTTCACTGCTTTAGTTACTTCTGTCAGTTCATCTTTCTTGAGATGGAGCAACCAGGACAAAACCTCAGGTGCAGAAGCACCACAGCTTTGTGCAATGCCCCCAACTCTGCTGGTCTCTGGACAGAATAAGCACACTTGTTTAAGCCAGAGGTTCACAACTGGTGTACCATGACAACTCTTCACAGGAGCACTGCAAATTTTAGTCCATGTGTAACATGCTTTTTTGCTTCAGGTAAATATTAATGTTGTTATTGTTTGTGCAATTCTGCTTAGGGGAGGCTATGCTTCTACCAATATGAGTTAAGAAACATGGTACCATATTAGATAAGACTGTTTATGTGAGAATGTTGTTTTGAGAGTATATAAAAGAGTGAGATCAAAGACATAAATAGTTCTATCAGTGACTTGATGCTAAAGAGCAATCATGAAACAGTGTAACCCATGGATACTCTCAGGCTATGAGCATCGCTGTGCCATAGTTATACCATAATTATTGCTGAGATGTGTGGAGTCTTTTTGAGTCTTTTAATCCTCTTAAACATGCCACCAAATTATCTAGTAATCAAGTGTTCCATGAACACAGAGGTTAGGGATCACTGCTATAGGAAACAATATGTAAGAGTTCAGAATATTTTTTCTGGGTCATAAATGATGGCTCAGAACTTATCATATAATAAGCTGATTTTGCTTTCTAACTTTATTATATATACTGCCTACATCAAATTTCATTTAACAGTTTTCTTCCTACTCTGTAATATTTTTCTGTAGATAAGCCCAATTTCCTAAGCATAGTACTACCTCAAAAAGCCTCAAAAAATTTCAGACTTGGAGTTTCACATGCAGAAGAAAACTTAGTAATTTATTGCATGAAGGAAATGACCAATTTATTAACAATTTATTGGAGATCTTACTTTGGGAAACTTCTCTTCAAATGTACTGGGAAAAAAACCCTGAAAACTAAACTAGAGATAGAGATATACAGAGGTAGCTTGGGCACTGAGGAATTGTTACCCACCTGCATGCACCAGTTTTCTTCAGCCTTGCTCAAACAGCTATCTATAATCTTGCCAAAGAGTGGATAGTAAAGGCTAAAATAATGCTCAGCTTAGTTGTGAAGGTCACCATTTAGGCTAAATTCATAGGCTTAGGGAAAGAAAATTGAAAGCAAGGGAAGGGGAAGAGGAAAGAAAGCTGAGAGGAAAATAGAGGTCAGAATGAGAAGAAAGGAGGAAGGGCATCTCCCTCCATTCCTGTGCTGTGACCTCGGCTGCTGTTCAAAGCAGCACAGGTGACCAGCGTGTACTCAGTATGATGACAGTCACTCTGGGGGATAAAAAGAAGACAAGGACCTTGTCCTCAAGAATTCACAGTCTGGCTAGGAAGATAAAGTAATCTATAGGAATCAAGAGTGTTGAATTGTGAGGTCCTGCTGGAAAAAGGAATTCAGAGAAGGAAGAACTTAGTGTGAACAAAATAATCAAAGAGGCTCTCATGGAAGTTTCAGATGAAGTTTCAAACACAAGTTGGCGTTGAGGATGAGTAGGATTCAATAAGCAGAGGGAAGAAATTTACAGAGAGAAGGAAAAAGGTAAAGCTGGGAAATCTATGAGAAGGTCAGAGGGGGAGAATTTAGTTAGTCTTAAAAAAAAAAAAAGGTTTAGCATGTTTATGCCCCAAAGACCACAAATAGAAAGGATTCAGCATTAGTCAAAATGAAAAGGAAATGCGGTCTTCATAAATCAGATTCTCACTGTTAAGGGGTTAGGGAATAGGCTTCAGTTCCACTCAATGTTTTTTCCCCAGTACTGCTAGGTAGTTTTTTTAAATCGCATAATAAAGAATTGGTGACATTTATAATAAAACACACAGAAAGAGTTCACTATGAGTTACTTTGCTCATTTGGTAGTCTAGTGACATAATCTATGGCCTCAACTCAGGTAAACATATTTAAATATACATATACTGCCCATCTCTATGTGTTCTTACCTCAGGTTCCTTGGGATTTGTGTAAAGCTATTTAAGGAAAAATAAACAGCATTTAATTTCTGAAACTAGATTACTCCTCACAGAATACATTTGCTATGTGACGAGTTCAATTTGTGCTATATTAATCGAGTACTGAAATACATATATGCATAGATTATATATATCTTGAGATATATATTTCAAGGTAGAGGTGGAATAAGCTCTAATTTTGTGAACATAGACTTTAGAGTATTCCATGAACATTGACTATAAGGAAATTGATAGCCAGGTATTTATAATTACTGTAACTGAGCTACAAATAAATTCTAAATAATTGGTTATGGTTTTAAATTTTTTAAATAATTTATATACCTAAGACTCTCAGTAGTATTGTCTCATTTTCTTTCTGTTCTTAATGACATATACCATGCTATACCCAGCAGTATAAAAAACTTCAAAAAAATCTGCAAAACTTCAAAAACAAGGAACTTTGAGTCTGTAAAGTAACTCAGAAAATGAAATTCTGATAGCTAGTAGATAGAACAGATAGTATATCCTATATATTTCCTCAGTTATTATAATATGCCAAAGAAATATATAGACTGTGACATTTTAGTAAAAGTTTTGATAGAGTTTTTTTTTTTAATTCCAAAATGTCATAGGACAGACAATGAAATTCAGGAAGGATGGGAGAGAGTACACTGTTTAACCTCTCACTTGCCAAAAGACAATGAAGCAGAGGCAGAGGCCTAGTCCTTAAATGTGTACTTACTGTCAGTACTGCCATGTGGAGCTGTAAGAGAAAAGAAAACTGTTACTACACACTTACACCTGTGTTACTGTTTTTTTCAATGAAGTCTAGTTAAACTATGACGTCAGAGAGGTTCCAAGAATTGGAGTAGAAAAAAAATTCAGAAGGTCAGAGAAATGGATACTAATTATCCATTCATCCAAGTGAGTGTCTATTACATACCCAGGGTTCTGCTGGGGAGGGGAAGGATAAAAAAAAAAAAAAGATAACTATACTTACTCTCTATAAGTTACATTCTAGTTTGGGAGGGAAAAGATACACAAAATAATTCATTATAAGAGTTAAATATGCCATAAGCATCTCTAAAACATTTTGCCCTTTGAAAGGAATCTACTAGAGTTATAAATCTGAAGTCTGATATGAGTTCTACAAAACCCCTGCCCTCCCTACGTATACATTACAGATCAGATTCTCTCTGTTTGAAAGAATAATAGAATACATAGATACAGAGACAGAATCAAGTCTATTACCAGGTTTTAAACACTATGATACAGATGAGAAAATTTTCAGGACTATAACTTCCTATCAAATTATTCACCTATTTCACCCAAAGGACTAAAACTTTAGTGACGCTGTGTGGCCATTTTGGTTACTGCATACAATTGACTTTAAGACTACCCAGTGAAACTCTAACTTACATTATTTAATTAATAGCTCATTCATTCATTCAAAAGTAGAAATGGCCCCTGATCTCAGGGAACATGCATACCAGCATGAGAGGACAAAAAAACCCCCACACACATAGGTACATCATCACAAGTGTGTTAATTGCTATGAAGCAGTTAGATTGTGAACATTAAACAGATGGACAATCTAGGCTGGGAGAAGGGTGGCAGGGGGCCGGGGCTTGTCAAGGAAAGCCTTTTGGAGGAAGTAAATATTTAGGCTGGGACATGAAGGATAAATTGGAATTAGCCAGATAAAGGGTGTGGGGTAGGGAAGAAACTTTTGCAGGAAAAATAATATGTACAAAGGTAGAAGGCACTTAGCATGTTCTAGAATCCTTGTGTGGCTTCAACTTGGTGAACAATGGTGAGAGTGATGCCTTAGAAAGTGTGATCCCTAGGCCAGCAGTCTCAGCATCACTTGGAACTTGTCTGAAATGAAAATTCTCACACCAGAAATTTGGAGGTGGAGCCTGGCAATGTGTATTTTACCAGGCCCTCCAGGTGACTCTGATGCAAGCTAACATTTGAAAACTGCTGCCTTGGATTATTAACTCATTTAATTCTCAAACAACCCTGAGGTAGGTTCTAATATTACTGTAAAGAAACCCTAAGAGGTAGGTTACATGCCAAGACACAGGAATTCAGTGGCAGAACTAAGATTCACTTCAGGCTGGCTTTTTCCAAGCCTTGAGCTCTTAACTACTTTGCACTGCCCCTCAATGATGGACACTCAAGAAATGTTGCTCGATGAATGGACAGGAGAATGAATGAGTGCTGTTTGGTGTACTGGTGATGACCTTCTACCCCTCTCAACCCATCTAAATACTAAGGGCCTTCAAATCTCGGAGTAATTTTCTCCCAAAGATTTCCCTCCTGCCTCTCACTGGCTGTAATCCCACCTTTTCCATACTTCCTTTGCACATGATCAATATCTTGCCTTTGGCATTGCATCACTTTCTAATGAATATTATGATTATTTATACTTGTGATAAAGATGATTTTTTAGATAAAAATATCAAACTGATATGAAAAAACTCCAAATTTAATAGCCCAACCTGGCACAGGTAGAGAGCAATCAGAAAAGGTGCCAGCTTAGCCTTCGGCTGGGTTCCTGGAAGCTCCCCCTGAGCCAGCTGTCAGCCCTTTAGTTGCCAGGTTGTGGAATAGTCTGGGGAGATCCAAGACTCCCCAGAGACTGGTGGGGTGAGGGGGAGGACACGGTGGGAGTCGTGTGGGGCCTCAGAGAAGCATTTATTTAGCGCTGGATATACAGTACTTCAGTATTTTAACAAAAGGTGCAGCTACACCAGCGTTCACTAGCTGATCCTCAGTTGTGCACATGAATGTCATTCATCTTCCGCCTTGGTCTACAAGCTCTGTGTGTGCACAACCTCATGTCTGTTTTATTTTTGCATTCCTCAACCTCCTGGTCAGTGTTGAATAACTCATAAGTAATAACTGTTCAATGAAAAAGGAAGTGTATCAGTGCAACTAAATAATCCAATGTAAGGCTTACTCACCTTAAGTTTTCTTAAAGAAATAGGAATTGAGAAGGGGTAAAAAGACACAGATGGGGAAAAGGAGGAAGCAGTGGCCAAAGTTCATCTATTAAATTGTCTCTTCCACTAGACTGGAGCTTCTAATTTTTATACCCTTCACAGCTGTCTTGGGCAGTGAGAAAAATCTGATGCACTTAAAATTCAGGCTGCATTTTTAACAATTCAAGCTATAATACTAGCTATTTTGAGGGAACAGGTTATATACATGTGCCAAACATAGATAATGAAATAACTAACACAGAATAAAAATCAAGTATTCAATTCCATTTTTTCCTTTCATATCTGCACATTGCATCGCCACTCAATGTGCTAAATGCCAGATTCTTGTCTCCCCTGTCCCACATCCTGTGGATCTCTTCCAGTGACTTCAGAGGAAATTCTGTGGTCAAAAAGATATGAGTATGTAAAAGAGAAAACTGAGGGTGTCAATTCTAACTGATGCAAACGAGACATCAACAGGACGACAGAGACGTAAAGTAAAAAGAAACTGGTTAATGAAGGCATATGTAGGAACTGGTGTGCTGTTAAAACACAACAACAAAATAAAGGCTAAAATTTTCTTTTAAAGGGATAAAGGGTGAGTCTTTGATCCTGGTATAAATTTAAAGATGTTCTTACGTATCTCTTTTCCAAAGCATCAAAACAACCTTGAATCCTGTCAAGAAATAAATGCTTGATGTCAATTTGGATCAGACGCAAAGCCAAAGAGAATCCCAAGTACAAAACTAATTTACTTTTTTTGCTTTGAAATACTTTAAGTTGATAACCATCTCACCTTTCACCCATTTAATCATTTTCTAGAAACTCCTAGTATGTTTTAATGTATTAACAGTACTTATAATAAATAATAGGTAAGCAATTTTGAGGTAGGAACCACATCTTATTTTTCTTTTTGCATCCGGTAATGTTTAGCACACTGACATGTATTTGATAAGTAATCAAATTTTGATTGATATTTTTCTTCCTTGTATGAAGAAAGTCTGTATTCTTAAAAAAAAAAAAACTAAATGTCAGTACCTTAAAATAATATTGGATAACTGTTACACATTTCTAGGAAGTTGTAAAAAAAAAAAAATACATGAAAAGAAAGAAAGAAAGGAAGAAGGCAATAGTTTTAAGGAAATGATCTTACCAAATAAAGTCTTATGGGTAATTTCAGCTATAATAAAAATACTGTTGTTCAACTTTGGTGGAATTTCAGTTACTTACCACTTGATAATATGCAGTGACCCAGGACATTTTTTATCTTCTCGGAGGATTTTTAAACTGAGGTCTACAAAAATAGAAACATAGTCTGCTGTACTAAAATTGTCCATGCTAAGTAAGGGTATTTCCTTTCATGATTTTATTTATACAACTTACTTAGTTTCATAGTTTATAAAAACATTTTGAATCTCTAAATATCTAATTTTAAAACAAATCCTATGTTGATAATTGGCTTAGTTCCCATTTTTATTATAGATTAGCAGTCCCCTCTTCTACAATATACACAACTGAGTTGGTTGTGAAATCAATTTGTGTCACTTCAGCTTCTGCTGAATTTTAAGTTATCATAAGGTAGTACTGAGACCAGCTATATCAAGCAATTTAAAATATACACCTCAATCTCAAATCACTTCTCTGGTATTTCTCTCTCAGTGGGGGGAAAAAAAGGATAAAAAATGTTTTCATGGGTTATTCTCAGATATTAATTTCCATCTGAAATTCAACCACCTTACTATAGGAAGGAAGAATAAGAAAAGCATTAAAAGTTTTGGTTTAGATTAGTCTAAAATCGATTACTGATTCATTTATGACTTTGTATAAATCACTTCACCTTTTCATCGTGTTTTCCTATTCTAAAATTGATGTTACCTCTGTTGCTGTTGAGGGATATGAAAATTATTATTGGGCATTTTAATGTCATGTGCTACTTTAAGTACAAACACTGAGAGGAACATATATAACTTCCATTAAAACTATCACAAAAAATAAAGCTGTAAACAATGGTATTGCCCTCCATGCATAGGTTAGTGATTGGCACACAGTAGGTGCTTAATTAATTACCCCAAACGTGTCTTTCTCCAATTCTATATTCCAAACAAGAGGAGAAACGGCAACTATATGCTGCATATAAACATTTTCACTATTACAGATTTCTATCCTGACCAGAAGAGCATAACACAAATGAGGCTGTCACAATTACAAATATGCTTTTGTGTTTATAGCACACATGGATTTCATTGATGCTCATGTAGAGAAGCAAATGGTGTTTAAGAAAAAATAAATTGGAATGAGGCCTAAGTTATCATCAAATACAGATGTGAGAAACAAAGTAAAATTAGATTTTGAAAAATAGCATCTTACAAGGAAACTTGTAGCCCTCTATATTTATTTTCCAAATGATACTTTCCCACTTTGGTGACAAATCAGCAAGATTTTCTGAATGGTTATCATAATCTAGCTTTTTAAAAAAATAAGGTTTTTGAAAAACTGAAGAGTCCTAGGTACATTCTTCTTAAGAGAAGGAAAGGAGACAGAAACAGCTTGTAATACAAGGAAATGAGATCATAAATTTAAGGACATAAGAAATAAAAGGAAGAAAACTAGAAAAGAGAGAACATTGAGAAAAGAACAGAACTGATTGGAATAGTAATTGTTGACATCTCCATGTCAATCAGTAGAGGGGTTTGGGATGGGTATGCATTTTTTTCGAGCTTATTTCTATATGCTAACAGAAAGAATTTTTAAAAACTTCTCAATTACAGTTCCTCAATGGGGAAGTCTGTCTCAAAGTTGAGACAAAAAATAGTGCAAATGTACAGTACCCACATAGATTTCAACCTGGCTGCTGCTTTTGTAGGTGTAGTTTAGAATTACTGGGCTTGTCCATACAGATTTCTTTTTTCTTCAGCCTGTCATTTGGTATCTGGCCAGGAACTAATGGTTCCTACAAGTAAAACCACTACACAAAGTGAAATTAAAATGGAAAATGAATTAGCAAATTGATCCTGACAAACAGGCCCATGACCTGGAATTAGCACACTCCATGAGAAATTAAAGTTTTACTCCTGCCAAACAGAGGGAAAGGGCTCCACCAGCCAAAGTAACCATTTAGTTAGACTTTACCATCCAAATGGCGTTCTCCGTAAGAGCTCTCTGGAAATAGGCCTCGTAGATACGTTATACATGAGATAGAAGTAGCAAAAAGTTTCTTCACCATTATCAGTGACTCATGCTCATTAGTGATTTGAGATGGAAAAACTGTTTTCTAGGAGGGAGGAAAAAATGAAAAAGATTAGTATTCTTTAATATATTCAGCCCATCATATCATTACCTCAAGCAAAATGGAAAGACTTTTCAAGACCTCAAGTCTGATACCTTTTGAGATAATCAAAAGGAAACACGGCTTTGAATATTGCTTTAAATTAGATCTTCACTGGCAAGGGAGAGAAGAAAGGTAGAGACAGCTATTCAAGTAAGTCAAGACTAATATAATTTATTTTACAATGATCTGTGGATTTGAGGCAAAACTGGGAGTTTTCCTCTGATGATGTGATCTTCCCTTTCACACACTCCTCAGAAGGCGCTGCAAGCCACCCTTCGCCCCTCCATTCTGTACTCCTCTCTCCAGTCTCCAAGCACATCCTGTCGCTGGCCTCATCTCAGCCCTCATACCATGTGCCTCTACTGCAGTGCCTGACACTTTTACCCACACTCTCTCTCTCAGCTTCCATAACACTATTTTCTTGTTTTTTTCCCCATCTATCCTCCATAGCTATTTCAGTCTCTCTTTTTTTTTTTCTTCAGTTTTTCTGCATGTGGCTCACACCCCAGAATTCTGTCTTCAGTCTTTTCTCTTTCCATAGCTCTCTGTTCTTGAGTCATTTCGTCTAGTCTCATTGCTTCATCTGCAGCCAGTACAGAGAAAGTGTCCTTATTTCTATTCTGAGCTTGACTGCCATGTCTATTTTCCGAACATCTATGCCCAGACCACTTCGTAGACCTCTCAAACTCAGTTTCTCTCTCTCACCCTGACTGAAACCTGATCCCAAGTTTCAATCTCAAACAAATGAATCCGCGTCCACCGAGTCAAACCATCCAAGCCAGACGTAGAGTCACCTTTGGCTTCTCGCCCCCCTCCATACTCCATATCCAATCACACAGTACTCTTAATTACTCTATATCCAATCACACTGCTGCTGCTGCTGCTAAGTCGCTTCAGTCGTGTCCGACTCTGTGCGACCCCATAGACAGCAGCCCACCAGCCTCTCCCGTCCCTGGGATTCTCCAGGCAAGAACATCGGAGTGGGTTGCCATTTCCTTCTCCAATGCATGAAAGTGAAAGAAAGTGAAGTCACTCAGTCGTGTCCAACTCTTAGCGACCCCATGGACTGTGGCCCACCAGGGTCCTCCGTCCATGGGATTTTCCAGGCAAGAGTACTGGAGTGGGGTGCCATTGCCTTCTCCATCCAATAACACAGTACTCTTAATTCTAGAAGTGACTCGTTTTCTCCTTTCTCTTCTCGCTGACTTGGCTCAGGACGTGCTCATTTCTCCCCTTTATTACTGCAGTAGCCTCTGACCTCCCTGCCAATCGTTCTCTTCATTCAATCTGTCCTTCATGTTGCCGTCATCATTAACTTTAAATACAAATCTTATCAGGACACTCCCAGTGTTCATACAGGATAGAGCTCAAGTGTGGCATTTGAGAACTGTCAAAACCTTATCTTTGCCCAATTTTCTTGCCTCATCTCCCAGCCCTCCCCTCCTTCATTCTCTCCCATGCACCCTACTCTTTAGCCACATGAAACTACTCTTCATCGACTATTCTGCTACCACGTATTTTCACCTTTTGTGCTTTGCTTAAGCCAAAGTTCTGCAATGTAGGTGACTCACACATGAAGCTGAGCACAGGAAACCTGGTACAAATGAGTACTACTGCATGAGTGCTCTTATATAAAGTACAAAAGCAGGTGAAATGAATCCATGTTATTAGAAGTCAGGATGGTAAAGCTCCAATAACCTTGTTCAAATTCAGAGGTCTTTAAACTATGGTATGCAGTTTCAACTGTTCAGTTTTAGTAATTCTGTTACTTGGAGGCAGGTACTACCCATGAATACGCCTTTAGATGAAAGAGAACGCCCCAAAAGCTTTTCTGTATCTAGATCTGGTTCTAGAATGTCTTCTGGACATTCTGGACATGATCTTGCAATTTAAGCTGCTTCTTGGGTACACTATATAGTGAAAATGAATTATCAGTTCATCCTTTTGGTCAAATCACATTATATTCAGTTTTTAAAAAGATATAATTATTACTCTTGCATGTATGAGAGGAATTTGGGGGGGGTGGGTAGAAATTAATAGAGATCTTAAAGCCAGCCTAAGGCTTTTTATTTGTATTCTGTAACCAGTGGAAAGGCAGCAGGTTTGATCGGGTCAGCAGAATAATTGTTTTAGGAATATTAAGCTACAGCAGAAGTAGGAAAGATCACAGTTTAAAGGGAATTTGATATGGAATGTGCACGTGTCTGCATGTACGTGTGTAAAATTTTACAGAAAATTGCTTTTTGTACCTATAGATTCTGAGAAATTAAGGTTCTTTGGGGTTAATTGGGTAATAGCTGGCATGACATGTATATATAATAACTTACTGAAAACATGCCAAAACTTAGTGAAAATACTTAATAACCATCTGTAAAATTAAATAATCTAAAAATATAAAGACATTTATTTTAAATATGGAATCAAAAGGGCCATTTGTAGTAATGAAGATCAAGGACTGGAAAAGGCCTCTAGGATTGTTATTTTTCTACACTCCAGGAATTTTTTTCTCAGCTCAACTGGTCTAATATTTTAAGAGGTATCATGCACATTTTCATAAATGTCTAATACATGAAAATACTGTGGCTTAATAATAGAAAACACTATTGTAAGTTATTTTAATAAGAAAGTGTGCTAATGATGTAATGTTTGACAGCTCAATTGTCAAGCTATGTGTATGTGAGTCGCTCAGTCGTGTCCAACTCTTTGTGACCCCATGGGCTCTAAAGCTCAGCTGTCAAGCTACGTGTGTGTGTTAGTTGTTCAGTCGTGTCCAACTCTTTGCAACTACATAAACTGTAGCCCACCAGGTTCCTCTGTGCATGGGATTCTCCAGGCAAGAATACTGGAGTGGGTTGCCATTTCCTTCTCCAGTGGATCTTCCCGAACCAGGGATTGAACCTGGGTCTCCCGCACTGCAGGCAGATTCTTTACCATCTGAGCCACTAGGGCAGCTGTATGGCAAGTTATAGTATTTCTCTGAGCTTCAGTTTTCTCCTTATTTCAAGGCTCAATTGAAATAATAATACCAAGCCCTTGGCACAGTGCCCAGCACATGTAAGTGCTGAATAAATGTGAGCTTCTATAGTAGTTATTGTTGTTTTCAGTAAAAAAAAATAGCAAAATCATACAATCACTTGAAATTTGCTGGGAGAAGTAGTTCATGCAGTCCAAACTACAAAGATCTGTTTATATCAAAAGGTCAATTTGTTAATTGACAGCGCAAAAAATAACTGCCAAACTGATTGCAATCCATCTACCCAGCTAAGCATTTTCACCCCAGGAAGGAAGCACACTTAGGAAATCCGATGAGATCAGGAGTCTGCTTGTTGGATATATTGAATTCAAGCCAGAAAGATGACGGCTTTCTCTCTGCCCTAATTCTCCTTCAGCTTCAATCCTTCCTACCTCTGCTACAGCTTAATATTCTTAAAACAGCAATTTACTCAACTGTCCTGGTAAAACTGCTGACTTTTCATTGATTGCAGAATAAAGCATAAGTTCCTTAGCCTGGTTTTTAAGATCCACACTAATTTGTCCCCAAAGTTCCTATTCAGTTAATTTTCCTACTTCTGTCTGACATGATGAAGCTCCACTCCAGTGGGGATGGGTTCTTTGTTACTCTCTGAAACGTGCCATGCTCATTACTTAATTGAGCCATGGCATATGCTAGTTTTTCCTCATGGAATTCTCTTCTTTCTCCTCCATCCTAATCCCTTTCGTTATTTAAGGCCCACCTTAAATCTTGTCTCCTTCCTGAGGAATATACAAACCATTCCAGTCTATACAAAAATCTCTAAATTTCTATCATTTGTATTGTTTTACTCGTCACAAATATTTAATGCATATACTGCACTGTATATTGAGTTACCTCTTGTAAGTCATTTCCCCAACCAGATTATAAACTTCTGGAACATGAAGATTCTTTTTTTTTTTTCATTCTCTCAGAAAAGAACACAGTGTTACATATCTATTACGTAATACTGAGCTCTCAATGAATAACTGAATGGCTCATTAACGGCTGTCATAGGACAAGATAAACTGCCCAGGTGAGCCCAGCAAGGCTGCCTGGCCCCAGCGTGCTCCCCCAGGGTCCTAGCTGCTCTCAGTGCCCTCTCCTCCAGTTCTTGTAACTGCATCACAGTGTGTATCAGAAGCTTCCTAACTGTGTCAGGAAGTGAATGTCTAACAAAGAACCTTTCTCTTTAAATCTCTTTTTTGTTTCTGATTTCTTTTACTCTTGCTGTTGTTCAGTCACTCAGTGTCTGACTCTTTGCAACCCCATGGACTGCAGCATGCCAGGCTTCCCTGTCCTTCACTATCTCCTGGAGCTTGCTCAAACTCATGTCCACTGACTCAGTGATGCCATCCAACCATCTCATCCTCTGTCGTCCCTTTCTCCTCCTGCCTTCAATCTTTCCCAGCATCAGCGTCCTTTCCAATGAGTCAGTTCTTCACATCAGGTGGCCAAAGCATTGGAGCTTCAGCTTCTGCATCAGTCCTTCTAATGAATATTCAGGATCGATTTCCTTTAGGATTGACTGGTTTGATCTCCTTGAAATCCAAGGGACTCTCAGGAGTCTTCTCCAACATCACAGCTCAAAAGCACCAATTCTTTGGCGCTGAGCCTTCTTTATGGTCCAACTCTCACATCTATACATGACTACTGGAAAAATGGTAGCTTTAACTATACAGACCTTTGTTGGCAAAGTAATGTCTCTGCTTTTTAATACTCTAGGTTTGTCATAGCTTTTCTTCCAAGGAGCAAGCATCTTTTAATTTTGTGGCTGCAGCCACCACCTGCAGTGATTTTGGTGCCTGAGAAAATAAAGTCTGTCATGGTTTCCATTATTTCCCCATCTATTTGCCATGATGGGACCGGATGCCATGATCTTTGTTTTTTGAATGTCTCATGAGATGAACCTTCATCTGAAGATGCTTCGAGCCTGACATCTAGAACTCTTTCCTCAACTGGTAGTTCTCTGGACTCATAATTTCACAAAACTCTTTTACTCTAGAAAGTCTAAATATATAAACATGAAACAAGCACCCAGGAAGTTACTTAGTAGGAATCTATTCTAATTTCCTGAACATCCTCAATCCATTAGCCAGTTAAAATGTAGACACACTCTGCCAGGATATTATGTGCCAATTAACTGATAAAGCTGCTGTTTTAAAAAACACCAAAGATTAAAGTCATGATTCTGAATTAACTCACTAAATAGTCATTGATTTTCTTTTAATTCTTAATAAATACCTTAGATGTCTTGTGAATTCTGATAGAGCGAGAGAGCTGAACAGTGGCCATGATAGTAATGTATCAGGATTCTTTTAACAAATCTAACCTGTAGAAAAAAAAATTAATTAGAGACCTTGCCTAACATAATCCTTTTATTGCGAATCTTCCAAACAACTGTATAATTAGCATTTGATTGTATTCTTTGGGAAATCAGTTTAATAAACATCTCCACTACCAATTTTATATAAATTAGAGTAAGATATCTCTCTGGATTAGTTTTTCCAACCACCCAAGGAAAATATAAGTTGACTTACTCGTTCCCAAATACATTTGGAGGAGAATAATAAATTACAAATCCCCTAAAGGTTCAACAATGTATTTTATTCATCCTTGTTATTCCCTCAGAGTGTTAATAGTGCTCTCTATATAACAGGGGCTTAAAAAGTATTTCTTGAATTAACTTCATGTATAATTGATTTACAAAGTCAACTCAAAAATTAAAGTTTACATTTCATACCCATTAGGATGGCTATTCAAACAGATGGAAAATAACAAGTGTAGGTAAAGATGGGGCAAAACTGGAATCCTCGTACACTGCTGGTAGGAATGTAAAGTGTGCAGCTGCTGTGGAAGGCAGTATGGCAGTTCCTCAAAAAGTTCAATAGGTTTACCATACTATCCAGCACTTCCACTTCTAAACTCAGAAGTATCAAAAAGTGTTAGTCGCTCAGTTGTATCCAACTCTTTGTGACCTCATGAACTGCAGCCCACCAGGCTCCTGTCCATTGGATTTCCCAGGCAAGAATACTGGAGTGGGTTGCCATTTCCTTCTCCAGGGGGTCTTCCCCACCCAGGGATCAAACCCATGTCTCCTGTATTGCAGGCAGATTCTTTACCACCTGAGCCACCAAGGAAGCCCAAAAAGTATTGAAAGGAGGGATTCAGACAGACACACACCAATGTTCATAGCAGTATTATTTATAATAGCCAAAAGGCAGAAACAACCCAAAGGTCCAGGAACAGCTGAATGGGCTTTTAAATATGGTATATACAATGGAATGTTATTCAGTATCAAAAAGTAATGAAATTATGATATGTTACAACATGGGTAAATTTGAAAACATTATGCTAAATGAAATAAACCAGACACAAAAGGATGCCTATCACATGATTCCATTTGTATGAATAGAGTCAGATTCATAGTGACAGAGAATAGAACAGAGGTCACCAGGGGCTAGAGGGTGGAAGGAATGGGGAGCTCAATTTGTACATAATTTCATTCAGGATGATGTAAAATTTTTAGAAATGGGTCGTGGTAAAGGTTGTACAAACACTGTGAATACACTTAGTGCCGCTCAGTTATACACTCAATGGTGACTGAGATGATGAATTTTATGTTATGAACATTTTACCACAATAAAAAAGCATTTATGTTTAAAAATACATAGTTTTCACTACATCACTTTACTAACAAAAAAGACGCAAATTTCCCTTTTTCTTTTTAAAGGACTTAATTGTAGTTTCTTTTCAAGATTTTATCGAGTTCTGACCAAAATATTAGTAAAATAAACCACTTAAATTCTGGATCACCTAGGATAGCCTGTGATTTGATTTTGTGTATAAATTAATGCAAGATTCTGGAAGATTTTGCAAATAAAAGACGGCAGAATTATCTAAGGACACTTCCACAAGGTGGTGATAGAGATTATAAACAGGTAATAATTTCTCTCAATTTACTTCTTCAGAGCAGCACTAGGGGACACTCTTTTACAAGATTTAAACGAGACTGACAACCACCTGATAGTCCTTTGGTCCTTAAAGATTCCAAGGTGTCTTTTGTTGACTTCAGATTATAACCTTCATTTTTGAGTGTAACCTTCAAAACTGACTCAACATGATCACTGTCTCCTTTACAACTTCAAGAAATAAAATGGGAAAAATAAGTAACTACAAGAGTTTACACTCCAGTTTTGACCCAGTATAAGCCAAGATAAACTATCACTTCCCTGGTGGCTCAGATGGGAAAGCATCTGCCTACAGTGAGGGAGACCTGGGTTCAATCCCTGGGTCAGGAAAATCCTCTGGAGAAGGAAATGGCAACCCACTCCAGTACTCTCGCCTGGAAAATCCCACGGACGGAGGAGTGTAGTAGGTCACAGTCCATGGGGTCGCAAAGAGTCGGACACGACTGATCAACTTCACTTCACTTCACTTCATTGGGGTAGTTATTAGAGACAATAAATAATAGGGAATAATGATTTCAAGTGGCTTTTTATATTGGTAGGTTTTTAAATAATTTCTCTATGATGGCAAGGTATTCTGATGGCATTTCTAGAAAATCAAGTCCTGAAAATAGTATCAGGCTATTAGAACACAATGCATTTACTACATCTATGTATTTGGACTATATGAATAACCTGGTTTTACTTGATATTATCGCTGAAAGCTCAAACCTCCAGGATACTTGCTTTTGAGAAGGGATTCAAAGCTAATCACTATTAAGCATTGGGTACTTGTCTGTGGAACTAACATGTATAAAATCAGTGAAGTTAGTTTCCGTACACTTATGTCTTGTGTGTGCAGAGGAAATGAACTGCACCGCTGGTGCAATCTGGGAGAAAGCCTTTGGGGTTACGGAACCTGGGTTCGAATTCTGCTCAACTACCTAGCAACTCTATGTTTTGGTCAAATTACTTAGTCTTGCTGGGCCTCAGTATCCTTTTTGTAAAATGAAGACAGTAAATCCAGCTTTTCAGGGCTCTTTTAGTGTTTATCAGGACGTGTATTTATCTGGAGAGGAAACACAGCATAGTGGTTAGGCACATGAACTTTTGCGGAGCCAAATTGCCTAGGATCCAATCCCAGCCTGCAATCCAATTGCCATATTGTTTCATGCACATGTTTGCCTCAGTTTCCCCATCTGTAAAATACAGTCACTAATAGTATCTATTTAGTTATGACCTAAATCAAATTTCTTATGATTATACAGTGGAAGTGAGAAATAGATTAAAGGGACTAGATCTGATAGATAGAGTGCCTGATGAATTATGGACAGAGGTTCGTGACATTATACAGGAGACAGGGATCAAGACCATCCCCATGGAAAAGAAATGCAAAAAAGCAAAATGGCTGTCTGAGGAGGCCTTACAAATAGCTGTGAAAAGAAGAGAAGCGAAAAGCAAAGGATAAAAGGAAAGATATAAGCATCTGAATGCAGAGTTCCAAAGAATAGCAAGGAGAGATAAAAAAAGCCTTCCTCAGCAACCAATGCAAAGAAATAGAGGAAAACAACAGAATGGGAAAGACTAGAGATCTCTTCAAGAACATTAGAGATACCAAGGGAACATTTCATGCAAAGATGGGCTCGATAAAGGACAGAAATGGTATGGACCTAACAGAAGCAGAAGATATCAAGAAGAGATGGCAAGAATACACAGAAGGACTGTACAAAAATGATCTTCACGACCCAGATAATCACGATGGTGTGATCACTCACCTAGAGCCAGACATCCTGGAATGTGAAGTCAAGTGGGCCTTAGAAAGCATCACTACGAACAAAGCTAGTAGAGGTGATGGAATTCCAGTTGAGCTATTTCAAATCCTGAAAGATGATGCTGTGAAAGTGCTGAACTCAATACGCCAGCAAATTTGTAAAACTCAGCAGTGGCCACAGGACTGGAAAAGGTCAGTTTTCATTCCAATCCCAAAGAAAGGCAATGCCAAAGAATGCTCAAACTACCGCACAATTGCACTCATCTCACACGCTAGAAAAGTAATGCTCAAAATTCTCCAAGCCAGGCTTCAGCAATACGTGACCCATGAACTTCCAGATGTTTAAGCTGGTTTTAGAAAAGGCAGAGGAACCAGAGATCAAATTGCCAACATCCACTGGATCATGGAAAAAGCAAAAGAGTTCCAGAAAAACATCTATTTCTGCTTTACTGACTATGCCAAAGCCTTTGACTGTGTGGATCACAATAAACTGTGGAAAATTCTGAAAGAGATGGGAATACCAGACTACCTGACCTGCTTCTTGAGAAACCTATATGCAGGTCAGGAAGCAACAGTTAGAACGGGACATGGAACAACAGACTGGTTCCAAATAGGAAAAGGAGTACATCAAGGCTGTATATTGTCATCCTGCTTATTTAACTTCTATGCAGAGCATATCATTAGAAATGCTGGGCTGGAAGAAGCACAAGCTGGAATCAAGATTGCCAGGAGAAATATCAATAACCTCAGACATGCAGATGACACCACCCTTATGGCAGAAAGTGAAGAGGAACTAAAAAGCCTCTTGATGAAAGTTTTACTTTCATCGAGTGCCGGGAGCCGGCATATTGCATACTGAGTGCATATTGCACGTTGAGTGCAGCACTTTCCACAGCATCATCTTTCAGGATCTGGAATAGCTCAACTGGAAGTCTATCACTGCCAGGAGCCAGTGTGAGGAACTCCTCCCGTGGCAAAAGTCATGAGGAAGGAGGCTCGGCATACGCAAAGGCGGGATCGAGCCTCAGGAGTCCCCCTGGAAATTCTCAAGCATCTACCCCCAAAACCAGAGTCTGCCTACTTTCTGCTTTGTGCTTTCACCTACACCTCTGACTTTACAGGGGCTGTTCCCCACTACCTCTCTCTGAAAAAAGAGTTAGCTTACAACTCCAGTTAACAATTCCTGGGTGTGACAGTGTTTCAACCTACAAACTCCTTTGGAAATCCTCTAGCCTGCCTGAATAGGTTTTTCCGGCCACATGTGATTGCTCAGAGCCTCCCAACTGTGAGAGGCATGAGATGTTCTAAACTGTCTAAACACAGATTCCTTTGAGCAGTTAAAAGATTGATTAGAAATTGTATTGGTGAAGGGATTTTCACTTGTTGGGCCAATGTTTGCTGCTAAGTCTCCATATCCCTTACCTGCTGTGTCCCTGGCAGTGTATTGATTAATATAATTGGTGTAAGTAGTAGCTTTAATGTTTGTAACCTGGGACCCTTGAGTTAACTCTTTTTCTTGTTATAGCCCACCACACCTTTGCTCTGTAGGAATGCAACTTTATCTAATGCTTTTGGAGGGTGGCTCCTGACCAATCACTTTTAGAGAAAATTAAGTTTTCTGAAGAAAGGGTCTTAAAATGTTAACAGGCCTCCGGGCCAGAAGATGACGCAAATCACCTAAGCTTTTGCATATGATAAGTTTGCAGGAAGAAAGTCTGGCTTGCTGCATGACTCTACCCCTTCCCCCATTATCCTCTATGCATAACTTAAGGTATAAAAACTACTTTGAAAAATAAAGTGCGGGCCTTGTTCACCAAAACTTGGTCTCCCCATGTCGTTTTTCTCTCACCTTCTGGCTGAATTATTCAGCCTCTTTTCTCCACTGAATTTCCTCACTGAGCTATCCTTATTTCAGCCTCTTTTCTCCACTGAATTTCCTCACTGAGCTATCCTTATTCTATTACTCTTTATATCCTTAATTAAAGTTTAATTAAGCAGTTGTTTCCTGATCCTCGCTGACGCCGTCCCCGCTTCGAATTCCCTGGATCCACCGGGGCTGGACCCCGGCAATCGAGGAGAGTGAAAAAGTTGGCTTAAAGCTCAACATTCAGAAAACCAAGATCATGGCATCTGGTCCCATCACTTCATGGGAAATAGACGGGAAAACAGTGGAAATAGTGTCAGACTTTATTTTTGTGGGGCTCCAAAATCACTGCAAATGGTATTTGCAGACATGAAATTAAAAGACACTTACTCCTTGGAAGGAAAGTTATGACCAACCTAGACAGCATATTCAAAAGCAGAGACATTACTTTGCCAACAAAGGTCCATCTAGTCAAGGCTATGGTTTTTCCAGTGGTCATGTATGGATGTGAAAGTTGGACTGTGAAGAAGGCTGAGCGCCGAAGAATTGATGCTTTTGAACTGTGGTGTTGGAGAAGACTCTTGAGAGTCCCTTGGACTGCAAGGAGATCCAACCAGTCCGTCCTAAAGGAGATCAGTCCTGGGTGTTCTTTGGAAGGACTGATGCTAAAGCTGAAACTCCAGTACTTTGGCCACCTCATGCGAAGAGTTGACTCATTTGGAAAAGACTCCGATGCTGGGAAAGATTGGGGGCAGGAGGAGAAGGGGACAACAGAGGATGAGATGGCTGGATGGCATCACTGACTCGATGGACATGAGTCTCAGTGAACTCCGGGAGTTGGTGATGGACAGGGAGGCCTGGTGTGCTGCAATTCATGGGGTCTTGAAGAGTCGGACATGACTGAGCGACTGAACTGAACTGAATAGTATCTACATCCCAGGCTTGTTGTGAGGACTAAATAAGCCATTATTTGTAAGGCATTTGGAACACTGTCCAATACACATTTCATTATATGCAAGTTTAGTTTTAAATCTGATTTTAGTATCTGAACTCGTTGTTTTCTTCCCACCTGCCGTTGTTTCTTCTCATTGTTGTCTTCAGGCTTTTTTCCTTGCCCCCTTTTAAACTTTTGGTGTTCGTCACAGTTCTGTCCTAGTGTTTTTAACATTTTAAATACACGCCCTGGGCAAACAAATACATTCTCACTATTTCCATTACTATATCTATTCTAACAACTCTTATATGTATACCCGAACCTAGGTTTTGCTGGGGAGTTGCAGATCTGTACCTCTGACTATGAACCAGTTTCAGTTGGATTTTCCCAACATATCCAAATGTGAATCCTTTTGCCCTAAACCGGTTTCTGTACCTCAGCTGAGTGGATGACAAGCATCAAATACCTGGGTTGCTCAAGCCTAAAAACTCTGACTCAGCTCTGTTCCCTCCCTCATTCCTACAGCCAGTCTCCTAATATTTCTCAAGCGTCCACTCCTCATTTTATGCACATGGTTGTCATCTCTGCTTTAGATCAGATCAGCTTCATCTTTCGCCTGCATTTGTTCAACCACCAGTCTGTCATTGGCCTTACCCATCTCCAGTCTGTTCTTGGTATTGCAGCCAAAGTATTCTTAGACTACCAACGGGACTCTGTAATTTCCTGGACTGAAATGCTTCAGTGGGCCCCCGGTGCCCTCAGGATGAAATCCAAACTTCTCAAGATCGGGCTCAATCCTCCTTAGCCACACCTCTAACTATTTTCCCTTATACTTTTATGCATCAGCTATTCTTATCTACTTTTTAAATTTTTAATTATTTATTTTTAGCTGCTCTGGATCTTCATTGCTCATGAGGGGGCTACCCTCTAGTTTCAGTGTGTGGGCTTCTCACTGTGCTGGCTTCTCTTCTTGCAAAGCATGGGCTCGAGGTGCATGGCACCAGCGATTGCAGCTGACAGGCTGTAAACATGGGCTCAGTAGTTGTGTGTGGCACATGCACTTGGTTGCTCTGCGGCATGTGGAATCTTCCTGGACCAGAGATCAAACCCATGTCCCCTGCATTGGCAGGCAGATTCTTCCCAAACAGGGAAGTCCCTTGTCTATTTTGAAAGTGTTAGCCGCTCAGTTCAGGATTGAACCCGGGTCTTCAGCATTGCAGGCAGATTCTTTGCCACTGAGCCACCAGGGAAGCCCAAAACAAGTTTTAATCGCTTGGTCAGGTCTGACTCTTTGCAACCCCATGAACTTTATCTTCTTTAATTAATCTATATTCTCTCAGCTTTCAGGTTTTTGCAATGTTCCCTCTGCCTGAAATATCCTCCTTCCTTTCCAATTCCTACTCACCTTCTAGACATGGGGTTAGTGTCAGTTTCTCAAATTCACCATCCCTGGTTCACCATCAAGTCCCGGTTATGTGCACATTGTAATATATACTGTATCATTTTGCATTTATGTACCATCCCACCCTGCTGTGAGATAACATGAGGGCAAAGTTGTATCTGCCTAGTTCGTTATTTTTTAAGGTTTTGTTTTAAGGTATACTTCAGTAGGTTTTCATATATTCATGAAGTTTTGCAAACATCACTACTATCTAATTTCAGAAGATTTTTGTTACCCTAAAAGAAACCCTATTTCCACTAGCAATCACTCCTCATTTTCCCCTCCCTTGACTCCTTGCAACCATTAATCTACTTTTCATCTCTATCAGTTTGCCTATTCTGGACATTTATTTCATATAAGTGGAATCATATATAAACTTTTGTGTCTAGTTTAGATCATTCTGGAGTCGTTAGCATCATGCAGTACTGGAATAAAGTTGGTTGTTGTTTTTCAGTTGCTAAGTGGTCTGACTCTTTGCGACCCCATGGACTGTAGCACACCAGGTTTCTCTGTCCTCCACTATCTCCTGGAGTTTACTCAAATTCATGTCCATTGAGTTGATTATGCTATCTAACCATTTTATCCTCCGCTGCCTCCTTCTCCTTTTGCCTCCAATCTCTCCCAGCATCAGGCTCGTTTCCAATGAGTCAGCTCTTTGCCTCAGGTGGCCAAAGTATTGGAGCGTCAGCATCAGTCCTTCCAATGGATAGTCAGGATTGATTTCCTTTAGGATGGACTGATTTGCTCTCCTTGCAGTCCAAGGGACTCAAGAGTCTTCTCCAGCACCACAGTTTGAAAGCATCCATTCTTCGGCACTCGGCATTCTTTATGGTCCAACTCTCTCTCTGTACATGACTACTGGAAAAACCATAGATTTGACTATGCAGATCTTTGTTGGCAGAGTGATGTCTCTGCTTTTTAATACGCTGTTTAGGTTTGTCATAGCTTTCCTTCCAAGGAGCAAGCATCTTTTAATGTCATGGCTTCAGTTACCATCTGCAATGATTTGCATCATGCAGTTCTGGAATAAAGTAGGTAGGTGCTAAAAAAAATATATGCTGAATCAATAGAGAAGTAATACCGGGACAAGGAAGAATTAAGGGTCTAGAAAAGAATTATAGAATTTTAGAGGCAGAAGGAACTTTAAATGATCTAGTCCAGACATTTATTTTTCTAGATGAAAAAAATCAAGGTCCAGAGAAGTCAAGGTCAATCAACCACTTAGTGACAGAACTGAGAATAAAAATCAAGAAAATCTGACTCATAATTTAGGGGTTTTCCTACAGTGACTCAGCACAATTAAATTCCCTTGCTTTCATTGCATCCAAAATAATGCACTACCAGCACCTTCCTAGTTGCTGGGCTTTCTTGCTGGTTTCTAAGCATGGTAGTGTCTCTTTTCCATGTTCTAAAATAAGCTGGCTTCAGGAAGGCAAAAAAGATCTAAATAATTATTTTAAATAGCCAGTTTCCTTTCAACTTCTAACTATTCTGTTGCAACTGTTGTTTTCCCTTTGAGCAGGTGTTTTATGGAGGTCTCCTATTCAAGTACAAACTCTGCTGAATTTTGAAAGCTTACCAGCTGACAGCCCCAGGAGGTTATGACTCCATAGATCATGTATTCTCAGAGAATTATTCTGATTTTTTATCTCCTAGTTCTGACTCATTATCTAAAAACCTAAGAGAGATTTCAAACCTGTGAGTTTTAAGAACAGAACTCTAACTTTCAAATGTCTTTGACATTTGTCTTACACTTTGCTTGTGTATTGGATTCACACATCTGAAACTTCACTGGGCCTCAATACCATTCATTCTTATGCTTGATATGTCTGCTCTGACGAGGATTATGATCTTCTTGAGAAAGGGAAAATTTCTGTGTTTTCTCAGATAAAGACTCACTCTGGGTTTACCTCTTGACCTACGTGTCAACTGCCCTATTTAAAATGGAGACACAATAACTACTTTACCCTTTTATGTGTGAATCCAAGATTCAGATAAAGATTAACCAGCTATTGTTTAGTTTCTGAAGGCCTAAGCCTCCTAGGAGGGTGGGAGGAGGGTGGTGCGTGTGGAAGGGGAGGTGGCATTCTGAGTGACACACAAAGAAACAAAGCTTCATTACACACGCCCAAAGACAGGAACAGTTGGTTTCCACCCAGCTTTCCCAATCTTTCAAAACCATTTTTTTTAAACAAGAAAATCCATTTTCGAGCAAACGAATAATATCCAATACCTGGATTCTAAAATGCAGCTAGATGACCTTCCTTACATGTATATGATATGAAGGATGGCTTTACTCAAAGGAAGTACATGTCAACATAAATGGGCTTGCACCATAAAGTTGGAAGGAGGAGGAGACATTCTCTGCAACTAACCCAATCCCTTCAGGTTTAAAGAAAAGGAAAGTCAATTCAGTGGAGGAAGGGTGGTCTTTTTAACAAATAGTGCTGGAACAACAGGACATCCATAGACCAAAAAATCCCCAAACCCCTCAACCTAAATCTGATATCACATACTAATATTAATTAAAAATGGATCATAGATTTAAATGTAAAATAAAAAACTACAAAGACTAGGAAAATCCAGCAAAGGGACTTTGTTTGCCAAAATTCACCCTGTTACTCAGAGGTTTCACAGAGTTTGGTCCCACAAATTATTATTCTCTATTTTAACAAATCCCATTTGGTCCTGTTAATTCCCCTACTCCCTGCTCACTCAGAGTAAATGGTTTCCACCGTATTAACTGGGTGTTTGTTCATGCTCTTTTGGTTTTTTAATATCTTCTTCATGCTACTTCAATTATTCATTCTATTCAACATTTACTGGGCAACTACCATGCACGAATCTTTGAGTAGGCTTACAAAGATGTAAAATACTGTTCCCATCTCAAGAGATTTATGGCCCAGTGGAGGACAAATTAGATTATCCTAATTAGATTAAAACTCCTTTACTTTTTCTTCGATTTCATCAGCCAAGTACACGATGTACTATTGCACACCGAGTCCAGTGCTCTGCACAACTGAAAACATTTTGGTGATTGGCTAGTCTTGAGTTTCAAGATACACTCTGCACTGTTTGGGGAACTAAAGTCCAGGAGATTAAATGGCAAATCCTGGATAAGGCGAAAGACGAGCTGGAGGTCAGCCCGTGGGGACTCACACCCTCCTCGCTCCCCTCTTGGGCTGCGCCAGCCATTGATTCTGGCAAAACGCCTCCACGGCTGGAGAAAACCCGATCGAGAAGATAATCCCTCAAAGCTCCCCATCCGACTGCGTGTTGCAACACGCAGGTATCGGTCTGTTTTGGGGGCCGATTACCCGCCACTGCCCCCCCCCCCCGCCCCCGCCCAGAACTGATTCCTTCTTTTCCACCGATATCTCATTTAAAAGCTACCTTGATAGTGGAAATGTGTTTCCAGTACAATTCTTTCCACCCCCCAACCCCGCCCCGACCTCTCAGTAAATGTGACATTTTTCATCATCAAGCTTTTGGGGGAAAACGGAACCTGGGGGGTTTTCTCTGTCCTTCCTCTCAGCCCCGACTTTCTCGCTACTCAGAGTACTTCAGGCCTCAAGAGAAATACTTTCAAATCAAAGTTAAAGCCTCAGGTAAAAATAAACGAAAAAAAAAAAACCCCAAAAAACCCTAGGAGAACTAACAACGTTCAAAGCGCCCGTTTTTCTCCGTATTCCTCGCGTTTGGGCGGCTCTCACCTCAGCCGGTTGACGCCTTCCGGTGACTGGGGCTCAACCGCCTTTTCTGGCTGAAACTCGCCTCCGGCGCTTGTGAATAGTCAACGAGGCCTTCCTGGGCGGGGCGAGACAAGACGCTTCGTGAATAATTCATTAATTCTCGCGCTCTCCTGAGAGACCGGCCTCGCGCTGTCTCATGCATATGCAAATAAGGGCGACAGGGGACTGGCTCTCCCCAGCTAGCCCCGCCCCCCACGCCGGGTCCGCGTGCCCCGCGGGGCGGTGGTTCACAGCCCGGGAGCCGAGCCGTTAGGCCGCCGGCGCGGCGTCGGTTCTGCGGCGTTTCTCGCTTTTCTGAGGGCTCGCTCCGGCTTGAGGGACCCGCGCTGAGCTCGAGGCGCCGCACACGCACCTCGACGGGGCTCTCGGCTCGGGGCCGCTCCGCGCGGTAAACCTTCAGTCGAGGAGATGCCTGCCGGCTGAGGTGAGAGAGCGGCGGTGAGCATCTCGCGGGCAGCGAGGGTCCTGCGTTGGAGCCTGAGGGACTGTGGGGTTCATGTCGGGCGAGGCCCGGAGCGAGGGGCCCCAGAGAGGCCAGGGGGCCCGCGTGGGGGCGGCGCAGGGGACCGGAGGCAAGCGCCCGAGAGAGCGGGTTGACGACGACGAAGGGCGGTGGACACCCAGGCCACAGAGGTTTCGCGCCGGAGGGCATCTCTAGTTCTTCCCTGTGTGGACCCTGCTTTGCGTTATTTTTAATCAGATCAGATCAGATCAGTCGTTCAGTCGTGTCCGACTCTTTGCGACCCCATGAATCGCAGCACGCCAGGCCTCCCTGTCCATCACCAACTCCCGGAGTTCACTCAGATTCACGTCCATCGAGTCAGTGATGCCATCCAGCCGTCTCATCCTCTGTCGTCCCCTTCTCCTCTTGCCCCCAATCCCTCCCAGCATCAGAGTCTTTTCCAATGAGTCAACTCTTCCCATGAGGTGGCCAAAGTACTGGAGTTTCAGCTTTAGCATCATTCCTTCCAGAGAAATCCCAGGGCTGATCTCCTTCAGAATGGACTGGTTGGATCTCCTTGCAGTCCAAGGGACTCTCAAGAGTCTTCTCCAACACCACAGTTCAAAAGCATCAATTCTTCGGCGCTCAACCTTCCTCACAGTCCAACTTTCACATCCATACATGACCACAGGAAAAACCATAGCCTTGACTAGACAAACCTTTGTTGGCAAAGTAATGTCTCTGCTTTGCAATATGCTGTCTAGGTTGGTCATAACTTTCCTTCCAAGGAGTAAGCCTCTTTTAATTTCATGGCTTGCAGTCACCATCTGCAGTGATTTTTGGAGTCCCAAAAAATAAAGTCTGACACTGTTTCCACTGTTTCCCCATCTATTTCCCATGAAGTGATGGGACCAGATGCCGTGATCTTCGTTTTCTGAATGTTGAGCTTTAAGCCAACTTTTTCACTCTCCACTTTCACTTTCATCAAGAGGCTTTTTAGTTCCTGTTCACTTTCCACCATAAGGGTGGTGTCATCTGCATATCTGAGGTTATTGATATTTCTCCTGGCAATCTTGATTCCAGCTTGTGTTTCTTCCAGTCCAGCGTTTCTCATGATGTACTCTGCATATAGTATGCGTTGGTAATTTTGGAAATAAAGCACTTAACATGTACTCCTCTTACACTGCCCTTAACCTCGTCCCTTGCGCAGAGGTAACCCCAGTGAGCAGTGGGGTGCATCCCCTCAGGCCCCGTTCCCACGGGTTCAGCTGCACACGTAGAATCTTGTGGAGTTCCTCAGCGGGTCACAGAGCCCCTCGAACCTCTGCAGTAGGGTTTCCTCAGAGAGTGGATGAAGTGGCGGGTCGCTTGGAATCTATTTTTTTTTTAATATTTATTTCATTTATCTTTGGCTGCGTCTGGTCTTAGTTGTAGCACGTGCCATCTTCATTGTGGCATCTTTTGTTGCGGTCGGCAGGCTTAGCAGTCCCGCCGCATGTGGGATTCTAGTTCCTCCACCAGAGTTCGAACCTGTGTCCCGGCATTAGAAGGCAGATTCTTAATCACTGGGCTGCCAGAGAAGTCCCCTTGAAACCTATTTTTAATTTGTTTCCACAGTTAAAAAAAAAAAAAAAAAAAGATTCAAGTTGGCAAAACTGTGAGTTTATAACATAATGACTAAAACCCATCTTTGGGCAGTTAATTTCTTCAGTGCAGTTTTTCTCAGTCTCAGCAGTAGTACCCGCCCGGCTCAAATCCAAATCGTTTGACAACTCAGAATGTTTTCAGACATTGTCAGATGTCCCCTGGGCGGCAGAATCACGCTTAGTTGAGAACTGCCGTTGACCCTTGAACAGCTGGGATGTCAGGGTACTGACAGCCCTCACAGTCAAAAATCCGAGTATAAATTTGTAGTCGGCCTCCCTCATCTGCAGAGAAGGCAATGGCACCCCACTCCAGTACTCTTGCCTGGAAAATCCCATGGACGGAGAAGCCTGGTAGGCTGCAGTCCATGGGGTCGCTAAGAGTCGGACACGACTGAGCGACTTCCCTTTCACTTTTCACTTTCATGCATTGGAGAAGGAAATGGTAACCCGCTCCAGTGTTCTTGCCTGGAGAATCCCAGGGACAGGGAGCCTGGTGGGCTGCCGTCTATGGAGTCGCACCAAGTCGGACACTACTGAAGGGACTTGGCAGCAGCAGCAGCAGCAGCCCTCATCTGAGATTCGCATCTGAAGTTTAAGCCAGCTGTGGATCGTAGAGTTACTAGAGTATTTATTGGCAACACTCAGCGTGTAGATGGACCCATGCAGTTCAAACCTGTGTTGTTCAAGGGTCAGCCATTCCGCTTTAATTCCACGTTTTCCAAAAGTAACTGCTCTTTGAGCCGACCACGCAGATGGTCTCTCTGCTCTAGCCCTTTGCGGTCCAGGCATTTTCCTGCTTCCCTCTAGCTGGGCTGCTAGCCCCGCCGTGCTGGCTGTGCTCATTCCCACCTGCCTTCAGGTCTCGGTCAGCTGATCACCACTATGTCCAAAGAGCCTTCCCTGTGCTGGTGAAGTCCACACCACAGACTCATGCCGATTCTCTCTCATTATCACTGTTTTCTTCCTAGAACTAAGTGCAATCTGGATCTCATTTATGTGTTAACCTGTTTTTCTTTCTTCACCACCAAGAATACAAGTAAGCTTCATTAAAGGTCTCATCTCTTCAGGTCCCCACAGGATCCCCAGTGCCCAGCACAGTGGCTCGCACACAGTAATCACTCAATACATTTGATGGACTGAAATGATAAATGACCCTCTTTTCCTCCCAAGAGCTTCTATGGAGTTTCTCCTACTCCTTTCCATTCACTGTCCCTTCTGCGCTCCTTCGTGACCTTTGTTTAGAACTGAAATGGATAAATGAGCACCTAGCAGCTGTGGGTGAAGCCGTCACTTTCCTCACTGACTTAACCACTCTTTGGGGACAGAAACTGTCCTTTATTATATTTATTGAAGGTATCCAATAAGTATTTATATTGTTGGATGAACTAATAGATGACTTAAGGAACAACATTAGACAATTAAAAATGGATCATGCTAGGCTTCCCAGGTGGTGCAGTGATGAAGAATCTGCCTGCCAATGCAAGAGACAAAAGAGGGACAGGTTAGATCCCTGGGTCAGGAAGATGCCCTGGAGAAGGAAGGAAATGACACCGCACTCCCATTGTCTTGCCCAGAAAACTCCATGGACAGAGGTGCCTGGCGGGCTGTAGTCTATGGGGTTGCAAAGAGCTGGACATGACTGAGCTCGCATGTACATATGCATCCCTCGTGGTCCAGTGGCTAAGATGCCCCAGTGCAGGGGGCCTGGGTTCCATCCCTGGTCAGGGAGCTAGATTCTGCATGCCGCAACAAAGGGTTCACATGCTGCAATTAAGACCCGATGCAGCCAAATAAATAAAAGATATTTTAAATATTTTTTAAAATAATGAAAAAAATTGATGGGGCTTTAGAAATTATGAAGGAACTTTACAGATGAGAGTTTGGGTAATTTGCTCAAGGTCGCCAGGGTTTTTGAGAGACCAAGTCACAGCTACAACCCATGGTATCACACCTCTCACTTCAAGGCGCTTTCTTATTTCCAGCCAGTCTAGTTTCTGATTACTTTTCTGAGAACCTGGCTTACAGCTTAAACACAAAAATCCCAAGACTTGCTTCTTGTCAGCTAAGCTTTTGAGCTTGTACTCTTCATCTTTTGATTAGATCCAGCCCTTGGGATAATGGCCTGATAAACTCAAAAGTGCTATATGGTATTTCAAACAATTTTCCATCTTCTTTTATGCCTTTCAGTGCTAAGAGATTGGAAATTGCCCCTGTCAAAGCAAAGTATCTTGTTTGTTTTGGAAGGAAAAAACGTTTGTTGTAGGAGAAATTGATCATTGTTTAGAAATTTACAAATAATCAGTTGTTAAAGTTTTGCCAAATCCCGTGTCCAGTAGTAAAATAACGTGTGAAACAGATGAAAATGGAGGGGGAAAGTCTTTTTTGAGATGGCTCTTCATTGCCTCAAGTTGACCTTTCTCGCTTTAGACAAGTGTGTCTCCTTTCACTCCGTGTACCTGAATCAGCTGTCACGCATTGTGTCTAGGTAGACTTCCGCTTTTGAGACCCAAAGACCATTCAGGGTTCCTTCTTTCTTCTTGGCAGTTTGTGCAGGTAGCACCTGGCGTGCTGCCTAGTAGAGTCTGTGGAGCCCTCTCAGCTGTGAGTATTTTGCGGCTGTTTTCTGGTGCGTGGCAGCACACTGCCATCGCGGAAAGCAGAGCTGCCTTTTGTCTGACTGACTGAAACTTTCCCACCAAAACCAGTTTAAACACTGGAAATTTTTCCAAGAGACAGTTTTTGCTTGAGCATGATCAAAATAGACATATTGAATATCAAATGTAATCTCTAAATCTTTCTCCGTCTTCAGTGTACATAATCATGATGCCAAATGCAGAGAAAAGACATTGAGGTGGGGGAGTAACTGCTCTTAACATCATCATAACTTCTAGCCATCATAAGTCTGACACCACCATATTTATTCATTCATCAAACATTTATTTTGCTCCTACCATTTATAAAAAACTCTGCTTGGCCTTGTAGGGAGCAGAGACATAATGACTTGGTCCCTGAGCTGTGGAACTTTTCAGAGAGAGGGAGTTTGGTAAGAGAGGGAGACCTGTAAACACATTACTCATATAGAAAATAGTTTGCAAACATTAATGGAGGTATAAATTATAGCATGTAGAGAAGGGAGCTCTGCATTCTGAATGGGGAATCAAGACAGCTTCACAAATGAGGTGGCATTTTAGGAGGAGAATGTGTATATATAATTTGCTTTGCACATTTTATGGCAGTGGTTTTGGCCACTTCAAAACAATAAAGGCAGACATTTTGCCCACGACTTTAGAACCAGGAAAGAAAGGGAGATGGAGGAGCTTGTCTTTCCACTCCTGTCAGCAACAAGCTTCTGAAAGCTTGGTGTTGCCTCCGCATCCCAGGTGCCTCACTCACGGTTAAGAGGAGTATGCCAGCTAGGTTGTTTTGAGCCCTCTCATTTCTGCATTAGGCTATTATCCTCATTTCCATTGGGGCATACAGTAGCCACTTGATTTTTTGAGGTGGGGGGAATCAGTGGTTTTTATAAAAGTGTTTGTGAATGTGACTCTGAAATCCTAGAATTTTAAGTATCACTGAGAAGGAAAGAGAGACAAATGATTGAAGTTTTTCATCAAGCCTGTGTGCGTAAATTGGCTATATCCTTACTTATTTATTGTATTTTTTAAGAGAGGAAGCAAAGATAAAAAAATTGGCAACTTGGCTTTAGCTTTTGAACTTGATCCATTCATTGGCAGCCACAGAGAAGCCAGTCAGTATGAAAGAAACCCCGAATATAAGGTCTAAACTTATGCTCCTGCTGCTTTTGCCCACACGCTATCAACCTAAAACACAATTCCATGTGTAGGCAGCAATTGATTATGGCGTTCATATGCACTCTAGAGTGGCGTATCAATTTCTGCATCCTTTGAATTGATCTTTTCTGACTGGCAGAGGAATCTCCACGTGGGTTGTATGTTTCTGGGGAAAGCCTGGGGCTTAATGAATTGGAAGAGGAAATGACAGGGGCTGTATGGTGACAGGCTGCTGCCTGCCTGAGTGCCCTGGGGAAGGTGTTGAATGCTCAAACATTATAGAAATGTTCTGTTTGGCTACTTAGTTCTGTTTCCTGCTATGAACTTTGTTGACAGGTAAAATGGTTTTATTCTTCTTAATGTTTATCATTTAATAGAAAAGATTTCAAAGGAAATAGATTTTTAAACTGCCTTTCTGTTATTGCACCTTGGTACATCTGTACATGATCTGAGAGGTGATTTGCCACACTATGTGTGGCCCTTTCTACGTTCTGATGCGGAAAATGACAGTTACCAAAATTGGTTTAGGAGTCCTATGAGAACATCGTCCAACTCAGCCCCATAAGAGGCTTTTTTCCCCCTTCCTTTAGTTCATACTAACCTAATGCAAATATGTAAGTACTAATAGCCTCTGACTGAGAAGATCCCTAATTTAAGATTCAGGATACTTACAATCTTAGCATGAACTGAATACAGTAATACAAGACATCTGAGGCAGGCCTTTCTAACATCTCTTCTCATTAAACAAACAAAAAGCAACTGCTTCCTGCCAAGAGAAAGGTTAAACAGCTGGAAAGTGGGTAAGATATCACACAGTAAATTACCAACAGAGCTTTAAAAATGAAAGGGAGAGAGAACTGCAAGAAGGCAGCATTCAGAGGTTTGCTGTAACTTACACCTAGAAAAGCTATACCAGAAAGCCAGATTCCTCTGAAGTCATGTTCTCATATTTGCCAGGGGTTGTGTTAACCTGGGTCACCTCAGTGCACAGCAGAGAAAGACTGTAGTTAAAAGAGGCATTGAGAAATTCTAAGTGTGACTTCATCAATAAGCTGTGGATATTCCCTCCACCAATCTTTATTTGTTGAGAAGGGACTAGATATAGGACTTACTCAGTAAACACATTGAGTGAATGCACATATGTTATTATAAGCACCCTGAATATCCAAGTGATTAACTGGGATATGTTCAAATTATGCTGGCCTTATAGAGTGAGTTTGGAAGCTTTCCTTCCTCTGCAATTTTTTGAAATAATTTGGGAAGGGTTGGTATTAACTCTTCCCTAAATGTTTGGTAGAATTCACCTGTGAAGCCATCTAGTCCTGGACTTTTGTTTGTTGGGATTTTTTTTTTATTACTAATTCAATTTAATTACTGGTAAATTTTTTATGTTTTCTGTTTCTTCCTGGTTGAGTCTTGGGAGACTGTACATTTCTAGGAATCTGTTCATTTCTTCTAGGTGTCCATTTGGTTGACATGTAGTTGTTCACAGTAATCTTATCCTTTGTACTTATGTGGTGTTGATTGTGGCTTCTCTTTTTTCATTACTGATTTTATTGATTTGGGCCCTCTTTTTCTTGATGAGTCTAGGCGATGGCACCCCACTCCAGTACTCTTGCCTGGCAAATCCCATGGACAGAGGAGCCTGGTAGGCTGCAGTCCATGGGGCTGCTCAGAGTTGGACACAACTGAGCGACTTCCCTTTCACTTTTCACTTTCATGCATTGGAGAAGGAAATGGCAGCCCACTCCAGTGTTCTTGCCTTGGAGAATCCCAGGGACGGGGGAGCCTGGTGGGCTGCCGTCTATGAGGTCACACAGAGTCAGACACGACTGAAGTGACTTAGCAGCAGCAGCAGATAAAGGTTTATCCATTTTGTTTATTTTATCAAAGATAAGATTAGTTTCACTGATCTTTTCTATTGTTTTTTAAGTCTCTATTTCATTTTTTCTGCTCTTTATGATTTCTTTCTTTCTACTAACTTTGGGTTTTGTTTGTTCTCCTTTTTAAAATTCCATTAGGTGTAAAGTTCAGTTGCTTATTTGAGATTTTTCTTGTTTCCTGAGGTAGGCTTGTATAAATATAAATTTCCCTCTTGGAACTGCTTCTGCTATATCTCACAGATTTTGGATTGTTGTATCCTCATTTTCATTCATCTCCAGGTGTTTTTTAAATTTCTTTTCTGATTTCTTCAGTGGTTGTTTAGTAGCATATTGTTCGTTGTTCAGCCACCAAATCGTATCCAACTCTTTGCAACCCCAATGGAATGTAGCATGCCAGGCTTCCCTGTCCCAGAGTTTGCTCAGATCATGTCCATTGAGGTAGTGATGCTATCTAACTGTCTCATTCTCTAGCGACCCCTTCTCCTTTAGCCTTCAGTCTTTTCCAGCATCAGAGTCTTTTCCAATGAGTCATCTCTTTGCATCATGTGGCCAGAGTGTTGGAGCTTCAGCATCAGTCCTTCCTATGAATATTCAGGACTGATTTCCTTTAGGATTGAATGGTTTGATCTCCTTGCAGTCCAAGGGACTCTCAAGAGTCTTCTCCAGTACCACAGTTCAAAGGCATCAGTTCTTTGGTGCTCAGCCTTCTTTATGGACCAGCTCTCACATCCTTATATGACTGCTGGAAAAACCACAGCTTGTACTATATGGACCTTTGTCATATATTTGTCGCATATTGTTTACCCTCCACCTGTTTGCATTTTTTTGCAGTTTTTTCTTGTAGTTGATTCCTAGTCTTATAGCATTGTGGTTGGAAAGATGCTTGATGCAGTTTCAGTTTTCTTGAACTTACTGACACTTGTTGTCTAGCATGTGATCTCTCCTGAAGAATGTTTTGTATGTACTTGAAAAGAATGTGTTTTCTGCTGCTTTTGGATGGAATGTTTTCTATACATATATATATATATGTATATTGCATTTGGTCTAGTACGTCATCTAAGGTCATGTTTCCTTATTGATTTTCTGTCTGGATGATCTGTCCATTGATGTAAGTAGGGTCCCCTACAATTATTGTTACTGTCAACCTCTCCCTTTATGCCACTTAATATTTCAGCTCAGTTGCTCAGTCGTGTCCGACTCTGCGACCTCATGAATTGCAGCACTTACTGTTTGCTCTGTGTATTTAGGTGTTCCTGTGTTGGGTGCGTAGGTACTTATAATTGTTACATTTTCTTCTTGGGTTGATCCCTTCTTTGTTTCTTATTACAGTCTTTGTTTGAAAGTCAATTTTTTCTGCTCTAAGTATTGCTACCTCGGCTTTCTTTGGATTTCCATTTTCACCAAGTACCTTTTTGCCTCCCCTCCACTTCAGAGCTGAAGTGAGTCTCTTGTGGGCAGCATATGTATATATGGGTCTTGTTTTTTCATCCGTGCAACTGCTCTGTGTCTTTTTATTAGAATTGTCTGTCCATTTACATTTAAAGTGGTTATTGATAGATGTGTGTTTGTTGCTGCCGTGAATTGTTTTGTTGGAGTTGTTGTAGTTCATTTTTGTTCCTTTCTTCTTTTGTTCTCTTGCCTTGTGATTTGATGACTGTCCTTTATGATTTGATGTTTGAATTCCTTTATCTTTTCTGTGCATGTATCTATTATTTTTGGGTTTGTGGCTGCCATGAGGTTTGTTTGTAACAACCTGTGTGTATACATGATCGTTTTAAGTTGCTGATCTCTTAATTTCAAATGCATTTTAATGGCCCCTCCTTAACATTCCCCTTCCCCCATGATTACTGGTTTTGACATATTTTACATCTTTCTGTTTTGCGTACCCATTAAATACTTATTGTGGACATAGACTGGTTTTACTGCTTGTCTTTTAACCTTCCTATTAGCTTGTATGTGATTGATTGACTACCTTTTCTGTGTGTTTCCTGTTATCAATGAGCTTTTGATTTCTGTATTCATGTTTTTAGTTGTGGCCTTTTGTTTTTTGCTTAGAGAAGTCCCTTTAACATTTCTTGTAAAGCTAGTTTGGAGGTGAACTTTTGTAGTGTTTGCTTGTCTGTAAAACTTTTGTTTTCTCTATCAAATCCTGAATGAAAACTTAGCTGAATAGAGTTTTCTTGGTTGTAGGTTCTTCCCTTTCATCACTTTATATATATAGTGCCACTCCTTTCTGGTCTTCAGAGTTTCTGCTGAAAATCCAGCTGGCAGACTTAATGGGATTTCCTTTGTACATAACTTGCTGCTTTCCCTTTGCTGCTCTTAATAGTATCTTTATCTTTCATTTTTGCCATTTTAATTGCAGTGTGTTTTGATGTGATCCCTTTTCAGTTTATCCTGTATTTCTTGGACTTGGATGTCTGTTTCCTTTCCTGGGTTAGGGAAATTTTTAGCTCTTGTATCTTCAGATATACTCTCCACCCCTTTCTTCTCCTTCTGGGATCTCTGTAATGCAAATATTAGAATGCTTGGCGTTGTCCCAGAGGACTCTGAAACTGGCCTCATTTCTTTCTGTTCTTTTCTCTGTTCAGCTTCAGTGATCTCAACTGATCTATTCTTCTGTATCTTCCAATCTATTGATTCCTTCTAATGTATTTTAAATTTCAAGTATTGTGTTCTTCAGCTCTATTTGGTTCTTCTTTATAGCTTTTAACTCTTTGTTCAACTTCTCACTGTGTTCATCCATTCTTCTGAGTTGTTTGACCATTGTTATGATCATTACTTTGAACTCTGTATCAGGTAGATTGCCTGTGTCTCCATTTCACTTAGTTCTTCTGGGTTTTATCTTCTTCCTTTGTTTGGGACGTGTTCCTCTGTTGCCTCATTTTGCCGAATTTGCTGGTTTTATTTCTGTGTCTCTAGTAAGTTGGTTCTGTTTCCCAAGTTTGGAGAAGTGGCCTTTTGTGGGCGACGTCCTCTGTGTCCCAGCACTGCGCCCCTTGCTCACCAGGTCCACATGCTCTAGGGGCGCCCCGTGTAGGCTGCACAGGTAGTTTTGTTATCATGGGCAGCACGGTGGGCGTGGCAGGTCCCCGGTCCAGTCAGGTTGCCAGGCCCTGCCAGGGGAGGAGGCTGCTGGCCTCTGGTTGGCAGGGCCTGGCGGGTCTTAGGGTTAGTGCCGGCCCACCGACAGAGCCTGGTTCTGGGACAGTAGGTGGTGGGGCCCGGGTTTCTGGATCTAGTGTTGGCCCTCTGGTAGGTGGGGTCAGTTCCTACGTGGCTGGCTGTGGGTTCGAGGTGTCCCAAAGCTGGTTCTGGGGCAGTGGTGAGTGGGCTGGATCTGGCATAGCTAACTGAGGAGACTGAGGTCCCATGGAGGTGGTATTGGCCTGCTGGGGGGTGGGAATGGATTCCAGGGCTGCTGGCTGAGAGGCCCAAGGCGTCCCAGAGCTGACCTGCTGGTGGGCAGGGGGTCTGGGGTGGGGGTCCCGGAGCTGCTGCTGGGGTGTTGGCTGGGTCCTGACAAGGCAGGCTGTGGAGCTGTGGTCATCCTGGGGCTGGTGTCCCCCTGCTGGCGGGCGAGGTCAGGGCCCAGGGCACCGTGCTGGAGCTTCCCATCAGTGGGTGAAGTGGGTCCTGGGCCTGGTGTCTGCACACTGGCAGGCAGCGCTAGGTCCTGTGGGCTCTGAATGCAAGGCCTAGGGGCCCCAGAGCTGGTGTTGAACTGCTGGGCGGTGTAGCCGAGGGCCTGGGGTTACTGGGGATCGGGCTGGCTCACTGGTGGGCAGATCCAGTTCCCAGAGCTCTGGCCACAGGGCCCTGGGGATCCTGGAGCTTGTGTGGGTCTGCTGGTAGACAGGGCCATTTCCTGACACAGCTAGCTACAGGATCTGGGGTGTCCCAAGCCTTGTGTTGGCCCACGGGTCTGGGGACCAGACCCCAGGGTGGCTGGCAGATAGGCCCACAGTGTCTCAGAGCTGGTGTTGGCCTGTGGCTGGGCAGCAGGGGCCCAGGTGGTCCCAGGGCCCATGCTGGCCTGTTGATAGGTGGGCTAGGTCCTGCCACGGCAGGCTGCAGGGCTGCGGTGGTCCTGAGGCTGGTGTTCACCCACCAGTGCCTCTACCCTAGGGCCTGGAGCATGTGAGATTTTGTGTGCGCCCTGTAAGAGTGGAGTCTCTCTTTCCCACAGTCCTCTGGGACTCCCCAAAGTAAGCCCCATTGGCCTTCAAAGCCAGATGTTCTGTGGGCTCATCTTCCTGGGGCAGGACCCCAGGGCTGGGGAGCCCAGTGTGGGGCTCAGACCCGCTGCTCCTTGGTGAGAGCTTCTGCAGTAGTACTTATCTTCCAGTTTGTGGGTCCCCCACTCAGGGGTACGGGTCTTGGCTGTACCGCTCCACCCCTCCTACCCATCTTGCCACGTGGTTCCTGCTTTGTATCTAGGTCCTGGGCTTCCTCAGCAGTAGTTGCTCTGTAAACAGTTGTAATTTGGGCATGCCCATGAGAGGAGCTGAGCTCAGGTCCTTCTGCTCTGCCATCTTGGCCTGAACTCCAACCATCTTTTTTCAATGTAATTTTTATTTACATATATGTACGGTTCTAAAGCATACAAATCGGTAGGTCTTAGCATGGCCATAAAGTTGTGCAGCCATCACCACTAATTCCAAGGCATGTCTGTCACCCCGAGAGAAGCCCCACGCTTGTTCGCAGTCATTCACCACCTATTCCTCCCCGTCCTCTGTCCCCCATCCATCTACTGCCTCCATGGATTTGACTGCCATCATAAATGGGATCCGACAGCGTACAGCCTTTGGTGTCTGGCGTCTGTCTAGGATAGTCGTCCACGTTGCGCTGCACGTCAGTGCTCGGTTCCTCCCTATGGCTGAATGGCGCTCCACCGCACGGGCACACCGCAGTTCGCCGTTCCGTTCATCCGCCAGTGGACATTCGGGCTACCACCTTTTTGCTATTAAAAATAATCCTGATACGAACTTTTTGATTACCTGCCAAACTCTCTGCACACCAGCTGCACCGCTTTACTTCCCAACAACAGCGCCTGAGGGCTCTGATTTCCCCACAGTTCGGCCTTGGCCTCTCCATCTCCCCAGGCACTTTTTGTCTCAAGCCGCCCTCGTGGATGGGAAGGGAGAGCCCACTGTGGTTTTGATTGGCATTTCCCTATTGACTCGTGGGAAGCATCTTTTCATGTGCTTGTTGGCCCTTTGTATTTCTTGGGGGGAGCTGTCTGTTCTAATCCTATGCCCATTTAAAAATTGGGTTTTCCTCTTACAGTAGTTGGAAGCCTTCTTTATATATTCTGGATACAAGTCCTTTGAAAGACACATGATATTCAAATATTTTCTTCCATTCTGTGGATGGTCTCGATGATGCCCTTCAAATCACAAAAGCCTTTAATTTTGATGAAATACAACCTGTTTTTTCTCTGTTGGTTGTGCTTTTGCTCTCCTATCTATGAAGTCATTGCCGATTCAAGGTGATGACGATATACAAGTGTGGTTTTTCACCAAGAATTTTGTACTTCCATGTGGATCTTCAGTCCGTTTTGAGTTAACTTTGATATATCATGTGAGGTAGGGACCCAACTTCATTCTTTTGCATGTGACTATCCACTTATCCCGGAGAAGGCAATGGCACCCCACTCCAGTGTTCTTGCCTGGAAAATCCCATGGATGGAGGAGCCTGCTAGGCTGCAGTCCATGGGGTCGCAAAGAGTCAGACATGACTGAGCGACTTCCCTTTCACTTTTCACTTTCATGCATTGGAGAAGGAAATGGCAACCCACTCCAGTGTTCTTGCCTGGAGAGTCCCAGGGATGGGGGAGCCTGGTGGGCTGCCGTCTGTGGGTTCGCACAGAGTCTGGCACGACTGAAGTGATTTAGCAGCACTTTATTTATTTCTGCTAGAATGTGTATTGTTCCCTCTTGCTTGCTTTAGGTTTATTTTGCACATCTTTTTTAGTTTCTTAAGGTATATGTGCTTAGTATATAGAAAGCATTAGTTGCTCAGTTGTGTCCGACCCTTTGTGACCCCATGGTCTGTAGCCCGCCAAGCTCCTGTCATGGAATTCTCCAGGCCAGAATAGTGGAGTGAGTAGCCATTCTCTTCTCCAGGGGATCTTCCCGATTCAGGGATCAAACCCAGGTCTCCTGCATTGCAGGCAGATTCTTTACCATCTGAGCCACCAGGGAAGCCCAAGAAAACTGGAGTGGGTAGCCTATCCCTTTTCCAGGGGCTCTTCCTGACCCAGGAATCGAACTGGGGTCTCTTGCACTGCAGGCAGATTCTTTACCAGTTGAGCTACCAAGGAAGCCTCTTAAGGTGTATGGTTAATAATTAATTAGAGGTTTTTTTAAGGATAACATTTATAACCATAACTTTCCATCTAGGCTTTAGCTGCATTGAGTAACTTGATACGCTCTGTTCTTGTTTTCATTTATCTCAAAGAGTTTCCCAATTTTCCTTGAATTTCCTAATTTTCTTCGTTGACCTCTTGGTTGTTTTAGTGTGTGTTGTGTGATTTCCACATATATGTGATTTTCTCACAGTACCTCCTGTTATTGATTTCTTTTAAAAAAATTTATTGAAGTATAGTTAATTTATAATGTGTTATTTCTGCTGTACAGTAAAGTGACTCATATATATATTCTTTCTCATATTGTTTTCCATTATAGCTTATTGCAGGATATTGAATACAGTTCCCTATGTTATACAGTAAGACCTTGTTTTTTTAACCATCCTATATATATATATATATAAAATAGTTCGCAGCTGCTAGTCCCACGCTCCCCATGCCTTCCTCCCTCATCCACCACTAAACCACCACAGTCGGTTCTGTGTGTGTCTGTTTTGCAGATGTGCTCATTTGTACTGTATTTTAGATTCCACATACAAGTGACATCACATGGTGTTTGTCTTTCTGACTTATTTCACTCAGTAGAGTAATCTCTGGAGAAGGCGATGGCACCCCACTCCAGTACTCTTGCCTGGAAAACCCCATGGATGGAGGAGCCTGGTGGGCTGCAGTCCATGGGGTCACTAAGAGTCGGACACGACTGAGCGACTTCCCTTTCACTTTTCACTTTCACGCATTGGAGAAGGAAATGGCAACCTGCTCCAGTGTTCTTGCCTGGAGAATCCCAGGGACGGGGGAGCCTGGTGGGCTGCCATCTCTGGGGTCTCACAGAGTCGGACACGACTGAAGGGACTTAGCAGCAGCAGCAGTAGCAGCAGGGTAACCTCTAGGCCCATCCTTGTTGCTGCAGATGGCATTATCTCATTCTTTTTAATGGCTAAGTAATATCCCATTATAATATACATATCACATCTTTTGTATCCATTCATCTGTCCATGGACATTTAGGTTGCTTGCATCACCTGGCTATTATAAATAGTGCTGCTGTGAACATAGATATGCATGTATCTTTTCAGATTATAGTTTTGTCTGAGTATATGCCCAGGAGTGGGCTTGCTAGATCATATGGCAACTCTTATTTTTAGTTTTTTAGGGAACCTCCATGCTGTCCTCCATAGTGGCTGTGTCAGCCTGCGCTGGCACCGGCACTGTGGGAGGTTCCCTTTTCATCACACCCGCTCCAGCATTCCTTATTTGTTGAGTTTTTAACGATGTCCATTCTGGCCAGTATGAGGTGGTAGCCTCATCACAGTTTTGATCCGCCTTTCTCTAGTAATCAGCAGTGATGAGGCGTTGGCCGTCTGTATATCTTCTTTGGAGAAATGTCTGTTTAGATTCTGACTGTTTTTTGATCGGGTTGTGTTTTTGATAGCTTCATGAGCTGTTGTAAATTTTGGAGATTAATCCCTTGGTTTGGTTGCTCTGTTGGCAAACATTTTCTTCCATTCTGTGGGTCGTCTTTTCATTTCAGTTTTGGTTTCATTTGCTATACAAAAGCTTTTAAGTTTAATTAAATCCCATTTGTTTCCATTTTTGTAAGTTATTTTAAATTATGAAACAGAAGAACTGATCTTCAAGTTGCAGGTGTTCAATACAAGCTTTTTATTTCCCTAACACTAAACTGCATGGATCTAAGGAAACTGTATTTAATGAGCAAAACTTTCAAAGCAAAGAAAAAGCAGGTCACTCATTCCTATACAGCAATAGTCCAGTGAAGGCAAAGCTCTCAGTGTATTGTGCAAGGTGAAAAGGAAGCTCTCAGGCTTCCGAATTGCAGGATCTTCTTAAAGCTCAGGGACAATACACCTGGCTGGCTTTTAGGGCATCTTTCCAGACAGTCTCATTCAACATCAGCACTCCAGGCAGGGCAGGTCAAAGCCTTTCAGAGCCAGGAAAATACCTCCTGCAGTGCTTAATCATACGCATCTCAAGGCCTGTGGATAAAACTCCATATCAAAAGGAGGCTTGGGTCCCAAACAAGTATTGAGTGGCTCACTTATTTGTCAACCAAAATGATTTCTTTAGTGCATGGACAACTCCGCTGAGATTTATTAAGTCCTTGTATAGACTTACTCTTATGGAGGATGCAAAGATGAAAAACACGATTCTCAACTTCCAGGGGTTTTATGTTCCAGGGGAGAACCGGTAGAGGAGAATTCCAGTTAAGAGGTTGTGTGTGCTCGAGAGAGCACCTTTGGAAGAGGAAACTGAACTAGGCCTTGACAGACTAAGACTCCTTTTTTACAAATGTGGATGAGAAGAGCGAGCAGTTCTTCATACTGCAACCCGAATGATCTCTCTGAAGCACAAATCTAATCATGACAGTCCTCTAGTCCTCTTCAACCGATGAGAAATATTAACACCCACTTTGTTTTATGAGATGATAGTGCCCAGCACACAGTGAACCGGGAAACTGAGGCCCAGGAGGGGCCACGTCACCCCCAAAGCCAGGTACTTAATGCGGAACCAACCCGGGACGCAGGGCCCTGGGGAACACTCCTCTCCTTAGGCGCCTCCACGGCCAGCTTAGGCTAAAGAAAATGAGCACCCAGAACAGAAGCACATCCATCCACAGGCCGTGGCGGATGGTCCAGCCGTTCAGACCCACGGGCGTGTCTGCGTGGATCCGCCCAGACGGATGCTCAAGACGGCTGCTGACCGAATGAGGAAAGGTGCAGAGATTGTATGTAGCTGAATCCTGTTCGCACATAACTAACGATGTTGGTGAGGGGCAGTAAGAGCTCTGGAATAATACCGAAGGAGGGGCATTTGGCAGAACTTTCACTTGTTAACATATACCTTTGTTGCTAGAATTTTGTGTGTTTTTTTGTGCGGGGGGTTCATCTTGTTTTATTTACAAGGAGCATAAATCTTGATTCTAATTAAAAAGAAACTTCTAACAGCCCTCCACTGGCCCTCAGGATCGTGTCCAAACTCCTTACTGAGGCCCCTCTTGATCCGCCAGCCTCCAGGCTTCCTCCCTGACTCCAGCTCCCAGAGCTCCAGGCTCTCTGCCCTCTGGGCTGTGGGCTTCCTGTTCTCTTTGCCTTTCTTTTCTCTTCTCTCCATGAGGCTGGCTTCTGTTTATCCTCCAGGGTTGGTGCTTCCTGAAATACTTTCTTCACTATAGATTGGCAGCATATTGCCTTGCTTTCCTTTTTCCTGTCCTTCCTGGACTGCTTTGCCAGCTCCTTTCTTCTCCCTGGCCTTTGGCTCAGTCCTCGGCCACCTCTTCTCTTGGGGGTGAGCGAGAATGTGCCCATCCCCTGCCTGCGTTGTCGCTCTGCCTCACTCTCCCACGTCCAGCCCCAGCCCACACCTCCCTCTGAGCACGCAAACCCTCCAGCAGGTGGCATGGTCGTCCTTCCCGTGCATTTCTCCCCTCTCTGCAGGGCAAATACTTTTCTTTATGGTATGGCTGCTTCCTTCTCACCCTGAGCACGAAGGCCCTGTACCTGCTCCTGAAGGTTCTTGAAAACACAACTCTGGGGTTCTCCCCACTGAAAACCCCTCAGAGGCTTCCCATGGCTCTAGGGACATAGACCATCCTCTTCGAGCCCAGACTTGGCTTGTCTGAGCCAAGCCCACCTCCCTCTGTGCCCCCTGCTCTTCAGCCCCACCGGCCTTACAGTGCCTCCCTGCAAAGGGCCTCACTTCCGGGCCCACAGCCCTGCTGGCCTGGCCACAGCGTGCCCTCCTTGCAGCCTCTCCTGCCCCCGGTTGGTGCCTGGTTACCACCTCTTTCTATCCACAGAAGTCACACTCCTCAGGGAAACCCTTCCTGATGCCGAGACCAGAGCCTCGTCCTGATGGGGGCTCAGAGCCCCATCACAGCCCTTCTCAGGGTTTACTATGAAGGTCTGCGTAACCCATGGACTCACTAGGCAGAAAGCTCAGGCTGGGGACTGGGCTTATTTCCCTCCCTCCATGTCCCCCAGGTCTAGCAAGGACAGGCACTCAGAAATGTGGAAGTTGAGGGAGAGGAGACGGATGAGAAGAGTTAAGGGGAGAAGGTCCATGGGGTGAAGAACAGCTGAGTATGCCTGGGAGGCCAGCTGCTGTCAGAGCAAGGAATCTGGGTTGTGGTTTGTGAACTGAAGGAGGTCAGCCACGCTCCTGGGGCGGGACAGATGAATTACATGTACATGGATCAGCGCAACAGAGGGTGACGGGATGACCGAGTACATTCCAGAAGGCCTTCCGTAGCCAGTCTGGATTGATACTGGCTGTGTCTCTGAGAAAAGGAACTTGGGGCTGGATTTTCTCTTCTGTGTGCTCGTCCCGTCTCTCGTGTTACTGCTCTGGGGGAGTGACTCGGGAGGGCCTCTCTCTCAGCGGTCTGGTAGCTTCATCCGTTAGCTCATCAGGACGGGCAGGCCCATAGAGCTAGCCAGGGGAACCTTTCTGTACCTTTCTTGAGCAAAGTGTCCAACACTTTTTCAATTCATTTTTTCTTTTAAACAGGTGTTTACTAAAGTAAGCAATGACCTGCAGCTGTCTGGAGCCTGAGTGGCAGATTCATCCAGCTTATTGGGCACAAGGGTGGGTTACACCCCAAAGGCTGCTTTTGCGGGACGCCTGGACAACATGTGGACCTCCTCCACATCTGAGAGCCGAAGGGAGCTCAGGTAAGTGGTCCATGATTAGGCTTGTGAGAAACACTGTTTAACTGGAGGTGAGGCCTGCGGCAGTGTCTGCTTTGGGAGCCAGGCTGGGATCACCAGCTGCTGCTGCTGCTAAGTCACTTCAGTTGTGTCCAGCTCTGTGTGACCCCAGAGATGGCAGCCCACCAGGCTCCCCCGTCCCTGGGATTCTCCAGGCAAGAACACGGGAGTGGGTTGCCATTTCGTTCTCCAGTGCATGAAAGTGAAAAGTGAAAGTGAAGTCCCTCAGTCATGTCCGACTCCTAGTGATCCCATGGACTGCAGCCGACCAGGCTCCTCTGTCCATGGGGTTTTCCAGACAAGAGTACTGGAGTGGGGTGCCATTGCCTTCTCTGCACCAGCTGCTAGGTTATACTTAAGCAGACCTCCTTCCCTACCTGTGACTGTGAGTGCAAAGCAACCCAGATGTGCCTCCACACTAGGCTATAAAGAAACAATTAACCACGGTTAATAGCCCAGAATTTGTTATTTCTGTATTCTATTCCCAAGGTTCCCTCCTAAGTTATTACCCATGAAGAAACATAAAACTGCACATAAAACTGTGTATTTCATAGAAACAAAGAGCTCTTTTTTAATTTCCTTCTGCTTTAAAACAGTGGGCCTTCCTAGCTAGAAATGAGGTTCACTCCCAGAGCTGGGAAAGGCTGTCTGCCACTCAGGGTCTACATCATTACAATCCAGGGACAGGACAGCTAGTGTCAGAACCTAATCCAAAATGAAAACTGGGCCCCTTATTATAGACAGTAGGAATATATTTGGAACTGCAGTAGAAGCGCATTAGACCAAGACAAGGCCCTTCTGAGCCCTGTGTGACTGTGGAGGCTGTGCACACAGAATGTTCTGGGTCCTAGTGGTGGGGGGAGGGGTTGGGGGAAGACTCCACCCTGAGGAGTTCAGCACACAAGCAGCTTCTCCCCAGGCAGAGCCTCTGTAGCGGAGGGAGCCTCAGGAGAGGCCTGAACAAAGCCCGGGGGGCCAGGGCCAGCATCCTCTTGGTGGGCCTCCCAGCTCTGACCTGCCCGAGGTGAGGTAGTAGAAGGGTGGAGGCTCAGAAGAGAACTGGGGGCCTTAGGATAGCGGGAGGAGGGGTGGGAACGGGTGGAGAGAACACTGGGATTGCGGCGTGGAGAGGGAGTTTCTAGGCATGGGATTAGCCCGGTTTTATTTTATATCAAATTTAGATGATGTTTTTTTCCCCTCTAAACCTCTATCCCTCCCCTCATCCTCCGCCAAAGTAAATGATCCAGCGGGTCAAGGCGGAGCCTGCAGCACGTCCTGCCCCTCTGCCTCAGCAGTGCTCGCCGAGTCCTGTCACTTCCCCTCCAGGTCCCTGCTGGGCCTGCACGTCTGCTTCTCTCTGGATCCACTGAGGCCACCACCACTTCTGGCTTTGTCTGTGACAGCAGCCACCTCACTGCCTGGCTTTTGGATCACCAGACTGGAGTTTGAGTCTGCATCCTGCTGCAGGTTAGCTGAGCGACCTTTGATAGGGCTCTTCAGCTCGCTGAGCCTCAGCTGCCTCATCTGTAAAACGGGGATAACACCTATCTTAAACAATGGTGGTCTGGACAAAAGGGGCTTAGCACATAGTACATGCTCAGCGAATTGGCTTCTTGTCTCCCTCTTCATCCCTCAGACCCTGGTTTACACGTTGCTTCCCTAGGGACCTCTCCTGACTCGCTGCAGTTTCCCACAGACCCCTAGACTGCTCCGCAGCATTCTCTCACTTACCCGTCTTGTCAACAGTCTTCTCCGTGAATACAGGGTTCTGGCTTTCTCTGCCTCAGCTACTGAGGTGCCTGACATGAAGTAGGGGTTTGTTTTTTGCTATGTGACTGCTCTCCCTGTACATAATCAAAGGTTTCCAGGCGTGGGGAGGTCCCTGTAATGTTCTCCCACCAACTCCAGCTAAGTGGACAGATGACCACATTATATAAACAGTGGAAACCAAGAGTACCCCACCTGATTTAAGTTAGACCTAGGGTGCTGGGGCAACTCATCATAGCAGATCCTGTTCATGAGCAGCAGATTCGGGTCAGGTAAGACCCACTCAGGGCCAGGCTGCTGCAGCCAGGAAGCCAGTGCTCCAGACTGACATACACTTCCCTGGGAACGCAGTCAGGCTGGGGCAAGCCTACCCCCGGGGGGAATGACGGCGGCCCTCCGCTCATGGACCCAGGGCCACCCAAGCGGTTGAGCCAACACTGCTTCTCAGGCCTTGACAGCTCCCCACTGAGGCTGACCGATCACGGGAGAGGTGTGCACACCAAGGGGTCGATGCCCTGAGAAGCCCAAGGTATGGAGGGACTGGGTGGTGGTTTTACCTTTGTAAAATAACATGACTGACTAGAAAAGTACGTTAAAAATCTGCAGAGGATGATGAGTTATGAGATGAGCAGTCGTGAAACCCACCACTGTCCAGAAGGTCACTTATCCTCTCCAGCCTCTAGAGATGTCCAGGGCCCTGGCTTTTGTAGTTATCATGTCTTTGCACCGGAAATAACACTTTTGCCTGGTTTTGAACCTTTAAAGAATGGAATCATTCAGCAGATGATTTCCTTTTCTCCCATTTGGTGTTACATAGACTTGTGCCTGTGTTTGTGTATGTAACTAGCTCCTTCACTCTTGTTTCGTTATGCTCTGCAGGGGAGCATTTCAGCCTGTTTGTCCCTTGCCCCGCTGGCGGACACTGCGCTGTTTCCGGCTCGTGTGCTTTCACTGCCTTCGGGTGAGGCTGTCCTGGAGGACTCGCCGGGGCGGCGGGGGTTTGGAGCAGAGGCGGCGGGGGAGAAGCAGGAGCAGCCGTGGGCACAGCGGTGGGCAGGCAGGAGGGACTCCCGGCCCAGAGAGGGCTGTGGGAGTGGGGTGGGCGGTGCTGTGGAGGAAAGGGTGCCAGAGGGCCCCTCCGGAAGTTTACCCCTACTCGGACTACGGAGTGCAGCTCCCCTCTGAGGGCAGGGGTTCAACTCCCCCCACCTTCTGTACCTGCTGTCTGAGCCCACTACTCTGCTCCCTAGGGGCACCTCTGGTGGCTCTCCTTTCCAAAAATGGGCAGACATCAAGAAGTTTGTGTTTGGGAAGTTCAGGGGTCGCCACTGCCCAGAATGGAGGTGAGGCACCAGCACGGTGGCCTATGGCTTGGCTCCCGGGCAGGGCTACCCAGCCAGAGAAGCTGTCCCCGGTCACACTCCCCCCCGACAGAGGCTGGATCTTTGTTAGTTCACACTGGGGACCACCCTGGCTAGAGGTGGCCAGGAATCCTGTGAGCACTGAGAGCCCGACACGTCCCCCTTCTTCCTCCAGTTGGGCAGGTACAGGCAAGAGACGTTCCTTGCCTTGGAGCAGGCTGGCTGCCTAGCAAACAAGAAGGGTTCCTGCCCCCTCCAACTCTGGACGACATGGGAAAGCAGGTATAGGGGGGACTCCGGCAGAGCAGAAGTTCAAGTGTGCGCTTTCAGGATGCTACCCCCCCAGGCTGCATGGCAATTAACTTTGTAAAACACGACTATTTCCTCATTGGTTCCTCTACAGCTTTGTGGGTTAACCAGACAAACTTCCCCACAGAGGAGAATCAGAACAGACTGGAGTGGTCAGAGCCACAGCCTAAATCACCGAAAGAGCTAGAACACAGGTCCCACCATCTCTGGATCAGGGCAGCACAGACCTACACAGGCATGGGCCTAGGCAGACACCCAGCTCTGGCTTCTTCAGGCTACGAGTTGTCTCAAGCCCGATGGAGTCAGTGTCTGCTGCCACTTACTAACGAGTGCAGCCCCTGGCCAGTGAGGACTCAGAACAAGGTCCAGGAATAAGTGAAGAGCTGCATGGCAGGCAGTTTGACTATCAAAGGGCTGAAGAGAAGCTCTCCGGAAAACCGGAGAAGGCCTTGACTAAAAACCACCCTTGTGGCTGACTGTATTATGGAAATCAAACATGAAACCATGTCCTGTGTACAGTCACATAACTTTAGGATGGAAATATATATATATATATAAAATACTCAAGAATTAGCTCATAGTTGCAAATACACTCTACTAATAGATACTTGTTCCAGTCAAGCCTTTTTCACTATTTACCATGTGAAACTCTGGTCTCTGTCTACAGTGGGTTAACTCTAAAAGGGCTTTCCAGGTCCCAGTTCTTTCTGGATAATGAGGATCTTTTATCTGCCTAGTCTTCCCTAACAGACGGCAGTGCCAGAGACAGAAATGCCACATTATCTCCTGGGATAGGGATGCATCTAAGGCACCGAAGAAGGCTGTGCAGAACCACCGGTCTCATTAGTTGTTAAAAGAGCAAGTCAGCTGGTATATCCAGAGCTGTCAGAAGCAAAGTGTAAGCTGAGGTTTCAGTTAGGGCCGCAGAGATGAAGGGCAAACAGGTGACTTCAGACACCCAGGCTCTTGTCCTCAGCTTTTCAGGCCTTGGCAGCGATCTCCGAAAGTCTAGAGGGCTTTGGAGGGCAGAGCTACGGAGGACATGAGAGGCAAGGGTGATCCAGATGTCCAGGTAAGGAGAAGCAAAGGATTCGCCCCCTCGCCCTCCCTGCCTCAGGCAGCGCACAGGAGCTGTGGGCAGTGGCTTTAGCTGCCAAGGTTCATTCCTGCCTAGTGTGGCTCAGAACTTCCTAAGGCAGGCAAGGCTTTGGGGAGGAATTCAGCTACCATCTGGAAAGAGGAGGTTAACTTCCTACCTGGACGTGGCGGCGAGGAAGGCAGAGTGGCATCAGGTTCGCAACTGCCGCAGGCTGACTGGTAAGGAACTGCGCCATCCCCGCGCCTTAGACCCGGCACGCAGAGGACTGGCGACAGGCCCAGGCTGCAGGCCTCCTGGCTCTGCCCTCCTTCCAGCTGACAGGACTGGGTGAGCAGAGTCTTAGGCCCTGAGAACTAGTCCCTCGGGCTGCACAGGGTGTGCACGTGAGGCAGCCTCGCACGCTGGCTCGGGAACAGCTGGTGCCTTAACACCTTCTCCGAGCCCCTGGGGAAGACGGCCTTCACTGCATTTCTGGCAGAGACATGGATGGAACTGTTAATAAAGTACCTTGATTTATACAAGTCTCCAAGGAAGCATGTGTGGAAGCAGAGCCAACAACTGAACGTCAGGAACACCAGCACCACACAGGAGCAAGGACAGGACAGTCTGGCACAGCCCCAAAGGCCAGCTGCAGCAGCAGAAGAGCCAGCAGGCACGGCAGGTCCTTGGGGACCCCAGAGAACACACATGTTGGGCACAGACGTCTGAGGCAGCAGCTGGCTGGTCCATCAAGTCAAATGAAAGAACAGAAATGGCACCCAGGTCGGGTCCCCAGGGCTGGCAGGAACTTCAAAACTGGGAGCCGCCCCAGTAGTGTGTGTCAGCGGGTACCAGCATCTAAGGGGGACTTGAAAGACCTCCAGTTCTAGGGGATGACTGTCCAACAGGCAAAGTACAGTAGGGGAGCCATTTATAATTAACTCAGTCTGTTTTAATTTGGGTGATGAAGCCTTAAGTATGGGCTCCTCTGGCATTGGAGATGGCAAGGAGGGTGAGCTGAAGGTAAGGTCGTCACTCTCTTGCAACCTTAGGCTCACCTGCTAAGTAGCAGACACAGCCTGGCCCAGGCCCGTGCCTCAGACATCTGCGCTGCTTAGAGGCAAGGCCCCCTCTCCCTCCCCTGCTGCGCAGCCTGCAGAACCAGCTGCTCTGTGTAGCTCCTGGCTTGTGCAGTCTTCAGTCAGAAACCTAAACCTCGCCAGCTGTTCAGCAAACTGAGGCCACCTCAACTCCAACAAGCAGTTTTTCTCTGGCTCCTCTTTCCCATTGCTTTCATAGGATTCTAAGGCAGCAGTGCACCCCTAAGGCAGACCTGCATCCATTAAAATACATCAGTGTTTAAAGTTCATAGATGAGCTCTGACGTCTTCAAGTAGTGACAGTCACACGATACTGTAAGTGAACTTAGACCAGGATGTCACCTCTGTAAGGTGGAAGACCCAGGGCAGGGCCAGCTGTCTTCAAGTTTTAAGACCGGTGAGACAGGAGCCTGCCTGGCTCTGATCATTCCCAATGTCCTCCAGCAGTGAAAGTCACCTTGTTTCATGGACAGAGGGGCAGGGAGCACTTACTAGGTCCTCCTCATCGACCCAGCCCTGGGGCCAGTGCTCCACTCCAGCTGAGGAGGTGCTCAGCTGGCCCAGGCTTGTGGGCTCAGAAACCCCAGAGTCTTTACACCAAATAACTGGTTTTGAAACTGGCTTTTATGGCAGCACCTCAGAGGCTCCCTGCACTCCCTCACTCCAAGTGTCATATTAAATAGTGAAAATCATCCATAACAGGTACGCTCAGAGACAAAGCACGCATGGCTTAGGCTGCTGGAGCCCTCAGGTAAGGCCTCCGGTTTCGTGCTTGTGAGGGCTTCTTGGGTCGGTGCTGGGGTCACCACGCCTGGGTGTTAGTGGCTGTCACCACGTGTAATTTTAGCGATTATAACCTTTGGGTGTTTCTCACCTGATGTATGGAAGATAAGGGCTGAAAGCAGGTCCTGGATAGTCCTCTATTAATCCTTTTTTTCAAGCATCTACTTCAGTTTTGTCCATAACCAGAGACTGCAGACAAGCTGTAACTATTTCCACTTACATAGATAAAAATCAGGCTTTTTCCTCTATACCATTCCAAATAAAAACAGGTATGAATTGGACACTGAGTTCACAACTTGCATTAGTCAGAAATGCTTCCCCACCCTGACCCCTGCCACCCCACTGATTTTAAGACATTATGACTTGAATTTAGTTCATTCTATTAACATTGTTCTTAGGTACTTGAAAGGTTAAAAGAAAAAAAAAAAAAACTGGATTATATATGTCAAAACTTTTTGATTTTGGTACCAGGGATCGGAGGACTTACAGTTTAAGCCTTTGTGTAGTGACTGCTAGGCTCGTCTCCAAGATTTCTGATTTGGCTAATCCAAAGAGAACCAGGTTAGAATAACTATTTATCTAAGGCTGCTTTCTGGAAGCCCAAGAGCTCTGAGGGGAAGGCATCAGGAGAGAATGTTTTATTTACATTTTGCTTTCACTGGTAACCCTGGATGAATCTTTGCTGCTCCCTGAATCTCATTTTTCTCAACAAAGCATCACAAACTCAAAATGGATTAAAGACCTAAATGTAAGACCAGATACTATAAAACTCTTAGAGGAAAACATGGGCAGAATACTCTTTGACATAAATAGCAGCAATATGTTTTTCAGTCCATCTCCCAGAGTTATGGGAATAAAAACAAAAAGGGGACCCAATTAAACGTGAAAGCTTTTACACAACAAAGGGAATCACAAGGTGACCCACAAGGGATTAGTCTTAGTCACCCAACAGCTCATACAACTCACTAACAACAACAAAACCCAATCAAAAAATGGGCAGAAAACCTAAACAGACATTTCCCCAAAGAAGATATACGGACGGCCAAGAGCAACATAAAAAATGCGCATTAGTCATTATTAGGGAAATGCAAATCAAAACTTCACAAGAGAGAAACAGAATGAGTGGTTGGTTCCCAGAGGGGAAGGGTGGGGTGAGGTGGGAGAGGATAGTTTGGGAGTTTGGAATTCACATGGACACACTGCTGTTCTTAAAACAGATGACCAACAAGAACCACTGTAAAAAATAAAACCAGGAGGGTGGATTAAATCAGTAATTTTAATCATCCAAACCTTCCTTCAAATCAGATCTTAGGTGGAAGCCCAATACTAAAAAGGGCTGGAGGCTCGCTCCCCACAGAAGAGCACGAAAACCACAAATCTACCCACCTAAGATCCCTTACCCACCTCTAACATCAGGATTTCAAGTCCCAGGCCTCTGAGACACAAACGTGGACTCCTGCTGTCCCCTCCGTGTCTCTTGAACAGACTAGGGAAGAGTGGATTTACTCCCGGCACCTAAACACTGGCCACACGACTGACTAGCGAAGCACAGTGCAAGGGGCTGAACAACTGCGGGTGAAAATGCTACCTCCTCCGTTTACACACTCACTCAGTCTACAGCAGAGTCAAGGCTGTTGCAGTAGCAGGTGCTGCTTTCAGCAGCAACAGGGTATTTAGCCAGGATCCAAGCCTTGGGTTACGTTTTGCATTTAGAAAAAAATCTTAACACCAGTCTGGAAGCAGTTAAGTCAGTTTTGAAAGCCGATGTAAAATTTCACTGAAAATACAACTGAAATGCCAACTGCCGTGAGCAGTGTTAACAGAAGCTAAGAACATGGATATGATAGAAAAGACAGTGATAAAATACAACAGCATTTGAAACCTTTGTTAATTCCTACTTCAGAGGGTACCCTTTCCCCTCATAGCTCTGACCAACTGCCTAACCTAGAAGAGCCCCGTTTGACCAGCGAGGCAGCTGGTATCTGCACAACAGGCAGCAGACGACTCCAAACAAGGGCGAGGACGCAGGCGGCACTGCCGCGGTGTACCGGGGCCAGGGAGACCGTCTCAAGGAGTCAGAGGCTTGGGAGCGGAGCCGCTGCCTCTCACATTCTAGTCCTGCCCTCCAGATAGCTCATCAGTGAGCTCCACTTAGAACAAATGCTCTTAGATGATGAAATCAAACAGCTGGACCCCTGCCATGGTTTCCAAATTCCAAGTGGAGAGTCAGTCATTTTGCTGCACAGCCCAGGCCCGTCGTCATCTGCTGTTAGCCGCACCCTCAGCACACGTGGCATACCGCTACACAGGAGGGTTTCAGTGGCAGGGTATCACCCAGCCTTGTGGGCCAAGCCAGGTGTATCAAGCCAAGTGGCCTGAAAACTGTATTCTAGGGTTTACTCTCTACTCCCATTTTTATTTTTTTTAAATAGCTGGAAGTTTAACAAATGTTCTGGGAGCATTCTGTTCATTCCCCTTTAAATGTACCACAGTATTTCTTTAGAATATCATTTGCTAATATAGAAATAAACAATGAGCATTTTAGCAAAATCAATTTTCTGTACACCTTTACTAGGAAGTCGTAGTGGATCACTGCACACTATCATTTTTTCGACTGGGATGGAGACCAAAGTACAGAAAGAAGGGAAATACTACGAGACCCAGGAAAGGCAAATCTGGAGATGAGGACGATGACCTGGCACCTCAAGGTCACCTTCAGAGCTCCAGGGCTCAGAGATCAACTATCTCCGAGTGAGGAAGACTGGCCGTGTCCTCGGATAACCAATTCCTCCACGTACAGCCTCCCTCATGGGGCACTTCCTTGCCTTCTGCCCACACTGTGCAGGTCTTCTCCATCTTCCTAACGCCAGCAGTTCCCCATCTATGGCCCCAACAGCTTTGTTAGACTCTGCCAGTATTTCTAACTTACCAAGGGCTAAAGCATTAGCCCTCAGGAACAGGAGCTCTGTGTGGACACACACTCAGGTTTTCACAAAGTGGTCTAAGCCCAGACTCAGCTCCCTGATGGACTGAAGGCTGCTGAAGTGGCACCTTCCCCCGCACACACCTGCCACATGGCGCACACAGATCTCAGAGTGGAACCAGCTGGAGTGTTTTTAAGTGTGTGTGTACTTTAAGCAGTGAGTACATCCAGAGAGTGACCTTGGGAGGCTCTCAGGTCGCTCATCGCAGGCCACTTGTCAAGAGCACGCAACTCACCTCAGATGTAAGGCTGGTGACCCCAGAGTTGGGCACTAATCGGTACCTACCCTCCCTTGGGAAGAACTGCACCACGTTACGTCCTTCAGAGGCCCGAGGGACAGGAAGGGTGCCCAACAGTGACATGGGAAAGAAAATCCCTCTACAAAGAGTAGGAGCGAGTCAGGAAGTGACGGGAAGCTATGGCCTTCCTGACTGGTTGCAGATCTAAGAGGCGGAGCTTCCTCCCTCTTGTGGGAGGGGGCAGGAGGCCTCTAGTTACGCACAGGGTCCACTCACACCCAGTTTGGTCTCCTCTGCCCCGAGGAGTCTCTGCCAAGGTCAGGCAGAGGCGAGGTGCTTTCTGGCCGCCCTCCCGCAAACCCCCTTCAGTCTCCGCTGTATGCAGACCTCGGTGCTCACCGCTGCTGCAGGCACTGCCGATGCTCCTTGGTATGTGGGGCTGAGGGGCCGGAGCACTGGCTGACAGAGTAACAGCAAAAAAAGCCTGGAGGACAGAGGTAGTTTTAATTACTGTTGACACTCAGTTCTTCGGATAAGGAAGAATGGCCGACTGTTACAATGCTTTGCCTTTTTAACTTTGGAGACCATAGGGGGCAGAAACCATCAAGGAACTGTGCTTCAGTGTGGGTATCGTGGTGCAGGCTCCTTGCCAAGGTCTAGAGCTAAAAAGAAATCTAGTTTTCCTGTATCGAAGTTCAATTTCTCAGCAGCACCTCAAATTGCTTCGGTGTCAGAGGGAAATGGGATGAAGGGGAATAAACCACAGGGAGAAAGATCAGAACGTGCTAGCAAACGCTACCATGCGGAACACTAAACTTTATTCACTTTATTTATATATTTAACAGTTCTAAAGTATTTACTTCTTGCTTTGACAAAAAATGAAAAATATAGGAGCGCCGATCAACTCCTCTTTAGGAGAAAAAGGTTATATGTACAGCTACGGAGAGTTACGGTTCCTCCTTTACATACAAAGAAAAATATTAATAAAAAAGTGCTTCATTGATCAAAAAAGGGCTAAGAGCTGCAAGCATTTATTCACACTGTACATCAGACCCAAGAAACCCGTAATCATTACCTCTTGGCACCTGTCACTAGGAACTGCACAATCTTCAATTAGACTGATTTCTCCCAACCTGCAAGGCCTGACCACACAGAGTATGGAGGAGAACTTACACCCTGTTTCACTCAATGCAAATTCTGAGCAGCCTGCTGCCACTGGAAAGTCAGCCGTGCTCAGGTGCCCTTGGCTTTGCCTGGACTGATAGCTCCAGGGAAGGCTTCGGACCAAGTCTTAGCTACACCCAGGCACACACAGGAGCCACCTTCCTGAGACACAACTTTCCCTTAGCCAGGGAGCTGCTCCCAAAAGGTCAGGAGAGTTCCCAGGCCGCACCCCCACTGCTCACCACAATCCGCCCAGTTACCGGTTAGCAGCTTTTCACAGCGCCGAGCATGGCCCTTCCCCGGGGAGGGAGGGCAGGCACAAACACGGACACCAAGATCACAAAGCACAAACCTAAACTCTGCTCCACCCTTCTCCGTACCCACCTCCACCACAAATCCTGATTTAAGGCTCTTTGAGGGCCACATCAAAGCTTGCTGAGGAGAGGTGCCTTGCATCTCCGATGGGCTATGTCCCTTCTCTAAGGAACCCCGCAGACACGACGTTGCCCCTCGCGGCTGACAAGCAGCACAGCAGCAGGGCTGGGCTCCAAGGGGCAGTGGAGGAAGGCTGGTTCTGTGGGACACACTCCCTCTTCCAGACGCTTGCACTCCGAAAGACCGATTCTACCCCTCAAGGGGGAGGCCCAGGATTGTTTGGGAGTGGGGCAGCTCGGGAACCCCGAGTCTGGACTTCCCTGTGTTGGCCGAGGAAGCGAGTGTTTGGGGGACCAGGCCTGGGAGGGGGCTTTGAGGCACTTCCCGGGCTCAGCACGCACTCCGGCCTTGACCGCAGCAGCGGGGTGCTGTGCTTTGGCCAGTCTGACACCTGGCACCCAAGGGTGGGAAGCGCTGCTGGCCTGGCTGAGGGGGCCGACCACTGACAGTGAGGGGAGCCCAGACACCTGGGTCCCTTAACAAGATAACGAGAATCCCGTGGAGGAGGAGATGTCAACCACCCACAGCCAACCCTCTCAGGGCCTCCGGAGGGTGCCCCCTCCCAACCCCACTCCCATTCCTCTGCCTGTGGGGGGACTGGCCCAGCCCCTCTGCAGGGGAGAGGGCACGGGGGCACTGCTCTTAGGGCAGATGCTCTTGGCATCCTCAGAAGCAAAGGTTTCCCCTTAGCTCTGATGTGGTGGTAACGAGGATAGGTCACAAATGGCAGTACCGGCGTTATTCCCCGCGGTCTAGCTCAGGCCTCCACTCCTGACTCAACCAGCCTCCTACCATCCTGAAGAACAAAGCACCGCTCAGCACTGCTTGACAGCTGGCAACCTCTGCTCTTCCGTCAAAAAAAAATTTTTTTTTTTAAAGACAACCAGGGTACTTTTCTCTTTTTTGGAGGCAGGAGGAGGATAGAAAATGTAGAGAAAAAAAACGCAGGGGTGGGATGGGAAGGGAGGACTCAAAGCACAACCCAGCGGCACACCTCAAAGGGCTGCCATTCTGCACAGCTGGTTCACGCCCCCATTCCAAAGCACACGGGCCTCTAGGTCTGCCCAGGCTGCGTGGGCCTGTCAGGGGAGCAGCTCGGCCTCCGCCTGCCCCAGGTCACGGAGCTTCAGTTTGAAGTGGCAGCAATGGGCTTATCCAGTTCAAGGTCAATGCTGGAGCTTGTGGGATGCAGGCTGCTATAGCAAGACTTGCACACTCGACTAGGTTCAAAGAGCTGCTGGCTGGGAACTGGAACCTTCTGGTTACAACAACTGGAGCAGAATACATTCCCACAGTTCCTTGAGATGAGAAAAAACAAAAACAGTGTTAGTGTCAGCAGCAGAGACAGGCTGGGGAAACCAACTTCAGAAGACAGAACTTCCCTGTATGCAACTCAGATGTGCTGGAGACTGGAGACTCCTCTACACCAAACAGTCCGGTGGGTCTGACCCAGGAAGAAACCAGGCAGGGAAGGGAGCCCTCCCGAGCAGTCGCACACCACTTTCACTTTAGGGTCCAGGACACCTGGCTGCCTTACCACTATGGCTCAAGGTTACCAGGTGTCAGAAGACACTGCTCAACAGAGATCCATGAAAGCAAATGGGCCCAGGGTGGAAGGCAGCTACTAGCTTGATGGCTGAGTCTTGGTCCAGGAAAACCCTGTGGCCACACCCACCTCAGCAATGGCCTCTGTGTAGCTTGAGATCATAGAGAGGCCAGGGACCAATTCGATTGGTCTCCGAGCCGCTCAGATGAGAGAAACCTCCAGCCCACCTGGGGAGTGAGGAGCCCGTGCCCAAAGGCTCAGAGGCAGTAACACAGAACAGGCTGCTGCCATCTAGGACTGCTATGCAGCCGGCATGCGAAGCCAGGAGACGAGCAACCAGTGCCACATGCTCAGGGTGAGAGGACAATGCAGATGAACACGCGTGCACACACACCCCCGATTAGACAAGGGTCAGTCACTCCACTCGTGGGTCACTCTGCTGCCCGCATGCATCTCCAGGGAGTATCCGCTCTCTAAAGGCCTGAATGCACCCTGACCTCTTACCCTTCCTCCGTTTGAAAGCCCAGCTCTGACGCGTGTGTGCAGCATAGGTGTCTGCACACCAAAACAGATGCCCTGCATGGCCTCCAGGAAGGGGAACTGGCAGAGGCTGAGGTTATGCTCACCTTACAGCCCCACTCTGGGGAGGCCCTAAAATCAACCCCAATAAGCCCAACAGGAGACTCCAAGGAGTCTGATGCAGCCCTCCAATGACGTGGGGTCAAAAGCTAAAGGGGAGCTCCTCCTCAGCCAGCATCACTCACGACCTTCTCCTTTATGCTCCTCAGACAGGAAACCCACTGCTGGATTAAGGACCACTTAAGAACGAAAGAGAATGCTGAATACGCTTTGCGGACGAAAGAATACCACAAAAGGAAAGGGGCAATGAAAAGAAAGAAGGAAAACCAACACACAAGACTTCATCCTCTGGAATGCAGTGAGTAATTCACAACTGTTTCTGAAAAGCATGTATCAGTAAGAACCTGTGGTTACAGAGAGAAACTGCCTCAATCTATTTCTGAATGTGTACATTTATTTCACATACCTGCTGGAATTCAACTCAAAGGCCTGACATGAATTTGATGAGCTAAAGCTTGTCTATCTGACCTCTCTCAGGCAATCCTGATGGATGCCACATGGGGTCTTGCCTTGCAGTTTTCAATGCTAGCAGTTCTCTGTGAAGACCACCTCTGTTCCGTCCTGGGCTCTTTTTTTTTAAGGGGGAAAAAAAAAAGAGTAGTGATGCCAGTACTATTCTGAAATCTCAGGGAATGACTGACCCAAAACTAAGTACCCCTTCTACTGGCCACTTCACAAGACCAGCCCCTGCTGAAGCACCCCTCTTACCATCAGCCAGATGGCTTGCCTGACCTGTGCGGTCAGCAGGTGCACCCTTGGCTACAGCCTGACCAGCTCCAGTGGTCTCAGCCAGAGGCTGTGTTGCCCCCACGCCCCCAGCCCACCTGCCTGTGCTCCCGGACCCAAGCTTCACCCAGTGAGTGCAGAGAGGGGGAATGGGAGCGTTAGTGTGGAGAAGTTACTGTAGATGTGCAGACACCACAGACAAGCTGTTGCAAATGCTCACCACGTTTGATCAACACGATCAGTGTCCCTGCAAGGAGGGGAGAGAGAGCTCAGAAGAGAAGCCAACTAAAGACATCTGGGCTTGGGGTGAGGGCGGGGAGATACACAGTCCTGGAAGCATCATCATTGGACAGAGAGGTGGTTCTATTTTAAACCAGGTCCGCTCATGCGGATGAGCTCTGCCACAATTCAGATCAAATCCCTATCCCAGGAACACTGACTATTCTCCAGTCACCCCCCCAACCTGGAGCAAAGCATCTGTAGCCACTCACTCTGCAGCCCAGAAAGAAGAGCCTTGTGGACCGAAAACTGCGTTCTCAGCCAGTCCCACCAGCCCCCCACCCCCAAGGAGTATGAGGTCAGGGAGCAGGGCAAGGGGCAGGCAAATGAAGCTCCCTGCCCACAGCAGGAAAGCTCTTTTGCTTACAGCAGCCATGCTGCATGGGAAGCACTTTCACTCTAGGAATAAAAAGTGGTGGTTTGGGTGGAAATGGCTGTTGTTCACCATCAAGGAAGAAAAAACAAAAAGGGACATCGTTTGTACATTTCAAAACTTACTCACAATCACCCTAAAATGGAAGACAGACACCAAATGAAGTTCTGTAAACACCGATTTCAGAGGCACAAAAGGTGGGCCAGGGTTCTGAAGACCCCTGGGTCTGCCAGCCAGATGCCCGCATCCCCGTCCGCAGGCTCTGCCCCAGCCTCGGCCCCCACACCCCGCCCGCCCCGCCACTCCCTCCAGGGGCACCTGCAGTGGTGCTTCCGGCTGGCAAGCCAGAAGGCGCTGTCGCACGCGTAGCAGTGGGCGGCCAGGTGGTCAGGGAGCCAACGGGTCATCTGTAAAACATCGGGGCCAGGTCAGTGACAGGAGATGGGCCATCCAGCTGGAGCCAATGAAGCCATGCTGGGGCAGCAAGAGTCACAGGGACCACACTGGCTCCAGTGGCAGCAGCCAATCAGGCCTGATGTCAGCAGTACAAGAAAGGCGTCCAAATCGTTCCCCTCGAGGGGACTCCAAACTCCCCTGAGATCAAGAGGCAGCCAGAGCAGCCTGGTTGCTGTGAGAGCGGGCAAGGCTCTAGTGCAGAGGCACTGAGGAGAGAGGGCTGGCTCGAGTTTCCCTGGCTCAGAAACTCCAGATCTGACGGGAATTCATAGGTGCTGAGACTCAGAGAGGGTGAGTGTGCGGTGAGGTCTTCCCTTGGCTGGGGCAGGGGGGACAGACGATGGGGGTGGAGAAGAACCGCAAAACAGTTGCATGGGTGGCACTCAGAACAGGGGCTGAGCCTGTACCTCCGTGTCCTGTTTATCCACCTGCTCCCAGCTGGCTTCAGAGAAAATCTCTGTGCTGCAGCGAGACAAACAGTTCTGATCCAGATTGCTTTCCGAGTCGGGAATTGAAGTCTGTTGGCAAACAAACACAGCTGAACAGAATGAACCTGGTCTCCTCCCAGAAGAAGAAAGAGCTTGGCAAAGAAGGGAGCATGGGGAATGTGGGCGGGCCTGGGTGTTAGGGCTGCTGAATCTCTAGGTGCCTCAGCCATCGAGAGCTGGGTTGAGCAGGTGCAGAGACAGGGTTGAGCTCAGCTGGAAGAGAGACACACAGATCTAAGGCCGGGTGCAGTGACTCTGGAGTGGAGGGGCAGGCCTCGGGTTCCAGGGAGTGGGTAGGCCGAGGTGACCAGGGTGGAGGTGGAACTCCATGTCGGCTGCTCCAGTGGACCCGCCAATCTAACCCTGTCACTGACACCTGTGTGCTGAAACAGTGCTTTGGGCGTGTCCTCCTTTCTCTGAAGGACTCTTTGGGAAAATGAAAAAACCAAGTCAGTTCGAAGTGAAGTCATTGGATGAGCCCGCCTTTAATGTACGCTGACTGATTCAGAGCCAGACTCACACCTGTTCTTAATCACGCGGAGCCATACCCACCAGGAAGGAGAGTGTCTCCGAGACTCTCCCCTCAGGTACCTCCCCCTCCAGTCACCAGGCCCATCTGCACTAACTCCCAACTGTGCTAAAAACCAATCCTCCTTCCCATCTCTACTACCATCCATCACCTGCCACAAGATGGGTACACATATGTTTAAAAAGAACTAAACCTTCCAAGCCACAGCTCACATTACTGGGGGGTGGGGACTAACTGCTCACTAGCTACTGGGGTAGGACAGGCACTGTGACTGGACCAGAGTATCTGGTGTTGCTGGACGAATGTCATTCTGCCAGTTCACGCTCTTCACGGCCTGACCCTCTCTGCGCAGAGAACTGACTAGCCACACATTGAGTGCACACGCTCTCCTGCCTCTCCTGTGGACAGGATGCCCGTGGAGGGTGCGCAGGCGGGACAGAAAAAGCATCGCGCTGCTGGTCACCTGGCGGGCGCTCTCCAGCCTCTCACCAGGGCTACTCTAAACCCTTCCGACTGCTTCTGAAATCCGGACAGAAGGCGCTCGGCACAGCGTGCCCATCTCCTGTGCAGCTACGGAGGCACCATGGTGTACTCACCACTTCATCCCCAAAATCCCCGTTGAAGCGCAGGGAGCTAGTCAGGTACTGACTCTCCAGGCGACTCCTCAGCTCCTGGACTTGTTTCTTCAAGGTCTCCACTTCCTGCTGGTGGCCCGACTCAATCTGACGCAGGCGCTGCTGGATCGTGTCCGTGTACACGGGCATGCCGTCGTCGTCCAGGTGGCTGCGGGAAGGCTGCTCAGGGCTGCCAGCGGCCGACGGTCTCCCCGAGTGGCCGTGCAGCCACTTGGGGTGCAAGCTCCTCGTGTGTACGTGGGCAGAGCTGCAGCTTGTGGCCGACAGCTGGCGGCTCAGGGAGTCCTTGCTCCTCCCGGTCTCCCCGTTGGCACAGTGTCCATTGGGGGTGGGATACTTCTGGAGGGTACTAAGCCCTGGGGGCTGCTCCGAGGCCTTATTTTCAGTCTCTGGGGCACCATTGCACACAAGCCCCTCCTTACATTCGGCTAAAGGCAAGGCACTAGGAGAATGCGCTGGGCTCCGGGCGCCGCCAGGGTAAGTCCTGTGCACTGCAGGCCCCAGCTGGGGCCTCTCCGCCAGGCTTCTCTCTGCAGGCCTGGGCTCCACGGCTGGAGGAAGCACGTCCTTGCCACCGAGCCGGCCACTGTGGACAGGGCCAGGTCTATGATGGCCCTGGGGCCCGCTGTCTGACTTCACTTTATCTTCCATTAACATGTCCACAGACCCATCCATGTTTGGTCCTCTGGTCTCAAATGAAACTTGGGAGGGCAGAGAACTTGACTGTGAGGTACCAGAGTCAACCGCCACATCTGCTGAGACGGGAAGGACTGCCTCCTCCCTGTCCTCTGCTGTAGCTCCTATCTGAGACGGTTCCACAGGGACCTCCTGGGAACCCTCTTCCCTGGGGGGCTCCTGGAGAGAACTGGGGAGAACACTGTGCCCACCCTGCTCAGGAACACCCTGCGAGAGCCCAGAAAGGCTAGTGCCTAGATGACTCCTTAGGGAAGCCTCCCCCACCTCCGGCTGCTGATCAAATTCACGGGCTGAGCCCTCGGGGCTCTTATCCCTGCTCCCCTCTTCCAACAGAGCCTCCTCTTTGACCTCCTGCACCCCACTGTGGGCAGGCTCCTCTACCCCACTCTCCTCTTTGGTGGCCTCTTGCAAAATGTTCTCCATCTGCCCCTCAGCTACTCCAGCTGCAACAGACAGCTCGGCACCACCCAGCACTTTGGTCGGTTTCCCCAGGCTGTCAGGCTCCACAGGCTCCTCCCCAGGACCGGCCAGGGTGCTCAGTTCCAGCGAGCGACGGTGCTCCTGCCACTTCTCGTTCAGGCTTGGGTCACTGCTGCGCCGGCTGGCCAGAGGCACTGTGTTGTCGCAGGCAGTGGTCAGATTGTCAAATGATCGGGTCTTTGGTAGCCTAAAGAAAGGAGTTTGGGGGAAATGAGGATCTGAGGTTGTTCTGGGGCAAGTCAGAGCAACAGGTTTTAACGGGCAGTCATTTCCTCACTGGCTCCATCACAGCTACTCAAGGAGCCGTGGCATATCTGGAATAAGGCTCAGGCTGCAGGCAGGCAGAGCTCCAGGGTGAGACCTTCTACTCTCGGGCACCCCATGCTGAACACATACAGATAAACTAACACCAAACACAGGTTTAGAAAGACAATCTTCATGATACTTCTGCATTTCTCAATTAGTGGCAAAGGAAGGTAGCGTTGCTGATTTTCTGATAGTATAATATTTTAAATTACTCTATTATTCATCAGTCTGAATTCAATAAAGCTAATTCATAGGTTGCAAAGCAGACTATCATCTGATAAAATCTGCCTTTCAAGTGCAAGATGACAAGTCACAGCAGCGAGGCAGGAGCACAAAGCTGTGGCTGCAACTCAAGCCAGAGGGTCACAGGAACCCAGAGGATGTGCTCCATCACTGAGAAACTGCCCAAGAACAGAGTGGAAACAGTGCCCAGTACTCTTCAGGGACGAGGCTCAAGCTATCCAGAGCCTCAGAGCCCAAAACCCTTACACCTTCCCTAAGAAAAGCTCAAGAGCGCTAAGAAAGCTGTGTGAAGCCAGACAATGTCAAAATGTCCGACCATCCCCTACATACACCCCAACACAGGAATACACCCACAAAGGACCTGAGGACTCGGCATCAGCCGCAGGCTCACCGACTCAGGGGCGGATCGTCGGGGCTGGAGCCTGGGGCTGGGTATGGCGCGCAGCTGTCGTCCACGGGGGTGGACGGGGACGGGCAGGGCAGGTACACTGCACTCCACAGCATCAGGTTGCGTACGTGGCACACAGGGTACAGCACCTGAGGAGAGAGTGGGGGGCACGGGTTTAAACAAGTTCCCACAGGTCTGTCAGAAATGTCTAGAAACAAGGGGAAGAGCAAGCACCAAGCAGGAATGCCCAGCATTCCTGCAAGATCTCCAAAAGCCATTACGTGAGTGAATGCACCTCTTATCTGGGGCCAAGAGCAGGCGGTAGACATTTTTCACCCGAGAGCCTCTGCGGGCATGAAAATCTAAAAATGTTTTTCAAAAATCCATTTCTCATTAGTTATTTCTTAGGTCACCTTTACTGAATGACTGGCTTTTCTCAGCTTAATTTGTTGCTTTTACTGCACAAGAAAGTGAGTCATTCTGCTAGATGGTGATTGTCTGTTCCCTGGTACAAAGCTTGGCTTCAGAACACACTGTCAAACCTGTTTTATAGGATCATCTAAATTAATCATGTGGAAAGGAAGGAAAGAAACTTTCTTCCATACTGTTACTTGTCCAGCAGGCACAGGAGACAGAGAAGCAGCTAGCTTCAATCCTTCCTTGGACTACTTAACTGAAGTAAGAAGTTATTCATTAATAGTCCAGTAAATCAATATAACCTCAGATTGGCCTCCTTGTGACTTAGAATTTAAGATGCATTCTGACACGAGGAACAAGACCATGGACCAACGCACAGATGTACATGCTTCCTTTTCTCTGCTTAACAGAAGGTGTTCCTTTGAGGAACAAAGTCTTAAAGGAGCTGCCAGTTCTCCATGTGAGCGGAGAATCAATCAGACAGACATGCCAGTGTCACACTGAGGCAGAAGCTGCAGTGGGTATCACCGCCTGTTGACACTGGGAAGGTGTGGGGGGCCCGCAGCGCCTTCTGAGCTGTCAGGCATCCAGGGAATGACCTAAGTGCCTCTTCCACTTGTCAGGAGATGCTGGGAGTAAGTTAAACTCTGGCAGAGACGCTTAGAAAAGACTCTTATCTACAGTGGCCAAGTAGAGACACGTGTTAGGTCAAACCACCCCGAACAAAGAGGAGTTGGAAGCAGGGCAAAGCATAACCAGAAAACAGGCCTTTCTCGAGACAGAGTGGTTGGGAAAAAATGGAACCAAGCTATCCAGAGACAACCGAGAGGGCTTTGAGAAAACAGTTGCTTCTCGAAAAGGATCCCATGTGTCCCCATCCCTGAATTTACTCTGCTGCTGAGAGCAAAATAGGCTGAAGGATACATACGGCCTCTGACTGAGAGGAATACAGTAGGTTTTTGAAAGCCTTGTTGCCCGCCCGAAGCAGTGACCACACAGAACAAGTCCGCTCCTGAGTGTGCTTCTCTCCTCTCTCCTTGGCGTTGTTGCACAGGAATGTTCCAAAGAGGCAGGAATAGGTATGCTGCACCAGTTTCACCTATGAGATCCAACATGAAGCAAAACCAAGCAAGGGATACATGTTTTCTGGGGGGAAGTCAGCCCAGCAGAGCCACCTTCCCCAACACCCCTGATGTGCACTTTAGTTCACACTCGGGAAGACAGGGGAACCAAGTTGCAGCCTCCTCACAACCCCGACCACCAATCACTCCTGAGTCAAAAGGGCATTGGCACCCCCATCCTCTCAGCCTCCCTGTAAACAACTTCCGAGGTCCTAAGTTAACTGGGCACAGGAGCGGGTCAGTGCGCCACCAAGTCTGAATTGAGCGCATACTTCAGAACAGCTTCTTCAACATGCTGCTGTGGAGCAGCCCAGGCGTGTCTATGGGTGCAGAGAAGCAGCAGTGAGAAGGCCGCTCTCCTGCCCTGGGGGAGGCGTGAGCAGTGCGATGCACACTAAGGCAGGAAGGCAGGGAAGAGGGCCGGAGCACGCGCAGGGCAGTGTGAGAGGCCTCAGTGGCAGGGACCTGCTGAAAAGGGGAGAGCAGAGCACATGCGCACTGGGGGACGGGAGCTGGGAGGCCGTTCAGGCGGCGGCAACCGCTAGCACGATGATCCTGAGGGGAGCACAAGCTTGCAACTGCTGAGCAACTGAAGGAGGCCAGTGTGACGGACGGACACTGCATGAGGTGAAGGACGGGAGGAAATGAGCCTGGACGGTCACCTCTGCAAGAGCCCTGCAGGCCATTTGAGGGACTATGGCTTTTACTGTGTGGAAAAGCAGAGTCACCAGAGGTTTCCCGACAGGAAAGACACAGTCTATGCCATGTTTCAGAAGGACCTCTGAGGCTGCTGGACTCTGTCTGCAACTGGGGCAACAGCACAGGCAGCAGTAAGCTATCAGGTTTTAGATATATTTTTAAAGCAGAATGACAGAATCTGCTGATAGACTGAATGTGGAATATGAAAGGGGAGTTGAGGACAACATAAAAGCTTTGCCCTAAATGAAATGAAGGACTGAGTTGCCATTTGGTGAGAAGGAAGACTTCTGGAAGATCAGTTTTGAGGTGGGGAGATATAGATATTAAGAACTAAGTTCTGAAAATGTTAAGTTTGAAATATCATTAAGACATTCAAGTGGAGATCCTGAGCAGTCACAAGTGGGTATCAGAGCCTGGAGTTAAGTAGAGACAGAGGTCTAGGCTGAAGACTATACACGTGGGAATCACAGATAGCAATTAAAGCCAAAGGACTGGATGAATTCCTAGAGAAGGAGCCTGAACTCTGGGGCATTCCAACATTCCAAAGTGGGGGATAAGGAAGAACCAGCTAAGGAGACAGAAAGGAGCAGCTGGTGAAGCAGAGAACTAAGAGTGTGTGCTAGAAGTCAACTGAAGAAAGTGTTTCAGAAAGGGGTGACTCAAATATGCCAAATATTAATGATGAACCAAAGAAAATGAAGACAAGTCAAAAGGTACAAACTTCCTATTATAAAACAAGTCAGCGGGATGTGACGTGAGTTAGGGGGATCTAAGTCAGGGGGTTGGTCGTAAGAGAGTGAGTAGTACTGTGCTGTGTATCTAAAAGCTGCCAGGAGAGCACATCTTAAAAGCTCTCATCACAAGAAAAAACTTTATCACTATGCATGGTGACAAATGTTAATACTAGATTTTGCAGTATCTTCTAGCAGATATGAGAGTTGGACTGTAAAGAAAGCTGAGCACCGAAGAATTGATGCTTTTGAACTGTGGTGTTGGAGAAGGCTCTTGAGAGTCCCTTGGACTGCAGGGAGATCCAACCAGTCCATCCTAAAGGAGATCAGTCCTGGGTGTTCAGTGGAAGGACTGATGTTGAAGCTGAAACTCCAATACTTTGGCAACCTGATGCGAAGAGCTGACTCATTTGAAAAGACCCTGATGCTGGGAAAGACTGAGGGCAGGAGGAGAAGGGGACGACAGAGGATGAGATGGTTGGATGGCATCACCGACTCAATGCACATGTGTTTCTGCAGATCCCGGCAGTTGGTGATGGACAGGGAGGCCTGGCATGCTGCGGTTCATGGGGTCGCAAAGAGTTGGACACTACTGAGTGACTGAACTAACTAACTAGCAATATATACAAGTATCAAATCACTGCTGTATACCTGAAACTAACAAAATGTTATCTATCAATTATACTGCAAATTTTTTAAAAGGTGACTGAAAATTGATCACTGGGTTAGCGACGTGAAGATCACTGGTGACCTTAACAAGAGCAGCTCTGGTAAAATGGGGTGAACACCTGACTGAACCAGGTTTAAGAGAGAAGGGGAGAAGAATTTGGGAGAGTAAATGTAGTAGACCTGAGGAGCTCTGCTGTGAAGAAATAAGAAATGAGGTAGCAGCTCGAGGGGATGCAGGATCCAGACACAGGTGTGATGAGACAGGAGGCACTGCACCCTGCTTGTACGCCGACGGCAGTGATCCAGAAAAGCGGGAACAGGCCGACAGAGGGCGGGAAGCAGGAACGCTGAAGCCACGAAGCTGAGCAGAGGAGGGCATGGAAGCTGGTGCCCAGGTGGAGGGAGGCTGGAAGAGGGCAAGGCCAGTGTGTCCTCCTTCAAAGGACGGGAGCAGAGAGTGGGGAACAGACCCAGGCGGGTTGGTATGATTGACTGGAGGGTGCAGACGAAAACCTATTGTTTCTATTTTTAACTACTGTTTAGTGCTTCTATTATCCATTTTTAAAGCTACCTTTGGAACAACTCAAAGACTTTACATAAACTTAGTGCACATGGATTCATTAAATGAACAAACACCTGTGTCACCTTTTTTCTTTAAATAAAAAAGGTAAGAAGAGCCCCTTAATTAAATCTAGAAAGGATGCTGTTTAATGTGAAAACTGGCCCACTAACACATACACTGATACCCCTATGAATTTAGAAGGTCCCCAAAATGAAGAATCACAAGCAAAGACTCACAAGGAATGCTTCATTGAACTCAAAAGAGCATGGAAATTGCCTCTGAAGCTGATGAACACAGTCAAGCCACTGCAAAAACACTGGGCAACGCTCGTTCAGATCATCCGAGTTCTCCCCATGACCACACCGGTCAGCAAACTTGTGGCCAAAATCCAGCCACTCCATCTCCACAAGGACCTGGAAACCCTGCAGGGAAGCACCCAGGAGAGACCCGTTTGTGCTTGTCCAACCAAACCATGACTGTCCTGAACCCAAGGTCACCAACAGGAATCCACTCAGCCCATCAGGAGCCCCGACCCAGCCCCACGGCTGAACGACAGGACACATACTGAGGACGGTTTCCCAACTCCCCCGCCTCCACTCCATAGTCAGCAGAGGGGTGGTAACTGAGCGTCGAAGTCTTTGTTAAGACTGCATTTTTAGTGCTTCATTCACTTTAGTCACACTTTTGTCCCCTTCATATCTTATTTTTAAATTTCTTTCATGTTACACTTATGAAATCCTGTTTGTAAAATCTTTCCCTATCCCAGACTTACATATATTTTAGGGTACCTTAAAGGTTTTTCTTGTCTCTCTAACCCAACAGGTGATATTTCACAATAGGGTTCTTTCTCCACAGAACACTGTGGTGATATCTAGACCCATTATCCTAAAAAGCACGTCAAGATCCTTCCTACAGAAACCCCATTTTCCGGGGTAGCCAAAACTTTTCCATGTAGATATTCTGCAAAGGAAAATATGTCTTAGTACCTTGTTATCTACAATCCACCCCCTTTTAAGAGGGATAGGCACTGTGGTAGGTACTACCACAATTTAGCTCAAGGTAAAGGAGCAGTGATTCTAAACCATAGAAATTCCACTTTGACTGGACCGAACCACCTCAACCAAGACTTACCCTAAAACCCTGCCCGGTTTCCCCTGGTGATCCTGAAGCGTTCCGCCCTACCTCTATGGTTCGGTAGTAAGGGTCCAGCAGAAGCTTCGCCAGCGCCACAATCTGGGGGGTGCGGTCCCAGCCGTCGGAACAGTGCACCAGCACAGGCCGCTGGTCGCGGTCCACGGCGTGCACCACCAGGAGCGCCGACTTCAGCAGCACAGACAGGTGGTGGAGCCACTTGGTGCTCTCGAGAGCCGAGAGCCAACTGAAAAACGAAACACAAGGGGACAGGAAATGCTGGTTTTTATGAGACACTGGATCATGCCAAATACCCTCAAACTGAAAAGCAATTCCCATAGACATTGCCCTCCAAATAAACAGAAAATCTGTGTCTTTATAAAGTATGTACAAGGATTAGGCCCAGGCCCTACCATGCAACACAGGAAAGCCTTAGAAATAGGACAGTAATTAACAGGGCCACCTTTTGTTCCAAAATCTTACTGCTAATTACCCAGAGAGAATGAATAATTTTCAGTCTGTAAAGAGTTGTATCTATGCAGTAAAGTTAGTTCTTTCTGGAATTTTCTCCTAAAGAAAAAAATGCAACCACTTCTGAGATGGAAAAGAGAAAATATTTATATTTAATAATCAGCAACTCTGCCTAACAAGTTCTCAAAAAAAAGGAAAACTCAAATATATATGTCTGTGGGGACTCCCCTGGTGGTCCAGTTAAGACTCTGCATTCCCGATGCAGGGGGCCAGGGTTCGATCCCTGGTCTGGGAGCTCGATCCCACATGCTGCAACTACGAGTTCGCCTACACAACTCGAGATCCCACATGCTGCAACCAAGACTTGGCACACACAAATAATATAATTAAATATATTTAAAGCAATATGTGTCTGTAATAAGGTACAGTGGCTTCCCTAGTGGCTCAGATGGTAAAGTATCTGCCTACAATGCAGGAGACCTCGGTTCAACCCGTGGGTCAGAAGATCCCCTGGAGAAGGGAATGGCAACCCACTCCAGTGTTCTTGACCAGAGAATCCCATGGACAGAGGAGCCCGGTGGGCTACAGTCCATGGGGTTGCAAAGAGACAGACATGACCGAGGGACTAACACTTTCACAACAAGATACAAGTTGGATGCCACTCCAAAAACAGTGTCGATAACATCACTTACCACTACTGATCAAGTCTTGAATGTTTATGGATTAGAACTGGGTAGGCCCAAACTAATGATTTAGACTTACACAAATGAGTAGCCAGTGGCTGCACACTGTTACTGGGCTTAGTGAAGACTGTATTCAGCAGGGATCGAAAAAAATCTTTTTTCAAAAGGCCTTCAAAAAGTATCAGATCCCAGGAATTACCCCTTGGGAATAATGACAATAGGTTTTTTTAAATTGTACTGACATTTTGTTTCTTGTGCCCTGCCATGAATTCTACTCCCCACCCCCCACAAAAAGCTCAAATTTCTCGAAAATATCATCAGATCTGTGGTTAAGGCCATAGTCCAGGCCTTCAAACACTGAGTCTGAGAAGGGAATCAATACTTCTGTCAGGGGACTATGAGAAGGCTTTTGCCATGACGAGCCTATAAAGGCCTATTAAACCTTGGGGGATAAGTATGAATTTCTGGAACAGCCCGAAGAGGGGGCCTTTCCAGGCAAACAGACAACGTACTGCAAAAGCGCTGGCTTCACAAGGACTGGCTTGTTCTACCAGCCAGACTGGCTCCTAAGAGGGCAGACACCGTCTCAGGCACAGCTGCATTTGCCCTGTGCAGTGCCTAGCATATACTGAAGGTTCCTACTTTTTAAGTCGTGGGTAAAAGTTCTATCTCAAGACTTTCTATGGCCTATTAAATACCTGAGAAACATTGTTTGCAGGCAGATTCTTTATTCTTATTCCTCATACAGTCTTGAAAAAGCAAACTAAAAGGTGGGACTTAGGAGAACAAATGCCAAGTTACCTCCTGGCCCCTGGAGAAACAGTAAATGAGAACCCGGTTCTCCTGAATCTGACTGACCCATCCTTACAACCCAGTCAGTGTCTCCATGCCTAACACAGAAGCTGCATCCAAAATCTGCCAGCGGAGGAGGTACTGATACTGCACTGATCCTGTAGACTCCCTCGTCCTGTTCTCAAAATCTGAGAGAGAAACACAACCAGGCCCGGCCGGGCCCTCCACAGCTGCAAACAAGTGTCAGGAGGCCGGCTTACAGCTGCTCCCGCCACAGCCATAGCGTCTCTTTATCTACAAGGAAGCGTCGGTAATGCATTATGATCTGTGCCAAATACAGACAAGTCATTTCCTTCTTCCTTTACAACTCCCCTCCCCGACATTCATGTAGACCAAACAAGGGCTAATTCCATCTTCTTGACTCAGGAGCTTAAAAAACAGCTTTTTAAGAAAGACTTTTAACCTATGGAAGATATTAGAGATCAGGGAGTACTGACGCTATCCCTTATATAGGCAGGACAAACTGATAACCACAGAAATCAAGCCACTTGACTCGAGTCACGCAGTCAGTGGCAGGTGCCCTGGACCCTGAGCAGACTCGCTGTGTGCCATCAGTAGGGCAGGGAGCGCTACTAGCTGGGCTCTAAGCTCGTATAGCAGATGCAAACTGCTGACCCTCAGGCAAGACAGCCATCATTTCTTTGGTCAGGCTTTTCCCCAAGGACAACTGCTTCACCCTCTCGGCTGATTGCAACTATGATGAAATTAATCATTTGCTACCAGGAGTTTGTACAAGTGATTCAGGCAGCCACCATTTGATTTAATAAATCAAAGAATGCTGCAAAATTGATGCAATCATGAGATCTACTGAACAGAACTCAGGGAAACTGCTATGGGCTCTAGCACAAACACCAGAAAAGAGAAAACTCTATCTTCTCTGGCACCATTTCTGGCTTCCTGAAATAGTAAAACAGGGGCTTTTAAATATTTATCTGTCCATATTTGTTTTTACAGAGCATTCCTCCTAATTTATCTTGTATTCAAACAGTTCCCTTGTGGGGAGGGGTGTTATTTCACCTTCCTCACAGCAAATGCCAGCCATTCATTTTTAATAAGCAATAAAAATCATGGTAATGTTTTTAGTAAATAAGAAAGTAGTTTAAAATCAGAAGCAAATGTAAAAGGAGCTGATCTCCTGGCATGTTTAAAAGTTTAACCCTTTCTAGAACATGATGAATACACTTGCTCTTCAAGGTAAAACACTCCAGTTCAGAGGAGGTAAGTGTCACTACAGGATGTCAGAAAACAAAGAATTAAGTTACTCTGAGTCAAAAACGTAGAGAAGAGAAAGAGGAGGACCCAGAAAAAGTAAGGCAGTGGCGCTTCTGTTCTGAGGGTTGAGACCTGTTCCTTGCTGCACATTTTCAAACCTTTCAAAAGGCTAGATTTTACTCCCAGCTCCTCCTTTTTGCTGAATGATCTTCACACAGGAAGGAGAACACCACCCATGGACTCATGGTAAAACTGAAGTTTACCCAAAAAATAGCAAGACCCCACCAACTCATTAAAAAAGAAAAAAAAGGGCACTGCAAACTTAAAGCCAAGGCCAAGGTCTTACTTTCCCGGATCTGGCATCTGAGTGCACAGCAAACGCAGAGACTGAAAACTCCTCCGAATCGAATGAATATTTGCCATCCCCATAAAAACAACTTCACAGTTTGGGTAATACTCTGGAGAGAACAATAGAGAGAACACAAATATGGTGAATTTAACATCCACAACACCAAAGTTCAAAAGGAGCAAACTAGCTATAAAACAAATCCACTGTAGCTACTGACTAATGAAATACTGGTGTTTGGATGACTACTAGCCCAGTCCTTTAATGATGAGATGAAAACAGAGCTTGATTTTTAGCCATCTTTTCAAAAAGGAAGGATTTGTGAAAAAGATGTGTGGATGTGTCAGTCGCTCAGTTGTGTCTGACTCTGCGACCCCATGGACTGTAGCCTGCCAGGTTTCTCTGTCCATGGAATTCTCCAGGCAAGAATACTGGAGTGGATTGCCATTCCCTTCTCCATGTGAAGAAGAAACTGACATAAAATAGAAGCTTTTATTAAATTTAAAAAAAAAAAAAAAAAAGCTGTGTACTTCCACTTTAGGGCTTCTCAGGTGGCTCAGTGGTAAAGAATCCACCTGCCAATGCAGGAGATGTGGGTTTGCTCCCTATGTCAGGAAGATCCCCTGGAATAAGAAATATCAACCCACTCCAGAACCCTTGCCTGGGAACTCCAACGGACAGAGGGGCCTGGTGGGCTGCAGTCGATGCAGTCACAAAGAGTTAAACGTGACTGAATGACTGAGGGCACACGCGCACACACACACACACACACACACACACACTCTTCTACCTTACCCCAGGTTTACTTCTTGGGCCTCTGCTAACTTGCATCTCTGGAATCTATAAGAAGAACCTACCAGAACCATGTATTTATGCATTCAAACTCGGTGCTCAAACTGCTTTTTCCAGCAATTAGTTCACACCTGAATAAGGAACTTAGTGCTCTACCTGCTCCATCGGCCCACAACTGGCACCCAGGAGGCCCCTCCTTGGAGAAAGGCCCCTCCTTGCAAACAGTAGGGGTGCTCTAAGTCAGGACTGAGGTGCTTCACTAGAGTTTTGTATTTACTTCAATTTCTACCCCATGTTTTTCAAGTAAAAGCCATGTGAGGACTTTTCTATGGGGCCAGTGATGAGCATACCCAATGTCAAACACAATAAAAAGCTTTTAGAAGGCTGAGAAATCAAGCCACCAAAGCAGCAGCTTCCAAACTTAACAGGCCTTCTTAAGGGAGAGGACTGACTTTCCTTATCACCAAAAGGCTGGTACCAGGAAGGAAGAATCTGTGGTTTCACTGCACTCCCTCCTCCATTTCTCCCACGAGAAGAGCATGCAGTACTGTGAATCCAAGGAGCTGCGGCTCTCTCAGGACAGCCTGCGGAACATGGCTTTGCATTCATTTCAAAGTTGAGAACTAAGACCCAGTCGGGCATGGGCTGGACTCCCAAGGACAGAAGCACCGTGCACCTCACCTGGGCATTCACAACCTCCTCCTTTGGCTCGGTTTGCCACCGCGGCTGCATAGGAGCGTGCGTCCAAGATCAAAAGCTTCTGTGGCTGGATGGCTAAACTCTCTGCTCCTGAAGCATTTGACAGAGAAGAATCTGGGGACATCAGGAGCAGGAAGAAAAAGCGAAATGAACCTGTCTCTCCCAGAATTGTTGCAAAATAAAAAGGACAGGCACTTATTACCATACCCCAAAAACTCGATTAAGTGAAGTCCACCTAACCCAAACTACCTAAATACAATGGGACTTCTCTCCCGAGGTGTTTTCTATTTTGCCTACCATCTCTGATACTTCGGTTCTACCTAGAATGACTACAATGAAAGCCCAGTGTTTCCCTCATGGTCTGGAAACACTGTATAGGTCCCCTATCACATGCACAGTCCATCTTGTCACAACGGCAGAAAGACAACACTCTAGTGCTCTTAACCAAGTTTGAAAGAGAAGGTCTTCTGGTTTTTGCCAAGACCCATGACTCCTCAAACGATCCCACTAACTGAAGCTTCACTCTCACTCTTCTATGAAACCAAATTCTGTCTTAAAAGAAAAAGGTCATTTCAAGAAAAGTTTCTCAGATGCTATAAACACTTGCTGCCAGAGGCCCAGGGACTCCTTACCGAACTCCACATCAGAGAGGTCTCCTGCACAGGGGAAGTCCCGGGGACTGTTCCTAGCCGATGGCTTGCTGCCACCGGATCGGGAGTCGGAGGCACAAGCTTTGGCTACGGACTGCACCAGGTGCTCATCGTCGGCGTTCCTCCAGCCCCACCAGCTGACCTCTGGCTGTCCGCAGCGGGCAATGACGGCTCCGTTGCTCTGGTGCCTGTGCGGGGAACAAGACGACAGCTGCACCCAACCCTGTGGCCCCATTCGGATATTCTGAGCTCATACACAAAGCGACACAGGAGACTTTAAATGCCTTAATGAATGGTTTGACTACAGGTATGTGATGGGTTAACTTCAAGGCCTCCCAGGGCAGAAGTCTTATAAACCATCAAGAATAATGAAATCTATCTGGATCTTTCTGGATTATCATACCATTTTAGAGACCTTTGTAGAATAAACCAACGAAATGATAAATGTGTATTCTTACAGAAAACAAAATATTCATAAAGAATATATGAATAAGTACTTTTGGAAAATTAGGTAAAAAATAAAATACCAACACCACACTAATTCTGCTACTTAATAATGAAGCATTAATCGCTTTTTAATACTACACCTGCATATCCAAGCTTAATGGATGCTAAGACAAACATCTGTTTCCTCCTGACTTCTGAGGACCCAGCATAGCAACTTGCAATTATGGCTGGCTTGAGGATTCTTTTCAAAACAAGATCCCACATTTGGGACTGAAATATTTACCTGGCCCACAGTGGACTGCTTTACAAAACCTCCTGAGATTTCATGAGTCACAACTGCTCTTACTATAGGCAGATAGCTAAATGAGCCAGTTATCCTTCCGTAAACTCTTAGAAGGAAATGAATAGCATAAACATCAATAAGCCATACTCTGATAAGATCCTTTTTCACGAAAAAAAAGACCAGAAATCATACTCATTGTCTATCCAAGCTTTTCCTAATTAGGAATTTTAGTAAGGTAATTTTAGCAGCTAAGAAGTTGTAAGGGTAATGTAATTTGGTGACAAAAAGGAATCAAGCTCTAATACATATCACAACATGGATGAACCTTGAGTATATTATTGCTCCAAAGTGAAAGAAGTCAATCACAAAAGACCACATTATGATTCCATTTATACAGTGTCCAGAACAGGAAGATCTATAGAGACAGCGTGTAGATTTACTGATAACCCAGAGCTAGGGAGTGTGAGGAGGGAACGGGGAGTGTCTGCTAATGGGTCTGGGATTTCTTTTTAGGGTGGGGAGAACGTACTAAAGTAAGTGTAGTGACGGTCATACAACACAGTGAATATACTTAAAAACACTGAGCTATACACATTAAAAAAAAAAGGTGAACTGTATGTGACATCTCAATAAAGCTGTTTAGATGTTATAAAAGTAGTCAGTTCACTATAGAAATAAATGAGTAAAAAGCTAGTAAGCAAAAAATTTTAATATCTCCCAAATTCTATATCCTAGAGAGAATAGTCAATGTTCTTTACTCCCATTAAAATTGTTTCCAAATACACATTCATCCACATAAAACATATGTGGATGTTTTATGCACAGATGGGTTTTTAACAGACTATTGCATCTATATGTCTTGTTCAAAGGACAATGTGAGAAAGTTTTTTGTTTTTAATCCTAAAACTCATAAACAATAAAATTAAATTTGGCAACAATAAATTCCACTGGAATCATCAGTTTGTTTGTTGTTTTTAAATCCTCCCTCATTAGGAGAGACAAATAATAGAAAGTGCTCGTGTACTGCCAACACAACAATTAGGTCAACTGCTGAACGGCCAAACTATAAACGAAACCTCAGTGATTCTTAAAGGGCCTACTAGCATACAATAATAGATGCTGGGTAACCAATGAGCTGAGGGGCGGCAGCTCTCTACAGAATAGGCTGGTGGGGCCTCTGCTGCACAGCCTTTTTTTCCGAAATTTTTCCCAGCAACGCTTGAGAAGAACTATAGATGGCACTCTTCAGCCTGGGTCTTGGGTTTTAAGGGTCATCGTATGACAGCTAGATCACAACTGAATTGCTGCAAAAAGCAGCTTCTGCAGTCATCTAAATGCTTTAGGTAGCATGAAAGAGAACAAGAACACTGTAGCTAAAAATCACTAGAGTGTTTCTATCATTTTAAAACAGAACCAGGAAAAATAAAACTTAAGATGTTCAATGGATGAGTCCCCTACTAAACAGTGAATTCTTCAATTTCACATAGAGAAAGATACAAATGTTTAAACTATCCCAAAGTTAGTATTAGTCAAACTCCCTAAATGACTAGAAAAGTTGCTAAGTCGTGTCCAACTCTGTGACTCCATTGACCGTAGCCCTCCAGGCTCCTCTGTCCATGGGACATCCCAGCCAAGAATACTGGAGTGAGTTGCCATTACCTTCTCCATGAGATCTTCCCGACCCAGGGATGGAACCCGGGTCTCCTACGTTGCAGCAGATTATTTACCGTCAGAGCCACCAGACAGCCCCATGACTAGAAGTTTCTAAGAATCACTCAATGCAGAGTGAGAGAGCTGTGACTTGCACTACAGATGGGCAGCCTTGGCACTGTCTTGCCGTGTTAACGCAATCTCCATCTTCAATAATAAAGCCAATTAAGCACTCTCTCGTCACCATGGGAGAAAGCACTGATCAGATGCTGGTTCAATGTGGTGCTTTCAAGTAAGTGCGGCCAGCAACCTCAGGAGTCATTAGCGATCTACAGACAACTACATTCAGTAAACACATGTTGGATTCAGAAGCATCTTGCCACCTGAGCTAACAAAGCTCATTCCCTCTGGCATAAACTCTGGAAGGGAAAAGAAGCTTCCCATGTTTATTGTAAGTCTTTCTTCGGCCTACACTTTTAGGCCTCTCTACCAACAGGAAGAATTTCACTGAAAGACCCTTGCTTTGAGATGAGAGTCCTTTCCCCTTACGCTCAAAGTCAGCAAACTCCGCAAATGACAGGGCTGCTGATCTAACACAGCTGCTGGCCGCACAGCAGCAGCTGGCGGCTTTCCCTATTTGAGCTGGGCCGATCACTGATAAGACTCCTAAATCCTTTCAGCTTGCGCTGCTCTCTAATTCCTGTGTCAACCTTACCACTTGAATGATAGGTAAATTTGGTGACCTACTTTTCTAGAGGTGTCTGAAAACAACAGTGATGAAAACTGAGATTGAAAATTTAATGGGTTTCCCTGGTGGCTCAGATAGTAAAGAACCTGCTTGCAATGCAGGAGACCTGGGTTTGATCCCTGGGTTGGGAAGAACCCCAGGGGAAGGGAATGGCTACCCACTCCAGTATTCCTGCCTGGAGGATTCCATGGACAGAAGGGTCTGGCAGGTTACAGTCCAGGGGGTCACAAAGAGTCGGACACGACTGAGAGACTTTCACTGGGCCAGAAGCAACTGTGTACTTTCACATCTCTCCTTCTTTGGGATGGCCACTAAAATCTGCCTTCCATGGACTAAGAAAACAAGCTGGTTACCTCACTAGGAATTACACAAGAAGTTTTAAACCCCTTCTTACCACCTCAGTATTTCAATGGACTTCTTCCTGGCATGAGCTTCTAACTAAGCCTCACTGGTTTGGCCCAAATTCAAGGAGAGTCCATCAAGTCCGCAAATGGGGAAAATGAAATGGGGACTGTGAATATTACAAGGACATCTGAAATTGTTCCAAAACATGAGGGAATGACTTCTTAAAAACTTCACATGATTTGTGAGAACTCAGCTAGATAGTCACTGAATCATAAAAGCAGCCCTCAGGAATACAATCTACTCCAGACACTGATTAGGAAGCCTTGTCTTACAGAGTCATTCAGATGTCAGAGCATACCTGTGAACTGAGAACATCATGGGAACAGACTGAGGTCAGTCAGGGAACTTGCTCAAGGTGCCACAGCAAGGCAGAGAGAAGACTTGAGTTCTAACACCTGTGCTTGTTACCACACCACCACCCCTTCTAGAATTTGGCTCCCTTGACTCTCCTGCCTCTGATCTCCAGTGTCTTCTAACCAGCCAAGCGCTACCCTTCTCTAAATGCTCCCTCTCAAAACAAACTTCTTCCATGTGGCAATATTTTAACCACAAAGACAATCACAAATCTACATCCCCCATTCTCACTTTCCAGGACTCATCTCTCTCAATCCAAAGGTCATCAACTGAAGCTAAAAGCAGTGACTACATTATCTTCCCATAGGATGTCAGAAGAGAGCTTGCCTGGTGGCTCAGTGGTAAAAAATGTGCCTGCCAATGCAGGAGACACAGGTTCGATCCCTTGTCCTGGAAGATCCCACAGGCTGTGGAGCAGCTAAGGCCCCTGCGCCACAGCTACTGAGCCTGTGCTCTAGAGCCTGGGAGCCACAACCACTGAGGCCCACTGCCCTAGAGCCCAAGGTCCGCAACGAGAGAAACCACTGCAATGAGAAATCTGCGCACCACAACGACAGGAGACCCCACTCGCCTCAACTAGAGGAAAGTCCATGCAGCAACGAAGACCCAGCGTAGACATAAATAAACATTTAAAAAAAACAATGTCAGAAGGATCTTAAAATAGCAAATCCAGCCATTTTTTAATCAAAACTTTCTTTTCAGTGTCAATTGAATCATCAGGTAGAGTTCTAGTGAAGTACTGACTGGTACATGACTGGATGAGCAACTTAAACAGTAAGGAAGTATGCAGTAGCCTGGAGAGCTCCCTGAACCAACCCCACCCCACCCCCAGGTTAGCAGCGCCAGAGCATAGACCAAACGCACAGGGCGGCAGCAGCAGACCGAGCTGGGCCTGGCCAGGCTTCCTCACCTGTAGACGACAGCAGGGATGCGCTTCCAGGACCGGAAGCCTGCAACACTTTCCAGTTCTTTGTCAGTGATCCAGGCAGGCACTATGAGCTCCTGTGGATAGCTCCCACACAGCCTAACAGGGATGGTGAGGAAGAGGGAAAAGGGAAAGAGGAGGAGAGACTCAAGTGAGCCAGGGTAAGGGTGTGCATCAAGCTACCCCAGAGACAGTTAAAAAGGCAGCAAGGAGCAAGATTTGAAGTTCCGCCCTGCTTAGTGGAGTGGGTTGCCCTAAGTGTTATATACGTCAAGTGATACTATCTTGGGTTGTTCCACTTGATGCTGCCTTTTGGAAATCTGGCCATCTTAACAATCAATAAAAAAAGGGAGTTGAGAGGCACTCACTCTACTGTAACTGTTGTAACCAATACATGGATCATTTCTAACTACACAGGTACCCAGTTCAACTGCAGAGGTGGAAGTCTGTGTTACTCTACCTGGCCCTCAGTCTTTCAGGGAAACATAAGAAGTGCAAGAGCCCACAGTTTCGACTTCCCAGAGACCTCATAGGATTACTAACATGCTGTCTGATGTGAACCAGACAAGGTGTCCTAATTGTAGGTAACAGGTGCAGCTATGGGTATACAGATGCAGCACGGTGGGTCAGCCTCATATGCATACACAGTCACAGCCCCATTAAGCCAAGTCAGTGATGTGAGTATACTATTAATCATCATTTCTATAAAACACACTTCAGAACTACACTCGGAGGGGGGGGAAGCCAGTTTTTTTTTAATTTAATTTTTATTTTATCTTACAGTTGACTTACAGCGTTGTGTTTAAAAAAGCTGCTTTCATTAGGGAAAATATTAGTAGGTGTTTTGTTTGTCTTACTTCACTCAATATTTGGATCACTATACTCCTGTCCTCTAAGTATTACATTACCCAGTAGTCAGCTCTTTACCAAGTGAGAGCTGCTCACTTGGCAGATAAGCAGTCTCCAGTATAGGAAAGGTGGGTTATATGTGAGCAAAGCCTGTCGCAGCCTCAGGCTCCCTGAGGACCCCCTCCCACCTTCATTCTCTCCTTTGACTTGTCAGCTGAGAACAGGCCAAGGTATGACACATCTGTAGCTCCTGATTCTTGGCAACACCTCCTTGGCCAAGGTCCATGTTAAGAGCTGTATATAGTAATTAGCTGTAGTTTTTCCAGCAAAAAATGAAATGCTCTGACGGCTACCCACAAACAGTCCAAGAAAATAGCTATCATAATCTGAGGCAGTTGGAAAGATAAGAGAGTGATTAATGTCTCCAACTGCTGTAGGGAAACTTAAGAGGAGAAGGATATGTTAATTTAAAAATTCTGGACAGTTTTCTTTCATTTTATAGAAATTTGAATCACCAAAATCATAGTTAATTAACTGCCCTTCCCTATCAAAGTTCTTATACGTTCCAAGGAAATATTTAATAATGGTTACATTAGTTTTTAAAAGTTACACAATCATAGCTATGACATTAGTTTTAGATCAATGAATTAATGAACAGAATAAGACTTAAGCCTTTTCATATGATCTGGGGTAAAAGTACGTAAAAACCAGCTCCTAAGTGTTTTATCGAGTAGTGATAAGGACAACAGAAACTGCCTGCCTATAGGTATTTAGACGTACATGTGCCAGAAGAGAGGCCTGGAGGGGAATGGAAGGAAAACTCCAGGATCCTACTAAGTAAGAATCTCTTTCCACTCCAGTGATAGCAATGGAAACAGAAGGCTCAACAAGTACTCTGAAAATCACGCACTTATATTTAATAAATAAAACTCTGTTTTGAAGAAAAATTTTAAATTCAAATGTTCTGCCACATGAGAATTGGGGTTTCTTGAAAAGGCAGCGGTCATGGAACACAGGCCACAGGGACCAAATACAACTCACTTGTACTTCTCATTGATGTTAGAAATCCTCCAGGCGTTGTTCATATCAAAACCCATCCGCTCCACCTCGTTTTTAAACCTTGACGTTACATGTTCCCCTAGGGACCAAAGACAGACAGGAGAAAGGAAGAAATGAGTACGATTTTGCAAAACAGGTGGAATAAAAGCACTGGTACCCTTAGTTTTTTTTTTTTAAGTATTGTAATAAATACCATATTTAGTTTTAAAAAAAATCTCCTGCTGGGCTAAGATTATAAAAAAATGAGGAAATTAATTCTGATCAAAAATATTATCTCTTCAATTAAAAATAAATTTAAAACATTAAAAAGGAATTGATATTATCTCATCTAATCACTACTATCAAATTTAAGGGCAGTATCACTGAGCGCATGTTACAGAGGATAAAACAGACTGGGGAGATTATTACGGCAGCTCTGTCTGATCCCAAAACCCACGTTCTTGTCACTATACTGGCTAGCTTCCTATTTCCACACTCAGACTGATGGTATACATAATAAATAAAATCAGTAAGTTCACCAAGACGAGTAATATGGATCTGTAACTCCTGATGAGAAACCCTCTGGGCCAGATTTCAGAAATTGAGCTTTCTGGATTTTAAGGTGGTATATGTATTATCAGTTCAGTTGCTCAATCATGTCCGATTCTTTGAAACCCCCTGGACTGCAGCACACCAGGCTTCCCTGTCCCTCACCAACTCCTGGAGTTTGCTCAAACTCAATGTCCATCGAGTTGGTGAAGTCATCCAACCATCTCATCCTCCGTCGTCCCCTTCTCCTCCTGCCTTCAATCTTTCCCAGCATCAGCATCTTTTCAAATGAGTCAGTTCTTGGCATCAAGTGGCCAAAATATTGGGAGTTTCAGCTTCAGTCCTTCCAATGAATATTCAGGACTGATTTCCTTTAGGATGTACTGGTTGGATCTCCTTGCTGTCCAAGGGACTCTCTCAAGAGTCTTCTCCAACACCACAGTTCAAAAGCATCAATTCTTTGGCACTCAGCTTTCTTTATAGTCCAACTCTCACATCCATACATGACTACTGGAAAAACCATAGCTTTGACTAGACAGATCTTTGTTGGCAATGCTGGGTTAATGATCTCAAAAGCATTAAACAAACATTAACATCTTTACAGTGCAAAACATGGATAACTCAAACTAAGTGGGTTAAATAAAGCAGCAAATAGCTAGCTCAGATAAAGTCAAATCACCAAATAAAATTAAAATCTTTGATTTTCAGAACCTTATAGATTACAGAATTGCAGTTAAAAGATCATGGGGTTCCCTGGTGGCTCAGTGATAAGGAATCTGCTTGTCCATGCAGGAGATATGAATTCAATCCATGGTCCAGGAAGATCCCACATGCCTTGGAACAGCCAGGCCTCTGTGCCACAGCTATGAAGCCTGTGCTCCAGAGCCCAGAGTCGCAACTACTGAACCCACAAGCTGCCAACTACTGAAGCCTGCACTTCTACAGCCCATGCTCTGCAACGAGAGAGGCCACCGCAATGACAAGCCCGTGCACCATAGCTAGAGAATAGCCCCCACAAAAAGCCAAGCAATAACAAAAACCCAGCACAGCCAATAAATAAATAAAAGATCATAAGACTTTAACTGCCTGTATCCATGAATCTCAAGAAACACCATACTTCTAATTAGAACGCCGAGCATTTATAAGAACATCCACCCAAAACAAGTATAACCTGCCTACAATTGCCTTCATGGATTTGGCTCCTTCTTCCTTAAGACAGCGAGCTACAAAGGCAGAAATGAACTAAATATAAAAGTCATTAAATCTGAAATATTTCCTTCCATGAGAACAGAGGCCTAGAACAGTAATTTTATGAAGAACAAACAACAACAAACCACTCAGCAGTCCCTCTAACATATATAGCATTATAGGCTGAAAAGTAAACACTGGCAGGGTCTGGGAGAAACTACAGTGACAAAAGCACAGAACAGCCGGCCCTGGTGATCAAAGCTTTGCTCTCCCTGGGAGAAGAGCTTCAGAACAGGAAACAGCAATTACCTCAATGAAGGACAAGTCTATAAAACTATTTCCCATTTAAACTGCTCTTCTTGAGCTTAAACTAGGTATTGTATGTTTCCTGAAGGAGAGCTATAAAAAGATGAGGTTCAGAGATGCAAGAGGAAATAATCAACTGAATCTATTCCATTCTGGCAAAGTTTTAAAAGCGATATAATCTTTCAAACAGGAAAAAGCTATCTGAATTGGGAGTGCCATCTGTCTACAAACTGTAAGGAATGGTGATCATCAAGAATTCTAGACAGGGAGTCTTTTCACTTATAATCACAATACAAAAGCTGTAAAACTATGGCCACTTCTAAGTTCATTAACTAATGACAAGTTTTCTCCCAACTTGGAATACAGTTCCAAGTCTCTGAAAAATGTAAAAAGGTATTTACTTAGTGGTCATTTACATTAGTACCCCTATCTTAATGGACACCCAGACACCCTCAATAGAACCCTATAAATTCAAGAGTAACCATCTCCACCTCCCTCCCCTCCTCCTCGGGCAGTTTTCTACATAGAACCACTGCCCAAGAATGGGTTTAGAATTCCCATTCCCAGCATGAAACTGAGCTACAAACAAACATATACTGAGTAGCCATCATTTAAAAAAATCTGTTATTTCAAGTTCCTTGAGAACAAAGAATGAGTTTAAATTCTCTTTGTATTCTCTAAAGCAGTGACTTCATCAACTTGGAATCCAAACCATCACAACCTACAGTAAGAATGTTTTACACCACAATTCAACACAATGTATTTTTTAAGAGTTTCATAAAACAATACTGACCCTTGCTATGTGTGTGACTCATTGATGTTTTCTATCCTAAGTGTTTCATTTCATACTTCATTCCTTAAAACTTCGATTTCATGACCCACTGGTGGATCACAACCTGCTGTTTGAAAACCATTGCTTGAAAAAAAAACTGAGCAGCAGACTTTACATACACAGAGTAATTCAACTGGCTTTTGCTAAACTGTTAGAAGTTTACTTGTGCTCATCCTGCCAGAAAAGTGCAAGCCAAGCACAAATATTGCTGGGTTTTCCTTAAGAACTCCCATCTTAGAATTCTCATATCTCCAGCAATTCAACATCAGATATGCTGTAATACCCCAATTTATTTGTTGCTTTTTATTTCCATTTCGACCCTTCCTATGGGCCTTCCCCATCCCCAAATGAGGTCTGTACCTCTTTAACGTTTTGTATTTCTTATACTACATACAGTCCAGCAATTATTTTAATGAGAATAAAAACTTTTCTTTAAAGCAGTAAGTTCCTCTACCATAAATACAGTTATCAACCAGCAGTCTACAAAAATTTCCCCCCAAAAGTCTAGCTCCCGGGGTGATTCTGAGTACTCACTCACACCTACAGTCATATGTAACCTAAAGGCCTGGGGCAGAAGGGCCAGGCCCGTACCCAGGACGTGAGGAAGATCAGTACCTGAGTCAGAGAAGGTGAGAAACAGCCTCCAGATTTTCAAATATGGAGAGAAGAACCCTTCTTTTCTGTGAACTGAGGGCCCAGTTCAGTTGTCTAGATGTACAATTACTGGACTGCGATCAAACTCGGAAGGCAGACTGCTGACAAGGGCTTTTACTTCATCTAAACAGGCAGCTGCACAACAGTATATGGCCCAGAGTCGTGCTGTTCATGGTTAATCAAAAGGTGCTTATCAGGCAATTCACAGAGAAGAGGTCAGAGAGGCGGGTCTGATGCTACTAAACTAGCAACTCAATTGCCCAGTCATCTGTCAGACTCCAGATTAAAAGCTCACATACAGAACTACCGCCAAGAAGACAGCTAAAACGAGAAGGATGTTGAGCATACAGCTTGAGTCCATTCTTATTTAGACTTTGAAATGGGGCTAACAGCAGAGTCAGGAGTTTTGCAATGAACTCCAACAGCATTATGGAGACTTCCTCCAAAACAGATTAAGACTTAGAGCAATGTGGCCACAGGATGGCTGGCTAATTATGACAGGTTCAACAGTCAGAAACTAAGATTCACACGAATACAAGGTAATGATATAATAATTTTCCCATTTCCCTCCTCTCTGACACATTCTACTCTTAATAGGCTAGGCAGAGAAGAGTCCATAAAAGGTTTTAATAACTTCTGAAAGACTAAACTAACTTTTACCCTTCAGAGTCTATGCCTGTGATCTCATGTGCTGGGGCAGGTTAAAAAATAGCATGACTTTGAAACATCTCAGGCGCCGTCTCACCTAAAGATGACTTAAAAGAATGTGGTTGTCTGGTCTGCTCCTAACTGGTGAGTAATACTGTAGCCACTACCAATACTCAACATTATTGGGTAGAGACAGAAGAACTAGGTTGACTGGCTCTAAAAATGCCACCACAGTATTTTTCAAGGGCAAGTTTTCCTCTGTACTTCACAGTGAAAATATATGAAAGGAAAAAGGCATACATATACATACGTATTCAAACCAAGTCACTGAAGTTCAGTAAGACTGCATATGACCTGCAGCAGGTTGACTTCAGTGTGGAACATACATATTAAAAACAAAATACAACCTTTAATCCTAGAGTCAGTTCCAATCAGTTACAATGGTATCATTTTATATATTCATACTTTCCAAAATGTTTTCATAAGCATGATACTTAGGAGGCACTCAAGCATTCACTGAACTGAAACAGAGCTGATTTTCAGAATATACAGATCAGCTTGGGCAGGAAGAAGAAATATGTCCCACACTTTGAAGAACACAGGAAACTGAAGTAAAGAGAGGACACATGGCTTGCCCGGCGCTGTTTTAAAAATTAAATGGTAGAGTATAGGTTTGAATTCCGGTTTTCTAGTCCCTAAATCAGTATTTTGCCCCCCCAAATGCCTCCATCCACAAACCCATGAAAAAAACAGGAAACTGTGGATGTCCTGGTGGCCAACGAATACCAAATATCTTCAAGGAAAGAAAGGTCTGGGAACTAAAATCATCTCACCTCAAGACAAAGCCATCTATAAATAATAAACAGGAATTAAGTTCTGACCTGGTACATCTTAGGAATATTCTAAGAGTTGACTCAAATCCTAAAGAAATTAAATTATCAAGGAAATAAGGAATCACCTAACGATGAGGAATTTACAGTCTGTGGTTGTGAGAGAAACAGGTTAGGAGAAATTCAAGCCTTCTTAACTAAACACTGTTAACTAAAACTAAATACTGTTAACTAAAGCCCAAAACTAGGGAATGCCTTTTGGAATTAAGAGCCTTAAATAAATCAAAGTTCTTATATAACATAATACAAGGTACACACAATAACTTAACATAATACAACAAGGTGCACCCGATAACTTCATTATCCAAGGAGACAGCAGAGATTAAACAATACTTAAGACGTACTGGGGGGCTTCCCTGGTGACTCAGTGATTAAAGAATCCACCTGCCAATGCAGCAGACCCAGGTTCGATCCCTGATCTGGGAAGATGCCACACGCCATGCAACAGCTGACCCCGCAGCACCACATTTAATGAGCCTGGGCTCCAGGCCCTGGGAGCCGCTACTACTGAGTCCAGGTGCTGGAATTCTCGAAGCCCACACTCCACAACGAGAGAAGCCACAGCAATGAGAAGCCTGCACGCTGCAACAGAGTAGCCCCCACCGGCCACTACTAGAGGAAAGACTGCACAGCAACAAGCACCCTGTACAGCCAAAAATAAATAAATATTAAAAGAAAAAAACAAGACTCCGCCTTGCACCCAGATTCCCTGGTCTGGGAAGATCTCATATGCCAGAGAGCAACTCGGCCTGTGCACCACAACTACTGAGCCTGTGCTCTAGAACCCGCGAGCCACACCTACGGAAGCCCACACGCCTGGAGCCCATGCTCCACAGCGAAAGAAGCCACTGCAAGGAGAAGCCGTGCACTGAAATGAAGAGCAGTCAACTAGAGAAAGCCCAGGCACAATCATGAAAACCCACCACAGCCAAAAAATAAAGTCTGAGAAATGTGCATTAAAAAAAAAGGAAAATATGTAATGGGGACTTCTCTGGTTGTCCAGTGGTTAAGATTCCGTGCTTCTACTGCAGGAAGCACAGATTTGATCCCTGGTCAGAGCAATGAGGGAGACCTGGGTTCGATTCCTGGGTTGGGAAGATCCCCTGGAGAAGGGAAAGGCTACCCATTCCAGTACTCTGGCCTGGAGAATTCAGTCCATGGACTGTATAGTCCATGGGGTCGCAGAGTCAGACATGACTGAGCGACTTTCACAGGGAATTAAGATCCCATATGCCGTGTGATGTGGCCAAATAAAAACAACTTAAAAAAAAAGATGTAATGGCTAAAAATTTAGCAAATATACATGTAAAATTCACAAATTAATTGGATTTAAAATTACTTTAAAAACTCAAAAAAAAAAAAAAAAACCTGAAAAGACCCATTAACAAACAAAAAAAACCAATGGCATATAGAGAAGGAAAAAGAAAGATGGAACAGATAAAGAAGTGAAGTGAGAGAGTGCTTAGGTACATTTTCATCACCTTCCAAGGCCCCTTGTCGGTGATTTGTGGGAACCACTGTGGGTTCCCCTGGCTGACCAGGCTTGTGGGAGGCTCAGATTCCTAAGACTTTCCCTGAGGCTCCCCAAGGGCAGCTGCCTGTTTTTCACCTCATATCCACAGCACATCTTACAATCAGTTCCCAATAACTAAGAACTGCTTTCAAGTTCTGGCTCTGTCAATGCCCTGCAGTTCAGTTCAACTGCTCAGTCGTGTCCAAAAAACTCTTTGCAACCCCATGGACTGCAGCACCGCCAGGCCTCCCTGTCCCTTACCAACTCTCGGAGCTTACTCAAACTCATGTCCATCGAGTCAGTGATGCCATCCAACCATCTAATGCTCTGTCGTCCCCTTCTCCTCCAGCCTTTTCAATCTTTCCAGCATCAGGGTCATCTCCAATGAGTCAGTTCTTCACGTGAGGTGGCTGAAGTATTGGAGCTTCAGCTTGAGTCCTTCCAATGAATATGCAGAACTGATTTCTTTTAGGATTGACTGGTTTGATCTCCTTGCAGTCCAAAGGAATCTCAAGAGTCTTCTCCCAACACCACAGTTCAAAAGCATCAATTCTGCAGTGCTCAGCTTTCTTCATGGTCCAACTCTCACATCCGTACATATGACTACTGGAAAGACCATAGCTTTGGCTATACGGACCTTTGTCAGTAATGTCTCTGCTTTTTAATATGCTGTTGAGGTTGATCATAGCTTTTCTTCCAAGGAGCAAGCATCTTTTAATTTCATGGCTGCAGTCACCATCTGCAGTGATTCTGGAGCCCCCAAAAATAAAGTCTGTCATTGTTTCCCCATCTATTTGCCATGAAGTGATGGGACTGGATGCCATGATCTTCCTTTTTTGAATGTTGAGCCAGCTTTTTCAGCCTCCTCTTTTACTTTTATCAAGAGGCTCTCTAGTTCTTCTTCGCTTTCTGCCATAAGGGTGGTGTCATTTGCATATCTAAGGTTATGATGTTTCTCCTGGTAATCTTGATTCCAGCTTGTGCTTCATCCAGCCCCGCGTTTTGCATGATGTACTCTGCATATAAGTTAAATAAGCAGCGTGACAATATACAGCCTTGACGTACTCCTTTCCCAATTTTGAACCAGTCCATTGTTCTATGTCTGGTTCTAACTGTTGCTTCTTGACCTGCATACAGATTTCTCAGGCAGGTATGGTGGTCTGGTACTCCCATCTCTTGAAGAATTTTCCACTGTTTGCTGTGATCCACACAGTCAAAGGCTTTATCGTAGTCAATGAAGATGTTTTTCTGGAATTCTCTTGCTTTTTCTATGATCAAACAGATGTTGGCAATTTGATCTCTGGTTCCTCTGCCTTTTCTAAATCTAGCTTAAACAGCTGGAAGTTCTTGGTTCATGTACTGTTGAAGCCTAGCTTGGAGAATTTTGAGCATTACTTTGCTAGCATGTGAGATGAGTATAATTGTGTGGTAGTTTGAATATTCTTTGGCATTGCCTTTCTTTACAATTAGACTGAAAACTGACATTTTCCAGTCCTGTGGCCACTGCTGAGTTTTCCAAATTTGCTCGAATATTGAGTGCAGCACTTTTACAGCATCATCTTTAAGGATCTGAAATAGCTCAGCTGGAATTCTATCACCTCCACTAGGCTTTGTTTGTAGTGATGCTTCTTAAGGGCCACTTGACCTCGCACGCCAGGATGTCTGGCTCTAAGTGCCTGATCACACCACTGTGGTTATCTGGGTCATGAAGATCTTTTTTGTGTAGTTCTTCTGTGTATTCTTGCCACCTCTTCTTAATATCCTCTGCTTCTGTTAGGTCCATACTGTTTCTGTCCTTTATTGTGCCCATCTTTGCATGAAATGTTTCCTTGGTATCTCTAATTTTCTTGAAGAGATCTCTAGTCTTTCCCATTCTATTGTTTTCCCCTATTTCTTTGCACTGATCACTTAAGAAGGCTTTCTTATCTTTCTCCTTGCTATTCTTTGGAACTCTGCATTTAGATGCTTATATCTTTCCTTTTCTTCTTTGCCTTTTGCTTCTTGTCTTTTCTCAGCTAATTGTAAGGCCTCCTCAGACAACCATTTTGCCTGTTTGCATTTCTGTTTCTTGGGGATGGTTTTGATCATGGCCTCCTATACAATGTTAGGAACTTCCATCCATAGTTCTTCAGGCATTTTGTCTATCACATCTAATCCCTGACTCTATTAGTCACTTCCACTGTATAACCGTAAGGAATGTGATTTAGGTCATACCTGAATGGTCTAGTGGATTTCTCTACTTTATTCAATTTAAGTCTGAGTTTTGCAATAAGGAGTTCATGATCTGAGCAACAGTCAGCTCCTGGTCTTGTTTTTGCTGACTGTATAGAGCTTCTCCATCTTTAGCTGCAAAGAATAAAATCAATCTGATTTCGGTGTTGACCATCTGCTGATGGCCATGTGTTGTTAGAAGAGGGTGTTTGCTATGACCAATGCATTCTCTTGGCAAAACTCTGTTAGCCTTTTACCTGCTTCATTTTGTACCTCAAGGCCAAACTTGCCTGTTACTCCAGGTAGCTCCTGACTTCCTACTTTTGCATTTCAGTTCCCTATGATGAAAAGGACATCTCTTTCTGGTGTCAGTTGTAGAAGGTCTTTTAGGTCTTCATAGAACCATTCACCTTCAGCTTCTTTGGCATTAGTGGCTGGGGCACAGACTTGGATTACTGTGATATTCAATGGTTTGCTGTGGCAACAGACAGAGATCATTCTGTCATTTTGAGATTGCACCCAAGTACTGCATTTCAGACTCTTTTTGTTGACTATGAGGATTGCTCCATTTCTTCTAAGGGATTCTTGCCCACAGTAGTACATATAATGGTCACCTGAATTGAATTCACCCATTTCAGTCCATTTTAGTTCACTGAATCCTGAATGTCGATGTTCACTATTGCCATCTCCTGTTTGACCACTTCCAATTTATCTTGATTCATGGACCTGACATTCCAGGTTCCTATGTAATACAGTTCTTCATAGCATCAGACTTTACTTCCATCACCAGCCACATCCACAATTGGGTGTTGTTTTTATTTTGGCTCAGCCTCTTCATTCCTTCTGGAACTATTTCTCCACTCTTCTCCAGTAGCATATCAGGCACCTACCAACCCAGTGAGTTCATCTTTCAGTATCACATCTTTTTACCTTTTCATACTGTTCATGGGGTTCTCAAGGCAAGAATACCAAAGTGGTTTGCCATTCCCTTCTCCAGTAGACCACGTTTTGTCAGAACTCTCCACCGTGACCCATTCGTCTTGGGTGGCCCTACAAGGCGCGGCTCATAGTTTCATTGAGTGGGACTGTGCAATAGGCTTCGCCTCTGGTCTTCATTTCTTTGGCTCCCAAAACAGCAACACCAGGCTACTCTGACCGTTTGACAAGGTCATGAGGGTCAAACAAAAGTATATCGTAAAGAACCTTTAAAAATATGTATGTTTGCTATGATTTAATTAAACATATGAACCAAAAGCTTTGACCAGTAAATGAGACAGGAAACAAAAGGATACAGGCTTAGTTAGATTAGCCTCCCATGTTTAACACAACCCAGAGCAGGAGTTAAGATTGAAGGTTCAGGATTGAAAATTCAGGTTTAAAGGAAAAAAAATCTCTAAAGTAAACTGTATTAGAAGGAAGCTCACATCGTTTCACAGCCTAGCAATTCAAGTCATTGTTTTCAAGCTGAACATATCTTTTAAGACTCAGTGCTAGATCAGCAAACTTCTATTTATGGCAACACACAATTTCTAGAAAATTACACACAGAGAAACGACATAAACTTGGTCAGAGCCATTTCCGAGAGAGAAACATGGTGAATATGACAAAAATTTCATAAGGAGTCAGGAAGTCTGGAACCCAGACTCCTAGATTACCTACAAAAGGTAATCTAGGTCTTGAAAATTCAAAGACAGCAAAAGGTCACTTTGAAATCCATTCTTCTGTGGCCTAACCTCAAACCTCTACCTTCGTTAATGCTACTTGCTCTAAAATTCTTTTCCCCATTCTATCATCAATAACAGTTTTCCAATCTTCAAAGCCTACTCAAATGCCACTTCTAACGTGAAGTCTTCACAAACAACACTCATGGCTCCTTTCCAGTGGGTTTCCATAACACCCATACCCTCAGTACTTTTAGTCAGGCTCAGTAAATTGGGATGTCAATTCTTTCCCGTGAAAAGTAGAAAACATAATGAGCTTAGAAGAACGATGAGCACATGCTAGGTGCACTGTGAAAAGTACACTGCTTAATAAATATGTCAATTTTAGGAGTCTCATTTCATGTAAGGGTGTCTCAAGCAGTAATTCAGTAAAGCCACCATCTGCACATTTAGAAAGGCCTACCTGGCCTGCACAGGTCTCCGTGTTGCTCTTTTTCACTGGCGTAGACCTCCATGCACCAAGCATGGTATGCAAATGAGAAGAGATCTTCTATTTTAGCAGGTGGTCGTATTGCATTGTTCAGTCTCTTAAGCCACTCTTGACACTGCTCAAAGGTTGAGAACTGACACCTTTGTAAAGCCAAACAAGTACAAATGTAATCAGAAGACAGCTGACAATGAAACCTAAGGGAAGCCACCATTTCAAGAGTGCCTACTCACAGTGAAATAATTACAGTTAAAAGCATTAGTCTAGAGGTGGTCTAATGTTTATGATTTATAGTTTGAAAAAAACACATCGAACAAATTTTAGTCAATGATGCAAAATGTCGAGAAGAAGAAAGCTAGACATGTGGAAAAACTTTTTTTCAAGATTAATAAAATCTCTTCTGAGACTGACCAGCGAAAATTATTAAAGTAAAACAGGAGTCCCTCTTCCAGGAATGGGGTTTCATTCCACTTCTCCTACCAAAGCTTTATGGTTGTCCCTCTCAAGAAATATGTTCAGTTTTTGTTTTGTTATGACATATCATGCCAAACTCAGAAACAGTTCACAGTACTACTTTTAGCCAATTAGGGAATAATTTCAAAATTAATCTACTTAGCAATTAAATCAGCAACTTTAGATTGAAAATAAGATACATTACACTGAAACTCTCAGCTGTGACCATGTAGAGACCAAACAATTCTATTATCAAGTGCAATTTTCAGTGCATATATATAACTAGGAGATTAAAATAATTTGAAATAATTCAAAGTGTAAAAAAATACTTAATCTTTTCAAATGCAGTCTTTAAAATTGAGTAATTAATATACAAGCTTTTTAAACTGTAAGTTATAAGCAGTATCTATCAAAAGCAAGCCAAATCTCAATGGCTAAAAAGCAACTTAAATATTTACCTTAAAACCAAGGAGGAATCAACTATACTCCAATAAAAATTTGAAAAAAACAAACAAGGAGGTCACTTAAACCTCTCTCTTACCCCAACTAGTGTGACTTATCAACACGCCCACACACGATGTTTACTGGCACTCTAGAATAGGTCGTACAAATAGAACAAAAGCTGGGGGAGCTAAAAACTGGGAGAGCTACTAAATTTAAAATGCATTTCAGTCATCCCTTTCCAACCCTTATAATGAAGATTAGATCAGATAAAGCCAACACTGAAGAAGTTTGATGAGCAGCAGGACATCTGTAGAGTCTTAAAGTGCCTCCCAGACTGCTATCAATTGCAATGGAGAAAATACAGGAATTACACAGAAAGTGGGTGATTCCTTGAAAGAATGATCAAAACTAACATCACTAGTAAGGAACAGGTGGGCACTGTTTGCCTCCAGCTGTAATACAATATCCTGAAGAGGACACAACCTCACGTTACAGTACTCCAGCTGAAAATGTACAACCTCAATTTATTCCTGAGGAAACACTGGACACAAAATAAGCATTCTATTATAATAAAAGATTGTTTTCTTCAAAGTGCTAATGCCAAAAAGATAAATAAAGGTGATGGAAAACATTCCAGATTAAAGAAATGTACAGAATCATGGCAACTAAATACAGTATGTGACCTTGACTGAATCTTGTTCTGAATGAGGTAGGGGCAATGCTATGAAGGGCATTATCTGGTCAACTGACAGAATTAGAACATGTGTAGCAGACTGGATAAAAGTATTACGAGTGTAAAACTGTGAAGTTGATCATGATACTGTGGTTATGTAAGAAAATACCCCTATTCTTAAGAAAGCACACTAAAGTATTTTGGGGCAAAGAGCCATAATTACATAATTTACTTTCAAATTGTTCAGAACAAGAATTTCTCACACACACAAAAAATAACACAAATGGGGTAAAATGTTAACAGTACTAGTGCTCTTTACGATTTTTATGTTTGTACTTATTTTGCAAATTTACAGTTATATCCAAATAAAAAAGAAAACATATCTTTCCAGTAGCAAAGCAGCCTGAAGATAAAATATTTCAGGGACTAACTACTCAGAAAATGTTCGTAACTAGGCTGACCCTCAAAAGCAGTTTTTGTTATCAAATCATGAATCCACCCTTTAAAAAGTATTTTCCACACTAAACAACAGCATAAACACGTCACATACCTGATAACTTTGCAGTCTTTGCAAGTCAAATGAAGCTGAAATATATCTCGGCATTCAACACTTTCTATAAGCTGCAATGGAATCTGCAATTAAAAAAAGATGAAGTTCCCTTAGTCAAAAAGGCATTGCCCCTGCGGTTCTGCAATGTGTCCAAGAGTGATCAGCGAGTTCTACAGGAGAAAGTAGCACAGAACTGCATATTCATCTGAATCAACAGCACTCAAGTGATTTACTCGGTGATTTAGGCTTCCCTTCCTCAGTCTCTAATCAATGCCCTCAAGTCACTTCACAGCACAAGGACAACAAACAAAGAGGAGGCACCGCATCTAGAAGAACAAGGAAATACAGAAATGTGTCATCTCTCCGGCAACAAACTTACAGTCTCCTTTCTCAAAGTACTACTTTACGATGCTACAGCTAGCTGTGATTTGTGGTAACACAGAAGCTGAAGGGAATCAGAACAGTTAATCCTGTCCTGTTGACAAAAAAGAGCTGCAGATCAAGATACTAGTGGGACTATACTTGTCGCCTATCCCAAACGACAAGGTGGGCCTGGGCCTTTGTGTCAGCAAAGCAGCAACGTGAAAAAGACTGGAGGTCTGAACTGCCTGCGGTAGCACAGAAAACCCAAGACAGCAGACGGAGCTGCTGGTCAAGCGCTCTGCTCAGCAGAAGAGGGACAGCTCTCACAGTGGCCTAATCGGGTAGGTTTAATGTGTTTCAAAAGACAAGCTGAGGAGCCCTGTTTGCCAAGTAGGGCTCAAGGTACAAGTAAGCTGGGATGGTTCTCTCCCTGCCAATCTGGTCATCGGATACTGAAACAAGATCAGTATGACAGTGGACAGGGATCAGAGAAGGGAGGCAGATAGGAGGGAAAGCATCTGAAGAGGGTGATAAATCCTCAAGCTGTCGTTAGAATCCTCCTTCTGTCCCTCAACTTTTCCTGACTCAACCCTTGACCTCAAAAACTTCCAATTTCCAAAACTTCTAAAGAGAACCTGGTAAAAATTGTAGTGGATACTCTTACTCATTGAAAAAGGATCTTTTTACGCTGTATCAAGCCCAATCAAAATGTGGCTCTGGGAGCTGCAAGGAGCATTCCGGCAATTCGCATTTTGCATGAGAAGGAGGAGGCACTCTCCTCCAGCACAGACAGAAACAAGAGCACACTGCCTGACAGGGCGGCCCTGCTGCAAGCTGAGCCCACTTCAGAAGCAGGCTTCCGGCAAACCCTGCCCCACCGTGGTCGCCAGAGTCGGCTGGGAACTCTCAGAACAAGGATGTGGAGATCGAGAAGAAGCCCGTATGATGGACGTGTCAGAAGAACAAAAAGAAACTGGGGCAGGGATTCAAAAAGAGAAAAAAACAAAATAGTGTTACTCAAGTAATGGCTGAGAGTTCTACCTCAGAGTAGAGCCTTCTAGATTTATCTACAAAATTCCCTTATAATAGGACCAGAAGTAAGAGAAAGACTAAGAATTTCTGCCTGTATTCAGAGAAAGAAAAAGGATCTTTGGCCCTCTGTTTTTAAGTCCTTTACCCCAAGGTGCTGTGAGAAACTGGAGCTGAAGCAGTTAAAAATTCTTTTAAGACCTGTACATCTAAGAAGGAAAAACAACAACCTATCAGTAGGGATAAACTGTGAAGGGGAATAGGAGATTAAGAGATCAGACGGGGACACTGATTTTTCCTCAGGCCAGTCCTCTGCATATCCTGTAACACTCATGTTAGGTTTTTTGTTTTTTAAACCTACAGTCCCCATTCTCCCCCAATATTCCCCCAAAAACAAAAAGAGAAAAAGAGATGCCAGACTGGCAATTCAGAGGCCTGAGTTCTAATTTCAATTTTCTAAAACTTTATCAACCAAAATTCTGCCTTCTTACCGACTTCCTTGGACAATCCTCTAACCTTCCCACATGCCACCACACCAGCCTGTGCTTTCTGGTGGTCCCAGCTTAGGAAGGTCCAGGCACAGGGAATGGGAAGAGCCTGGGGTGGAGTGAGAGTGAGTTTTACAAATCCACAGGCTCTCACAGCAATCACTTGCTCCATGTCCCCTCCAACACCCTACCTTATAGCTAGAAAACCTGAAAACCAACTAACATTATTACCAGATGCTGGAGGGAATGGACCAGCCTGTGCTATTTTGCTACAAAGAATAAAAGTTTTACATCCCTACTATTTGGACTAGATATAGCCCAAGAGCCTAGCTAGGTTCAGACTTCTGAAATACAAAGATGCAACCCCTCAGAGCATGCAAAACATTTGCTACCTACATGCTTCCAATATATAATTTTTCACATATTTTAATACTGCAAACTTAAGAAAGAAGGATAAAAACACTGGTTGCTAGTATACAGATCCTACCAAATCACAAGAAACAACCATGTGTATTCAAGTCATAGATACAGAATACAGATTTTAATAATCACGCAGATTATCACATGCAAGGAACTTTAATATGCAGCAAGAACAAGGACATAAAAGAGAAACACTTGATTTTGTATCAAATGAACAGCTCTTTTTTCTTCCCCTTTCATCTCAATGATACTCTTCAATGCACCCACCCCACCCTCGAGATTGCCTTCCCTTTGAAAAAGGTGGAGCTAGCTGGCTTTTCCTCTTCATACAGCCAACCAAAATATAAGCTTCTCTACTTCTTTAAAGGCACGTCCACGGATTCAGGTTTCTCAACTTTCCTCACATATGAGAAGGATCCTTACCATTTCTGTCACTAGACATACCCCAAAGCAAAGAAATACAGGTTCATGAGGCAGACCATTTGATAGCTCGGGAAGGTTAAGACACTCCACTAAAGCTAGTGGCAGAGCCAGGACCAGAATCTGTGACTGCCCTCCAGCTCAGGGCCCTGCCAACATCCATGGTGCTCCGTTCTTCCTCTAGGATGCCATTCCCTTCTGTGTGAGCCCTACCTTAGTTCTTCTTTCACTATTAAGCAGCCTCTTCACCAGGGATCTTAAGCGGCAAACAGAATGTAAACCTACCAAGATTCTACAGAGGCAATTCTAAGAAATTTGAAGTCACAATCATATCCTCCCTAACCCAATGACTCAGTGCTTTGCAACAACTCATCCTTGTTTTGCTCCTTTCTTCTCTGCCTTCTACTTGCCAGGCAATTCTCTCTCCCATTACAATGCTTTTCTCCTTATAAAACCCACCAAACTCATGCTTAAAATACATCAAACACATTCCAGTGCTGTTAATCAATTCCTCTAAAGGTCAAAAGTTACATTACATACACCAAAACTCACGAGAGCATCAATCCAAAAGAGCAGGACAGCGGCAGTTTAAAAACATAATAGACATGCATAAGAGAGTCACAGTACTCGTTCCAGAAGGAATTTTATGTTATTTCCTACTGTATTTACCATAATTCATTCTGGGTCTGTATGTGTGTGAATTACTAAGCACCAAAATTTAAAAGTGGGATAATGTACACTTTTTAATAACAAATGCCCTTTTTATAGACTGAATGGGGAAGTATTAACCTTGCATACACATGGCAAGTAAAAATGGCAGTAACAGAGTAAAAATAATTTAATGAGTCTTAACCTAAAATCTATATAACACATCGTGGATTATCTGGGTTCTAACGATTTAAAAACCAGTCAGAAGAAAATGGTCACAGGTTGAAGACTCAAATTCTTTATTACTCACTTCTGGTATTTACAACGTACTCTTCCAACACGGGTTTTCAGAAGCCTCCTCTGATTTATGAATGCTAAGACCAAAGGGCATTGTTAACAATAACCTACTTCTGATGCTTGGAGAGTAACAAAGATTTTCAATGTACAACAATTAGGCAATGTAAAAAATGGGGGAAATGCTAAGGAAGGTGTTTCCAGGTACACTTCCAGCTTATTCCTAAGAAGCATTAACAGACCAGTCTAGAAATACCAGTCAACAAATACTAATGTTGTCTTTACTTCTGGTTGAAATTCAGTTTACATTTTTTGAAAGTCACAATTCCATCTGCTCATGGGACTATGGGGCTTTACCGCACCCCACAAATTGTCCTCATGTACAAAACCAGTAGAACTGTCTCTGATAGGAGGAAAGGGACTCATGCAGAGAGGACACACTTGCTGATTTGCAAGGGGAGCATCTGACACGCAAACCAGTTTGTTTCAAGCACAGGTGCAACAACCACCTACAATTCTCATGCTACTTACTGGGATTTCAGAAGCAGCAGACTGAGAGGCAGTCTATTGAATTACACAACAAAAATCGTTTTAAAATTTCATTATCTTCACTTGAACACTTACTTGTTTGTAAATTAGCTGAGCAAAGAAATATACCTATACATATGTAAAAATACAGTTTGGGAAAAGCACGGAATAGGAGCAATTCATACCTTAAATGCTACAACTGAACTATACTAGAGGTTCTTTACCCTAGAAATTGGAAACTTGATATAATGAATGTGCATTACAGTAACGATGTATTTCAATGTGCTGTGAGATTAAGAGAATATATGGTATCAGACAGCTATGTCAAGCTTGATGGTGTAAGTCATTTAAGAGTTACATGTGTTCATTTGAAAACACAAAATGATGCAAACTGGAGCATGCCACGATACATACTGACGCATCTGCGTTTTGATGGTTGATATGTTTGATTTAGATATAGTAACTTTTACGGGAGGGGTCTCTTAATATCACAGATTTTACTGAAATACTCATCTGCTGAGGAAGGACCAGAATAGGAGGAGCCATGGTTTCCCGGAGTAACCACAGGTTTTAGGAACCCAGCACTAACTGTGATGTCATTAACTTATTTGTACAAAGAAGTCCTAGTCTCTCCCAATCTGAATTACTTAAAATCAGTGCAACTACAAAATACTTTTGCACAACCATTTTTCAGTGCAAAGCCATTATCTTGGGCTTTTAAAAAAGTGACAAGCAGACTCTGTGCCTTAGAGGGTTATCATGCTAAATGGAAAACACTTTTCAGTGAAGAAGTGGGTCACAAGTTAAAAACAAGGGTAAGTTTTCTTAAGCACTGTATCTCAATCACAGTTGGGGGACCAACAATTCCAGTAAGCAACCTACTCATACAGCTATTGTTAGAGAAAAAGATGATGCAGGCTTAGAGAAAAAGATGACTTAAAATGAGCTTTAAACCCAGAGAGGATTTTAAAATGGTCTAATATCTATTTCAAACCCATTATTAATTCCAATTCACTTAATATTTACTGAATACTATGGCACAAGTAAACACATTGGATTCTAAAGATACAAAGATGAACAAACAAAAAATTACAACATATCTGGTAAAAGTTGTCAAACTGTGTTCAAGACACAGAAAAAGCCAGAAGAGAGGGTAATAAACTGTCAGGGAGGGAACTGGGACTGAGAAAGGCTTCACAGAAGAATATCATCACCTGAATTGGGTTCTGACAGATGAAGAAAAGTTCCTTGGGTAGGAGGAGAGAGAACTCAGAGGTATAAGGTATGTCTGAGTCCAAAGAGGGTGGTTTTACTAATACAAAGGGGAGAAGGGGAGAGAGGGGGAGACAGAAAAGCTGTAAAGGACCAAGGATCACACCACTTAGGGTGACACCGTGTTAAGTGATTTCATTTTAGAAGTAATCAAGAAAGACTGAAGGCCTTTAGGTTGGTGAATGACATGCTCCAATCCATGCTTTCTCTCCAACAGATCCTTTACCCCAACAGATCTAAAAACAGTCTCTGAAATACTTGGCCATAAGCCAAAAAGCTGAGAAACGGGACTGCATGAAAAAATGCAATGATACAAAACTACATTATCTCCACATGCAATTTAATTAAATTTCACCAATTCTAGACATTTAAACACAAATTAAATTGGGTAATTCTACTAAATATTGCTGTCATTACTTCCACAGGAGCTAGTAGGGTCTGGTTGCTGGGATGTTATAGGAGATTCCATCCTGTCCCCTCTTATCAGGGCTACTCAATTCCAAACAGACCCTTCTGAACAGTGGTACATGGTATGAAAGCACAATATGCCTCTTGCCTTGATGAATCCAGTGTGTATTTTTAGCTGATAGACAGAAAACTAAGACAAGAGCTATGATCATAGCACAAATCTACAGGCCAGAAGGAATTCAGGCCATAGTGACTCCTAGATGTAAACGCTTAACTGCACAGAACAGTAATCAACACTAAAACAATAAATGCCAACCACAAAGAAAATGTCAGCCATTCGAGTCTTGACAAGGAAAAATATGATGAAGGAATTGGGTAACTTTTGGATGGCTGAGTAAAACAACTTTCTAAGAATCCCAAAATGAGCTCCCAAACACACTATCTGAATGAAGGGACAGTCATGAGCTTTTATAAGATGTCATAGTACACGTCTTTGTGGTAGAACCAAAGCACAAAGAGCCACAACACTGTTCAGTGAGGAAAGAAGGCAGCGTTCGTTTGGTTAGAATACATGAACTTTGGCATTTTTGTGCTGAAAGACAAGTTTACTGAAAAATATTAAGGATGGCAATAGTGCTGGAAGACCCAGTTCACTGAGGATACCCTCTTAATTGAAAAGGGTAAACGCACTCAAAAGTTGAGAGCTTTCCCTCTCTTCAGCAATACACAGTATATTATGCAAATAAATATTTTATTTAACATCTATCCTTATACCACTAAGACTAGATGAGAGTCACTTCATCCTGTAACAGAAGCCTGCACTGAACTCAAAGTACATCTCATCATTTGACGTTGCTGTTCAGTCGCTAAGTTGGGTCTCTTTGTGACCCCATAGACTACAGCAAGCCAGGCTTTCCTGTTCTACACTATCTCCTGTGAAGTCGCTCAGTCGTGTCCTCCTCTTTGCAACCCCATGGATGGTAGCCTACTAAGCTCCGTGGTCCATGGGATTTTCCAGGCAAGAATACTGAAGTGGGCTGCCATTTCGCTCTCCAGGGGGTCTTCCCAACCCAGGGAGGGAGCCCGGGTCCCCGGCACTGCAGACAGAGCTTCACCATCTGAGCCGCTACGGTAGTGTGCACTACCTCCTGGAGTTTGCTCAAGTTCATGTTCACAGAGTAGGTGATACTGTCTACCCATCTCATGCTCTACCGCCCTCTTGTCCTTTTGCTTTCAATCTTTCCCAGCATCAGGGTCTTTTTCAATGAGTCAGCTCTTTGCCATCAGGTGGCAAAAGTACTTCAGCATCAGTCCTTCCAATGAATAGTCAGGATTGACTTCCTTTAGGATGGACTGTTTTGATCTCCTTGCAGTCCAAGGGACTCTCAAGAATCTTCTCCAACACCACAATTCGAAAGCATCAACTCTTCAGTGCTCAGCCTTCTTTATGGTCCTGCTCTCACATCCATACGTGACTGCTGGAAAAACCATAGCTTTCACTATACAGACCTTTGTTGGAAAACTGATGTTCCCACTTTTTAATACGCTACTTAGGTTTGTCATACATTCCCTTGCAAGGAACAAGCGTCTTTTAATTTCATGGCTGCAGTCACCATCCACAGTGATTTTAGAACTCACAAAAATAAAATCTGTCACTGTTTCCACTTTTTCCCCTTCTGTTTGCCATGAGATGATGGGACCTGATGCCATGACCTTATGATGAGTTTTAAACCAACTTTTCCACCTTCATCAAGAGGCTCTTCACTTCCTCTTTGCTTTCTGCCATTAGAGTGGTATCATCTGAATTTCTGAGACGGTTAATATTTCTCCTGGCGATCTTGACTCCAGCTTGTGATTCACCCACCTTGGCATTTCACATGATTACTCCGCATACAAACTGAATGAACAGGGTGATAATATACAGACTTATCATAATCCTGTTCCAAGTTTGAACCTGTAAGCTGTTCCATATAGGGTTCTAACTGTTGTTTCTTAACCCATAGACAGGTTTCTCAGGAGATAGGTTATGGCAGTCTGGTATTCACATCTCTAAGAATTTTCCAGTTTGTTGTGATCCACACAGTCAAAGGCTTTATAGCATAGTCAATGAAGCAGACGTTTTTCTAGAATTTCCCTTGTTTTATCTGTGTGCTTAGTTGCTCAGTCATGTCCAACTCTTTGCAACTCCACGGACTACAGCCCACCAGGTTCCTCTGTCTATGGGGATTCCCCAGGCAAGAATACTGGAGTGGGTTGCCATGCCCTCTTCCAGGCGATCTTCTGAACCCAGGTCTCCCACATTGCAGGCGGAGTCTTTACCAACTGAGCCACCAGAGAAGCCCTGCTTTCTCTATGATTCAACAAATGTTGACAATTTGACCTCTGGTTCTCTGCCTTTTCTAAACCCAACCTGTATATCTGGAAGTTCTCGGTTCATGTACTAAAGCCTAACTTGAAGAATTTTGAGCATAACCTTCCCAGCATGCGAAATGAGCACAACTGTACGACAGTTTGAGCATTCTTAGGCACAGCCCTTCTTTGGGATTGGAATGAAAACTGACCTTTTCCAGTCCTGTGGCCATTGCTGAGTTTTCCAAATTTGCTGACATACTGAGTGCAGGACTTTAACTGCATCATCTTTTAGGATTTTAAACAACTCAGCTGGAATTCCATCACCTCCACTACCTTTGTTCATAGCGATGCTTCCTAAGGCCCACTTGACTTCACACTCCAGGCTGTCTGGCTCTAGGTGATGTGACCAACACCACTGTAGTCATCTGGGTGATTAAGAACTTTTTTGTATAGTTCTTTTGTGTATTCTTGCCACATCTTCTTAATCTCTTCTGTTTCTATTAGGTTCATTTCTGTCCTTTATCATGCCCATCTTCGCATGTTCCCTTGCTATCTCCAATCTTCCTAAAGAGATCTCGTGTCTTTCCCATTCTGTTGTTTTCCTCTACTTCTTTGTATTGTTCATTTAAGAAGGTCCTATGTCTCCTTGCTATTCTCCGGAACTCTTCATTAAGTTAGGTAAATCTTTCCCCTTTCTCCTTTGCTTTTTGCTTCTCTTCTTTCCTCAGCTATTTGTAAAGCTTCTTCAGACAACCACTTTTCCTCCTTACATATCTTTTTCTCTGGGGTGGTTCTGGTCACTGGCTCCTGTACAATGTTATAAACCTCTGTCTATAGTATTCATCACCTCCACTGGATAATCGTAAGGGATTTGATTTAGGAGGTGGTGCTAGTGGTTAAGAACCTGCCTGCCAATGCAGGAGAAGTAAAAGATGCAGGTTCGATCCCTGGGTTGGGAAGATGCCCTGGAGAAGGAAATGGCAACCCACTCTAGTAATCATGCCTGGAGAATCCCCTTGACAGAGGAGCCTGGTGGGCTACAGACCATAGGGTTGCTCAGAGTCGGACAAGTCTGAAGTGACTTAATGCATACCTAAATGGCCTAGTGGTTTTCCCTACTTTCTTCAGTTTAAGACTGAATTTTGCAATAAGGAGCTCATGATTTGAGCCACAGTCAGCTCCAAGTCTTGTTTTTGTTGACTGTACAGAGATTCTTCATCTTCGGCTACAAACAATATAATCGATCCAGTTTTGGTACTGACCCTCTGGTGATGTCCACGTGTAGAGTCATCTATCTCCCTGTGTTGCTGGTGAAGGATGTTTGCTATCACCACTGTACTTTTCTGACAAAACTCTGTTAGCATTTGACATTAAGGTCCAGGAAGTTCTCTCCAACTGAGGCAGTCGGTAACTACTAAATATTGAGAAATAAAAGCCTACACAGCTTCTGCACCATTACAAATCTTAATGATACAGCATTACCAACTGCAAATCATGCAGTGTTACTAAACAATGGACACCTCAGCTGACAACTACATGTTATCATTTTAATCAAGCATAAGAGCTGCTTGCTAACGTAGTGTCCCCAGTGCTTAAACTGAGAAAAAAGCAGAGTACACAATGTTTTCATGCTAAACTCTATATCACATTGCTCTTGTGAGAAACTTAAGGTTTTTTACTTCCCTTCTCCATCTACTTTAGTGGAAAAACAGCTTACAGCACTTACATTAACAAGAGACTCCTTGAACTTGATGTGAAGTCTGTAATTAGAAAGGGCAATGATGGCATCCTCAGCGCGGCCCACGTACTCTGTGCTTTCTCCATGAAGTTCAAGAAAAGGGACCTTCAAAGTGGAAGAAGAAACGCTTCAGAGTCCTGAAGTAGTAAAGCAAAGCCTTTAAACACAGCTCAGGTGAATGGACTATAAATACTGTCACTCAAGACAAGACATAAATGGGTGCGGGACCTAAAGAGGATGCGTTTACACCCACAAGATGCAAAAAACCTAGTTATTCACATTTAAGACTAAAGAAGGAATGACACAGAGATGACCACACCTCAGTGGGAAAGTCATTCTAAAAGAGATGTTCTCCAGCGTACATTTCTATTATGTGTGTGGTTTAGGGAAAAAATACATTTCTCTAATATGTATTCCTATATGCAGTCCATTACTTCAATCCACTGGCTCTGCTACATTGTTACTATGATGCTTAATACTTGTTTCACAAACAAAAGTGGCCTGGAATTACCTGAAGATTCTCATCCTCCCGGATCAGCTGCTTCCTGGGAAAGATCTGATTGGCCTGGATGCACTCAAGGCTGTGCTGAGTCTCTTCATCCTGGAAAAAACCCAAATGTTTAAATAATTTCAAAGCTCCTACTCCATGTTTGGTTTTTCTGCCATATCTAATAGCATAATCACAATGAAAATCCAGGTGCCTCGAAATGGAAAACACACCAATATCAAAGAAAGTCAAAGAGGTTAAGAACATTTCTATTAAGCATTAGTAAGTTGTTAGTATATTACTTTTAGGAGAAGCTAAGATACAGTGGCTTTTTTCTCTTAAGTTATAACCTTTATTTTTTAAAGATGCACTATGGTACATATACACAATGGAGTATTACTCAGCCATTAAAAAGAATACATTTGAATCAGTTCTAATGAGGTGGATGAAACTGGAGCCTATTATACAGAGTGAAGTAAGCCAGAAAGAAAAACACCAATACGGTATACTAATGCATATATATGGAATTTAGAAAGATGGTAACAATAACCCTGTGTACGAGACAGCAAAAGAGACACTGATGTATAGAACAGTCTTATGGACTCTGTGAGAGAGGGAGAGGGTGGGAAGATTTGGGAGAATGGCATTGAAACATGTAAAATATCATGTATGAAACGAGTTGCCAGTCCAGGTTCAATGCACGATACTGGATGCTTGGGGCTGGTGCACTGGGACGACCCAGAGGGATGGAATGGGGAGGGAGGAGGGAAGAGGGTTCAGGATGGGGAACACATGTATACCTGTGGCGGACTCATTTTGATATTTGGCAAAACTAATACAATTATGTAAAGTTTAAAAATAAAATAAAATTAAAAAAAAAAAAAAAAGAATTAAATGATGTGACCAATGTCTGGAATTTGACTCAGAACATTTGGAGGGGGAAGGGTAACAAGGAAGTGAATGGAGCATAAATGAAACAACTGTCCTATGAGGGGATTAATACATGGAACTTTAAGTGAGAGTTCACTATACCTCAGTGTCTACTCTGGTTATATGGGAACTTTCCATAACAAAGCTGTTTTCTTCTCAATGTAAACTGAAGAACTGAATCCTCAAACTGAAAACATGTGTGTGAACCATACCCCTAGTTTAATCTTTGTATTACATATTTATTTCTATTAAGGCAATCTCAAAAGATAATAAATTATAATCTAAATGGCACTTGAACTCATCATAATTTACATCAAAAGTCTTTTACATTATAAATTTGTATGGTATACAAAGATCAGGGGGAAAAGCAATCTACTGGAAAGTCCAGGGGTAAATTATGATGAAATTATTTACACAGCAAATTTTATAAGAGCAACAGCAATTTTAAACATAAACCCTAATAGAATGGTTCTCCAAATGTGATCTGTGGATTCTGAGACCCTTTTAGGGCCTCTATGAGGTCAAAACCACAGTCACAATAATACTAAGACTTTTTTTAATACTAAGCCTGTAATAATACTAAGCCTTTTTTCTCTGCACTGACATTTGTACAAACAGCACAGAGAGACTCAGTGGCCCCTTAGTATAATCTAGCAGTGGCACTTTGAATGTCCTTGGTAACAAGTAGGAGAAAAATGATCAATTTTATTACATTCTAACCCTTAAGTCTTTTTCTTTTTTAAAGAGGAAATAGAGACTTCCCTGGTGGTCCAGTGGTTGAGACTCTAAGCTCCCAATGGAGGGAGCATGGGTTCAATCCATGGTTGGAGAACTAAGATCCCACATGCTGCATGTCCAATAAATACATAAAATAAAATATTAATAAATAAATAAAGAGAAAATACACATGAAAGCCTTTTGCTGCACAGTGAAGTATTATGGTTGTCTCAAGGTAAAGCACTTGTGCAACTGTTTCAGTTACAAGCTGAACTAGCAACTTCTTTTGCAAATGAATGAGCACCACTTGCAACTGACAAACTATGGTAATTCAGACTTCAGTAGATCTTTTCTTCAAGTGCAATCAGCTGCCAGTGATGAAGTTTTAATGAGAAAATTAGAATTTTGAGAGGCTATCATCTGCCACAAGGAACTTTACAGCTTTCCAGTATCAAATACTTTTCTGATATGCCCAGTGGCAATACTACCAAGTGTGATTTTTTAAAAGAAATTTTATTGCAAAATATGTCTACCTTTGGAAGACGTGCATTACTCATTTTCTCACTATTCATTATTTTCAAAATGACCTGTTCATGATGTTACAAAATCACGCATGGATAAAAGATCCATTTAAAGTGCAAGACAACGGATGGTTTTAACATAATACAAAAAGTTCACTGACATGACTTCAAATTCCACACTGCAACTAACCTTCAAAGAACTAACACTTGTCAAGTTTTGATGTGTAACAGAAGAACACAACTACCTGGAAAAACTATTAAAGTACTCTTTCATTTTCTAACTACTGAGTAAGGCTGGATTTACTTCATTTATTTCAAAAAATACACTGTAACAAAATGGATGCAGAAGTAGATATGAGAACCCAGCTATCATCTATTAAGCCAAATATTTTTTTAAAAACTGTAAAAATGTAAAACAACATCACTCTTTTACATTAATTACTGCTGGATGAGAAAAACATTACTTTGCATTAAAAATGTTATGCAAAATTGGTATTGTATAAAAATGAATTTATGAACATTTTAAGGGTTTCTCAGCTTTGACTTCTAAATCAAATCTCTTACAATTATACAGTGGAAGTAACAAATAGATTCAAGGAATTAGATCTGATAGAGTGCTGGAAGAACTAAGGATGGAGGTTCATGACACTGTACAGGAGACAGTGATCAAGACCATCTCCAAGAAAGAAATGCAAAAGGGCAAAATGGGTTGTCTGAGGAGGCCTTACAAATAGCTATGAAAAAAAAAGAAGTGAAAGGCAAAGGAGAAAAGGAAAGACATACCCATTTGAATGCAGAGTTCCAAAGAACAGCAAGGAAACAGATAAGAAAGCCTTCCTCAGTGATCAATGCAAAGAAATAGATGAACAATAGAATGGGAAAGACTAGAGATCTCTTCAAGAAAATGAGAGCTACCAAGAGAATTTTGCACACACAGAAAGGCAATATAAGGACAGAAATGGACAACAAAGGACAGAAATAGTATGGACCTAACAGAAGCAGAAGCTACTAAGAAGAGGTGGCAAGAATACACAGAAGTACTGTACAAAAAAGATCTTCATGACCCAGATAATCATGATTTTGTGATCACAACACTAGAGCCAGACATTCTGGAATGCAAAGTCAAGTGGGCCTTAGGAAGCATCACTACAAACAAAGCTAATGGATGTGATGGAATTCCATCTGAGCTATTTCAAACCCTAAAAGATGATGCTGTGAAAGTGCTGCACTCAATATGCCAGCACATTTGGAAAACTCAGCAACGGCCACAGGACTGGAAAAGGTCAGTTTTCATTCCAATCCCAAAGAAAGGCAATGCCAAAGAATGATCAAACTATCGCACAATTGCACTCATCTCACACACTAGTAAAGTAATGCTCAAAATTCTCAAAGTCAGGCTCCAACAGTATGTGAACCGTGAACTTCCAGATGTTCAAGCTGGATTTAGAAAAGGCAGAGGAACCAGAGATCAAATTGCCAACATCCGCTGGATCATCGGAAAAGCAACAGAATTCAAGAAAAACATCTACTTCTGCTTTATTGACTATGCCAAAGTCTTTGACTGTGTGGATCACAACAAACTGTAGAAAATTCTGAAAGAGATGTGAATACCAGACCACCTTACCTGCCTCCTGAGAAATCTGTATACATGTCAAGAAGTGACAGTTAGAACTGGACAAGGAACAACCAACTGATTCCAAATCCGGAAAGCAGTATGTCAAGGCTGTATGCTGTCACCCTGCTTATTTAACTTATACGCAGAGTACATCATGAGAAACACTGGGCTGGAGGAAGCACAAGTTGGAATCAAGACTGCCAGGAGAGGTATCAATAACCTCAGATATGCATATGACACTATGCTTATGGCAAAAAGTGAAGAACTAAAGAGCCTCTTGATGAAAGTGAAAGAGGAGAGTGAAAAAGTTGGCTTAAAGCTCAACATTCAGAAAACTAAGGTCATGGCATCTGGTCCCATCACTTCCTGGCAAAGAGATGGGAAAAGAGTGACAGATTTTATTTTCTTGAGCTCCAAAATCACTGCAGATGGTGACTGCAGCCATGAAAGTAAAAGACGCTTACTCCTTCAAAGAAAAGTTATGACCAACCTAGACAGCATATTCAAAAGCAGAGACATTACTTTGCCAACAAAGGTCCGTCTAGTCAAGGCTATGGTTTTTCCAGTGATCATGTATGGATGTGAGAGTTGGACTGTGAAGAAGGCTGAGCGCCGAAGAATGGATGCTTTTGAACTGCGGTGTTGGAGAAGACGCTTGAGAGTCCCCTGGGCTGCAAGGAGATCCAACCAGTCCATCCTAAAGGAGATCAGTCCCGGGTGTTCTTTGGAAGGACTGATGCTAAAGCTGAAACTCCAGTACTTTGGCCACCTCATGTGAAGAGTTGACTCACTGGGAGGGACTGGGGGCAGGAGAAGGGGATGACAGAGGATGAGATGGCTGGATGGCATCACTGACTCAATGCACATGAGTTCGGGTGAACTCCAGGAGTTGGTGATGGACAGGGAGGCCTGGCGTGCTGCAGTCCGTGGGGTCGCAAAGAGTCAGACACGACTGAGCGACTGAACTGAAACACATAAGGGGGCTTCCCTGGTTCCTCAGAGGTAAAGCACACTCTTGCCAATGAAGGAGACACAGGTTCAATCCCTAGGTCAGAAGATCCGCAGGAGCAGGAAATGGCAACCCACTCCAGTATTCTCACCTGGGAAATCCCATGGACAGAGGAGCCTGGCGGGCTTCAAATGATGAAGTCACAAAGAGTTGGACAAGATTTAGTAACTAAACAACTACAACAGAACACTTTTATTCTCTTGAAGATCATTTCGGTTCTGTTCAGTTCAGTCGCTCAGTCGTGTCCGACTCTTTGCGACCCCATGGACTGCATGCAGCACACCAGGCCTCCCTGTCCATCACCAACTCCCGGAGTTCACTCAAACTCACGTCCATCGAGTCAGTGATGCCATCCAACCATCTCATCCTCTGTCGTCCCCTTCTCCTCCTGCCCCCAATCCCTCCCAGCATCAGAGTCTTTTCCAATGAGTCAACTCTTCCCATGAGGTGGCCAAAGTACTGGAGTTTCAGCTTTAGCATCATTCCTTCCAAAGAACACCCGGGACTGATCTCCTTCAGGATGGACTGGTTGGATCTCCTTGCAGTCCAAGGGACTCTCAAAAGTCTTCTTCAACACCACAGTTCAAAAGCATCAATTCTTCGGTGCTCAGCCTTCTTCACAGTCCAACTCTCACATCCATACATGACCACAGGAAAAACCATAGCCCTGAATAGACGGACCTTTGTTGGCAAAGTAATGTCTCTGCTTTTGAATATGCTGTCTAGGTTGGTCATAACTTTCCTTCCAAAGAGTAAGCGTCTTTTAATTTCATGGCTGCAGTCACCATCTGCAGTGATTTGGGAGCCCAGAAAAATAAAGTCTGATACTGTTTCCACTGTTTCCCCATCTATTTCCCATGAGGTGATGGGATCAGATGCCATGATCTTGGTTTTCTGAATGTTGAGCTTTAAGCCAACTTTTTCACTCTCCACTTTCACTTTCATCAAGAGGCTTTTGAGTTCCTCTTCACTTTCTGCCATAAGGGTGGTGTCATCTGCATATCTGAGGTTACTGATTAAGATAGACTACAGGATTAAGATAGACTAATCCTAATCCTGAGAGTTGAACTATAAAGAAGGCTGAGTGCCGAAGAATTGATGCTTTTGAACTGTGGTGTTGAAGAAGACTCTTGAGAGTCCCTTGGACTGCAAGGAGATCCAACCAGTCCATCCTAAAGGAAATCAGTCCTGAATATTCATTGGAAGGACTGATGCTGAAGCTGAAACTCCAATACTTTGGCCATCTCGTGTGAAGAACTGACTCATCTGAAAAGACCCTGATGTCGGGAAAGATGGAAGAGGGTAGGAGAAGGGGACGACAGAGGATGAGATGGTTGGATGGCATCACCAACTCAATGGACATGAGTCTGAGTAAACTCCAGGAGTTGGTGATGGATAGGGAGGCCTGGCGTGCTGAGGTCCATAGGGTCACAAAGAGTCGGACATGACTGAGCAAATGAACTGAACTGAGGATAGACTACTGACTTTCCAAGAAGAATGGTAAAAATATTACTTAGCTAAACATAAGCTGAATCAACTGACTTATTTATTATAGTTACTGAGTTTCATAGGTAAAAGGGAGGCCAAACTTGAGATGGATGATGGGGGAAGAGCTGGAAGGAGACGAAGGCAAGGAAGAGAAAAGTCTGGCAGGTGTGTTAACCTGTTAAGAGGCTGGAAAACAAATTTCCCCTGGGCTAGCTACAAGCAGTAGTTTAAGAGAATATAATCCACATGGTAAATTTCCTGATATCGCTGAGGAACACCAGGCATAGTGGAATCTCATACTTTTTAATCCCTACCAGCTCCATGTGGAGTTGCTATAAAATCTTGAAAGGAGATCAGTCACCACAGTTCCAGGCTAACTTCTGCTACTTGGTAAACTATGCAGGTATCAGAGGTCAGTCTATAAGTCAGGGGGAAGTCAACATTAAAGATAAATATTTAAAGAACATGGGGAGTAGAAGCTAACCAGTGGAAATGTCTATAAACTAAATTTATATATAAACGTTGCAGGATTTAAAAAAAAACTACTCTTTAGAGTCACATATGTGTAGAAACATTTGACAAATGTAAAAGCTTAAAGTGATTATCAGTCTCATTGTCAATTTTAGTTACCATTCTTAAGAGTGGCATTAAAAGTCATCAAAAATAAAAATTTTTATTGATATAATATTTATGATTTCTTTCAACATAATCCAAAGAGGTGGGGGTGGGGAGTCAGAAGAAACAAGTGTGGTCATGAACTGATTACTGCATCTGGCTGATGCCTATGTGGGGCTTATGAGGGTTCATCATACTATTTTCAATTTGCATAGGCTTGAGATTTTCCATAATGAAACACAAAAACATTTTCCTAATGCTTAACCTCCCCAAAAGATCTCAATCTCATTCAAGAATTTTTTAAAAGTATGAAAGGATGATATTCAAGAAAAATCAGTGCTTCTGAATTCTCTACACAGAAAAATAAGGATTAAGAACACGTAAACAAATAGCTAAAACAGAATTAATACTACTTAAACCAATGGTTCAACAATTTGCAAAGTGTTAGCTAGTAAAAAAAATCATTAGAAGTCCAACAAGTCGAAGAAAAATGTTTAATGCATTTAGTGAAATAAGCAAAACAGAAATTTAATTATGTTTTAATTCCAACTACATAAACTATACATAGGCACATACACTAGTTAGAAAGAATACAAGAATTATAAATGAGTACTTCTAAAAACTTATTATAAAGCTGCTTAATGAAAGAGTTTTTTTTTAAACACATGGTCACACTGGCTCCCTGAACACTGCACGTGCGCGCGCACACGCGCACACACACACACACGTATCTCCAGAGCACACCAGGAAGACTGTCTGCAGTGCACCAGAAGCCCCAGCGGCACCAGAGCAAGGACCACGCCGCTGTAGCTGTGCGGGATACAGCGAAGGACAACCCTTCAGTACACAACAGAGCTGCTTTCATAAGCCCGCCACTTGAGACTCATTAGCACTGGCATATATATCATATAAATATTAGGCAAACACCTCTTCAATTTATTAAAAACTCGTGAAAACCAATAAAATAATACACTATAAAGAAAAGCTCATCAGTACTTGGGTATAGGATACATCAGAAAGCTGTTGTGCCCATAAACTAAGAAAAAAACCGGCAAAGGTTAAAAATGACAGCAGTTACCTTTCTCACTTTAATGACACTTCTATACAACTAGTTTTTTTTGTTTTAGTTTGTTTTTAATGTTGAAAGGCATTTTCCACCCATGTTCCTAATGATGCTTGAAATTAACACGGCCTTTTCAATTCCTTCTTTGTGTGCCAGCATGACAGAGTTTGGATCTAGCTAACATCACCAAGGTAGAAACAGGACAATATTACAGAGGACCATTTCTTTCTTAAGCCTTGAAGCACTGTTTACATATTTTCGGGCCTGATAGAAATGTAGCTGGCTCATTGCTCCCACTTCTCTGCCTAAAGTGGGTCCTAAATGGCTCACAAGTCACTGAAATACACTCATTTTAGACACAGACACAGGCAGGGGTTGTGCAGAGCTACTTCATCTTCTTTGGGATAAAAACAATGTTAAAGAGGAAAAAATGGGAAGACAGGGAACTGCTTTAATCCAGAAAGGAAAATTCATAAAGAATATGTGTATGACCATATTAATTCTCCACAACGCAACACATACACACAGAGAAAAGCTTCTTACTGTATCTTCCTTCCCAGAAAAGCAAGAAAAACCTGAAGTCCAAGAAACATTTGGTCTTGAATCTATTTATACTACCTGACTAAAAAGAGACAATATCTAACTCACACGATTAAAGTGAATAGAAGCAAAACTGCTCTAAGACACTAGAATACTCAAATTATTACTAGTGATACTAAGTAAACAATAAAAGAAAACAGACAAAAGAGTTCTGAGGACAGGTAACTATAAACTTACTAGTATTCACTTAACTGTCAGGACAGAGTTCAAGTCCAGTTGTCTTGTTATTTCTTTGTACTTACCATGACAGGAGGCCCAGATTAGGAGGAGAGATCTCCGTCCCTTCTTCAGTATCCTGACAAGACTTTTCTTTCCTTTATGCCTGAAACTTGGGGGGGGAAAGGACAAAATTGGTAATTTTCCATGTGTGTGCTAAGTTGCTTCAGTCATGTCTGACTCTGTGTGACCCTGTGGACTATAGCCTGCCAGGCTCCTCTGTCCATGACATTCTCCAGGCAAGAATACTGGAGTGTGTTGCCATGCCTTCCTCCAGGGGACTGTCCCAACCCAGAGATGGAGCCAGCATCCTGTGCATCTCCTCCATTGGTGGGGGGTCCTTTGCCACTAGCGCCACCTGGGAAGCCCACTTTCCCATTTGGCCATACCCTAATTAAAAGAACTGCATATACAAGGACCAAAAGACTTGACCAGAGTCAACCAAGAAAAACCTGAGAATCACCCAGCCAACCCACTGCTGCTGCTACTGCTAAGTCGCTTCAGTTGTGTCCGACCCTGTGCGACCCCATAGATGGCAGCCCACCAGGCTCCCCTGTCCCTTGGATTCTCCAGGCAGGAACACTGGAGTGGGTTGCCATTTCCTTCTCCAATGCATGAAAGTGAAAGGTGAAAGTGAAGTCGCTCAGTCGTGTCCGGCTCTCAGCAACCCCATGGACTGCAGCCTACCAGGCCCCTCCGTCCATGGGATTCTCCAGGCAAGAGTACTGGAGTGGGGTGCCATTGCCTTCTCCAAGCCAACCCACTAGTCAAATCCAAACTCCTTTAAAGGGCTGTGAAAATCATCCTTGCCGTAACCTATTTGAGCAAAAACAGTTGCGAAAGCTTATGCTCCTAAAGTTGACAGCAACATGAAAAATATTATAAACCTTAGATGAAAATAATAAAGCAATAATTGAAACCAACCTGCGAATGCAAATACAGTATAACAACAATATAATTCTTACAATATTATATAGCATGTTTTTGTAAATTCTATAAATTCAAAATGGATCTCCCCATCTGTGGGAACCAAACTGATTTAGTAAACAAAATATGAAAGAAAAAAGTCTTTTACCCAAATATCCTACGCTCAGTGAAAACTCAAACTGTGCTAATACCTTTACCTCGTTTTCAGAAACAACTGTAACAGTGGGGGAGGAATACCGAACAAGAACCGCAGGCTACTAAGAACACTATCACTTTAATAAGTAGCTTTCTAAAAATATATATATATATAAAGTAGATACATTACACACAAAGCCAGCATTTCTAGTTCACTAAACTTCCACAAATACAGCATATTTTTGGAAGTCTGGGATTCAATATCCAAAGCAAATGCTTTATGATCAATGAAAGTGAGAAAACAAAGGCCATCAAAGTAGCAGGGCTCAGAGCCTTATACAGTTGTTACTGGAAGAGTGGTATGAGGTGACGTAAAGGATGGCTCTGGCTGTAGGGTGGGAACAGACTAGATTGAAATTACACTCATCTCACACGCTAGTAAAGTAATGCTCAAAATTCTCCAAGCCAGGCTTCAACAATACGTAAACTGTGAACTTTCAGATGTTCAAGCTGGATTTAGAAAAGGCAGAGGAACCAGAGATCAAACTGCCAACATCCATTGGATCATCGAAAAAGCAAGAGAGTTCCAGAAAAACATCTATTTCTGCTTTATTGACTATGTCAAGGCCTTTGACTGTGTAGACCACAACAAACTGTGGAAAATTCTGAAAGAGATGGGGATACCAGACCACCTGACCTGCCTCTTGAGAAACCTGTATGCAGGTCAGGAAGCAAGTCAGAACTGGACATGGAACAACAGACTGGTTCCAAATAGGAAAAGGAGTACGTCAAGGCTGTATATTGTCACCCTGCTTATTTAACTTATATGCAGAGTACATCATGAGAAACGCTGGGCTGGATGAATCACAAGCTGAATTCAAGATTGCCGGGAGAAATATCAGTAACCTCAGATATGCAGATGACACCACCCTTATGGCAGAATGTGAAGATGATCTAAAGAGCCTCTTGATGAAAGTGAAAGAGCAGAGTGAAAAAGTTGGCTTAAAGCTCAACATTCAGAAAACTAAGATCATGGCATCTGGTCCCATCACTTCATGGCAAATAGATGGGGAAACAGTGGAAACAGTGGCTGACTTTATTTTGGGGGGCTACAAAATCACTGCGGATGGTGACTGCAGCCATGGAATTAAAAGACGCTTACTCCTTGGAAGGAAAGTTATGACCAACCTAGTTAGCATATTAAAAAGCAGAGACATTACTTTGTCAACAAAGGTCTGTCTCGTCAAGGCTATGGTTTTTCCAGTAGTCATGTATGGATGTGAGAGTTGGACTATAAAGAAAGTGGAGCACCAAAGAATTGATGCTTTTGAACTGTGGTGTTGGAGAAGACTCGAGAGAGTCCCTTGGACTGCAAGGAGATCCAACCAGTCCATTCTGAAGGAGATCAGTCCTGGGTGTTCATTGGAAGGACTGATGTTGAAGCTGAAACTCCAATACTTTGGCCACCTGATATGAAGAGGTGACTCACTGGAAAAGTCCCTGATGCTGGGAAAGATTAAGGGCAGGAGGAGAAGGGGACGACAGAGAATGAGATGGTTAGATGGCATCACCGACTCAATGGACATGAGTTTGGGTAAACTCCAGGAGTTGGTGATGGACAGGGAGGCCTGGCGTGCTGCGGTTCATGGGGTAGCAAAGAGTCGGACACAACTGAGCGACTGAACTGAACTGAAGTCTAGTAACAAGGCCTTGATTTTCAAACAAATTTAACAATTTAAGAAAACTCAAAGTAAGAATCAAGTTGCAATTTAAAAGATCATGTGTAAAACTATTTTAAACAAATGATTAAGGCTACAACTCATTTAATCTCAACTTTAATACAAGTTTCTAGGTATAGTGTATTATACTATGGCACAATTACATATGGGGAAAGTAATCTGGCTTGAGTCCTGATGGTGGGGAGAGACCACCAAATTTTAAGATTTAACATTAAAGTGAATATACAAGAGTTCACCTAAATGCTCACAGACAAACAGGGCCCCAAAATTAATCTGTCAATTGTCTTTTGCTGCCTAAAAACAGCCGAGTGTTGTAGAGGGTGAAGGGTAGGGGGAACAAACTTACCAAATGAAGTTTGTCTGAAGAACTTTTTCTATTTGAAGGTTTCACAAGAAAATCTGCAGAAGAAAAACCAGTAGTTTAACAATGACAAATATCCTAAGTATTAAGTTAAGCCACTTAGATTTTCCCACTAAACTTTTCTCTACAAGCTGGAATGCCATGACAATACATTATTTTTTAAATTGCTACAAAGTGAACTAGTTAGTCAACCACACTTTAGAATATTTAATTGTGCAAAATGGGCCAATTCAGGCCTTAGCATGCCTTTAGAAACTGCAGAACCATACAGACAGAACTTTCCCAGAACCTACAAATACTCCTCTTTGTATGTACTTTGTATGTACTTTTCTGATGGCTTCTCAGGTAAATCTTTGCCACTAAAGGAACAAGTACTTTCAAAAACTAAGAAAATCACAGGAGATCTAGACTTGGACTTGGTAGTTGAAGGTAATTTGTACACATTATTGGCTTCTCTACCAAGGGATCTTTTTGTGTAAGAAAAAAAGATCAGAAGGGGAAAGTGTAGTCTAAACACAAAAACCTCTTGTCACAAAGAGGCAACATCTGACCCTTACAGAGATAAAAGACCTTGTCAATCTACTGTTTAATCATAAGTCATGTCCGACTCTAGCTACCCCATGGATTGTAGCCCCCCAGGCTCCGCTGTCCATGGGATTTCCCAGGCCAACAATACTGGAGTGGGTGGCCATTTCCTCCTCCAGGGGAATCTTCTGATCTAGGAATCAAACCCAGGTCTTCCACATTGCAGGCGGATTTCCTTTGTAAAGACTTCTCTCAGTATTTGCAGACAACTTACCCTTTCGATCTGTTTATGTGACATAAAGTCACATATATGAACAAGACTGCACAAAATATCAAAGTCCTAAAATCAAGGAGTCAGTCAACATTTTGCATTATTCACATAACCTCTGAAAACACTTTATATACAAGAACCATATAAGAGGCTAAATATGTAAATATAAATGGTTCTAACCACTTTACAAGTAGTATTTTTGTCTCCCAGTAACTTTTAAATTTTATAACTCAGGCAGAGCCATATTAACAACATGCTATACAGGAATTAAGGCTATTCATAATACGCAACTTGAGATACAAATTGTACTACTATCAATATTGGTTCTGTTGTTTAATGAGGTACAACACAGTAGAGCAGGAAAGTTTAAAGGTTTTAAATCTGCAGGAACTTTTCTTGCTAAAGCATAATTTTTGCTTAGTATTTGAAAATTGAAATACAAATTACAATTATTTTCATTTTTTTCTTTATACTACAGTAAGGTTATTATTGATTTTTTAAAATCATGTCTGTAGGTACACTGTATCATCTATGAACTTTATTTAGGATAATAAGAAAACATTTGTCAAAAAGAACAGATGCTGGGTCTCTTTGTCCTTAGCTGTTAAAAAACAACCAGATAAGACAATGTATTAGTATATGATGGCACATTCCAAGTAAGTACTAAATGCAAGAAACGATGAGACATTTCACTGTAAATGTTGTAGTACTCTGATACTTCTTGGGTAACTCCAATGACATGCAAGTGCTCAGAGTTCAGAGAAAGAGACAACCAGGGAGGCTTCACAGGAGGTGGAGAACGACTTAGTCTAACAGATTACATGGAATTTAAATAAAAAGAAAGAGGGGAGGTAAGCCAAGTGAGGATGGATACACATGCCACAGTGGGAAGAGGACACATTTTTGAGCAACAGAAAGTAGGCGAGAATACCAATCACCTTCAGGGAAATGAGACTAGAAAGACAGCGCACACTGTGGGCCTTGATGCCAGGCTGACGAGTTTAGATTTCACTCGATGGCATAAAACCAAAAGCTTCATGAGCAGGAGAATAACAACATGAAAGTGGTCGTATGAGAAAGCAGCAAGCAGGATGGTTTGGAGGGGAAAAGTCACTTACGATGTTTCCAGACTAGTAGATCAGATATTAACTGCTAAGGGCCCAATATCTTAATGATAGTAAAAGCACAGAGGCACCACCAAAGTGAGTGGAAAACATTAATTGCTTAAGCTTGGTAATTAATTAGGAATGAGAAAAGGAGGCAGAGCAAGTTGGCAAAGATAACTGCAAAATTCTAAGCCCTGTGGTAAGTAGAAAAAGAATGGTTTTGTTAAGAACCGAAGAGCAGCTTCCAAGGAAGCAACACCAGATAGGATATACTGGCTTTAAAGGTGGCCTCACAAGTAAATATATGTCCAGCCAGTAATTAGGGGTAAAATGGGATTAGATTCAGGAGACAGGTCAAATCTAGGGGTAAGAATGAATTGATGGTGTTCCATTTATTTCCAAGAAATTACTATCTACTACAAGAATCATCTGACAATTTCAGAAATTACTTGGTAATGTATTCTGTCAAAGATAGGATAAGTCCATTAATACCAAAGTGTGTAAAGGTTCCAGAGGTGTAAAGCTCCAAGACTTGGACTAAACAACAGGATGACTCAACAAGAGGCTCAGGCAGGTCCGCTTCACGGCCAGCAACGACTCCTCATACCACAGCCAAACACCCCCTTAGTTGGAAACAAGTATGCCGCTGTGAAACGCTGCCAACCAAATTTTAAAAACTGCCCATGGCTCTTCAGATTATCTGCCAGATAAAGGCCATGTAGAGTAAGTCTGAAGGAAGCTCTCTGGTGCCACAAGCTACTGTCTCATGAAGCCAGGCAGTATCCCGTGATAGCAGCCATGCATTTGAAGAGGTAGAATGTAAAGTGGTTATGTTAAATCTAAGCAATAACCTAATGCGTCTAAGAACATGGATTCTTAAGCACATTGAGCACTGATGAACAGCACTGATGAACAACCTGGGCAGCAATGTGGAGTAAGAGTTGGTGATGGTCACTTTTATGTTCCACCTGGGGAGTAGTGTTAAAAGGGAGGGGCGGGGAACTTGCTGAAGTTACCTGATCTAAGAGGGTAAACTGTTTACAATCATGTAATATACTATGGATTGAATTTTATCTATTTTAAGAGGAAACTAAACAAAAAATAGACATACTTGATTATTAAATACCAAAATATAAGACATTACTGTACACAAGGTCCTTCAGGAAGATAATGAGGAAATTATTAAGAGGAAGGGCATGGAGGCCCCAAGAAGGCTAATGAGGATGGACACCTACATGGAAGAGTCTGTCATCATCTTAGGCCGCTACTGTATCAGCTTCAACAGGGCAAAGAGGCACACCAATCTGGACCATTTCTGTAATAAAATAAGGGAATCTAAACTACAAAAACCAATTAGATTAAACCAAATACACAAGGAAAACAGAGACTCAAAGTCAGTCCTCCTATAATATGGGTGGGGGGGTGAGATTCAGGGGAAGAAAGGGTAACTCAAGCAGCACTTTTTGGGCTACAGTATGTTTTAACTTCAAAAGAAAAAAGAAACATTTTTTTCCCCACAGACCTGTCTCACTTTCAAATGCAAGAATAATTAAGAGTTCAAAACTTTAAGAAGACAACTTTGAGTAATTTTAAAAGACTCTTATTTTCACTGTATGTGAAAGAAATGGCTTTTCTTGCACGTGTATTGCATAGTAAGAAACACTGACAGTAAAACTTGAGTGTGGAGGCAAAATAAAGTAATTAAGAGATGGTAATTTTTAATAAGTGACTTTACAACTGCTACCACTTTGGGCGAGCTTTTCAATTTCTCAGTGTTTCCTCATTTATGCCTAGTAACTTTTTGGATATCTGATGGATGACATGACCTTCCCAAACTAGGATTCCATGGCATGTTGGGGAGATTATTCCATGGTGGGGAAATGATTTAATCACTAGTAAATCCCAAAACTTATCAGCTGAGTAAAACTACTGTGGTTTGGTCTTACTCCTCGTACAATATCCCAAACCTCAAGCTTTCTAAAACTTTTGCTGCTGAAGTCAACTATAAATGATAATAAAAACCAAGAAACAGTTCAAAAGGCATGGCTGAACGCTCTCACTTGGACTTTTCCCCCCTACTTACAAGGATCGTGTTTTTTAAAAAGTGAAAAAAAACAACTAAATGTAAAATTGAGTCAGTGTCCTGGTGCAGTGACACTTCCAAACGAGATGCTCTATGTCTTTCCCACCTCTTTCAAAAACATTAAGATCTGTGTGTTTTCAGGGATCCAGACACAAGTTCGTGATGAGAGTATGCATTCCTCTGCCAGCTGCAGGCTGCAGATAAGCAGTTAAAATATTATCATTCCCTAAGCAAAAAAACAACCATCTTCTTGAAAAACAAAAATCCAGTAAGTTGTTCAGAAATGGTCAGATGAACTCTGTTATAATCTAATTTCTGTATCAAAGAGCAGTAAGTCTCTTGAACCAGCAATATAAGGCAATGTTCACTCTAACAAGTTCTGTTTCAATAGATAATAACCAAATATCAATCTTGTATAATTCTGTGAATACATTAGTAGTACAAGAGTGTGGTTCATTCTATCAGTTTTGGTGTGTTTTTTTTTTTTCAAATGTGGAAAAGTTCCGAATACATTTCTCAAAGGAGGTGCTGCAACACACAGAATTTCAGTTACTGATCAATACTTAAGATCATTTGTCTTCACTTAAGTGACAAACATTGACAGCTGCTTTTTCCAAATGGGACCCCAAAATGTGAGAAGTCAAAAGCAAAGAAATTGTCCTCTAGTGTTTTTATATATTAAGATCTGACTGCATTTCAGATGTACCTTTTTGCTTTTCACATCTCAAGAAGGCAAAAGGAAGCCCTGACCACCTTCTCAGAAAGATCAACTGTGATCAAATCAACTTTAGCAAATTTGATTTGTACCTTTTAAAATCACTTATTTTTTTTTTTTTTAATCACTTATTTCTTATAAGTGCTTCCCTTTTAAACTTACTCCTTACACAAAAGATAGGATGAGGGGAAGAGTAAATCATACATAATGTCTTTTTTAAATTCATACATGATGTTTTGGTGAAGACATTTTCTTTTTTTCCTCTATTTTTTAAATTATGCAAGTATGATAACACATTTACAGGAAACCTGGAAAATACAGAACAAAGTTACATATAGTTCCACTATTACAATTATTTTTAAGTAGAAGATTTTTAGTTTGAGTTTCAATATCAAACTCTCAAAAATTAATAGAATGAATATACAGAAAAGTAGAAGGATATAGTAGACCTGAAAAGTTCAGTGAAGACATTTTCTGGTGGTGACCAGAAAAGATTAAAACTGAAGATACAATACAATCTACTAAAAAGGGTAAAAATAACTTCAAGAGTTTTTTTACTGTTTTGACTTGCTCTACAATCACTTCTATAAAGAAAACATCCACTTCATATTACTCAGATATATTAAATTATTAATAGAATTATAAATTTCTATGAGTAATTTGTAGTATTATCTTCTGACGCTATCCTCCACCAAAAGTCACAAGGTAGGTATTTTACTACTGAAATTAAGAATTTTAAATTTAGCTTTGTGAGGCAACATTTACGTTCACCATGGTAAATGGAGAGATGTTCCCTAACACCTAAGAAAGAAAAAACAAACTATCAGAAAACAAATACTTAAGTTTTGGTTATTGACAGAGAAAGTCCAGGCATTCAAATCACTAGAAATTAATTAAAAGACACGCAAGATCATTTTATCTAAGTGCTGGGGTAGTTCAATATTTATAACTGTTATGGAAAGATCAGAAAGACCAGCTCCAGTGTTGGAAAATTGTTTCTTGACTTTTGTTTCTTTGACTAGTTCCAAGGCCTGCTGCTGCTGCTGCTGCTAAGCCGTGTCCAACTCTGTGCAACCCCAGAGACGGCAGCCCACCAGGCTCCCCCGTCCCTGGGATTCTCCAGGCAAGAACACTGGAGTGGGTTGCCATTTCCTCCTCCAATGCATGAAAGTGAAAAGTGAAAGTGAAGTCACTCAGTTGTGTCTGACTCTTAGCGACCCCATGGACTGCAGCCTACCAGGCTCCTCCGTCCATGGGATTTTCCAGGCAAGAGTACTGGAGTGGGGTGCCATTGCCTTCTTCGAGTTCCAAGGCCTACCTTTGGGAAATTAATAAGAGAAAATAAATTCCTGCACAGTCATTTATGTCCTGCCACTTGCTCTCAGTTATCTTTTCCTGAAGAGGAAAGAAGTAATTTTGTTTCCCCAGTCCCCCTTTCTCCCTACACTGTCCCAAATTGAAGTTCTCATGGGCAATCATAGGACAAATGTTCCATTTTTTAAAAAAGATTCCTACTCAGGAAATTCATACCTCATGGAAACTAAAATTTTCTAATTATAACCTTATAATGACTTCTGCCCCTCTTAAAACATCATATGATTATCTCAACAGAGCCTGCAGACTCTGACCATGCCTCCTACAAGTCAAAGAATAAAATTATAACTACATTTTCTTGGACAAAACACCGAAATGACCAACTCCTACCTATGAAGATGAGCAGTTTTACAATAGGTTCTCAAAAGGTTTTTTAATAAGGCTTAAATTATGAGCTCCAATTTCTTATGTACCCCAACAGAAAAAGACCACTAATCATGAGCTAGGTAGCAAAGAACAAAAACTTACTTTTGTTAAAGGCAACTAAAATATTATGCAAAATTCAACTACCAATGTCATTTTGAAATCTACAAATTCACACTGTTTATTCCAATATGCTTTGCTTCTGGACCCAGCCCTAAAAGGGCAAGAACACTCTCCAAACCCCACCCTTTTTACACCAATCCTCTGCCCTCAAGCTGGATAAGAGGTTTCTTTTCTAGGAAGACAGCAACTTAGTTTGAAGGTCAACTTACCATAGGAAGTCAAGAGTTCGCCCATGTATAAATGACATGATTTTCCTATTAGGCCTAGGTACTTGGGATGTTCAACACCAATTCTAGAAAAATTTGGAATTAAAAACATATTTCTGCTTTCTTGATTATGCCAAAGCCTTTGACTGTGTGGATCACAATAAACTGTGGAAAATTCTGAAAGAGATGGGGATACCAGACCATCTGACCTGCCTCTTGAGAAACCTGTATGCAAGTCAGGAAGCAACAGTCAGAACTGGACATGGAACAACAGACTGGTTCCAAATAGGAAAAGGAATACGTCAAGGCTGTATATTGTCACCCTGTTTATTTAACTTATATGCAGAGTACATCATGAGAAACGCTGGGCTGGATGAAGCACAAGCTGGAATCAAGATTGCCGGGAGAAATATCAATAACCTCAGATATGCAGATGACACCACCCTTATGGCAGAAAGTGAAGACAAACTAAAGAGCCTCTTGATGAAAGTGAAAGAGCAGAGTGAAAAAGTTGGCTTAAAGCTCAACATTCAGAAAACTAAGATCATGGCATCTGGTCCGTCACTTCATGGCAAACAGATGGGGAAACAATGGGAACAGTGGCAGACTTTATTTTTTGGGCTCCAAAATCACTGCAGATGGCGATTGCAGCCATGAAAATTAAAAGATGCTTACTCCTTGGAAGAAAAATTATGACCAACCTAGATAGCATATTGCAAAGCAGAGACATTACTTTGCCAACAAAGGTCCATCTAGTCAAGGCTATGGCTATTCCAGCAGTCATGTATGGATGTGAGAGTTGGACTGTGAAGAAAGTGGATCGCCAAAGAATTGATGCTTTTGAACTGTGGTGTTGGAGAAGACTCTTGAGAGTCCCTTGGACTGCACGGAGATTCAACCAGTCCATTCTAAAGGAGATCACTCCTGGGTGTTCTTTGGAAGGACTGATGCTAAAGCTGAAACTCCAGTGCTTTGGCCACCTCATGCGAAGGGTTGACTCATTGGAAAAGACTCTGATGCTGGAAGGGCCTGGGGGCAGGAGGAGAAGGGGACGACAGAGGATGAGATGGCTGGATGGCATCAGCGACTCAATGGACGTGAGTTCGGGTGAACTCCGGGAGTTGGTGATGGACAGGGAGGCCTGGCATGCTGGGATTCATGGGGTCTCAAAGAGTCGGACACAACTGAACGACTGAACTGAAAAAATAGCTATCAGCATTCCAAACCTAGCTAATCTGTATACTGCTTATCAGTTTACCAATATACAGGAATATTAATGGTCTTCTCTCCATCTACAAACAGATTGTTCAGAAAAGTTGTGGTCTCCTCTACTTAGCTTTATGCAGAGTAATAGGCAACAAAATGGACAAGGACCAGAAAGCTGAATGAAAATGCGAATCCATCCTTCAAGCATACAACTTAATAATAAAGAGAAGAAACAGATTTTAATTTTAACTGCTGTCATCTCAATTATAAACTGTCCAACTCCAGATAGCCAACAGGCATATTCAGAGAAGAGAGACAAAATTCCAAGAGTGGAGGCTATATGTGCAACAAAAAGAATCCACTCTTACCCTGGTCCAGTTAAAATATGTGTGCTGTGCTCAGTTGCTCAGTTGTGTCCAATTCTTTGCAACCCCATGGACTGTAGCCCACCAGGCTCCTCTGTCCATAGGGATTCTCCAGGCAAGAATACTGGAGTGGGTTGCCATGCCCTCCTCCAGGGGATCTTCCCAACCCAGGGATCGAACCCAAGTCTCCCGTATTGCAGGCAGATTCTTTATCATCTGAGCTACAAGTGATATTCTTCTGGCAATTAGGCAGGGGGCTACTCATATTTTTGAAAACAAGCCAGTGAAGACCCAAATAACCTCTCATAACCAATCACACACGACAACGTGGGCTCTATTTAAAATGGTGACCTCAAATACCCACTCTTCTGAAGCAGTCCTCTTCAATTATTAAATAGCCAAAAAACCAGAACACCATCTTCTTAAGAATCCTTTTAGGACCAATACAATTCAACAGATGCCCAGAAAACAACCCACCCTTTTAAACTAGTAACATTTATTTCATGTAAACAGAGGAAAACATGTAACTGCCATTGAAATATATATAGGGAGAAAAAACTTTTTCAGCTAAAGTCAAAAAGTAGAATTCATGAAAATGTTTTACTTAAAAGGAGAGCAAAAGTCGTAAGCTAATAAGAAATAAAGTTGTCTTATTAAGTAAAGAGGATTCTTCTTAAATAACTGCACTTAACCACTCTAAAAACCTTAGACAAGTCATAGGTTCAAATTGAAGACACAAACCAAACCATGAATTTTAAGAATTCTTAAGCTATCATTTCGTTTAAGCCATTAATCAGAAAATGGGATGGGGGCTTTTTAAAACAGCACATTGGCTAAATTCCTTATATTTATACAAAACACATTAAAATACAGGTATTAGTAAAATAGTTATCTAAAATAAAATTAAAAACTGCTGAAACGTACAGCCTAATATCAACCTATTCTAAACACAGTGGGCAGTCTAAGTATATTGCTTATACATCAAAAAAATGTAAGTACTAGGACTCCCCTGGTGGTCCAGCAGTTAAGACTCAGAGCTTCCACCGCAAGGGACTCGGATTCATCCCTGGTTGGAAACTAAGTTCGTGCATGCCGCATGGTGTGGGCAAAAAAAAAAATCCACACAGACAAGTAACTGGAATTCTCAAGTTTCCAATAAGCATGTGAACATAACTACTAAGAATATCACACCTTCAAGATCAATCTGAGCCACTCATGTTTCTTTCATTTTCCAACATGAAACTAAAGGAACTGAAGTTCAATGAAACTAAAGTCTAAAAAAGGTCTAAGAAATAATGCATTACCCAAGCTCTGTGGTAAATATCAGGCCTATGAATGAATGGACAACATATCCTGTACTACTTTCATTTTTATCCAGGACACACATATGCTAAAATGCAAAGAAATATAAAGACCTTGGGAAGAGTTTACACTTTTCTATTGATTTACTCTTCAACATCTAACCTAGCCAGAGATCAAATGGCCAACATCCACCGGATCACAGAAAAAATGAGGGAATTCCACACACAAAAAAATCTACTTCTGCTTCATTGACTACACTGAAGCTTTTGACTGTGTGGATCACAACAAACTGTGGAAAATTCTTAAAGAGATGGGAATTCCAGACCACCTTACCTGTCTCCTGAGAAACCTGTATGCAGGTCAAGAATCAACAGTTAGAACTGGACATGGAACAATGGACTGGTTCCAAACTGGGAAAGGAGTACATCAAGGCCGTATATCGTCACCCTGCTTACTTAACTTATATGCTGAGTACACATCATGCAATGTGTTGGGCTTGATGAATCACAACCTGGAATCAAGACCGCCAAGAAAAATATCAACAACCTCAGATATGCAGATGATACCACTCTACTGGCAAAAAGTGAAAAGGAACTAAAGAGTTTCTTGATGAAGGTGAAAGAGGAGAGTGAAAAAGCTGGCTTAAAACTCAACTTGTAAAAAACTAAGATCATGGCTTCCAGTCCTATCACTTATGGCAAATAGATGGGGGAAATGTGGAAACAGTGACTGATTTTATTTTCTTGGGCTTCAAAACCACTGCAGAGATGGTAACTGGAGCCATGATATTAAAAGATGTTTGCTCCTTGGAAGAAAAGCTATGACAAACCTAGACAGCGTATTAAAAGAGGACATCACTTTGCCGACAAAGGTCCATATAGGCCAAGCTACGGCTTTTCCAGTAGTCATATATGAATGTGAGAGTTGGACCATAAAGAAGGCTGAGCACCAAAGAACTGATGCTTTTTAACTGTGGTGCCAGAGAAGACTCGAGAGTCCCTTGAACAGCAAGGAAATCAACCTTGAATATTCCTTGGAAGGACTGATGTTGAAGTTCTAATATTTTGGCCACCTGATGCAAAGAGCTGACTCACTAGAAAGACCCTGATGTTGGAAAAGATTGAGGGCAGGAGGAGAAGGGGGTAGCAGAGGATGAGATGGTTGGATGGCATCACCGACTCAATGGACATGAGTCTGAGCAAAGTCTGGGACACAGTCAAGGACAGGGAGGCCTGGTGTGATGCAGTCCTTGGAGTTGCAAAGAGTAGGATATGACTTAGTGACTGAACAACATCAACATCTAACCTAAAACTTATATTCTACAATATATAGGTATTTTTTCAATTGTTTCCATGGTATAGTACACATACTATTGGTGATATGTGAGAAGATGATTTAGATGTAACATAAATGCCTTTTTTAAAAAATATACTTGTGTTAATGAACACTAGAAAAACCATTCTTCATTCTATTGACTCTGAAATGCCACTGAATTCAGGTACATAATTAAACTTACACATCACCAAAGAAGGAAAAAAAAACTTGATCTTAAAATGAATTACCATTTGGTATACAGATACTGCAAAAAAAACCCTCACATAAGTAATGTATTAAGCAGATGTTTGGGAGACGCTGCATGCGTGTCCTGATAACGTGCATGTGTGTCCATCGTGTCTGACTCCGTGCAGCCCACGGGCTATGGCCCACAGGCACCTCTGTTCAGGGAGTTTTCTAGGCAAGAATACTGGAGAGGGTTGCCATTTCCTAGTTCAGGGGATCTTCCCAACCCAAGGACTGAACCCGTGTCTCCTGCACCGGCAGGCAGATTCTTTACCACTGAGCCACCTGGGAAGCTCTCATATCTCACTATATGCTAATTCAAATCCTTCATAATACAAACTGCTACTTACCTGTCTCTCCTCGAGTTGCTTTATTCTCTCATTTTGCTTCATAAGACCTACTTTTCCCGTCCATTAAAAGTCTGAATCCATTCAAAGCAGGCCTGAGCAGGGCCTCAAACATCCGGTTCTCCCCCACAGAAACGACAGCCTCTCTCTCTCAAGGTTTCTGCTACTACTACCTGAAAACTTCCACCACTTCCCCAACCCTGACAGCAACTGCTGGCACAGTAGCAGAATACCAGACCTACTCTGGACTGTCAGTGTAGCACTTCCAACTCCACATGTTCCAAACAGAAGCCACCACTGGCCTCCCTTCCCTCTCCACACCGTATCTTCTTTCTTAATATTCCACTGGGAATCTTGGTCAGCCTAGGTCTTCAAGGCTGGAAACTATCTGACACTATTTCCAACAGCATCTGCCACCATCTCCTTCTCTGAAATGCACCGTTTTCATCTTTCCATTTCACACCACCAGTACTGGTCTAGCAAACTGGTTCTCAAGCATTTATTGAATTAAATTTATTTAGACCTTATTATTGAAGAAACAAAATCACCAGCTAAGAAATGATTCTGGTCAATTCCTCTTTCAAACATTACCTGGCATAACCATCCTGTCAACAGACATTTTAATAAAATGTCCCTGCTCAAAAAAGATATGTCCTATGGCATACACACCCAGAATGAACAACTTGAGGCTTTTTTAAGATTCTTCATGCATGAGCTTCTATCACTGCTACTACTTCTGCCTCGTTTACACATACCACCTAATCCATTTGGATAAATCCTACATATCTTTCCAGGCTTCCCTTGTAGCTCACCTGATAAAGAATCCACCTGCAATGGAGGAGACCCTGATTCGATTCCTGGGTCAGGAAGATCTGCTGGAGAAGGGATAGGCTACCTATTCCAGTATTCTTGGGCTTCCCTGGTGGCTCAGCTGGTAAAGAATCTGCCTGCAATGTGGGAGATCTGGGTTCGATCCCTGGGTTGGGAAGATCCCCTGGAGAAGTAGGGAAAGGCTACTCACTCCACTATTCTGGCCTGGAGAATGCCATGGACTGTAGATCCATGGGGCTGCAAAGTTGGACATGACTGAGCAACTTTCACTTTACTACATATCCTTCAATATTTGGTTTGAAAACAGTAATTTCATTATCAAAGTTTTCCCTTCAGAGTTCAATGTACAGTTTCAACATAGCTCTATTTTATAACAGAGCTCACTACATGCCGTTATAATTATTTACATTTCTATTTGTCTAGACTATGATTACCTACATAGGTAATTTTCCTACTCAACATCTGAACTCAAGGGCCATACACAACCTGTTAACAAGATGCATTACAATACAGATTACTAGGTAAGAACACAGGTTCTGGAATCAGACCATTTTGGATGTGAATTTTGGCTCCAAACTTATTTGAATCACTTTGGGAAGTTCACTCAGTCTCCTCATCTGTAAAATGGAGATAACATCAATATGTTTTCTAATCAGTGTTCAATGAATACTAATTCTGATGAGGACAAGAAAGATGCTCAATGACTGCTTTCTGGATTTAAAAAAAAAAAAAAAGGCACAATTTAAGTCAATACGAGAAATTAACCAGAGCCTTCTATTACTAGCCACTGAATAAATGTTTCAAGCACACCCATGCCCATTTAAAACCTCTAATTCTAGTTCTTACCATAAATCCAACATTTCTACCTGCCTTTCTTCATACAGAAGAAACCCCTGGGACTGACAGATGTATACGTTTCCATTATTCATTATAAACTTTCTAAGTCCAAAATTTTTTTAAAAAATAATGTGATTTTGCTGAAGCAAAAATTTTAGTTGTAGGCACTTGAGGCTAACCAAGAAGAAATAACTGAGGGAGCCAAGCAATATTAACCGTTTTTCTCCACATTCTCAACTCTCAGGACACTCTCACAGTACTTGTCAAGATCTAGTACATACCTCTCAACAAGGCCTCCCCAAAATGAGGATCTTTCTTCTTAATGACAAGGTCTCCCACAAACGAACATCCTATTCTTCCCCTCTAGGACATTCTATGTTCATTCCAAATTCCTTGCCATTGTTTATGTTTCTTCCTATACCCAGACTGGCCCTTTCTCCACCAACCAGATCCCTAGAGCTTCACTAATAATTCAAACCACTAAACCTTCACTGCATTTTTCCAAGTATACATGATTTAACGTTTATTCTCTTTTGCCTAGGTCTACTTCTTTCCCTCCCCCAATTTTCTCACCCTCCTCCTCCTCTTTCTCCCTCTTTCAAATGCAGAGGCAAGTTCCCTCAAGAGCTACTCAAAATGTTCTGATCCATCAATGAAATTTCTCTTCTTAAAGCACAAATAATCTTCCTAAAGAGGTTTGAGGTTATCATTGCTAATACTGTACAAGTAGGACTCTTTGATCAAGCCACTCCTAATGCATCCTTTTCATGTTCCATTCTTTGTGTAATAACTGCTTCTACCCCCAAAATTCGACTCCCTTTCCTTTTCTCAACTTTTTCTTGACAGAGGTGAGATTATAAAGCTGTTTCTTCCAATTTGAAGCCAAGATAATTTTTCCATCATATATATTTAATGCTTTATAATCATTGGCAAAGATCCTCAACAGTACTGCACCCACATGCACAGCTGACTCTACAGAGTCAAAAAATATAGAAGTACTATTTGGTATACTACCTGGAACAATTAAGTCCAACTTTTTTAAAAAATAATTTAAGTGACAGAAAGAACAAGGTGAGAAAATACTCTCAAACAAAACAAATATAATTTCACATTAATGCATCAATTGTGGCAGCTGTTAAGCATTTTTTATTAGCAGCTAACATACTGCAGAGAAGGCAATGGCACCCCACTCCAGCACTCTTGCCTGGAAAATCCCATGGATGGAGGAGCCTGGTAGGCTGCAGTCCATGGGGTCGCTAGAGTCGGACACGACTGAGCGACTTCACTTACACTTTTCACTTTCATGCATTGGAGAAGGAAATGGCAACCCACTCCAGTGTTCTTGCCTGGAGAATCCCAGGGACGGGGAAGCCTGGTGGGCTGCCGTCTATGGGGTCGCACAGAGTTGGACACGACTAAAGCGACGCAGCAGCAGCAGCAACTTATATTAAGCATCTCCCTCTGTCATACACACCACATTCTGTTTATACACTCATCCACTGACGAACATTCAGGCTGTTGCTACCTTTCAGCTGCCATGAATAGTGCTATGAACACTGATGTGCAAATATCTTTAGGAGTCCCTGACTTACCTTCTTTGCTTAGATGCCTAAGGAATGGAATTCCTGGATCCTATTATGATTCTGTTTAATGTTTTAAGGAACCACCAGATTGTTTTCCACAGCAGCTATACTATTTCACATTCCCATCAGCAATGCACCGGGATTCTAATTTCTCCAAACCTGCATCAATACTGTTCCAAGTTTTGATGACAGCTATCCTAATAATGGGTATGAAGTGGTTTCCCGAGGTTTTGATTCCACACTTCCCTAATGATCAGTTATACTCATCTCTTTTCATGTGCTTACTGGCCATCTGTGTAACCTGTTTGGAAAAATGTCTATTCAAATCCTTTGCCCATTTTTAGTTGGGTTGTTTTATGGCGTTGTGATCCTCTATATAACCTAGATATTAATCCTTTATCAGACGTAATTTACCAATAATTTCTCTGATTCTTTGGGTTGTCTTTCCCTCTCTTGATAGTGTTTCCTATTTCTTTTGCTGCCTGTGTTTCTGATGTCATACCAGAGAAATCATGCCAAATGCAATGTCATGAAACCTTTCCCCTATGTTTTCTTCTAAAAGTGCCATAGTTCTAGCTCTCAGGTTTAGGTCTCTGATCCTCAATTACTCAGATAATTTTAAAGCACAAATAATCATGTTTTTAATTTCATAAAAACTTTTTTCAAGTGTTGTGAGACTTACAGAATCTATATGCTATAGAAACAGTCAATGATATAGAAGATGTTAATTTATGCCCTGTTTATAATTTTTAAACAATTGGAAATAAGTAAACTGATAACCATACAATGGAATATTATGCCCTTCTAAGCACAGGAGTTGGGTGAGTAACCCAGGGTTAGGGTTAGTCACAGCCTATTCTGTCAACCACATGATCCAAACATGATCCAAGGGGGAACCAATGAGACTCCTCTTCAACGACAATCAGTTCACCGAGTCACCCTGGACCTACCACAGTGAGTTCAAAACAGTAAGGACGGTTTTGAGTTTTTAAGGAAACAGCAATAACTGACATCTAGTAGACCACACAAATGACTATCTGAGGTCATTCATAATTTCAACATTAACTCACAAAACATTCCTTTCAGTGACATCATTTCTTTAAGAAGCAGGAGATTTAGCAGCTGCTATGATAAAAAGCAAGCACCATGTAACAATCAGTGTGGAACAGGAAATAGAGGTATAATGTCTGACCTGATTCTAAGGCTTGAGAATCTGTGCAGTATCCAACAGCCACATACATGGAAAATCAAAATATTCTCCTTCAAACTGCATCAATCAATTTTTCAAATAACTAAACTGTCAGGAAATAAATACTTAGGTTGCTTGTTCTTAACTACTTAACAAATGGAGCTGTTTTTTTGGCCAATGGGCAGGCACCATGGAAAATATTACTGAGACAGCTAACAAGAGACTTTGGACTATGCAGCCATGAACCAGGAGAAACCTGGGAGAATCACATCAGTGCCTAGAGAGGTGCAAAGCTAGAATACCTGAGACACTCTATCCCAACTCCCAGTCCTCAGAGACCCCAAGCTGCCTGCCACAGTTCTTCAGTCATGTGAGCGGCTCCACTATTCTGCCAATAAAGCCACCCCTTTCTTTTGGGTTATTTAAGCTCTAATTCAGTTTCTATTACCAGCAACCCAAAGTCCTAAATAACAAAATCAGATGATTCAAACATTCCGCCTGATTTTCTTAGCAAAATCATCACTAACTAATGTAGATCAGGGTTTGCTTGTTTTTGTGTGTGGGGTTCCCCCCCCCCAATTTAGGGCATTACTTTAACTCAAATATAAATCATTCTGTTTACTATTTCCTGAATCAACTGAACAAAGAATGCTGTTAGATCAGTTCAGTTCAGTCACTCAGTTGTGTCTGACTCTTTGCAACCCCATGAATTGCAGCACGCCAGGCCTCCCTGTCCATCACCATCTCCCGGAGTTCCCTCAAACTCACGTCCATTGAGTTGGTGATGCCATCCAGCCATCTCATCCTCTGTCGTACCCTCTTCCTCCTGCCCCCAATCCCTCCCAGCATCAGAGTCTTTTCCAATGAGTCAACTCTTCGCATGAGGTGGCCAAAGTACTGGAGTTTCAGCTTTAGCATCAGTCCTTCCAAAGAACACCCAGGGCTGATCTCCTTTAGGATGGACTGGTTGGATCTCCTTGCAGTCCAAGGGACTCTCAAGAGTCTTCTCCAACACCACAGTTCAAAACCATCAATTCTTCGGTGCTCAACTTTCTTCACAGTCCAACTCTCACATACATACATGACCACTAGAAAAACCATAGCCTTGACTAGATGGACCTTTGTTGGCAAAGTAATGTCTCTGCTTTTCAATATGCTATCTAGATTGGTCTAACTTTTCCTCCAAGGAGTCTAGTATTAGTATTAGTCGCTCAGTCATGTCTGACTTTTTGCGACCCCATGGACTGTAGCCCGCCAGGCTCCCCTGTCCATGGGATTCTCTAGGCAAAAATACTGGAGTGGGTTGCCATTTCCTCCTCCAGGGGATCCAAGGAGTAAGCGTCTTTTAATTTCATGGCTGCAATCACCATCTGCAGTGATTTTGCAGCCCAAAACAACAAAGTCTGACACTGTTTCCAGTTTCCCCATCTATTTCTGTATACTTAAAATTTAGTTTTAATGTTTTGCACATTGCTTGACAAAAATACCCATTTGAATTAATTTTTCATGAGATGACAGTAAAAATCATACCACATTTTTTCTTTCAAACTCACATTAGAAATTAGAAAATTTCTAAGCAATCAAATTCTACTATACTCAAGTTACAGCTTCAAAGAATAAATAAAACATTCAATTTTATGAACACTAAAAGTCAAATATCTTCTTACTTAATTGATTTCCAGAGATAAATTGATTTCCAGAAATAAATTCATATAGAACTCATATTTACTTTATGAAGATCTGTTTAATATTAATCAAAGACAGCAGTGACTTCAGCAATAAGAACAATTTACACTTCGTTCATTGCAAATGAGAGAAAAGTAAACATTTCAAAAGTGAGAAAAGCTTAAATCCAAACTATACCAATTAATAAGGGCAATTACAGCCAATTTTTATGCCCTGTGATAAAGCATTTATATAAACCAACTTCCCTGGTGGCTCAGCTAGTAAAGAATCTGCTTGCAATGTGGGAGACCTGGGTTCAATCCCTGGGTTGGGAAGATCCCCTAGAGAAGGGAAAGGTTACCCACTCCAGTATTCTGGCCTGGAGAATTCCATGGACAGAGGAACCTGGCGGCTACAGTCCATGGGGTTACAAACAGTCGGACATGACTGAATGACTCACAACAACAAACAGCATTTGGACTACGAGGACTACTGAGTTGTATAAATTCCCAGAGGCCTAGAGATGAAATGAGAGAAAAGAAAAAGATTATATTTTTTTCTAAGTAAACATTTAAAGAAAAAATAGAACTCATTAATCTCGTTGTACTTAACATCAAGCCACTGAGGTCTGAACACCCGTTTGCAACACCCCAGCAGTGTCTGAATCAGTCAAGCAAGAAGAAAAATGAGGAATGGAAGCAGGAGATGGAGAGAGAAAGAAAACTGGGCTCCAGGGGATAATGTGTATTAAAAGAATCAAGTGATCTTTATACCATGATACCGATGCATAAATTTAGGTTAATCATGTCCTCCTCCCAATGAAAAATATGTTAACCCCTAATTTATCTAGTACGTCTCTGATTTTAACCTTTCCCATACATTCAAATCAGTTAGAAATTTTTTTCTAAATTCTTTTCATCCTAATGTTTTGGCAGCCTGTTTTTAAAATTATTCCTTTTGTCACCCAGTGGGCAGACCCAGTTCAGTTCAGTCGCTCAGTCGTGTCCAACTCTGCGACCCCATGAATCACAGCACGCCAGGTCTCCCTGTCCATCACCATCTTCCAGAGTTCACTCAAACTCACGTCCATCGAGTCGGTGATGCCATCCAGCCATCTCATCCTCTGTCATCCCCTTCTCCTCCTGCCCCCAATCCCTCCCAGCATCAGAGTCTTCTCCAGTGAGTCAACTCTTCGCCCAAGAGTCACTCAAGATTTCTTTAGAATTCTAATTCATCTTGCATTTTCATCCAACCTTGAACAGAGCTAAGATTTTTAAAATACATTATAAAATATTTCAGATTATCACACTGGGATGAAATGGCAGTTTCAAGGAGCTTCAAAGTTTGTTGAGGATCCTTCATCCCTGGTTTTCATTCCAACACTGCTGCATGTTTCTCTTGCATCCATTTTTTTAAAATTTATGTATCTATTTACTGGCTGGGCCACACAGCTTGTGGGATCTGTAGTTCCCCAACCAGGGATCCAACGCAGGCCCTCAACAGTGAAACTGCTAAGTCCTAACCACTGTACCACCAAAGAACTCCCTCCTGCATCCATTCTTTATTCTAATGCTTCTCAACCAGGCAACAGAAGGAACAAGCCTTCTTGCAGTTCACTATAAAACCAATGGGAGTGTATCAGGTAAGTTAAAGCAGCTTTCATCCCAGGATGAAGTCACAAAAATGCATGTGACTGACAAATTTCACATAATATTTTACAGTTATATCTTCACCTCTAACACATCGATTCATATTGCATCCCTAACCCCAATTCCATAACCCAAGGCAACCCTCACTAAAGTCTACCTATTTAATTCTAATTTTTAGCTGGAAAGAATGAGAACAGACAAAATTTTATCATAGACTCCTAAGCAGAAAACTCAAAGGTTAAAATACTTTCAACACCACCCAATACTTCAAATCACCAGTCATACTGAAGACAACTTAAAAAGCTAGATAAAATATTTAAAATTCTCTTCAAAGCAAAGACCTAAACAGACAATGAGCTATTATCAAAATCAAATTCCCTGAGACATAAAAGAAAACTGAGATTCAGAGTCCAGTTCAATATCTGGGTTGGCATCTGTCCTGGGGGTAATCTGATGAAACTGAAGAGTAACTGAGTTATACCAACTCAGCAGCCCCCAAATTTAAAATTCCAACTCAAGAGAATTCCCTGGTAGTATAGTGGTTAGCACTAAGCACCTTCACTTCAGTGGCCTGTGTTCAATCCCTGGTTGGGGAACTACTATCCTGCAAGCCACAGAGCGCAGCCAGAAGAAAAAATTCAACTACACGCTGTTACAAACACACAACTGAAAATTTAAGGAAACAAAAAATCTGGAAAACAGATTATGAAGAAAGATGTCAAGCAAGTATTAACAAAGGGAAAACTGGGTTAGGGTTAGGGTTATACAAAAAAAAAAGTAGACTTTAAAGAAAGGGTGCTTCCCTGGTAGCTCAGCTGGTAAAGAATCCGCCTGCAATGGAGGAGACCCTGGTTCAATTTCTGGGTTGGGAAGATCCACTGGAGAAGGGATATACTACCCACTCCAGTATTCTTGGGCTTCCCTGGTGGCTCAGCTGGTAAAGAATCCACCTGCAATGCAGGAGACCTGGGTTCAATCCCTGGGTTGGGAAGATGCCCTGGAGAAGGGAATGGCTACCCACTCCAGTATTCTGCCCTGAAGAATTCCACAGACTGTATAGTCCATGAGGTCGCAAAGAGTCAGAAACAACTGAGCAAATTTCACTTAAGGAAAGAAGCATTACTAGAAATAGAACCTTTCATAAAGATAATACGTTCAAGCTAAGAAAACAATGATTCTATAGTATATAAACCTGAAGTTTGATGTAGAAATATATAAAGCATAGGATTACAAAGATTTAGCAAGACTAAAAGAAAAATTTATATAAAATGGGGGAAATTAAAGATATAATGTATGTAAATAACAACATCAAAACATATCAAGCATCAAGCGCTCAGGACTAAATCCATCAAAGATGGATTATAAGGAAGACAGTAAAGAAGACCAAAATAAATCACAAAGCCTAGATTATCAATTCTCTCAGTCTGAATTGATAATCCAATACAATCCCAATCAAAGGGCATGGATTCGATTCCCTGTCAGGGAACTAACATCCTGCATACTGCTCACTGTGGCCAAAATATAAAAATTTTTAAAAATTAAGAAGTGTTCAAAAAATTAACAAATCAGTAATAGAAAAAATTTTCAATGTGTTAAAGATTTTAACAGAAATTTCACAAAAGATATATAAAAAGCCAATAAACAGATAAAAATGTGCATTATCAGTCATCCGCAAAAAGCACATAAAAACACCACAATAAGATAATCTCTCACACCCAGTAGAGTGAGTAAAGAGACTGACAAGAGCAGATGCTGGCTAGGATTTTGGTTAACTGGAACTCATACACAGCTCATGGAAATGTAAACTGGCATTACCACTTTGGAGAACAGTTTGGCAACGGCTTATTAAGTTACATGTACATTTATCCTATAACCCAACAATTTCACTCCTTGGTATTAACCCAAGAGAAGTGAAAAACACGTGGTCACAGAAAGGCTTGGACACAGATGTCCAAAGCTTTACTCACAATAGCCCCAAACTGGAAAGAACGCATAATTGTGTTCAGTAACAGGTCATCACATATACTGTGGTGTATTTCTACTGGAATAGAAATATTGCTGGAATACTACTCAGCAATAAATGAATTTTAAACTTCCCTGGTGGCTCAGACAGTAAAGCGTCTGCCTACAATGAGGGAGCCCCAGGTTCAATCCCTGGGTCAGGAAGACCTCCTAGAGAAGGAAATGGCAACCCACTCCAGTATTCTTGCCTAGAAAATCCCATGGATGGAGAAGCCTGGTAGGCTACAATCCATGGGGTCGCAAAGAGTCGGCCACGACTGAGCAACTTCACTTCACTTCATAAATTACTGATATTTCCAACAATATGGATGAACTCAATAGTATTATGTTGACTCAAAGCAGCAAGTTACAAAAGAATGCTATACCATTCCATTTAAATGAATTTCAAAAGCAGATAAAACTCATCTGTAGTGACAAACAAGAACAGTAGTTTAGGCAGAAGAAACCAGAAAGGGGCAAAAGGGAACTTTATAATGCAATGCATAAATTCTATTTTAGGATTGAGGCAGTTGCTTCACAGTTGCAAATATTTATTGCAACTCAAACTGCACACTTCCATCTGTGTATTTCACTAAATAAAATCTATTTTAACTGTTAAAAAAAATCCTGAAATAGTATCCTAAAGCAGAGGCTCTAATCCTCATCCAAAAGTAGTGTCTTTAGCAAAGGTCATACACTTGGTTAATTTATAAGTAATTTTAATATGTACACAGATCTTTGCCATTGTATATGGTATCTTATCTACATTAATTTTGTGTTGGTTTAAGCAAGTGTGAACAAATAGAATCAATTTGTATATTTTTATAAGAAATATATGATCTGTATTTAGATTTCATCAATTTGTGGTTGAAAAAGTAAATACACATGCCTGAGTTATTCAAACATCTCTAAAAGCTTTCTAATAGGTACATCCATGGGTTACATGATTATGATCCCACCTTCAGGACATTCTGGAAAAGGTAAAAATATGAGAACAGGGAAAAGATTAGTGGCTGCCAGACGTGAGGGGTGGAGGAAGGGTTTAAATAAAAAAAATAAATATGAGGGACACTTCTGGGGCAACAGAACTGGTCTGTATCCGAATTGTAGTGCTGGTTGTACTGCTGTATGCATTTATCAAAACTAATGGAACTGTACATCAAAAGCAGTAAACTGTAACTTAAATTTTAAAAATTAAATTTAAAAATTTAATTAAAATTTTAATTAAATTTTAAAAAATTAAATTTAAAAATAAATTTAAATTTTTTTTAATTAATTTAAAATTTGCAAATTAAAAGGACTTTACAACTAAGTTTAACAAATGCTGAACCTGACAACATTTAAATAAAAACCAACCACCTCATATGCACCATCCTCCCAAGGTCCCCAGACTCTTTCTGAGGTTATGCATATGAACTCCTGACCTCCCCTATAACCAAAGAGCATACATTTACAGGTGACTAGTGTTTTGGGTCAAGTCTGAGGTTCTTCTAAGGTACTGAAATTTCCATGACGTTAACTTGCCTCCAAGGAGATCAAGTTCACGACATGATCAAAGGCATGTGCTATGTGACGGCTTCATCAGCTACCCTGCATCTTTCATCAAGAAAATTGTTTAACCACTCACTAGTCTATTGGCAGGAGAAGGCAGTGGCACCCCACTCCAGAACTCTTGCCTGGAAAATCCCATGGATGGAGGAGCCTGGTGGGCTCCAGTCCATGGGGTCGCTAAGAGTCAGGCACGACTGAGCGATTTCACTTTCGCTTTTCACTTTCATGCACTGGGGAAGGAAATGGCAACCCACTCCAGTGTTCTTGCCTGGAGAATCCCAGGGACAGAGGAGCCTAGTGGGCTGCCGTCTATGGTGTCGCACAGTCGGACACGACTGAAGCGACTTAGCAGCAGCAGCAGCAGCAGCAGCAGCAGTCTATTGGCAACAAGCAACAATTAAAGAAACGTTGGATCTTTGAGAAAGTTCCAATTTCCCATCTGGAAGAAAAAGGGGAGTTCTAGTTTCAACTCCCATCAATATTTTTCACCTATTAAAAATACAGTATCATCATCAAAAGTACAGCACCATCTAAAAGTCCACATCAACTGTTATTCTTCTGAATAAAATAGTAGCCAAGATATACCTCCATACACATAATCATCCCAGAATAATGTCTACCTTGAAAACTTTAATTTAAAAATTGTATCCTTAGATTTTAAGGCTATGTAGTTCAACAGGAAAAGTATCAGTATCATGTGGCTTTTGCTAAAAGTAGTTTTAGCTAACCTCAATTAGCATGCCTGAAAAGATTTATAAGGTTGTATCTCGGGAGTGAGGTAAGCACGTGACTTCAAGTCACAACTTAGGACCAAAGTCCCTTTCCCGTCTTTTAGATGCAGACTTTTGTTTAAACTTGTAGTGAACATTAGAACTGTGACATTCCTTAACCTGATCTGACATTATAAAATAAAACTAATGTAAACCATTTTAAGGCTATTTTAAATTCTAGACATATTTCCACCAAATAAAGACAGTAAAATATACAACTACGCATTCCCAACTAGAAGATGCAGGTTCTAAGTCACCTGTTGGAGAACTGAACACATTACTCAGGCCAGGGCCAGCTTCCCTGGTCTGCAACCCACGCACACTTGGTTTAATGCTACGTTGTAGCCATTCTGAGATTCTTAATTTTGGGGGGGGGGGGGGGGGGGATCTTAAATTTCTGAAATTCTGTCCTGTGCCACAATTCTATGGGAAAAGAGGAAACGAATTTACAAACAACAGTACTCCAGTGACCAAGAAAAATTTACTTCTGGGCTCACAAACTAACACAAATTTTTCTTCCTCCTTATTATGCCCAGAACTATACATATGGTTCCGAATCACAGACTTAGATTTCAAAAAAGTCTATATCTACTGAAGCATCATAACTGATTAATTTATTCCACCATTCAATGATGTTAGCCCTTTTATACACATTTATGAAATCCATTTTGATGTGTACTTCACTAACATGGGCTTCCCCCGTGGCTCAGCTGATCAAGAATCCACCTGAAATGCAGGAGACCTGGGTTTGATCCCTGGGTTGGGAAGATCCCCTGAAGAAGGGAAAGGCTACCCACTCCAGTGTTCTGGCCTGGAGAAGTCCATGGACTGGGTAGTCCATGGGGTCGCAAAGAGTCGGACACAACTAAGCAATGTTCACTTTCACTGACACCCAAAATTTATATATGGGGTGCTATTATTCACAAAATTTTATATTCTAAAAACCAGTATTTTATTTTTAAAAAGTCTTTAAAGTTTTAAGAAAGAACAAGTAAACAAGCAAACAAAAGTAAACAAACAAAATAAGAGAGACAGTGTGTGGTAAAGAAAGAAGTCTCCCGAAAAGGTAACCTGGCATCAGTAGGCACTCAAACATCTGACGTTTACAACTATTTAAAGTGTCAGCACTCTCTTCAGGAAAAAAAAGATTCAGCCCTGCTGATAAGGATATTAAAACTCCAAATCCATGGAAGACAAAATAGGGTGAGGCTGAAAACTTAGTAGAAATGATTAGGAAAAAAGGCAACAGAATAAGAAGGTGTATAATAAAGAAGCTTAATCCTCACTTACAATACTTATCAAGAAGTAGCTTTGTTTTTTCCACTGTACTCACGGATGCTTGACCAAAGTTTTTGGAAAGGGGACAAAATATGTCTTTAAATTAAAAAAAAAAAATTATCAGGATGTCTTTCAGCCACATCCGTAACATATATATTTTAAAAAAGCATTTAAAAACTCCAATGCAAAGGATGAAGGGGGCCATTTTTTAATAATACAATTTTATATTCTATTTAAAGAAATTAACTCAGAAAACTGAATAGAAACAGGTATTGGAGACTATGGGAAAATGCAGAGAATTTACCAAGGCAAATAAATGGCTATTAAGTTGAAATTTTTGTGTCACTAAATAATGTTCTACTACAGATTATTATTCAATAGTAACACTGAAGCCATTAACAGTCTCTGAGATGTTAAAACAAGAAACCCATTCACTCTAAAGCTGAACATTTGTTAGATATCCTCAAGCCGAGCACTGCTTTCTACCAACTTTCTACTTCAGCACTGAGGCAATCTAATCTAACAGGAGAAAGTCAGGAATCAGGTCTTTCCATTAAACTCCTGAGCTCACCAACCTCTGGACTAGCATCTATCTAGTACAGGAAAAAGCTGCACGGTAGGAAGGAAGTCTACTTGCCCTGCATTGCTGGGCTGTGAGCTTGTGTTGTTATGGACACCAGCACAATAGCGCAAATATAAGGGCAAGGAAGCAAAAAGCTGACCGGATTAGAGAATCTGGTCCATGTGATCTGTGTATTAATGAGACTATAATTACCTAAAAGTTCCCAAGTATACCCAAATTATTTGATTTTTAAAGAAGATTTATCAGGGGGTTAGGGTGAGTACTATAACAAAACCACAGAAGTTAAAGAATCTTTTATTCTCAAATCTAATCTTGTTCCAATTATAATTGCAGACTATAGAATAAGAAGAGATACAATCACATTTAAAGGGTTTCAGAGTGGATAGACAGTTTTGTCTTCTGCTTCTATACTTTTCCCTGGAATGAGTACAGGAGAGAAAGGATTATTTAACCAGACAGTAAACCTAACCAGAAAGGCATCTTTCCTTTTTTTTTTTTTTTTTTGCAAAAATCCACATTTAACACTGCCTCTCCTGCTTTCCTGTTTGCTCCCCACAGCTTGCGGCAGAGCAAAGGAATAACGGTTCCCCCTTGAATGGGTAGTATCTCTGCATTATCTCTTGTTTTAAACAAAGCCTCCAGAACTTTTATAAAGTTAGTTTTTAGGCCTTCCCACACAACTTCAGAGTCAACCTAACTAACCTTGCCTCAAAACCTAACTCAGACGTTTACTGGTTCTGTCATCTTGAACAGGCCACTCTTCATTTATAAGCTTCTGACAGCAACAATATCTCAAAGTATTATTGTAAGGAAATGATCTAATACACAGAAGCAACTAGAAGTGTATCTGGCACTTAGTAATCACACACGTTAGCTTAATACTAATGCCCTGGTATGTATCAATAACTCCTTATACCACACACACTAATGATCTTTCTTGAACTCTCAAAATTTAATTACCTCCCCTGACCAAGCAAATACATGAATTACTGGAGAATAAACTAATATACATAAATAACTCTTAAAAGGTCTTAATTACAGAAGTATCAATCATACAGTTCAGAACTACAGTTAAAATGTTGAACACAGAGCTCTGATTTAATACTATCATAATAAGGTAATATAGCCTTAGTCAAACTAGTCTAAAGGAATATCTCATTTTGTTAAACAAAACCACATTCTGAATAAACACCATTATCCTCATATTTAAGAGCCAGTATTTACTGGGGAGCTTCCCACGTGGAGCTAGTGGTAAAGAACCTGCCTGCCAATGCAGGAGACGTTAAGAGATGGGGAAGATTCCCTGGAGAAGGAAATGGCAACCCATTCTAGAATTCTTCCCTGGAAAATCTCATGAACAGAGGAGTCTGGCAGGCTACAATCCATGGGGTCACAAAAAGTCAGACACAACTGAAGTGACCTGGCATGCACACATTTACTGAACTATGTGCCAATCACTGAGCTGTGGACTTTTCATACATTATCCTAGTTAATCTTCATAGGGCTGCTGAGGTAGGACAACTGATTCTTATTTCAGAGAGAGGACTCCAAATCTCCAAAAGACTAAGTAATTTGCCCCAAATCAAGGAGCTAGTATCTTTCTATATTCTAAAATACCAGAATAGACACTTCCCCATGATGTGAATGATCACCTGAATCGAGTTTTCCCTAAAACAGTAAGATTTTTCAAACTCTACCAATATGACAACATACAATAAAACACTGAAACTTAGGCATCAAGAGAAAAAAATTCAGTTCAGTTGCTCAGTCATGTCCAACTCTGCGACCGCATGGACTGCAGCACACCATGCCTCCCCGTCCATCACCTCCCTGTCCATCCCGGAGCTTGCGCCAACTCATGTCCATCGAGTTGGTGATGCCATCCTACCATCTCATCCTGTCACCCCCTTCTCTTTCTGCCTTCAATCTTTCCCAGCATCAGGGTATTTTCCAATGAGTCAGCTCTTCGCATCAGGTGGCCAAAGTATTAGAGTTTCAGCTTCAGCATCAGTCGTTCCAATGAATATTCAGGACTGATTTCCTTTAAGATGGACTCTCTGGATCTCCCTGCAGTCCTAGGGACTCTCAAAAGTCTTCTCCAACACCACAGTTCAAAAGCATGAATTCTTTGGCACTCAGCTTTCTTTATAGTCCAACTCTCACATCCATACATGACCACTGGAAAAACCATAGCCTTGACTAGACAGACCTTTGTCAGCAAAGTAATGTCTGTGCTTTTGAACATGCTGTCTAGGTTGGTCATAGCTTTTCTTACAAGAAGCAAGTGTCTTTTAATTTCATGGCTGCAGTCACCATCTGCAGTGATTTTGGAGCCCCCAAAAATAAAGTCTGACACTGTTTTCACTGTTTGCCCATCTATTTCCCATGAACTGATGGGACCGGATGCCATGATCTTCCTTTTCTGAATGCTGGTCTTTAAGCCAACTTTTTCACTCTCCTCGTTCACTTTCATCAGAGGCTTTTGAGTTTCTCTTCACTTTCTGCCATAAGGATGGTGTCATCTGCATATCTGAGGTTACTGATATTTCTCCCGGCAATCTTGATTCCAGCTTGTGCTTCTTCCAGCCCAATGTTTCTCATGATGTACTCTGCATATAAGTTAAATAAGCAGGGTGACAATATACAGCCTTGATGTACTCCTTTTCCTATTTGGCACCAGTCTGTTGTTCCATGTCCAGTTCTGTTGGCGTTATTGCCAAATTCAGACTTAAAATGGAAGAAAGTAGGGAAAACCATTAGACCATTCAGGTATGAGCTAAATCAAATCCCTTATGACTATACAGTAGAAGTGAGAAATAAATTTAAGGGACTAGATCTGATTGAGTGCCTGATGAACTATGGATGGAGGTTCGTGACATTGTACAGGAGACAGGGATCAAGATCATCCCCATGGAAAAGAAATGCAAAAAAGCAAAATGGCTGTCGGAGGAGGCCTTATAAATAGCTGTGAAAAGAAGAGAAGCGAAAAGCAAAGGAGAAAAGGAAAGATAAAAGCATCTGAATGCAGAGTTCCAGAGAATACCAAGAAGAGATAAGAAAACCTTCCTCAGTGATCAATGCAAAGAAATAGAGGAAAACAACAGAATGGGAAAGTCTAGAGATCTCTTCAAGAAAATCAGAGATACCAAAGGAACATTTCATGCAAAGATGGGCTCGATAAAGGACAGAAATGATATGGACCTAACAGAAGCAGAAGATATTAAGAAGAGGTGGCAAGAATACACAGAAGAACTGTACAAAAAAGAGCTTCACAACCCAGATAATCACGATGGTGTGATCACTCACCTAGAGCCAGACATCCTGGAATGTGAAGTCAAGTGGGCCTTAGGAAGCATCACTACGAACAAAGCTAGTGGAAGTGATGGAATTCCAGTTGAGCTATTTCAAATCCTGGAAGATGATGCTGTGAAAGTGCTGCACTCAATATGCCAGCACATTTGGAAAACCCAGCAGTGGCCACAGGACTGGAAAAGGTCAGTTTTCATTCCAATCCCAAAGAAAGGCAATGCCAAAGAATGCTCAAACTACCGCACAATTGCACTCATCTCACACACTAGTAAAGTAATGCTCAAAATTCTCCAAGCCAGGCTTCAGCAATATGTGAACCGTGAACTTCCTGATGTACAAGCTGGTTTTAGAAAAGGCAGAGGAACCAGAGATCAAATTGCCAACATCCACTGGATCATGGAAAAAGCAAGAGAGTTCCAGAAAAACACCTATTTCTGCTTTACTGACTACGCCAAAGCCTTTGGCTGTGTGGATCACAATTAACTGTGGAAAGTCTGATTAGCACCTCTCAATTAAAAAATTATGTGTAGATGCTGGAATGCACTACACCTGCTGACAACACCACAATAAAATATAAGCAGAAGTGAGTGAGACAGATTTTGATTCTCAAATGTCAAAATGTCTTGACTAACAGCAAAACAAGCAACAACTACAAGACACGTTAAAACATACTAAAAATTCTGATGGTATAGGGAGGCCTATGCCATGCATCAGGCCTCCCTGATGGACAGGGAGGCCTGGCGTGCTGCGATTCATGGGGTCGCAAAGAGTCGGACACGACTGAGCAACTGAACTGAACTGAAAGGAACTGGACGTAACATGAGTATTTTGCCAACTGCGAGGTACATCCAGGAACTCAGATATAAAATCGTCCCCAAAATTAAACTTAAAAAGAACCCATAAAAGATTGCTCTGTGGTTATATAAGAATATATTCTCTACCTGATTCTTAGGAAATAAACCCTAAAGAAGCGTAAGGACACAGTGCCTCAACCTTACTCTCAAATGGTTAAAAGAAAAAACAAGAGTATGATAAAACATATGAAACAGAGTGTAAACAATTGATGAAGGACACTGGTAAGCTCCTCATATTACTTTCATAGATTTTACTAAATCTGAAATAATATCAAAGCAAAAAATTTTTAAGTTTGCCACAAATGTGAAAGAAGATTAATAAATAGTCTGTAGGTACACAAACATTCATCATTCTTTCTCATATGATAAAAACAAAATCCAAACAAGAAAACAGGTTGTATATTCTGAACACAAGGAAGGCTGCATAAGACTGCCCTAGAATGATGTTATGAATCATATGAATCACATAATCTGCCTTGCTCATTTCCATGTCTTCCAAGCAATCTCTGATTATAACTTTACTAACAAGTTAGGTCCACCATGCCAATGTTCTATTAAATTTACAACCAAACAAAAGAAACAATTTAAAAAGAACTTTTACCAAGGAATTAAACACAAAAGTAAAGGCAGTGCAGTAACAGAAGTCAAAATTGTTGGTTATCTCTTTAGGGTACATAACTGACTGTGAAAGGGTGGGAGGGAGTCTTAATGAAAGAGCTGCAAATGTTCATCTTAATCCGAGTGTAGTTACATAGGTTAAGAAGTTGCCAAAAGTTAGGGTTACAAACTTCATTACATGCATATCATATCTCAATTGTTTTTTAATTAAAACCAAAAGTACTTTCAGAGAAGTTCTTGGCTCAAATACAAAATCTACAATGCAACAGACTAACTTATACTGCACTGGCATTCAGATTCATTAACCAGTCCCTGTAATCTTTGTTAACATGAGTGGAGCTCTGAGATGGATATCTTTGAAAAAGAAAAAAATAAAACACTGCAGAACTTTAAGAAAAGGGTGCACAATGAGATCAAGGCACATGCAAGGAAGAAGGAAGAGATGGCTCAGGAGCTCCTACCAAATAACATTTAATCTTGACTAATCTGTAACATAAACTATGCTACAAAAAGGCTAGAAATCAGGTTAGACATCCTCCCCTATTCTGTCTTAGCCTGCTTGAAAAAGTAAACTTGCAAGTTTTTTTTTCCCCTTTTGGGGGGACTATGGGAATAAAAAAAATTTTTTTTAATATAGCTTTGGCAAAAACTAAAACACTACACTCTGGATGTTGTCCTTTATTCAAAACAATATCTGCATGTACAGGGCAATATAAACCAAAATCAATGTATGTAATGGTAAAGAGAACCACAAAACTAACATTTAAGAGGCAAGTATGGAAACAGATAAGGGGAGATCAGCTACTGCTATCTTCCTTCCACTGGGCTATATCTCATTTCAGAGATTCAAGTACTGTTAACCTCGCTGTGTCAGTGTTTCCACTGCACAATTTAAAACAAAAAAATTTTTTTCTAGTTAAACAGTGAAGTTGCCAAGTAACTACTCAGAAACCACTCAACTCTACTTCAAAATTTTTTTAGCCAACAACTCAAGTATTTTCTAAGTTCCCTTTCTTAATAACAAAGTGAATATAATCATAAGTTCAGAAATCGACATAAAAGATCTGGGAATGATCATTTATATTAAAGTCTATAAAACTAATCTATGGTTAACAGAGAGATTAGATTATAATACCCTGAAAATAGTTGAGCATATTCTTTTTAAAAGCTCCTATAATCCATATGGATTGAAAATAATCCAACTGAAAAAATTAGACAAATGATAACAGGAAATCACAGGGAAAATGCAAATGTTCAACAAATATGAAAATATGGTCAACCTCAGATAACCAGAAATATACAAATGAAAACAATAACTATTTTCCATCTCTAAGACTGGCAAAAAGATACTATTTAATTTCAAATTCTGAAATGAGCATGGAAAATGACTACTTTAGCATACACTTCTGGTAGGACAAAACTGTTACAGCTCCTCTGAACACCATTTTGGCAGTGTGGTAAAACTATAGCCATGCATAACATACAACCCAGTAACTATTTCTCTTGATAAATTTGAGAAGTAGTCACGCATGCACCGAGAGAGAGAGAGAAAAACCTTCACTGCAACAGACAGAAACAACAAAACAAAGTTTATATAGGGAACGTTATAATAAGCAAATGTCTCTAAGACATAACTGAAGCAAGCTTAAGATGTAGAGAGAAATGTACAGTGCATTAAGAAACAAGGGGAAAAACTGAGCCTGGACTTGTGACCCCTGCCCACCACCTCTGCCCACAGCTTGGTTCCTTCTCCCACCTGTACGGATGTGCATCTTTCAAGAGCAAGGAAGGTGAGGCATCAGTGAGGTTATTACTTGGTTTGCCCAGGATGTGCTAAAAGCAGAGAAGAACTCCAATTCCCAGGGAAATTATTATCACTACATACAGACACTTATAAAGAAACTGGACTTCAAGGACATTCACCTCAGTACTCTGGCAGAAAAATCACAAAATTAGTAGAAATTATGTTCACGCCATCACATTCTAACAAAAATAATGATTTCATATGAATCTACTGCTATCCTCACCCAATGACAGTGGTGGCAAAAAGCTGCTTTGTGGATACAAATCACTGGCTTCATACTTGCAGAGAAGACACGCCTCCTGTTGGAACAGTTCTGACACCGTTTTGATGAGCCAAAGTTGGCTCCATGGGTTAAGCAACAATCTTTAGATCAAATGCACTTCGTATCTGTGCTTTAAATCAAAGTCTGAACAATCCCTATGCTAGAGAATTATTTACACATGAGGTTAAAAAAAAAAATCTTTATTCCTAATACATGTACCACACTGGTCTTGACATGATTTCCTTTGCCTCTAGGATTCTTTTCCTAGCATTCAAGAAGTTTAAATAACAGCCATTTCCTTTTTGTTATGTAGATGGAAAAAATAAATATCCAAATGAATCTAATACAACATTCCGATATTCTAAATACCAGAATATTCTAAATACCAGCAGGAATCAACACTGAATAGACCACTGTAACTTGCCCAGTGTCCAGTGGTTAAGACTCTGAGCTCCCAATGCAGGTGGCATGGGTTCAATCTCTGGTCAGAGAACTAAAATCCCACACACCACACAAAAACAATAAACCCTGCAGCTTCTTTTTAAAAAAGTATATGAATAGACAAATTCAGCATGAAAACTAAGTTAACTAAATTCCCACATTCAGACTTCAGCTTAAGAACCTTGTATTCCTAAAGTCTTAAGATTAGCCATGAACTTACTGGGCTTAGTTTTACATAGACTCCAACAAAATGTTTTCTCTAGCCTATTACAGATGGTTTAATTAGCATAAATACGTCACTAAATTAACATAGTATGTAACCTAATAATGTTTTAAAAAACTGAACTACTGAGTTTCTAATTTTTTTTTAGTGTTCTCATGCATTTTTTGAATGTTTTTAAATGAAGTATAGTCAATTTACAATGTTGTGCTAATTTCTGCTGTACAGCAAAGTGACTCATTTATACACATACATACATTTTTTAATATTCTTTTCTATTGTGGCTTATTCCAGGAGATTGGATATATTTCCCTGCGCTATACGGTAAGACCTTGTTGTTTATCCATTCTAAACGTAATAGTTTGAAACTACTAATCCCAAACCCGCAGTCCATCCCTCTCTGACCCCACTTCTCGAGTTCTCCAATTTTAAAGCAAATTACCTGTCTTCAAGAATAAGAAAAGCACAGGTGAAATAAATTGCAAGCATAAAGTCATCAACCAGTATCCTAATAAAGTCAGATATCTGAAATAAATTATAAACATAATTATACTGGATTGAATTTAACCTAGAAAAATATTTCCTACAAATTAAAACCAAGATTGGAAACATCCAAAGGCCAATATAAATTGGTAGTCCAGAAACACTTATTATTTTTCAAGAGCCAAATTTCTTACTGGGCATATATCACTGTTTTACAACAATAATTTTATTAACCTCTTGATAAAAACTTTCCTTCCTCCTTTCTTGGCTAGCTTTTGCAGTCAACACACATAAAATCAAGCAGTTTAAACCACTTCAAACCAAATGTGTCAGTGAGAAATCCATGGCAAGATAATGTCATTCACTTTCTAGTATGCACACTGCTCGTATAAAGAATAGCAATGTGCTATGCTAAAAGAATTAGGAAGGGGGGCTTTGAGCAAACTGTTTTCACGCCGAGGGTAAAAGAGAAAAGGACAGGAAACACAGACTGAGCAAACAATCAGCTGCCCAGAGACTACCACCAAAACTACGCAGCCATATGACACTATCTTCCCAAACATCAGGAACTATAATTCTAGATTTTAGCATGATACAAACTGTCTCTTATGGGAAGAGAAGAAATAAGAAAACTAACTGTACAGAGCAACTATCCATTCTTTGTATTCTTAAAAGCAAATATGACTGTGCACCTCTACCTTTTAGTATCCACAACCAGTAGCATCATTTTAGTTAAAATTCCCTTCACTCTTAACGTATGACATGATATAGTCCCTTTAAATAAACAGCCGATTGAGAACTTCCAGACTGACTCTGCTGAAACCCCTAGTATACAAAAGACAGGAGACTTGTCCTAATCATTCATCAGTTTGAAGACTTTATTAAAAAACAAACAAACAAAAAAGATAATCCCCCAACTCCTATTCCTATTCCTTTCCTTTACAGGCTACAAACTGAATGAGGTCATTCTGGTTCCCACTGTATCCACAGGCCTAGGACATAACAGTGTCAGTAAATAGGTGGCATTTGGTAAATGTTTATTATAGTAATAAACCTAAGCCAAATCCCGTATTCCTGATCAGGGAATCGTGACTTCCCTGGTGGCTCAGATGGTAAAGCGTCTGCCTACAATGCGGAAGACCTGGGTTCAATCCCTGGGTCGGGAAGATCCTCTGGAGAAGGAAATGGCAACCCACTCCAGTACTCTTGCCTGGAAAGTCCCATGGACAGAGGAGCATGGTAGGCTGCTACAGTCCATGGGGCCGCAAAGAGTCGGACAGGACTGAGTGACTTCACTCACTCAAATCCTGTAGAGAAAACAAACAAGGATAATAAAGAGGAAGATGTTTCAAGGCAGAGAAAATGCTTCAGAGAACTCAAAACTGCTATCAAAATGAAAACCTTTAAAGTTCCAAGTTACCTAGACTACATGAAAGTTATTTTAAATTATATGATCAATTTAAAGATGCCTGGTTAACATCATGGACTTATTTCTCAATACAAGAAGAAGTAAGACCTTATCTTGGCATACATCAGAAGGTTAGTGTAAGAAAGAGCTATATATATATATACATAGAAAGAGCACGCTATATATAGAGCTCTAAAGAAAGTTCTCAACAGCTCTATACAGTTCATGCTTCCAACACTTCCTTCAAGGTTTATCTCATGCCACATAACACCAGTATTTACTCATCTTTGCTAAATGAATCACTTGAATGGTCTGCTTTAGCCAAATACGACATCTGATGATTTCAGATGGGAAAAAGTATTTTCCAATTTCAAGTAAGCAACATTTCCATATCAAATGATCCTCTGCCACTTATTCAAATCCCACTGTTACCAACTATTATTTACTCATAAGCTGTCTTCAAGCTACACAAAGATCTCACTATCCACCTATCGGAGACTCAATATGTCAATTTACCTATAAAATGACTTTTTACCGAGACTTTAAAAATTGTAAAACAAAAGCAAAAAGTATTAAATAATGCACAATATTTTTATAGCTTTCTTTTATCTAGTAGTAATAATGGTGGCTGACTTTATTTTGGGGGGCTCCAAAATCACTGCAAATGGTGACTGCAGCCATGGAATTAAAAAGACGCTTACTCCTTGGAAGGAAAGTTATGACCAACCTCGACAGCATATTAAAAAGCAGAGACATTACTTTGTCAACAAAGGTCCGTCTCGTCAAGGCTATGGTTTTTCCAGTAGTCATGTATAGATGTGAGAGTTGGACTATAAAGAAAGCTGAGGGCTGAAGAATTGATGCCTTTGAGCTGTGGTGTTGGAGAAGACTCTTGAGAGTCCCTTGGACAGCAAGGAGAGCCAACCAATCCATCCTAAAGGAGATCAGTCCTGGGTGTTCTTTGGAAGGACTGATGTTGAAGCTGAAACTCAAATACTTTGGCCACCTGATGCGAACAGCTGACTCACTGGAAAAGACCCTGATGCTGAGAAAGATTGAGGGCAGGAGGAGAAGGGGACGTCAGAGGATGAGATGGTTGGATGGCATCACTGACTCAATGGACATGAGTGTGGGTAAACTCTGGGAGTTGGTGAAGGACAGGGAGGCCTGGTGTGGGGTCGCAAAGAGTCGGACACGACTGAGCAACTGAACTGAACTAAAAAATGACGACAAAATGACAGGAAATAAAGATGACAAAATGGCATCTTCTGTCAGTGCTTAAACGCCAGCACCAGTCCTCAAGCACTGCTAAAACTGACACCAATATTTGTTCCCGAGAAATAACAGTTCTGGTGAACAAAGATGGTCCCTACTTAGGTGAAAATTACACATTACAATTATAAAGTCTACTACCTATGTGTTGCAACTTTTAATGCAAATCCCAGTACAACTTTTAAAATCTTGTATGAATGGTCTTTTCTCACATGCTGAGGGAGTAGAGAATACTACTACTAAGAAAGCAAAATTGATGCCTGCAGTCCTAAATAATGACCCAGCCACAAGAGATACCTTTGGACACACAATTTTTTTGCTAAGCAATAAATATGAAAACATAATGCCACCCTCAAGTGCGGGGGAAAAAAAGCCACTTAGAATCACCTTTCCTCTTCTAAGGTTAAAGTGGGCTTTTAAGAGGCTAGTCCTCTTGAGTTATTTCCAAATTCTAATGAATTCTAGCTGGTGAAAACCAACAGAAAATCCTTTTCTAAAGGCATTGGGATATTATATTGTTAGAACAAGAACAGAATGAGCAGTCACTAATCAGTGACCCAAGAAGGACAGGTCATGGGGGAGAGTTCTGAAGAAACGTCGTGTGCTCGCTTCGGCAGCACATATACTAAAATTGGAATAAAGAAACGTCGTCCACTGGAGAAGGGAAGGGCAAATCACTCAGCATCTTGCCTTGAGAACCCCATGAACAGTACGTAAAGGCAAAAAGGTATGACACCAGAAGATAAGCCCCCCTGCCCCCCAGTTGGTAGGTGTCCAATATGCTACTGATATTAGCTGATATAGCACTGATCATAGCAAACACCCTCTTCCAACAACCCAAAAGATGGACATCACCAGATGGTCAATACCGAAATCAGACTGATTATATTCTTTATAGCTGAAGATGGAGAAGCTCTACACAGTAAGGCTTGGAGCTGACTGTGGCTTAGATCATGAGCTCCCTATAGCAAAATTCAGTCTTAAATTGAAGAAAGTAGGAAAACCACTAGGCCATTCAGGTATGACCTAAATCAAATCCCTTACGATTATACAGTGGACGTAACAAACAGACTCAACAGATTAGATCTGGTAGACAGAGTGCCTGAAGAACTACGAACAGAAGTTCATAACACTGTATAGGAGGAGGTGACCAGAACCATCCCAAAGAAAAAGAAATGCAGGAAGGCAAAGTGGTTGTCTGAGGCGGCCTTATAAATAGCTGTAAAAAGAAAAGAAGGAAAGGCAAGGCAAAAAGGAAAAGATATACCCAACTGAATGCAGAGTTCCAGAGAATAGCAAGGAGAGATAAAAAAATGTCTTACGTGAACAATGCAAAGAAATAGAGGAAAACAACAGAATAGGAAAGACTAGAGATCTCTTCAAGAAAACTGGAGATATCAAGGGACTATTTCATGCAAGGATGGGCACGACAAAGGACAGAAACAGTAAGGACCTAACAGAAGCAGAAGACATTAAGAAGAGGTGGCAAGAATACACAGAAGAACGGTACAAAAAACGTCTTCATGACCCAAATAACCACAACGGTGTGGTCACTCACCTAGAGCCAGACATCTTAGAGTGTGAAGTCAAGTGGGCCTTAGGAAGTGTTACTATGAACAAAGCTAGTGGAGGTGATAGAATTCCAACTCAGGTATTTCAAATCCTAAATGATGATACAATTAAAGTGCTGCACTCAATATGTTAGCAAATTTGGAAAATTCAGCAATGGCCACAGGACTGGAAACACTCAGTTTTCACTTCAATCCCAAAGAAGGGCAATGCCAAAGAATGGTCAACTGTGCTCAATTCACACACTAGCAAGGTAATGCTCCAAATCTTTCAAGCTAGGCTTCAACAGTACATGAACTGAGAACTTCCAGATGTACAAGTTGGGTTGAGGAAAGGCAGAGTAATCAGAGATCAAATCACCAACATTTGCTGGATCACAGAAAAAGCAAGGGAATTCCAGAAAAACATCTACTTCTGCTTCACTGACTACACTAAATCCTTTTGACTTTGCAGATCCTAACAAACTGTGAAAAATTCAAGAGATGGGAATACCAGACTACCTTACCTGCCTCCTGAGTAACCTGTATGAAGGTCAAGAAGCAACAGTTAGAACCAGACATGGAACAACAGACAGGTTCAAACTTGGGAAATAAGTACATCAAGGCTGTATATTGTCACCCTGCTTATTTAATTTATATGCTAAGTACATCATGCGAAGCAGGGCTGAATGAAGCACAAACTGGAATTAAGATTGCTGGGAGAAGTATCAACAACTTCAGATATGCAGATGATATCACATTAATGGCAGAAATTGAAGAGGAACTAAAAAAACCTCTTGATGAAGGTGAAAGAGGAGAGTGAAAAAGCTGGCTTAAAACTCAACATTCAGAAAACTAACATCATGGCATCTGGTCCCATCACTTCATGGCAAATACATGGGGAAAAGCAGAAACAGTGACAGATTTCATTTTCTTGGGCTCCAAAATCATTGAGGATGGAGACTGCAGCCATGAAATTAAAAGACGCTTGCTCCTTGGAAGAAAAGCTATGACAAACCTAGACAGCATATTACAAAGCAGAGATATCACTTTGCCAACAAAGGTCTATATAGTCAAAGCTGCAGTTTTTCCAGCAGTCATGTACAGATTTGATAGTTGGACTATAAAAAACGCTGAGCACCTAAGAACTGATCACAGGTTGCTGGAGGAGACTCTTGAGAGTCCCTTTAACATTAAGAAGATCAAATCAATCAATGCTATAGGAAATCAATCCTGAATATTCATTGGAAAGTCTGTCGCTGAAGCTGAAGCTCCAATACTTTGGCCACCTGATGCGAAGAGTCAGCTCACTGGAAAAAACTCTGATGCTGGCAAAGAGCAAGACGAGAAGGCAGTGAGAGAGGATGGGATGGTTGGATGGCATCACTGACTCAATGGACTTGAGTCTGAGCAAATTCAAGGAGACAGTAAAGGACAGGGAAGCCTGGCATGCTGCAGCCCATGGGGTCACAAAGAGTCAGACATGACTTAGCAACCGAACAACAATATGAAAAGTGCACAAAAGAAGTGACTCTTTAAACAGTGAAAGACAGAGGCTTATGTACTTAATTTAAAAGAAAATGTAGGAGATGAAAAGAATTCCATGGGGAACAACATATAGATTTCTAGAGGAATAAACAGAAGAAAGTTTGAGATAATGTTTATGCAAGTATAAGGTGGTCTTACCCATTTTTCTTCATGGCCATAAATTTCTCTGGAGAGAGGATTTATGGGAGCCTCAATCCAGAAGTTTCTGTTTAGAGATAAAGGAAACTCCAAGAAGGCTTCTTTCTGAATTGTTGAATATCAAATGCCTTTAGTTCAAAATAATCATGTATCACTCGGATCCCCACAACAGAAAACAAGGAGCAAGTTTAGGCAAAACTTAAACTAACCAGGATCAATGTGTGCTCTGTTGCTTCAAGCATGTCCGACTCTTTGCAACCCCATGGACTGCAGCCCCCCACGCTCCTCTGCCCTAAGAATACTGGAGTGGACTGCCACTCTCACCATCTGGGAAGTCCAACAATAACAATACTTAAATGCTAACTGGCCTTTTTAAAGATCCCATTTAAAAGGCACACATTGTCAGACTAAACTTTAGTAATGAAAAACTATATGAAACTATAAGAAACACACTGTAAATAAAAGACACAGATAGCTTGAAATTGATGGAAAAAGACCATCCAAATTCTAGTCTAGTCCAAAGAAAGCTACAAGAGCTATCCATACTCATGTCAGATAAAGCTGCCTTTCAGTTCAGTTCAGTCGCTCTGTCGTGTCCGACTCTTTGCGACCCCATGAATCGCAGCACGCCAAGGCCTCCCTGTCCATCACCAACTCCCAGAGTTTACCCACACTCATGTCCATTGAGTCGGTGATGCCATCCAGCCATCTCATCCTCTGTCATCCCCTTCTCCTCCTGCCCTCAATCTTTTCCAGCATCAGGGTCTTTTCCAATGAGTCAGCCTTTCACATCAGCTGGCCAAAGTACTGGAGTTTCAGCTTCAACATCAGTCCTTCCAATGAACACCCAGGGCTGATCTCCTTTAGGATGGACTGGTTGGATCTCCTTGCAGTCCAAGGGACTCTCAAGAGTCTTCTCCAACACCACAGTTCAAAAGCATCAATTCTTCGGCGCTCAGCTTTCTTTATAGTCCAACTCTCACATCCATACATGACTACTGGAAAAACCATAGCCTTGACGAGATGGACCTTTGTTGACAAAGTAATGTCTCTGCTTTTTAATACACTGTCTAAGTTGGTCATAGCTTTCCTTACCCAAGCTGCCTCGGGGAGAGCAAATAATACCAAAGTAGGACAAATCATTATGATAAAAGGGTTAACTTACTAAGAACACATCACAACTGTGAACTACATATGCACCTAAAGACAGAACTTCAAAAAACATGAAGCAGAAACTGACAGACCTGAACCTACAGATGTGGCCTGAGACTTTAGCACTCTTCTTTTAGTAACTGACAGTCCAAGCAGGCCAAAAAACTTAAGTATATAAAAGACCTACAATGCTATCAACCAAAACCGATGTCTACCTGCAGGATACATATTCTTCTCAAGGACACACAGCATATTCACCATAATGCACCTCACCACAAAATAAATCTCAAATTCAAAAGACTGAAATCCTACAGAGTATGTTCTCTGATCACAAGGTTATTAAATTAGAAATCAGTAACAACACACTTCTAAATAATCCATAGCAAAGAAAAGACATTACAAGAGAAATTCGAAAATATCTGACCTAGTACGTCAATTTGTGCGTTGCAACTGGAGCATTGCTTAGAGGAAATTTTAGAAATCTGTATACAAAATGATGACCCTTAACCCTTAGCTCATTCATTAAACAGACTAACTACTTCAAGTTGTAAAACACTTCAGTTTCACAAACCTAAATGTAAAACATAAAACCACAAAACTTGGAGAAGGAAAATTTAAGAAAATATTAGTGACTTTAGGCCTACAGAAGATTCCTGAGATAGGCTGTAAAGAATATTAAGTATAATAGGTCAGCAAATAACACTTCTTAAAAATTAAAATTTCCAATCTTTGAAAGATACTATTAAGAAAATGAAAAGGGAAAAACCACAAATGATGAGAACATATTCCACAAAATATGATCTGCAAAATCTGTAATAAAGGATTCATATCCAGAAAATCCCCTTCACGGAGCACAGCTTTTTGGTGGTGCAGGGGCTTGAGTAACTCAATGGAGCTATGAGCCATACTGTGCAGGCCACCCAAGATGGACAGGTCATAGTGCAGAGTTCTGACAAAATGTGGTCCACTGGAGGAGGGAATGGCAAACCACTCCAGTATTCTTGCCTCGAGAACCCTATGAACAGTATGAAAAGGCAAAAAGATATGCTACTGGGGAAGAGCAGAGGGCAATCACCAATGGCTCCAGAAAGAATGAAGTGCAGGGGCCAAAGCAGAACCAATGCTCAGTTATTGATGTATCTGGTGGTGAATGTCAAAGTAAATCAATCCTGTATATTCACTGGAAGGAATGATGGTGAAGCTCCAATACTTTGGCCACCTGATGCAAAGAGCCAACTCACTGGAAACGATCCTGATGCTGGGAAAGACTGAAGGCAAGAGAAGGTGACGACAGAGGACGAGAGTGACTAGACAGTATCATCAACTCAATGGACGTGAACTGGAGCAAACTCCAGGAGACAGTCTGGCAGTGCTGCGGTCCATGGGGTCGCAGAGTTGGACATAACTTAGAGCAACTGAACAACAACAACAACCTAGAAAAGATGAAGGACTCTTGCAACTTAAAAAAAATTGCTGATTTTTCAACTGGGCAAAAGATTTTAAAGAACACTTCAAAGAAGATAAATGAATAGCAAATAAGCACATGGAAAGATGATCAGTGTTACTCATCTGAAAACTGTCAAGTAAAACTACAATAATGTGTCACTACAGACCCACATGCATGCGTGCTAAGTCATGTCTGATTTTCTGTGACCCCACATACTGCAGCCCGCCAGGCTCCTCTGTCCACGGGATTTCCCAGGCAAGAATATTGGAGTGGGTTACCATTTCCTCCTCCAAGGCATCTTCTAGACCTAGGAATCGAACTCATTTCTTGCACTAGCAGGCAGATTCTTAACCACCGAGCCACCTGGGAAGCCCACAGACCCACAAGAATGGCTGAAAAAAGACTGACAATGAAAGTGAAAGTGAAGTAGCTCAGTCGTGTCTGACTCTTTGCGACCCCATGGACTTTATACCCTACCAGGCTCCTCCATCCATGGAATTTTCCAGGCAAGAGTACAGGAGTGGGTTGCCATTTCCTTCTCCAAAAGACTGACAATACCAAGTGTTAAAAAGAATGTGGAACAACTAGAATTCTCATACACTGCTGGTGGGAATGAAAAACAGCGTAGTCACTTTGGAAAACAGTTGGGCAGTTTCTTATAAAGTTATAAACATACATTCACTGTGTGACTCTGTAATGTCCACTTCTAGGTATTTAAATGAGAAAAACTGAAACAAATGCCCAAAGACCTATAACATACATTCATAAGGAACTTTATTTATTACTAGCTAAATAATACATACATTCATAAGGAACTTTATTATCTAACTAAAAACTAGAAACTCAAATATCCACAACTAGTGAACAAAGAAACTGTGGAATATCCATATAATGGAATACTACTACAATTAACAAACAGAAAGGGAAAAAATGGAAGCAGTGACAGATTTTATTTTCTTGGGCTCCAAAATTACTGCAGACGGTGACTGCAGCTATGGAATTAAAAGACGCTTGATGGACAGGGAGGCCTGGCGTGCTGCGATTCATGGGGTTGCAAAGAGTTGGACACGACTGAGCGACTGATCTGATCTGATGTGCTCCTTGGAAGGAAAGCTATGACAAACCTAGACAGCATATTAAAAAGCAGAGACATTACTTTGCCAACAAAGGTCCGTCTCATCAAGGCTATGGTTTTTCCAGTAGTCATGTACGGGATGTGAGATGGATCATAAAGAAAGCTAAGCACCGAAGAATTGATGCTTTTGAATTATGGTGCTGGAGAACACTCGAGAGTCCTTAGACTGCAAGGAGATCAAACCAGTCACTCCTAAAGGGAATCAACCTTAAATATTAATTGGAAGGATGGATACTGAATTTCCAGTACTCTGACCACCTGATGTGAAGAGCTGACTCATTGGAAAAGACCCTGATGCTGGGAAACATTGAAGGCAAAAGAAGAAGGGGGCGTCAGAGGATGAGATGGTTAGATGGCATCACCAACTCAATGGACATGAATTGGACCAAACTCAAGAGATAGTAGAGGACAAGGAATGCTGGTGTGCTGCAGTCCATGAGGTCACAAAGAATTGAAGACAACTAAGCAACTGTACAACAATTAAATAGAACAGCCTAATACTACTTTTAACAACAGGAGTGAATTTCAAAGCATTATGTTAAATCAAAGAGGGCAGACACAAAATAGCATGTACTGCGTTAATATTATTCCATTTATACGACATTTTAGAAAAACGGCAAAACCATAGTTATTGAAAGTGATTAGTACCTGCCACAGGCAGGGATGGGAAAGGACAGTGATCCAAACTTTCTGGAGTAATAAGAAAGTATTTTTATGACTGTATACAATTTTCAAAACTCAAACTATATACTTAAAAATGAGTCAACTTTGGAAATTCCCTGCCAGTCCACTGGTTAAAACTCCATACTTCCACTGCAGGGGATGCAGGTTTGATCCCAAGTTAGGGAACTAAGATACTGCATGCCATGCAGCAGGGCAAAAACAAAAAGTGAATTTTGTGCATTATACCTCATTGAAGCCTCCCTCTGACCCCACTCAGCAGCAAAAACAAGTCAGAGGTATAAACATATGCTCTAGATAAGGCAAGTTTTTTTCCTAAATCTTAGAATAGGGCTCTAAGAAGTTAATGTCTTGCCCCCAAATCATATTATCAATTACTGGTGAAACCATGTTTGGGGATACAAACCCTTTTATTGTAAATCTAAAACACAGAATGTACGCTTTAGGGATGACCATGAGAATCTGTATAACTGAAACCATTTCGATGAAGCTCCAGGAACTGCATTTAACCCACAGTGAACAGTAAAGGAAGTTTCAGTTTACTTGGGGCAAGCCAGCTAAAACAGATTAGGCTAAAAGTTGGACAGTGTAGCATAGACTTCTCAAATACTTGGCTTAGGACATTCTCACCAGTGGTCAAGTTTATTTTGGGAATAGATTATTTTCAAGTTCTTCATGTTCACTGCAGTGCCTTGCGCATTAATCCCATTATTCAAAGGTTTCCAAAACAATTCTCAAACAAAGTTTTGAGTAACTGTATCTTTCATTCTCCCCTTATATGTTACAATCAAGCAATTAGGGCCAAGTAATGAAAGAACCAGGTTTTGTAAGGAAACATAATGCCAACAGCTTATTTTAAAACACAAGAAAATTGCTCTGGATACTTAACAACCACATGAATCCTAACCTCAGCCTTTCATGTCTGTCACCAATTCATTCACAGGAGTCTAACATCGAACTCAGAAGTAGGCAGTCCACGGCACCCACAGCAATCACTAGTGGTTCACTATTCTCAGCATATGAAGCTTATCTTTCACTTCCTTTATTCTGTTCTACTTTTCATTTTTCTCTCCTCCCTCTTTCTGCAACCTTTATACAATTACCATGGCCTCTTTTTGAGAAAACAAGAGAGGATATTCATGACGATGAGCGAAATTATGATTATAATCTAATTTCTATCTTTGCTCTACTACTTATGGTTATAATCTCTTTAAAGGAAACCTCTACATTGTACAGGTATAAACAGAAAAGAACACTGATCCATTCTATACCCATCCTAACACAATTGAAAATACGTCATCATTTTCACTGATTCTGAATATCGTTTTATATACAAACTGAATTTACCTATGTATATTAAATGCTTACCCTGAGATTAAAGTCCAAACTATCTTTAAACGTTATTGGACTAATATTAGATATATTGATCAGAATTTTTAAGTGAAAGAAACTCAAGCTAACTTAAAATCAGAACTGCCTGGGCTTCCCTGGTGGTTTAGTAGTAAAGAGTCCCTCTGCCAAGTAGGAGACATGGGTTTGATTGCTAATCTGGAACGATCCCACATGCTTCTGAGAAACTAACTACTAAGCCTGTGCCTGACTACTGAGCCTGTGCTTCAGAGCCTGCGAGCCACAACTACTGAGCCCAAGTACCACGCCTGCCGAAGCCCTCGTGCCTAGAGCCTGTGCTCCGCAACAAGCCCAAGCACCACAACTGGAGAGTGGTCCCAGCACGCCTCACCTCGAGAAAGCCCTTGCACAGCAACAAAGACCCAGCACAGACTCAGCACAGCCAAAAATAAACTTTTCTCTTTTTTTTAAGTCAGAACTGCCTGGCTCACAGAAGGATATGAAAGTGGTGTACAGAAACAAAAAGAATGAACATCAGGCAGTAGGGCCTCAAAGTCTCAATGCCACCGGATCCGCTTCTTTTATCTCAGGCTCCTCTTGACCCATTTGGTCTCATTCTCTCCCACTGCAGGGAAACCTCCTGCCTCCCACTAGAGGCAGTCTCAGCTTCACAAATCCAGAAAACTGACAGCTTGCTCCTGTCATCTGTGTAACAATACCAGTAAAGAACACCTATTGGCCCTTTGTGTCAAATGCCAATCAGTACTACAAGTGATACAGACACAAAATTGGCCAGGTCTAACACGTGCTCAACCCTTAATGCAACAGAAAATGAGTAATGAGAAATCCTGCTGAATAAATCAAAAGCAGCAACTTGCCTCTATAAGTTATCTTGATTTCACAACTCAAATGCAAGGATCTCAAAAACAAAAATCCAATGAAAACCCCACTCCTTTCACTACTAGTATAATCAAGTGTTGGCTTAAGGACACAATGCAGGAATTAGCAATAATCCTCCAGATATAACCCAAAATGTATAAAATAAGGAAATCTAACCCTTGGCTCTAGATCACTGACCTAAAATTACAAAAAAGTCCAAACACAGAGAGGGGGAAGGAAAAGGTCCACTTAATGAGCAAACATATATATATATTTATGATAGTTTAGCAAAAGACAAAACAATCTCATTTTAAAAATTCACTCTCTGATGGCACAAATCTGAGACGCTTATTTGTTGGTGATCATATAGTCAACCGGACTTCCCTGGTGGCTTAGAAGGTAAAGCATCTGCCTGCGATGCAGGAGACCCGGGTTCGATCCCTGGGTCAGGAAGATCCCCTGGAGAAGGAAATGGCAACCCACTCCAGTATTCTTGCCTGGAGAATCCCATGGATGGAGGAGCCTGGTAGGCTACAGTCCATGGGGCCCACAAAGAGTCAGACACGACTAACCGATTTCACTTTTCACATATAATCAACACAGCAACAGCCAAGAATCATACAACACTTGGGGAGTTAAATATCTCTGGAGAAATGCGTCCTTCCTTTTCTGGCTGTGTCATATAGTCTGCAGGATCCCAGTTCCCTGACCAGGGATCCATCCCAGGCCCCCTGCAGTGGACTCCTAACCACTGGACTGCTGGGGAATTCCAGCTTCCTTCCTTAAAGAGACATTTTTTAAGTGAAAAGGAATCAAATTTCCTAGTATATTCTACGGAGAAGGCACTGGCACCCCACTCCAGTACTCTTGCCTGGAGAATCCCACGGATGGAGGAGCCTGGTGGGCTGCAGTCCATGGGGTCGCTACTAGTCGGACATGACTGAGCGACTTCACTTTCACTTTTCACTTTCATGCAATGGAGAAGGAAATGGCAACCCACTCCAGTGTTCCTGCCTGGAGAATCCCAGGGATGGGGGAGCCTGGTGGGCTGCCATCTACGGGGTCGCACAGAGTCAGACACGACTGAAGCGACTTAGCAGCAGCAGCATATTCTAAGTTTTAAATTACTTTGTTTCAGGGCTAATCATTTCACAACAACCGACTGTTATAAAGAAAACCCAGCAACCCCAAATTCTTTGCTGATCCACCATACAGTTTAAACAACACAGTTTGCTATCTTCTACAGTTTTTATCTTTCCAGCATTTCCAGTCCTACACAAGCTGTTTCTGTTCTACATAACTGCATGTGCACTCAGAATTCAATTCAAACGATGACCTACATTTAGTAATATCTGAGTACCTATAAGACACAGAAAAAGGCTCACTCTACTAATTCTTATCTTTCAGGCTCAATTTGAGGGAATAAAATGGTACTCTGTTTTTAATAAGTAGCAAATTTATTTATGATAAAGAAATTCCTTAATACAAAGTTCTACTGGTCATACTGTTTATGAAAAATAACAAAAATAGAGAGCTGCAAATAGTGTAAGGGAGAAGGTCTTTGTTCATAACAATTTTAGTAGCCAACACATAAGAGAACTCTTCTACATGCTTCACCATTTATTAGTCATTTAATCTTAAAACAACCCTACAACGTATTATCCCTTTTTACAAAGGGGGGGACTAAGGCACAAGAACATAAGTCACCTTGCCCAAGTCACAGAGACAGCTGATAATTCAGATACTTCATGCCTCTGAAGCAAGTCCACTTTCAGAGCATTTTTACTCCTAAAATATGCAGTGCTAGTAGGCCAAGGGTCTGCTCCTCTAAACTGAATTGACTCTGGTCTTGCTTCAGTTTCTTCGAGTCTGTTCAAGTAGGAAACAGTAGCTACAGTGTCTGACATGAACATGATACTTGTGCTTACTACTGAGCTAAGTATATTCCCTGAGCTCTAGAAAACTGATCCAGCACTGAGCTTCTTAAGTTAACCTTAAGTCATGACAAGACTATTCTCATCCAGTCCCAGAAAAGGAAATAGCACCACAGCCCCACAAAGGTCACCACCATTCTGTATCCTCACCTTGTTGTCCATCCCCAAGTTTTACAACATCAGGGAAAAATCTTACCTGCATCCTACTATGGAAATCTTTCCTATCATTATTCCCAGTAGATACAAGTAAGATCTCATCTTGATTTCTTGGCTGACTTTCACTGATGGTATCCTAGTATGAAGCTTTGAAATAGGACCCTGGGATAGGCCATTCCCTTCAAAGAGTCTATCATTACTCCTTGGTGAGTCAGCTTCTGGACTGCTGCCAATGTGCTTTTTGTTAACTTTATCATGAAACCGTATTTCTGTAGAATTGCAAGGGTGGCCAAAACACTGCATTTCAAAAGGCTCCCTCAAGTATTTATCAAAGAAAGGACACAGATACATATCCAAGCAAGCCACTCACATATCTCAGTAAAAGAAGGAATAACCCAAGCAGGTTTATACAGTATCATGTTAAAAGATTCTCTTAAGTGCAAGTGTCCAAAAATGTCCTGTAAAATCTCCTGGTAACTTGGTTTAAGTAGCTGTTATGCAAATGGGTATATTTTAAAGTTTTTTTATGCTCTTGAGGAAGGAAAAATTATTTTTCTCTGTATCAGGTAAGCTAGCTGAAGAATTATCAAGGTAAAGAAAGTTTGAGATACCCAGGAATTCTCTGAAGGCTCAACAAATATCTCGAAGGGGAAAAATCTATTTTTGTACCTTTTTAGAGGAACTCACTAATAAATTTTTGGAATTCTAGTTTTAAGAAGGTAAAACACTGTTGGGAATGGGGGAAGGGTGTATGCAGCGCAACTGAAGTACTTCCACAGAGCAGGAATGCAGAAGTTCGTAGCTCCAAAGAAAGTGCTGGACAGTTACAACGCTTTCAGGGAAAGGAGCAGGGTTATTACTGCAGCAACAGCAGCAACAATCACAACAGGCCTATGGAGCGCTAGCTGTCAAAAGCACTTGCTGAATCTAATAAAAGCCCCAAGAAGACTGTTATCCCTGTTTTAAAATTGAGAAATCTGAAGCAAGAAGTTAAATTTGTCTAAGATCACAGAGTACTAGTGGTAGAACCATGACTCAAACCTAAGCCTGAGCTCTTCTTCATCCAACTCAACTGGAAAAGTAAAAAGAGCATCCAACTTGGTATCAGAGGATCTGGGTTGAAGTTCTAGTTCAGCTACTCACTAGCAGTGCAATCTCAGACAAGTAATGACAGCTTTTACACACAATTTATTCACCTGTTAAGGGAGAGTTAATAGTATCACCTGCCCTGACTACTTCACAAGGTAGCAGTGAAAATTCAGTGTGCAACTAATACAACTAATTAAAATTTTATTTGTAATACTGATTCCATAACAGTTGCTACCTCCATATTCCTGTGTTTCTAATTCTGGCAACCCTATTCTGGAATTCTCAACATGAATCACCAATATTGCAGTCTCAGGAAAAGTGAAGAGCCTAAGTCTTGCCCCTATCAAACCACCACACACAAAAGAGGAATGGTTACTTTCAACCCTCATTACTTTCAAGACTGGGCATCTCCAGGTAGATATTTCCACAGGAAATAGCTAGAAAACGATAGCCCACACGTGAGATATCCCCTTAACCAAAGGTTCACATTTGAAGTGCAATAAGTCTTGGTTCTAAACACAACATTCAGTTTCTAGCTCAGAAGAAATGTACATTGCTGAAAGAAGCTCTGTAGCTCTGTATACCAAGTACCTCAGTCAGTCTCTGAAAGGCTCAAACTGAGACCCTGAGACTAATCAAAAGAAATACACACATACTATGCTCAATCATACCACCTGTGGTCTCTGTAGTCCTCTGAAGAGTCAGAACTGGAACCTCAATAGTAATTTGCAAAAATTGCCTGCAATTTCTTTTCCAAGGTAAAAAGGCGTTACCTCTTTTTCTTGGCTTCACACCATTAGAAAAAGAAAGGTCAGTCACTACACAAAGAGGATAATTTAATTCAAGTAGCTAATCAACCATAAACTGTAAGTGTCAAGACATGTTCACATGAAATAGGCCATCAATGTTAGTATTTCCAGTCATCTTGGGGGAGTCCACAGTGCTAAGCCTGTTCTCCTTAAGACTTTTCACAACCAATTATATAACCATTCTGCTAGCTAGAGGAACAAAAGAAAGTCAAAGGCTCACAATTCAAGAGCTACTAAAAACAAAATATGAAATTATGCAGTGGGTTGGAGGTGGGAGGGATGTTTAAGAGGGAGAGGACATGGGTATACCTATGGCTGATTCACACTGCTGTACGGCAGAAAGTAACACAACATCGTAAAGCAATTATCCAATTAAAAATAAACTTAAAAAAAAAAATTATGCACTAAGGAGTTTGATAAGTAAATATACCCAGTGATTAAGTACATGTGCCTATTTCCTTAATTTTAAAAATACTATTTACAGTTTACACTGTAAGGTTATTTATATAACAAATTACTCTCATTCTAAGAGTGAAATTTTGGGAGGGATTTACTAAGAAAATAACAAAATTCTGTGAATATTACAAGCTTTTTAAAGTTCCATAGTAAAGTTAAAAAACCTCTAGGCACCAGGTTTTTTTTTTAACCATGAGAAAACACATTAATACGGGCACACACATACATGTGTGTGAGTATGTTTATACCAGCTCTGAAAACAACCTGAATGATCTTGGAACATGAATATAAAAACTGGGATACATCCATACAATGGGATGCTTCAGCAATAAAAAGTAATCCCTGATACACAAACTACGCATGTCTCCAAGTGCATTATGTTAAATAAAAGCAGCCAACCTCAAAAAGTTACATGCCACATGATTCCATTTACATAAAACTCTGGGAAAGACAAAACTGTAGTGACAGAGCACATCCTGAGTTGCCAAAGACAAGAAGTGGGAGTCCCCCGACTGAAAGACCAGGAGAATTTTTGAGACGGTGGACCTCTTCTATATCTTGATGAGAGTACTGACCACATGCTTCCAAAACTTGCAGAACAGTACTCAAAAAGGGTGACTTTTCCTGTATACAGATTATACTTTAAATTTTATTATTATACTAAAAAACCATGGCTTAAATTTTTTCAAACCACAGATGTGACAGAATCTGTATTATAGTTATGAAAAACAGGGACCAGATACCAAAACAGCAGAACACTAAACCATGTTAGAGCTGCCTCCGAGTCTGATAGCTCCCTTCCATTAACATTTTGCCTACAAATCTAAACGGTATCTGCAGGCACAAACAAACTGATTGAGGATTAAAAAACAAATCCATTTTTAAAAGAAAACTAGTGTTTACATCCTAGGCATTGTAAGAAGAAAATGAGCTTTGTCAAGGAGGGAATAAAATTCAAACAGTAAATATTAATATCAATCTTTTCCATAATCAGGATAGTCACAACAAATAAGGTTCCTTTTCTAATTTCGGTTCAAAAACCCAAAATTTTACTTTACAAAACCTGCAAAAGATTATTAAAAGATCTTAACATTTGCCTAAAATCTTTAAGAGCTTTCACTTAACTGGGCAATACGGCAAAGAACTCAACTACCTCTCAAGTTACTTAACCCCATTTTGCCTTGATTTCCTCGTCAGTAAAACTGGAATAATTATAATTAAATATAATAATTGGGGCTTCCCGGGTGGCACCAGTGGTGAAGAACCCCCCAGTCAATGCAGGAAAGAGACTCAAGTTCAACCTCTGGGTCGGGAAGATCCCCTGGAGGAGGGCATGGCAACCCACTCCAGTATTCTTGCCTGGAAAATTCCATGGACAAAGCCACCTGGCAGGAGTCGCCGAGTCCGACACAACTGAAAAGACTTAGCACACACACATGCTGGGAATAATCCCAGACAATTAAATGACTTAATACATACAAATTGCTTAGAATAGTGTCTGGCATACTTAGAAGTCTCAAATTTTTAAGCCAATCTAAATGAATGATCTTAATCACTGTGTGTCCTTGTACAAATCATTTTCTTTTCATATCACAATTCTGTTCTGTGACGTCAGAGACCAAAATTTAATGGCCTAAAGGCCTAATAATATTATTCTATGTTCCTATTAATTTTACCTCAGTTGCACCAGTCACCTTGCAAAGGTTAGGTATTATCCCTACTGTATAGAAAAATCTGAGGCCCAAATTAAGTCAAGTAACTTGCCCAAAGAGATAGCAAAGTGAAGACAAAGCCAAGGCACAGATCTGGTATTCTGAGAGTCCTCAAAACTTTGTTCTCTTCAAACATTCTGGCCTTCTACCAATCCCTCCCCTTCTTACAGACACACAGGTATGACACACTCAAAAACAAAACCAAACCCTCCAATGTACTTTTTGGCCCCACAACACAGCATGCAGGAAGGCACACAGGATCTTAGTTCCCAGACCAAGGACTGAACCTCTGCCCCCTGCAGTGGAAGCCTGGAGTCTTAACCACTGGAACACCAGGGAAGTCCCTCCAATATTACTCATTTTAAAAATTCATTAAGCTATACATTTGTTTTATGAACCCTTCCACATGTTTAACGTTGTAATTTGAAAAGATAAAATAGGTTTCTTCATTAAGTGTATTCATGTATGAATAGAGGTAGAAGAAAATTTTAAAAGCTGAAGAAAACTATATTCGCTAAAATTACGTGAGGTGCTAAAAGTTTTAAAACTGAAGTGTTACATACATACAAAAAAAGTATATACATTTTAAGTACACAACTCAATGATTCTCATAAAGCAAACCATGAAATTCCCACCCAGATCAAGATACAGAACATAACTAGCAACCCCCCAGTCTCCCTGTGCTCACTACCAAAGATAACCATTATTCTGACTTCTGTTGCCATCTATCAGGAGTTTTTTGGTAACTTTATAAAAATGAAATCACACAGTTAGCACTGCCTTGTGAGTGGGTTCTTCCATATACACTTAATTTTTCTTCTTGCAGACGAAGTGCATTTAGGCTTCCCAGGTGGTACAACAGTAAAGAATCTGCCTACCAATGCAGGAGACGCAAGAGACACGGGTTCCATCCTTGAGTGAGGAAGATCCCCTGGAGGAAGAAATGGCAACCCACTCCAGCATTCTTGGTGGAAAATCCCGTGGATAGGGGAACCTGGCAGGCTACAGTCCACAGGGTTGCAAAGAGTCAGACTCAACTGAGCATAGAAGAGCATGGAGTAAAAAGGGTTCTCTCACTGCCGTCAAATATTCAATTTAAACCAATCATTCTGAAAGCAAACCATTCCTCAAGCCATAAAATATCTAAGGTATTGGTTTATTTAAAGGATAACTAGTACTCTCTCCCCCCAGTGAGAGTTCTAAGAAACTTTCAGTTACTTTTAATAGGAGAAAACAGAAATCCAAAATATCTCAATAAATATCCTTTCATCCATGAAACTGAATTATAAGCTTTAAAAAGCAAGACAGAAGAAAAAGAGGGGACATCATGAAGAAATTGCAGACTCTAAGTCTCTTAAAAATAATTTTGCTCTTTTATATAAAAAAGAGTTGTCAACTATAGCCAACAATACAAAACTGCAAAATTTTGTTTGCACCAAAATACTTAATTCCAATGCAAGTTTGATAGCACTGCAACAAAATTTTTAGATAAGTATATGCTTCTATTTTATCCTGAGATGCTCTCCTTCTGCGAATCTACATCACTGTCTCATTTTAAAGAGTCCATAAGCAGTGCTGTCCAACATGTAGTCACTAACCACGTGGCTATTTAAAATTAAAATGCTCAATTTAGCTCCTTGTTCAAACTAGCCAAAATTTCAAGTGCTCAATATGTACTGAAGAGCAGTTATCAAATGTCAGAAGGAATCAGAGAAACTTATATTGAACAACACGTTCCATATATGCTGTCTTGTGTCACACTCCTCGTTCCTTACAATATCCTGAATGCATATCCTAAGAAAATGGGGACTTCCTTGGTGATTCAGTGGCTAAGACGCTATGCTACCAATGCAGGGCACCAGGGTTCAATGCCTGGTGAGGGAACTAGATCCCACATGCTGCATCTAAGACCCAACACAGCCAAATAAATAAATTGTTAAAAGGCCTTGGGGTGGAGAGGAGAAATTTAAAAAAATAAATAAAAAATGATGATGGATGAGTAGTATGGATCACTAACTTATTTTCCATCTCACTCAAATTTAATTATCACTCATTTGGAAATTTCTTCTCCTTGGCCTCATTAGCCTAATTTTAACAGCTTTTTAAAATTTTGAGATCACATTTAGGGGAGTGGGAGAAGATCAATCTTTGGCTCTTCTAGGTTCAAGATCTCATTCAGATAAGACCTACCTTTCTTCCTGCCTCAAATTTTTTATCTCCGAGCTCCTCCGAGACATTTTTACTTGAATATTCCCTGGTCTCAAAGTTAAATGTGTCAAGGGTTTCATTTCTGTCCTTTTCCAAACTCCCCCTCCCAGTTCTACATTTCTGTACCATCACTACTCTCTGAGGCCCAAAACCCACCAACTCTGAGTCCCTGCCACTAAACTTCCCATTCAACTAGTTCATTCAAGTATTTGTGTATTTCCTTCAGACTGTCAACTAAGAATGCTTAAGTTAGCAAGCTAAATTACCACCCTGCCACCACCTTAATTCAGGTCCTTACTACCTAATTCTGAGTACAGGACAGATTTTTCACTGCTTTCCAATCTTTGCCTGTTCTCAATTATGCACACTGCCACAAGACATCTCTTCCCTGCAAGGGCTCAGTACAGAGAGTAAAAGAAATTTCAAGTACTTTAATATTTTATTTCAATTTTTAGCACTTTACAAACTTATTTTTGAATCTTCTATTCTGTGCTAGCAAAACAAAAACTATTTCCCAAACATAGCTCTTTGTGCCTTACCTAAGTAAAGCTTGAACTCCTCATTTCTACTATGCAACTTTAACATGTTAGCTGTTTTATATGGCAAAACTACCCAGCTCAGCGCCTCTTACACAGCACCCAATTTTGAACGAAACTAAGTGAACAGACCAGGAGTAAGAAAGTTACAAATATACATACTGGTTTAGCATCAATATTTATTGCATGCAGTTCTACTCCCCCAAAATTTACTCTGCAGAATTATTTCTATAGAAATTACCCTACAGCTGTTCAAAAGTATAAAGCACAAGAATATCCATCAGAGACAGCACTTTTTGCAATACGGGGAAAAAGTACCCCCCCCCAAAAAAAAATCCCTAGATGTCCATCAGTAAAGGACTGGGTAGGTAACTCTCTTGTGTCTATAAGAAGTTTAAAAAAACTACAGTCCTAAAAAACAGGTAAATAGGTCCATGAATCAAGGCAAATTGGAAGTGGTCAAACAAGAGGTGGCAAGAGTGAATGTCAACATTCTAGGAATCAGCGAACTAAAATGGACTGGAATGGGTGAATTTAACTCAGATGACCATTATATCTACTACTGCGGGCAGGAATCCCTCAGAAGAAATGGAGTAGCCATCATGGTCAACAAAAGAGTCCGAAATGCAGTACCTGGATGCAATCTCAAAAACGACAGAATGATCTCTGTTCATTTCCAGGGCACACTTCAATATCACAGTAATCCAAGTCTATGCCCCAACCAGTAATGCTGAAGAAGCTGAACGGTTCTATGAAGACCTACAAGACCTTTTAGAACTAACACCCAAAAAAGATGTCCTTTTCATTATAGGGGACTGGAATGCAAAAGTAGGAAGTCAAGAAACACCTGGAATAACAGGCAAATTTGGCCTTGGAATACGGAATGAAGCAGGGCAAAGACTAATAATGCACTGGTCATAACAAACACCCTCTTCCAACAACACAAGAGAAGACTCTACACATGGACATCACCAGATGGTCAACACCGAAATCAGATTGATTATATTCTTTGCAGCCAAAGATGGAGAAGCTCTATACACTCAGCAAAAACAAGACAGGGAGCTGACTGTGGCTCAGATCATGAGCTCCTTATTGCCAAATTCAGACTTAAATTGAAGAAAGTAGGGGAAACCACTAGGCCATTCAGGTATGACCTAAATCAAATCCCTTATGATTATACAGTGGAAGTGAGAAATAGATTTAAGGGACTAGATCTGATAGACAGAGTGCCTGATGAACTATGGAATGACGTTCATGACATTGTACAGGAGACAGGGATCAAGATCATCCCCATGGAAAAGAAATGCAAAAAAGCAAAATGGCTGTCTGGGGAAGCCTTACAAATAGCTGTGAAAAGAAGAGAAGTGAAAAGCAATGGAGAAAAGGAAAGATATAAGCACCTGAATGCAGAGTTCCAAAGAATAGCAAGAAGAGATAAGAAAGCCTTCTTCAGCGACCAATGCAAAGAAATACAGGAAAACAAAAGAATGGGAAAGTCTAGAGATCTCTTCAAGAAAATTAGAGATACCAAGGGAACACTTCATGCAAAGAGGGGCTCGATAAAGGACAGAAATGGTATGGACCTAACAGAAATAGAAGATCTTAAGAAGAGGTGGCAAGAATACACAGAAGAACTGTACAAAAAAGAGCTTCACAACCCAGATAATCACGATGGTGTGATCACTCACCTAGAGCCAGACATCCTGGAATGTGAAGTCAAGTGGGCCTTAGGAAGCATCACTACGAACAAAGCTAGTGGAGGTGATGGAATTCCAGTTGAGCTATTTCAAATCCTGAAAGATGGTGCTGTGAAAGTGCTGCACTCAATATGCCAGCACATTTGGAAAACCCAGCAGTGGCCACAGGACTGGAAAAGGTCAGTTTTCATTCCAATCCCAAAGAAAGGCAATGCCAAAGAATGCTCAAACTACCGCACAATTGTACTCATCTCACACGCTAGTAAAGTAATGCTCAAAATTCTCCAAGCCAGGCTTCAGATATATGTGAACCGTGAACTTCCTGATGTTCAAGCTGGTTTTAGAAAAGGCAGAGGAACCAGAAATCAAATTGCCAACATCCGCTGGATCATCAAAAAAGCAAGAGAGTTCCAGAAAAACATCTATTTCTGCTTTATTGACTATGCCAAAGCCTTTGACTGTGTGGATCACAATAAACTGTGGAAAATTCTGAAAGAGATGGGAATACCAGACCACCTGACCTGCCTCTTGAGAAACCTATATGCAGGTCAGGAAGTAACAGTTAGAACTGGACATGGAACAACAGACTGGTTCCAAATAGGAAAAGGAGTACATCAAGGCTGTATATTGTCACCCTGTGTATTTAACTTCTATGCAGAGTACATCATGAGAAACGCTGGGCTGGAAGAAACACAAGCTGGAATCAAGATTGCTGGGAGAAATATCAATAACCTCAGATATGCAGATGACACCCCTCTTAAGGCAGAAAGTGAAGAGGAACTAAAAAGCCTCTTGATGAAAGTGAAATAGGAGAGTGAGAAAGTTGGCTTAAAGCTCAACATTCAGAAAACGAAGATCACGGCATCTGGTCCCATCACTTCATAGGAAATAGATGGGGAAACAGTGGCTGACTTTATTTTTGGGGGCTCCCAAATCACTGCAGATGGTGACTGCAGCCATGAAATTAAAAGACGCTTACTCCTTGGAAGGAAAGTTATGACCAACCTAGACAGCATATTCAAAAGCAGAGACATTACTTTGCCAACAAAGGTTTGTCTAGTCAAGGCTATGGTTTTTCCTGTGGTCATGTATGGATGTGAGAGTTGGACTGTGAAGAAGGCTGAGCGCCGAAGAATGGATGCTTTTGACCTGTGGTGTTGGAGAAGACTCCTGAGAGTCCCTTGGACTGCAAGGAGATCCAACCAGTCCATTCTGAAGGAGATCAGCCCTGGGATTTCTTTGGAAGGAATGATGCTAAAGCTGAAACTCCAGTACTTTGGCCACCTCATGCGAAGAGTTGACTCACTGGAAAAGACTCTGATGCTGGGAGGGATTGGGGCAGGAGGAGAAGGGAACGACAGAGGATGAGATTGCTGGATGGCATCACTGACGTGAGTCTGCGTGAACTCCGGGAGTTGGTGATGGACAGGGAGGCCTGGCGTGCTGGGATTCATGGGGTCGCAAATAGTCGGACACGACTGAGCGACTGAACTGAACTGAACTGACTGATTTTGCGATAGGGTAAGATGTTTATAATACATTGAGAAAAAAACTGTAAATCAGCCATGTACAGCCTGATCATATTAAAAGGAAATTTTAAGATCTGTATATTAATCAAAAACAAACAATATGGGACTAAAATTGCAGTCTATTCATACAACTGAGTACTACATAGCTATTAAGCAAACATACATATATTAACATAGATAAATTTCAAGCTTTTTCAAACAGCAGAATATATACACTAAGGTACTATATGGATTTGAAACACAATAATACTATATGTCAAACACACACAGACATCTGTAGGAAGAATAAAACAGCACAGGATGGCCTAAAATGGTAAAACCACCTCTGGATAATGGAAGTAGGATTTAAGATGAATGCAGGAAGGACTCCAACGATGTAATATTTTGCTTTTTAAAAACAAATATAAATACCTCTTTGAGGCAAATTTTACAAGATATCAACATCTATTAAATCTAAATCAACTTTTAGGCACATGGTGTCTGTTAAATTATTCTCCATATTCTTCTGAATTTTTGAAATATTTAAATTTTCTTTTAAAAAAAGAAAGCCAAGATTGTGGGATTTGGGAACAGAAAAATGGGCTTAATCAACTTCTACAAGATATTTTTTTTAATAAACCTATATATCTTTATTATAAAATTTTAAACTAAAAAAGCCTATAAATTTATATTAGTATCTACCTTTATTACCTTGATTGCCCTTGAACTTTAATCTTATTCTTTAAAAGAATAAAGTAAGGGCAGACAGTTAATAATGTTCTACCCCAGAAATCTAACATTCTGAATGATATATCATCTATCTACACAAGCACTGAAGTTACTATAATGTTCAATAAACAGCAAAAGCTGATAGGCTTTACCTAATCACTTAAACTCTGGATATATTATATAGATCTTCCTAGAGTATCAACAGATGAATGAGTAAATAAATTTACAGTGGCTCAACTCCCAGCTATATACATTAACACCAAAACCCCAACTGTCAAAATAAAAGTCATTTATCTAAGTATCTTCCAGTTCAAATTACATGTGCAAAATCAGTATCACATCTGAGCTGCTATAATCCTATTTGGGGTTTTTTTCCCATTTAATATTTTTAAATACACACAGGGCTACAGTTCTTACTCCACATGGCAAGTCAGCAGGAAAACTAGGAATTCTGGCCGAGTTCTGTGTTTAAGTTCACAGTATCTGACTTTTCAAGATATCATTCATAATTCTCCATCAGCTCATTAGGAAGGGAAATATCAGGTGGAGGTCTTGTGTTTAACTGTGACCAACGCCCAGACTGCCTCAGTGCCACAGTGGAATTTACAGTAAGAAAGTTCAAATCGGCTTGCCTGCCCCATTTTCCCATACTGCTTCCTACAGCTGCCACTCTCCTTAGGAACTGGACTCGATTAATGTTCGTTTTTTTGCGGGGGGGGGGGGGGGGGGGGTCACACCCCATGGCATGCGGAACTTCCTCACCATACCTCCTTCAGTAGAAGTGTGGAGTCTCAACCACTGGACCACTAAGGAAGTCCACAACCCATTTTTTTTAATGCTATGATTTAAATCTTCATAAGCCAGCCAATGAAAACTAAGGACATTAAAATGTACTTTAAAATAGCAGGTTTTCCCTAATTATAATAGTAATAAAAAAAAAAGTAACACATGTTCATTACAGAAAACTGGAAAACTACAGAAGAATATGAGGCAGAAAATGGTCACTATTCCAGCCAGAAATTAATCACTATTAGTATTTCCATTCTTGTCTTTATAGAGTCTCTCTTATGTATAAAAGTATATTAGTTCACTTATGAAACATGATTTTAAGTTCAGCAGATCAAAGGGGAAATAAAATACTAACTTCTTCAGAAGACTAATTTTTTTTCAGCCTTTTCGGAATAAACCAAACCACAGGTACAGGGAACTGGAGAGAATAAGATAAGTGACAGAAATTATATTTGCTCCTTTTCATTCACACTATGGCAAACCCTGCAGTCCATGTTTGAAGAACCATTATACACACAAAAACTGAGTATGTTTCCTTTTTAAATAGCAAGCTACTATATAAATACAGATACATACACATACACACACACACACACACACACACACACACACACACACGAGTCTTGCCAGTAGGAGGAACCCACACAATGAAAGGAATTACATCAAGACTTTTTTGTCACCATGCATCTATCCTGAAGAGAAAGTAAGAGGATATCTGAAAGGCTGATGTAAAATTAATGACCTCTCCCCCAGAAATGTTTTCTGTGCACATCAGATGAAGGAACGATCTAACTACAGAAAGTGATGTGTTGGTTTCACAAGACTATAGTTTATTTACACGTGTAAATATATAGGTAAGAGTTTAAACAGTCCATAAAATTGATAGCTTCCTTTATACCAGGCAGTACATGAAATGCTGAGGAGTGAAGGAGAACAGCCATCAGTACCTACTTCTGCAGGCTTCCTGGGTGGCTCAGTGGTTAAGAATCCATCTGCCAATGCAGGAGATGAGGGTTCCATCCCTGTGTGGGGAAGATTCCCTAGAGGAGGAAATGGCAACCCACTCCAGTATTTTTGCCTGGAAAACCCCAAGGACAGAAGAGCCTGGCAGACTACAGACCACAGGGTCGCAAGAGTTGGACATGACTTAGTGACTAAATACCACCTACTTCTTCAGGCTTACAGTCTTTAAACACGATGTCAAACACTCCTTTGAGGCATGTGGCCTCAAAGGAGTCACAATACTACCTGTGATTAAATGATGCTCTCAAACCCTTATGAGGATCTAAGATGTCTGTGACAGCACCTTATAAATCATGCTACCTAAGGTAAAAAGGAATACCTGGCCTTTTCCCAAAAATACTATATACAGCAATCACCTTCAATATAAATTATCTTTTAACTGGCAAAAAATAATCACAAGTTGCTCTTTTCACAATCTCAAAGACTTCAATATCATCTTTCTCCAGTAATGACCCATCCATATAAAATTACTGAAATTAAACTCCCCATGATAGGAAGAGAGAGGGAGACTCATTTTTGTAGGGTAAAAGCACCATTTCCAGATTTCGTAACTAAGCAGCAGGGAGGAGAGGGGCAAATCAAAAGTAACTTATGAACTTAAGCACAAAGAATTCTGCCCAGTGTCACAGGGCAGCCTGGACGAGAGGGGCGTTTGGGGGAGAACGGGCGCATGCATATGAACGCATATGAACGGCTGGCTCACTGTGCTGTGCACTTGAAACTACCACGATATTGTTAATCGGCTATATTCCAACACAAAATAAAAAGTTTAAATTTTTTAAAAACAGGAACATATTCAAACTTTAAGAAAAAGTCACCTTTTAATCCAGGACTCAGAGAAAGTTTTGGCCCAAGAAAGCATTTTTTAAGTTACTGACTCAGGCTCTTCCAAATGGAGTTAAAGAGTGACAGGTTAATTGTGGTATTTTGCAAGCAAAGGAAAGCTAGTATGTAGCAATTATTCATCTTTTTCAGTCTCCAAGACCTAAGCTCTTAGAAAACAAAAATGTTACAACCAAACTGCTTTCCATAAAGCAGAGACTTTTAAAAATATACTCTACAGAATATCAGTTCTTCATCTCTAAGAGAAGTAGGCTACTTATTGAGACTGCTTCCTATCCCATGATTGGCCCTTTTCAAATCAAGCACCTCAACAAAGACAAAGACAAGCGCCTCAACTGGTGCTTTATGCGCAAGGTTTATGTTTGCCCTTATTGCAGACATGGCTCTCGATAGCACGGGCCACTTTGAAGACTATCATAATCCAACTAGGCTGGACCACCTGCAGAACTAGTGGAAAAGCTCTGAAATAGTCAACCATAAAAGCCCAACATTACATCTTAAGTGTCTAAAGCAGTTATATCCAAAGTAGAACCTAGTACACCCAAGGAGTACCCAAGATGCTCCACTGCAGTAAAGGAGAAAGATACTTGAACTTTAATTCTCATCCTCGTTAATTTTTTTCTCTATATTTTATAAGACACACTATAACCAGTTACTATATATATTATTTGTAAATTAAATAGTTAAGGATTGAGGATTAACACTCAATAATTTTTAAGTAGTCTCTATCATTGCCCTTCCATTTTCACCTGCTCCTTCCACAGCTAAGCTGTAGAGGGTAAGGGCTGATGATGAAAAAAGAACAAAGGAAAAGGTATTTCCAAACTGTTTTAAATTCCCACCAACAAGCTGCTGCTGCTAAGTCATTTCAGTTGTGTCTGACTCTGTGCGACCCTGTAGACAGCAGCCCACCAGGCTCCCCCGTCCCTGGGATTCTCCAGGCAAGAACACTGGAGTGGGCTGCCATTTCCTTCTCCAATGCATGAAAGTGAAAAGAGAAAGTGAAGTCGCTCAGTCGTGTCCAACTCTTAGCGACCCCATGGACTGCAGCCCACCAGGATCCTCTGTCCATGGGACTGTCCAGGGAGAAGGCAATGGCACCCCACTCCAGTACTCTTGCCTGGAAAATCCCATGGACGGAGGAGCCCGGTAGGCTGCAGTCCATGGGGTCGCTAAGAGTCAGACACGACTGAGCGACTTCACTTTCACTTTTCACTTTCATGCATTGGAGAAGGAAACGGCAACCCACTCCAGTGTTCTTGCCTGGAGAATCCCAGGGACGGGGGAGCCTGGTGGGCTAACGTCTATGGGGTCACAAAGAGTCGGACACGACTGACGCGACTTAGCAGCAGCAGCAGTAGCAATGATACTACTGTTGCCGAGACTTTAAAATAGCACCCTATTTAGAGGATACCCTGAGTATACTGAAATTTAAAAAACCACCCTTTGCCAGATAAGCCCACTTTTAGGAATTTAGCCTGAGAAAATAGCAGCATAATTGTATTTTAAAAAGCTCAAACGAGAGACTTCCCTGGCAATACAGTGGTTAGGGCTACTCACTTCCACTGCGGGGGACACGGGTTTGATCCCTGGTCAGGGAACTAAGATTCTTCAAGCCATCTGGTGCAGCCAAAAAAAAAAAGTCCAAAAGAGTTCATCACAGCTCTGTTTTATGATTCTATGCGGGAAAATTGAAATGTCCATTAACCGGGAATTGCTGTAAACTATGCTGCACCCATATCACAGAATATTGAATACCCATTAAGGGAACATCAACTGGACATGGGAAGTTGCTCTTCTTTAAGTATTTCAGTAGATAAGTAAAAAAGAAAAACACCAAACATTACATCTAAATGAGATTAGGGATCAGCTCTACTTTCTTTCATTCCCCTACATTATCTCCATTTTTTTGTAGGTTTCACACACACTCACACAAATATGTACTGTAGCTTTCATAATCAAAAATAAAAACTTCATTTTGAAATTTAAAATGAAATTAAATTAAAACTCCTTATTATTGCTCTGTAGACTTCTAAAGCTTTTTATAAACACACTACTTTGCCCCATGTGGTTTGTGTAATCAGTCTAAATACTTTACAATTATAAATTTGTTTTATCTTATAGAAACATGAGAGGCGTGAACAAAAAAATAAGAATGACCCTATTTCAAGTAAACCATCCTGTCTTTATATCAATTCTTTCAAATGCTAGGATTTATCAATATACTTATAACTCCTTACATTTGCCACATTATCAATCTATGAATATTTCAGAAAAATAGTTTTATGTATCTTCTGCAACTAAATTACAGAAGCATTAGCTAAAGAAAATAAATTTAGAACATAAATGAAATCAGGAAAGCTTCCTACTATCTCTCATAATAAAATCATGCTAAACATATGCCAGCAAATTTGGAAAACTCAGCAGTGGCCACAGGACTGGAAAAGGTCAGTTTTCATTCCAATCCCAAAGAAAGGCAATGCCAAAGAATGCTCAAACTACTGCACAATTGCACTCATCTCACACACTAGTAAAGTAATGCTCAAAATTCTCCAAGCCAGGCTTCAGATATATGTGAACCGTGAACTTCCTGATGTTCAAGCTGGTTTTAGAAAAGGCAGAGGAACCAGAAATCAAATTGCCAACATCCGCTGGATCATCAAAAAAGCAAGAGAGTTCCAGAAAAACATCTATTTCTGCTTTATTGACTATGTCAAGGCCTTTGACTGTGTGGATCACAATAAACTGTGGAAAATTCTGAAAGAGATGAGAATACCAGACCACCTGACCTGCCTCTTGAGAAATCTGTATGCAGGTCAGGAAGCAACAGTTAGAACTGGACATGGAACAACAGACTGGTTCCAAATAGGAAAAGGAGTACCTCAAGGCTGTATATTGTCACCCTGCTTATTTAACTTCTATGCAGAGTACATCATGAGAAATGCTGGGCTGGAAGAAGCACAAGATGGAATCAAGATTGCCAGATTGATTATTGGGAGAAATATCAATAACCTCAGATATGCAGATGATACCACTCTTACGGCACAAAGTGAAGAGGAACTCAAAAGCCTCTTGATGAAAGTGAAAGTGGAGAGTGAAAAAGTTGGCTTAAAGCTCAATATTCAGAAAACGAAGATCATGGCATCTGGTCCCATCACTTCATGGGAAATAGATGGGGAAACAGTAGAAACAGTGGCTGACTTTATTTTTTGGGGCTCCCAAATCACTGCAGATGGTGACTGCAGCCATGAAATTAAAAGACGCTTACTCCTTGGAAGGAAAGTTATGACCAACCTAGATAGCATATTCAAAAGCAGAGACATTACTTTGCCATCAAGGGTCCATCTAGTCAAGGCTATGGTTTTTCCTGTGGTTATGTATGGATGTAAGAGTTGGACTGTGAAGAAAGCTGAGCGCTGAAGAATGGATGCTTTTGAACTGTGGTGTTGCAGAAGACTCTTGAGAGTTCCTTGGACTGCAAGGAGATCCAACCAGTCCATTCTAAAGGAGATCACTCCTGGGTGTTCTTTGGAAGGAATGATGCTAACGCTGAAACTCCAGTACTTTGGCTACCTCATGCGAAGGGCTGACTCATTGGAAAAGACTTTGATGCTGGGAGGGATTGGGGGCAGGAGGAAAAGGGGACGACAGAGGATGAGATGGCTGGATGGCATCACCGACTCGATGGACCTAAGTCTGAGTGAACTCTGGGAGTTGGTGATGGACAGGGAGGCCTGGCGTGCTGCGATTCATGGGGTCGCAAAGAGTCGGAGACGACTGAGCGACTGAACTGAACTGAAACATACGAAGAAACAAATAGGTATGTAACAGATCTAGGTCTGGACATATAACCAACATGATGATGCTGGATGTAGTAATCCGCACCATGAGACAATATCTTTGTAATTACCAGACAGTCCATTTAAGGGAAAAGAGTTAGAATATTAGCATAAGTTTATGTCTTAACTATGTTCATTAAGTCAACAATTTATAACAAAGCTATGAGGTATTTTGTGGATTTCCAGGTGGCTTAGTGGTAAAGAATCGGCCTGCCAAGCAGAAGATGTGGATTTGATCCCTGGGTCAGGAAGATCCCCTGGAGGAGGAAACAGCAACCCACTTCAGTATTCTTGCCTGGAAAAATCCCACAGACAAAGGAGCCTGGTGGGCTGCAGCCCAAAGGGTCACAGAGTCGGATATAACTGCGTGTGCACGCGCGTGCAAACACACACACACACACAGTATTTCACCTTTAACAAAACAGCTTTAAATTTAACCAAACTTCACAATTTTCTTGTGATTTTTCATTTGTTTTATGTCTCACTATTTTATAGTCATCCTAACTGCAAAGCTCGGGTACTGTGTCCCTAAGCAATTGCTTCCAAGTTTTACAACTCAAGAAAAAATACATTTGGGAATTTCTTGACGATCCAGTGATTAGGATTCTGCGCTTTCATTGCAGGGGTCCGGTTCAATCCCTGGTCTGGAAACTAAGATCCCAAAAGTTGCATAGAGCAGCGTTGGGGGGGTGGGGGGACTGTAATTATAAAATTACATTTTATGTGACAACAGTACACATATAGTAACATAAGTAATGTATAATAAAACAAAAGTTTCACAAATCAATAATTATTTTTACCATTTTCTATGTGCTTTTAGAAACCACATTGATTTCATTATGTTGCCACCTGCCATTTAGAAAACACAGCCCTAAAACATTACACAGAATATGCCAAACTCCCTGACCCTATCACTTTCCACCTCCACGCCAACATAACAAAATGGGTGAAATCCAGCAAATCTACTATAAGGGCCAGTGAAGTGAAAGTCTCTCAGTTATGTCCGACTCTTCGACCCCAGAGACTATACCGTCCATGGAATTCTCCAGGCCAGAATACTCGAGTGGGTAGCCTTTCCCTTCTCCAGGGGATCTTCCCAAATCAGGGATCGAACCCAGGTCTCCTGCATTGCAGGCAGATTTTTTTTTACCAGCTGAGCCACAAGGGAAGCCCAGGAATACTGGAGTGGGTAGCCTGCAAACCCTGGCACAAATTTAAGACATCTCGGCCCTCTGAAGTTTCTTGAAACACTGACTATTCCTATTGGCAGACTGGATGCAAGTGCTGCTCAAAGGTTTCTCCAAGCAAAGAGTACAGAACAGAAATCTTTTCTGTTGCTTTATCAGTGATATTACTAAATTCCGCACTTGACAGCAAATACCAGATTTACCACTGCTCCACAAATCAACTCTTCCAGGAAAACAGGATTCTAATACAATAGGGCTCCATCATCATCCACTGACATTTTTAGACTGCTTTTCATATACACCATTCCATTTCATCCTCACTGACACAGTGAAATACACAGAGAAGTTGCTCTTCTTCCTTTTACTAATGAGGGACCTGAAGCTCAGAAGGCTTATGTGGTTTGCCAGAAAACACAGCTAATGAGAAGCACAACCCAGACTTGAACTCAGGACTTACTAGTCAACCACTGTCATGCTACAACGGTCTTCACTTTAAATGTCTGATATGAACTTGAAAGTTATGTTAAGGTTCTAGATGCAAAAGTGAAGATAAAAGCACAAAATTAAAATGAAAAATAACAATGTTAGCAATTCTGGTAGCTTCTAAAATTGGGAATCCTAGTTCAATCAGGTATGGATTTGATCTCATATTTTCTTAAGTTTGACTGATTATAAAACTACATATAAATTCAGCATAGAAAATTACAGAATTGGGTGGTCTGTAAGAAACAACTGACCACAGAAATTACACAAACTTGCACCAAACCATTCTTACTCTTGTGGCTTCACACTCAATTATGAAGTTCCCTATGTGAAATCCGTTTTGATTTCAACACTAAGTGAATTACAACAGCATAAGCATGTTGTTTCTGCATAACACTTGCAACATGCTTGCAATTTCCAGAGCAGTTTTGGACAATGTCTATAATCCATAAGTCAAAAGCAGAATCCAAAACAGAAGGTTCATCTACCTATATGAGACTAATACTAAATAACAATTACAAATTAATAAAGATTTGCAAAATCAGGCTGGAGAAACTACTTTAGGTCAATAATTACAAACCTTTTAATTTTACGGATAAGAAAATGGAGGTCTAGAGAAGTGACATTCCCAGCAGCAGTCAATTAACAACACAATCTAAAAAATAAAAAACCAAGGAACATTTAAGACCCCAAAACTAGGGACAGGATAGTGTCCAATGACAGTCTTTAGAAAACAGAATCTCTTAGGCAAACCACAAGGACTAAAAAATCTGACTCTAACTCAATGCAAATTATCAAATAGCTTTTAATAACAAACACTGTCATCAACCACCAAAACTGTTCTTTTTCCCACCTCAATACTATCCATTTACTCAACAAATACCTGAGGGCATAGTATATGCTCAGAACTATGATAACTACTCCAGATACCAAAGAAAAAACCATACAAGGCCTCCAGCTCTTGTAGTGGACAGGTGGGTGTGCTTCCCTAACAGTACTACACTATGATTTAACAGGATGTTGACCAAACTCCTTCACTGCTCTCTACGACTGTAACATTTTCTTCCAACTCCTCCAAAGTTATAACAAACCTTACCACACCCCCTCTGAAATATGAATACTTCCTTTGGTAACTCAGCACTCCACTTTACCAACCGAAAGTGTTAACCAGAACTACATCAGACTTTAGAACTGACTTTGCCACTCCTCAAGGCCTTAGGCATATTTCAAGAACTTTTCACAATCCATAGTAAACCTTCCTGGTTCACAACCCTAGTCTCAAGTGACTGCTAATTCACCTGCCCTACCCCCACTTTACTAGAAACCTCAATCAGACAGTTTAGGGGCAACAGTGATGTTGAAAAGCAGCTTCAGTGGAGCTCTTCAATGGCCCACAAGCAGACTTTCTGCCTCTCCCTCTCTGCTTCTGTCCTCTGGATTGCTCATTATATCTCTGGATATACCTCTAATTTTATGAAGCACATCCCTGAAGATGTGCACAGATAATTTTTGGCAATCGATCTGCTTCCCGTACATAAATCCACTGTATTTTAAGAGATGCTCAGGCTCCCCTCTTTTCCATACCTCTCAAATTATATAAACAATTAAAAACACTCTCAGGAGTTGTAATTACTGGAAATCCTTTGGAATACCAGAGGTGACTTAAAGCCGACATTCAGAAACCTGGCTGACTAGAATCACTCAGGGAGCTTTGTAAGGCTCAGAGATTTTTATTCACCAGGTCCCGTGTGAGGCCTGGAATAAGCATTTCAGGCAGTCCGTACTATTTCTGACAACTGGTATTTAATTAGTTAACCACCAAACTAGAAAACCTGGTTTACAAACTGGGAAAACTTGGGTTCTCCTATGGCTTGCTATTAACTAACTGCAAGTGGGGCCACAGAGGCATACTGGTTACGTGAACAGCTCTGGGCCACCTGAAAATAAGGGAGTTAATTAGAGCTGAAAGAAGCCTTCATACGGAGCCAATCTACAATTCTGGAACCCTCCAAATTTAGTTAAATATCACAAACTGTACTGGGTTTACTCCAAACAGTGTCCTTCTCTAAGCTTTTCTTCCCACCCAGGTCACAAGCCTCAGAAGGGAAGGCTGGGACACCAACACACGCTGGTGCCCCTCACTTGGTCTCTGAGCGAAAAAAAAACATGCATCCTGTCTCTTGCCCTCCTGCAACAGCCTTAGATGTGAAAGAGGGAGGTCCCCAACACCTCTACACCTATAAATCCCAACTATTTTATACCCAAAACAAAAATCATCCCGCACAGTTCAACGCAGGCCTTGATGGCACCGTCGCCCACATTATGAGAAACGAAGGTGAAGCTCAACTGCAAGAGCAAGCCCACTTTTTTCCCTCGCTGGGGGGGGGGGGGGGGGGGGGGGGGGGGAAGCAGACACTGTCATACAACAAAGTGTATGTCAAGATACTAAAACAGGTAAGAATTTAGGCCTCAGTCTGGAGACAACACCTGGATATCATTACCCCCCACAAAGCTCCTGTGCAAAACTCACAAGTAAGGTTATCAGACCCCGGAGGAGTTTATTAAAATGGCCATAAAATTCACCCTTACTGTTTTGAGGCAAGTTTTCCAGCCCAAAGTACAACCAACAATACTATCCTAGGGGTCCTAAGCGGCAGGATTTTTCGCCTGAGAAAGCACTCTAACCTTTCGTGAGGCAGTCTGACCAGTGCTGAGTTCTCTCAAGCACCTCCGAGCCATCCTTCCCACGCCAGGACCAGCTCAGGAGCATGCCCTGCTCTAGTCAGGCGGCCACTCCTCCTTCCCACAAGTCCCGGGCCCGCTCCGCTCGCCCCGGGGGCTCCGAGGCCCCCGACCTCCGACCTCCCGCCGCAGAGGACGCCCACGGACCCGGTCGGGGTGAGGGCCGCACGCTCACCTCCTGAAGTCAGCGGGCATCTCCCCGGACGCTACCGGGTAGCGCCTCACACCCCTCGCCCCCGTGGGCCCTTCCCCACCGGGTCCGGAAAGGCCGCCCCGGCCGGACCCCGCCTCCCCCACGCCGAGGGTCCGGGCCGAGCCCCGCCGCGGCGCTCCCGCTCCCCGTGCCTCCCTCTGGCGGCCGTGGCCGCCGTCCGGGCCACCCTCCTCGGGCCACGCACGCCGTCCCCAGCCCCCCGCGGGTCGCCGCCTCCTCAGAGGGTGACAGCCGCGGCGCCGGGGCCGAGGACGGCCCCTCCTCCAGCTCCTCCTCACCCCCGGAGTAGACGGGGGGGGCGGGGGGGTGGGCTTCCTTACCGGGGTGCAGAACATGGCGAGGCCCGTCACGGCACGGCCTCCGCCACCCCTCGAGGCGCCCAGCCAGGGCCGGCGGGGGGCAGCGCCTGGGCCGCTGGAGCGTCTCGACCGGCTGCGCCTCCGCCACCGCCTTCTCACAACCACAACAACATGGCGGCACCAGCCACACAGAGCGCGCTCCCGACGCCGAGCCGGGCCGCGAGCGGGGACGCGCGCGCACGCTCTGGCCTTCTGCCGGCGGTCGGAGCAAGGGGCGTGGTCTGGAGCGGTAGACACGCCCCGGTGGTGGGCGGGGCTACACATCAGCCGTACGTCCGCAACGGGCGAGGGGTTAGCTGGGACGCTCCAGCTGGAATAGACAGAAACAGGATCTGGGAATGGGCGAGGAAGTCAACCTTTGGGCAAGGCATCTTTTCCTAGCTCTACGGCCAGGGGCAAGACAATGCTCGAACAATGGTAGTATCTTTCACCTGTAATTGTGCTCAGAATAAAACTAATTTAATGTGATGCAAGTAAATGTAGCGTGCTCAAGGTTCTACAATTTCACACTGCTTCCACCAAAGCTCAGGTAAAAGAAGTCTTTTCAAACAAACAAGCAAAAAAGAAAAATTTGTAATGCGTTCAGTTCAGTCGCTCAGTCCTGTCCGACTCTGCGTACACAATAACTTGTAGAACAAATCTACAAACCAGGACCGAGTTCCCTCAGACCCTAACATATTCACCTGTAAGATTAGCATTTTAACGTTTTGTCTTTGACTTTTCTGGAAAATGGCTGAATCAGTCAAATGAAATCTATCCTTGCATTTGTTGTATTGTTTTTTCCCACAGCACTCTGCAATTATTTATCCTTGTTTTTAATGTTTGTTGTCTTTCTGTCCTATTCTTAAGTAAAAGCTACTTGAAGATAAGGATCTTATTTGTTTTGTTCATCACTTTATCCCCAGCACCTAGAACTGGTCATGACAAATAGCGGGAAATTTTCTCGGATTAATAGCTAATTTCAATACAACACATCCAATTCAATCTTCACAGCTTAAATGGGTAGATACTGTTATTATCACCATTTTACAGCTGAAGAAATTTCAGTCTAGGATAAGATACACTAAAAAATTTTTAAAAAGCAAACCCAATCCTACTGATAACAAAAACTCCTCTCCCCACCAAGCTGTACTGCCAACTTTGTGGCATCATTGCCTGAAATAAAATCCCAGGTAAGAAATTTAAGAGTTCAAAGTTAGGAAAGGCTTTGCTTTACTCTGTCAGCTAAAAAAAGAAAAAACTTTGCACAACCTAAAAACTGAGAATTATGCTTCATTTGGCCAACATACGGAGGACTTAAGCCCGAGAGTCAACCTTTCTGATAGTTCTGAGGGACTGTTCCAAAGAGGTAAGGGAGGAGCTGAATATACAGGAATTTTTACACCAAAAATCAGGTAGTCAGAACATCGTAAGATCACTGTTAATTTAAGAAAAAAGCAGACATCTCAAGTTAATGAATTTAGCCCTTTTTTATGTATGGGAAGATGCAAGCCATCTGGGCTCATTGAAATCATTCCTTCAAAACGCACCATAACTTTGGGCGCTAGTATTGTGGATTTTGCCCCCTGAATCCCATCAAGGTGCAGCTTAGGGGAGGCAGCTGCCAATTGTTGATGGCTAGACGGTCACATGGAGAAGGCAATGGCACCCCACGCCAGTACTCTTGCCTGGAAAATCCCATGGATGGAGGAGCTTGGTGGGCTGCAGTCCATGGGGTCACTAAAAGTCGGACACAACTGAGCGACTTCCCTTTCACTTTTCACTTTCATGCATTGGAGAAGAAGATGGCAACCCACTCCAGTGTTCTTGCCTGGAGAATCCCAGGGACAGGGGAGCCTGGTGGGCTGCCGTCTACGGGGTCGCACAGAGTCTGACACGACTGAAGTGACTTTAGCAGTAGACGGTCACAATATCCTTTGTTACTGATACAGCAGGATATTCTCTGCCTACAAGACTCAAAGATACAGGTGCCCTTCGTTTCTGATAATTAGTATTAGGCAGATGATCCTGTATCTTTTTATCTTGGCTTTCAGAAAGCCCAATGCTAATTGTGAAGTTCAATGGTGGCCTAATGTTGGCCCCTCAGATCCATGCATTAATAGTGACTTTTCCTCCTGCCTCAAATCTGTAACTTTACTTATATTTCTGCTATCCAGTTTTCACTTTCCTGTTATATGACTATATAGCCTTTAAGGAATGAGAGAGGAAAGAGTAAGTACAAAGAACTAATGAACAAACAAAAAACTGCTTTTCCCACCTGTTTCTCCTGTTGTCCAATAAAATAAGGTTCCCGTCAAGTTCATTCCTCTGGAGCATACGTTTTGCTACCTAGGCCTCCGCTCAGGCCAAGGCTGAAGGTTGGGGTTCTATAGCTGATGGTCTCTTATTGGATGGAAACTAGCACCTGACTCCAGGACTGGCCACCCACAGGCTGGCTAGCTCCCCATGAAGTAGCTCGTGGCAAATACTCAGCCAATAGAGTGTTAGCATTCACTCAGCCAATCTCACAGTCGCCAAGAATCCGAAAGTAGAGGACCGACTTTTGGCATAGCACGTGGACCGGTTTTTAGGCAAGAGTATCGCCGTTTGCCGCCTGGCGTGCTTCGGTCCATGGGGTCGCTAAGAGTCGGACACGACTGAGCAACTTCCCTTTCACTTTTCACTTTAATGCACTGGAGAAGGAAATGGCAACCCACTCCAGTGTTCTTGCCTGGAGAATCCCAGGGACGGGGGAGCCTGGTGGGCTGCCATCTATGGGCTCTCACAGAGTCGGACATGACTGAAGTGACTTAGCAGCCGCAGCAGCAGCAGGAAGAAATCCTCAACTAGTCTATAGGACGTAGGAGATATTTGTGCACTTTGAGTCACTATTTGCGTGTCCTCATTCTCATGGATTGAACCTTAAGGCGTGCTCATGCTATATGAATGCTTGACATGTAGCTCTAATGTGATCTTAGCAGAGCTGTGACCAGGTATTGTTATGCTCCCTATGCTGATCAGATCAGATCAGTCGCTCAGTCATGTCCGACTCTTTGCGACCCCATGAATCGAAGCACACCAGGCCTCCCTGTCCATCACCAACTCCCGGAGTTCACGCAGAGTCACATCCATCGAGTCAGTGATGCCATCCAGCCGTCTCTGGCATGGACGTCTCTGGACGTCCTCTGTCGTCCCCTTCTCCTCTTGCCCCCAATCCCTCCCAGCATCAGAGTCTTTTCCAATGAGTCAACTCTTCGCATGAGGTGGCCAAAGTACTGGAGTTTCAGCTTTAGCATCATTCCTTCCAAAGAAATCCCAGGGCTGATCTCCTTCAGAATGGACTGGTTGGATCTCCTTGCAGTCCAAGGGACTCTCAAGAGTCTTCTCCAACACCACAGTTCATAAGCATCCATTCTTCGGCACTCAGCCTTCTTCACTGTTCAACTCTCACATCCATACATGGCCACAGGAAAAACCATAGCCTTGACTAGATGGACCTTTGTTGGCAAAGTAATGTCTCTGCTTTTGAATATGCTATCTAGGTTGGTCATAACTTTCCTTCCAAGGAGTAAGCGTCTTTTAATTTCATGGCTGCAGTCACCATCTGCAGTGATTTGGGAGCCCAGAAAAATAAAGTCTGGCACTGTTTCCACTGTTTCCCCATCTATTTCCCATGAAGTGATGGGACCGGATGCCATGATCTTGGTTTTCTGAATGTTGAGCTTTAAGCCAACTTTTTCACTCTCCACTTTCACTTTCATCAAGAGGCTTTTTAGTTCCTCTTCACTTTCTGCCTTAAGAGTGGTGTCATCTGCATATCTGAGGTTATTGATATTTCTCCCGGCAATCTTGATTCCAGCTTGTGTTTCTTCCAGTCCAGCGTTTCTCATGATGTACTCTGCATATAAGTTAAATAAACAGGGTGACAATACACAGCCTTGACGAACTCCTTTTCCTATTTGGAACCAGTCTGTTGTTCCATGTCCAGTTCTAACTGTTGCTTCTTGACCTGCATACAAATTTCTCAAGAGGCAGATCAGGTGGTCTGGTATTCCCATCTCTTTCAGAATTTTCCACAGTTTATTGTGATCCACACAGTCAAAGGCTTTGGCATAGCCAATAAAGCAGAAATAGATGCTTTTCTGGAACACATGAGGAGGTATAAATCAGGATTTGAACTCCGACAATTTGATTCTAGAGTGTGCTTTTAAACTCCATTCTTCACCTCATTCCCACTACCACCCACCTTCTACTGTTAAGGCAGCAGACCTCAGTAAATTGTCTCCAAATGAAAAAGAAAAACTGCTGTGTGGCCTTGAGAAAACACTTCAAGGAGTAGAGCCTAAGAAGAAACAATAGAAAGGAAGCTGCTCTGAGTCTAAGGACTTACATTTGAATCTTGGTGCTTCTGTATACTTGTTTCTAGCTTCCTTTTTCTTTGCCTCGGTTTTCTCATCAGCTCCATGGGGTCCCAATCATCACTTTGCTCACCTCACTTGGTGTGTAAGGATTCTTTAAAGTAATAACGTTGAAAACTTTGTTACTTATGAAAAGCCAAACAAATGGGTGAGATTTATTGTCGGCTTCAGCTGATAATACTTTGTGAGATTAATTCAAGAAAAGAGAAAGTTGATCCAGGCTCAGTCACAGCTTTTCACTGCCCTATTTCCCATGTGAGGCCCCTGCTACCCCACCTGACCGTCCTCCCCTCCTCCTGCTACCCTTTCAGCCTCTTTTCCCCGCTGCTATCTTTAAAGCTGAAAATGTTCTTCCAGCTGCTCAGTGACTCTTTGAAGTAGTCTAAGAACAGATGGAAAGATTGATTGATGGAGGCTTCCCGGGGTCACACAGGGTCCCTGGAAAGCAGAAATCCCTCAACCCCCTAAAATGTAGCCTTCCCAACGCTAGGTCCTGCTGCTTAATGATAAAAGTCACTTCCCCTTCAGTGAGCGCTTTGAGAAGATTATCCCCAAACTCTCAGTAACCCTTCAGCATCTCATTGGCTTCCATACCCAGCTAGCTGCTGCTGCTGCTGCTGCTAAGTCACTTCAGTCGAGTCCGACTCTGTGCGACCCCATAGACCGAAGCCCACCAGGCTCCCCGATCCCTGGGATTCTCAGCTCAACTCTAATTCAGCATAGATCAGTGGTTCTCCAAGTGTGGTGCATGGGTTCTCAGGAGCCCTGAAACTTGTTCAGGGACCCAGATGGGTTAAAACTGTTTTCATAATAAAGCTAAGAACTCATTTACCTTTTTTACCATGTTGACATATGCACTGATGGTACAAAAGCAGAGGTGGTAGAATTGCTGGCACAATTTAAGATAGCGACACCATTTATACTGGTTGCCATCATATTGTTCATGAATGTACTGGTGGTGAACTGGTAAACACTGATAGTAAACAAAATACCGATTTCACTTAAGAATGTCCTTGACAAAGCAGTTAAAAAAAGCACAAAAACAAAACGTCAATATTATTAACTCTAGACCTTTGACTACAGGTCTTTTTAACATTATGATGAATAAAAATTATGCACAAAGCACCTTTTTTCACTTTCTTTTTGAGGTGAAATTCATGTAACATAAAAAACATTTTCAAGTGAACAGTTTGTGGCATTTAGTACATTCACAATATTGTGCAGCTGCCACCACTGTTCAGTCCTGAAACACTTTACATCGCTCTAGAATGGAGCTCCATACCACTTACGCTGTTCATTCCCACACATACAGCACTTTTGCTAGGTGCAGAAGTAGGATGGTTGTCTCAATGGAAAGCACTTCCGCAATGAGTTGCACTGATGTAGCCTTTTTTAGGGGGAAAAAGAAAGATTTTTTAAAAAGCAAATTTTACTTTATGAGAAAGGCTGGCTTCCCTAGTAGTTCAGTTGGTAAAGAATCCACCTGCAATGCAGGAGACCACAGTTCGATTCCTGGGTTGGGAAGAGCCACTGGAGAAGGGATAGGCTACCCACTCTGGTATTCTTGTGCTTCCCTGATGGCTCAGCTGGTAAAGAATCTGCCTGCAATACAGGAGACCTGGATTCAATCCCTGGGTTGGGACGATCTCCTGGAGAAGGGAATGGCTACCCACTCCAGTATTCTGGCCTGGAGAATTCCGTGGACTATATAGTCCATGGGGTCACAAAGAGTCAGACACAACTGAGTGACTTTCACTTTATGTGAAAGGAATGGTCAAACACGCGAAATACAGTTATTTAGACTTGGATATTTGGCAAACGTTTTCTCAAAAATGTATGAAATGGGTTTGTCCCGTTAAGTAAAATAGTCAACTATTTTGTCAGTGATAAAACTGGAGCTTCCTTGGAATTTTGGAAAACTTGAAAGTCCCACCATGTACTTGATGTCCTAATGTCTTTTCTGCTTAGATGGGTAGTAATAGTAACAAAAGTGAACTTTTGATATTGCATAATAAACTATGCCTACACTTGGAAGAGCTGCATAACCCAGTGAACCAATATTTTCCAAATGACCAATGCATAATGTTACCCAATCATGCATGAATAAAAGATCTATTCAAAGTACAGGACAAACCAATAGAGTTTAGTGTGACTGAGTATAAAAGTTTCATTCAAATGAATTTATGCAACCAAACTTTAAGAAACTACCTCAAGTTTTAGTGTAGTATCAAAAAAAGAATATCCACAACTGTCTGAACTGTATGAGACAGGACAGTCTTCATGTATTTCAACAGAAACAAACTGACATAGACTGAATGCAGAAGCAGATAGGAGGATATAGAATTCCTCTCTTAAGTCAAACCTTAATAAGACCTGCAAATGTGTAAAGCAATGCCATTCTCCTCACTAAATTTTTCATTCTGGAACATAGAGTAGTTTTTAATGAAAATGTGTAATTTATATTACCATGTCTTGGGTTTGTAATATTATTTTTAAATCATGTATCTTTTAATAAATGACAAGTAATTTAATATCTTGTCAGTTTTAATTCTTAACAAGGTAAATATCAATTAACATAACCATAACTAAAGCTATTCAAGGTCCTCAATAATTTTTTTAAATACTATTTATTTATTTGGCTGTGCCAGGTCTTAGCTGTGGCACACAGAATGCTCAATCTGTAGTTGCTACATATGGGATCTAGCTCCCTAGACCAGGGATCAAACCCGGGGCCCCTGCAGTGGGGGCACAGAGTCTTAGCCACTGGACCACAAGGGAAGTCCCAGGGTCCTCAATTATTTTTAAGGAAACTAACAAGGTTGAGAACCACTGCCATTTTCATTGGAATTTCTCAACTGCAAAGACATCTTTAGTCAGTACATGAATTTTTTAACTTAAATAGTTATGTTTAATATATATGTGGGAAAACATAGCAGATCAAACTCAGTATAACAGGTATCTTTGCTTAGGATGAGGCTAAGTTTATTCATGTAAAGTGAGGAACTGATTTAAAGAAAAATGTAGGGACCTCCCTGGTGGTCCTGTGGATAAGAATCTACCTTGCAATGCAAGGGACTCAGGTTCAGTACCTGGTCAGGGAATTCAGGTCTCACATGCCACAAGAGGCAACTTAGCCCTCATGCCTCAACTTCTGAGCCAGTGAGGGAAGACCTGGAACAGCCAAATAAACAAATATTGAAGGAAAAAAAGAAAGAAAAATGCAACATATATATTAATCAAATCTGATGATGTAAAAAAATTCATGAGGATAGCACTCAAATGACTGGTCGTTGGGGAACACTGAAATAGTGATACAGTTTTTAATGAGGGCAGACCTGCCACCATACCTTACCATGTGGGTGATGTCATATGGAAAATGAATTATGGTGGGAGTTAAATAAAAGAGCAGGTGCATCGATGTGCTTCCAGTCCTCCTCCCAGCAGTGCAGTGCTGGGAAGGCCTGCTGCAACAGGAAGTCAGAGGCCTGGATTCCTGACCCAGCTGAGCCACTGACTCACTGTCTGACCTGACCCCACCCTCAGGGCCTCAGTTTTCTCATCCAGAAAATGACAGAGTAGCATGTCACCCTCTCTGTGGAGCCTCCCAGTCCTACCAACCATCCTCTGATTAAAGGATTCAGCTTCTCCTTGTTTAATTATGGCTTCAGAGAATCACAGAAGTGCAGCTGGAAAGGATTCAAGAGCTCCAAGTCTCCCTGCCAAGCCCCTCCTGTGCTCCCCCACCCCATTAATTTCACAAATGAGGGAACTGAGGCCCAGAGAGGTTAAAAAGCCTGCTGGGAGGGGAGTGGGGGGTGGTGTCAACAGGTAATGCCCCAGGGTCCAATGGGGAAATGAGAGTGCTTTCTCTACACTCTGATGAATGATTTAGATGTTTGGTAGCATTAGACACCACTTAGGTTTTAATAAATACCGCACAATTCTGCTGGGGATGTGAATCCCACTTCAGCCTAAGAAAATCAATGCGGCTGGTCAGGAACACTGTGTTAACCAGATTGATGGATCACTTCGTGTTACTAACTAAATCCACCTTGAAAAGGCCAATTGCCCCTTCTAAATTCCCCCCAGGGAAGGCAGAGAAGGTGAAATTGGCAAGGAGAAGATGAAATTGGCAAGGAGAAGATAGAAGGGGGTGTTGGGGAGGGAACCATAGGAGAGGAGGGGCACCTTCCCTCCGTCTCCTCTTCATCCCTCCTCCTCTCCCTACCATCTCAGCTGTAAGACGACACACCTCCCTCAGTGCCCGGCTTGCTCTGCCCAAAGCTTCCCCGCAGCTTGGGCCAACTCAAAGCCACAAATAGAACCAGAATCCACTGAAAATAGCTCCTCCTCCCTTCTGCCCAGAGTTTCCAAGTGCTGCCAGGGAGGCCCTGCCCCCACCAGCCACAGGCCCCAAGCAGGGAACTTAGGTGGAGGGACACTCTGACCACGGCCAGGGACCATCTCAGGAGCAACAGTCCCAGTAATAGCTGACCCTTATTAAATGCTGGCTCCCTGCCAGTCCTGCGGGGAGCTCTAGCTGTCAGCAACCCAACGAGGAAGCGCCAGGAGATCAACCCCATCACGCACATGAGGCTTTGAGAGTTGAGGAGCTCACCCAGAGCCACAGAGCCAGAGAGAGGGGGAGCAGGGGTCCACGTGGTTAACCATGGAGCTGCCCATACACCTCTTTCCACGCAACAAACATCAGCTCGCCCCAGCTTCCTGAGGCTGTGGGAGCTCAAGCTAGGCAGGCCTTCCCTTGCCAGCCGGGGAAACTGAGACCCAGGAAGAGGCAAGTCTTCCCCAAAGGCACTTGGTAAACAAGTAAATCAAGTACCCAGGTCTCTCAGCTCAGAGGCCAATGGTTTTCGCAAAGGTTGGAGCAAACAGAGACTCCCTTGTTCCTTTTATGTAAAAGCCCCATTGGTCTTTTCTTTTATCCCTAACATTTCAGCCTCCTCCCACCTCCCACCAGAGCAGAGAGCCTGCCCCTAAACATTCTTTGACAGCCAGGCATCCTGAGATTACCTCTTCTTCCCCCTCTGCTCAGGGTGTTTAATGTTCTAGGGGAAGAGAGCAAACAGCAGCGCATAAATCATGGGTGACAGGCTGGGTTTCTCCTTTGTTGAGAATGAAGCAGACGGGACCCAGCAAGGGAAGAGAATTAGCAGGGATTTGCTGGCTCATTTAAATTCAAGGTCCAAAAGACACACATTTCTCCTACCCCTGAGAGTTAGATAAATTTTCCTCTGCCCCGAGATCTCATCTGTTATAAAATAATTCTCCGAAACAGTCTTCGCCTCCAAGGTGATGACAAGAAAGACAAGAATAAGGCTGCGAAAGCTCTGCTGGAAAGGAATTAAGTTATTTAAGAAGCGGTCTAAGGGTATGAAAAAGAATCTCTCACCCGGTGTCAAAAAATCTCGGTTCCATTCCCAGACTTGCTAAAGAGTCTGCCAAGCTGCCTCAGTTTATCCAATGTGTCTGAGAAGCAAAAAGTATACACACTCAATCTTTTTTTTTTTTTTTTGGCGGCTCTCATGGCATGCAGGATTTTAGTTCCCCAAGCAGGGACCGAACCTGTGCTCCTTATGTTGGAAGCACAGTCTCACCACCGGACCACCAGGGGAGTCCTCACAGCGGATCTTCTTGTTTGTTAGCAATGCTTGTTGAGTACCCCCTTTGTCTAGCATGATGCCAAGCTCTGCAGATGCAACACTGAACAACACAAAACCAGTCCCTGCTCTCCAGGGACTTATATAGTCTGATTGACACAGCAAAGTCAACAGAATGCAAATAAGTACTCTGATGGAGAAGATACAGGATTTACAGTTGCAGTTAAGTAGAGAACCCACCCCACTCTTATGGGAGTCCAGGTAACACTGACACAGAGACTGGAAAGAAAGGAAGGAATTAATTGGGTGAAAGTCAAGAGAAAGGATGGCTCGGGAACAGGGAACAGCACATACAAAGACCCAGAGGCAAAAGAGACCCAACCTGTTCGCTGAACCACCCAACTGGAGCAAGTATAGGTTTATTTGGGCATCTTTCTGTGTGGCAGGCTTACCCTTTTAAGATTAAAATCATGCCGAAGCTCTATGACTTCATGTTGTGTTAATAACAGATTGCAGACTAGATTCCTTAATGGTTGAATTCTTTTGATATTACAAATTCCTTCATCAGCACCTCTAGGAAATAATCAACCCTGTTCCAACAAGTCTCTGAATGCTCACAAACCCTTTCATTGGATGTATGCCATCTGTCTCTCCAAGCCCTACATTCTTGACTTTTTAAGGTTGAGTCTTCCAGGACGTGACCCACTCCATCCTTCTTCATCAGGGCATACACGGCATAAAAGGCCAGCCGGTGTGATCTGGGGGCCTTGGTCTTACAGGGAAATTACAGACTTATAACCAATCAGAGAGAAAAAAAAAAATCATCCTGCACCCCTAGTCCAACAGCATGGAAGATTGCCAGCAAACACCTCTCTGGGAAATGTGATTCTAAAGGCAGAAAACAGAAGATCAGAGGTGCAGCTAGAATGAGTCTTTGCTTTCCACCAATGAGGCTGGGTGACTTAGTGTCCAGGTCAGCTGTCAACCCCAAGTGATTGGCGTTTAGCTTCCGAATTTCCCAAGTGTTTCTGAGAAATGGTATTATGTAGCTATCATCAAAGTAAACGGAACAAAACCAAAGTTTCCCAACTGAATAAATTTGGGACATGCTGAGTTCAACTAAGGTAGCCAGGTTATTTTCTTTACTGCAGAACTTTACAGGGCCTTGATATGCTGATATACATAGTGGTCTTTTAAGAAGAGATTATTATGGAGTTTTCAGAGTTTCCAGAACTCTTTTGAGCTGAGGACATGTTTCTGAGGACACATTTCCCTGTTTCTGGGAGCTAGGTGCCCTGGAATTCACTACGGGAAATACTGCATTAACTATCTCATGCTCATATAGTGTTTTGTCCTCACATATAAGGAAGTCCAATCTCTACATTTTGGATGGGTGAATGGATGGATAGCTCGACCATTTCCTTGTTGTGTGACCTCAAGTGTATGACATCCTCCCCTTCTTTGAGTCTTAATTTTATCCTCTACAACAGGAGCCAGCAAACTTTTTCTGAAAAGGACCAGATTGAAAATATCTTAGGCTTTGTAAACCACATACATCTCTGTGGCATATTCTCTCCTTTTATCTTTTTTCCTTTCTTTGACCAACCCTTTTAAATGTATTGATGGAGGGACTTCCCTGTTGGTCCAGTGGCTAAGATTCCACACTCCCGTTGCAGGGCACCTGGGTTTGATCCCTAATTCAGGGAACTAGATCCCACATGCCACAGCTAAATAAGATCCCATATAGTATGACAAAGATGGAAGACCCGGCACAGCCAAATAAATAAATAAATATTTTAAAAATTGTTTTGGGTTCTTGGCTCAGAAACAGATCCATCAGATACACCCAACTGATTCTTACCAGAGGTATAAAAGCAATTCAGTAGGAGAAACATAGTCTTTTAAACAAATGTTGCTAGAGCAATTGGACATCCATAGACAAAAAAAAGAACATTGGCCTAAGCCATACACCATATATAAAAATTAACTCAAAATTGATCAAGGATTTAAATATAACATACAAGACCATAAAATTTTTAGGGAAAAAAAAAAGAGATCTAGGGTTAGGCAAAATGTTTTTTAAACTTGACACCCCAAGCATCATGACACACCATGCATGATATGAAAAGTTGATAAGTTGGACCACCTCAGAACTAAAACCTTAGACTCTGTGAAAGACCCTGGGACTTCTCTGGTGGTCCAGTGGTTAAGACTCTGTGGTCTCACTGCAGGGGCTCTGGTTACTTCTAGGTCCAGGAACTAAGATCCCACATGCCACATGGCACGGCAAAAAAACCCAACAACTCAGCAGTAAAAATCAAATAATTCAATTAGAAAATGGGCTAAGGACATGAACAGACACTTCACTGAAGAGAGTACAGAGATGGCAAATAAGCACATGAAAAGATGTCCAACATTGTTAGTCACTATGGAAATGCAAATTGAAACCATATAAGGTATAACAATAAACCTACCAGGATGGCTAAAATAAAAAATAACAATAACACCAAGGGGTGGTGAGGAAGCAGAGGGACTGTATCACTTATACACTGCTGGTGGGAGTGTAAAATCAAAGTCACTCTGGGAAAAAAGTATGGCAATTTCTTACAAAACCATGTGTACACTTACCAATACCCCACAGATGTGTTCTTGGGCATTTGTTGTAGAGAACTGAAAACTTATGTTCACACAAAAACCTCTACTTGATTGTCCATAACAGCTTTATTCACAGTAGACCCAAACTGGAAACAAGCCAGTGTCCTTCAGTGGCTGAATGTAAAACAAACTTTGGCACATCCATACCATGGAATACTATTTAGTAAAAAAAAAAGGGAGGAGCTATTGACACCTGCAACAACTTCATGGGATGTCAAGGGAATAATGATGAATGAAAAAAGCCAACCTTAAAAGGCTACTTACAGGATGATATATATATATATATATATATATATATATATATATAAAACATTCTTGCAGTAACAAAATTGTAGAAATGGAGAATACATTAGTGGTTGGCAGGGGTTAGGGAAACAAAAAATTATTTAAGAAAATGTTTTTAATATTTATTTTATTTATTTATTTGGCTGCACTGGGTCTTAGTTGTAGCACACAGGATCTTTAGTTGAGAATCTTTGATCTTCTTTGTGCCATGTAGGATCTAGTTCCCTGAGCAGGGATCAAACCCCGGCCTCCTGCTTTGGGAGCACAGAATCGTAGCCACTATACCACCAAGTTCCACTCTTCTATATCTTGACGGTAATGGTAATCAAACAAATCTACACAGATGCTTACTCTTTGGAAGAAAAGTTATGACCAACCTAGACAGCATATTAAAAAGCAGAGATATTACTTTGCCAACAAAGATCCGTCTAGTCAAGGCTATGTATAGATAGTCATGTATGGATGTGGGAGTTGGACTATAAAGAAAGCTGTGTGCCGAAGAATTGATGCTTTGGAATTGTGGTGCTGGAGAAGACTCTTGAGAGTCCCTTGGACTGCAAGGAGATCCAACCAGTCCATTCTGAAGGAGATCAGTCCTGGGTGTTCTTTGGAAGGAACGATGCTAAAGCTGAAACTCCAATACTTTGGCCACCTCACACGAAGAGTTGACTCATTGGAAAAGACCCTGATGCTGGGAGGGATTGGGGGCAGGTAGAGAAGGGGACGACAGAGGATGAGATGGCTGGATGGCATCACTGACTCGATGGACGTGAGTTTGGGTAAACTCTGGGAGTTGGTGATGGACAGGGAGGCCTGGCGTGCTGCAATTCACGGAGTTGCAAAGAGTCAGACACAACTGAGCGATTGAACTGAACTGAACTGACATACATACACACACACACACACACACACACACACACACAAATGTGTGTAAAACATGAAATTTAGATAAGTGGGTGGACTATATCAATGTTGATTTCCTGGTTGAGATATGGCACTATAATTATATAGGGAAAATTGGCAAAAGACAAGGGGCCATTTCTTACAACTGCATGTGAATCTGCAATTACCTCAAAATAAATGTGGTGGGTTTTTTTTTTTTAATTCCTTTGAGTTCTTGGCCCAAGATGGTTCTTTTGAGGGGTAATGGTACATTTAGCTTTCATTTGCCTACCAGATAACCTTTAGCAGGGCCTGTATTTCAGGTACTGGGCTAAGTGCTCTCCATAGATGATCTCTTTTAATAGAACCTTCCCTGGTGAGCCAGTGGCTAAGACTCTGCACTCCCAATGTAGGGTGCCCAGGTTTGATCTCTGGTCAGGGAACTAGAGTTCACATGCTGCAACTAAAAGAACTTGCCTGCCACAACTAAGAAGGCAAATAAATAAATAGTTAAGAAAAAAAAAAAGAACCTGATGAAGTCAGAAACACTGTTACCATATCTTCATTTATTAGATGAGGAAACTGTGGCTTATCAAAGTCAAGTTATTTGCCTCAATCTATATGGTGATTAGGCTTCCCTAGTAACTCAGCTGGTAAAGAATCCACCTGCATGGAGAAGGAAATGGCAACCCACTCCAGTACTCTTGCCTGGAAAATCCCACGGATGGAGGAGCCTGGTAGGCTACAGTCCATGGGGTCGCAAAGAGTCGGATGCGACTGAGCGACTTCACTTTCATTACTCCCAGAAAGAATAAAAACAGGACACAAAGCTAAATGGTAGTGAATGAAAGGCCCTCAGACAATTCATTACCTCTTTTCTGATCATGACATCATTTTTGTAATTGCTGTTGTTGGCATATCTCAATTTCCCTGTGAAGGACAAAAAACAAATTCAATATATAATAAAAACAAGAAAGCATCATTAAAAAAAAAAAAAAAAAAAAAGAATCCACCTGCAATGCAGGAGACCCCAGTTTGATTCCTGAGTTGGAAAGATCCACTAAAGAAGGGATAGGCAACCCACTCCAGTATTTTGGCCTGGAGAATTACATGGACTGTATAGTTCATGGGGTCAAGAAGAGTTGGACACAGCTGAGCAACTTTCACTCATACATATAGTGATTAAGAGCCAGGAGCAAAATCAGAGCCTCTGAGTCCAAGACCCACACCCTCAACCTCTGCACAAGTCCTCTTTGATTAGATGCCACGTGGCACTGGTCTTTGGCTTGATCTGACCTTCAACCTGGGACAAAAGGCTAGATCTTTCCTTTGAGTAGCTTCCGGGCATGGCAGTACTACAGTGGAAGGAACACGAGATCCTTCCACTAGATTCCCTGAGACCATTCCACTTCCCAAGACTGAGTCTCAGTCCCAATACCATCACTTGCATGCCGCATGGCCTTAGAAACGTCGCTTGGGTCTGAGGTTCCTCCCCCTCAAATCAGAGCTTGTAATTCCAGCCCTGTCGGTGGATCAAATGAAGTAATACATTTCAAAGGGCTTGGGCCACTCCAAAGGGGGCAGTTATTATTAATAACAGGGCACCATGAAATAAATTCTAAATATAGGCCACTTGCTCATATTTATCTTCTGGCTTGACAGTAAATGTTCTGAGGGCACAGGCTGAGTTTTAACTTTTATTTTCTCCTAACCTCCCCTTATAAAGTGCTCACAAAAATAGCAGGTTTCTAAAAATCCTTGTTAATGGCTATGTCGGTAGAAATGTGATCAGAATGCAAAATGAAAAGTGACAAATTGAGGGTAAAAATGAAGAACCCTGTTCTTTAACTGCACTCTTCTTATAAATTGTGAAGAGTATAGAGAATAGAAAAACTGGCTTCTGAATATCCTGCCTTAAAACCCCAGGTAACTCTTTGTTTTCAGTTTTGGAAGTGTGGGTTCTATCTTTTTAGGGGCATGGAAGAATGTGAAATTTGCAAAGCCCTTTGAGGTACAGGATGTTCTTGCTATTTATACCAACCAGGATCTGTGGCTGTTTTTTGGGCAAGGTTTTTCCACATAAAATCAACCTTCCCCACCCCCCCCTTTTCCCAGTTATGACAACTTTGAAAACTCACAAACAAATTCCTCAGCCTTATTACTAATGCCAATAACATGGACTTTTAAAACTGCCTTTCATCTCGACATCTTGAGCAATGTTGCAAACAGTAATTAAACTTCAACACCCTGGTGAAGGAGGCATTAATTATTCCACCCACTTTCCAAACAGGTAAACCCAGAGTTACAAATTAGAGGTCTGGCCATGGGTCACCAGGGATAGAAATAGAGATGAGAACAAAATTAAGAATTCCAGGCCTCTCAGATCTTAGATTCAACAAGGTGTGCAGAGTAAGAGGCTGTGGAGATGCCCTCTCAGTGCCCAGTGGAAGAACAGGGCAGATTCAATGATGCTTAAGAAAATGAAGTGGGGGGGGGGGCGGGGGGGCGGCAGGGAGGATTTAAAACCATTCCCTGGCAGTCCAGTGGTTAAGACTCTGAGCTTGTACTGCAAGCCATGCAGGTTTAATCCCGGTGGGGGGAGCTGACATCCTGCATGCCACGTGGCAGAGCCAAAAAAAAAAACTACTTAGAAAAGAAAATAAATGTGTTTGATCCGTAAAACATGAAGGTAAAGAAGAGTGTGATTAAAATGTGGGATATAGTTCCCTGACTAGGTATTGAACCCAGGCACTGGGAGACCAGTCTTAGCCCCTTGAACACCAGGTAAGTCCCTGTGTCCGGTTTTTGGCTACTATGAACCGTCTTGTACATGTTGTTTGGTGGACCTAAGCATTTATTTCTATGCGAGTATATGGGCTTCCCTGGTGGCTCAGCAGTAAAGAATCTGCCTGCCAATGCAGGAGCTATGGGTTCGATCCCTGGTTCCAGAAGATCTCCTGGAGAAGGAAATGGCAACCCACTCCACTATTCTTGCCTGGGAAATCCCATGGACAAAGGAGCCTGGTGGGCTACAAAGTTGCAACGAGTCAGACACGATTTATTGGCCAAACAATAACAACTAAAACATGGAGGAGAAGAGTTTTGGTCATAGGGTAATCGAATGTTTGGCTTTGGGGAGATATTCCCAGCAAGTTTTCCAAAGTGGTTGCTATAATCAACTTACTTACCAGTGTGTGAGAGAGTCCCAGCAGAAGTATAAAATTTTATATGTCACTGAATTCTTCTTGAAAATTTTATTCATTTCTTTATTGGCTGTGCTGGGTCTTTGTTGCTGTGCGGACTTTTCTGTAGTTGCGGCAAGAAGGGCCTACTCTCCAGCTGTGATGTGTGAGCTTCTCATTGCAGTGGTTTCTCTTGTTGTGGAGTGCTGTCTCTGAGGGTGCAAGAGCTTCAGGAGTTGTGGGGCGAGGGCTCAGCAGTTGCAGTTCCAGGGCTCTAGAGCACAAGCCCAGTGGTTGTGACGCACAGGCTTCGTTTCTCCATGGCATGTGGGATCTTCCTGGACCAGGGATCAAACCCGTGTCTCCTGCATCAGCAGGTGGATTCTTTACCACTGAGCCACCAAGGGGGTCCCTATATGTCACTAAATTCTAAAAAGTGATGGCATGCAAGTCCAGCTAAGATCTGTCCATGCTTCAGGATCCTCATTTCAAAGTGTTTTCCGGTTCCAATCCAGAAGTAGAGAAAGCGTCTAAAAGAGTCTCAAAGGCTGTTGGACAGGAACATGACGTCACGTCAGGAAGTTTAGTAACCACAGTCGTCATCTCCTTGGGTGACTTTGAGTCAGTCACCCCTCTGGACCTCAGTTCCTCTCTCTGGAAGTGAAGCAGATGGATGGGACCATTTCTAAAGTTTCTTTTCGCTTCAAAGGCAGTGATTCCAAGATGAAAAAATGTTGATGCTGTAATGTTTAGTGAAAAGGCAGAAATAGCACGCTCCGTGACTGGGGAAAGTATACTTTCCCAAAGGCATAGACTGGAGAAAAATATACAATGCTTACATTGTTAGGTTGTGGCATATTTATTTTTCTGTTTTTAACAGTATTTAAAAAATTTTGCAGCTGTATGGGTTTTTTAATATTCATCTATTAAAAATATTCATCTATACAAATATATGTGACATATTAACAGTACTTGACAATGTTATTAATATCTCATATTAATACATGAATTGTTTTTCTCCTTTTAGATATTATATAAGAACCGAGGCTTCATTCCCTCTGAATAAATTCTAGACTCAAATTTATTAGACACTTTGAAGTCTCATAATATTTATTTAACAAATACTTACTGAGCACCTTCTGTGTGCCAGGCACAGTGCTTTGCCCTGAGGGAATGAACAGGGATGAACTAGAGATGGTCTTTAATGTCTAGGAATTTACCACCTGCTGCAGGAACAAGCCCGTAAACAAATGGGAACCGGGCCATGTGCTAAGGTTTATTTTAGGCAACTTGTGAGCTTACTTCTCTCACTAGGTTTGGGCAACTAAAGAAAGCTTCCTGGAGGAGATGACCCTCAGCTGACATCTGAAAGATGATTTAAAGTAAGCCAGGTAATAGGGAAACAGAAGCGGGGGCCAGCTGGAGCATAGGCGTGGGAGCACCATGGAGCTGCAGGAGTCTTAGTGGTGAGGGGTCGTGGGACACAGTGAGACAAGGGTGAAGAGGCTTGAATTCCCCACAGGGGTCCTTGAACTGCCAGGAGAAGCGCCTGAAAAATACGAAGCCAAGGGACTTCCCTGATGGTCCAGTAGTTAGGATTCCGTGCTCTCGCTGCTGAGCCCAGTTCGATCCCTGCTTGGAGAACTAGGATCTCACAAGTCTTGCAATGCAGCCAAAAAAAAAAAGAGAGAGAGAGAGAGAGAAAGAAGCCGAGGAGTGACACAGTCAGATGGGGGCTAACCTGTAACTGTTCAGCCCTGTCCCCAAGTCCCCTGGTATACCTGACCGTAAACTGAGATATCGCCAGATGTGTATAAACTGGGCTGCCTCCGTGCCCTGCCGGCATTGCTCTGGGTTTTGGTCAGGGAGCTAGAAGACTTGTCAAAAAGCAAGTCATATGGGGCCTGCGGGCCTTTTTGACAACCAAGAGCAATGTTTGAGCCCTGGAGAGGTGGCTGAGGGCCCTGCCAGGAGGGATGCACAGTAGGTGTGTGGGTGGTGGCCAGAAGGGTGAGAGAATGAGGAATTCATCCCAACAGAGTCAGGGAGTGTCGGTGGGCATCAGTGGTGGAAACCAGGCCCAGAGAGCAGGGAGCAGAGACCCACTGTGGCATGTTGTCTATAGCCAGGAGGGACAGGGGGCAGGCTGCTAGAGGAAAGGAGACAGCCCTTTCCCCGGGTCCCTCTCACCATCTCTGCAAAGGCTCCTTTATGCCTTGTCACTGGCGGGCCGCCTCAACTGAGCACTCAATCCCCAGTGGAGCTGAGGGCATGTCTGTCAGAATCCCAGGGTGCAGCTGGAAGCGGGGCAGCCTTCCCAGTTTGGCTGATGACATCTTGATCAAGTTCTCAAGTCTGCGGTCAGCCCCTAACAGATTCTCTGGGCAGGGGTTCATCTGGGCCACTCCTGCACCTGCCTGCCCACTCAGGGCACAGCAGCTGGCAGACCACAGCCTCCTGCCAAGAAAGGCCTGGAACTCACTAGGTCTCAAGAGGCTTGACTTTCAGCCTCGAGAGCAGTGTCCTCTGAGCACGGCCCCCGATCAACAGATGGCAGGGCAATTTAAAGATACAAAAACTTGCTTTCATTTTCACATGCTGTCTAAAAAAGTATAAAGACTTATAGCTACATCTCAGGCTAACTAAAATCTTTATCCTGGGTTCCCCCAAGATAGAGTTTGATATAAAGGCTTCTGTATGGAGAGTTTATTTAGGATGTGGCCCCAGGGAGCAAGAGAGAAGGCCAGGCAAGGAGCAGGAGCCAGAGGGAGGTGGGCCAAGGGTGGACCTGATGTGGGTGATTCATGACTCCTTGGGATCGTCAGAGATACCTTAGGAAATATATCTGGGAAACAATCCTTCTGAGGAATAAAGGGGGAAGTATCTGATCATCAGCTCTGAGTCCCATTGGTCAAGGATTGCCTCACAAGCATTAACATTCTACACTTCCTGGTTACACAGGGTGAACACTGGGCCTGAGAGGTAACCCGTCCCTGGCGGCCCAGGGAGAGGTGGGGCATTGTCAACTCTCACCTGAGACCACCTAGCGCTAGTTGGAATAAACGGTCAGTTCTGGGACTTCACTGGTGGAATCCTCCTGCCTGTGCAGGAGACACTGGTTTGATCCTTGGTCTGGGAAGATTTCACGTGCCTAGGAGCAACTAAGCCTATGCATCTCAGCTACTGAAGCCCGAAGCACCTAGAGCCTGTGCTCCATGACAAAGAAGCCACCACAGTGAGAAGCCGCACACTACAAATAGAGAGTAGCCCCTGCTCACTGCATCTAGAGAAAGTCATGTGCAGCAATTAAGACCCAGCCCAGCCAAAAATTAAATAAGTATTTTAAAAAAGGGCGAGCTCTGTGTAACCGAAGTGCTACACAGAGGTGTATGATACACTCTAGACGTTCTAACATGCCCCTGTCCACCCCCATGGCCCTCTCTTGACCTCATGCAATAGACATCTTTCATTCTTGCCTGCCTAGCATCCATTTCTAACCTAGTCGTTGCACCCCTCTTTGGGCATTAGGAAACCAAGCTTCCCCCAATTTCAGTCCCTGTAGTTGGGTGAGACTGACTTCCCCTCCCTCCCCATGCCCTCAACTCCAAGGGTTGGCCAAGTCCCAGATCCAGCCAATCAGATAATCTGTTCCCCCGTCCACTAGCATGACCGGTTCTGGAAGGTTCCCTGGATCCGGTTGGTACAAGATCTTCCTTTCTTCATTTGGATATCTCCACAGCCATATATTAACACTAGGAAAGGTGATTACATTCCAAGTTTCCGGCATGGGACGTGATGAGCTTATACCAACCAGCACACACAGTCTACTGGATGTAGATGCTAATTTCAGAGTATGCTTGTAACCTAAGTGGCCCAGACAGGCTGGATCTCAGTACTCTGGCTTGGAATGCAGAAACAGATGTGTCCTTTCAGATGGGAAGTGTATAAGAAGGCCCAGGACTTCCCTGGCAGTCCAGTGTCTGGGACTCTGTGCTTCCACCGCAGGGGTCATGGGTTCGATCCGTAGGAGGGGAACTAAGATCCCACAGGCCACGTGGTTTTGCCAATTGTAAAAAAAAAAGAGGACCGTGATGCTGATGACTGCTGAAAGTCTTCCTAGGGTGCAAAGGTGAACCCATATCAGAAGAAGTCCTCACAGTACATGGCAGAGCAAAAAGACAGACAGAACTGGTCCCTGAGAATGAGGACATGGGTGAGTTGTGGAATCAACTGAACCTGAAAATCAGCCTCCTTATGGGATTCCAGTTATGGGAACCAGTCACTCCTCTTCACTGTTCAAGTCTGGTTAAGGTGGATGTTTTGTTCCCTGCAGCTGAACACAATCCTGAGACCAAGAGTGGTGGTGGTTTAGTCACTTCAGTTGTGTCCAACTCTGTGACCCCCTGGACTGTAGCCCACCAGGCTCTTCTGTCTGTGAGACTGCCCAGGCAAGAACACTGGAGGCAGTTGCCATTTCTGTCTCCAGGGGATCTTCCCAACCCAGGGATCAAACCTGCGTCTCCTGCATTGCAGACAGATTCTTTACTGACTGAGCCAGCTGGGAAGCACTCAGCCGAAACCCGGACTCAGGCATGAAAGAGAACTGTCGGTTTTTGAAACAGTAAAGTCCCAGGGTAGAGACACCCTGAACAAGTGGAGACTTCACACCTGTCGTCTCGTTTGACCGTCATATTTCATCCTGGTAACTATTACCAGAATCCCCACTGAATTAAAAAAAAAAAAAAAAACAACAAAAAAACTCAAGTAAAAGCACTAACTTAAAAGTGGCTTTTTAATGGGAGCAGCTTTGCCCCCCGGGGGACACTTAATGACTAGAGACTTTTTAGTTGCCACAACTGGGGGCAGGGGGAGATATGCACTGGCATCTAGTGGGCAGAGGCCAGGAATGCCACGCCACAGCCTACAACGCACACAAGAGTCCACAACACAGAGGTCTCTGGGCCAAAATGTCAATAGGGCTGAGGTCGAGAAATACTGCTTGATTAACTGAGGGCCATCTAGGTGCTAGACTCAGAATCAAATCTAAGGGGCTGCACCAAATGCAGCCAGGCCCACCGTGGACGTGCAGTGCAGCCCAGTCCTGGAGCCTGTCAGGTTCGCCACAGGGAAGACACGGGAGATCGAGGGGCCTGAGAGCCAGAGGCAAGCGGAGCCCAGCCACTTCTGAGGGCACCATGAACTTGTACCAGCTTCACGCTCGGTCAGATGCGTTCCAGGGTGAGCCCCTTGCAGATTCCTGCATAATTTCTTGGCCCTGGTGGCCTGTGCTTCAGGGGACCTGGGGAGGTCTGTGGCTCCATGCCCAGGGTCCCAACTCCATTTCTACCTGTTTGTCTGGCATTTGCTGTACAAAATTGGAAATTAATAATTCATCTCACAGGATGAATAATTCAACAGAGGGGACAAAGTGTTGCCGGCAATGTTTGGCATCACAGAAACAGACTGTATTGCCTTCAAAAGGGAGAAGGAAAAGGAGATTCTACAGCCAAGCTGGTGTCTGGACCCAAGTGACTCTGATGCTAGACAACTGAAATGAGCCCTCCTTGGAGGTGTGTGGAAATGATGAGGACAGTGGGGCTCCCAGAAGGGAATTTGGGATCCTATCCTTCTCCCTCGATCACTTCCAGCCTCTTAAACCTTTATGGCTCATTACAGCCCAGCTTCATTGGCACCTATTCCAGGAAACCTTCCATGATACCCTCAACCAACTGAAGCAAAAATGCATTTCTCTCTGATCCCATATGTTAGTTACTTAGCCCTGACCTCTACTAACCTCACAGTCTTGCACTAAACCATCTTTCTGCTGCCAGAGATTCTAGAGGCATGGAATGGGTTTTCTAGTGTGAAGGAAAAAAGAGGTTCAACAGAGAGCTAGTGTGACTGACTCTTAGCATTTCAGGATTGTGCTCATTTGAGGATAAAACCTGGCAGCCCTTCTACTGAAAAAAAAAAAAAAACACCTCCCCAATATATCCACAGACATTTCAGGGAATGCAGAGGTCCTGGAGCCCCTTCACTGACTCAGGTTTAGAATTCCTGCCTCACAAGGAGCCTTCCCTGAAGGAGGGGCTATAATTGTCCAGAATGTGGAACACAGCAGAGTCCCCCAGCCTTGCAGTGCCTTGAAATGGCCATGTCCCACGTGCCAAGGTATTTGAAGAGAGTGAATAATCAACAAGGAGCTATTAGAAGCTTGAGTGTGACACTGGGCAAGTCATTGCCCATCTCTGAGCCACAGTTTGTTTACTTGGAATTAGAAGAGTCGGTCTAGATTATCTTGGCGCTCTGATTCAGTCATTTATCAAACAAATATTTATTAAGTGCTATTAGGTGCCAGGTACCTAGCTGAGAACTGGGAATAAGGTTAGCGAACAAACAGATGAAGTTCCTAACTTGTCAAGACACATAGTCTAATGAGGAGGCAGTCACTGATTAAATGATCACACAAAAAAATAAAAGGTGATGAGTTGTGATCAGTGCTACACAGGGGAAGTGCAGGGAGCTAGGTAGGAGTGTATATGTCAGGGGAATGATTAGAACTTGGAGAAAGAAGAGATGAAGACTTCACCTTGATGAGGAGAGCATTGGGGGTAGTTCAGGCTGAGGAACCAGCATGGATAGGGCCCTGAAGTGTGAGGTGGCCGGGGCACTTAAGGAGTTGGAAGATCAGGTGCTCACTTCAGCAGCACATATACTAAAATTGAAACCATACAGAGAAAGTTAGCCTGGCCCCTGTGCAGGGATGATGTGCAAATTCATGAAGTGCTCCATATTTTTGACAGATATACACTATTGATGGGCTTCCCAGCTGGCTCAGTGGTAAAGAATCCTCCTGCCATTGTAAGAGACTCAGGAGACAAGGGTTCAATCCCTGGGTTGAGAAGATCCCCCTGGAGGAGGAAATGGCAACCCACTCCAGTATTCTTGCCCCTGGGAAATCCCATGAACAGAGGAGCCTGGTGGGCTGCAGTCCATGGGGTGGCAGGCCCTGGATGGCAAAGAGTAGGACATGACTGAGCACGCACGAGTTCACACTGTTTAGTCTGTGTGAAATAGATAACTAATGAGAACCTACTGTATAGCTCAGAGAACTATGCCGAACAATGCTCTGTGGTGACCTAAGTGGGAAAGAAATCCAAAAAAAGAGAAGGTATATTTTATATATATACACACACACACACACACACACACATATATGACTTACTATGCTATATGGTAGAAATTAACACAATATTATAAAGCAGCTATATGCCAATAAAAATTTGGAAAAAAAAAAAGAAATTAGAAGCTCTGAATGGCTTCATTCTGGAGTCTGCTGGGGACTATGCAGCCCAGGGAGTAAACATCCAGGAACATGAGAAGGCAGAGTCCCTCTCTTTTCATGATAGCCAAGGCATATCTTCCAGTAACTTCTTTTGATGCTCTCCCAAGGACAGCTAACGAGCTGGCACTATTTCACTGCATTGAAACTTAAGGTTTATTGGTTAAAAACATCAAGTACTAAACTTTCCCATCACCAGAGTAACTTAAGGTGTCTTTTGAAAGCCCTTTGTCTCATATCTTACATTAAAAGTAATAGATGCTACCAAATAAAAAATGTTTTATTTATTTATTTTTTGGCCATGCCATGGCATACGTGCCATGAACCGAACCCATGCCCTTGCAGTGGAAGCATGGAGTCCTAACCATTGGACTGCCAGAGAACCCCCCAAAAACATTTAATCTTAAAGCGAAGCAAAAATACCCCAGCCCAGCCCTCGCTGCAATTTAAACTATTTCCCAACCCCAGAGGAATTATTTGTACCTCCTGGTTCTGTGGCTCCATGGCCCCACACTGATGATTACCGAAAGCCTGGATGTACCAATTGCCACTTTGATGGGTGGTCTGAGAGCAGTGTCGCCAAGCTGCACGGGGCAGACAGAGCTACCCTTTCATCTCCCTGGGTGGAGCTTTAGGCTGGAGCCAGCACGGAGGCTTCAGTTCTGGGGCCCCTTCTGCCCCCCGCCAGCTGCTGGACATCTCTGGGCAAATCTCATGCCCTCTCTGGGCCTCAATTTCCTTATCCGACAAAGGAGAGATTGGGACTACATGTTTGATAAGGTTCTTTTCTTTGACTTGGGGATTCTCTGCCCTCTTCTTTCTAAAAGGCATGAACCCGGACATTTTCAAAATCTTTCCAACAACTATTCATAGGCCAGTGACAGAAGGCGAAATCACCACCACTATCTGTAAATTATAATGAGTAGATAATTAGCTGCCTTCAAATTAAGCCTCCCTTCTTGGAAGCCAGGAGGCTTAGTTTTTTAAGTTGTTTATCATTATCATCCTTTAACGCTGTTTTCTCACCACAACCCAGAGGGAAAGGGAAGAATGACAAGCAGATGTTTTGTTATTAGGGGCCCTGGGGGATGATCTGATACTTCCACTGCCGTGATCATTCTCCAGATTACTCTTGAGTCAGCAGAAGCTTTGATGAACTCAACAGAGGGCAGGGGGATCGGACAGACACGGCCTATCGAGAGAAAGCCTGGCTTAACAGAAAGCTGCTGGGGACAGCAGTTCCTGGCTGGCAACAGCATGGATTATGAAATTCGTATTTTTATGTAACACTTTGCAAAGAGATTTCATTGCCATTGTTTCATTTTCTCATGAGGATTCTTTGCCTCTGCCTGAGTTCAAACCACTATCATCTTCCACACAAGTCTCTCTCATTGAACAGTCTCCCCAGCTGTTGCAGGTTGCCTATAAAAACGGCCATCAGAAATCCATAGAAAGTAGATTAGTGGTTGCCTGTTGTGGTGCAGTGGTAAAGAAAGAGCCTGCCAATGCAGGAGACTTGGGTTTGATCCCTGGGTGGGAAAGAGTCCACTGGAGAAAGAAATGGCAACCCACTCCAGTATTCTCACCTGAGAAATCCCATGGAGACAGGAGCCTGGCAGGCTACAGTCCTTAGGGTCACAAAGAGTTGCACATGACTTAGCAACGAAACAACAACAGTGGGTGGAGAGGAGGGCTAGTTCTTTCCCCCCTTGAATCAAAGCTGGCCTTGCAACTTGCTTTGACCAATGCAACGTGGAAGAGGTGATGTTGTATCAGACCCTATATATGACTGAAGTCGTGGCGTGTGACTTCTAAAGCTAGACCACAGAGGCATAGGTGCTTCTGCTTTGAGCTCTTTGATTACTCCTTCTGAAGGAAGCCAGGGACCGCGTTGCAGGGATGTGCAAGCAGCCCTGTAGAGAGCAACCGTGGCTTCTTGCCAACAGTCGGTACCACCTTGCCAGCCCTAGGAGTGGATCACCTGGAAGTGGATTCTCCAGCTCTGATCAAGGCTTCAGGGGAGCGCAGTCCCAGCTTACATCTGATTGCATCTTCGTGAGAGACCCTGAGCCAGATGCACCCAGCTGAGTCACTTTGGAATCCTTAACCCGCAGAAACCATGTCAGAGTTTTGGGGCAATTCATTGCACAACAGTAGATAACTAATACAGTGGTTCACCCTTCAAATCTGGGTAAAGAGTCACTCCTACTCCACGTGGACTGAACTGGGAAGGATGGTTCTCTGCGTGAAATGCAGTAGGACTCTACGGTCCTTCTCCCCTATCCTCATCCTGCCTTTTTGTCTGTGGAAAAACTTTAGCCAAAGAATGTTCAATGGGAGATGAGAAGGAAAACTATCAAAGGAGACCAAATAAGGATAGTTTAGTCAGTAAGCATAGTCAAGGACCTCTCATTCCTTCTCAAGGGCTATAGATAATATTCTGAATCATCCTAGGAGCTGTCTGATAGATACATGATGACCAGACTGCAGCCAACAATAAACTGCCACAATGCTGAGAACTGGCCTCCAGGGCATGGGAACAAACTGGCCATGGAACTGCAGATGAGCTGTACCTCAAATATTCAGGATGACGCTAGGCAGACCACCGATGACCAAATTCAGGATGGCTGTCAGAGCTGACTGTGCTGTTTCTGCATGTGGCCCCCACCCCCGCTTGTAAAAGCCCTTGCCCCCTGATTGTCAGTGGGGGAGTCAGCCTTTGGACAGGAATCTGTCCCCTCCCCACCCTGCTGCCTCATTGTTGCTGTTGTTGTTTTAGTCGCTCAGTCGTGTCTGACTCTTTTGAGACCCCATGGACTGTAGCCCACCAGGCTCCTCTGTCTGTGGGATTTCCCAGGCAAGAATACTGGAGTGGGTTGCCAATTCCTTCTCCAAGAGATCTTCTCCACCCAGGGATCAAATCCATGTCTCCTGCACTGGAAGGTGGATTCTTTACTGTTGAGCCATCAGCGAAGCCCACCCACTCCACCCCAATGCTGGCATCCAAAATAAAGCAAACTTTATTTTGTTTTATTTTTCCTTTCCACTAACCTGGCCTCTCTATTGGTTTTTGAGCAGCGAGCAGCCAGACCCCAATTTGGTTACATGAGGAGTGGTCAAGCTGCCATTAGTGGGAAAATAGAGGAAATGAACATTGTGCAGGCCATGCAACAGCTCACCTCAACAATGGCACTCTGCAAACACAAGCTGGTTGGAGGATTGAAGCACAAAGGCAATACTGATTCATTTTAGGTGACTCAGAGCATCTGGGCTGGGTGGGACTCAGACCCAGATATTTCAGTGCTGATTTTCTAGCTCCAACTACTGACAGTATTTCTTTTTATTCCTAGAGTTGACTGATTCTGAGCACCACAGACACTTGCCTCCATTGCCAATCCAAATAATTGCCATTAAATTAAGTTAGTTGTGGTTGTGTTTCTTTTAATATAGAAAACACAGCCCCCCCCACCAATTCCTCCATACTTGTGTGTAACTGATACATGGTTTGAGGCTTCTCCTGTTAATGTGGTTTTTAAATTCCATTTCATTTGGACATATGACAGCTCAGACAAGGATGTCTCCTTTGGAACCTCACATTTCTCATTAATCTCTTCTGGAAAATGAGAGAAAACAAAGATGAAATAAATATAAGGGTTAACATTTCAAAGGAAGGGCTTCCCTGGTGGTCTACTGGTTAAGAATCTGCTTGCCGGTGCAGGAGACACAGGTTTGATTCCTGGTCTGGGAAGATTCCACAAGCCACGGAGCAGCTAAGCTCATGAGCCATAGCTACTGAGCCTGTGTGCCCTAAAGCCCTTGCTCTCCAACAAGAGAAACCAACCACGATGAGAAGCCTGAGCACCGCAACAAAGAGTAGCCCTCGCATACTGCAACAAGGACCCAGAACAGCCAAAAATAAACAAATAATTTTTTTTTAAATCACTCCAATGGATAAGGAGCCTCCTTCCTCCCTCTCTCTGTTCCTCATTTTCTTTCTTCCTTCCTTTCCCTCCACTAACATTTCTTGAGCACCTACTATGTGCTTGGTATTGTCTGTGCTATCTCATTTAGCCTCCAAATGACGAAGTGGGTATCAATGATCCCCTTTTGACAGATGAGGAAACTGAGACATGTTCAGAGAAGTCAGGTGTCTTGTTGGAACTTGTCTTTTTATAAGTCATGCTGTGCTGTGCTTAATCGTGTCTGACTCTGTGATTCCATGGATGGCAGCCACCAGGCTCCTCTGGGATTCTCCAGGCAAGAATACTGGAGTGGGTTGCCATGCCCTTCTTCAGGGAATATTCCTTACCCAGGTGTCCCGCATCGCAGGCGGATTTTTTTACTGACTGAGCCACCAGGGAAGCCCAAGAATACTGGGGTGGGTAGTCTATCCCTTCTCCAGAGGCTCTTCTCCACCCAGGAATTGAACCTGGGTCTCCTGCATTGCAGGCAGATTCTTTACCAGCTGAGCTACCAGGGAAGCCCATAGTCAAGTTAATTAGCTTTAAAACTTCAGTGACATTAATACCATTGGAAATAATGAAACCAATCCATACATTCTGCCAGAAGTCCTACTTTAAGCTTTATTTGTATCAAAGACTGCCACGTGTGTTCTTACAATCAACCACCAAGATACAAATTAAATTGCCTGTGTGATGCCATCAAATGGGTGTGATGCAGGAGGGGAAAAAAATAGAGTGATCAGGACGTTTTTTTCTGTCCCTTTTAGATCACTGGATGACAAGTTTACCTGAAAAAAATTGATGTCAATAAAAGAACGCATCCCCTGTCCTGACACAGTTTATAGCATTTAGCTGCAGAATTCCTCCTGGACTTGAGGAACCCAGGTAGCACACTTGGTTTTTCCAAGAGGTGGAACCACACCTGCTCTCCGCCGACCTCCCACCATCTCTGCTAAAGCAGCAAGGGTGCTAGGAGCGGAAAGTGTGAGTACAGCCACTCCTGTACCTACAGGGGGCGGAGTCTTGGCTTGGGGGCGTGGCCCCGGGCCCGGCTTCTCGGCGGCAGTTGGCTCCGGGGGCGGGGGCGGGCCGAGGCTTCCTGTCTGCGCCTGCGGAATAGCTGTTTGACCCCGGAAGTGCCTGCGCTCTGCGAACTGTCACCGTGGACCGCGGTGGCAGAGGCGGCGGCGGCGGCGGCACATCGCCGGCATAAGAGCCGTCAAGGTGAGTGCGTGGCTGATCCTTGCGGATGTGGGGCATCGGACCTGGGAGGGGCTGTAGCCGTTCCTCTCGCGGCCTCGGGCCTCCCGCCTCGATGGCAGGGCCAAGGCTGAGGCTGCCCCAGGGGCCATGAATCGCCCCGTTCCTCCTATCTCTCCACCCCGACCCGGAGTCAGGCCGCCAGAGCTTAGAGTCTTGGGTTCGAGGATCGGCCCCAGAATGACATTGGCCTTGAGCGAGACGCTGTCCTCCTACCTTCACCTCGAGCTTCAGTTTCCTCGGGGTTCATTCATTCGTTCAACAAATGTTATGTCCAGCGCCTCCTACGTGGGCACAGATCTAGCTAGGCACTGGGGATATAAACAGAGCCACAGAGGAAGTTCCCGCCCTCATAGAGCTTACAGTCTAGTGGGCGGGGACAGTCGACGACAAAGAAATGCACTAGGTAATTAAAGATATGACTGCAACCGGAGGAGTGAATACTTTAGATAGGGCAATCTGGTACAATCTCGGAGGAGGGTAATATTGAAGCGAGACCAGAAGGGTTAAGACAGAGAAACTGAGACAGGAGTAGCCTTGGGGATGCTCCCAGGCCTTCTTGCATTTACTCCAAGCTCCCCTTCAAAAGAAAGCCCTTTCCTAAATTTTTAACTTCTGCTGCCCTGCTTGACACTGAGGATCCACTGTGGGGTGGGGCACAGATATCATCATGATCATTGACCTTGTCATTTTTAGAGTCCAGTTATTGACTAGTTAATTTCTACTCATACTGTAGACGAAAACGCAAATATTCCTTGACATCCTCTCTCTGTCGAGTCAGTTCTCCTTGTTAAATGCTGGCATAGCCTCATGGGCCTTGCCTGCAAAGCATACTCACAGTATTGAATTTTCCTTGTTCATGTGGCTGTTTGGTTCATATATGTCTTGTTAACCATCAAGACAGTAAACTCTGTGAAGGGCAGAATTGGGTCTGTTATTTGCCCGCCTTAGGATTCTCCAGGCTTCAGTGCCTGGCACATAGTAGGTACTCAAAAACTATTTGAAGGGACAAGTAAGGTTATTAACACTTTCTGCTGTCCAGTGGTTCATAAAAGGCCTCTCCCGCCACCAGGCTGTTACCTTCTCTTTCTGATTATGTCTCTCCTCTCCTTACATGACTCCTCTCTTCGTCTTCAGATGAAAAGCCAAATCTTTAGCACAGTATTTGAGGCTCCTTTTAAAGTGGCTCCATCTTTTCTATCCAACCTCTTCTCTCCACTTCTTGTGTTTTCAGCCACACCAAATGTCTCCCTCATCCTTCAAAGCCACAGGCTCTGAGCCTTTGCTCATGCTTGCTCTCTGCTTAGAATGTCCTTCCTTTCCATCTTTTTCTCCTGTCCTTCAACAGCCAGGTTGTAGGTCACCTTTTCTGTGCCAGTCTTCCTTTTCTGTGCTGTGCTTGTTTTGGAAATTTCCAGTTACAGCTCTAACTACACGGATTAATAGTCATTTACATGCCTAGGTCCCAGAAGATATTCAGTAAGTATTTGCTGAGTAATTGAGGAAGCCCAAATGCTTGGCTTATGATTGGGACTTGAATAATAATAACAAGTAAACTTAACTGGGGGCTTCCTTGGTGGCTCAGTGGTAAAGAACCTGCCTGCCAATGCAGGAGACATGGGTTCAAACCCTGGGTTGGGAAGATCCCCTGAAGAAGGAAATGGCAACCCACTCCAGTATTCTTGCCTGGGAAATCCTGTGGACAGAGGAGCCTGGCAGGCTATGGTCCATGGGGTCACAGAAGAGTCAGACATGACTTAGTGACTAAACAACAACAAACTTTACCTACCGCTTATTATGTGCCGAGTGCTGTGCTGACCACTTAGTATTGGTTACTTCTCATGTCAACCCTGAGAGATTATGAGATTATGTACTGTTCTCATCCCGATTTTACAGATGAGGAGATCAGAGCGTAAAGAAGTTAAGGAACTGCTAGGTCTCAATATGGGTAGGATGGAGCTGAGACTTGAACCCAGGCTGTGGAACTATAAACTTCTCTTTTGACCATCATACCAGCCTGAGTCTAAATTGCCCTGACAGGCTCTGGCCTGTAGGAGTAGATTTCTTCTAAAAGTAAGTTGCTGTCTGTACCTGTCTAGACCTGGACTCTGGGAACTAGAATTTTAAGGGTGGAGAGCCGCCTCCTCCTTATGACTCTTTCCCCATCCTAGGTCCCCACGCTGGACACTCCTCCTCCAGTCTTTGGAAGGTGAGCATAGAAAGGACTGGGCCTGGGCTTCATTTAGACTTCTGCACTGGTGAGCTGAGCACTGATGTTTCCAGCTGTCCTCCCAGCATCTCTCAGGGATTAGGAAAGAAGTATTTTTAGCATACTCAGCACCAGAGACCCAGGTGCCAAGGCACAAGAGTTGGGCTTCAGTTTCAACTTGGCTACTCAGGTATTTGCCTGAGCAAATCAGGGCCCCTCTTTGGACATCTGAGCATAATAATCCTTGTCGTTCTTAACTGGGCTGTTGTGAAAGGCCAGTAAGATAGTAGCTCAATTAGAAATCGTGTGTTGACTCAATGAACATGAGTTTGAGCAAACTCTGGCAGATAGTGAAGGACAGGGAAGCCTGGTGTGCTGCTGTCGATGGGGTCACAAAGAGTCAGACACGACTGAGCGACTGAACAGCAACAACAAATATACAGCAGATGATCTACATTTTGCAGACGTGAAAGATGAAAGCTCAGTCACAGGGACCATGTGTTTGAACCACTATCCACTGAGATCCTAGTGCTAGAGTGGGCCTCAGGGACGGGGCAGACTAGACTAGGGACTAGTTCCTTCTCTTTACATCCCACGTGAAGATGGGTATCTTCAGTCTTTAAAGTAGCCCCTGAACCAAGGTTCCTTGTGCACCAAGCTGCTTCCCACCTCCTTACCTTCATTCCTGCTGTTTCCTCCACCTGGGACACCCTTCTTCCCAGTCTCCACTATCAAGCCTCAACTCAGGCTCTCCTGAGCCTTTAGGCGCTCCTCTAGAAATGCTGTCCCTACAGCCACAAGCCCCTGCCCCCAGCTCAACTGCCCTAGACTCAGCACAGCAAATGGTTAAAAGCCAGCCTGCTTCACCAGCCATTAGCTCTGAGACCTAGGGGAAGCTTTTTTTTATCTTCTCTGAGCCTCTACTTCCTCATTGGTAAAGTGTTAGTTGCTTAATCACGTCTGACTCTTTGCAATCCCATGGAGTGTAACCCGCCAGGCTCCTCTGTCCATGGGATTCTCCAGGTAAGAATACTGGAGTGGGTTGCCATTCCCTTCTCCAGGGGATCTTCTCAACCCAGGGACCGAACCAGGGTCTCCTGCACTGCAGGCAGATTCTTTACCGTCGGAGCCATTAGGGAAGCTCATCGGTAAAATGAAGGGAATGAGATTAACAGCACCAACCCTGGACTTGTTACAAGCATTCGTACACGTGAAGCCAGTTAAGGTGTCTACAAGCGAGTTCACGCTGAGAAAATGGCTCAGAAGAGCAGCAGCGCCTGAGAGGCGTGTTTCTGCTGCTATTATTGGCATCGTTATTACTGGATCGGAGCTCCCACAGAGCAGAGCCCGGGCCTTATCAGTCTGTCTTTGTAACACTAGGGCCTGGCCTGCTATCTGAGAGCCAGGACTGCAGTGACTCGTGGCTGGCCATGTCCCTCAGCACCTCAGGGAGGGCTCAGGAGGTGACGGTTTCCTCATCCTACCCTTCATACATCTTCATGTCGTCATTGAGATGTGCCAGGCTTTTGTGGCATGTCTTCTTAAGAGCCCAGAGTCACTTCTGTTCCATGATTCAGCCAATATGCACATCCCTCCTGTGGATCAGGCCAAGTGGCATTGAGAAATGAGTGTTGGACCAGAAGACAGGAGACGTGGGGTCTGCCCCTCACTGACTCTGTGGCCAGTTTGGGCCTCTCTTAAGAGAGGAGGTCACTCTGGCAGGTTTCCATGAATTCTCTGTGAAAACCTTCTGGCCCTTCTGTTTATCCATATCCTTCTTCCCTGAAGCCTAGAAAGTTTGTAAAATCTTAACACCCTCTGCAAGGGAGGAAAGTCCCATGGCTTCAACCCCCCAAATCTGGTTAAAATGGTAAGAAAAGTGTTATCATATTCAGTTGTTCATCAACTATTTCATGAAGCCACCTCTGGACCAGGCCCGTGTTGGTCACAGCAAAGGTAGCAAGAGAAGGAGAACCCAGGCACCGGCTCCCCAGAGCTCCCAGGCCAAGTACTTCATGAATTGGGTGGGAATTGGAGAAGGAACTGCAACCGACTCCAGTATTCTCACCTGGATAATCCTATAGACAGAGGAGCGTGGTGGGCTACAGTCCATGGGGTTGCAAGAATCAGACATGACTTAGTGACCAAACCACCACCGTATCAGGTGTCACCTGGGGAGTGTTTTCCTCCTTAGCTGAGAACTGCCACTTCAGGCAAAAAAGTCACTGGTCTAGGTGAGTAGTTGTGGGAACCAGGCCTTTGAGGCCTGCCAGGAGCCCCCTGAGGCCAGAGGTTGAAGCTTCTCTCCTGGCTCTGGGGTGAGTCCCAGAGCAGGCCTCTGCCCCTGGAGCCTCTGTGTCTGCTATCTTCCTCCCGTCCGTATTCCTTTCAGGAGGGCCACGCAGCACAATGCCCGCCTTGCCCCTGGACCAACTCCAAATTACCCACGAGGACCTGAAGACAGGAAAGCTGAGGACTTCGCCTGCGCTGGTGAGCCGGTGCCTTGAGGCTGTTCAGCCCGATATTGATACTATCGCACTTGCAATCAATCCAGAAGCAAAAAATTAAATTCCTTCTTTATCGGTTCTACGGTTCTATGAATGACCTGAGGGCCACAGTCTACGTTTCAGGAGCCAGGATGCTGCTAGGTCTTTCCAAGCCCCAGTGCAGGAGTTTTCTTTCCCAGCAGTAGCTTGAGTTTGAGTGGTATTTCCCATGTCCCATGTTTCCCATACCACCCCATACCTTCCCTGCAAAGCATTTCATTTTGAATCAAAGTCTGATGGCAGTTCTGACTCAGCCCGAGCTGGCCGGGCAGCAGGGCTGGCCCAAAGCCAGATCTGGGGATTGGACCCTGCAGGAGGCGCTCAGATTTCAGATGGGCCTTTTTCAGAGCTGTCCCAGCTGTGGTCTACTTGGCGGTGGGGGACGGAGGAGGGGGACACTAATAATGTCAGAGGTCAGGTCTGAACGGGCTAAGAAGCACTATGTGCAGACCCAGCAGGGTTGGTGAGACTGAGAATGGAAGTGAGCATGCTGATGACCAGCTGTGGGAGAGATTAGAGCTGTGGAGAGGTGCCAGGAGGAGACAGATGCGGGGACCGGAGACCCCATAACCCCTTGCTGTGTTCCCAAGAACATTAGCTTACTTGAACAAGGTGGGAGGAAGTATTTTCTGGGTGCTTGAGTAAAGTCATGGGAAACAAGAGCTTGGTGTTTTATTTCCTGCTTTCTGGATGGCTTCCTATTGCTTCCTGACTACTCTCTAATAATAGTGCTTGATATTTATAGACCACTTGCTCTGGGCCAAACCTTTCACCTGGATTATCTTATGGAAGCCGAACCAGAGCCCTCTGAGTAGGCATTTTGGTCGTCCCCATTTTACAGATGAGGAAACTCAGAGTTTAAGGTCACAGAACTAGAACACTAGGGGAGTCAGAAGAGGACCCCAGCTAAACTGTCCCTGGAGTCTATATTTTCTTCACCTTCCTGCTATATAGCCTCTTGTTTCTTTTTTGTAACTTTTTTTAAAAATCGAGGTAGTGTTGATATCCAACATTATGTGTTTCAGGTGTATGACATAGAGATTCACAACCTTAAAGGTTATATTCCACTTATAATTATTATAAAATGTTAGCCATGTTCCCTGAATATATCCTCATGTTCATAACTCTTTTAGGTAAGGAGGATATTGATTAGAAAATCAGGAACTGTTCTGTACAGTACGTTAGCCGTTCACCACATGTGGCTATGGAGCTCTTGAAATTGTGGGCGATTCAACCAAGGGACTGTATTTTTAGTTTTAGTTCGTTTAAATTAAAATAGTCCCATGTGGTGAGAATCTGCTGTCTTGGCCAGCATGGGACAGGTCTGGAGCGGTTCCATCTCTTCCAAGGTTCTGTTGGACAGCGCCGGTGGAGACTGGTTCCGTAGGCCCTTCCCCATGTCCTGGACACCAGGCTGATAGACTTCGGGCCCTCTGGGAGCAGGGACTGGTCCCTTCCCTTTACTCTGGTTTTCCAGTGCCAGGTGCATCATGGGTTCTCAGGAGACAGCCAGTAAATGAGTCAAGGACCCTTGCCACACTTTGGGACAGGCCCTGGAGCTACAGAGAGAAGAGACTGCCCTGGTGGGGCCCACAGACGGAGAGGAAGCAGACTGGTGGATTCTCTGCAGCACACACGATGCGGACGTGATGAAAGGAAGTCCACGCTGCTGATCGAGACCAGGGAGGGGTGCACAGACGTCTTGGGGTGGTGGGAGGGCTCACGCCACCAGGGATGCCCTGCTGTAGGAGGGAGATCCTAAACTGCGTGTGGAAGGGTGAATAAGCACCAGCCGGGCAGAGCAATGGAGAAGGGCGGGCCTGGCAGGAGCACCTGGGTATATTGTCCCGGAGTCCTGAGAGCCTGATTCTTACACCAGCCCCTGGGGGTGGAAGCGGTATCACAGAGTTAAGGAGCCCGGCCTTGTAAAGAAATCAAGTTTGGCACCCAAGTGGTTGAATGGGCTCTTGAGAAAGATAAGGATCATTTAAGGGGAGCATTTGGAGAACAGTACAGAATAGTTTCTTATCAAGATGAACAGGGCACAAGTTTGATGGGCAGGGCATGTTCAGGAAGCTTCGTGGGGCTAGTGGGATCTAGGCCAGGCCTGAAGGGTGAGAGACACAGCGAGAGCCTGCAGCTCCTCTCCCTGGGATCCTCCGTGGCCCCTGTTCTTGGGCGTGGTGTCGGAGGTGCTTCAAAGACCTTGGCAGGACCTGGTCCTTCATTACCTCCATGCATTCCTCCGTTCAACCTGCAGGTGTGTATGGAGGGAGTTCTTGATGCCAGCCTGGCTCTAGGGGCTGGGACTGCTGTGTGAGCAAGACTCAGACCCCCTCCAGAGACCTGCAGGGTTGCGGGGAAGACAGAAGGCAGGCCCTCCCTTTCAATCTAACTTTGTTGAGGTGTCATTGGAGGGCAATAAACTGCATATATTTATGGTACACAGTTTGGTTGGTTTTGACATCTGTAAACCCACATGAAACCATTACCGTAAGTAAGATAATGAACATTTCTGCCACTCCCAGAAGTGTCCTGGTGCCCCACCCCCCACCCCCTATTATAATCTACCCCTTTCTCTGTCCCCCTCCACCACAACCACAGATCTGCAGGCACTTCTGATACAGTTCAGCAAGTGTTGCAGTCAGGAAAGCATAGAATGCAGGTGTTGGGGGAGCCAGGGTGAACCCCTCACCTAATTGGGGTGGGGCTTGGGAGACTTCCTGGAGGAAGTGAGGTCAGAGCTGGGGTCAGAAGGACGAGCAGTGAGACCAGGGTGGCCTGTGGTATCATATGTCACTTAATAGGTATGCAGTGTCAGCTTTGGTTCAAATCCTGCCTCAGCTGCTTCCTTAGCCCTGTGACCTTAGCTGAGTTCCTAAATCTCACCAAGTCTTGGTTTCCTTCTCTGTAAAATGGGGAGAATACTCTCTCCCTCTGAGACAGTTGTTGTGAGTTTAAAGGAAATGGGCTGTGGGACTGGCCTGCTCAGCAGCCCACACAGGGCAGTCCTTGGTGAGTGGTGGCTGTTTTCTATCTTTCCAGCATCTCTCCCTCCAACTCCATCTCCCACTGCCCAGTGCAATCTGTGCCTCCATCCCATTTTTTTTTTTAATGGCCCATTGGACTCTGTCTTCCATCTAAAAATTCTGCTCCACCTCCAAGGTCCAGTTCTGGATGCTGCCTGGCCTGGGAAGCGGCCCCTTACCCCCCAGGCGCTCCCACAGTGCCTCTGCCAGGTTTGAGCTGTCTGTGTTGTGCTCGTCTGATGACAGCCGTGCATCATCCCCTCTGCAGAGTGGGCTCTGGGAGCACGCAGACCCCCTTCTCCTGTGTGCCCCCACACCTGGCAGAGCAGGGTGCCAGTAGATGTTCACAGGATGGATCGCAGGAAGGTCAAATCTCAGGGGTGTGCGCATGTGTGTGTCATTTGGGCAAGTGGGGGTCGGTGAGCAGCCTGGCCTGAGAAGTGACCTAAGTGAGAGGTGAGGCATCAACCGGTAGAGGAGGGGAACTTAGAAACCACAGAGATGAATTTAGGCCCTTGAGAGTAGCTTTGAACTTGTTTCAATCAGCAGGATTCCTTTTGTATAAATTGTGATTTAAATGGGCGGGGGACCTTCCTCAAGCCCCCAAGGAGCCCTGTGGAACTCAAAAACTCAGCAGTTTGCGGTCAGGAGGCTTAGGTGGTTCTCGAAGAAACTGACCCGTCAGCCGTGGCATCCCTGTCCCCGCTGGGCTGAGAGACCTGGAAGTGGGTGGACTGTGGTTGATAACAGCTGAGACGAAAACAGGCGGCCTACTTCCTGTCACCGCCTCCCCCGCAGAAAGCAGCCCTTGTGTAGTCAGAGGAGAAAACCGAGCTCATCCTTTCTTTATGGCGAACAAAGTAAGATTTGTTCCCGGCAAGGTAAGGGTTAGAAGAGAGAACTTGTGAGGCTAAGCCGAGACCTGCAATTACTTGATTAGCATCTTATACCAAAAAATTACTGAGGTTTTTCTCTGATTATTACAAAGGGAACAGCACAGTGATATGTACAGTACGACATTGTGTCAGAAAGATGAAAATGGGCCCAAACAAATGCCTCGTGTGGCTACATTTTAATGTAAACGCCTAGAAAAGGGCAGTGCGGATGCCCACAGGATGGGGAGGGGTTCCCTCTGGGTTGACGCTAGACCCGGGGTGGTGGTCCCAGGCGACTTATCTTTCTGTACTGTTGTGAGTTTTTGAAAGAAAACACCCTCCTGCCTCACTGGTGTAATTAAAAAAAACTAATACATGTTCTGTTTTAAATTGGAAAAGAGAGTCAGGTCCTAATCCTTTCTATTAGAGATAGCCACTGTTAGCTTGAGGTGTCCCCCAACCCCCGGCCCCACGCTCTTTTAAAAAATAAAGTCCGTACCAGTGTGTAAATGTGTTAAATATGGTGCTTTTTTTTTTTTAATCCCCAAAATGGTTGTATAAATAGAGGGGTTTGTGTCTTTCTTCCCTTAACCTTTCCCTGTGTCATTAAATATTCTCCAGAAAACATGGTATTTAATGCTCGCCTGGCGCTCCCTGACTGCGGCCAAGCCTCCCTCTGTCAGAGACACTCGGTTCTTTATGCCTGAGGGTCACCGGTTGGAAGAGCCCAGGGCTGTTGCTGTGGGTTGGCAGAGGGGCCCTCGCTGACTAACCTCTGCCACGTTAACACGTGGTTTTTGGATCCGTAGCACCCCGAGCAGAAGGCAGACCGGTATTTTGTGTTATACAAACCGCCCCCTAAAGACAACATTCCCGCCCTAGTGGAGGAGTACCTGGAACGCGCCACCTTCGTAGCCAATGACCTGGACTGGCTCCTGGCCCTGCCGCATGATAAATTCTGGTGCCAGGTAACACTCTTCACCATTCCCGCTAAGACCAGGCACATGCCATGCCGTTGGTTGGGTGCTGTTGTTTTTCTCCCCAGGAGATGCTTTTTCTTCCTCTGCTTCTTACACTGGATCCCTAAGAGCAAATTGTGATTGGAATTACTGTTTCGTTATCACCATCTTAATGATGTTTACACAAATGCCTTCCACCATGGCATTTTTAGAAACTCGGGTTTAGCCCTCGGCTCATTTATGCCTCTTCGGTCCCTTGGGGTTGGTTGGCGTGTTAGCCCCAGGCCAGAGCTGACTGGCTGTGAGCCCCGCACCGTCCACCCACAGGCCCTCGGGCCTCAGTGACGCAGCCTGGCTGTTCCCCTGTCACCTGGCTTAGGTCATCTTCGACGAGACCCTGCAGAAGTGCCTGGACTCCTACCTGCGCTATGTGCCCCGGAAGTTCGACGAGTGGGTGGCCCCGGCCCCCGAGGTCGTTGACATGCAGAGGCGCCTCCACCGCAGCGTTTTTCTTACCTTCCTCCGTATGTCCACGCACAAGGAATCCAAAGTGAGCCCCGGGCCCTGTGACAGGTCGCCCCCGCCAGCTGACACCCCCACACCCCTGGGAATGCAAGCTCTGGAAGTATCGAGTGTCCCCTTTGTCTCCCCTCCGCTTTCACTCCTGCCGCTGGGGAAGAAGCCTGTGCCACCTCCCTCGTCCTCTGAGCCGCCAGGTCGCCTGCGCTATACCCAGTGTTTCCATCACTGGGGAGCCGAGGGCCCTGTGCCAGGGACGCGTGACTCTGCCTTTCCTTGCGCGTCAGAGGGCGAAGCATCGATTCTGATTTTTTTTAGAAGACCTTGGATGTGCTTTCTAAAAGCCTTTACTCCCCCACCCCGGGTTTATTTTTGTTAATTTTATTTATTTATTTGGCCAAATCGTGTGGCATGTGCAATCAGGCTGTTCCCCAACCAGGGATTGAAACTTTGCTCCCTGCAGTGGAAGTGTGGAGTCCTAGCCACTGACTGGACTGCCAGGGAAGTCCTTCCCCCAAATTTTAAAAATAATAATGCTGCCCTTAAACAAATGTAACAAAAATATTTTGCAGATAGTGAGAGTCGCCCACAAAATTTCCTTCCCTCAAAATAACCACTGTTAAGGTGCCTGTTCCTTCAGGGAACTTTTTTCCTTTCAATGAGTTTGTGTCTCTGTGTGTGTGGTGCCCACATATTTACTTTAAAAATAGTATCTTTTCTGTTTTTTTAGCTTGTTAGCATGGAAACTGTTAAATATACACAAAAGTTTCATGACTCCCACGTGCCCATTACCTGGCTTCAACAGTTAGCATCTTGCCTATCTTGTTTTCTCTCCCCCACTGAGTTTTCTGTTTTTCTTGGAGTATTTTATTTTTGTCCTTTTGAAGCTGTGCCATGTGGCATGCAGGATCTTAGTTCCCTGACCAGGGATGGAACCTGAGCCTCCCTCCATTGGGAGCGCAGAGTTTCAACCTCTGGACTACCAGGGAAGTCCAGTCTTGGAGTATTTTAAAGCAGTCCCAGACATCATGGTAGTTTACCTGTAAATAACTTTAGAATGAATCCCCAGCTGATGTGTTTCATAGGGAGCGTCTGCTTTGTTTTACGTTAGGGTGAGTGACTGTCGCTCCAGGTCAGTCCCCTTGGCTTGGACGCATCCTTGGTGTGGACGGAGCTGCTTCTATTAGCGAGGCCCCCTCAATGGACCCGAAGGTTATTTCCTGTGAGCCTGCTATTACACTGCCATGCACGTGTTTAGGGAGGTCGCTCATCCTCTCTTTGCTGTTCCTTAGGATCACTTCATTTCACCCTCTGCTTTCGGAGAAATCCTCTACAACAACTTCCTGTTCGACATCCCAAAGATCCTGGACCTCTGCGTGCTTTTTGGAAAAGGCAACTCTCCGCTGCTGCAAAAGATGATAGGTGAGTAGGATGTGGGGCCCAGGGCCTGGGGTGGGGCGTGGGTGGTGCAGAGATGACTCCCACGTGTCCACAGGGGGATCAGAGCAATAGCACCGGGCGGTGCTTGGAAGTGACCTACCAGATGTGTGTGTCAGCTCCGAAAGACGTGACTCAGTGGCTGTGGGGGAGGGGCGACAGACAAGGGCAGAAGAGAGCTCCTCCAGGATCTCGGAGCCCCAGCGTCAGGCTGGGTGTCCTGGCCCAAGGAGGGGGGCGTTGGCTTCCGCGGTGACAGCTAACCGTCTGCCTGAGTATGCACTGGTGACTCCGCCCACGCCCCCCCGTGTCCCCTCAGGCGATCCTCGCAGCCGCCCTGTGACGTTAGCGGTGCCACCCCCATTTACGGTTAAGGAAACTGAGGTCGAATGTTCGGGACTTGCCTGCAGGGTCATGACTGATGAGTGGCCAAGCTGGGGTTGAAGTCACGTGGGCCTGAGGCTCACACTCTGGGCCTCAGTCACTCCCCGCCTTACGGGTGACATGGCCACCTCAGAAATGTTGAGATTTGAGTTGCTTCTGCGAATGGACAGGGCCAGGGGTTAGAAGGAATCCCCTGGGGTTGTGGAGGGACGGACATCAGCAGTTGGAGCCTGTCGGGAGGCGCGGGTGCTGGAAGGTTCACGCAGAAGCTTTGTTGGGAAGCTCCAGAGGGGACAGTGGCCCCAGGGGTTTGCCTTGGAAGAGGAACTTGTGGCAACTGGCCCAGCTGGTCACCCTGGACACTCCGTCAGCCCTCCTCACCCTGAGACTGTAGGAGACGGTCTTCCTAATGCCCAGTTACAGAGCTCGGTCACCCCTTGAAATGGTTTCCTTCCTCCCTTTCCCCTCTAACCCCAGTGATAAAGGTAATATAGGTTAATTTAGAAAATTCTGGAAGAGTATAAAGAAGCAGGAAAGCAGTTATCAAATTCGTGCCCCACCCCCACCCCCAGAGACGATCATTTGGTGATTATTCCCTTCTAGTCTTTTCTCTGCGTATTTTTGAAAAATGTATTTAGGGCCTAATGCATATGAAATTTCACATCCAGCTTTTTCACTGGCACAATCTCTGGTTTCTCATTCAGGTCTAATCATTGGCCTGATCATCAGTTAAGGGAAAAGACCCTTAATAATTATACTCTAGAATGAGAGGATGGGGTGTGTACACAGAAGCAGCACGGTTAGAGAAACAATTATCAGGCCAGTCTAGTTGGAGCAGGGCATTCTGGGAGGGAGCGTGGGGTCAGGGGAAGAAGCTGGCATCAGATGGTTGGGGGTGTGGGGAGAGCTCCGAGCCAGGGACCTGAGGAAGGGTACATTGCTCGGTGGCTAAAAGGGAAGGCCCTGGAGTCGAACTCCCCAGTCCACAGCTGTATTCTGGGCTGTGTCCCTTTGACTCGGGCAGTTGGCCGCTCTAAGCCTGAGTCTTCTCATCTGAAGAAAGGGAAGACTGATGATCCATCCAGCCTGTAGGATGGTTGTAGGTTGTGAATATGAGGTGGGGCGCAGCACAGAGCCTGGCAAGTTACAGACACTTGGTAAGTGTGAGCTCGTATTGTGATGAGGCCGTGGGAGCCTCTGGGGGCACGGAGCAGGGCGGGGAGCCATCTGCTGACACGGTCAATCTGGCAGCGTGCAGGTGGGGAGGGTGGTGATAGGAGGCCATGGAGGAGGCCGGGCTTCAGCGTGGGCTGGAAGGGGAGAGCCTGGGTGGAAAAGGACATCCGAGAGGAGAGTCGATGGGGCTTCATGAGGTCGGCTGGAGGGAGTGAACTGGGGTCGGGAAGCAGGAGGCAGGGGGTGTGTGCTGTGAGTAGAGGCAAGGTCAGCGTTGGGTCTGGAGGCCGTCAACCGCTCCAAGGATCCAGGAGAAGAGGCCGTCTGGCGGCAGACAGGTGAGGCTGGAGCAAGAGAGCTCCGCCTGCTGCCGGGGTTCCAATCTTTCGGGTCACTTGACTCCTCTGAGAATCAGACGAAAGCTTGTCTCCAGGAAGACATAGCCCCTCATAGATTTTGAGCTGTTTAAGAATGTTCTCATCCCCAGATTAAGAATCTGAAATCAGTTTACCAAGGGAAGCACTGTCTTTGGCTCACGGAAGCTGGTTCACAGACAAGATGGCAGGATCAGGCATCAGGCGCCCCTTCTGATTGCGTGCGTGTCTGTCTGTCTGCCTGTCAGTCTGCAGGCCCCTTCTCCACACCCTCCAACACATGCATTAGCTCTCTTCCCAACCCCTTGAGCAGAAGACAGGAGACACAGTGTAGGGCAGCCTCTGCTTTCTCTGCCCCAGAAGCTCTTGAGCAAGGCAAATCAGCTGGAAGAAGAGGGTTGACAAAGGAGACAGGGGGCGGAGCACAGGAACTGGCCAACTGTCCTTCGGGCAGAAGCCCAGGCCCCTGTCCCCACCTCCCACTTTTATTTTTAACCCCAAGGCTGGTGTTGTGAATCAGTGAGTGTAATTGTGAAAGCTGGGCCTTTCAGTTAGGCTGTGAGACCTTGACCCTGCAGAGGATAGCCCTGGTCTCTTTAGCCATACCTCGCATCCACCCTGGGTTTCTGAACTACTTCAGTCTGAGGACAGGTGCCATTGCTTTGGCTTTTTAATTATTTCTTTAGGAGATCAAAAGTCAGATCTTCCCTGTCATTGGGATCAGATAAAGGAGAAGAAAGAGGCTCCAAAGAGCCCAAGGGTAGACTGTGAAATGTGATCTATTTTGACGCTCATAGAGCATCCCTGTTACTCAGGCCTCAGAGTGAGGAGGATCCTGAGACAGTGCCTTCCCCCATGCCTAGCACTCCGGGTGTGGTGGGCACCACCGTGTGGCCTGGGGATTGTGGGAGGAGGCCTGCTCCCGACAACTGGGACACCTGCCTTCTGGTGGACTCGGCGCTGGGAGGTCACTGCAGGCAGAGGGGAGGGGCAGTTTCATTCTGTGAGGCTGAGGATGGTGTGAGGGAAGAATGCAATTCAAGGGATGGGAGAGGGTGGCGGGAGATGCCAGTAGAAGCCAGATCTTGCAGGCCCTTCATGCCACGGTCAGGAGTTTGAACTTGACCTTCAGGATGTTGCTAGGAAGGTTCAATGAGGAAGAGCAGAGGAAGACAGCTCAGTCACTCACTCCCTGCTCGTCAGGAGCAGGAGGTGGGCGCAGATGGTCAGGGAGAACTTCCTTCACAGGCTGAGGGGTCAGCACCCATCTGGAGTGGGAGACACCAAGCAAGCTCCTGCCAGTAACACTTTCTGGAATCCCAGGACCAAGTGGCCTGCAGAAAAGCATTTAGAGAAAGTCCAGCCACCTAGTGACTCACTTACTCACCCAGCCCCATATGGCCTCTGATCTCATTCATTTTCAAGCCCTCCAGGATGGGTTGAGGGCTGCAGGGTTATGTTGAAGGCAGCCAAGGACAGCCCCGCCCAAGGACAGAGGACACCTAGGACTCAGAACGTCCTGACAGCCAGCCAGCCTTCGGTGCCAGGATCACAGTGGGATGAGGAAGCCAGGCCCCTTTTTGAGGCGGTGCCATTTTGCACAGTCCTGCCCCTCACGAGCAGTGATCCTCTCCCCCTCCGCGTTGGGCAGCCGGAACACTTGGTTTCTGTCCCAGTGACCGTGTACTCTAACCACCACACTCACGGCAGCAGTAAACACTCGGGACTTCCCTGGCGGCTCTATGGTAAAGGGTCCGCCAGCAACGCAGGAGACAGGGGTTCGATCCCTGGGGCAGGAAGATCCCCTGGAGAAGGGAATGGCAACCCACTCCAGTATTCTTGCCTGGGAAATCCCATGGACAGAGGAGCCTGGAGGGCTACAGTCCATGGGATTGCATGACTGAGCGACTCAACAGCAACGCACACTTGGGGAGGGGCTTCGTTTTCTGGGAATAACTGCACGTGTGTGGTAAACCTCCCCCCAAGGTCTTTGGCCAGCTTCTCTCTCACCGTGGAGGAGGGCTGTGTATGGCCAGCAGGTTCAAAAGCAGAGGGTGAGAGATTTTCTAGAGAATTTCTCCAGAATTGGCCTTGCAGGACCCCTGGACTGTAGCACCCAGGTTTCTTGGCCAAAGAGATCACGTCTCCTAGCTTTCCTGGATGACTCATTCCCATTTACAAAGCCAACACAGTCATACAAGGCACGGTGCCCAAGTGTGATCATTCCCCAGGGACGGCAGGGTGAGCTGGTTTGACCAGGGCGGGTGGGTCTTTTACGTAATTCACCACGGCAGAGGTGCTTAAAAGGTTAAATTGTACTGAGGCGAGGCCCTTCCCTCACCCTGGGGAAGTTTCTAGGCTGGGCCAGAGCTCTGTGCCAGCAGGGCCCGGGGCCAGGACTGCTCTGGTGCAGGCAAGCTCAGGAGAGGGGCGAAAGGTCACAGAACATGCTGGCAGCCATGTGGAACTTGTCTTCCATCCTGTCCACCCCCACGTCTTTCCCCAATTTCTACCTTTCTCTTCTCTTTTCAGGGAACATCTTTATCCAGCAGCCAAGTTACTACAATGACCTGGACGAAACCATGCCCACCATCCTTCAGGTACCAGCTCTTCGCCCTGCCTTGGGGAGGGTGGGGGGATGGGGGCAGGCAGGCCCTTTTCCTACCTGGAGATGTTGCTCTTCTTTCCTGCAAGAGTCTGGGAGAACTCTCCCCGCCTCTCCACACCAGACACATCCCGAGACCATCGCTGTGTTCTGTCCCCCTCACTTCATTCCTTCAAATTTGTCCTTTCCCCTCTCGAACAGGACTGAAATCTAAGGGCCGTCCAGCACTCATATGGAAGGAGCTTGGGGTGCATTCTGTGTTGTCTGTCAACAGCTATCTGCCCCTGAGGATACCCCTGTACGTTTCTCAAGTCTGAGCTCTAAAGCCTCATAGAATCATTTTTATGAAATAATGCTCATTGTAGAAACTTTGGAAAATTCCAAAAAATAAATAAATAAGTAGAAGAAGGTTAATCTTCCTCCGTAATCCGGCCACCAGGAGATAAGCACTGTTCACAGTACCTCCTAGAATTTTACTGGTAGTGTACTTAAATGTGGTGCTCAGTTGCTAAGTCATGTCCGACTCTTTGCAACACCATGGACTGTAGCCCACCAGGCTCAGACTCTGTCCATGGGATTTCCTAGGCAAGAATACTGGAGTGGGTTGCCATTTCCTCCTCCAGCTTAAACGTGGTGCAACCCACAATGGGCTCTGTTTTCCCCTCACTATTGATTTGTCTTTTGTTCAGTACAGTTCCTATAAATCGCCTTGCCCTGGGCATCCAAAAATACATGTTGCTGACTGTATCTCTTAAATATCCATCCCCATACACTTGTCCAGCCGATCCGGGTCACATCCACAGGGTTTACATACATTTCGTCATCATCCTCACCACAGTCCCGTGGGAAGGATGTCCCCATGATTCCCTTTTGACACAGCTTCCATTCTGAGATGGTCACTGAGAAGGTCACTGTCTCACCTGGTGTCCCAGGGACACCGGCATATATCCTGAAGATTCCAAGGCAGTGTTGGGGTCACCAGTCCCTCACTGCAGGACGGGGGTCCCCGCTGCCGGTTCAATAGGATGTGAGAGAGTCACCTCTTGTGTTCACAGGTCTTCAGCAATATCCTCCAGCACTGCGGTCTGCGTGGGGACGGGGCCAGCGCCACACCCCAGAAGCTCGAGGAGAGAGGCCGGCTCACCCCCAGCGACATGCCTCTCCCGGTGAGCTTGCCCTTCAGCCCGGCTTCTTTCTGGCCAAGAGAAGGCCTGGAGCTTCCCCCCTGCTCACAGCCCCTCACCCCACCCCGCAGGCAGGTCGTCCCGTCACACAGGCTTTAGGACATTTCAGCAGGCTTTCTCGCTTCATTTATGGAGTTGCGGAGGGAACAGCATGGAGGTTTAGCCTTCGCTTAGTTCAGCTGGACGGGTTCTTGGGTGCATTACTCATGGGGCCATTCATCCATGGCACCAGCATGCCCCGAGGAGCCCCCAGCACATGCCAGGCCCCCAGGCTGGGCTGTGAGGCCCAAGTGGTTACAGAAGCAGACGCCTGTGTTAGCACGGGAGTTAGAGCAGGGGCGAGGGTGCGGTGGGCTGCCCTCCTGAAGCTTGCGCGGTCGTGGGAAAGCAGGCCTTAAACAAGCATTCCAGAAAAGGGCACAGCGAGTGCCGTGGGAACAGGGCATGTTGCCCCGTGAACCTCAGATAAGTTCCCTTATCTGTAAAGTGGAGATCTGACCTGCGGCCCAGCCTTTTGTTTGAGTTGTTGGGAGAATCAGGGAGTCCAACACGTTCTCCAGACCCGACGGCGCGTGGGGGCTGGGTGTCCTGGCCTCCCTGGGGTGTAATTTCTGTGTGGGACCTCCGGCACTGTTCTCAGATTCAGGGATGGGTTCTCCTTCAGCTTCAAAGAAAGAATCGTATTAACCTGGAGCGAGAGGTCACCCTAGACCTCCCTGGGCATGCGTCCTCTGGAGCTGCGGCAGGCGGACCCGAGGGGGACCCTGGGCTCTGTCCGCTTTGCCTCAGACCCTCTGCAGGGCTGTCCCTGGGGGAGACTAATGCGGTGTTTTTCCTCTGCCTGACAGGAGTTAAAGGACGCCGTCCTCTACCTTTGTGACACGTGCACCACCCTCTGGGCCTTTCTGGACATCTTCCCTCTGGCTTGTCCGACCTTCCAGAAACACGACTTCTGTTACAGGTACAGCGGTTGCAGTTATTCACATCCACATTCAGCCAGTATTTACTGGACGCTCAGAACCTGCCGGGCCCCCTCTTCCAGCACCCACCTGCGTGGAGGCTGCATTTGAGAATGACTTTTACTGGAGGGGCTAAGAGCAGGGGAGGGGAGGGAGAAAAACGCCAGCCAAGGGTGGGGCAGTTTCCGTTCAGACCCAGTCTGCTGCAGAGCCCCCAGCATGGGTGGGCACGGGAGTGCCAGAGGCTGAGGAGGCTCAGGCTACGGATTTCGGCCTCCAGTGTGGGGAGGCGCACACGCGAGCAGAGGTGCGTCCACATGGGGCCAGCTGGTGGGGCCGCACCAGGAATGCAGACGAGGGAACACTGCTCTGTCTGGAGGAATAAGAGACGATTTCAGGGTGACACTTAGATGAGAACTTAAGAATGAACAGCAACCTGCCTGGCAGAGAAAGCCTGCGGTGGCCCAGATGGTGGAGAAAGCCGAGCAGTGCAGTATGATGGGGGGTGTGAGTGGGGGAGTGGGCTTGGGGAGCAGGCGACCACAAGATGTGGCCCCAGGGAAGTCAGACCTGCTGTCTGCTGTGTGTTGGCAGGGAGTGGGGCCTTTATCGTGGAGGCAGGAGGGACCCTGGAGGCTTCTATCCAAAGAAGTCATAGAAAGATCCTGCTGTGATGGAGAAAGACCAGGAGGGGGATACAGGGGAGGGAGAAAGGCCCTCTTTGCCCACTTAGCCACGTGGGCATCCGTTCCTTGGGCAGTGAGAAAGGGGTGCCGGGACGGGAGCTGGTAACTGGCTTGTTGCCCGGCAACTGTGGGGGTTGGGGGCCTGTCCTGCTCTCAGTGGCCTCCAGCTGTTCTTGCCAGGCATCTCCCCCCACCATTCTGGGAGCTATCCAACTCCATCCCCCCAGCCCTCTGTCCATTGGGTCATTTGCCCAGCTAGTCCACAAAACATTTATCTAGCGCAGACACGTGCCAGAGATGGCAGCTGGCGCCCTGAGCCCACCGAGTCCCCTGAGCTCTTGAAAATCAGACGTGAGGATTGCTCAGCCTCCCGGAGAATGTTAGAAAAAAGCGCCAATCCACACTGTCCCCAGAAGAAAAGGGTGGGGATAGGACTTTTAAAAATGTTGTCACAATTTTTTAAAAGGTATTTACCTCATGGCAAACTGGAAACCTGGGAACTCCCCAGAGGTAGGAAATGAAAATCACTCTGAACAATCAGGCTGTTCTTAGGCTTATTTTCATTCACCATGAGCACTTTCCCATTTTGCGAAAGCATCTTCCCAAATGGGGCACAGATGGCCTTGGAAAGGGTCTCTGGAGATGGTGGGAGGGTCCTTGCCGGAAGAGCTGAGTTTCCCAAGAGGTACCTGGAAGGCATCACAATGGACATGAGTTTGAGTAAACTCCAGGAGACGGTGAAGGACAGGGGAGCCTGGTGTGCTGCAGTCCATGGGGTCACAAACAGTCGGACTCGACTTAGGGACTGAACAACAACCACCCCTGGAGGCAGGGCCACAGCTCCAGCCACCTCAGGGTGAGGAGCAAGAAAGGAAAACACTTGACTGCGAGTGACCCTGCCTTTGGCAAGAGATGCTGCCTCAGACCCACATGTAGCCTGAGGCCGGCTCAGCCGGTTCCAACTGTGCTGGAGGCAGCAAGGCGCCGCGCGGAGGCCGTGGCCCCCGGGCTCCAGGCAGGTGCCTCACCAAGCACCCCCAGCTAAGCTCTCTGAGCAGCCTTCTCCGCCTTCCTCTCTTTCTGTGCTGGAGGCAGGAAGGCGCTGAGCGGAGGCCGTGGCCCCCGGGCTCCAGGCGGGGTGCCTCACCAAGCACCCCCAGCTAAGCTCTCTGAGCAGCCTTCTCCGCCTTCCTCTCTTTCTGTCCTTTAATTTTATGAACCAATAATATATTCACAGGGTGTATAAAACACACATTTGAAAAGTCTCCCTCTCCCCCTTCTCCACTTCTGTTCCTCACACACAACCATTGGGTTAGTTTTTTTGTGGAATTTTCCAAAGACATGCATGTAAATATGCACATATAAGCAAATAAACACATTATCTACCTCCACCCTCTTTTTAATATTTCATATACTGGCATATTGGGCATCCCAGATGACTCAGTGGTAAAGAATCCACCTGCCAGTGCCAGAAACTCAGGAGATGCGGGCTAAATCCCTGGGTCAGGAAGATCCCCTGGAGGAGGAAATGGCAATCCACTCCAGCGTCTTGCCTGAAAAATCCCATGGACAGAGGAGCCTGGCAGGCTACAGTTCCTGCGATTGCAGAGTTGAACATGACTGTGCAGGCATACATACTGGTATATTATGAATGCTATATGTACTGTAGGCATTTTACTTTTAAATTTAATGCATATCTGTGCATGAACCCCCTTCAGTCTTTGGTATCTCTGTGTAGAACTCCATTGTGGGGGACCCCAGACCCCAGAGATGGCACTTTAGGTTTTTTCCAACTGTTTGCTATTACCAAAAAAAAAACATTGCCATGAAGGCTAACTTTGCACCTAGGTCATTGTGTACCTTTACAACTATATCTGAGGAATAAATTCCTAGAAGTAGAATTGCAGGAACAGATGGTACATGCATTTGAAATTTTCACGGATTTCGCCAAATCACCCTCCACAGGGGCTGTTTCAATTTACCCTTTCACCAGCAGTGTATCATGGCAACGCCTGCCTCTGTTTGAGCCAGACTGTCCTCTCTGTCTTCTGGGTGCCACGCTGTGGGCCTCAAAAGCCCCGCCTCTTTTGGCCTGCCTACCCATGTCTACGGACAGCCCCACACCAGGAAAAAGTTGCCAGGAGCCAGCGATCGACAGACGAATATTTACGGGGTACATTACATCTGCTGCTGCAGATTCAGCTCAGTCCTAGGAAATCAGCTGCTTTTCTGGCTTTGGGAACTTAAGATGTTCAGAGATAGACTTACGCCATGAAGAGAGGTAGCTGCATTTTAAGGTGTAAGAACAGCATCTTCTGAGTGCTGTGTGTCTGGTTCCAGAGAGGAAAGGTCACAGGGTGAGCTTATGGTCAGGAAACATGTGGCTAGGATGGAGAGTTGGGTTTTGTGTGCTTTTTTTTTATTGGAGTATAGTTGATTTACAGTGGTCTGTTAGTGTCAAGTGTACAGCAAAGTGAATCAGATATATATACATACACATACATATATATATACACATACACACACACACACACACACATACATATACATACATACATATATATATATAGGCTTCCCTGGTGGCTCAGCAGGGAAGAATCTGCCTGCCAATGAAGGAGACACAAGTGGTTGGGAAGATTTCCTGGAGAAGGAAATTGCAACCCACTCCAGTATTCTTGCCTGGAAAATCCCATGGACAGAGGAGCCTGGCAGGCAATGGGCCATGGGGTCGCAAAGAGTCGGACAACTTAGCAACTAAACAACAACAACAAAATATAAGTGTGTCCATTCTTTTTCAGATTCTTTTCTCATATAGGTTGTTACAGAACATTGGGTAGGGCTCCCTGTGCTGTACAGTAGGTCATTATTAGTTACCTCTTTCACGTGTAATAGTATGTATATGTTAATCTCAATCTCCTAATTTAGGGGATGGAGAGTTTAAGTCTGAGTTGAGGACAGGTGGCTGTAAGGTTACTGAGGTGAGAAGCCAGCTTGGCTGGGCTGTACCGGGTACAGATGCACCAGAGAGAGGAGTTTCACTCTGATATCATAGGAGGTAGGGAGCTGCTGGCAGTTTCTGAGCAAGAAGAAAGTCACCTTGTACCTATTCCTCAAAGCTTGCTGCGTCCTAGGTGGCCTGCTCATTGCTCTGTGAGAACGAGCCCCTCTGGATCTTGGATTCCCATCTGAGCAGGGGGCGAGCTCCAGGTCACTGCCCACCAGGCTATTCCTAGGACCAGCCACAGGGGAGCAATCCAGGCTGAGGGAGAAACTTGTCTTGGGGACAACCTGGCAGGAAGAAATGTGCCCTCCTGCTCCCTTGAGCGTGCTTTGATTTTTCTAAGTGTGAGATTTCTGAACTAATCCAGCCTTTTACCCTGTGTGTGTCATTGCAGGCTAGCTTCCTTTTACGAAATAGCCATTCCCGAACTGGAGTCTGCAATTAAGAAGAGGAGGCTTGAAGACAGCAAGTGAGGCGGGGACAAAACTGAGGGCTGTTGTGGGAGAGCCCCAGCCCACCCATCCTGGGCATCGGCACCCCCTTCTCTATGTCAAGGGTCAAGGGCCAGGGACGAGAGGCCCCGCAAATTCAGCTAGTGCTTCCCTCCCTACCTAGCAGCCTCCTGGCAGCAAGGAAGCCTTTCCCCCTCAGCTGTTGCTCCAGACTCTTATGAACCCTCTGGTTCCTGAGCCACCATCTGAGCTGACAGGTGGCCCTGGAACCAGCCAGCCTCTCAGAGCCTGTCGCCCTTTGCCAGCTGCTATCAGCAGCGAACTGAGGCTTTCTCAGCCCTCCAGGGATGGAGGGTGGGGTGGGGGGCACCTGCAAAGGCTGTGAAGAAGCTCCCCTGGCGCCTTTCTGCCTCTCAGATCTACTTTTCTTTCTCTCTGGCCTCCAAGGCTGCTAGGTGATCTGTGGCAGAGGCTCTCCCATTCCAAGAAGAAGCTACTGGAGATTCTCCACATCCTCCTGAATCAGACCTGCCTCCTCCCAGTCCTGGAAAACAGGTGGGCGTTTGGGATCCTCTGCCCACCCAGGCAGGAGAGCCCCCTCCCCAAGCCCCGCCGGGGCGCTGGCCTCATTGCACAGGGCTCCCTCCCCTGCCCCAGGGTTGCCCAGCAAAGATGGGAAACCGGGAAGAATGCCTCTTTCCTCGAGTGGCAGAGGGAGGCCGCAGAGGGGTGGGGCGGGTGGGGAAGGAGCCAAGCCTGTCTGCAGGGAGTGAGCTCATCCTCTTCTCTGTGTCCCGTTCCAGCTGTGACAACATTCAGGGCTTCATCGAAGACTTCCTTCAGATCTTCAGCTCCTTGCTGCAGGAGAAGAGGTGAGCTGGGAGTAGCAGCGGGAGGGCACCCGGTCCTCCCACCAGCCCCAGGAGAAGCCTTCCGTAATAGAGCCCCTGCCTTGTGCTCACCACGAGCTAAGCTTTTGGTGTTTGTGGTTGGGCAGCAGACACGGGGAGTGGCAAACCAGCCTGGTGTCCCCGCTACCCTAAGTCCCGCCCCCGCCTCATCACCCCTCTGACTCCCGCCCCCGCCTCCGCACCGCCTCTCTGACTCCCGCCCCCCTCCTGCCACACCACCCTTCTGACTCCCGCTCCCCCACACCCCGCGGCACCACACCTCTGACTCCCGCCCCCCTCCAGGTTCCTGCGGGACTACGATGCACTCTTCCCCGTGGCCGATGATGTCAGCCTTCTGGAGCAGGCCTCCTCCGCCCTGTATCCTTCCACCGCGGCCCCCGGGGTGGGCCCGGCTCTGGGTCCTGGGTCCTGGGTCCTGACCGGATTGGACCCAGAGATGTGGAAGGACCGTTTAGCCCCAGAACACGTGGGAGCCAGCTTTCCCTGTTTTGGGAGAAGACTGCTCTGATCCTCAGGGTACACATAGCCCTCCTTTCCCTGGTCTTTGCTGAGCGTCTGGGCCTGTGTGACCAAGAGGGACTCAGCCCTGCCCTCGGGGACCTCACGCAGGATGGGAGACAGATAAGTAAACAGGCAGCGAGAGTGTCACTCAGAGGCAGGGGAGTCAAGGGGAGGAGGGGGTGCCATACAGAAGCGAAACCCAAGTTGAGAGTAGCGCAAGGAATAGGAGATGGCCAGCCCTGAACTAAGTGTTCCCCGGGGCACAGTGTTGAGCCCACAGACGTTGTGTGCAGCCTGCAGGCGCTGAGGTGCAGGGGTCTGGTGGGGGCTGGGTTTGGCCGTGGCAGATGAGCCCTGGGGTGGCCCTTGCTGAGGAGTTTGGGGTGAGCCCTGCAGGTGCTGGGAGACCTGGAAGGATGTGAAGCGGAGGTTGACCTTGTCAGTCTCAGACTTCGGGTGGTGGGCGCTTGGGTTAGAAGCAGCCTGAGGGAGGGACTTGCCTGGTGGCCCAGTGGTTAAGACTCCGTGGTCCCAATGCAGGGGACCCAGGTTCGATCCCTGGTCAGGGAGCTAGATCCCACACACGGTAACTAAAGACCAAAGATCCCGAGTGCTGCAACTAAGACCTGGCAGAGCCTAATTAATTAATTTTTTTTTTTTTTTTTTAAGAAAGTAGAGTGAAAGAGTCTAGAGCAACTACCCAGCGTCTGACTTGGCAGCCCCCGGGGTACTGGAGAGGGACAAGGGGCCGGGAGGAATGGGCCTGCGGGCCATTTGGACAGCTGGGGTAGGTTGCTCAGTCCGGCCTCAGGGACACCCTCTGGGCCCCCAGCTTTTGCAGAAAGCCCACAACGGGTTGCACAGGATGCCTGGTGGCAGTGCCCCCGCCGGGCCCTCCTACTGGGGGGTCCTTGTCCCAGGACCCCCGACTGCCAGACCCTGGCCCTGCCCTTACGCAGAGCTGCTCTCTGCTGAGCGTGGGTACTGGGTTTTGAGGCTCGTGCGGCCATGGGCTGGCCCGTTTCCCCAGGCAGCCCAGGAGCCCGTGGTGCCCGTGGGGTGCAGCCCAGGCAGCCCCTAGCCTCAGCCATGCAGTGAGGGGTGGAGAGAGGGCTGTGAAGAGAGACTCCTTAACCCGTCCTCCCAGGGACGAGACACGGACCACCTACATCCTCCAGGCGGTGGAGAGTGCCTGGGAAGGGGTGGACCGGAAAAAAGCCACGGGTGCCAGAGACTCAGCCACAGCCGAGAACCCTAACGGGATCGGGGAGGAGGCAGAGGTGCTCAGCGGGCCGTCCTCACTCCCCCAGGAGGAGGAGGTGTGTGATGGATGGGACTGGCCAGGGCAGCGGGAGACCTCCCTTCTGTGTTCCTGCGAGGAAAAGGGTTTGTTTTGGGGTTGACAGCTTCTGAGCCGCCAGCCTGCTCCACGCTGCCCTTCGAGGGTTCTGAGCCGAGGGCGAGCTGGACGGCCTGTGAGGTAGGCAAGGCAAGGCGCTTAGCCGTCAGGTCCTCAGTTCCCCCCACAAGGTGAAGCACGGGAGCTTTTTCCACATGAGCTCTCCATCGGCGCGCACCTCTGAACAGGGGAAGCCGCGGAGCTGGTGCTGTCGCTCCGGACGTGGCCAGAGCCCAGCATCGCCACCTCTGTGATCCTCCTGATTGGCCGCTGACCCAGCGCTCTCTCCTGCGTGTCGGGAGGCAGCGTGACGTGGGGATTAAGATGACACAGTCTCTGGGGTCAGGCCGCTCAGGGGTGTACCCTGATTCTGCCACCTGCCAGCTCTGAGCCCTTAGGCATGTCCCTCACGTGAGCCCTGGTTCCTCCCCTGTAAAGGGGGGGTGGCAGGGTCCCTGTCTCCACGTGGGTGCTCAGAGCTGCCGCGAGGAGTGAGTGATCGGCCCCCGTGCCCCGCTGCCAGACGCTGCTGTCCTTCTGTTAGGCCCCAGGCCCCATGCCCACTGTCCCAGGCCCTTGGAGATTGGTGGTTCCCTCCCCACAACCTTTTCCCCATTTGGCTTCTTGCCTCAGACACAGAGGAGTTTTATTATTGTTTTTTTGATTTGTGAATTTCCTTAATTGAAAAGCTGAAAAAATTAACCCATTCCGAGCCAAAGGGGCACTTCTCCACATCAGCCAGCTCCAGCGGTTGCTGTTCCCCTCCGACCTCAGTCGTCAGGCTGTCAGAGGGGGAAAGGAGCTGGCTCCCAGAAGCCACGGCCGCTTGTGGACAGCCTCGTCCACACCAGGTTCTGGGTGCTGCACTTTTTGTGTATCGTCTCTTTGAACCATTTGAAAACAACCCCATGAAGTAGGTGTAGTCTGGGGGCTTTATGAGGAGGAAACTGAGGTTCAGAGAGGTTAAGTGCCCTGCCCAAGGTCACACAGCCAGAAGCAGCAGCTCAGCTGTTAAGCCGTAGCTCACCCTTCACACAGGAGGACATGGAGGCTCAGAGAGACTTAAGAGACTTGGCTAAGGTCCCTCAGCCAGGAGGGGCAGGGCTGGGACTCAGACCAGGTCGCCTGACTCCGAGACCAGTGCTGTTTGGGACTTGTCCCCGGCCCAGCCCAGGCATCCCCTCTGTCTCTTCCGCAGTGCCTGGGGGCGGCTGCAGCCCCGGGCCCCACTGTGTGCGGTGTGGAGCTGGACTCGCTCATCTCCCAAGTGAAGGACCTGCTGCCGGACCTCGGCGAGGGCTTCATCCTGGCCTGCCTGGAGCACTACAGCTACGACCCCGAGCAGGTGATCAACAACATCCTGGAAGGGCGGCTGGCCCCCGCCCTCGGCCAACTGGACCGCGGCCTGGACAGGTAGGAGCAGTGGGTGGGAGGAAGCTCGCGGTGCCCAGACTGCCCCGGGGTCCTCGTCAGGGCCCTTGCCATCTCCTCTGCCTCCCACTCCTCTTTCTCCTGTGTCCCGTACTCGGTACTTCCCCACAGTGGCAGTTCCCAGCCACGGAAGCTGACGTCCTCTTTGGGGAAACAGAAACCTCAGGCCCCCAGAGGTCCTCACATGCCCCCTGCAGCGCAGAGTGGGCACCGCTGGGCCTCCCTGCTCCACCTCCTGGGAGATGGGGTACGGGGGGCGACTGAGGGGTTACAGCCCTCTGAGCTCTGATGTTGCTGCCTGCCTGGTCACTGAGGGAGCACAGCCAAGCTTCTCACTTCCTTCATACCCATGCTTCTTTTCCTTTGTTTTTTGGGGCTTTTTTGACCGCAGCTTGTAGTATCTTGGTTCCCTGAGCAGGGATTGAACCAGGACCCTTGGCAGTGAGAGTGTGGAGTCCCAACCCTTTGACTATCAGGGAATTCCCCCACACCCACCCTTCCTGAGTTGGGCCCACTGCTTCCCTGAAGCCCCCAGGGGCAACAGGAATGAGTGTAAATGGATGTTTCTTCCATGAATAAATGTTGTTTGTTGAATGAATGAGTGAATAAAGCTAGCTCTGCCTTTGAACCAACTCCTCAGCCTCCATGTGCCCATTTTACAGTGAAGGCACCGAGGCAAAAAGAAAAAAAACCCAGCTCAAGTGACCTCTGTCTTGCAGGGCTGTCGGGAACACACCTGTGTGAGTGGCACGTGTGCAGGGTGGCCACCTTCCCAGGCCAGGGCAGGCTTGGGCAGGTTTTTAGCCTGTGTCCCAGGTGTGGCTGTTGCTGGGGAGTGGAGGCTCTGACGGACCGCATGTGGGAGCGGGAGCATCCCCCCGAAATGGATTTCTGTGCCACCCCCCAGACAGGTGAAGCCAGACCCGACGCCCCTGCTGACGTCTCGTCACAACGTCTTCCAGAATGACGAGTTTGATGTGTTCAGCAGGGACTCGGTGGACCTGAGCCGGGTGCACAAGGGCAGGAGGTGAGTCCGGTGGGCCGTGGGGCCCCAAAAACCCCAACTCTGCAAGTGCAGAGAGGACGAGAGAAACCCAGGGCCATCATCTTGATGGAAGTGATCACAGAGCTTCCGCCTGGGGCTCCCCCATACCCCAGATAAGTATGCTCCCTGCAGCCGGGCTCCGGGCCTCTAACAGTCTGGCTTTAGGCTCCAACCCTGTGCGCAGAGTTAGTGAGTCCTCCTTGACAGCAAAAGGCCAGCAGGGCCAAACCAGCCCCTCTTCCCTTGTCCCATGTTAGGAGGAGTCCCCGGGTGGGAGAGCTGGTGAGTGCTCCTCAGCGGTGCTCCCTGACTGGCGCCTCTCCACCCAGGGACACAACGGGAGAACGAAGGCCTCTGCCCAAATGAGTATATTACATTTGAAGGCCTTTCTACTTATTTTTGCTCTATGTCTTTCGTACTTTTTTGGCATTGAAAAGTCCATTCATGATTTATTCATTTATTCAACAAATATTTGCCTGGTGCTTCTAGGCCCTGGATTTATGAGGTGCTGGGGACATGGTGGGGGGTGGAACAGACACAGCCCCTGCCCACGTGGCGTTTGTACTGATCAGCTTGGCAAACAAGCCCCGTGAACTCACAGATGAAACAGATTCTCCAAGGTGGAGGCGCGCAGACTCCCAAGCCTCTAGTTGGGGCTTTAGTTCAGGCAGAAAGGCTTCTCGGAGACAATGCCTTGGGGCGGACGGTGGAAGGACGAGGGAGGGTCAGTTGTGCAGAGCGGGCAGGAGAAGCTTTCCAGGCGGACCGAACAGCAGGGGCGGTGGCCCCAAGGCCATGGGGAGCATGGCAAGGGTCCCCTTCACCAGTACAGTGTATGTTCTGGAAGGATCCCCTGGCTTTGGATTCGGGACCCCTTGGAGGGACTGAGAGTCAGCAGCCCCATGGCATGGTGGCAGGATCAGATGCTGACAGCCCGGTGCCAGCCCTGCAGTGTTAATGGAACCATTTCATGGAATCTACAAAGTTGGGGGCCACTGGGCAAGTCCAGTGCGCCTTCTCGCTTATCACGTAGATGGAGGCAGTGAGGGGCAGAGAGGGGAGAGGGCCCTGTCCAATTCTTGGGACAGGAGCCCCAGTGCTAGAAGCACAAGCTGTTCCCTGCTCCCAGGACCGTCCAGCGCTGGTAGAGTGGCTGTCTGAGGGCTCAGGGACCTGGCACAGAGCAACTCTAAAGCCATCTGGCTGGCTGGACAGGAAGCTATTGCAAACTGCTTAGTCACGCACGTTGCGACATCCCCAGATCCAGGGCTGGCCATGTTGTCCCGCCTCAGTGGCCGCCCTTCCAGGCCCTGCTGCAGGAGAGGGGCACGTGGCGAGGGCTGTCGAGGCAGAAACCGCGGCAGACGTTTCCTGGCCTCGTGCTGGGCAGCCCAGGGGTTGGGGTTTACAGAGAGGCAGGGGCTCTGTTCATATGCGCATTATTTATTTATCCACTCAGCAAATATTTATTAAGTGATTGACTATGGCCAGATCCTGTGCTCGACACACTGGGAGACACGGGGAACGGGGCACCCAGGCCTCGCCCTCCCACGGGGAACGGGGCACCCAGGCCTCGCCCTCCCATGGCACAGAGACGTTGGGAATGACTTAGACCATCAATCAAGATGCGACAGAGTGCAGAGGTGCTGGGAGGTGCACGTACAGGCCTCAGTGGGGTCACCCGTCCTGATGTGGGCAGGGCGGGGAGCTTAGGGCCTAGGCCCTGTCTTCACAGAACACGTGAGAAATCAAGCAGCACAAGGCAGATCACCCTCAAGTTAAAACGTATGTGCTTCGTTAAACCAGATACTTGAGCCCTAAATGGCTCAAGAAATGAGGAACTCTGTCCCTGTGTGGGACAGGCGGGCGCAGGGTAGGGCAGTTGAGCACGGTTGACCTGTGGTGCAGGCACGTCTTCAAGGCTGCATCTTGCTTTCTCGTGGCCCCTGGGTGGCCGCAGTGTGACGTCCAGAAATGACCAGGCCACCAGGAAGTCAGGGTCAAGTCTTTCTGCACCTCTCTTAGAGACCAGGAGACCTTTCCCAGCGGCCCCCCAAGCCTCCTCACGTCTCACTGGGGATCTGGGCTCCAGCGCTCCTGGAGAAGAGGGGAGAGGAAGGGCCTGAGCAAAACGAGGAGCTGCTAGGAATGGGGGTGAGGTGAGGGGCTTGTTAGGTCGGCGCTAAGCACACGTGCTGCAGGTGTATCGTAGCTAGGGAAGGAGGCGGTGAGGGTAACGCGGGGTCCCCTGACTCCTTTCCACAGTGGTGCCCCAGAATATAAGGCATTCTCTTTCAGATTAGTTCTGTTGCCAAAAATGCTTAGGCACCCTGTGTGCCTCACTGGAGAGTCACAGAGCACCTTAGCCCATTAAAGGCTCTGACAAGTCCTGTAGTCAGAAGGACTGGATTTCCTTTGTGAAGCTCAGCAGGTGCCAGGTCCACTTCTGGGCATCATCTGATTTCATCCTTGCATCATCCCTGGAGGCAAGATCAAGTCTCAGCAAGGATAAGGGGCCGGCCTGTGATCACACCGCTCAGGAAATAGCCGAGCAGACTTGAGTCAGGAGACCTATATTCTGGCCCCGACTATGCTGGTGGAAGCTGTGTGACCTTGGGAGGGTTACTTGGCCTCTCTGGATTCCCTGATTCCTCACCTGGAATATGAGGGCTTTACTGTCTCTGCAGACCCTTTAGAAATTCAAAGGAGAGTGTCACCCCTCTAAGGGCCAATTTGAGGGCCAATCTTGAAGGACAGGCTGGAGGAGGTGAGGAGGAGAAAGGTGGTTGAGCCTCAGGGGAGCCCGCATGTACCTGGACTTGAGGGAGGCAGAGGACGCGCCCTGCTCCAGACAGGCTCTGGCGCTCCCGCGTCTTGGCTGACCTGGCCCTCGGGTGTGTCTGCTCCTGGCTGCTTTTGCCCCTTTCTTTCTTTCTTTCCTTCTCTGGCTTCATATGAGGTCATGGGCCCAGAGCCTTCCTGGACGAGGTACCCTGTCCTTACCTGTGTCCTCTCCTAGGACCCAGCTGAGGCAGGGGCACTTTGCCAGCCTTCTCTGTGGTCCTACCGGGGAGCCACATAACCAGAGGCCACGCAGTGTGAAAGAACCTCCCTCTGTCCGCACTGGGGACCGGGTGGACCAGGGGCCGTGGGATGGGGCAGAGAGAATGTGACAGTGCTCATTCATCCTGGGTCCCCTGGCCCAGCGCGGGGCCCGGCACCTGGCAGGACCTCAGGAAGCCTCTGTTGATTGAATGGGTGCGCTTTCACCTGAAAGCTCCACCTGAACGAGCTTGGCCCCTTCACTTCCTCTCTGCCTCTCTCCTCTCCACCCCTCAGCTTGGCAGAGAGAGTGCCTGCTAAGGGCCGAGGCCACGGTCACAGGCTCCCTCTTCTGGCATGAGGTGACAGATTCCTGTGGCCCGAGATGGTTCCCTGGTCCAGACCAAACATCTCCACATCACGGAGCTTCCAAGACTCCTTCTCCAGCGCCTCCCCCGACCCCCTGACTCAGCCCCCTGCACCCCCATCCATTTCTACTTTCCTTGTGTTTCCAGAACGTATGTGCCTTCATCTAGCACACTTCTGCTCTTTGCCACTAGACTGAGTTCCATGAGGGCAAATCCAGATCTTAACTCTTCTGAATCTCTCCCCAGCCCAGCTCATAGTAACCCCTTATTAAAAACTGTTGAAGGGGGCCTTCCCTGGTGGTCCAGTGGCTAAGACTCTGTGCTCCCAATGCAGGGGGCCTGGGTTCGATCCTTGGTCAGAGAACTAGATACCACATGTTGCAACTAAGACCCAGCGCAACCAAATAAAAACAGAAAACTAAAAAAAAGTTGAAGGAAGCAGGTCCTAACCCACCGTGCTGGCGACCCCAGTTCTGATCTGCCCCAGGCTCCCAGGCCAGACACAGCCCGCCAGACTCAGGCGCCTGGCCCTCCCTGCACTAAAAGCCTGTTAATAGAAGATTTTTATGGACGCTGCGGGCTTTGTGCCTCTTCTTTTTTTTTCCCCCTACCCCTGATACATTCCAGAGGCCCGGTTTCACAGCTAAGCTGGATTTTCTTGCCTGGCACCTCATGTTGACTTTCCCCTGCAGGGCTAGAAACTACACTGCACAGGCCTGTGTGTCCGACAAACCAGGTTCTTCTACAGATTTGCAAAGCCTCGAGTCCAGAGTCCCGAGTCCCCGCGGCTGTGCTGCAGCTCGCTGTGTTCCCAAACATGTTCCTCCCCGCCCCCGACTGGCCTCCCCTGTGACAGGACGGGAGTCAAACTTCCAGACTTTTCTCGCCGTGCCATCTGACATGGGAGATTGAACCGCAGGCCAGACAGGGTCCCTGGGCTGAAAAGCGGGGTGAGAGGGAGGGGCTGGGGCTCCCCAAGCTGATTATGAAAGCCACCCGTGGGTTTGCTGTTTCTTCAGGTTTTGTTCCTTTGAAATGATTCCGGTGACCCCAGGCCCCTCCTCAGAGCAGCCCAGGTTGGGGGTGGGGCCCTACCAGCCCTCTGTCTCTATTCCTGGGCATAGATAAGGACGTCCTCGCAGGAGAGGACAGGTCTGGTCTGCTCTCTGCTTTTCACACAGATGAGATCACACTGTGTGTTTCTCTGCGCTTGCTTTTTTCCCCTGGAGGATGTCTTAGAATTCTGTCTCCATCAGCACAAATTGTCGCTCTTGAGAACTGCCACCCAGCGTCATGTGGCCCCTGTCCTTGGGCCATGATGGACATGAGTTGCTCTCGTTTTTCATTGTTACACACAGTGCTGAAAAGAAAATCCCCAATTAGACCTCTCTGCGCCGGGGGCCGACGTTTCTCCAGGGTGGACGCCTGGAAGGGGAGTCTCCCGGCTGAAAGGGGGGGACAGGTGTTACACTCTAACAGCTGCTCCTTGGGGAGGGGGGCCTCGGAAGTGGCTGGACGGTGAGCCCCCCGCCCCCCGCCGGTGCTTGATCTCAGTATGCGGCGGCCAGAGGCGGGAGAAGTGAGCGGTGGTCTGCCTGGACCCTCGCGCTACGGCCCCCTCCCGCTGCCCTCGAAGCCTGATGGTTTTCCTTCGTGTCTCCCCGCTGTTCCCTCTCGACGTCAGGAAGGAAGAGAGCGCGCGGAGCCTGCTGAACGACAAGCGGGAGGTGCAGGCGCAGCGGCAGCGCTATGAGCAGTACAGCGTGGTGGTGGAGGAGGTGGGCGGGGCTGGCGAGGGGAGGGGCGGGGCGGGGCGGGCGTGGGGTAGGCGTCCCGGCCGCCAGCCCGGGCCCCGCGGACCCACGCTTCGGCCGTCGCAGGTGCCGCTGCAGCCCGGGGAGGGCTCGCCCTACCGCGGGGACGACTACGAGGATGAGTACGACGACACATACGATGGCAACCAGGTGGGCGCCAACGATGCTGACTCGGATGACGAGCTCATCAGCCGCAGGTGAGGCTGTCGACGTCGGGGGTGTGGGCGGCCCTCCCCCAGCCTCTGGTTTATACAGATCTCGCGAGCAAGTCAGTGACCAAACCGGGGCCTGAACCCCAGCCTCCCTACTCCTGGTCCAGTGCTCCCTCCAGCCCCTAGCCAGCCCCCTGGCCGGTTGGTCCAGCCCACCCTGAGTGAGGAGCCATCAACTGGGTCTCGTGCAGTTTTCCATTTTTCTTCTTAACTGCAGAAAACTTTCCCCAGTGGGATCTTAGGGAGGTTCCCCAGTTCCCCCAGTAAAGGCAGTGCCGCCCTGACAAGAGAGGACTGGAGACCACCCCTGCCCCAGGACTCAGCTCAGCCTCCCCGAAGCCCACACCTCAGACCTTGGTACCCACACAGAGTCCAAGGGCGGGAGCAAAGCTGACTTCAAAGGCGCTTTGGTTTCCAGTCCTGGTGGGCCCTCTCAGCAGGACCCCCTCCTCCCTTGGAGGCTCCACTCTCCAGGTTTAATCTAGTCTTTGATCTCCCTTTCTGTCTCAACCCTCAGGCCCTTCACCATCCCTCAGGTGCTGAGAACCAGAGTGCCCGGTGAAGGGCAGGAGGACGAGGAGGAAGAGGAGGAGGAGGCTACAGTTGAAGCCCCCAAGGTACCTGGTTGACAACTAGCAGGTGGAGGGGAGGGTACAGTTCTGAGGGGTGAGCCAGGGGCTGCACCCCACTTCCCAGAGCCTGGCCCTGAGGCATCCTCAGCATCACTGCCCGGAAAGGGGGTCCCTTTGAGCCCAGGATGTCTGCTTGAAGAGCTGTCGGCTTAGAAGCCTCTTCCGAGGCCCCTCAAGGGCCCAGGGGAAGGATCAGAGGCTAGGCCTTTGAGCTGCTGGGTTCATTAGGCCCAGGAACCTGGGGGCCAGCCTCCATGCCCAGATTGGCAGTTCTTGACATCAGAGAGGCGTTAGAGCCCAAGGTCATCTGTGATGATGGGTTTGAACATTTTCTATTTTTTAGCCACTAAACTTTTTCTTCTACTGAAATCTTAATGCCTCATGAAAAACAGATGAGAGCCACACTGCTCGGGGTGAGCAGGGCTGCAGCCTGGAGGCCTGGATCCTTCCCTCCCCAACCCCGCCACAGCGTCCTCCCACCAGGGTGACAGGTTCAGTTGTGTCCGGGGCCGGGCCGCCAACGTCAGTGAGTGGCAGGGCCTGATGGGCACTGAGGCCTGGGCCAGCAGGCACCCCTGCCCGGGGGCTCCTCGGCAGGGCGGAGGCCTGGACCTTCCAGAGCATTCCCTCCTTCCAGGCAAGGGGTCAGCCCAGGTTTTTATGTCAAATCCTGCCGTTTCCACAGATTACTGATTCCCCTTGTTGTGTTGTGTTTTTGACACAGCCCAGGCCTCCACAGTCTGTCTGTGGTCCTTGGGTCCCGGTCTCCCCCAGCCTTGGTGCCAGCGAGGGGAAGCGCCAGTGTCCGGGCGGCTCTGCTGGGTTCCAGGCTCCCTGTGGTCTCTAGAGGTCCCACTCCTGGCCTACCCCTTCAGTCCCCCTTGTCATCATCCGGCTCCGGCTGTGACCACCTGTCAGCCACCTCTGCCGCGAATGGGCACAAGGAAGGCCAAGGGTCAGAGGAGGGGGCTTCAGGTGGAGACCTTGGACCAGAACAACCAGCCGGGTTCTGGGGCATTGCCCTGCTGCGCTGTGGCTGCCCCCCGGCTCCTGGCATGGGGGGCATCTCCAAGATGGGGCTAGATATAGCCCAGCTTCGGGAAAGGGGGCAGCTCGTGATCTTTTCTCCCTTCTTCTCCACAGCCCGACCACTTTGTGCAGGACCCTGCGGTGCTGCGAGAGAAAGCGGAAGCCAGACGCATGGCCTTCCTGGCCAGGAAGGGGTGAGCGCTTACGGCGCCATTATCGGTGGGCAGGGGAAGCCCCAGCCCACCACCCAGGAAGCCCACACACACCCCCCCAAGTGCTTTACATGTGTTAACATGTTGCTCTGGCAACAGATCTAGGAAGTAGCTAGTCTTGTCATTGTCCTTATTTTATAGATGAAGGAACTGAGGCCCAGACGTGTTAAGTAATCTGCCAAAGGTCACACAGCCAGTGGGTGGCAGACTCCATTTCTCCTCCGACCTCAAGCTGGCACGGGGGTGTCTTGGCCCAAGCTTGGTGTCTGCTCCTGGGGATCTCGGAGGAAGGCAGCGGGCTCTTCCCCTTCTGGTCAGGGCCACCTCCTTTGGCTGATGGATTCTTCTGGGGGTGGGTTGTTCCTCCCTCAGGTACCGGCAGGACAGCTCCACAGCGGTGGCCGGCAGCCCCCGGGGCCACGGGCAGAGCCGAGAGACCATGCAGGAACGCAGGAAGAAGGAAGCCAGCAAGGCCACCCGAGCCAACCACAACCGGAGGACCATGGCCGACCGCAAGAGAAGCAAAGGCATGATTCCATCGTGAGACCGCTGCGCCGGGACCAGCGGGAGGTCCGGGCCTCCTCGCCAGTCGGCCCCCTGCCAGGGCCCCAAGTTCAAGTCTACCCCTCGACAGCCTCAGCTTCGCAGCCCCTGAGAAGGCCACCTCATTCGTCATCCACCAGCCAGCCGTGAGCGCCTTCCTGCAGAACACACAGTGCCTTAGCCCGCGGCCGAAGAACCACGAGGCCAGCGAGCAGGCGAAGGGACGGGAACGGAGCCCCAGGGCCAGCCTCCCAAACCTTGTGCAGCCAGACACCACCTCGCTTTCTCCCGGACAGTGGGAAGCTTGTATATTCACAAACAGAAAACAAAAAAGGCCCTCGAATAAAATTTTTGACCCTTTCAAGAAAGGATCCGTGCCCGGCCTGTGACCTCTTCCCCTCCCCGTCCCTAGCCCCCACCCAGCCCCGCCGTCCTAGTCCAGCGATGGCCACCATCAGGAGAGGAAGAGGGCAGGACGGTGCTCTGTCCATCAGCCTTTCGTGCTTGCCTCCCACTTTAAGCCCTCCTGATCTTGCTCTACCTCGCTGTGTGGCCGGAGACCATCACCCCGCTCTCTGAGCCTCCACTCCCTGCCTGTGGAAGGAGGGGCCAGTGTGAGGCCCTGCTGTCCAGCCCCTACCGTGAGCTCACGCAGCCCCCACAGCCGCCACCCTAGGGAGTGGGCAGGTACAATTTCCAGTCCCATAGTGCCAGGGAGGGCGGCCAGGCACTGAGACCTAAAGGTGGCTGCCCAGGCCACAGCTGGGAGGTGGGCGACCAGGGATTGGACACGCAGGCTGAGCCCTGGCCTTCACAGGGTCCTTGGTCCCAACAGGGGTGTTTTCTCCATCTCACAGCTGCCCAAGGATGGCCGGCCAGTGGCCACACCAGAGCCAGAACTCAGTGGCTCTTGGTCACACATACATTCCATTAAATCTTCCGAAATCAAGGGATCACAGACAGGAAGAAACAAGTGATAATGCCACTACCGGGCCCTGTTGCATTGACGCAAGTGGGCCTCAGGCCTTGTTCCTCAAAAGCCCCCTCCCAGCCAGGGCCAACCAGCTCCCAGCATGGCCGTGGCTGCCAGACTTCCCAATTCCTGGGCCGCCCAGAACGTGGCCGATCGGTGACGGATCAGCGGCGGGGCATTTGCTGGGCTGAGCCCCCGCATTTGGCCTGGCCCGGAGTCCGTCGGCGGAAGCCAGGGCCCCTGCCCAGCTGGACCTTGACAAATCACCCCAGATGCTGGTGCCATTTATTTGCACATGGTTGGGATGAGTGTCTGAAGCAGTGAGGCAGACAGGCACTCGACGCATTGGTTTTGTTAGGCCGGCCCACACAAGTGGAAATCAATAGCAATTCCTCTGTGGCACCAGTTCTCTCAGCGTGTTTGAGATGCAGAGCAGATACGGGGGTGGGGGTGTGCTCCCCTCGAAATGTCAAGTTAGCTGAGATCAGGCCCCGGGTCAGCCGTCCTGACAGGCAGTGGGAAGACTCTGTTTCCTCCTGGAGGCATTTCCCAGGGACCCAGATCAGGGTCAGGCCCATTTTTTTCTCTCTTTCTTTCTCTCAACTGCTCAAGCCCATCTCTTGGCCCTGGAGTGAAGTGAGGTGGGGCGGGGGGCTCCCTGGCCATACCTGCCTCACTGTTTACACAAACCCTCACACCTGCACGTGATCATCTCCTCCTGACCACCTGGAGTTCCGGCTTCACGTTGGCATCCTGGTGTAAAGGACATGAGAAGACAGATCACTTTTGAAATTTTCCAGAATGAAGTTCCAGGTCCAACTTTGTCTCCCTGGAGGCATCACTTCATGGTGATTTTCCATTTCAGACCACGAGGGCCCCCTTTCAGGGGTGCTTCGAAAGAAAACCACTCAGGGGTCACCAGATGGAGAAGGAAATGGCAACCCACTCCAGTATTCTTGCCTGGAAAAGTCCATGGACAGAGGAGCCTGGCTGGCTGCAGTCCATGGGGTTACATGACTGAGCATGTGTGCATGAGGGTGGAGGGTGATGGGTTGGTAGCAATAAACTGGTAGAACTAAAAAAAAAAAAAAAGAAAACCACTCCCCAGAATAGTGCTGGTAGGCATACCCCTTCACCTCTTGGGGACTCAGTTTTCCTATCTATAAAGTGGGTACATTGGACCAGATGAATGGTTTCCATTTGGTGCCAATTAGATCCTCCGAGAAAGCCCCAGGGTGTAAGATGGGCAGCGTTATAAATGAAGTGGGGTCTGGAACCCTGCCCACCGGCTCAATGGCTCTGCCACCCCCATGACTGCTCCTAAGCAGGAATCTTGTAAGTGCCCTCTCTGTACCCTGGCAGAGAACCCCACTATCAGAGGCATCTCCCAGGAAGCTTTTAAGATCTTGCACCTCCAAAAGGACTGAAGACCAGAGTGTCTTTGTTTCTAGTCCACGAAGGGCAGTGATGGTGGACGTGTTAGTTTGAACAAGTACACCTGTGCTTCTGTGAGGTGGGTGGGCAGAGCCTGTCATTGTGAGTAAAAAGCGGGGGGGCTCAAGAGTCCTAGTAACTTGCCCAGAGCCCATGTTAAGACAACAGTAGAGCTTGAACGCAGATCCTATCTGAGTGGCCCCCTGAGACGTCCAGGCACAGGCTGGAAGAGTTAAATGCTTGGCAAGAACCCGCCTGTCCCGGCCACACCAGAAGCTTGGGTTAAATAACACAGGGAGAGAACAAACAAAAGTTAAGCCCACCAAAAATGCAGGGGGCTCTTGCATAGCCCTTAAACATGATGTCAATGAACACTTAGCAGCAACATGAGAAACCAAAAATGCAAGAATTTTTTTTTTTAAGAATAAATTTAAGGGACTTGCCTGGCAGTCCAATGGTTAAGACCATGTTTCCAGTACAGAGGGCGGGTGTTTAATCCCTCGTCGGGGAACTAAGAGCCCACATGCCAAGCAGCAAGGCCAAGTAAAATTTAAAAAAAAAATTGAAAGCAGACTACATGATAATACACTGTGATTGTGAAAATGTTAGAAAAAAGGTTTTGTTTTGTTTTTGTTTTTTTTCATTTTTCCAAGTCTGGAAGGGAATATACATAATGAGAAATGATGATAAGAGCATGGATGATGGTGGTGGTGAAACCACAATTATTCATTATTAGAATAAAAAGCGCTTACTGTGCACTTGCCTTGGCCAGAGTTTCTGCTTGGCTCATTTTTGCTTAATCCTCACCCTATAGGTATAGATGAGGAGACTGAGGAACCCAGCGGGTAGGTGGCCTGCCTGAAGCCACACGTTTAGCAAATGACCAAGAGAGGCTTTGGTCTCAGAAGTGTCCCCTAAAGCCGACTCTTAACCCTGAAGTCTCCTGCCATCCCTCTTCCCCCTACCCCCGAATGCTTGTACTACCTTTCTTACAAAGTAAAAAAAAAATACAAGTCCAACAGCTATAGAACAAGAGGACAGGAAATGCCATTTCCTCAGGCCAGGCTGACAGGACCCCGATCGATCGCGCGTGTGTTGGACCGTTTGCCACTGTGTCCCCAGAGCTCAGGCGCTCTGTTCCATTTCTTCACTTTCTCTTTTTCTATTTTCAAATTCATGTATCCTTTCAACTCTGTGTGTCCAGCCTTGCCATTCAGCCTACTGAATGGTTCTTCGTTTTTGCACTGAGACTCTTTCCAGGGGAAGTGAGGGAAAGGCTGGAGGCTAAGATGGGAATGCAGAGGCTGGGGGGCATGGAGGCCCTGGAGGGGGCCAAGAGGCAGGAAAGTCAAGGATCAGGGTGAAAGTGGGAGGGGACAGGGGCGAGGGAATGCCAGGTCAGGCTGCAGCCTCGAGGTCAAGCAGGCTAAGGGAGTGGGGCTCAATGCCCAGCTTTGCCAGGAAGTGATGGAGAAATAGCCAATGGGAAGCATGGGACATGAGGAAGAAGAGGCAGGAGAGTAGAAAGAAAGTGAAGTCGCTCAGTCGTGTTGGACTTTGCGACCCCATGGACTGGAGCCTACCAGGCTCCTCCGTCCATGGGATTTTTCAGACAAGAGTACTGGAGTGAGTTGCCATTTCCTTCTCCAGGAGATCTTCCTGACCCAAGGATTGAACCCGAGTCTCCCACATTGTAGGCAGACACTTTACCGTCTGAGCCACCAGGTAGGCAGGAGAGTGAGCCCATGTAAAAGGCACTTGAGGGACCTTCATCATGGTCCTGTGGCTAAGATTCCTCACTCCCAATGCCAGGGGCCTGGGTTCAATCCCTGGTTGGGGAATCTAGATCCCATATACCGCAACTAAGAGCTCACATGCTACAACTAAAGATCCCATGAACAGCAACTAAGACCTGCACAGCCAAAGAAATAAATATTAAAAAAAAATTTTTTTTTAAAGGAATGACATCAAAGAGAAGGAAGTGAGGGCTCAGCGGTGAGGAAGGCGTATTAGCACTTAGAGCGTGTTTATGGGGTCTTTAGAAGGAGCCAGGGCGGCTGGTCCTCAGGGAGGGGAAGCGGGGAGCCAGGACCCCCCTGGAGCTCTCAGAGCAGCCCAGTAGAACCAGGGGCAACCTGGCACCAACTCTAATCTAGTTCTCCGTGCTGGGACAGCAGGGAGGGGCCTTGGCTGTGGTCAGAAGCTCTTGCAATTCCACTGGCTGAACCAAGGTAAAAAAATCTGTCTAAAATTTACCATCTCCAGCCCTACGTGTGTGTGTGTGTGTGTGTGTGAGAGAGAGAGAGAGAGAGAGAGAGAGAGAGAGGGAGAGAGATGGGGGCTGGGGACATCTTTAAATGAGCGTTAAATTCCAACTTCACATCGTAAGAGAAATTCTCTTCCAGCAGTCGATAATCATCAACAGAATTTTACACAGACTGGCAGAACTCAGGGAGCCTTAAAGGGCGCAGAGTCCAGAGTTTTTCAACCTATTTAAAACCCCCAACTCGCCCCAATCTCAGGCCCCTGGGATTTCAGATTCCAGCGCCTCCCCTGGGGATGGGGAGGTGTACCCTGTTCAAGAATTTACTAGGCTTCCATGGGTCTTTCCCAGCCCTGGAGGTGGTATGGAGCTTTCTTTCACTCGACTTGGTCTGAATTATAAAAACAAGAGGTTCTTAATTCTAGCTCTCCAAAGATGAAATTGTGACAGAATATGCTTTTTCTGGCGGCATGATCCCACCCTCCGCCACCTGACATGTCCCTTAAGTGCTCTGCCATCCCAAGGGGTAATTGTGGTTTTCTCCTCTTTAAAGTGGTTTTCATAGAAGAGCCTGGCAGAAAAAGAGCCTCCAATGGGACGAGCACCCACCATTCCTGTGCACTTAGGAATTTTATTTACAGAGATCACATGCAGGCGCCCACCCTGTCTCCCATCTGGTCTACTCAGCGTTCTTTCACATAGACACCCCCAGGCCTTATTTGTCCACCCTTTTTATTGTTACTTTGCTCATACAGGTGGCCAGAGGTGATGAAAAAAGGCACTGGATGAAGAAGCAGGAGGCTGAGGCCCAGGCCCTAGCTTTCAATAAGCTGTGTGACCTTAGGTCAGTCACTCTCTGGGCTTCTATTTCTTTTTGCGCAGAATGGGGATGATCATCCTCCAAGCCCTCTTACCTCGTGGGGGCCAGTAACTGGAGGGGTCAGATTGGATCATGATTGGGGGACACTCAGAGCAGTGAACCTCGTTCAGCTGAGAGAAAAAAACTGTCATGGGCAGCCCTTCACTCTGCATTTGGGGCAGTTTCCTCCTCTGCTTTCTCTCTCTCTCTCTTTTTTAATTGCCTCATTGGTGGGATCTTAGTTCCCTTACCAGGGATTGAACCTGTGCCCTTTGCACTAGGAGCATAGAGTTTTAACCACTGGATGGCCAGAGGAGTCCCATCCTCTGCTCTCTTTTAATCACCCTGCCGGAAACCTCTTTGCCCAAATTACCTGTTATTTCTGGGTCAGGGCGCATTAGTCAACATGGACTTCTGGGGTGCCAGGGGCATGAATAGTTCCAGAGCTGCCAGCGTCTGCGTTTTTGCCAACAGTTCCCAGCAGAAGGACAGAAAATGAGGGGAAGGCTTTTGCCTTTGTGGGCAAGTTTTGTCATGAAACAGCCTCCCCCAGGCCCCTGCCTCTAGGGAGCCGGGGAACCATGGAGCTGAGACCCCTTTGGTGGGGAGTCTGATTAGAGAAGGGGAAGGCCACTGCCCGCTCCTGTGCCAGGCTCACCGGATCCACGTGCCAATGGGCGGAGCCCCGCCCCCAGGTCCCAGGAGAGGAGTGACATCGTGAGGACCAGTGGGTGACCTGCTAAAGGGAAGGCATGTGCTTGTCCCACCTGGAAAACCAGACTCCCCCGCCCAGGAGGGGTCCGCACACAAAAGCACTGGTCCCCCCACCCCCGAAGCTGTAAACTCAGAGTAGCAGCAAGGGCAAGGCCAGAACGTCCCACCAGGGATCAGGGGCCTCTGAATGGCCAGCAGCCTATATTGCTTTTGCCATTCAGAGAAGGAGCCAGGCTCTGGGATCAGGACGCAGCTGGCCTCAGCCACTCCCCGACCCTGTGACTCTGAGCAAGGTGGCCTTTCCTCTCTAAGCCAGAGCTGTCTTGTCTGTAGATCGGAGATGTTGGCAGGATGGCTGGCATAAGGTGTGTAAAGTCCTGGCCTGCTGTGAGGTGGCCAGCGACCTAGCAGAGCCCTGCTCACAGGGCCCCAGGCGAGGGGTGATGGGTGCCTCCCGCCAGTGCTCCAGGGCAGTCCTCCCAGAAGTCCTGCCAGGGCTCAGGATGGCCTGGACACACAGGAGCAGAGGGAGAGGAGATAGGCACAAGCCAGCCTATAGGTGTGTGCTGGGTGCCCTGGGCGCCCCGCTCAGCCTTGCTGGACGTTAACTACCTCACTGAATCCTTGAAACAAAGCCAGGTGGTACGTGTTATTATAAGCCTCATTTAGCAAGGTAGTCACTTGCTCATGGCTGAGTCAGGATTCAAACCCAGATATGCCAGCCTCCAAAGTCCATAGTTGCAGCCCCTTGGTTTTCCCACCTCAGTATAGCTTGGCGCTTAAACCAGCCGCCACAATACTCCACATGTGATTGGCTCAGCATGAAAAAGAAAACCTATCACCTCCCTCATTCTACACTCCATACTTCTGTTGATACAACCCCTCTAGTCAAGTCATTGCATTGACAGAGGGGCTGGAGAACAGAAAGGAGAGTAGCAAGTCAGACAGGACATATTTTGCAAATTTCCACTCTGCCACAGTCTTCTAGCAGAAGGAAAGGATACCCATTGGAGGTTGCAGTTTGAAGGATGGGTTTCATTAGGAAAGCTTAGCGAACCAAAAAGATAAGGCATCCCACAGAATTGCAGCTCTAGGGCGGGAAGCGGCTTCTCTGTTGGAAGGCCTACAGGGGAGGGAGACAGAAGTCTGCTAAGTCGTCAGGAAGGAAGGAAGGTGGTCGGAAGCAGACAGGACTGTGTTACATGGAGAAAGGTGTGGGGAGGAGATAAGGTCTGTCTCAGGAAGGCACGAGGCAGCTGGGGTTTGCAACAGTGTTAAAGACGCCAGGAACAAGACAAGGGGGACAGAAGGGAACAGGAGAAAGTGCCGACCTCCGAGGGATGCAAAGGAGGTAGGGAACACCTCCTTTTAAAGCAGCTGAGACAGCAGTGCTGTGGGGGGAGGGGGTCACTTGGACGATTCAGCTGTACACTCGTGCCCAAAGCTCTCAGCCTGCATTTTGTGGATTGAATATGCTAATTAGGCGCTGATCCCTGCAAACTGTGCCAGCTTCCCCCCCCACCCCATTAACTTCCTCATTAAAGCAATGTAACAAAACTTCCCCATAGACCTGTGCTAGGCACGGCACAAGCATCTTCTCACTTCTTTCCAAGCACCCCTAGGCATTATTATTATTATTAATATTGTCATCCCATTTTCCACATGAGGAAACTGAAGATCATAGTGGAGATGCAACTCGACCCAACCCTGCACTCCCGCCCCAACAAGGTCACCTAGCTGGAGGCGAGCAGAGCTGGCCTTTGTTTCTAGAATCTGTGTGTTTTTGTGGTTGTTGTGTTGTTATTGGTGGTTGCGCCGCATGGCTTGTGGGTTCTTAGCTCCCTGACCAGGGATTGAACTGTGACCCCTGTGGTGGAAGCATGGAGTCTAAACCACTGGCCCAGCTGAGACGTTCCCCCTTAATCCACGTTGGGAATTTTCGGTTGTTGTTGCTTTGAGAGGAGTTTTTTGTTGTTGTTCATAATGGATTTATTTTGGCATCAGTTTTTATCCTTGTTCATTTTTTGGCCATGCTGCATGGCCTGAAGGATCTTAGTTCCCCAGCCAAGGATTGTGTCCCCTGAAGTGGAAGCGTGGAGTCCTAACCATTGAACCACCAGGGAAGTCCCCCCATAATCTATGTTGAATCACAAGATGAGAGAGCCATGGGAACCCCCAGCAAGGGCCCCCTATTTAGAAGGTGAATAAAGTGAGATTTGAGGTAGCCTGGATCTGAAATTGTCAGGCTAGGGAATTTGATCTTATAGGTAGTGGGGAGCTCTTGATGGCGTGTGAGCGGAGGAGTGGACATGGCAGGCTTCTGAGGGTTCAGTGGAGAGGAAGAGTCCAGAGCAAGAGGGTGTGCAGGAGGCCTGAAGGGGGGACAAGCCTGGGGCAGCAGGAAGGCAGTCGGCACCCTTGTGCTGGGGAACTGTGGACGGCACGGCTCCGGGCCAGCACTCTCTGCATTCCGTCGCCGCCTTGTCCTTGATGCCGGCTGGAGCCTGCCCTTGGCTCCCAGTCTCTGCATAAATCCAAGCGTATCAGGCCAAGGCCCCAATGAGAAATGATTTGTACGCGGTGCAGAGTAGTGGATCTGAGCTCTGAGCCAAGCATCCTGTCTCTGAACCTCTGCTCCACTCTCACTAGCTGGTGTTAGCCTAGGAAAGACATTTGACCTCTCTCTGACCTCTCCCCATTTCCACCTGTAAAATGGGGTGGAGAGCAGTGCCCGCCTCGGATTGAGGATCCAGTGGTACAGGGTATGTTAATGGCCTGGTCCTGGGTGAATGCCTGGAGAAAGCAGCTCTGTGTGCGTGAGTGTGTGTGTGTGTGTGTGTGTGTGTGTGTGTGTGTGTGTGTGTGTGATATGTACTGCGTGAGCCACTGCCCGCCCCCAGTACAGAGTGTTCATCTTTTGCTCACACTCAAGAAGCTGCCATCGCCTCCATCTTGCCCGAGGAATTTGTATTCCCTCCAACACTACACGTGACTCAGACATTTTAAAATCATGAATTTCTGTCCCTTCCTCGGGAGACTTCAAACTCATCTGCAGGACAGTCCATGTGCCCTGTTGCTGGAAGGGCTGGCTGAGTTACCGGATGGAATCTCTTTCTTTGTAATTAACTTACGTTGCTCCCCACCCCCAGGTCATTACAAAACCAGTAACATGCTTGCCGTGGGTCACAGGAATAAGCAAAGAAAGAAAAACCACCAGAAAGAATCACCGTTAGGATTTTAGTTCTTCTTTCCAGCATTATTTTAGAAAAAGAAATATAAACATTGGTTTTCTTCAAAACTGAGATCATTCAACACAGGCTGTTCTCACTATTCTTTTCAGTTAATAAGACATTGTGAACATTTTTCCATGTCTCATTTGCATCCTTTAATGGGTAAAAGCATGCCTTGCTGTTGAGTCGCTCAGTTGTGTCTGAATCTTTGCGATCCCATTGACTGTAGCCCACCAGGCTTCTCTGTCCATGGACTTCTCCAGGCATACTGGAGTGGGGTGCCATTCCCTTCTCCAGTGGATCTTCCCAACCCAGGGATCGAACCAAGGTCTCCTGCATTGCAGGCTCACCGCCTGAGCCACCAGGGAAGCCCATTGACCCCAAAAGCACTCATCAGTAAACCTCCTGCACAGAGTCTGCATCCCAGGGAACCCCGCCTGTGATAGGCAACCTCTTGTGTCTACCAGGGACTAGACTAGAATGTTCTGAGAGCTGGGCCTTCCTTCTTTCTTTGAGCTGCCAGGACAAACTGGACTCCACCCAAAGCCGAAAAGTTTTGAGCCTTGGCCGGCAGCCCTGAAATGCCAGAAGTTTCCCGGGTAGCCCCGGCTGGGTTAATCAAGCAGACAGTTGGGTGAGAATTTACTATACAGTAATCTTCACTCCCCTGGACACCCCTCCAAGACGACAGCATCTCCAAAAAGAACAAGAATCATATAGCTGTCATTGTGAATAGCACGGTGGGTATTTTACAGATGAGGAAATCGGCTCAGAGAGGGTGAATAAACTGGTTGAGTTTGCACAGCCAGTGAGTGGTGGGGCTTGAATTCTACCCCAGGACTGTTAAAATATTTGTGCTCTTCATCCTTCACTAGAGCTATTCAATAGGAATAATGATGTCACCTTTCGGATCGTTGCGATTATTCAAATTAAATGACGTGAACCGCTAACACTTGGTACAATGCTTGGCTCATAGTAAATGGTTTATAAAGTACATCATTACTCAGAAAACTCCCCAGGAGCATCCCTTTCTTTGTAGTATAAAAACCAGGGACTTCCCTGGTGGTCCAGTGGTTAAGAATCTGCCTTCTAATGCAGGGAGTGAAGATTCAACCCCTGGTCAGGGAACTAAGATCCCACTTGCCATGGGGCAACTAAACCCGGGCAACAGTAACTACAGACTGTGTGCACCCCACAACAAAAGATCCCGCATGCCACAGGGGAGATCCTGTGAGCCAAAACTAAGACCAACACAGCCACAAATAAATACCTATTTAAAAAAAAAAAGATTAAAAAAAAATAAAGAATGAAATCCAAACTCTTGGTGTGACCTATACAAGACTACACCGTATCTGACCCTGTCTTTCACTCCTTCTCTTCCTTCAGTTCAGTAACTGAACCAAACTCACATCTGCCCTAGTGTCTTTGCACTTGCGGTGTTCATTTCCTGGAACACTCTTATTCTGGGTCCTTACCTCACTAGATTTCTACTCACATCTCAGCTCAAATGTCGTCTCCCTGGAGAAGACTTCCCTGACCATCAAAGTTTGTTCTTCAAACCTGAGTCACTCCCTATAGGTTATCCAGTTTTATTTTCTTCATAGCCTTCAACATGAGCTGAAATCCTTATTTCCTTTCTCATTTACTGTCTGTCTCACCTACTAGAATGCTTTAGCTCCAAGAGGCTGGGGGTCTTTCTGGTTCTCCACTATTTGCCCAAGGTTTAGGACAGTGACAGGAATAATAGGCACTCCTTAGAGATATACTGGGAGAAGGCACTGGCACCCCACTCCAGTACTCTTGCCTGGAAAATCCCATGGATGGAGGAGCCTGGTAAGCTGCAGTCCATGGGGTCGCTAAGAGTCAGACACAACTGAATGATTTCACTTTCACTTTTCACTTTCATGCATTGGAGAAGGAAATGGCAACCCACTCCCGTGTTCTTGCCTGGAGAATCCCAGGGACGGGGGAGCCTGGTGGGCTGCCATCTATGGGGTCCCACAGAGTCAGACACGACTGAAGCGACTTAGCAGCAGCAGCAGCAGAGATATACTGCTTGAATGAATGAGTGAATAGTTTCTACCCATTTGGAGAGATGTTCCTGGATGCAAGAGAGAAGCTAGGGGAATAGGGCATCAGCATAAAACTCTTTGCCCAGAGAAAGGTCTTACTTGCTCAGAGCTGACATACCAGAGGCCAACTTCTCAGAAAAGAGTTTCAGAGACCTTCTGGAACTTGCTTGACGAGGCGCCTAAGCAGGTGGCTTTTCCTGACACGTGTACGAGTGGAGCAGGTGCAGAGTCCTTGGGGCTTTTGACCTGTCAAGACTGTCTTAGCTCTTGACCTCAGAAAATGCCGTGGGCTGAGCTTGGGACAGAGGCGGACCTTTTTCCCAGTAATAACTTCTCTGTGTCAGTCTGAGAAGGGTGCTAATCCTCACTTCCCCCACCTGTGGGCAGATTCACCCAGGGAACCCTGGGGAGGCCCAGCTCCCATTCAGCAGGGCCAATCAAGAACAAGTTCCCGGGACTTTCCTGACATCGTGGTTAAGACTCTGTGCTTCCACTGCAGGGGGCGCAGGTTCAATCCCTGGTCGGGGAACTAAGCCTGTGTGCCACAGCTAAGAACCTAGGCAGCCAAAATAATTAATAATTAAAAAAAAGATTCCGTGCTTCCACTGTAGGGGGCATGGGTTCACCCCCTGGTTGGAGTAAGATCCTGCATGCCATAAATTTAAAAAGAAAAAAAAATTTTTTTTTAAAAGAACAAGTTCTCGTCAGGACTTCAGGAAGAGGCACCATGGACGGCCCAGCAGCTGGGTTCCAGGGCTGGCGGCTCACATTTCTTGACTCTCTGTCTTCATGTTCTCCCTGGGCAGCCCCCTTTTAATTCACTTCCATTCCCCGACTAAAGAGAATACAGGCTTGATTGTAGAAAACTTAGAAATCGGGGGAAAAATACAAGAGAAAAGAAAATGGCTCAGCCAATTAACTACTGTGAGGAATTTCGTGTAAGCATTTCCAATTTTTTTTCTTATACATGTTTACCAAAAACATAAAAGGTATCACACTTTATAGGAATTTGTGACCTGCTTTTTTCACTTAGCTTTATACTGTGACTGTTCTATCTGAGCACGTGCATTAACTATTTTTTTAATGAATTGCTTTCTTTCCTATAAAATATTTTTTACTAGAATGTCAATATCAGCTTGTTTCGAGAAAAAGTCAATCACTGTTGCACCAAGTGAAGGTATATCTTTGAAATCCTAGCCCTCAGGTGTGTGTTTTCCCAGGAAATCTTGGTGCAGATCCTGCAGGGTTCTGTGTGCAGCCTTGTCAACAGGCATGTGTGTCCTTAAGTGGATTGAACTAAACAACTCAACATGCCATTGTGCAGCTTGGTTTTGTTTTCACTTTGTCTTTCTTTTCAACTGCAGGCTGAGTCACCCCATTCTTTTTATTGTCTGCAAAGATTTCTATGGTATGAAGCTACCTTTTATTTAACCACTCCCCCACTGAAAGGCATTTTTCTGCTTTTTTAAATTCCAAACAAGCCTCCAGTGACTTTTTGTGTGTGTGCATATGCACGTGGAATCCTGTAGATACTTTGCTCATCATGAAAGTTCAGGAATAAAAGGAACAAACAGGGACTCTCCTGGTGGTCCAGTGGCTAAGACTTCAAGCTCCCAGTGCAGGGGTCCCAGGTTCAATCCCTGGCCAGGGAACTAGGATCCCACGTGCTACAACTGAAAAAATAAAAGATCCTGCATGCTGAAACGAAGATTGGTCCCGAGTGCTGCAACTAAGACCCAGCTCAGCCAAATAAATAAATAAATAAATATATATATATATTTTAAAATGGGACGAATATTTAAAAATAGATACTGGCAAAGTCCCCTCCAGTATCACTGCTTCAGGGCCCGTGGGCAGTACCTGCTTCTTCACTGAAACACTGGTTTTGCTGATCCTCTCCATTTTTGTTCATGGGCTGTGCAAAAAAATGGTATTTCATTTTGCTTATTAGTGAAACTGGGCATCTTGTCATGTTTGTGGCCATTTGTATTTCCTATTTTAATTGCCTATTCTTGTCATCCACCCTAACCTCTACTGTGTTAGTCACTTTTTTCTTATGCATTTGAAAGACTGTTTCATATATTAGTGAAGCTGGTACATTGCCACGCTTGTTGGATATTTTCTCCCAGTTAACACTTAATTTTAGGACTTTCCTGGTGGTCCAGTATTTAAGATGCATGCTTCAGGCTTCCCTGGGGGCTCAATGGTAAGGATTCGTCTGCTGATGCAGGGGACACGGGTTTGATCCCTAGTCCAGGAAGACCCCACATGCCGTGGAGCAACTAAGCCCGTGTGCACAACTACTGAGCCTGTGCTCCAGAGCCTGGGAGCCGAAACCACCGGAGATTGTGCTCCACAGAAGAAGAAAAAGAAAAGCCCCCACAGTGAAAAGCTTACACACCACAGTGGAGAGTAGCCCCACTTGTTGCAACTAGAGAAAAGTCCAGGCAGCAACAAAGACCCAGCACAGCCAAAAATAAAAGAAATAAAACTTTATTTTAAAAAATGTTAAGCCCCCAAGTCTCTTGGTTTTAAATGGCTACATAATATTTCACCTTAATGCTGCTGCTGCTAAGTCACTTCAGTCGTGTCCGACTCTGTGTGGCCCCATAGATGTCAGCCTACCAGGCTCCTCCATTCGTGGGATTTTCCAGGCAAGAGTACTGGAGTGGGGTGCCATTGCCTTCTCCGTTTCACCTTAATAGTAATTCCTATTTTGGATATCTCATCCCTGCCTGCCACCCCCTCCCCACCCCCCAGCCATTATAAATATCATGATGAACATATCTTGTGGACATTAACTTTTTTTTTAGGAAAATTTGGTAGAAGTGGAATTTACTGGGTCAAGAGTTTGGTATTAAGGATCTTGATACATAAGTACAAAATATCCTCCAGGAAGATGGTACCACTTCACATCCTCTTGCAATAGTCCATCTGCGTCATTTTTCCTTATCCTTGACAAGATTAGGTGATGTTCTTTAGCTTGGCCAGTGTGTGCCAAGTTATGTCTGACTTTTTTGCAACCCCATGGACTGTGTAGCTCACCAGGCTCCTCTGTCCATGGGATTTTTTTCAGGCAAGAATACCGGAATGGGTTGCCATTTCCTTCTCCATGGGATCTATCCCACCCAGGGATCGAACTCGTGTCTCCTGCATTGGCAGGCGGATTACGGCTGAGCCATCAGGGAAGCCCAACTTGGCCAATATGACAGGTATTACCCAGAGCTGCCATGACAGATGACTGCAAACTGAGTGACTGAAAACAACAGAAATCTATTTTCTCCACGTTGTGGAGGGTATTACTCTAAAATCAAGGTTTAATCAAGATCCCTCTAAAGTTTTGAGGGGGAAGAATCCTTGTCCTTGCTTCTGGTTGCTGGCAATCTCTGGCATTCCTTGACCTCTGAAATTCTCATCTTTCAATCTCTGTCTCGGTCTTCTCAGGACACCTGTCATTGGATTTAGAATGACGGGTGCCCAACCCATTACCCCATCTCTTTTTTTAAAAATGTGTATTTTATAATGTGACTGCTCCAGGTCTCGTTGTGGCATGCAGGATCTTTCAGTTGGGGCAATGTGAACTCTTAGTTGCAGCACGCGGGATCTAGTTCCCTGACCAGAGATCAAAACTGGGCCCCGGGTATTCAGAGCACAGTCTGTCACTGGACCGCCAGGGGAGTCCCACAACCTCATCTTCATTTAACTGATTACATCTGCAAAGACCCTAACTCCAAATAGGCTCATGTTGAGGTTCTGGGTGGATAATATTCACTCCCATAAAATAGGTAAAATGGGGTTAATATTTGTCTCTTAATTGAAAACAGACATACAACCTCAACAGTCCAGAAGTGCCAATGACAAATAACGGGGCATCTTAATGTAGAATGGCTTAGAGATACTCTTGCTGCTTGGGCTGAATATGTCACTTGAGATAGGTGATCAATTAAGCTCGTTCTAACCCCACTGCCCTGAGGTGGGCATCATCAGGTGCCCATCAGGTGCCCATCAGGAGCACCATCAGGTGCTCAAGGATATTGTAGAGTAACTTTTCAAGAATGCTCCATTTTACTGTTTTCCGCCAGCACACTACCCTCAAATTGTTGGGGAAAGTATAGTGTAATGTAAATGGCAAATCTTCAACCCCCAGAACTATTCTTTACTTCATGGTGAAATCATTCTTAAAAAGAATAGCCTCTACTCTGGCTCAGGTCTTGATCTGGCCCCTAGAGCTGTACCTTGGTCAGGTCATGATTTCTCCAGGCCTGGACTTCACCTTCATGAGGATATGCCTCAGGTAGGGCAAACTGGGCAGTTCGTAGGGTCTCTCCAACCCCCGCATGAGTTTCCCAACTGACTCTTCCCCCCTCAGCTGCTAGTGGTTGTTCTAGCTCTGGCCCCATCACTCCAGGCTCCAGGTAAAAGATGGTGGGCAAGTGAGTCACTCATCTTCCCAGCCAGTCACCAAACACAACCAAGCGCTCTACTGTTTAGCACATCTCTGCGCTCTCCATGGCTGCTCCCAGCCATGCTGCGTGTTTTCCGATATGCCTTACAGCCATGAGAAGATGAGCTGTGGTCCAGAGAGGTATGCCAGCTTCCCCAAAGATCTTCGGCAACTTAAAGGCAGAATGGAGAATAAACATTTGTCCCCCAGCTGGATCCACAGCGCTTCCCTATGGCCAAGCCAGTTAACTGTCCTCTGCGTGACTCAAGAATGGAGCTATTGGTTTAGAGGCCAAAGTTGAAGGTTAACACCTCCAGCTTTAGCTCACGGTGTGAAAACTAGAATTCTCTGCAAGTTAATGGGAGATCCAGAATAATGGAATCTGCCCTTCAGATGTCTGCAGAGGACTTTGAAGTGGTGTCAAATAACCGGTTAAGTGAAGAGCAGCTAGTTAAGAAGATGCAGAAGCAGGTCTCAAGGACAATTTACATTTATTTGCTGATGACTCTGACTAAACATACTTCAAACATAGCAGAAGTTAAAGAGTCTGTCAGGGGACACCATCTCCTGTCGACAGCTAAAGGTGGTCCGTGGAGAGTGACGCGAGCGTGTCTTCAAGCTGAGGCCGCGGCTCTGGGCAAACAGCTGGTGCTGGACCTGGTCCTTCTGGCCTGGACGGGGGCCTCCCAGGGGCTACTCCTTGTTCTCATACTTCTGCTTGATGTGCTTCCACAGCTTCTGCATTTTAAACGCAAGAGCCACAAACGGAGTTTTGCTTCTCACATTGAACAACGCCTCCCACAGCCCCGGACTTAAAACAAGCCTGAGAGAAACGTGTACCACATCCAGACAGCTTGCAGTGGGCAGTCTGGAAGCAATGCTAGGCCTGACACACACTCCTAGCATTTACAGAATGCTCCCAGTATGTGAAGGAAGGGGGAACGCATGACCTCACCCTACAGGTAACTGAGGTGGAGACACTAAGGGACCTGGGCCCCCAAAGCACACAATTATTAAGGAACAGAGGCTGGAAAATGTCTCATTTCTTCAACTCCCAGGTATTACTCCAGAGGTCCTAAGAGCCTGGTCCCCAAATACTTCACATTGAGCCATATTTTAACCTCATCAGACTTATGATCCCTGGGTCAGGAACTAGCTGTATTCTCATTCCTAAAAGCACCAAGAATGGGTGGACTATGACAACGTTCTGAGATGCCTTCCCCACATACTGAAATGGCCAGGGGAACAGCTTACAAATGAACAGGAGCAGCACTTTCATAAGGACAGAAAGCTACCCTGGCCACAGGCTGTACATCAGGAGACACAACCTGCCTGGGATGTAGGGCCAGACAATTTCAGATTATTAACAGAGTGGTGGAACACAGCTTATTTGTCCAGGACATTCCTTAGTATGAGCCATAAATTAAATACTTTAACGATATAAAGTACGCAGAGTACCCAGCACAGTGTCTGGTACACAGTGACTTTAAAAGGTGTTGTTATTCTCTATCTTATGCTTCCACTTTCTCCCTGGGATTGTAAAAAGTGCTAGTTTTTGAGTGGTACCACCTACCACCTGTGGGCTTCCCTTGTGGCTGAGATGGTAAAGTGTCTGCCTACAAATGTGGGAGACCCAGGTTTGATCCGTGGGTCGGGAAGTTCCCCTGGAGAAGGAAACGGCACCCCACTCCAGTCTTCTTGCCTGGAAAATCCCATGGACGGAGGAGTCCGGTAGGCTACAGTCCATGAGGTCGCAAAGAGTCGGACACGACTGAGCGACTTCACTTCACCTACCACCTACTGCGACACCCTGCCAGCATCTCATGGAATCCTCACAATAATTCCCTGAGATAGCTACTATCATTTCTATTTCACAGAAAAGAGTGAAGCTCAGAGAGGCTAACTTACACAAGTTATTAAGTGGTAAGGCCCGGTATTCCCACCCAGGGATCTCCGCTTGTATACCCTCTCGATCCCCCTCACCCCCTTAACCACTATTAATCCATCGCTGCCAGCATAGCAAGGCTTCGGAACTGAAAAGTGCTGTCTAAAAAGGCCAGCCCCTGTGTCTAAGAAGATGTCTTATATTCATGGCCGTCGCCCGCTTAAATGTGCCCTTGAAACCCTCCGACGAAACAGGGGGTCCTGGGTCCAGCCCTGACTTGCCACTGGCCTCCTGGTGGTGTGGCCCTAATAATCCTTTGCTCTCACTAGGCTTTAGTTTTCGCTTCTGCCAATGGACAATTGGGTGTGTGGGGTGGGAGACAGCGATACCAACAACCCCTGCACGGTGGGAGCTATTGATCCCGTTGAATATTTTAGGATTCATACCGGCGGGGAACGGACAGACGGCAGTCTACAGATAGAAGACATCCAGGGTTCCCCCGCTACTCGTAAAGGTAGACTGAGTCCTGCCCCACCTCCACTCGCACTGTCACCCCTCAGAAGGGCCCAAGGTCAGGGACGGTCCAGGCCCTCACCCCCTCGTTGATGTGTTCGTAGATAGCGTCTGCGCCTTGATCGAAGGCGCGCTCGAAGAACAGGGCGCCCACGACGATGGTGAGGGCGAAGGTAGAGGTCCTGCGGAACAGCAAGGAGTACAACCTCGCAGTCAACGTCGGGGCCGCCATGTTTGTCCGCTGCAGAACGAGCGCCGGCGCCGCGACGACCTTTCTCCCCAAAGGGCCTCCGCGTGTAATGCTTTATGGGATTTGTAGTTCTCCTGAATCTCGGCGCTCGTCGTTTTGACCTATGGAGTTTACGCGGGATTAAGGTCTCCTAAAATCCAGATCATGGAATCCAAAACAGCTTGGTGAAACGTATTACTGAATTCTTCTTCTTAAGCATTTTTAAAAATGATTTAATATTTTCACTACAACACCCAGAAGCCCTCGCGCTTCCTCCAACTTCCGCTCTGTTTCCGCTTTGATTCACAAGGGTTTCTGGGAAGGGCGGGCCGCTCCCCAACGGGAGGACTACGAATCCCAGCAAGCAGTTCACGGCGTGAGGGCGCCGGAGGAGGAGCTCGGAGCCGTCGGGCCCCGCCGAACCAGGTATGTTCTGTGAAGGGGACATCGAGGGAGAGTTTCTTCTCACCTCCCCGCGGGAGGACTTGGGCTCTTCCAACTAGATCGGCGAGCCCCGCGGCGGGCCGCGCAATTTTACACGAAGTGGACTGGATACATAGGCGAGGCCTGGGCGCCCTATCTCAAGCTTGTCCCCACGCCTCTGTCAGCCCCAAGTCCAGGTCTAGAGTTGGAACCTATGGCAACAAGTCGGGTCCAGGGGGCTGAATCCCTCTGCCCGACCCCCGGGGAAGAGGCGATTCTGCCCCTGCTTCCTATAATCCTCATTCCTGGGTTTCGCAAGCTGACAACCTGGCTTGGAAGACGGGAGACCTAGATCCCCTTATTCCTTCTGGGGAATAAAAATAGCAAGAACTTCGGAGGACGAGGGCGATCCAGTAAATATTTTCTAAGAGGCCCTGGGCACAACGCTGCGGATCCAGCGGTGAACAAGTCCCTGCCCTCATGAAGCGCTCCTTCTAATGTGTGTGGGGAGGGGCAGTAATAACAAGTAATACTTAGAAGAGCAGAAGACAGGTTGATTGGGGAGGGAGTGGTGGTAATATTTTAGCCAGGGTGCCCAGGAAGACACTTAAAGACCTGAGTGAATGAATAGTAGCAGTTCAAACAGGAAAACATTGGTGCAAAGGCCTTGAGACTGCTCTGTCCTGGGGAAAAAGTAGAATAGACTGTGAAGTAGCTCTGCTACTACTGCTGCTAAGTCACTTCAGTCGTGTCTGACTCTGTGTGACCCCATAGATGTCAGCCCACCAGGTTCTCCTGCCCCTGGGATTCTCCAGGCAAGAACACTGGAGTGGGTTGCCATTTCCTTCTCCAATGCATGAAAGTGAAAAAGTGAAAGTGAAGTTGCTCAGTCCTGTCCAACTCTTAGCGACTCCATGGAGTGCAGCCCACCAGGCTCCTCCATCCATGGGATTTTCCAGGCAAGAGTACTGGAGTGGAGTGCCATTGCCTTCTCCAGTGAAGTAGCTCAGATCAGCTCATATCTGGCCTTGTAACCCACAGTAAAGAGTCTTATTTTTCCTTATTGCACTAGGAAGCAGCTGGGGTGTGACATGATCTGATTTACTTTCAAGGTCATTTCTGGCTGCTCTCCAGGGATCAGACTGAAGAGGTGAAGTTGCTGTGGTGGGAGTGGAGGCTGGATGGTAATTTAGATTAGGGTGTGGATTAGAGTAATGATCAGATTTGGAATGTATTTAGAGGGTGGGTCAAACAGAACAAGCTGACAGATGCATTTTGGGGGTTCAGTTCAGTTGCTCATTTGTGTCTGACCCTTTGCACGCCGGGCCTCCCTGTCCATCACCAACTCTCGGAGTTTACTCAAACTCAGGTCCACTGAGTCAGTGATGCCATCCAACCATCTCATCCTCTGTCGTCCCCTTCTCCTCCTGCCCTCAGTCTTTCCCAGAATCAGGGTTTTTTCCAATGAGTCAGCTCTTCCAATCAGGTGGCCAAAACATTGGAGTTTCAGCTTCAACATCAGTCCTTCCAATGAACACCCAGGACTGATCGATCTCTTTTAGGATGGACTGGTTGGATCTCCTTGTAGTCCAGGGGGCTCTCAAGAGCCTTCTCCAACACCACAGTTCAAAAGCATCAATTCTTTGGCGCTCAGCTTTCTTTATAGTCCAACTCTCACATCCATACATTACTACTGGAAAAACCATAGTCTTGCCTAGACGGATCTTTGTTGGTAAAGTAATGTCTCTGCTTTTGAATATGCTATCTAGGTTGGTCATAACTTTCCTTCTAAGGAGTAAGCATCTGTTAATTTCATGGCTGCCAGCTACACCATCTACAGTGATTTTGGAGCCCCAAATAATAAAGTCTGCCACTGTTTCCACTGTTTCCCCCATGTATTTGCCATGAAGTGATGGGACCGGATGCCATGATCTTAGTTTTCTGAATGTTGAGCTTTAAGACAACTTTTTCACTCTCCTCTTTCACTTTCATCAAGAGGCTCTTTACTTCCTCTTCACTTTCTGCCATAAGGGTGGTGTCATCTGCATGTCTGAGGTTATTGATATTTCTCCTGGCAGTCTTGATTCCAGCTTGTGCTTCCTCCAGCCCAGCATTTCTCATGATGTACTCTGCATATAAGTTAAATAAGCAGGGTGACAATATACAGCCTTGATGTACTCCTTTTCCTATTTGGAACCAGTCTGTTGTTCCATGTCTAGTTGTAACTGTTGCTTCCTGACCTGCATACAGATTTCTGAGGAGGCAGGTCAGGTGGTCTGGTATTCCCATCTCTTTCAGAATTTTCCACAGTTTATTGTGATCCACACAGTCAAAGGCTTTGGCATAGTCAATAAAGCAGAAATAGATGTGTTTCTGGAACTCTCTTGCTTTTTCCATGATCCAGCGGATGTTGGCAATTTGATCTCTGGTTCCTCTGCCTTTTCTAAATCCAGCTTGAACATCTGGAAGTTCACGGTTCATGTATTGTTGAAGCCTGGCTTGGAGAATTTTGAGCATTACTTTACTAGCATGTAAGATGAGTGCAATTGTGCGGTAGTTTGAGCATTCTTTGGCATTGCCTTTCTCTGGGATTGGAATGAAAACTGACCTTTTCCAGTCCTGTGCCACTGCTGAGTTTTCCAAATTTGCTGGCATATTGAGTGCAGCACTTTCACAGCATCATCTTTTAGGATTTGAAATAGAATTCAATGGAATTCTATCACCTCCGCTAGCTTTGTTCGTAGTGATGCTTCCTAAGGCCCACTTGACTTCACATTCCAGGATGTCTGGCTCTAGGTGAGTGATGTAGGGGGTACCAGAAAGAGAAATCGAGGATGACATCAAAGTTTTGACTTCAGCAACTTAAAATCAAAGGAATGACTTTAGCTTCTGTTTGGCCATGTTAAGCTTGAACTGCTGTTAGATGTCAAGTGGAGGTGGTGGTTGTTCAGTTGCTAAATGGTGTCTGACTCTGTGACCCCATGGACTGCAGCACACCAGGCTCCTCTGTCCTCCACTATCTCCCAGAGTTTGCTCATATGCATGTCCATTTAGTGGGTGATGCTGTCTAACCATCTCATCCTCTGCCGCCCTCTTCTCCTTTTGCCTTTGATCTCTCCCAGCATCAGGTCTTTTCCAGTGAGACAGCTTTTTGCATCAAGTAGCCAAAGTATTGCAGCTTTAGCTTCATCATCAGTCCTTCCAAGGAACATTCAAGGTTGATTTCCTTTCCTTGACTGGTTTGATTTCCTTGCAGTCCAAGGGACTCTGAGGAGTCTTCTCCAGCACCACAATTCAAAAGCTTCAGTTCTTCGGTGCTCAACCTTCTTTATGGTCCAACTCATATCCATACATGACTACTGGAGAAACCATAGCTTTGACCACGTGGACCTTTGTCGGCAAAGTGATGTTTCTGTTTTGTAATACGTTGTCTAGGTTTGTCATAGCTTTCCTTCCAAGGAGCAAGCATCTTTTAATTTCATGGCTTCAGTCACTGTCCACAGTGATTTTGGAGCCCAAGAAAGTAAAATCTGCCACTGCGTCTGTGCAGAGGGTACTGGCGATATGAATCTGGAGTTCAAAGGAGAGGTCTGAGCCAGAGATAAGTCATTTGTGTAGGTGTGGCATTGAACAGCAGGGACCGGACTGGAAACCTGGATCTACCTCTGACTTGTAAAAGCAACTGTAATGCCTTATTAGGGGATGGGGAGGGAAAATGTGAAATGCTCTATAACCATGACCAGTTATTTTCTATTTGCAAAGCATCTTGGTAGCCCGTTGGGGCAGGAGGTTGTGAAGCTTCTGGGAAAGAACACTTGTATCTTGCTGACAGCTAGTCTGGCTGATGGTGAGTTAAGAGGAGGGAGGAATTATTTTAGGTGAGATGGGTAGGGACCACAGGGAGTTAAGGTGTGGCTTATTTTTATTTTTTTTTTTGCCTTTTTAGTTAATTCTCATTTTGGAGCAAGACTTTATAAAAAAAAATCGAATTTTCTTTAAGCTATCGCTTTTAGTTTAGAAATTATTATTCTATGTGTAAACCTAAAAAAATAAGAAAAATAACCTTAACTTTCCCTTTGATTAATATTTGAACTCAAGTTGAGCAAACAAAATTCCTTTAAACATTCAGCCCTATCTTTAGCCCAATTACATTCCCTTACACATTTAATTCCACTTATACATTTAATATATTTGATTTTCCTTTTAAGTACTTCAGAGATATAACCTAACAAGTATAATATCCCCAGAATACTTAAACAATTAACTAGAAAAGCCAATAAATTAAACTTATAAATGTGATAAATTTTAAGTTCTTGTAAACAGTTTGATACTTTAAACAGACTTAGTCATGTTCTCTTATGTCACATTTTCTCATTCTGGGGATTCAAAAAATACTGGTTCCATCTCTGTCATGAAATGAGAACATGGGGAGCACTCATTAGAAGCTTTTCTAGCGCCTCAGGTGTTACGTGCAGGTGTTTAATACGCAGCCAGCGTTTCCAACCATTGCTAACTCCTCAACTTAGAATAACAAGTCTCATATAAATCACTGACAGGTAATTTATCAGTCGTGTGCTTGTGCTCGGCCACTCAGTCATGTCAGACTCTTTGTGACCCCATGAACTGTAGCCCGCCGGGCTCTTCTGATCATGGGATTTTCTAGGCAAGAATACTGGAATGGCTTGCCATTTCCTCCTCCAGAGGATCTTCCTGACCCAGGGATTGAGTCCACATCTCCTGCATTGGCAGGCAGATTGTCTACCACTGCACCCACTGGGAAGCCCATTTTATCAATTATCTAACTACAAGTTTTAATTTTTATATATTTTAAATTGGAATCAATTTAATCAATTCCTGAAAATCCATGCTTTTCTCTTGTATACTCAATAGAAATTCTTTTCAGTGAGATACTTTTAAATACCAAGTATACACTGATTATTAATAAACTTAGGACAAGAACATTAATACAGTAATCGAGAGAAATTTGCATTCTAACCAGCAAGTCTGGCACCCCCTAGCAGAAAAGTGTTTGAAATCCAGTCAAAGAAAAGTGTTTTCTCCACTTTTCTGAGTTATGCTTTGCTTAACTCAGATTATTTGAGCAAATTATTTGCTCTTCTACCTCTGTTTTCTTTTCTAAAAAATGATTGTCTACATTAATCAAATTCCATGAAAAGTGAAAGTCGCGTCAGATTCTTTGCGACCCTATGGACTCTACAGTCCATGAAATTCTTCAGGCCAGAATACTGGAGTGGGTAGCCTTTCCCTTCTCCAGGGGATCTTCCCAACTCAGGGATCGAGCCCAGTTCTCCCACATTGCAGGTGGATTCTTTACCAGCTGAGCCACAAGGGAAGCCCAAGAATACTGGAATGGGTAGCCTATCCCTTCTCCAGCAGATCTTCCCGACCCGGGAATCAAACCAGGGTCTCCTGAATTGCAGGCGGATTCTTTACCAACAGAGCTATCAGGGAATCCCAGTCAAATTCCTTACATATGTCTTTAAAAAAGAAAAAAAAGATGTATTCATTTGTTCTTTATTTTTTACCGTGCTGGGTCTTCATTGCTCTGCGCAGGCTCTCACTCCTTGTGGAGGGTGGGGCTTCTCTTTCTTGAGGCGCCCAGGCTCTAGAGCGCAGGCCCGGTAGTTGTGGCACACGGGCTTAATTGCTCCCATAGCTTGTGGAATCTTCCTGAACCTGGGACCAAACCTGTGTCCCCTGCATTGGCAGGTGGATTCTTAACCGCTGGACCACTGGGGAAGTCCTCTATTTTCAATTTTAAACTCTCCTGTAGTGTGACAGGAGACTTAGCCAGTAATAAAAGTGTTTTATCCACTTTTCTGAGTTATGCTTTGCTTTCCGGTCAAGTCGGGGTTTCAGCACACTGAGGGTGTTTGTAGACCAGCAGATTTCCAATTGGGACACGAATTTGGGGGCTGTGTCCACCCAGAGTGACTGCCTTCAGCAGAGGCTGCCGGTGGCATGCAGGGGAAGAGAAGGTTGATGAACAGTGGAACCTCAGTTCTCCAGGATTTTATTTCTTGGGGGGTATCTGCTGCTGCTGCTGCTGCTAAGTCACTTCAGTCGTGTCCGACTCTGTGCAACCCCATAGATGGTATCTGCTAGGGGGCTGCTAGACTCACTGGTTAGAATGCAAATTTCTCCAGATCTGCTGAGTCAGAATTCCTGAGGATCCGATTCAGGAGGCTTCATTTTTTTTTTTTTTAATTTAATTTTATTTTTAAACTTTACATAATTGTATTAGTTTTGCCAAATATCAAAATGAATCCGCCACAGGTATACATGTGTTCCCCATCCTGAACCCTCCTCCCTCCTCCCTCCTGGAGGCTTCATTTTTAATAAGCTCCTCATCAGGAGCAATGGAAAAATTTGAGGAGTTGTTTTCAGAGGGTTGATCTGATGCTGCCCAGGGTGGGCTGAACTAAGGAGGCTGGTCCAGAACCCGCCTGCCAATGCAGGAGACATGGGTTCGATTCCTGGTCTGGGAAGATCCCTTGGAGAACGGAATGGCTACCCACTCTGGTATTCTTGTCTGGAAAATTCCATGGACAGAAGAGCCTGGCGGGCTACAGTCCATGGGATCTCCGAGTCAGACATGACTTAGCAACTAAATAACGACGACAAACCAGATGTTATTGAAATAAAAATATGAGAAAAAGGAAATAAAGGGCAGGGGGAGGCTGGTCTCCGTGTAAAAGGGTGAGATGTGACTTGGGCAGCGGTGGCAGAGAGTCCCGTGGTATTGGGAGCCCAGGCTTGCGGGTGGTGGGGGGAGGGTGGAGAAGGGAAGGGCAGAGATGTTTTGGAATTGGGGTGTGTGGTTCAAGAGCCTCCTTCGGGTGATTTTTTACCTCTCCTGTTTGGACCTCTGTCGTTTCAGGAGGTCAGGATGAGAGAGCTGCGTGGTTGCTACAAGACCCCGAGGGCATCTGAGGGAGACCCTTAGCATCTCGGGGGTCCCATCAGGGGAGACATTTGGGCCTCCTAGGCACTGCTGTTGGGGCTGGGTCCCAAGCAGGCAGTCTGCAGGCCTCCCATGTGGGGCAGGTCCGATGCCACCGACTCCAGACGGCAGGCATATGCGATGCTGGAATGTTGCCGTGCTCCTAGTGAGTGCGCCACAGAGCCGCCCTCTGGCCGAGGTTTGCTGTTTACCTGGGGTCTGGCGGTGCCGTAATCAGAAGAAATGACAGGTGAGCCCGAGGGCAGTGTGTGGAGAGCACGAGCCTGGATCATTACAGGCTGCCTCCCAGCCCCTGCAGCCGAGCTGTTGGCTTATTTTAGCCTTGTGCCAAAGCCAGCTCTGGACCCAAGCTGCTCGCGATAAAAGGAACTGAGAATATCAGTAGCGCAGCCTCGGGGTGGGGCGCTGGGGAAGGGGGCGCTGGGCCCTGGGCAAGAGGCGGCCCCGCGGCTGCAGCAGGTGCCTGGGGTGCGCCCGCCGGCCCACCCGCAGCGCTCGGGTTGATGAGAGGCCATCAGGGTCTCTTCCAGTCGCGGCTTTGAGCAAATTAGGAAGTGAGTGTTTCTGAATGTGTGTCCCTACCTGTGAAATGGACGTCCGGTGTCTGCTCAGGGGGTCTGTGAGGATCAGGCAAGAGAATGCCTCGCGAGGCAAATCTGACTCTCTTTTCTTCCCTTCTCCTCCTCTCCGCATCTCAGCTCGCTGGTCATCCTTTCCTCGAGCCCGCTAGGTGTGGGCTAAGTGGGCCGAGGGGCTCTGCTGGGGACAGAAGCCCTATGGGGATGGTGGCAGACTCGCCCTGGGGGGCTCGTGTCTCTCTTCTAGTCCTCATGCTCGTCCCCATATTCAAGCTTATGGAGAAGAGGGTGGGTGAGCTGGTGAGCAGGTGGCGCGAGGCCTCAGGCAGGGGGGCAGGCCCCTCAGTCGTCCCAGCAGCCGCTCTGCGTTTGACCAGGTGCAGCCTCCGGACGGACAGACAGTGCTCTCTGCCCTGGTGAAGCTGTGTTCTAGCGGGGACGCAGCCCGTTTGACAGTAAATCAGTGTGTGAGGCAAGTTCTGGAAAACAGAGCAGGTGGCGAGAGGGACAGACGTGTCTGCTGCTGAGACTTTGGCTGCAGTTTTGATCAGGTTTGGGGGGGAGGAGTGAGCCCCCGGGTGACGATGGCAGCAGCAGCCACAGCCTCCACTCTCCGCGGTGGTAAATTCACAGCAGCGGCGGGGTTCCCGTTTTCTAGCTGAGGACAGACCCTGGGAGATGAAAAGGACTTTCCAGAGGTCACCCAGCTGATAAGTGGTAGAGCTGGAACTCAAACCCAGGCCTGTGTGACCCCAGAAGGTGGTCCCCCCCAGCCTTGCCCTCTGCCAGTGGTCACAAGGAGCCACTCTGTCACCTGGCACAGGTCCAGGGAGCCAGCAGATGCTGTTGCCACCGCAGACCTGGTCTCCAGGAGTGGGCGGGCAGTGCCGCCTGTGTTCCCGGCGAGGGAGCGGAGCCGGATGGGCCTGTGTTCCCGGACGGTGCTGTGCTCACATGGTGCAGAGCGTCCTCGGAGGACGGGGATGAATCACGGCTGCGGAGAGGGCCCGCTTACTCAGCACCCCATGCTGGCATCTGGGCGCCTGGAGATGGCCGGCTGTCCCCACCCCCACCCCTGCCCTGGCCTCCTGCTCAGGACTGCCAAGTGCGGTGGTGCAGGCTGTGCCCTGTGCAAGGACGCCTGGCACGCTCCGCCTGCCGAGTTGTGTGTCTGTCCAGAGGGCTCTGCAGCCGCAGCCCCTCCTAATGTGCGCCAGGACACTGGAGCGGGAGGTCGGGAGCCCTGGAGGTTCACACCTGGGCGGTGCCTGGCCAAGGTCACCTAGCTGGGGGCCAGCTTCTGCCCAGGGACAGGGCCTCTGCCTCCTGGGGTCAGGCCTGTGAAGGCGGCAGGAAGGGCTGGCCCCTGTAAAGTCGCTCCACTCCCCAGCCGCATTCCCGGGCGTGGGGCCCGCACAGCTGCAGTGCAGGCGGGGGCTTAGGCTGCCACGGGGCTGCGAACTAGTCTCGTGCCGCCTTGTGCTGGGTGCTGCGGATGGCTCACTTCCCCGCTCCTGGCCTCGCTTTCCTCATCTGTATTATGGAGCAGCTGATCACAGAGGTCACTTGGGCACTGATACCCTGGCTTTTTGGAGGCCAGCAATGATGGTGATGACGGCAGTGTCTCTTGAGGGCCTGCTGTGGGCCAGGCTCTCTGTTATGTGTGTGTGTGTGTGTGTGTGTGTGTGTGTGTCTGTCTGTCTGTCTGTCTGTGTGCTTTTAGAGATCTCCTGGCCTAGCTGCCTACCTCCTGCTTTCCATGTGGGGAGACTGAGGCCTGGAGAGGGCATGGGACAGAGCCACAGCCTGGCAGAGCCGGGATGGGATGCATGGCCCGTTGACCTTTCCTGGACAGCTGAGCACTTCCCCTGCCCGATGAGGGGTGGCTCGGGTGGGCAGCGGGGAGGAGGCATGGGTGGGTGTTGCTGCTGCGGCAGCCCTCAGCTGAGACTGGTGTGTCCCCCGAGGTTTGTGCATGTGAGAGACGGGAAAACACAGCACACGCAGCCCAGCCCGAAGGGCTCAACATTTGAACCGGTGTCACCGGGTAGGTTGAGGGAGGGGTTGTAATCTTCATTTCCTGGTGGGTTGGTGGGTCGCTTTCCCAGCAGACCTGAGCCCTGGGCGTGACGAGACCTGCTATTCTTCCTGGAGGTGTGATCTGGAGCACCCCAGCCCCTCTCTGAGCCTCAGTTTCCTCCTTTGTAAATGGGATCATGATACATACCTCCTGGGACTTGAAGGGGCCATGTGGTCCTGGGGGTGTTGTGAGTAAACAGCAGAGGAAAGCTGTCATCGGTGTGATCTGTTGGGAGGAGACTCTCTTAGCCGTGGGGAGTGTGGGCTCCAGAGCCATCCCCGCTGTGTTCTCAGCCGGGCCTGGCTGCTCTCCAGCAGCATGATCTTGGCTCAGTCATTTCCCTTTGGGAGTCTCAGAGCCCTCATCTGAAACCTCACCGGTTGTCCTGAGGATTCAGAGAGAGGACGCCTTCTAGAGCTTTGAGCCCAGTGCTGGCCTGTGGTAGGTGCTCAGTGGAACCACATACTACATGACATTTATCGTGCGCTTGCGCAATGCCAGACATTGTTAGCGTCATTTACGTTGCTAACTCGCACCCGACTCTTTTGCGACCCCGTGGACTATAGCCCACCAGGCTCTTTTGTCCATGGGATTCTCAAGGCAAAAATAATGGAGTGGGTAGCCATTTCCTTCCCAGGGTATCTTCCCAACCGACGGGTCGAGCCCCCGTCTCCTGCATTGGCAGGCGGGTTCTTTACCACTGAGCCCACCAGGGAAGCCCTCTATTGCTATTTCTCTTTTACTAATAATTCATTTGGATAAGCAAACTTCTGTGTGCTGCTCTCTAAGCAATTAGCCAGCCAGTCAGACCCATTGCCCCGTATTCCTAGCTTGAACGTAGAGGCCTGGAGGGGTCTGGTGTCACACAGCTGGCTTCCCAGTGCCCTGGGGGGTTTTGCTCAGCGGAGTCTGCCAAGAGCCCCGTTCCATCACAGCCTCCCGAGGGACGCCCCTCCCCTGGCCCTTCCCCCTGCCCGTTCCTCTCCTCTGAGCTGCTTCAGGCTCGTGAACGGCTTGGTTAAGCACTCGGCCGTTAAACGTTCATCTCTTACAATTTCAATCCAATTCCTATAAGTTTATTGGCAAGACAGGGTGTATTAGAGCTGCCAAATTTAATATATCAAGTCCGTGTGTCTGGGATGTGGTTTCTCAGCAGTAATAGGAGAAGAGAGGTTTTATACGTTTTCATTTTGAGTGACTGTCTGTTCCCAATCCCATTACTGCCCTTGACTTAATGGCTGCTGTCTGCCACAGGAGCGGCCTTCTCCAGGGGGTTTGTTTGTCTCTGTGTCCCTCCCCATTATCAGGAGGGATACATCCCAAGATGTATCTATCCCCCTCTGGCTGCCCTGTGGATCGGCTCTCAGCTTTAACTGTATTCTCCGGGCCCTGGGAGGTGGGGGTTTCTGCTGCTGGCCTGGGCTGTTACCTGGTGACCCTTGGGGAAGTCACTTTCCCTCTTGTCCTCGGGGCCTCAGGCACCCGCTCTGAGAAAGGAGGGTTCAGACTGTAGGACCTGAAAGGTGTGGGACGATTCTGGGCTCAGCCCTTTGCCGATCCCACTTGATGGCCCCGAGTGGACCTGTCTGTCCTTGCGTCTCGTGACACCAAACGGGGACCCAAGGGCTGGCCATGAGCCACAGAGTTGCCACCTGCCTCTGGCTGCGGTGGTTACCACCAGTGAGGGGTCTTATGGGTCTGAAGACCCTGAACTGTTCTCGTTTTCCTCCATGATCACCACCTGAGCCTTCAGTGCCTGTGTGTCCGCCCGAGCCCTCTGGCTTCTCTAAGCCTTGAGCTGGCTGTGGAAGGGCGGACACCAGCGGCGGGATCGTCGGGCACTGGGGGTTGCCTTCCACGTACCAGAGTGTGACCTTGGGCAAGTCACATCCTCTCTCTGAACCTGTTGTTCCCATAAGGAAAATGGGAATTAATTCATTTGTTCAACACACATTTGGTTGCCTTCTCTGTACTGTGCACCACTTTGTGGGCTGCAGCAACACACAAAACAAAAATATCCCAGCCCGCAGGCATGTATATTCCTCTTGAAGAAACAATATAATAAACATAACAAATAACATTACTTCAAAGGTGGTAAAGTGGAGCAGGGAATGGGAAAAGCCAAGCGGAGTTTCTGCCATTTTCAATGAAGTAGTCTGGGAGATTACTGAGAAGGTAGTGTTTGAGCAAAGATGGAAGGAGCACAGCTCTGAGAGGGGAGATGAGAGGTGTGGGGGGTCCTGCGGGGGGCCGGCCAGTGGCAGGCAGGCAGCCTTCTCCAGCCTGGCTGCAGATGAGAACCCCCGGGAGCATTGAAACAGGCTGATGCCCCCAGCCTCACCCACGGTGGCTCTGCTCTCGCCGGCCTGGGGTAGAAGCTGGGCATCAGCATTGTTAAAAGAGAGACTTCCCTGGCGGCCCAGTGGTTAAGACTCCACACTTCCAGCGCAGGGGGTACAGTTTCCATCCCTGGTTGGGGAACTAAGATCCCACATGCTATGTGGCAGGGCCAAAGAAATAACAAAATTGAAAAAATGAAATAAAATTGAGGGGGGAAAAAAAGGAATTGTCAAACAGTCCCCCCGGAATGTGGCATCGCAGGCAGGCTCTGAGTATCTGCCCCTGTGGTTCCTCCCAGACTGTCTGGGAGCCTTCCTCCCCAGGCACAGGCCAGGCCCCGGGCGTGCCCCTCTGCACTCCAGGTGGGTTGGTGGCATGTCCTCCACGTTCTGACCCAGCGCCCTGACCTGCAGGCAGTGGCAGCCCCCAGCGCGGGTCACCATGGGGAAGCGTTACTTCTGCGACTACTGCGACCGGTCCTTCCAGGACAACCTCCACAACCGCAAGAAGCACCTGAACGGGCTGCAGCACCTCAAGGCCAAGAAGCTCTGGTACGACATGTTCCGAGGTGAGTGTTGCAGGCCGGGCGGCCCTGCGGGGACCCTGGTCTCCGATCGCTCTGATCATCCCTGGAGAAGCGCCGTGGGCCAGCGACCATCCTGGCCTGGGCTCTCTGAAGAGCCAGAGAGAGAGGCCTGGGCTGCTGGCCCCTGGGGCAGACAGTCCCTCGCAGGAGCACGTGGCAGGCGCGCGCCTCTCCCCACAGTCCTGACTGGAGGCTCCGTTCTCAGACCCCTTGCTAGGCTCTGGGGGACACCGGGGACAGGGAGAGGGCCTCTCTGAGGAGCTGGTGTTCCAGCCCACAGCTTAGGGACAAGCCCGTGCTCCATCCTGAGCAGGTGTTCTTGTCGCAGGAGAGAGGGTGAGGAGGAGGGGCTGAAGCTGGCCACGGGGCTGGGGAGCACTTGGCGCGTGCCTGGCTGCCCAAGAGGCTCTGAAGACTGAAAGGTGAATAAAACAGGGCCCCTCTGCTCCATGACCTCATGCCCCGTTATGACAGCGTGGTCAGGGCAGAACCCTGTCCTGTCCAGGCCTCCGTGCCCTGCTGACCTTTCCCTCCAAGCTCCAGCCACACTGGCCACGGCCAGTACTGTCCCCTCTGCTGCTAGGCCTTTCGTGCTGTCCTGCCCTCCCCCAGAGAGTCCTCCGGGACGCCCTCTCCGACCCCTGGGTCAGGGCAGGTCATCTGGCCGCGTGCTGGCTGTTTACCTCGCTTATAGCCGCATGGATTAGTGTGACTGTCGGAGTGGAAGGAAGGACCAGGTCTGACTTGTCCTCTGCTAAATCCTCATCCTGGCACGGCGCCTGGCGCCCAGGACGTGCTCGGGAAATGTTTGCCGGGCAAATGTCTCAATGAACGAGCAAACAGACCCAGGGCAGCGGGGCAGTCGTTCATCTGGAGAGCTGAAGCGAGAAGGACCAATGGGGTCAGACCGCGAGGAGCCTTGAATGCAGGGCAGAGGGGCGGGGCCTGGGCTGGGGGTTCTCAACCCTGGGTGTACTTCAGCATCACTGAGGAGCATTTTAACAGTTTTCAAGCCCTCCCCTCAGATGAAATAAAACAGAAGCTGGGAAAGACAGGCTGGGGCTCAGTAGACTTGAAAAGCTGCCTGGAGCTTCTGCCGTGTGGCAGGAGTTGGAGCCAGCAGCCAGATGCTGGGCAGCCTAGAGCCCTTCCCCATGGGGTTGTCTTGACAACCTTGTCAAGACTCAGACTCAGCCCCTCTTCCAGTTTTGCTGTCCTGCCTGCGAGATGGGTGGCAGGGGAGGCTCTGAGCAGTGTCCAGATGCCTTCCACGGGCCCACCTCCCCAGGGGAAGCCTCTGGCACCAGCGGGGTGGGCTGAGTAACAGGCCTAGTACTGACAGATGGACCCTGCCCCACGCTGCCAGCCCCACCCACGCTCCGGCAGGCAGGCGGGAGTGAGTCCTCTGATAACTAACTGCGGACCTCAGCAGCCCAGCCCCGCCCCAGGCCACCAGCTGGCCCACCTGAGGAGGTGAGGAGCCCCCATCAGAGTCAGCTACTCACTGCTGGTGCTCAGCTGCTCAGTCGTGTCCAACTCTTTGCGACCCTATGGACTGTAGCCCTCCAGGCTCCTCTGTCCAAGGGATTTCCCAGACAAGAACTAGAGTGGATTGCCATTTCCTCCTCCAGGGGATCTTCCTGACCCAGGAATTGAACCCGCACCTTCTGTGTCTCCTGCATTACAGGCAGGTTCTTTACCCGCTGATCCATCAGAGAAGCCCAACACCAGGGAATCAGCAGCCACACGGGAAAGGGCAGGGGCTTGAGATTCACAGCTGGGGTTCAAACTTGGCACTGCCAGTTCCTGTCTGTGTGCCCCTTTTCCTTGTGTGAACCTCAGTATTCCCATCTGTAAAATGGGCCTATTTGCATATATGATGGGTTTATGGGGAGGTCATGGAGTAAGAACTGCTCCTGTTGTTTGAGCTGCCACTTCTGGCTGCACGTTGGCATCACCGGGACACTGGTGCTGAGGCTGCTCCCAGCTGCACTTTCCTGGCAAAATTCTAATGTGTGACATCCTCTGCCAAGCGCTGTCCATCCATTAACTTATTAAATGTTCACAGCAGCCCTGCCAGGTGAGCGTTCTCCCATTTGACACGTAGGGAACCCAAGACTTGGAGAGATTAAGCAGTTTGCCTGGGGTCCTGTGAACCTAGGCCCTGAAGCCCCTGGTCTTTCCTTTACCCCAGTGGCCTCTGGAAAAGGTGGTGGACAGACAGGGAAAGTGCACAGCCCAGGCCTGGCCACGCCCTCCTCCAGGGCAACGTGAGGGCTCTGAGTCAGGGCACTGTCCTCGTGCGGCTCGCTCACTCACAGATTTTGACCAACTGATTCCTTGCCCACCAAGGAGCACACAAGGTTTAAACTCCAAACAGAATTTAAATTCTAACATGTAAGATTTAATATTCAATATGGGATTCCCTGATGGCTCGATGGTAAGGCATCGGTCTGCAATGCCGGAGACCCAGGTTCACTCCCTGGGTTGGGGAGATCCCCTGGAGAAGGGATGGGAGAGAGTCTCGGGAAGTCGCAGTGACAGCATGCAGAAGTCTTCTTCCGGTTGACCCGGGTCTCCCGCACTGCGGGCCAATTCTTTACGGTCTGAGCCACCAGGGAAGCCCGGGAAGCCCACTTCCCTGGTGACTCGGTCAGTAAAGAATCCGCCTGCAGTGCAAGAGACACAGGAGATGCAGGTCTGATCCCTGGGTCAGGAAGATCCTCTGGAGAAGGAAATGGCAACCCACTCCAGTATTCTTGCCTGGAAAATCCCATGGACAGAGGAGCCTGGCAGACTACAGTCCATAGGGTCGCAAAAGAGTCGGACATAGCTTAACAACTAAACCATCTGATGCTATGCTATGCTATGCTATGCTATGCTATGCTAAGTCGCTTCAGTCGTGTCCGACTCTGTGCGACCCCATAGACGTCAGCCCACCAGGCTCCCCCGTCCCTGAGATTCTCCAGGCAAGAACACTGGAGTGGGTTGCCATTTCCTTCTCCAATGCATGAAAGTGAAAAGTGAAAGCGAAGTCACTCAGTTGTGTCCTAGCGACCCCATGGACTGCAGCCCACCAGGCTCCTCCATCCATGGAACTCTCCAGGCAAGAGTACTGGAGTGGGGTGCCATTGCCTTCTTTGAAACCATCTGATAACAGGACTTAAAAAAAACTCCCCAGGTGATCCGCCGTGCATGGTTGAGAGACCTGACCTCACACCTGTCCTGGCTTTGGGCTGGGTGGGGCTGAGGTCTCCTGAGGCTCGGCTCCCTCTCCCCGAGTCTCTGCCCGTGGTCATCCCCTTACCCTTCTCACTGGGTGAGGCGCTCTCCCCTTCCCTGGTGTCAGTGGTGGGAAGTGCCCGTCCGTAGTCACAGTCTGAGCCCAGCTCCCGTCTCCTTGCAGACGCAGCTGCCATCTTGCTGGATGAGCAGAACAAGAGGCCCTGCCGGAAGTTTCTACTGACAGGTAAGGTGCCCTGCTCGGTCCAGGTCCCTCCCTGCCCCCCCGCCTGCCTGGGACCCATCTGGCCTGCCTGGACCTCTGCACAGCGCGCCCCCTGCCCTCACCCCAGCCACCACCCTGAGCCTGCTTCATGATCTCAGTCACCGGGGGCTTGTGCCTTATGACAGCCAGGGCTTGGTCCTCAGCTCTTCAGACCTCAGCATGTGATTTTATCAGGTCACCCAGGACAAGCAAGCGCTGGGTTGGCAAGAGCCTGTGAGTCAATCCAGGAGACACCGATGGGTGTAATAGACTGGCTGATTAAGTTAGCCTGGGAGCCCGACCTTCACCGCGCCCTCCCTCCTGGTAGGCACAGCTGGAGACGCTAACAGGTCAACAACAGCGAGAAGCTTCAGAGTTCGAACAAAGGATGCTGGGTGTCGCTTTCACTGCTCTGTACCCAGCTAATAAAGATGCATGTAGTTCCAAGAGACAGAAACCTCAGCAAGCGAAGGAGCCAAAGGCAGGTGAAAACAAGGCTAGGAAGAACAGGGCAAGGCCGGAGAGCGGTTCGTCTCCTCCAGGCTGATCCCGAGGTCCTGTGTGCTCACTAAGGGTCTGGCCCTGAGTTTCCTCGCAGCCAAAGCAAAGAGCAACAGCATGGTGGTTAGCAAGGTGTAAGAGGGAGCTTGGCACCTGGACAGTACTGCTGTTGGCCTCGGAAAGCGGGGTGAACAGCTACGCTCCCCTCAGAAGACGGCGCAGCCCCCAGTGTCCCCTGAACAGGTGTGGTCCGTGAGGCTGTCTTAGGACACCTCTGTCCCCTGTGTTTGTTTTTTTCCTAATTTTTATTGGAGTCCAGTTGGTTTACAGTGTTATGCTAGTTTCGGGTGTATGGCAGAGTGGTTCAGTTACACGTGTATTTATATGGCAGAGTGGTTCAGTTACACTTGTATTTATATCCACTGTTTGTTTGTTTTAGATTCTTTTCTCATGTAGGCCATTACAGAGTATTGAGTAGAGTTCCCCGTGCTATACAGCAGATTCTTATTGGTTATCTATTTTATATACAGGAGGGTGTATATGTCAGTCTCAGTTTATCCCTCCCCCAGCCCCACAGTCTCTTAGTTTGAGATACTTTTTAGTCTCCACAGTTGGGATTCGGAAAGCCACCCTGGACTTTGGTACCTCCTTGACAATGCTGCTGTGAAAGCCTTTCTGGGGAAGCAGTCCAGCTACTTGTGCCCCACCCCCAACCATGAGCCATGGGCAGGGGCCGCCAGGGGGGTGGGCACGAGGAGGCAGGACCCTCACAGGGTCCTACCATAGTTTGATGGGACTGGGGTAGGGGGAGTTGACAGGGTACAAGCCTCCAGAGGCTTAATGGAACCCAGTCACTAGAGGGGCTTCCCTGGGGCTTCCCTCATAGCTCAGTTGGTAAAGAATCCACCTGCAATGCAGGAGACACCAGTTCAATTCCTGGGTCGGGAAGATCCACTGGAGATGGGATAGGCTACCCATTCCAGTATTCTTGGGCTTCCCTTGTGGCTCAGCTGGTAAAGAATCCACCTGCAATGCGAGAGACTTGGGTTCAATCCCTGAGTTGGGAAGATCCCCTGGAGAAGGGAAAGACTACCCACTCTAGTATTCTGGCCTGGAGAATTCCACAGACCGTACACTCTATGGGATCGCAAAGAGTCGGACACGACTGAGCTACTTTCACTCAGAGTGAAAGTCCACTACAGTGGACTTTGGTCTCCAGCTAGGGAAGGGTTGTGAGCAGGGCCTGGGGGACCAGACAGGCGGTTCTGGCAGCCCCTGTGGCCAGGCCAGAGAGAGTGCAGCTACTTCTTCAGGGCTGGAGTGGCCACTCAGTCCCTGACGCTAGCTGGCCCCTCCTCAGGCTGCCCTCAGCCCGTGGGGGAGTCTGTTCCAGCAGTGACTAACTCTGTCCTCCCGTTGTAGGCCAGTGCGACTTTGGCTCCAACTGCCGCTTCTCCCACATGTCAGAGCGAGACCTGCAGGAGCTGAGCGTCCAGGTGGAGGGTGCGTCTCCGGGGGGCCGTGGGCTGGGGGCAGGGGTGCTGAGGGCGTTGCTGCCCTGCGCCTCCCCCACCCCCTCTTTTGTGATCACCACGTCCGGTAGCCCGTGGCATCAGGAGCCGCCTTCAGTTCACCCCGGGCACGAGTGGGGAAGGAGCCAGGAGCTCCCGTCCGCGTCCCTGGCTGGGTTTACAGTGAGATGCATGGCTTCCTGCCCAGGCGTCCTGAGGGTGTGCCTCAGCCCCGCTGGGGCCCTGCTAGCCTGCCCTTCATTCTTGTACACCCACCCACCCTTCCTCAGTCAGGCCACGTGTTTGGGGTCCCTCCTTGGCCCCTGGCAGATCCCCTGTCGCTGCTCTGGGTCCGCGGAGATGAAGAGAGCACCTTCCCTGACCTCAGGGTGCTCTATGGAAAGGCGAGGTCAGCGTCCGCCTGGAGACTGGCCTGTCCACCTTTGTCCCCCATTCACTTCTTACCACTGCAATTAGAGAAAAGGGAATTCCCTCTTAGGTGGTCTTTGTCAATCTTCTGCTGCCCCTCACTGAACCCATGGAGAAGCAGCCTCACGTGAGCCCCTGGCGAGCACGGTGCCTCCGTCCACGTGGCCAGTGAGCGTCTGGGGTGGCCTGGCCTTCGCCCTCATCCCCTGATGGGCCTCGCTCCCCTCTGACCAGTCAGACCCCGTGGGCAGTGCCTGCCCTGGGGGGCTGGTGGTAGTGTGGCTGCAGCCCTGGCACAGACAGAGGTCTCTCAGCACTTTTCCAGGGCAGAACTGAGGCCCATGGGCTGGACCAGTGCACCCAGCAGCCAGCTGTATCTGCAGCCCCTTCCCACCACCATCTCTCAGAACCGGAGGCCCGTGGAGTGGGGCGTGCACAGGCTCTGCCCTGTTCTTCAGCCTACGCTGTCTCCCCGACCCCGGGAGGGTTTGGGCCCTCCTGAAGACCAGGCTCTCAACACGCATTATCCCGTGTCCACCTCCAGAAAGCTGGGGGGCAGCCAGGGTTTGCTCTCCGTTTGATGAGGAAGCAGGGGGAGGCCCGGGGGAGCTGCCTGGGGAGGCAGGTGTCTGCAGGTGGAGACAGGCCAGAGGCTCTGCTCCTGGCCTCCCAGCCTGTGCCCCCCACCCCAGAAGTTCCCACCTGCCGTGTGGGAGCATGGGGGTGAGTATGCCCCTCACGGGCCTGTCTATCTGTCCCCCCAGAGGAGAGGCGGGCCAGGGAGTGGCCGCTGGACATTGCTGAGCTTCCCGAGGTCCGCCTGGAGGACTGGCTGGAGAAGCGAGCCAAGCGGCTGAGCTCCGCCCCAAGCAGCAGGTACAGGCCCCGGGGTCCCCGCTCCGTGCCCTCCAGGAGCAGGACCCCAGCCAGCTCACCCTTGTTGCCACCAACTGCCCAGGGACCAGACATGGATGCCCACATAGGACTCCGTAGGGGGCCCACGTCGGGGCTCTCGGTCCCCAGGCCCTAGCCAGAGGCTGATGGGCACTCACTTGTAGGCTCCCGTGCCCAGCCTTGGTGGCTCCCCCCTTATAGCAGTCTGCACAGGCTGAAGGTGGGCAGGTGCCCAAGCCAGCTTGAGTCCACATCACTAAGTGTCCCTTCCCAGAGGGAGGGGCCTGGTCATGGTCACTGTCCCCTCTAGACCCTGCCAGAGGGCCACGGTTGCCCCGACCCTACAGAAGGGGAAGGGAGGCTCATGGGAGGTGTGACTTGTCAGGGGCACACAGCTCTGAGCGGGCAGAACTGGGATGGCACAGGGGGGTGACAGACTCCTCGCCGTTGACCTTGAGGAGGGGGCTGGGGTGGGGCTGGCCCGGCTGCTGCCTGGGCCCAGCACTCAGGAGGCCCAGGAGTAGACGGGGTGCCCTTCACCCCTTATATGGGGGGCAGCCTGGGTTAGGAACCCAGGTTCTGCCCTTCAAGGTCACGGCCAAGGCCAGAGCCAGGGCTCCTGGGGCCTTTCACCAGGTATTGAGAGAGAAGGGAGGAAGAGGACTAAGGGGTGTGCTCAGGAGCTGCCCGACGTGGTGAGGTCGCCCGCGCCTGGCTGCACTGGGGCTGCAGAATTGGTGATGTCTGCGATGGGGCCTCGTGGTCTGCTGCCCGGCGGCACAGTCTGTGGGGTGAGGCCTCCCCTTGAGGCTCCAACAGGGGGTGAGGGCCAAGCCTCCTGCCTTCTCCATGCCCCAGTGAGGAGAGCTTGTTAAGCTGTTTTAAAATTAATCCTGCTTTTAAATCTGTGCCCCCAACCTTGAAAACACACAATGCAGCCATGACTCTTATGTTGGAGCGTGACGGCCCCTCCTTCTGGTCCTGTCAGGAGCCATTATGACCTTGGCGGTCCATCCTCCACACAGCTGCCCCAGCCAGCTTCTAGAGAGCTCCCCGGCCCGGCCCCTGCTGAAACCCTCCGGGCCTCCTCCCCCTCAGGGGAGCCTGGACTCCACCGCCCACCTCGAAGGGCCCTGGCTAACTTCTCTGCTGCCTCTGTGGCCCATGGGGGTCGCCTTCTCACCTCCCCCGTCCGGCCTCAGTTGTCAGGACGCTTGGCGGCTGCTTAGATGTGGTGGGCGTTCCTGATTTCAGGGTGCCTTGTGCTATTTCCTCGGCCTGGAACTGCCCCCCACCCCCGCCACGTCTGCCTGGCAGAGTCAGACTCATCCTTCAAGCATTAGCTGAGCTGTCTCCCCTCCCCTGGCCCGCCCCGCCCTGGGCCTCCCCCTCACTGGGCCTCCCTCTCACGGCCCCGAGCACACTGGCTGAGGAGAGCGTTTGGGGAGAGGGGCCCGGCCCGGGGGATCATTCCTGGGTGTTTGTGCCACGGGCGCCTGGTGGGGACAGGTCTGGTGGCCCCTCTACCTCTCGGGGTGTGTCTGTGTCCCCTCTCCGGGGACACACAGGGCCCAGATGGCTGCCTGGCCCACCTGGGGCCACCCAGCCCTGAGGGCTCTGACCCCCCCAGGCCGAGCAGAGCTTGGCCACCCCTCCTGGTGAAGGGGAGATGCAGGCTGGAGGGGGCTGCTTGCGTGTCCCCCGTCCCCCACCCCGGCAGACTGACACTGAGGGGCCTGCCAGAGCGGGCAGTGCTGGGACGTGGGGGCCGGCCTCAGACCAGCAGGCTAATCCCCGGCCAGGCCAGGGCTCATTGCGCTTTCCATTGTTGGCACTTCAGATTGTGACTTGATCCGTCTTAATCTCCCCTCTGCACCCCTCTCCAAGCCGGGCACTCCTGTTCAGCCCAGGCGCCTCCCTGAGACTCTCTTTCTAACTGGGCCCAGGGCGGGGGACAGCAAGAGAGAAGAGAGAGCTGCCCCTGTCCCCGTGACGGGCAGACCGGGCACCCGTGTCCCCGTCTGCTCTGTGCGGGCTGGAGGGGTGCACCCTGACGGCCTGCAGGCCGGGGGAACGTGCCCTTCTCCTGGCGGGAGCCCTTGGCTGCCCGGGCGTCTGTCCGGGGTCCAGAGGCAGGACAGGGCTCCCCTCTGGGTCATGCCCTCTCCGTGGAGCAGCGGTGCTTGGCCGGCAGCCAGGCGTCCCTTCCAGCAGCCGCGGGGCCTCCCCGCTCACTCCCACCCTTCTCTGCGGCTGCTGGAGTTTATGAACTCTCCCCGACGCCATAAATCACGGTGGGAGCCGCTCTCTGTGCTTTCCAGCAGGCAGCAGACAGCCGAGCAGGGACTCCCCTGTCCTCACGCCACGGGAGGCCCCAGGCTGCCTGAAGCCCTGCTCCAGGTCTGAGAGAGGCCTGAACCTCCAGGCCTCTCCTGCAGACTGCTGGCCACGGGGGCCCCAGGCCTGCCGACAGCTGCCAGGACCTCACCTGCACTGAATGCTGGCCCGGGGATGGGGGATTGAGGGGAGGGCTGAGCAAGGGGCTGAAGCACAAGCAGCAGCCTGTGTGTGGGTCAAGTCCAGAAGGAGCGAGCGGTTGTGGGAAGGCAGCAGGTGGGGCAGGCTCCCTGAGGAGAGAGGGCTGCCCCAGGCTGGGCACAACGGGGGTGCGTGCTTCAAACAGGCCCTGGTCCCCAGGAGGTGGCTCCCGGGATGGTGGACCTTAAGCGGGAGGAGAGTGAATAGCGTGAGAAATGAGGCTTAAAAAAAAAAAAAATTTAGACAATATTTTTTTTTCCTGATTTCAAAGGCTTGCGTGCTTGTAAAACTTTTCTTTGAAAAGTATAAAAGAAGTAGAAAAAAAATCACCCATAATTGCAGCACTCAGATAGAACCACTGTTAACATTTAGCTGTGTCTTCCAGGTTATTTTTCTTTTTATGCATTTATATATGTTATATATCTTTAAACAAAAATAGTATCATGCTATATACATTATTTTATAAGCTGCTTTTTCTGCCCTCCTCACACAGTACATCATGACACCTTTCCCCATCAGTGCATATAAGTCTGCCCGCGTTCTCACACAGGTTGCATAGCATTCTCTGCCGTGAACGTGCATATATATTTATCCATTTTTCCCTCCCCCACAGGTGGACTCCTTAGGTTCCTCCCATCTCTCACAGCTCAGTCTCTACCCCTAACCCCCACTATTTCCTTGGGCGCATTCCTAGAGGGGAGGCTCAAAGGGCCCGCGTGTTTCTGAGGCTCTGCCTTCCTGAACGGGTGATTCAGGCGGGGCGGGGCGGTGGGGTGGGGGGCGGCCGCCACAGCTGCGGTGGTGGGGAGGGTGAGCTGGGCGGGGGCGGGTAGTGCCCCGGCCTGGCCCGCAGCGCCCCACTCTTAATTCTCCATCCTTCCCTCTGGGTCTAGGACCGAGCCCGTGAGAGCCACCGTGTTCCAGTACCCCGTGGGCTGGCCGCCAGTCCAGGAGCTGCCTCCGTCCCTGCGGGCACCACCTCCTGGGGGGTGGCCCCTGCAGCCCAGCGTCCAGTGGGGCTGAGCCCCTCCTCCCTGCGTGGCGAGCTCACGAGACTGCCACAACCAAGAGAAGGGCATCTACGGCGGACACCGAGGCCCCCTCCTGCTGCACCCCATGGAGCGTCGGAAACTCAAGCCTGGGCCTCTCTGAGGCCTGAGTGCTCCCTGCCCGTCCCTAGCCAGGTGCAGCCCTGGTCCTGACTCCGTGCCAGGCCGTTCCACGCCCACCCCCTCAGGAGACATCTCAGAGGACTTCCTTCCAGATGTTTATAAAGCAAGTCTGTCACCACAGCGACGTGGCTGCCCTTGCCGCTCGCCTGGCACCCTCCGCTCCGCGCTCTGGCCCTGGGTCGGGAGATGGGCGAGGTGCGGTCCCCTGGGCTGACCGGTGCTTGGCGCCCTTCTCTTCCCTCAGGGGCCGGCGGAGGCTCAGCGCGGCCGCGGCCGGGCGGGACTGGTCCAGGCCAGGCATGGCTCCGCATCTGGGGAGGAGAGCTGAGGACCGGGTCTGCCGGCCCGGCCCCCACATCCACCAGCGCAGAGCACAGGTGGCGCAGCTCGGGCAGCGCTCAGAGCCGGGTCTCCGGCCTGGATGGTGTGGAGAAGTGGGCGACCCCCAGAGGGCAGGCCCTGGGCTGGGAGAGCGGCCTGGCTAAGCGTCCCAGCACCGACACTGGGTGGGGGTGGGGGTGGGGGTGGTGGTTCCACCCTGGAGGAGCCAGCCCCCTGATGGGTAGGGAGACCACACAGGCGGCCCCGGTGGTCCGCGGCCCAGCCCTGCACTCCAGGTCAAGATGCTGTGCTGGGCGCTGTTGGGCAATGAACCCCCCTGGTCACTGGACCTCTGGTGGGGGTGCCCAATGGGTGGGGTGGCTACCGGCTCCACCTTTCTTGAGCTTCTGCCCTTCCTGAAAATCACCATTGCTGGGGGGAGCTGAGGCCAATTCTGGGAGCCCTCTGGACCTCAGACTCCTCTTTGAAATGGGCTGATTCTCTAGTGTGAGGACGAAGGCTGGTTTGAGTCTAGGGAAGGTCAGAGGGAGGGACTCAGCAGAGGGCGGGGCTTCCTCAGGCTGTGCCAGGGACCGCGGGAGACCCCAGTCTGGTCCCACTCCAGGAGGAGGCCGCCTACCCCCTGCACAGGCCTGGGCACCCCTCGGGGACCAGGCTGGGTCTGGCTGTGCGGTGCTGGGCACACGGTGCCTCCTCCTGCCTCCGGGACCCCAGCAGCTACCGGGCCCTGCACAGATTCCTCCTTTCAATGTCCCAGGAGGCCCCCACCGCCCCGGACAGCGGGAAGAGTTGGTGCTATGGTACAACAGGCCAGGGTGGGGCACGCAGGGTGCAGGCGGGGCCGGGCCCTCCACGGCCGGGGCCACGGCTCCATGCAAGGGCCTGTAGTACACGCGGTGGCCCAGGGGGCAGCGGAGGGGGAGGGCTGTGGGGCGGTCGGTGCGGAGTGGCCCCCGGCCCTGCGCACCAGGCGCCTACTTCATGCCGCTGCGCAGCACCTGGTTGGCCGCGATGAGCATGACGCTAATGATGAAGGCGATGGCGAAGGCGCAGATGAGGCTCTTCCTCACGCACGTCTGGCGGATCTGCTGGTTGGAGCAGGCTGCGGCCGCCGCCACCGGGGAGCAGCAGAGAGACAGAAGGGACAGCCAAGCGAGGGACTCAGGGGCCGCCTGCACTCCCGTACCGGGCGCGTGGAAACGCGGGGTCTGGAGCAGATGAGGCCCCCCAGTGCTCCCCCCAACCCGGGGTTCCTCCCCTAACCCCGCCCGTGGGGTCCTGGGGGGTTCACTCACTCTCCACGTCCACAGGGCACTCCTCCGCCGTGCCCAGGTGGCTCTCCTCCTCTGTCATGATGATGTTCTCGATGTCCTTCATGGACAGGTGCTCACAGAAGGTGTCATAGAGCAGCCGCTTTAGCTCGTCCACGGTCAGCTTCTGCATGTCGCACTTGGGTGGTGGGGGGAGACACGGTGCTCTGGCCACGGCCACCACCACCAACCGTCCCCACCCGGCCCCTGCGGCCACACAAACCAGCAACGAGCCTCTAGGTCCCGGAGGGCTGGGAACCACTCACCCCTCTCCTTGAGTCCTCGACCAACAGTGGCCTCCCCAGGGAAGCCCTTGGCCCAGCAGACAGAAGCCTGGAGGCGTCATCGCCCCCACTTTGAAGTGTGGGCCCGACCCTTCAATGGCCCCAGTACAGCCCTCCAGTCAGCCAGGACATACCTTCCAGAAGACGGTGTCAAAGTCAGTGCCGTGGAACTTCTCTGGGATCCCTGAAGTGGAAAGCTTGGGTCCCAGGAGGGTCACAAACTCCTCAAAGTCCACTTGGCCGTCACCTGGAGTGGGCACAGTTCCAGTCAGCTGGGAGGCTGCACCTGGGCGCCGCGGGCCAATAGGGGACCCAGGAAGCCCCCTCCTCGGAGCCTCACGTGCCAGGCTCTGGGCTGACACTGAAGCCCCCGAGTGTGCAGAGGCCCCACCTGACAGGTGTGTGTGTGGGGTTGGTGCAGCAGGCGGGCCCTGAGTGGCCTCGCCCGTGGGAGACACGTTTCACCCCAAACCCTGCTGCCCGGAGCAGGTGTAGGGCCAAACATCCTCCCCACCACACACAAGAAATGAAGCTCAGGATGGGGGACCACCCACCCAGGTGGGCACTGCTGTCCGTGTGGAGAGGGGATGTGGGAGGGGCCGGAGAAGACTGGGAGGAGAGGACTGGGCCTTCCTGGTGCTTATGAGTTTTTTCTTCATTGAAAGCCAGATGGCAAATACAACTAATGATTTTTTTTTTTGGTGATGGAAACTGGAATATTTTGTATTAATATATTGTTTACTCGCTCAGTCGTATCCCGCTCTTTGCAGTCCCATGGACTGTAGCCCACCAGGCTCCTCTGGGATTTCCCAGGCAAGAATACCAGAGTGGGTTACTATTCCCTTCTCCAGGGGATCTTCCCAACCCAGGGATCGAACCCCCATCTCCTGCCTTGTAGGGGGATTCTTTACCACTGAGCCACCAGGGAAGCCCATTTAGTAGATACATTCTTACTTTTCTGTACTTTAAAATTTTCTTGGGGACTTCCCAGTGGTTAGGACTCCTTGCTTCCGCTGCAGGGGGGACGGGTTGAACCCCCGGTTGGGGAACTGAGATCCCACAAGCTACAGCACGGCCAAAAAAAGAAAAATTCTTGGAATACAGAGGTACAGAGTCTCCAACTTCTCGGGTATAGCTGGGGCTGTCACACTCTGTCTGACCTCAGTTGTCCAGCTGAGAAGTGGGGCCAGACCTGGCTGCAAACTGCCATGGGCTTGGGGCCGACCCAGAGTGGTGAGAGTGACCAGACCCCTGGGGGCTCAGGGTCCAGACTCGGCTCCCCAGCCCCGCCGCAGGTGAGGGGTGAGGAAACAGGCAGGGGCGCGGCTCACCGTCCATGTCCAGCCTCTGGATGATGACCTCCAGCTCCACCTCGTTGGGCATGTAGCCCAGGGAGCGCATGGCTGTGCCCAGCTCCTGCTTGGAGATGAAGCCATTGCCATCACGGTCGAAGACTTTGAAAGCCTCTCGGATCTCTGGGGGAGGGGCAGAGCCGGTCAGGACCTCACCCCTGTCCCCAACAGCCCCTTCCTCAGGCCCCCGGAATCCCAGACCCCACCACCTGCGCTCAGGATAGAGACTGTGCCCCCCACCCCTGACCCTCGCCACCCTCTGGGGACCCCGAAGGTCTGGTCAGAGACAGCCAGCGGGTGGCCCAAGAGTCCACTACAGCGCTGCCTCCCTGGAGCTCGGGGCAGGCCAAGCTCGCAGCAGTGGAGCCGGGTGGCGGCAGTGATGAGACTGCCCTGGGGTCTTGGGCTCGGCGTGCCAGGCCCCCAAGCCTCTCCAGGCGTGCTCACAACGACCCCGTGTGGCCGGCACCACGGAGCCCGCTGTGCAGGGGAAGACTTGGGCGGGGAGCCGGTCCTCCGTGAGCGGCCGAAGGCTTCCCGCCCACCCCCGCTCCTCCCATCCTCGCCCCCCCAACCTCCGCTCCTCCCATCCTCCCCCACCCATCCCCATCACACTTCCTCCCCAGGCTCAGCTCGTTAACACCGGCCAGCACTCGTTAATGGCGGCTGCGAGAGGCAGCCGCAGCTCCGGGCTAACAGCTGGGCACAGACTGCCTCCAGGAGCCCGACATTTGGGGGAAGACAGGATGGATGGAGGCGCCTCCGCAGGCCCAGGCCAGCTGAGGTGTGGGGGTCACTCCCCCCGACCACCACATCGTATGGAGAGGGAGACAGGCCTGAGGAACCTGGGTGACTCAGGGGTGGAGAGCAAGGCACGGGGCTGGAAGCCTGAGAACCAGAAACTCGAGTGACCTTGGACCAGCCCCAGTCTTACCCACAGTAAAATGGGCAGTCGTGGTGTGAGGTTTTACCAAAGATATCCACGGTTGAGGGTTGAAGGGTTCTCAACTCTCCCCGTTCAGCCTTCCACCTCTGTCGCTGGGCTTGCTGTCCCGCCATTGTTACTCAGCCCCAGAAGGGTCCTACAGAGCACCTCCCGTTGTGGGGAGGGTCTCTCAGTCCACTCTCACCCCCTTGGCTCAGGTTCCCGGGGGTCCCCCTGTTCAGTTTGCAGGGGGAGGGGAGCTCACGCGTGCAAGTATATTTGGAAGGAGAGGCGTACTGCATACCTGGAAAGTGAGGTCTAGGAGGCTAGGTGGCCAGTGTGGGGGTCTGTGAGCCCCTGAGACTGACCGTGGGATCCTGCACCTTGGGGTCAGTCCCTGATTCTGCAGGACCCACTAGAGCCCAGAGAGGGTGGCCATGTGTCCCAAGCCACACAGCAAGGCGACTGCGGCCAAAGCCCCAAACTTCATCAGGTTCATCCCACCTGGCATCCACACCCAAGGCCTGAAGGTTCCAGTTGCCACGCAGGCCAGGACAGTGTCCACAGGCCTCACCTGAGCTGCCTAGGCCCCCAGACCCTCTGACTCTGGACTGCCACCCCCCTCCCCAATCCCAGGTAGGGCCTGAGAAACCAGTCTCCTAACCAGTGGCCGCTTGGCCAGAGGAGCAGCTTGGAAGGGAGAGCTGGGCCAGGCCAAGGGCTCCTGTAAACCCTGGACTCTGGGAACTCCAGGCCAATGCCCATCTAGAGCTTCCCTGGGCCATCGAGAATGTCACGAGCCCCCCACCTCCAGAAGAGTGTTAGCAGAGGACCAGCAGTTCCAGAGCTGCTGCGGGGGTTCCAGTCCCCTGGGAGTCCTGGGTAAGAGAGGAAGACACTGGCATTGCAGCCAGGCATTGTGTGCCTGACCCTACACACACACATACACACAAACACACACACACAAACACACACAGGTTTTTGGCTGGCTCTATTGGCCTCCTGACCACACACACACACACACACACATAGGTTTTCGCTGGCTCTGTTGGCCTCCTGACCTAGCCACAGGCTCTGCCCACCTTACGTGTCCTGAACTCCAGCCCCAGGGGCCCTTTCAGTCCAGGTGGGTGCCAGGGCTGCTCCCCCTGCAGGCCTCTGAACGGGAGGCTCCTTTTGCCTGCAACGCTCTTCCCTTCTCCATGGCAAACTCGGATACATCCCTGGTTCCCAGCAAGGATGGACGGCATCACCTCCCTTCCTGCCCACTCCCCCGCAGCTGACTCTGGCCCTCCTCTGGCTCCCACAGACCCCTTCCCCCGAGGATTCCTTCCTGACCACTCTGGATTGTGAACTATGAGATGCCATGAGAGCAGGGACGGGTGGGTCTTGTTCACTGCTGTGTCCCGTGACTGGAACGGTGCAGTCATCCAAACCAAGCCATTTGCTAATAAATGGTTAAATGAATGACTGATTCAGGGACCCCCCCTCCTACATCTGGAGCACACAGAGGAGCTGAACAGAAGTTCATGGTCCATGTGGTGTGGGGCCACCTCTCAGAACCCACTAACTCTTAGTTTACAAATGATCTTAGTAAGGGCAAGTGTTAGCCAGAGGCGGGGGGCGGCTGGGGTGCTGCTTGTCCTCTCGTGCAGCCCCTAAGGACCCCCTCACCTCAGGGGCCACCACAGAAGAGGGGGATCACCGTCAGATGAACCATCCTCAGACGCCCAGGTCAGGGGCTGGTTTGAGGGAAGCGGGAACCCAAGGAAGGGACCCCATCTTTCTGGGTCCTCAGCTGGGAGATCCCAGGGTGGGATGGCAAAACTGCAGCCTCAGCACAGTGGTGGTACAGTGGGTGCTGGCTCCCTCCCCTGCAATGAGCTGGAGGCCAGGCTGTCTCTCCCACCCCGACAGGGGCTAGGTGTGCCCCCTGAGAGTACAGGGCTGCTTCCGTCAGAGCCCCTGACCTCCTAAAAGTCCTGAGAAGATACACACACAGGGGCAGTGGAGGGCAGGTGAATCCTGGGGTATGTAGGCAGGCGACAGTCCCAGAGGCGTCCCTTTCTCAGGCAGGATGAACCTCCCAAGACCACTGGATCAATCCAAACACTGCCACCTCCCCTTCCACGTGTCCCCTTAGCCACTCCTCCCTGGCACGCCCGCCTCACACTCAGTCTTGCTCTGTGTCCTCGGCCTTGCTCAGAGCCACGACCCGGCCCCTGCTGATTCTCCGAGGCCAAGTTCAGGGATCACCTTCTCAGCCAGAGAATCAGCACCAAGTCACGCAGACTTGGGTCAGATCCCAGCTCTCCCACGTCCTGGCCAGGTGCCCTCGGGTGGGTGTTTGCTCACCTGTACAGTGGGGCTACAGAAATGAACAAATAAGAAAATCAACCATGTGAGAACTCGGCTGGGCCGGGCCTGGCTCAGAGCAGGATGCTATAAATCAGAACATCCCAGATGTTCCGGCAGAGCAGGAAGGAGAAGAGAGGTCTCAGGGAGCTTCGGACACCAGGCCAGCCTTCCTGTTTGCTGGTACTAGGACCTAGAGGCCCAGGGCTTGGAGTCTGGCCTTGCTGCTCAGCCGCCAAGAGACCTGGACACAGCACCTTCCTCTCTGAACCTCCACAGACTTGTCTGTGAGCTGAGAGCGTGACTCTTGCCCCATCCCAGAGACCTGGACTCTGCTGGGGGCCCCCGGAGCAGGGTGGGCGTCACAGCTTGCCTGTTGCTGCTGCTGCCATCGACACAGCGCAGCTGGGCGTGTTTCCCCGAAAGCCTCGCTCTGTTCCCGCCCAGGAGGCCGGGGGAAGACTGCCGCGCTCCATCTTGGCATGGGGACGCCTGGCCCGGGCAAGGGCTGGCAGGGCCTCTGAGTTTCCAGGCCGACACGGGTCCCTTCCTGCTGCCTCCAGCCTCTGCCCTCAATCCCTCCCCTGGCCTGGGGAGCTGCGTCTGGGCCTGAGTCCCCAGCCAGCCCGATGGGAGCCGGAGTCCAGAGAAGGGGTGTGTGGGCTGGAGGTCACTTTCAGGGGGCAGAATGTGTCCTCTGCGGTGACGGCTCCTCTCCGCGGCATTGGCCCTGCGCCCCAGCATTTTGGCCTCCCTGAGTTTCTGGCCTGAACAGAGATGGCTGCTGGGCTTGCGGGAAAGAGGGGCAGGAAAGGGGACCCCTCTGTACCCAGAATGCCCCGTTTGGCCACGCAGTGCAGACTCTACTGTCTGTCTGAGCAGGTCAAGTGCCAAGCCCAGACCCTTGCCCTGGTGGCTGTCTGCCTGCCTGTCTGCTTGTCTGTCCGCCTGTCCATCTGTCTGCCTCCTCCTCTCTCTGAGGGAGGGCTGGGTGAGGGCCTGCCGTTTCCCAGCTCCCACCCTCAGCTGCTCAAGTCTGTCAATGCCACTGGGGTCAGCCACAGGCCCGGCAGGTGGGGGGCCGTGCAGTGTGCATCTCAGGGAGAATCTGGGGGATTCTGTCCTCCGCTTGAGGAGGGCCAGGGACCCAGGCCAGCTCTGCCCAGCCAAGTCTACCCATCCAGGGGTCTCCAAGTGCCTCCGCAGACCTTCAAGGCCCTTTCCACCCACCCCTTCCCCGAGCCTGCCTTTCTGGCCCAGTCCCCCACATACCGCGTGTTGCCTCCTCATGGGCCTTCCCCGATTCCCTCTCCCTGCTCCTTAACCCCCCCACTGCTGCCCTGGTCTCCAAGCCCCCACTGAGCCCTGTGCTGAGCACTTCCATCACGTCCTCTGTCACTTGCGGCCCTGGGGAGGGGCAAGGCCAACCCCTTTTTACAGATGGAGAAACCGAGGCAAAAAGCAAGTGGTTGCTCGAGGTCACTCCATAAATCGAGGAGCAGAGATTCAAACCCCCCCTTGCTTGGCTAGGAAGCCCTCCACCTTAAGCCAGCGCTCTCCACCTACCTCCCTCGTCCTAACCGCCCCCTGGATCTCTGCAGGCAGGCATGTACTGTCTGCAGTGTCTCATCCCAAGCTGCTGGGATCACTGTCCTCGGCACACGTGGCTCGCCCACTGACAGGCGTCCCCCAACCGAAGGCCTGGGTGGGACAGGAGCACTGACAGGCCACTGGGGAGGTGGACGGGGCAGAGGGGGACTCTGTGCCATGGATGGTCACCCTTCCCACCCAGCCCTTGGCATCCAAGGACCACTGGGGCCTGCAGAGACCTGGTCTCCTCGGAGGAGGGCTTCCAGAGTGCCTGCAGCCAAGAAGGGGGTCGATCACAGAGGACTTCCTGTTCTCATCCTTGGCTGCCCACATGCTGTCCCAGACAGGCGGGGACCGCCAAGCATCTACAGGCATCATCTGCCTCCCCCCCCCAGGGAGAGCCCTGCCCTTCAGATGTCCCCTGTGCTAGGGGCCCCTGCTCCACAGGGCCTGGGAGAAGGGGACGGGCAAGAAGCAGGCAGTGCGTTTGGTGTAGCTGGTGACTAACACTCCTGGGCTCCTGCCAGCATGTCCACCATGCGGTCCAAGGGGAGCCTGCGGGCTCCTTGCCCCTGCACTGCCCGCCCTGTGCCCTGCTCACCCCTGCATCCCAATCTCCTCCCACCTCTCCCCTTCCTTGGGGTCTCTACTCCAGGGCTGGGAAATCAGGGGAAGAGGAGCCAGTGAGGCCCCAGCAAGGCTGCCAGAGGCATGGTGGGATGCTGAGAGCAAGAGGAAAGAATGAGATGAAAGCTGCCTGGGGTGCAGGGGAGACAAAGTGTACCCCTGCCCGACTGGCCAGGAGGAAGGGATGGATGAGGGCCTGTGGCGGGGGGGACTGTAAGAGGTTTAGGGTGCCCAGGGCAGGAGCAGACAGTGTTAGGGCAGGGACGGCCAATGCCCCACCCCCACCCTCTTGGCCCTCACTGGACCCCCTTGTTTTCCCAGGCCCTGGATGAAACTCTGGTTCCTGGGCTTTGGCGCAGACAGGGCATGGACTTGGGCTTTGGAGTTCAAGGCCAGAGACCCAGTAGCGGTACCCATCCATCTGTCCTGCCCTCGTCAGACACCAGACCCCATTTCCACGGCTCTCCCAACCTCTGGCGGCTTTCGGGGGGACGTGGTGAGAAGCAGGTGGCTCACGGTGGTGCAGTGCGGGCTTGGCATGGGGGCGCCTTCTCCCCTTGATCTTCCCCCCATCCCCTCTGACTCCCTCAAGATCTGCTCCCTCCAGGGCTTGGGGGTGCGGCTGGACCTCTCTCCGTGGCTTGTGCTCCCACCGTCGCCCCTGACTACACTGGTGTCTCAGCTGTACCCCGCAAAGGCCCTGTTGAGCCCCAGATCTCAGAGACCCTTGGCCCTAAGGTACCTGAAGAGAGGCCCAGCCTCTGGGTGATCGCAGGCCCTCCCCCAACAGCAGATAAGCAGATCCCACGGGGCCGAGACCCCCATCAGCCCACAGCCCCTCACTCCACTGCGAAGGGCCCCCAGGAGGTCTGGGGGGAGGGGAAACCTGAGCCCCTGACCCCGGTCCTGTAGGGAAAGAGCTGCAGGCCCCAGGGGTCTCACTGCTGCCCAGAATCCTCAGTCTGAGGACCCGGGGCTCTACCATCTGCTCTGATCCTGCCCAGCCCGTTGCCCAAGGTCCCCATTCATGTCCAGAGGTGGAGGCACTTGGGAAACAGATCAGGTCGCGTCCCCCTCTGCCTTTCCCTATCAGGCTTGGTTATCGCGACCAAGCTGCCCAGTCTGGCCACTTGTTGTCGCCACCACCTCCCCGGCCGCCTTCCCGGCGCTCGGGGCTGGGGGGTCTCCTCAGGTCTGTGGGGAAAGGGCTATGGGCCCTGCAACAGGGGCTGGGGGCAGCCCGGCAGCCGGCGGGAGCAGGGCAGGCGCCCGCTCCCCTTCTCTGGCTGCCCGAGCAGATTGGATTTTAAAAGCGACACGAGCGGAATGTCAATGCGAGTGCAGAGCCGCGGGCGGGCGCCGCCGAGGGGATCAGGATGCGGGTGCTCCGGGGGCCGGCGCTGGTGGGGCGGGTGCGCAGCTCAGACCCCCAACCCAACCCGCCACGTTGCCGCACCGTCACCGCGGACTGCGCGGCCCCGTGACCCCGCTGCGGGGCCCGGCAAGTTTCCGCAGCGCGGGGGACCACGCGGCTGAGGCTGGGCCGGCCCTCCGCTTCGCGACCCCCCACCGCGGCGCCCAGGGGTGCGACCGGGTCCGGCCTCCCCGCGCAGCTGTTCGCTGGAGCGTCCACCTGGCAGGCGGCACCTGCAGACAGCCCCCCAGCCCCCGCGCCCTTAAGACCGTGTTTCACCTGGGCGCACAGGTAGGAGGCCGGCGGGGGTCCCGGCGGGGCACTCACCTTCCAGCTCGTCCTCGGGGATGTCCACAGGGCGCTGCTCCGACAGCAGGTTGGGGACGGTGTAGATGCCCCGGTACATCAACGCCGCCGTCACCGGGTGGAACGGCATCTTGAAGGCTCCGCGCCCGCCCGCCCGCCGCAAACTTTGAGGTCGGGGCTCATGGGCCGGCGGCGGCCCCGGGGGCGGCTGGAGCGGGCGCGGCGCGCGGCTGCGGAGGGCGGCGAGGCGGGGGGCGCCCCTCCGGGGGCCTAGCGCCCCCGCGCCCCGGGCCGCCGGTCCATGCCGCCCCCTCCCTCGTCGGGCTCCCGGCCGGGGCCCCGCAAGGGCCGCGGGGGCGGCGCCGCTCGGGCCTCGCCGCTCGGGCCGCTGCGCGCTGCGCCCGCCGCTCCCGCTCCTCGGTGCCCCGCGCGCTCCGCGCTCCGCGCTGCTGGCCGCCCGCTCGTCCGCTCGCCGGCGCGGCCGCCCGGCCCGCCGCTCCGGCTCTCGCCGCCTCCCCTGCTCGCTCGCTCGCTCGCTCCGTGTCGCGCTGGCTGCGCTCCCCGCCTCCCCCGCCCGCCGCTCGCCCGCCCCCTCCGCGCTTCCCCCCACCCCGCCCGCCCCTTCCCGCCGCCGGCCCCTGCGTGGCCGCCCGAGCCGGCCGGGGGTTCCTTCTCCCCTTTGGTCCGGGCTCCTCTTTCTCCCTACAGAGGCTCACTCGCCCACCCCCACCCCCATACAAACCAAGTCCGCAGCCACCCGGATTAAATTAAGATGGGGTGGGGTGGGGTGGGGGTGGGGCCCTTCCTTCCAGCCCCTTGGCTGGCCCCCACCCGCCTCGAACAGACAGCAGGGAGTCGAGGACCAGATACCTGGCAGTCAGCGGAGGTCTGGCCCCGCGGCCCCTGAGTCCTCGAAGAGAATCACACCGTGTTGGTGCCAGGAGAGGCTCCAGAGTGGGGAAACTGAGTCCGAGGAAGAAGGGCGTTGACCAAGGTCATGTGGCAGGGCCGGCTGGCAGGAGCTGGGGATAGGTCTTGGGCAGTCTCCCCTGCTCTGTGGCTGAGACCTGGCCCCTGACCTTGCCCCCCAGCAGTGGAGCCCCAATCCTGGCTCCTTCCCAGACGTTCATCACCACTAAGCCTGCAGAGAGGGAGCCAGGCGGGGGAGGCCGTGGGGGACAGAGAGGTGGCTGGGTGCCTGTGGGGACTGCTGGGAGGGTTGGTCAGTTCACATGGCTCTGAGTTAGACCCAGTACTTGTGCAGGGCTGTCCCAGGCCCCAGGGCACGTGTGCCTGTGGAGTGAGGGGACAGCACGTGTGTGTGCATGTTACACCCTGTTATCCACAGGGTGTGTACGTGTGTTTTCAAGTCCACATGGAGATGGTCGCGTGCTGGGAGGGTGTGCGGCCACCTGCGTGTGCCAAGGCTGTGAGCTGGGAGATGAGGGCAGGGGCCAGTAGGCAGGTGGGAGGCAGTGTGCAGCCCTTGGGTGCGGGCCTGTGTTCACAGATGTCCATGCATATTTATGGGGGAGGGCTTGGCCCCCAGGCCTCACCATGGCTCCAGATGCAGACCCTGCCCCTGTTGTTGTCCAGTCGCTCAGTTGTGTTCGACTCTTTGCGACCCCATGGACTGTAGCATGCCCGGCTTCCCTGTCCTTCACTATCTCCTGGAGTTTGCTCAGATTCATGTCCAGTGAGTCGATGATGCCATCCAACCATCTCATCCTCTGTCATCCCCTTCTCCTGCCCTCAATCTTTCCCAGCATCGGGGTCTTTTCCAGTGAGTTGGCTCTTTGCATCAGGTGGCCAAAGTATTGGAGCTTCAGCTTCAGCATCAGTCCTTCCATAGAGGCCCCATTGGAACCACCTCCCTCCCCTCTTTGGTCCAATCAGCCTTCGGCCCCAGGGGGAAAGCTGATTGCCATGGCCCTGCCGGCCCTGCCCTCCCCAGTCTGATTACATTTTACTGCGTTTTGTCGCTGATTAATCACAGCCTGGGGAGAGGGGCTCAGGGAGCGATGCCAACCCTGGCTGAGCTGGCCCGGGCCAGGCCTGGGCCCCCGCACTTCTCGCGCCTGGCTGTGGACAAGGCTCCCAGGAGCATCTACAGCCTGCAGAGGAGCCAGGCAGGACCTCAGCTCTTGAGCTGTCTTCCCAGCCTCTATGGACCAGCAGGTGCCCGTTAGGACCTGGGGCTGGGGGTGTGAGAGTCTCCAGAAAAGCCCCCGCTGAAGCCCTCTTCGTCCACCTGTCTTGGGTCCGACATCCCACCCTTAGAGCCGAGTTTCTGCGCTCCCTCGGTTCTTCTGCTGGAGCAGAGGAACTGGGAAGAAAGAACCCGGCCCTCGGAGCCAGACAGATCTGGGGCTGCCGCGTCTACCACTTAGTCATCTCCTCTAACCTCCTGGGGCCTCGGTTTCCCTTATGCAGTGACGGTGGCGGTGCTACCTCCAGGGCAGTGGCGAGGATGCAGAGACGTTAACGTGTGAGTGGTGTCTGGCTGGGCCTCCCTGTGTCTCTTAGGATTTCCTATTAGCATGAAAACTACCCCCCTACCCCGAGCAATATGAAATAATAATAATTAGAGCTTTGACTTACTGATCGGGAGGCTGAGTGGCAGCGGCTCTCTCCTTTGGTGTCTACTGAGTGGCCAGCTGGCTCCTGGGGACCCCGCGCTGAGGGAGGGTGGGCTGGAGCCTGCCAAGGGGCTGGTGGGAAACTGGCTCTCGGTGACTTTCCAAGAGGCCGTCACAGGGCATGTTGGTGCTGGCCTGACAGAGCTCCCACGGCATCCCCCCTGATTCCCAGGCCAAGGAGCTTCCAAGGACTGGCAGAAGCCATCCCTAAGTAAATCAGACAAAAACCAGTGGGGGGGCCTGCCCTGCACTACCTGCGGGCCTGCGCTGAGGGACGGTGTGGGTGTCCACTGGAGACATGGGCCTCCCTCCAGGCCTCAGCCTTGGTCTGTGACCATCTCTTGGCCAGGCTGCTCCCTGGGGCAGGATCCCACCTGGCCAAAGGGACAGGGTTCACCTGGTTTATATCACCAAGGGATTATAGCAGCAAGGTCGTGGAGCACCCCTCTGCCAGGGTCATCCCTGACCTCAGGCCAGTCACTGTCCTCTCCCCTGCTGCAAAGTCACAGCCCATGGAGCCGGCTGTGTGTCCAGAGAGTCTTCCACATGCCACAAGCTGCAGCTGGGCTGCACTTTGGCTGTGCCTAGGACCTGCACGGAGTCCTCTAAGACTCTGAAGGCAGTTTGGCCATGCCCCCAACTCATGGTCAAGGGCACCCCATTCAGGGAGCCGAAGGGACCAGGTTGGGTCATGCTGGGGTGGCAGGGCTGGGGTTCAAGTTCAAGGCAGGAGCTGGGTAGGGAATGGGATGGGGAGTCAGGCTCTGGGTCATCTGCTGTCTCTGCCCTTCCAGCCTCAGAGGAAAGCTGCCTCCTTTAGGAAGCTTCCTTGACCTTCTCAGCCTTTCGTGGGGCAGCCCCTGGGTGCCAGGTCCTGCGAGCAAGCCAGGCTGGGAGTCAGAGGATGAGGGAGAGGGGCCTCAGAGAGGGGGCTCTGAGAGCAAGCCCCCAAGGACAAAGCTCACTGCCTGCTGGAAGGCAGGTGTGGTAGTTGGAGTGGGGGAAGAAGGGTTTTTTTGCAGAAGAAGGTCATAGAAACAGGGCTTGAAATTTTCCTGATATGGTGGGGGGCAAGCAGTGCCAAGAGAAGTAAGAGCTCCACATGGAGACCCCAGAGCTGGACCTGTGCCTCTGGGTATCTGAGCCTCAGCTTACACACCTATTAAATAGGAACACATCCAGCCCGCAGAGTGAATGCTTAGTTCCTGCACGTGAAGTGCTGAACATGGTGGCTGAGGATGGAACATGGTGGCTTAGTACAAGCCAAAGGAACTCCAGGAGGAGGAGCCAGGGTGGGCAGAAGCTCAGACACATGAGAGGACCACTCCCCCACTCAGCTCTGGAGGGCAGAATCCGGGGGTCTGCACACCCCAGATCTGAGTGCCTGATACAGGGCTAGGCTGGGAAGGTGGCAGGGGCTGGGTGAAGGTCTGCTTAGAGGATGAATGAGGGCATGAATGAATGAACGAGCCATCGCACTCCAGCCCACCCGCCCTGCGGCGCTGCAGCCCCGTCCTCTCCTCTGCACGTCACGGGGGAGCAGATGGCGAGATCGCAGGGTGTGAATTGTGTCTGTCGCTCCCCATCTGGGAAGGTGCCACTGTCATCACACCGCACTCCCTGGGGTGCTACCCGGAGACTCGTGGGCCTTCCAGAGAGGAGTCTCCAGGGACTTCCCCCGCTAGTCCTTGGCTCAGCGTCCTGGAGACCCTGGGAGAGGTGACCCCTCCCCCACACCCCCAAGACTCTGGAAGGATCCACCAGGCAGGGAGGCAAGATGAGAGAACTGGGGACTTCCCCGTGCAGAAGCTGGAGGCTTCCCCTGCCAACCCGGAGACTGGAGCCCTCTCCTCTCAAAGCCGGCATGCTCCCCGGCATCCTGTCTCCACCCACATTCAGCACCAGGGAGAGCTCCACCACACGGGGTGGAGTTGTGCAGGGATCTGGGAGGCCCTGACAAGACGTGAACCCATTGTCCAGGGCAATATCAAAGTGGACGGAGGGCAAGCATCACATGCAGGGTTTTGCCTGGACCTCTGACCACAGCCCTGCCCAAACTCGGGACCTTCTGGGGGACGCTGGTCGGGGAGGGGCGCTCCAGGGAGGGCAGAGGCCCTGGCCTCTGCTCCTTGGCTAGGGAACAATATTGTTCCAAGAATCCGCTGGGGACAGTGTGTAGAGGTGAATAAAATATTCATCGTCCGGGCAAACTCACACGGTCACTTGATGAATAATGGAATTTATAGACCTGCAGAGGCACACCCAGCCACGTGGGGCATGCAGGCCTGGACACCCTCTTTGAGCCCCCAGAGGCCAGCTCCTGCAGGTGACAAAGGTGTACAGGACAGAGCAGGAGTCAGAGTCCATGAGAGGGAAACAGAGGGGAAGGGACAGTTCTTTAAAATTGTTACTTCTTGAGAATCAACTCGATGACGGAAAAAAAGAGGACTGGACTTAGAGTCTAGCGTGGCTGGGGTGAAACCTGGCTGCCGTTCTGTGCCCGGGGTGTGACACCCGGTTACCAGGTGACAGTGCCTGGCGCCTTGGTCCTGGCACACACGGCACTGGGACATGCTGAGAGGCGGGACCCTGAGAGCCCCCTTTTCCAGCTGTCACACCCCTCTGAGCCCAGGAGAAGTCTTAGAGGCAGAGGGAGGCAGGCCACAAGAGCAGAGAAGCTTCTAGTCCTCGGGACTGGGTTTGATGTAAAAAACACGCAAAAACCTGACTGGGGAGAGACGGACACAGGCACTTCCTAGCCCTACTCCCCACCTCACTCTCCCCCAGAGAGTCTGCTTGGCTGGGCCCTGCGCGAGGGTACTTTTAGTTTTTAAAAATATTTCTTTCTTTATTTGACCATGCTGGGTCTTAGTTGCAGCATGTGGAATCTAGTTGCATGACCAGGGATTGAACCCGGGCTTTCTGTATTGGGAGAGTGGAGTCTTAGCCACTGGGAAGACCACCAGGGAAGTCCAAGGGAATGCTTTTAAAAAGCTTCCCAGGAGCTTCCAAGAGTGAGAACTCTTAGAGCTCTTAGAGCTCCACAGAGGAAGGTCTGGTCTGGAAACTGAGTCTGGGCTGGGGCCAGAGGAATTGGATGATGTCCCTGCCCAGGGTGGGACAGCGCTCCCTGCCCCTGGTCCCCTTGGGCTGTGGTCTCCCCCTTGGGGCAAACTGCTGGCTGGCTGGGGCATCAGGGGCCCAGCGCCCACTCCAGGCCTGCTTCCTGACTGACAGCTGTGGTGGGCTGGCGGGAGACAGGACGAGGCCGCTCCCAACTGCTCTGCGCTCCCGGATCCCTGCCTCAGCCTGCAGCCTCTGATGAGACACTCGACAGATCTGCCCAGGGCGGCCGCTCCTCTAGAAGAGACCCCACGTCTGGCCCGCCTGGGCACCGGCCCAGGGGTGGGAGAGGTGGGGAGGGGGAGGCTTCCCCTCCTTGCAGGGTATGGCCACCTCTGGACAGGGCGAGGTCCTTTCCGCTTTTCTCACTGTGACATAAAAGAGCTTGTGTGTCAACTTCCATTTGAACGAGGGGCTGTTCAAACAGTGTGAAATGGCAGACACTGTGGGTGGGCTCTGTGGCCTCACCTGGCACACCCTGCCCCTGCCAGGGGGCCGTGACCTGTCCTCTAGGATCAGACCCGAGAGAGAGAGAGAGAGACGGTGTGACCTCGTGCCAGCTGTTGGGAATAAGGGCAGCTGCATCCCAGGACGAACCCAGGAGGATGGCTTGGACAGCGCTGAGCTGCGGTCCGGGGCAGAGCGCACGGTTCGCTCTTACCGCTCCGCTGCTGTCTCAGAGCGGTCCTTGTGATGCTGGGGACCAGCAGCGTTTAGCATACCCCCCCGGGGCTGAGTTCTCAGGCTGGCGCCTGCCTCCCTGTCTCCAGCTGGCTGGGCCCTTCCCACAGCACCCCCACCCCAGCCCCTGCCCCCTCCTGTTGCAGAAACACCTCCAGAGCAAGGGCTGGACATCAGAAGACTGAACCCTCTGGTTCCTCCAAGGGCGTTCTCAGATCCTGACATCTCAAATTCTTTCTCAGGAGAACCAGATTCATTCCCCAACTTCAATCATCCAGCCCAGCGTTTATGCTTCTCCATGTGTGAGCTGGGGGCTTCCCCGGTGGCTCAGCTGGTAAAGAAGCCGCCTGCCAATGTTGGAGAGGCAAGAGACAAGGGTTCGATTCCTGGGTCAGGAAGATATCCTGGTGGAGGGCATAGCAACCCATTCCAGGATTCTTGCCTGGGAAATCCCACGGACAGAAGAGCCTTGTGGGCTATAGTCTATGGAGTCGCAAAGAATCAGACACGACTAAGCTCACATGCCATGCCATGCATGTGTGAGCTGCTGCCTCCACCTACCACCACGTGGCCTGGGTCCAGCCTGTGCTTGCATACCTCCAGGGATGGGGAGCTCACTTCACCTCCACCCCCAGGCAGGGCCAACACTTGCCTGTTCCCTGGGCTCTGACTTTGTGCTCCAAGATCTCCCCTGTGCTGAGACAAGACACTGAGGCCCCTCCCCAAAAGGAGCACCTGCTTGTCACCTGGAAGATGGGCTGTCCTGATCTGTGAGCAGCTCATCAGATAGCAGGGACATGGTGTAAGGATGGTACCTCGAGGCTGGGGGCAGAGGGCACCATGGAAGCAGAGAGAGGGAGCCGGGGTTGTGGGGGCCAAGTTTCACAGGAGTGCTTCCAACCCTTCATCCTAGGACTCAGCTGTGCAGGCTGGCCTGGCACTGAGATGCTGGGCCATGAAACAGTGAATCTGACAAGGGGAACATGGGGGAATGCCCAGGCCGGAGGCGCTGCCCAGACAGAGGCTGGTTTTGCTGAAGTCCCTCCTCCCCTGGCCTCTTCCGGTTCCATCGGGAACTGGGCTGTGATCTTTTTGGAGTCCCCGATGTTGGGGGACAGGACCGGGGCAGTGCGCCAGGGCTCTGGGGGCGGTAGGTGGCGGGACTTCCTTCTGAGCTGCTGAGTTAGGCCTGTAGCCCTGGCCCCAGCCAGGGCCCCGCTCGAGGGCCTGCTAATGGGCCTCTGTGGCCTGAAGTGCCCCGGTCGTGTCGAGCCTAAGTGATGATACGATTGACAGCAGTTTAATTGGTAATTTTAATCCTGGACAGAGGAGTAATGGCGTTACTAATTGGATCGTTAGAGATTTGTGCTTTATGGCTATGTAATTAGAGGAGCTATGGGGGGTCGGGGTGAATTGGGGTGCCATGCAGGGCCAGGGGCAGGGAGCAGCCAGCAGGGCTCCGTCCCCAGCTGGGGCTCGGTCACCACTGAGACCTCTTGCTCTTCTTTGGCGCCTCCTGAGCAGGGCTCCTGGGGCAGCTGAGTGGGGTGGGGGGTGCCAGTCGGGGTCTGTGCGTGCCCCTCCCAGACCTGGGGTTCCACCGAATCTAGAGGAAAGGAGGACCCTCCGAGCTCAAAGCTCAGTTCCCTGTAGATGGGGTGGAGCGACTCCATCAAGCCCAGGCCCTCCCTGGGCTCCCAGGGCTCTGGGTTGGGGAGAGAATCATGAAGTGTCTGCATTTTAGACTAGAAAGAGGTTGTCGGTCCTCTGGCCCTGCTCAATTCACAGGTGGGGTAACTGAGGCCCAGGGAGGGGAGGGGACAGCCTCATGTGTGCTCCACACCAGCCTCGTGTGTGCGTCTGAGACTCACCGGCCCTGGATACCAGCAGTCGGTGGCTTTTCTCACCCTGTCACCCTGCATCTATGTGAAGGGACAGGTGGGCTGACAACCGGAGCATGGAGGGGGGCCGAGGGGGTCCAGCCCCACCCTAGGCACTCGGGGAAGACACTGTGAGGTGCCATCTGATGGGTGTGGGCAGAGGGGAGTGTCCTTTGGATTGAGTTAACAAGAGGCTCCATCTATTTCTGGCCTTCAAAAAATATTTGCTGGATTAACTAATGAAGGAAAGAAAAAGGAAAAAAGAAAAAGGAGGGAAGGAGGACAGGTAGACCACAGACAGAGGGCCTCTTCCAGATGCCCTCACACCGGTCCCCGAAGCAAGCCCTGGCCACTCTCCTGACCAAGCGTGGTTCCCCTACCAGCCTTCCAACGGCATCCACCTACTCCCGAAGGAGCCCAGTGAACCTCTCTGCACCTGTCTGCCCTCCACTCTCCCCCTTGCTCACCTGCTCCTGCTGCCTCAGGGCCTTTGCACTTGCTCTGTTGTCTGCCAGAAAGCCTCTCTCCCTGGACACCCTCACTGCTCACTCCTTCAGGTCTTTACTCAAAGGTCACCTTCCTGATGGGCTTTCCTTGGCCACATCCTTGCTTTAAAAGAAGACACACAAAGACAAGCCACACCTGTTCTCCCACTGTCCTGCTTTACCGCCCTGGCCTGCCCCTAAACCACAGCCTAACATGCCGTGGACTTTCTGTCTGTGCCCGTTGCTGGATTTGTTGGTGGCCGCATCCCAGTACTGTGACACAGAGCAGATGCTCATACGGGGCTGTTGAATGAATGAGGGAATGAATGAATGCAGAATTGGAGGCTCCCCGCAGAGGCAGCCCTGGGAGGTGAGGGCAGGAGGTGTGGGGGTGTGCGGGTTGAGGGCGGCAGGAGGCGGACGTGGGGTAGGGTGGTGACTGAGGACCCCTCCCCGCTGGCAAGTGTGAGCCTTCCCCCTGCCCCCCTCCAGCATTGCTCCATCAGGAGACTGCGACCTACATCAGCAAATGACTCGGCAGGTGGGGCCGGGGAGACAAGAATCTTTGTCTTCCTGCCAAGTGCTCCACAGACCAAGTGCCAAGTGCCCTCTGCCTGAGGGCTGTCGGCTGACCCGCACTCTACTTCGGGTCACCCCATGGCCCACAACTGCCTCTTGTGTCTCCCCCCACACAGGGAGTGGCCATCTCCTGGGGTGGGCTTTGGGACTCCAAGGAGACCCCTCCTCTGCCGGCCCCAGCTCCCTGTTCACAGGCAGGAGTCCGTGCCTGAAATCCCACCCTCAGCCTCAGGGTGGGTCCCGCAGGGGCGGGCACCGGCCCACCCGCCTAGCCAGGCTGCCTCAGGCTTCGTCGTTGTCGTCGGGTGATGTATGGCCTGCTGGCCCTGCCAGGAAGTGACAGCGGATGGATGGGCAGTGCCGAGGGGTGGGCTTGGAGCCAGGAGCGGGAGCGGGGAGTCGGGAGCCGCCTGGCGCTGGAGAAAGCCGTTCCCGGAACACCACCCTTCCTGACCGCTGGCAGGACAGGGAGCAGTCTCTCGCCCGGCTCCCACACTGTGGCCCTCGGGGGAGGCCAAGTGCAGGGACCCGGGGCGGGGGGCTCTAGGCTCCCCGTGGCCTCTCTCCAGGCCTCAGTTTCCTCATCTGTGAGATGGTAATGAAGTGCCCACTGGGAGGGGGCCGGATCGCCCGAGAGCATGCTCACCACGCACAGACCCTGGGGTATTCCAGCCCCGAAGCATCTTAGGCCTGGTGCTGGGCCAGGGAGGGGCCGTCCCCACCTGAATCTGCTTCCTCTTCCCTGTATCTCCCCTAACCCCCCTCTCCCACCCTTTGGGAGAATCGCCCAGCCAGAGACGGGCAAGACCTTGGCAGATTTCTAGTCAAAACTCCTTCTCAATTTTCCAGACAGGAAAATGGAGGTCTTGAGGGAGGCAGTACCGGCCCAAGGTCAGGTGGGAAGGCTTGGGAGACCACCTCGTGGTGATTCCTGAAAGAAGCTGCCTCTCCACCCCGGGAGGGTGGGATACGGGGGCGCCGGCGCGGCCACCCTGCAGGTGGGGGAGGACGGCAGAACGGCGCTGGGCACGGGGAAGGGGCCTGTCGGCTGGTGTGGTGGCTGCGGCCGAGTCAGGATGCGCCAGACGCCTCCGTGGGATCTGTCTGCGTCCAAGGAGACCAGGACAGCGGGCGGGCAGACGGTGTGTCCTTGCTGGCTGGGCCTGGAGGAGGGCCGCGGAGTGGGGGGGTCATTCTGGGAATCAGGCTGCCTGTGGGGCCGGGCGGCCTCTCCCGGCATCTGTTCACCTGCCCTGCTCCCTGGAGGAGCCCGGACTCCATGTGGGGCTCCTGACGGCTGTGGGCACGGGACACAGATGTACGTGGACGGGGCTGGTGGGCGCCTGAGGGGTGGGCGAGGGCGTGTGCGGCTGTGGCCAAGTGTGTGCATACACGTGTGCGGGGGTGGATAGGTCTGAGCGCCCGGGACCCCAGAGCCCAGGGCTGGGCCCACATCCCATGTGTCTGGGTGTGCAGGGCGCTTGGCCCGTGTGGGCGGGTGTGGATGAGACGTGGGCGTGCACAGGTGGGCGCGGGCAGAGACAGGCGCTCGCTCAGTACTCACCAGGCCCCACGTGGCGCGGCCTCAGCTTTGGTCCAGAGGACCTGCTGTCAAATGGGGAAACCAAGGGCAGCAGCCTGCCTCAGCCCGCCCCGCCCCGGGGGGGGGCTTCTGCCTGTAAATCCAGGAGAACCAGCTCTGCCCCGTCCTTCTCACAACATGGGGCTCAGACAAGTGTCCCCCCGCCCCCCAGCCAAGGAGAGAGACAAGGATGGGCCCTGGGAAAGGTGCCGCGACAGATCACGGCAGCGTTCTGGAATAGAGTCTTGGAACAGAGTCTTGCTGTGGCCTTGTTCTTCTGAGCAGGGGCAGGGCACAGCCGTGGAATTCTGCGGTTGGATGTGGGCTTCGAGATCACCCAGGGAGCCCTGGCCACTACTTTGGGGTGGGGATTCTTGCAGAGGAGGGAGCCCCCACTGGAGGGTCTCGTCTCCTCTCCGAGCCTCTGTTTCCTCACCTGTAGAACAGAGAGTCCCCCCTCCTCCCCGGTCCCCGCTGGAGGGCTGGAGACCCAAGGTCATCTCAGGGACGAGGCAGTGGTCCCGCCACGCTCTCCTGCTGGACTGGGAGTGGGGGGATGAGCCGGGGCCTGGGGAGGAGGGGGCTGAGTGATCTGAGGCAGGGAGGCAGGCCTTCCAGTTCAGTTAGTGAAGGGATTTGTCATTTTAATGATGTGATATTTCTTGCCCGGCTCCTGTCCGCGGCAGCACCAAGGGGCCAGCTGCCTCCCTGAGTGAGGCGGCAGCAGAGGCTGCTCTCGGACTCCCTCGCCCGGCCAGGCTGGGGCCAGGGTCAAGGTTTGGAGGCCAGGGCTGGCAGGGGGAGCTCCATCAGCCGGGGGTCGGTCCCTGTGCGGCTCCCGTGCAGCGTCACCCCCAGCCCAGCCCTGCCGCTCCATCTGTGTGACCTTGGGCTGGTGCTGCCTGGTCTGCAAGGCTTGGTTTCCTCATCTATAAAGTGGGGCTCAGACCATCACACCCCACCCCCGGCTTCTGCCGCTCACCCACTGTTGGCTCTAGAATCTTTCACTCCCTCCGCTTCGTGGTCCCCTGCAGTCCCACTGGCCAGGGCCACATCTGCACCCCTCATTTTTGCAGACCCTGGGCAGGCCGCTCTCCCCCTGGCAGCAGTGGGGTCTTTCTATTTTTCAGCTGGAAGATAATTGCTTTACAATGTTGTGTGGGTTTCTGCCGCACGACAACGTGAATCAGCCCTAAGGATACACCTATCCTCTCCCTCTTGAGCCTTCCCCCGCACCCCACCCATCCAGGTCATCGCAGAGGGCTGGGCTGAGCTCCCCGTGCTGTTCAGCAGCTTCCCATTAGCTGTCTGTTTTACACATGGGCGTGTATATATATATATGTCAATGCCAGTCTCTCGATTCATCCCGCTCTTGCAGCGGCGTCTTTTGGAAGCGCCGACCTAGCTTTCACTCCCCTCCACCCAGAGGCGAGCCGAGCTGGCCTTGCCCCACTCCCCAGCCTGCCCGGGCCCCCACCCCATGCCTTCCCCACGCCTCGGTCATCCTGAATCTATCACAGCCATGTGACCACCCCTCGCCTTCCTCACTTCTGACCCGTCCCACCAGCTGCTCCCTCTGCCATCATCATATCCATCAACCTGGTCCCTCGGGTCAGAGGCCCCCTCCGACTCCCACAACTGCCCCGTGACCACGCCCGTCACACGGAAGAGTGACAGCTGGTTTCCTAGCCCGTCTTGTCTGCTCTGAGTTCCGGCACACGGTGGGCCCCCCTGCTAAGCCTGTGTTTGTTGAATGACTGAATGAGGGGCCCCAGAGCCTGCCCTGCTGACCCTGGAGCACAGCTGTGAGGGTGCGGGTGGCCGGGCGGGTGGCCCATCCATCAGCCTGGCGCCGCGCCTGACCAGATGGAGCCGCGCCCCCGAGGGGGAGCTCCATCAGCCGGGGGTCGGTCCGCGGGTGTGTGGGCGTGTTGCTCCTGCCCCCCACGGGACCCGCATCCATCACACTGTCCCTGGGATGCTGGGGTGGGGTGAGCAGGCAGTGGCCCCTCCGCCGGGCTCTGGGTGGGGGGCCTGGAGGAAATCTGCAGCTCTCTTAGCACAGGGGAGACCGAGGCCGGAACAAGGGCGACAGAAAAAGAGTGTGGACCCCGCAGCCAGACCAATCTGTGTTTGAGTGACAGCTCTGGGCCTCACTCGTGTGATGCTGGGCAGGTCTCTGGCCTCTAGGAGCCAAGGTCCTCGTCTGTAAAATGGGGACACGGCGGTGCCCAGAAGAGGGGATTCACGCTGTGCCTGCCTTGTGCCCCTACCCCCCACCCCACCCCCTGGCCTGGCCCCCGGCCGAGGAGGGGGAAGCAAAGATGGTGGCTGTGAGTGGCAGGGCCATCAGATTCAGGCGGGACTAGCTAATTGTCTGGGCTGTCAGAGGGAAGGAGACGTTGATGGATGCTCCTCTGGGCCAGAAGGGCTGCGGGAAGGGGTGGCTGAGTGATGACCAGGCCCCGTGGTAAGTACAGCTCGGCTGACCCGACCAGCGGGGCCAGGGGGACATCGTGGCCTGGAACCTCTCCCAGCCCCACCCGGTTTGCTGCGAAGTCACCGTCTCCCTCCTCCTCCGTATTTCAATGATCAAAACAAATGCTTTCTGAGCCATCATTTCACCTGAATTGCACAATGGCCCCGGGGAGTCGGATTGAAGAGCCTCACCCCACAGGTGGGGGGGCTCCCCACTCCACAAATAGGGGGGACTCATTCACTCAGCTATTGAGTACTGAGTACCCACAGGACTGAGCACCCAGGGCATCGGACGAGAAGGCTTCGGCCGCCTGCCTGCCTTCCCCGGGCACCCTGGACGATGTGGGACTGGGTTTTGCATCCATCACGCTCAGTGCTGGGAGTGTGGCAGGCAGACAGCATCCTGCCTGGCGCGTGCTCCCTGGCAGTGATGGCGGCCTCGGTGCCAGGCACAGTCTGCACTTAAAGTGCGTTCTCATTTAGTCATCCAAGGCGGATATCGGTGACCCCGTTTTCCAGCTTCGAAAACTGGAGCTCAAAGTGGGGGGTGATCTGAGTTGCTTGGGGTCCCTCAGCTGGGAGGTGATGAGAGGTGCCTACATGCCCACCGCAGACCTTCGCTCGCTCCCTGGGGCCAGAGCCACACCTTTCCTCAGAGTGGGGGGCTCATGAATGAACCCCACACACTCCAAGAGCACTGCGCTCAGCCTAGCCTCCCCAACGCCTCCCCTGCTGTGGGGGTGAAGGCCAGGATGGGATCTCACCTCCCAGCATCCGACAGCACCCCAGAGAGCCCCTCCCACATATCCTGCCCCCCACCCCAGCTTGTCCTCACTGGGAGCCCCCTTAGGGGGCCGATGGCCACACCCAGCTCATTTGAGGGCAGAACAGTCCAGAGCGGAGGCGGAGGTAGGATGGGGCTCGCACCCCAGCTTCAAGAAGTCAGGTGGCCTCTCTGAGCCTCACTCTGCCCCCCGTCCCGTCCCACAGTGGTGACGGCACAGGGCCCCCCGGGGGCCTTAAGATGCAGCCAGGACTGAAGTGGGAGCCACTGCCACGAGCTGGGCCCGCGTGCAGGGCGATGAGCGTGGTCCTGCTGGGACCAGCAGCGCTGAGGCGTACACGATCACTCATTGTAATCTCCCCCTCGGGGCCTGAGCAGGTACTCAGGGGACCCTGGGTCAGTGCTGGGGTGGGATGGTCGGGCCTGCTCCCCTGAGGCAGGCAGCGGGGCTGGGACAGCCCGGAGGAGCTGTGGGGCTGGGTGTGTAGAGGGGTGCTGGGCCTGGCCTGTGCCGACCTACCCAGCGAAGCAGAGCCGGGTCTAATGAAGTGGGCTAGCCCCAGGCTGGTACTGATTTCACGACTCGGTGGCCACTTCCCAGCCGGTAAATGTCACCGAGAGAGGAGCTGTGGCCCCTGGCACGGACCCAGTCTCCGGAGGGATGGAGGTGGGCAGTCTGCGGTGGCAGGGTGGGGTCCACAGATCCCTGTGGAATGCTGCCACCAGCGCCGGGCTCCTGGACCCTCGGGGCTCCTCTCCAAGTCCCTGGGGCTGAGCCCAGGTTGCTCCAGGGTCACCTACTCACAGACATATGTGACCACCAGCCCCTCTCCTGTGTGAACCCAGGGGGCCCGAGCTCAGGGGCCCCAACTGCCCACATCCTGCCCCCCTTTCTTGATGGGGGGCGCAGTTTGGGGTGGTCTGCCCAGGTCGCGGGAGCAAAGCCAAGAAAGAACCGCCTCCTTCCCCCGCCCTCGCGGCTCCTGCCGCCCTGAGCTGTCTCTGACACCTGAGCCAGGACGAGCTAATAGTGAACAGCCATAACCACACAGCAGCAGGCCCCGCTTAATAAAGTCTCGCTGTGGCAGGTGTTGGCTCAGACCTGGGATCCGCGATGACCCTGCGGCTGGCTGGGAACTAACTCTGTCCCGCGGAAGACGGGTGCGGGGCTCCAGAGGCCGAGCCCTCTCTTCTGAGCAGCGCTGCCCCCCACCCAGCCCCGCGGTGCCACCCCTAGTCCTCATGGGACCCTTCTCTGCCTGGCCAGAGGAGATGGTGCCCGGCCCCCCTGTCTGCCCTGCGTCTTCCTCCCATCATCTGGGATCCCCAGGAGGTGGGAGGTGGGGTGGGGTGCCCTGACAGGCATTGCTTTTCCACTGCTCCTAGTGGACACTCCGCGCGCCCCCACCCACCCGCCACTCCAGCTTCCTGGCCCGCGGGAGCCGGAGTAGGGGAGACAGGAGGCTCGTCCCTTCCAGGTTTGAACTTGGGGAGGTACTGGGCTTCCTGGAGGACTAGAAGCAAGAGGAGCAGGGGGCGGGGAAGGGGTGTCCCTGTGCACCCTTCCTTCTCCATTGTCTGTCTCCTTTGGGAGCCTCCATCTCCGGGTCTGAGACCTGACAACCAAGCTCTGCCCACCTTCGACCCCACATTTCCTGCAGACACTCCTGACGTTGCATCGGTGACAGGATGGGACAGTTGCTGATGCGGGCTCTGCAGGCAGAGGGTCAGACCCACCTGTCATGCCGTGACTTGCGTGTCCTTGTCACAGCCGGGGCCCCTGGGCCAGTGGGAGCCATCCCTGAGTCCTCCACACCTTCCGACCACCTTCCCCACCTAAGGAGCCCCTCCAGGTCGGGCCCCGGCTCCCTGATCACTGCCTTGCTGGGCCTCTCCACCTGACACCCAGTACCGATTGGTCACAGCAGAGCTTGGCAGATGGGGATGCTGGGGTGGGGGCTGCCCCTGGAGCCCGAGGGCCTCCTGGAGCCGGGAGTGGGGTGAGGATGCGGCCCAGGGATGTCCCTGGTGGGGACATACATGCCCGCTCCATCTGAGAGCTGCTCCCCGCTCTCCCTTCTCGGCACTTCCGGGGACCCTTCTACGTGGGGCAGGGAGCCCTGGTATCCCCAGCTGCTCCCCCTCTATTCCATGGGGAAACTGGGGAGGAGAGAAAAGCCGTATTAATAAAAGAATAGGACACTGAGACGGCCGCCCAGCGTGTGCAGCTCAGAATAGCAATGTGCTTTCTCAAGGCAAACAGAACTCCCCAGGTGTTAATGCAAATTCACTCCAGTTAAGATGAAAGAGGGTTGTTTCCCCTTTGCCGGCTAATATGAAGGACTTAATAGATTCTGCTTGAGGGACTCGGCTGGAAGCGGAAGGCTGGGGGAGGGACCCGGGCGTGGGCAAAGAAGCTGGGGGTTGGGGGGTCCCCAAGGGTTTTAGGGCAGAGCACCTGTGGCAGCAGGCCTGGCTGACGCACCGCCCCGGCTGCCACTTGGGCTGTCAGGAGCCGGACACGTGGCTGGAGACAAGGCGGTGCCAGGCCCCCTGCTCTGTTGCCCACTGCCCTTCATGCTAGCGTGGGGGCTGGCCCCAGAACTGCCCACTCCCCAGTTTGTGCCAGAGGAGGATGGGGCTGGGAGAGAGAGTGGGGTGAGGTAGGCTGACCCTGCAGGGTGCCTGGTTCTAGACCATAGCCCACCCCACCAGACCCCTCTCCCCAGCCCCACCCCATGGGACCCTGGGTCTGTCTTTATTCTGCTCCCCGGAGGCAAAAGGGAGGTATAAGAGACCAGCCTGCGGAATTCTGTTAGAAACACCTGCATTCATAGATGCCTGCAACAGGAAGGGGCCTGGGTTCCTCTCATCCAAAATTGGACCTGCACTCCAGGACAAGGGAGCCTGGAGAATTGGGGAAGGGACCTTCTTGGCCGCACAGCTGCAAGCAGAGAGCTGTTCTCTGGAGGCACAGGCTGGACCCCGAGAGGCCAGGGCGGGACTGTCCGTCTGAGTGGCTCTGCCAGTCACGGGCGCCTCCAGCCGAGACCACCCCAGACTACTCTGCACACATCTCCGAGTCACCCTCCCCTGGGAACCGCGCAGGACCAGGCTGGGCCACTGCTGGGAGGGTGGGGGCTTCAGAGGCCAGGCTGCCTGGTGGCCCAGGAAAGGCAGCTCTGGAGGAAGGGAGACTTCAGAGAGGTCCGGGGGGAGGTTGGGCAGGAGAGAGGCTGTCCACTTCCCCCCAGTTCTGGGTTTAGCTCCATCTCCTGGGTAAATGGCACAGCAGGTGCCTACAAGGAGACACCTCCGCAGCCTTCTTCCCTTTTGTTTACTGACTTAATTCCTCCAGATCAAAGGCTGCCCCTTCCTCCCTGAGCAAGCAGGCGGGGGAATTACATTATTTATATTGAAAATGGGTAAGAACTCCACGGGGACTTCTTCCTCATGGCTGATAAGAGAAAATGAGGTCGCTGCGTGCCCGTCACCCCCCCCCACCGCCTCCACCCCGGCATCTGCAGTGGGTACCCACGGGCTCAGGGTGGGCTGCTCCAGGTGCTGGGTGGGTCGAGGGCTGCCCACCCACACACGCTTACCCTGAGCCTCCAGTAAATTATTGACCGGAGCAGCAGGTATTAATGTGACGGAGCCAGAACATCCTCTCCAGGCAGCCCCCAGCCTGGGTGATCCATCATCTCCCTGGGCTTTGCAGCTGGCACTGGGCAAACACAGCGAGGACAGAGAGGCCAGATGCAGGTCATTAAGCTCCGGGTGCAGGTGGAGTGAGGGCCCAGGTGGGGGCCACAGGTGGGCCTGGTCGCTCTTGGGCTGGGGTTTCCTCTGGGTCACCTACTGCCCTTTCCTCTGCTTCCTCCTGCAACTCCCCCTGCCCCATCCTCAAAGGAAGCCTCCAGAGACAGTCACTGGGCTTAGAGCTTCCCTGGGCATGATCAGCTCCCACAAACCCCGACAAAACTCCCTTTTCGATGAGGAAACTGCTGTGCCCAAAACTTAGGTAACTTGTCTCGACCACATGGCTGCTAAGTGGCTGAAACCTGGGTCTTCTCTGAGTTCCAGGTCGGGAGCTTTGAGCCCCTCGGCCGTGTGATGTCCTTTGGCCCTCCCCACGGTTATGTGAAAGGAAAAGATGCCACGTTTCTTCGTGTGTACAGCTCCTGGCACTTGTAAGGAAACGGTGCTACCACTACACACCCGCAATCCCCTTTCCCTTAGAAATCTGAGTATTTTTGGGGGGTCTCATCTTCATGTTAGCCTGACAGCATCTCAGAGGTGCCCAGAGGCATCACTCCCAGCCCTCTTTGCAGAGGGGAGCCAGGAGGCAGGGAGCGGGTATGCAGCGAGCGACCTCACTGGGAGGTGTCTCGATTTCTTCAGCTCAGAGGCAACGTACCAGGTGCTATTCTGGGGCTACTACTCCAGCAGGGAATAGGCATCACGTGGGAGCCGGGAGGGGACACCGTGGGGGTTCCTCTGTGAAGGCTCAGGTCCTGGCGCTGCTCAGTGGCCCCGAGCCGGCTCCGGCCTCCCTAGCGGTGCCAGGATTGCGGCTGCAGCATGCTGCCATAATGCAGTAATGACAGGCTGCCAGGGAGCCCCGCGCGGCCCGGGAGGGGAAAGGAGCCCTTGGCCTCCCTCTCAGCCGCTTGGGCTGTCTGAGAGGGAGACGACGGAGAAATGCGGATGGCTCGACTGTCTCTTCCCCAGACGCGCAACAGAAATTGGATTAGACACAGTTGCAGCAACCGTCTCACCAGTACCTTTCCCCCTGGAGTCCTGCTGCCAACTCGTCGTTACATCCGTGGGTGGCTCCCAACCCACTCCTCCAAAGCGAAGGCTTCTGGGGTGGCCAGCCCTGGGGATGGCTGGAAGGCACTCAGCTCAGGCGAGGACCACAGAGAAGGACGAAGTGCTGGCAGGGATGCCAGAAGGAGCCACTCAGGGACCCTCGTGGGGCCGGGCTGCAAATACCACAGGGAAACCCCCGGATCCTGTGGCAGCTTTGGGTTTATAGCGTGGTCAAAGCAAACGAAAAACGACACCGAAAAAAAAGCAGAGGAGATTTCAACCTGTCTCCCCGGTTAATTCCAACCCCACTGAATGGTGATCTTGACATCTGTGAGAGCGTATTGTTATCTTTTTGGGGTCAGGGATTGGCTTAAAAAAAAAATGGTAAAAATATTGTCTGACCGGTATTCATAAGGTTCTTTCTCTAGCTTGGGACTAGGTAGGAAATCAGACTATTTCCAATCACTGCAAATGAAATGTGGCAGTTTCTGCACACCCGAAACTAAAACAACGTTGTAAATCAATTATACATCAATTAAAAAAAAACACAGCAATTTCTTATTATTTATTGAACAAAAATAGTTGAATTGGTTACTAACTCTATACATGTAAAATGAACAAAATAGTGAAGTGTTTAAAAACTTCATAATTCTCTAGCTTTCCAACTTCATATATATCTTTCCAATATATATATATAAAGCTGGTTTTATATATATATATATGTATGGCTTCCTTGGTAGCTCAGCTGGTAAAAAGTTCACCTGCAATGCAGCAGATCCTGGTTCAATACCTGCATCGGGAAGATCCTCTGGAGAAGGGATATGCTACCCACTCCAGTATCCTTGGGCTTCCCTGGTGGCTCAGATGGTAAAGAATCTGCCTGCAATGCGGGAGACCTGGGTTCAGTCCCTGGGTTGGGAAGATTCCCTGGAGAAGGGAACAGCTACTGACTCCAGTAATCTGGCCTGGAGGATTCCACAGACTGTATAGTCCACGGGGTTGCAGAGAGTCCAAAAACATGATTGAGTGACTTTAAACAAAACCCCCTAAGCTCAGAAGGGTAGTTCTCAACCCCAAGGGTGAATGGCACGCGGCCCTGTGACCACACGGGGCCACCTCTGTCCCATAGGCAGCACCTGGGCTCCCGGCGGCTCCACATGCTGCCCACCACTCTGCTTCCAGAGCCAGAAACGGGGACCCCGGAAGCAGAAGTGCCTGGAGTGACCGTCCAGTATGGCACCCTGGTTTCCAGGTCTGGAACTGAGGGCAGGCAAGGGGTGTGGGAAGGTCACTGGGCGATGGAGACCCCGTACACAGCCTGCTTCATGGGAAGCACGAGGGGGGGTGCCCAGATGAAGGTGCAGTCAGGGGTGCTGCCATCAGCCCGGAAAAGGGGGGTCCTTTCCCCTCCGACATAGGGATAGGGCTGAGGTCCTCGACATCAGTGGGGGCAGAGGCCTGTTTCCTCCTGGGGCCCCCAGCGCCCACCACTGCGGGAGCTGGAGCGACAAGCAAACTGAGGAGGCCCAAGACCAACTTTTTACAGTTTAGAATTTTTATTAAAACAAACATTTAAATTACAACAGTCCACCAGAATAGAAAATAGCCTTCCCTGGTCCGGCTCTGACAGGAGGCCCCATGGGATGGGGGAGGGTGGTTTGATGTCTTTGAAAACCGAGGGAGTTTCCCTGGAAGCCCAGAGGGGCCGGCCTGGCCCTGGGGCAGCGGCTGTCTCCCCACCAAGGCCGCCCCCTCCAGGGGCCGCCGGGTCTCAGCCCTGTCAGCGGGGGACGCTCAGTCGCTGTGGCCGGTTGTCAGCCTCAGGACGTGCTGTTTGGATTCAAAAAAGAGAGGGAGAGAGAGAAGCCTGTCCCCAAGACTCAGAAGGCAGTCGCTCAGGAAGCGTTATGTGAGGCCGCGGGGGCCGTCCAGCAGGGACCGCACACGGCAGAGGCCCCGGGGCCCAGCAGGGGCGGCGAGCACGTCAGCGAGGTGGTCTGCGTGCTCCCACCAAGAGCCGCGGGTGCAGCCCCGCTGAGGGTCACTAGCCCGGTGCTTCCGCCCAGTGACCATCAGGGGCGCTTCTAACCCGACGATCCCAGGCAGGGCCCTGCTCTTGGTGGAGGTCAGGGGCTTCCTTAACTGGACAAGCCCTCAGCTCGCCCACTGACACATCACAGTCGCCTCCGCTGTGGGCATGCGACCTGAGAACGGAGCTCCTCTTTCCAAGTCCTTCTTCCACTCGGGCTCAAGACCCTTAGGAGGGCCCCGTCCTCTCCGCCTGTCCATCTCCGGGAGGTACCCACCCACTCTCGTCCCCGAGGAAAACTGAGATGTTCCCACTCCCACCCCGAGGCAGCTCCCCTACACGGCTCAGATGCCAGCCCGCTCCCCTGTGGCCACAGACTTCAGACACACAAGCAGCAGTTAAATAATAATAATAATAATAAAAACCCCACAACGTTTTTATAAATGACCACCATGCTCTGGGCCCACAGCCACTGTTACAGACTAAATCTACAGGTCAGGGGTGGGTGGTGAGCCTGAGTAGACAGCCAGGCAGACGCTAGAGGACCCCCACCGGGAACCTTGTCTCAGGGTAAGAGGCCTTGGAGGGACAGGGGAGACGGAGGGGAACCTCCCAGCAACAGCCATTCGTGCCTAGTGTTCAGAGTCCCACCCTGCACGGCCCGAGGGGCTGGCTGCCTGCGGGCAGGGTGGCCCAAGGCAGTGGCGGCCAGCCCAGGACAACCGCTGGGGCAGCTTGACCGTGGAATCTGGCAGGATCTGTGAGCGTCTCAGTCTCTCAAAACCACTTAGGATGGCCAGAGACCACCTCTGCCCCCGGGAAATCTCCGGGCCCTCACAGGTCTTCACGTGGGAAGCGTCTTCTCACTGGATGAGACTTCCCTCCTGCCGCTCTGCGCAAGAGCCCCGTGGGAAGGATGTAAACAGGCTGGGGGGTCCAGCAGGCCATGGAGGAAGGGCGGGAGAGTGGCCCCAGACCGAGGAGTGACTGTGGGCCCTGGGTGGGCGCACGGTGGGGGGGGCCACGTGCCAGCAAGCGCCAAGCACTGACTATGCCTCCCTGCCCCCACCCGGCCCAGGGGTCACCTGCACCCCTCCCCCCACGGCCCAGGGAGAATGTAAAGTGAAGGCTCTAGGGAGACAAGGGCAGCAGGAAAGGAGGCCCTGGCACCATCAAGGGTGGGGGGCTGTGCCGGCACGTGGCCAGGAGGAAGGATGGTTCAGATCGACAAGACGGGCCACGGCCAGTGAGACATCCCTGTGGGGCCTCAAGAGCCCTGCGGAGACCCTGGTCGTGGCTGGGCTGACCACAGCGATGGGGATCCCCCTCACACCCCTGCCACCTGCAGGAGAGCCTCCAGCTGGAGAGGCCCACCCCGCCTACGCCTGCCTCTCAGACCTGGGTCTGAGTGGGCAGAAGAGAGGCAGTGAGAGCTTCATAGGGTGCAAGTTCCAGGTGCAGGCTTGGCTGGCCTCCCAGGCCCTTTGCCAGCAGCCAGTCCTTCACCACAGCTTGGGCCGGGTTTTCCCCGGGCGCAGCTGTGTTTCCACTCCCCACCACGGGCAGCCAGAGCGCTGCCCGCTGGGGGTACCTGGGCCGGGCGCCCATCTCCTCCCAGCTCATCATGGCTGAGCTCTCCGACGACGTGGAGCAGGCGGGCCACTCTGGGCCACCTTCTCCCCACGCTAGCTCCTCACCAGGGAAGGAGATGAACGTTCTGGAACCCTGGGGGCAGGGGTGGGGGATGGCACCAGCCTCCGGGTCTCCAGGGGGTTTGTGTACTCCCCTCCCCGCAGCCACTTCCCAGCCGGGGGACCGGGGCGGTCAGCTGGGGCCGGGGAGGGGGGGACAGTAAGACACACACTCCAGGGTGCTTTGGACGAAGGAAGTATAGGATCCCACATCAGACAAGGAGAGACAAATACTTCTTAAAAAAGACCTAAAGACTCAGGTCAGGAGAACTAGAACCCCACGAGAGAACCCTCTGCGGGGTCATAGTTCAAGGCAATTGCACATGAAAGGCCTGGGCTCTCCGCTCGGCCTGCCTTCGGACGGCTCCCGCGGTGTAGGGCCCATCCTGTCGGTGCCGGGGCAGGTGGGCAGCAGCAGCCGATCCTGGGGTGGCCGGGTCACCTGCTAGAGCTCTTCAAAGAAGGCCACTCGGGACTTGGCGCTCTGCAGGGTGAGCTGCAAGGAAGCAGAGAAGATGGTGAAGGCGGGGCTGGCTTCTTGCCCTTTCACGACAGGACACCCTCCTGCCTCGGGGACTAAGCTCGAAGTGGGTTTGGAATGAAAGGGAAGACGGAAGCCGGTGGTCAGCCCCAAGCAAGTTTCCAGAGTCGTCCAAGGACTCGGATTGGGAGGTGGCCAGTGAGGACACGCCAGGAGGGAGGGATGGCTGGCGGGCAGAAGAGCCCGGGGCATTTGAAGAGACTCCTCCATCCCCGTCTACAGGGCGTGCTGTCCACACCAGGGCGCGAGGGTCAGCTCGGCAGCACCGACGTCTCAGTCCTCAGGCCCTGGGCATGCCGCTAGGGCAAGGTGATGGGCCTCGGGCAGGGCAGGCCTGCGTCATGTGAGGACAAGCTCGTCTCTTCTGCTCCTAGTTCCCCAGGGGACCCCACAGCCGACTTGCCCGTGACCTGGCAGCTGAGAGGGCGTTTCCATCCACAAACTGGGATGGAGGGCTCAGGCTTTCTAGGTGGGGCTGGTTCAGGCAGGGAGGGTGCAGCACGTGGTGGTGGTGGGGTGCTCTGGGCCTGAGGCCTTTCCTAAGAGGCAGGAGCTCGGGGACGAGGTGGAAGGGAAGGGGAGGGCCGGGGGAGGAGCTCTTGGCTGGCAGATAAGGCCCGAACTAGGGTTTGCGACCTCTCGGGGCTGCCAAACCTCAATTCCCCAACCCAGCAGGCCCCTTGCCAGGGGCTCCCCAAGCAGAAGCATCTGGCGTGGGCATCCTCCCAGCGCCCAGCTCTGCTCCTGAAAGCAACCCCACCGGTGAGACTGCACGCCACGTCCAGCTCTGGGACTTTGCTAAGGAGAGTTTCCGGGGATGGGGACACAGAGCACGCACAGTCCAGTCCGTCCACCTTCATACCCTCAAGCCTCTTGGCTTAGTGCTGTGCATACAGTGGGAGCTCCGCTTGTCGAGTGAGCAAAATGCAGGTGGTAACTGCAACGAATGGTGAGATGCAGGGGAAATTCGAGAGTTCCCCACCAGGCTGGAGAGGCCCAGGTGCTAATTCTCCATCACCAGCTCACTGTGTAGCCTCAAGAGACACGCTTGACCTCTCTGAACCCCTTTTTTCTGGAGTTCAACCACAGGGGCAGGCTAGATGGCCTGGCCCATTCCCTCATTCAGAGACCTCTGGCAGCCTCTGAATCCAAAGAGCTTGGCTCTGTGAAGGGCGGGGGAGGAAGGCTCCAACCCAACCACTTCACCATCAAAGATGCACAGCATCAGTGCACTCGAAATGAGACAGCTTGAGAGCCGGCTCTTTAAATCCTGCCAAATCTTTTGGCCTTGAAGTTCCCGACTAACAAGCTAAATGCAGGGAGGCATCTGAGCTGTTTCCTTCAGTGGAACCAATTTCTGAAGCCCTTTGGAAAGCCCAGCTCTAACGGGAATGCAGAGAGCTTTCATTTCTTTGCTGAGACGGAACTCCCTCTAGAAGGACGGGCTTCTCCCTAAACATAACAGAGGAGAAGGACCGGGAAGGACACGCTCGGTGATAATGGGAACCAGGATGCGGAAGAGAGAGCCAGAGAGCCGCTGGGACAAAAATCATCCTGGGAGAGAATGAACCGAAAGGGGTGGAAGCCCGTGTACCACTCTGGTTCCTCCAACATGCCCGGGGGACCTCAGGTCAGCTCCTCCGGGGACAGGGGACCCGCAGGAGACACATTTGCCACAGCCCTTCTTTCCACAGACCCACTCACTCATAAGCACAGCCAGACCGCCTGACCCAAAGCCCACATGGCTGCTGAGCCGCGGGGTGGTCCTGACAGTCCCTTCCTCACAGGGTGATCAGAAATGCCCGATGACACGCTACGGCTGGTGATACTAAGAGATCACGTCCCTCCTCCCGCAGCGGTGGCTCCTGGCCTTCCAGGGATCAGGAAGCAGGGCACAGCACAGGTTAGAAGGGATGCAGGCAAAGGGGAAGGCTCACGACCACTGAGGTGGGGCAAGCAGAGGCCCCCGAGGAGGGGAGCCCGGCCTGTGCAGGCCTCCGAGAGCCTGCTGCCCGTTTGTACGATGGTGGAGCCAAGAATTCCTGGGTTGTCTACGTGAGCTGTGTGCCGGCTGTCCCCTCGAGGTGCCAGCACCAGATTCCAGCTACCTACTCCAGTGTGAGCTTGTCAGGAGGCGAAGCCCTCTTCGGGTGGGCAGCACGCATCCCTGGACCCCAGCCCACACTGACCTCTTATCTCGCAAGAGCAGCAGTTGAGCCCCAGTCCAAGGAGAGGTGCGGGGACAGACCCAATGCCCTGGCCATGCGGAAGCAGGGAGGCACCCCAGACGCACAGCCTCGGCAAGAAGACAGTACTGTGGTCTCTGGGCTGCTGGACGGACGGGTGGGGCCACCAGACTGAGGTGGCCGACGTGGCTGCTGACACCAAGGGCCCTGGGATTCCAGGCCTGGCCCACAGGCAGACCTGCCCCCATCGCTCACTCTTTCTGCACAGTTCATGTAAATGTAAATCCTGTGTGAGTCCTTCAGTAGCTCTTTGTGACCCCATGGACTGTAGCCCGCCAGGCTCCTCTGTCCACGGGATTTCCCAGGCAAGAACACTGGAGTGGTTTGCCATTTCCTTCTCCAGGATCTTCCCCAACCAGGGATGGAACCTGGCTCTCCCACATTGCAGGGAAGATTCTTTACCATCTGAGCCACCAGGGAAGCCATGGCAGTTCCAATTTCCACAGGAAGCCCATCATCAGAGGAAAATCCCACACGAACTGACTGGCACCGCTGGAACCCTCCCAGTGGCCACGGCGGCCCCCGCCTGCCCCAACTCAACAGCATCCTTCATCTCAGGCATCACTCTGTGATCGTGGTCGTGCTGGAGAGCAAGCTGGGGAGGCGGGCGGGGGGCGGGTCTGCAGGGAGAAGCCTGGGCTTCTTTCCTTCACGTGGGGACTCGAGCCCAGGGGCTGGGAGATGCGCCCTCGGGGTCTGCCAGCCATGCTCCCGGCCCCTGGGCTTGAGATCATGCCCCTCACCTGTGGGATCCCTGACCGCCAGCTCTTTCTAGAAAGCTCCCTGACTGTCACACTGACCGTGCAGCCTCAGGCAGGATGTGTTCCTAACCAAGGAGGGGAAGCCCTGGCAGAAACAGCACAGAGCTGGCCCTTCATAGCGTGAACTGCCCCCGTGGTCGTCTCCATAGACTCTGGAAGATGGGCTCACAGAGGCCGGGATCCCGGCCACCATCTCACCCTCCAAGGTGTACAAGCCACTCAGTGTTCCATCCACCTTCCTGGCTCTCCGCCTAGCAGGCAAGGGACCACAGGGGCGATGATCCGACCGAGGCCTGCGTCCTGCCGTGTCGCACGGGAGAGCCGAAGCTTGTCCCGTGAGCCCACCCCCCACCCTGCAGCCCCTTGGTGATCCAGCAACACGTGTCATCACCCCCAGAAGGACTGCTTGGGGCTGGGGGAGGACCCCCCATTTCAGTAGATGGAGGAGCAGAAAGGCCTGGGGACATGGACGGAGAAGTGGGGCCTCGCGCACACAGGCTACCTCATCCAGGACCCACGGGGTCCGCTCCACCTTCTCTGAAGCCTTCTGAGGACGCGCAGCCTTAGCGGGTCCGCTCGCCGGCGCCCCGAGGATGACAGAAGACCATGAACGTCTCCTCACCAGGCTCAGGGCTGACCGTGCCTCTCTTCCAGCTGTCTCCTAATACCTGATTCAGATCAGCCATGTGAATAATACAGAAGGAATTAAGTTCTCTCTTTCTCGACTGAACCGGCTGTTCAAGTCTGTCACTAATCCAAGCTCCATTCCGAGCAGACAAACTTCCTTTTCTCTGCCAGCTGCAGAGCTGGACAGCGTGGTTTTCATCTTCGGGGTGTGTGTGTGTGTGTGTGTGTGTGTGTTGGGGGGGACGGGCATCTGGTCCACCTGTGGCCTGGCCCCTTCTTCCTGCCCAGCCCTGACACACACAAGCCCGGCAGAGTCGCCTCCCGCTCCCACCCACCTCCCCATGGCACTGCCCGTTGTCTGTGACTGCCACCAGGCTGGGCAAGGGCAGGACGGGGTGGGGGTGGGGTCACCTGGGTGGGGTCACCTGGCAGGGCCGAGACCTCTTCACACCACCCAAGCTGTGTGCAGTGTGACCGAACAGATACCTCCAACCAGCTAATAAACGAGTTCAGATTCGGGAGCCGCATCTGTGCCCTTAAAAAGATGGGAGGCTGGCTCCCCCGGCCCTGGGAAGGACCTGGTAGCTAGCCGCCTTTCCCGGACTCAGGCACGCGTAGAAAAGACAGACTCAGGGGCCTCCAGCTTACTGGATGAGGACTTCAGGCAGCCCCCTGCTGCTGCCCACTCCTGAGAGAGGGCCCCTGGGGGTCTAGAGATAGCAAGCCCGGAGGCCTCGAGACAAGCACCAGGCTCAGCGAGGGGCCCTCCCTCCCTGCAGGGAAGGCTTCCAGCTCCCAGGCTCCTCCAGCCTCATTCATTCCCAGGAGTGCCCCCTGCTGGAGGAACACAGCCCCCCACCCTGGTGGCTGCCAGCTCCCTCCTCCCCGGCTCTCCTCTAAAAGTCCTTTTGGTGGGGTGGGGGTGGGGTGGGGGGGCACTGCTTCCCAAAGTGAAGGGAGAAGAACTAGATGTATTCCGGCACGGGCCTGAAGCGGCAAGGCTGCCTGATTAAGGATGAATTACACTTTCATCAGCGCATAGAGAAAATTGATTCACAAGGCCACACTGTGATAATCTGGCTTCTAAAGAAAAGGGGGTGGCGTTGGGGTGGGGGTGGGCAGGACACAGAGCCACTTCGGCGATCAGTGACGAGACAGCAAGAAGAAGCTCTACAATTAAGCTGGGAGAACAAAACTAATCAGAGAGCCAGGAGTCCTCCAACTAGTCTCTGGGGGCCTCGCCTCAATCCACTCATCCCTGGGGGGTAAGAGAGAAAGGCGGTGGGGGTGGGTAGTGGGGGAGTCTTATTCATTTTAGACAAGGAGACCCACAAGGCTGAACCTGTTTCAGACACTACCCTAAGAACTCCAGGGGTCGAGACCCTGCTCTTCCCATAAAAATGCAGGGGAATCGAAATGCAAGCCCTAAAATCATGTTACACTTTCTCTCCGCCACTACATATTGAGAACAGAGGAGCTGGGGGGGGAGCGGGGGTGGCGGGGGCAGCACAGATACAAAAGGACAAGCAGCTTCTCCACCACTGGGAGCAGGAAGGTGAATGCCAAATTCAGAAGCAGCAGCGAATTCCTACATAATCTCTGGTTTGGGGTGTGATCAACATTCCCTTTCCGGAAGAGAAGCTGAAGGGGCAGGGCCAGCGGAGGGGGACGGCGAATGGGAACTGGCCGGATTAAGCAATTCTGTCATCTTGCTAGCTGACAACTTGCACCCGAATGTCATCTGGTGATGTGTACAGGGGCAGAGAGCTTGTCTACATGCTTATCCCGAAACGGAGGTGGGCCGAGGGGCCGAGTCCACCGCCATGAACAAATCCACTTTGGCATCAGCTACTTTATCTGCTTCTGGGAGAAATCTGCCTGGGAAAACCCGGAGGGTGCCTTTGGTTTATGCATCCTTTAGGCTGAACGGCACCTGGAAACCGGCGTCTGCCGGCATCTCCGGCTGCCCGGGTGATGCTCGGCTCCTCCACCTGGAAAATGGACTAATCGGCCCGCTTCACCTCGCTGGCCACGGGGAGGCTGACGGATGGGCACAGAGCGCTCAGCACGGGCACATGGGGGAAACGGTGCAGACAGACCCATGTCTTTTCAAATCGCCAACATCAGAAGGGAAATCACGGCAGGGATTGTCAGAACAGAACCTTGCGCCCGCAGAATGAGTTTACAGCCGGATTCGTCCCTCCTGTGGTTGCGGTGATGGATCAGGTGCTGCAGGGAAGCAGCATGGACACGTATGGTCCGTGCGGAGGGACCAGATGAGATGTTTGACTCAAACATCAAATAAATCCCGCTGGTGCCCTCGGGCACTTCCAAACGGGGGCAAGATATCCTTGGAGGGCAAGGCAGGCTTTGTAGGCTCCTCGACACCTCCCATAGGGAATGGGCTCACCCAGGTAAAGCCCACCCACCCAAGGGAGGGGCTGGATCGCAGTCTTTTGGCAAAGAGGCTGAGCCAAGTGGGTCCCTGAGCTGGGTCTGGGGGCACTGAGCGTGTCAACCACACCAGCAGCACAGCCTGTGAAGGGTCCTGGGTCCCGGCGGGCAATGCAGATGGAGGTCACTCAGGAGGGAGGCCGGGCCGGTGGCTTTAACCAGGAGGGACGCCTCTCACGCGAGTCCACCCTCGCCCCGGGGTTGCTCACGTCCCTGGTGTTGTAAGTGCTGTACTTGACTTCCAGCCCTGCAGCTCCAGAGGGAGTCCCCGCAAATTGAAGATGTCATTGGTCTTTTATGTCTTCCTGATCTGAGAGCGGCAGCTGGGCTTCAGAGACATGCTGAGGCTCCTCACTGATGCCTCCCCACCAGCAGAAACCACAGCAGGGCCTCGGTGGTTCACACCACTTATGAAGGAAGTAAGCTTTCTAAGCTCTCTGACCTCCAGGATTTCTCATCTGTCGACTGCCTTTGAGATCCTGTGCTTCTTCAGAGAGCACGGGTATGAGACACGAGGACAAGCTTGCTGGCGCTCAGACCAGCCCAGAATGACGCCGCCCTTCGAGAAGGGCAGGGGTGAAGGGCGCGACCACAGTGTCACCTCCACAGTCGCTGTGCAGCTAAATCCCACGCGGCCACTGCGCAGCTCATCGGCACGGTGGCTCTGAAGGCGAGAAGCTCGAGCCCGGGACACCGTTTCCCCCTCCCGCAGCCTCACTGCCGGACCCCACGCCCTCGTTCAGAAGACCCAGAGGCCAGGAACGCGTGCCGCTGTCGCTCTCCTCCCCACCTCCCCTCCGCCACCCCGAGACTGCCATGGGTCTACGTTCCCAAGGGCAGCCTTTGATCGCTAGTGCCGCTCAGACTCGGATGCAAATGTCAAACCAGTTGTGCTGATTATCGATCGGGAGAAGATGGAAATGTGCAGCGAAGATCCGTGGGAGCAGAAAAATACACCCTTGCGAATCCAGATCACATAGCACCATTGGTGTGATTCATTCTGGCTTTTTAAAAGCTTTTACCTCCAAACACGTGGAAGCTAAAACACCACTGGATACACGTGTCTTGAGCTGTGCACGCAAGTGTGGCACTTCCCAGGCCAGGCTCCCAAGCAGGTTTGTTTCTTTATACAAGTTCAAGCCCTCGCTAAGCTTTTGTACGGAACTGCTTGCCATGCTGCGGTCAGTCGTATCCGACTTCTTGCGACTCTGTGGACTGTAGCCCGCCAGGCTCCTCTGTCCATGGGATTTCCCAGGCAAGAATACTGGAGTGGGTTGCCATGTCCTTCTCCAGGGGATCTTCCTGACTCAGGGATCGAACCCATGTCTCCTGTGTGCGTGCGTCTCCTGCATCAGCAGGCGGATTCTTTACCACTGCACCACTTGGGAAACCCACAGGGAACTCACTGAATCCTCATAAAAATCCTGAGGGGCATGAACTGTTTTATTCCCCTTTTATAGGTGAGGACACTGACCCTTAGCAGAAGGTAGGAATTATAGAGGAAGGAAGTGGCACAGCAGCTGCCCCTGTGAGGCGGACTGGACCGCTCGGCACCGCCACAGGAGCGTGGGAACCCTGCCCCGGGTAAACCCTTGGGATTTAGCCTAAGTGTCACCAGGCCCAGAGGGCCCGGGTCAGACACAGGCCTCGAGGGGGACGCCGGAGAGCAAAGGGGGAGGAATACACCCGGACGGCCAGAGGGAGGGGAACCAGTCTTTCCTCGAAGGAATCTGTGATCAGAAGACACGAAAAATGAAACAAAACAAAATCGATGCAGGCTGGTTTGAACCAAGATTAATGACGAGCTTCAGGACAATGGAAACTCTTTGGTTCACCACCGATCTGCATTTCTCACCCTGGACTTTCTAGATGGAGCTGTGCCCTTGACAGTCTGGGTGCCCACATCTCAGAGCCTGTGGTGGTATTTCTCGTCATCTAGGCTCACTCTGGCCCAGACCAGGCACAAGGCCAGAGCCACCCTGGCATAGCAGGTGGCTGGCCGGCAGGCTTGGTTACTGGCTGCTGGAACCACCAAAGTCCAGAATGTGCCTCCCCTCCAACTTCATATGTAGCAAAAGCTACCACTGCTTGATCTGTGATGCTGAGATTAAGTCCAGCTGTGTTGAGAGCCAACTCCATTTTATTAACCCTCGATTAATCTGAATTCTGAGTTAACTGGAGCTTGCAGCCAGCCTACCTTGAAAACAAGTTCACATCAAGACATTAAAAAAAAAAAAAAAAAAAGCATCTGTGCATGTCCTAGGAGCAGCAGACGTTTGACTACAAATCAAACCTCATTTGTCTGTAATCACAGCTCAGTGAGGACTGACGGTCAGAACCGGGCCCCTGAAGAATTGAAACGTTCTGAATCATTACAGAAAGAAGAGAGATGAAATCATCCCAACGTAGAAGAGTACGGTCACAGAGAATATCTGCCAGCACAGACTGAAACACAAAATGGGCTTTCTGTGGGCCCCTGTGCTCGCCACGGGGCCCAGGAAGCCGCAGTGGGCCCACCTTGGGTGCTGTGCCGCCTAGCCCACTCATTTCATGGTTCTCACTCCTGCCCAGCACAGAGCATGCACCGCTTGGTGACGGGGTGTTCAATGCCAGCACGTGGCGTGAAAGCTCGAGAAACAGGAGCCCGCTAAATAAAAGTGTCACACACAAATTGTGGTTCACGCCAGGGGTTCCTGGAACCACTGACAGACCGAATCCATCTTATAATGAGACCCATCTGGGACTTTAATAGCTAACCTCTCCCCCTTGGATGGCAACCACAAATAGGATCCATCCTGTGCCAGATCGCACTTTTGGATACAAAGCTTCCAATGGGCTTGTTTTATTCTGGGAGCAGAAACCATGGTGAGGATAGCAAAGAACATGTCCACACGTGACCGTGGGTGTCGGCGGGCTCACTGGCATGGGTGCTGCTGGGGCTTGGGCGAGGAGCAGGGGAGAGTGTCATTTTATTATTGTGTGTAATAAATTCTCTCCACTGCCTAGGCCTGTGGGGAGAATAATGAACTGTCGCAGAAGGAAAGCAGCAATCATTCAATTAATTCACTTGGCGAGCGCTGACCGCCCGTCAGCCAGGACTGCACTGTCCCGACGGGAGTTCCCGCCAAGGCGGCCGTCAGCACACTCGCTGGTGGACAGACGGTCCGCGGAGCCTGACCGCGGCTGAGACCCCTGTGCTAGCGCTTTGCTTTACTTGAAAAGAGAATAGATGTGGACAGAAAGTGGGGGTTGGGGGCCGGCTCTAGAGGAAGGCAAAGCAGCACGGGCAGCTCTCCCCGCCCCATCCCGGTCCCACGACCAGGAGCTGCCAGGTGTGACCACGGACGGGTCTTCAGAGGATGTCACCACGCAAAAGGTCATGACCTCGAGTTAAAAAGACACCCAAACAGACCCCGTTCCCATGCTAGGGTTATTTATCGGAGGGGGGGCCACCAAGACGAAGGACTTGAGACACACCTGACTGGACAAGAAGCCATGACCTTCCCCAGCCCAACAACGACACACGTGAAGGAAGGACGGCTGGTCCGACAACCCCGGGACATGCCCTGGAGGTCGGCCTGGCCCCGCAGGGGGGATGCCTGCTCTCAGACTCAAGCATGCTGCGGCCAGGCCCCAGGTGCCGCCTGCCCCCCCCGGGAGGGCTGGGCGCGGCCCCGGGGACACAGACAGGCAAGCTCATGCAGGGGTTAGTACCACAGAGGGCGGTCCCATCACCACATACAGAGTACCTGGGCATAACCTACTGTGAGGGCTCAAATGCAGATAGGTCTTCTGCCTTGGGCTTGAGGCTAAACCAGCAAGATAAAAACGAAGAAAAACAGAAAACACACCCTGTGATATCAACAATGTCACGCGTCATTGTGCCATTTGCAAAATGCTTTCAGACCGGGTGTGAAACTGTGACTGGCGACTTGACTTGTTTTGTTTTTATGGCTTGGAATCGGGGATCTCTACAGCTTTCAGCACCCCGGGGGCTGTGGGGCTGGCTCCCTGGCCAGCTGGTCCTTCCCCCTCTCTGCCCACAGGCTGAGGCCTCGCTCTAGCTCCCCTCTCTGCTCAGAGTTTCAGACGTGGGTCCAGGAGGGAAACCCGTTAAGTTACAGAAGCTGGGGGAAAGAGGAACGTGGATGGTGGTGAGGTCTCTTCTTCCAGCTCACGCTATTAAAAGGGATTCTCTACTTGGTGCCAGTGCTAACTGGAGTCAGGAGGAAGGATTCGGGACTCCCGACTGTCCCCCTCAGTGATGGCAGGTACACACATCTCTTAGGGTTTTCAGATACAGCTTAACCACTGAAAACAGTCCTCCACCTGGGAGACTAATTTTAAAGACTCGGGTAAAGGGTACAAAATTAAACACATCTATCACCATCTAAGCTCACTGAAGAGCCTTGTCGTACTGACCCCTGTGTGACAGGTGTTCCTGGTTCTAGGGGAAAGTGTCAGGAGCTGACATCACCTGGCGGGAGAGGACCTTTCTGCCCTGCCCAGCGGAAGACAAGTATACTCTTGGGCTGACAGTATGGGATTTAACTTCCTCCCAAGGGCTGAAAGCTCAAAACATCCATGGAGAAAAAGACATGAAACTCGTTAGCAACATAAATGGGAAGTCTCATCTTTTAAAACATTAAGGTTCTTCCAGACATTTCTTTTCAAGTCTGGACGAAAGCTTAACATTCAGAATTTGGTTTTGAATCAAGAACGGAATTTTACAGTCCTACGCTGTTTAGACACACAAAAAGCCGAGGGAGAGGCCAGTCTCGACAGCCTCCCTTTCATTTTGCTTTCTCATTAAGTAAGGCAGCTCCCTGGGCAGAACTCCCCTCGGCTTGAAAGACAGAACTGCTTTACTGCTAAACGATGGATCAAAACCTGTCCTGGAACCATGATTCATTTCATCAGAGCTCTTAACACAAGCTCCCCTTCCATCAAGCCAGTGGGTTCCCAGTCATCGGCAGAGTAACTTCCCTTCCCGGCGTGAGTCAAAAAAAAAATTCCCTCAACTAAGTACATGTTAAAAAAAAAAACGACACCAGTGTGATGACTCGGCTGCGGAGGGAGCATATGCCGACCCCACACTTGGCGAGCGGCCGTCCTGAGCGCAGAAGATGGGCGAGCCGGTACCTTTTTGATGGTGTTGTGCTTGCTGCCGCCGCCACCCCGGTCGGAGTTCTCATTGTGCAGCATGTCCAAGGCTGTTTCCCGCTCTTTGAGTCTCAGGGCCTCGATCTCGGTCTTGAGCTCGTTGAGCTGCTCCTGCAGGTGCTTGCTCTTCTCCATGTACTCCACTCTGCCAGCAAGAGGACAAGCGTGTCGAGGGGCTGGCAGAGGGCGAGACCCACTGTGGCTCAGAGGCCACAGACCCACGAGCGGCTCGGCCCGGGGACCCGGAGCCTGAGCTAGGGGGGTTCAGGTCTCTGCTTGGCCGTTCACGGGCCAGGGGATCTTGGGCCGGTCCCTTAACTGCTCTGCATCTGTTTCTCGTCCATGAAGTAGGGATGACGATCACAGAGCCAAGGTCAGGATTAAGCAGAAGGGAGCAGAGGAGAGCCTCAGTAAGCTATCCTACCAGTAGTAACGGCTAACAGAGAGCTTCTAATTTCTGTCCAAGAAACAACACGAGAAGCTAGCCTCCCAGAACCCAGAACAATGTCCTCGTCTCAAAACGGAAGTTGCACAGTCACGTCCGACTCTTTGTGACCCCATGGACTGTATAACCTACCAGGTTCCTCTGTCCATGGGATTTTCCAGGCAAGAAAATCCTGGGTTTGCCTTTTCCTTCTCCAGGGGATCTCCCAGACCCAGGGATCCAACCTGGGTCTCCTGCATTGCAGGCAGACGCTTTACCGTCTGAGCCACCAGGGAAGCCACGCCCTTCTTGGAGAAGTGACTCCATTCTGGTGGACCTCTCGGACAGGCCATGGCCCCATCCCTACTTGCTCTGGGCCATCATCTCCTAACGACACAGATGCTCACACAGCCAACACCGGGAAGAGAAAGACGCCCGCCACCATCTGCAGGCAGACACGCTGCTCGGGGTGTCTGACTGCTTGGGCGCAGCCAGGCAGACTGGGCCCTCCCAGACCCAAGGGGACATTCTGCAGGGATTCCCAGGGCTGGTTATGGACTCTGCCCAGATCCTCACGGGGACTGAGTAAGGAAACATAAACTGTAAAAGAGCAGGGAATGCACAGGACTCAGCTCATCCCGATCGTGACCAGGATCGACGCTGAACATGCCTAGGATGTGGGGAAGGGGGAGGGGAACTCACACCACGGGCGCCACAGTCAGAGACGCTGGGGCCCTCTGTCCCCAGGACACACTGCCCGGCCCGGGGCTGCCCATGCTGGGCACCAAGCCGGTTACCTGAGGACACCGAGCAAGGTGAAGGCACCTGCCCTACAGAGTCAGGAGGGCGAGGGGCTGAACCACCGATTTGTCCCTCATCCACAGTGTGGTGCTGGGTGACTTCCTAGGCGCTCCAAGTCTGGGCTCCTGTTGATAACAGGAACACTAGGCCTGCCTCTGAAGTCAGTTGGTGGTAATGAAATGAACACTAAAGAACTGTGTCACCAGGCGCCCCATGCCAGGTAGCTGCCGTGACAGTCCCCTGGCTGGGGTGGCGGCTGGCTGATTCACCTACGGCTCAGAGCAGGGGACCCCGGTTAGATGTCCTTTGTAGGGGGGAGGCTCCCTTCCATCTCAGGGCCATGGCCCCCAACCATAAAGTAAACGAGAAGGTCAGCTCAGGGCGGGCTGAGCTCGGCCGCCAGAGAACACACTAGGAAACATGTTCCACCACCAGGTCAGAGCACAACCACCACCTGAACAGGGTCTGACTGGCTGGGAGACCCCTAACAACCAGTCCTAGACTGTGGGTGAGCTCTGAAGCCACTGTAAACTCCGGGTCACCCGTCAGGTGTCATTTTTATCCTGGAAGATGGAATGCTCGTCTATTGCCCTTCATTTCCAATCAGGAAGCTCCTCTCCGGTGGACAACTGTGAAAGCGTTAGTCACCCAGTCGTGTCCGCCTCTTTGTGACCCTGGGGACTGTAGCCCGTCAGGCTCCTCTATCCACGGGATTCTTCAGGCCAGAATATTGGAGTGGGTGCCCTTCTCCAGGGGGTCTTCCCGACCCAGGGATGGAACCCAGGTCTCCTGCACTGCAGGTGGATTCTTTACCGCCTGAGCCACCAGGGAAGCCCACAAAGAGGGGAGCAGCCGGGAGAGACAGGCAAGAGTGCTTGAGTGTCCGGTGGGCAAGGACAGAGTAAACTTTCATGGGGTTAGGGACAGGCTGCCCACGTGGGGCCCCAGGAAGGCCAGGGACTCCGTACTTCTCTTTCTCTATCTCCATGGAAAGCCGCTTCATGTCGGTGTCCTTGAAGTCGAAAGACAGGCTGTCGCCGGTGAGGCTGAAGCTTGCCATGTCGGGAGGCAGCGGTGCTGGGAGTGGGTTCATGGGCTGCGAAGGAGAAACCTGATCATCAGAAGGGTTGGTTCCCCAAGAACAGAGGGCACTGCCGTGTCACCCATTGACCCTCCAGAGGCCACAGAGGCCCTGGGCCCAGCACGCCCACCCCTAAAGTGGATGGAGGCGAGGCAACGAGATTGGATGACTTTCTCCTCCCAGATCAGATGGTCACCTGAAATACGGCCCCAACAGACCTCTCCCACCACCTGCCCTACAAGGCTGTAAACAGTATTGTTTGTTAGTCTTTTGGACCACTCTTTTGTACTTCCTGCTCTGTCCCTCTGCTTAAACCATGTTGCCTCCCTACACCCCATCTCACTTTCGAGGCCCTAGAATGTTCTGCACTGCTCACTCTGCCATGCATTTGCTTAACAGTCGCCCTGAGGGCCCCGCAAGGGAACCTGAGGGCTGGGAGGGCAGGGAATCTATGAGGCTAGAAGCAGGGTGGCTGCAGCCCAGGCTCACCGGGTATGTGGGCTTGGTGGTGATTTCCAGCAGCTTCTGCTTGGCTCTTCGCTCTGCCTCGCGGGCTTCCTGCAGGTCCTGCTTCAGCTGATCGGCCTCCTTGGCCCTGCAAGGAGAGGAGGGGCCGTCAGCTCCACAGAAGACACAGGAGGAGCTGGAGGTACACGAAAGCGGAACCCCTCTAGGAAGTTCAGACTAGGAACGAGCCAGTGTTCATCTGATGGCTGCGGGACAAGGACAACCCAGAGCCTCGAATTGTCTTTGCAAAACACAGACCACAGTCCCATCCTTGGACCTGGCCATGAGCTGGGGTGGCCTGTCCAGCCCCGCTCCCCCGTGTAGGGCATGGTGAATACTGCTGTCTCCCCACATGCCTCTCAAAAAAAAAGGGAGAAGAAGCGTATTGTGTAAATGTAAGAAAAGTCTCATGTCTCCTCAGCTAAAAGCAGCCTGTGGATAAGCTCGGCAGTTTTCCTGCAAACACGACCATCCGAGGCACAGGGGCTCAGTGCAAAGGCATGGCCAGGCTGCGGTCCGTGGAACCAGAGAACTGCATCCCTGCACTCGCCCGGCTCCAGTCCCTCTGGCTGTGCGGGAAGAGGCCTTTGGCCGGCCCGGGAGATGGACCGGTGGTGGGGGGACCCGCTCACCTCCTCTCTGACTCCTCAGCCATCTTCAGCGCCAGCACCTCAGCCTCCAGCACCTTCTGCTCCATCAGGCGCTTCTCCTCCTCCGTCCGGATGGCTGTGGCCTTGATGCGCTGCATCTCCTGTTCAGCCTCTGCCGCCTTCTGGGCCAGGAGCTTCGCCTCCTCCTCCGTGATCTGGGCCTTTTCGGCCAACAGGTCGGCCGTCTCCTCCGACCGCATCTGCAGAGAGGAGCGCAGTTCAGCGGGAATGTGTGTGTGGGGGGTGGTCCCGTTCCTGTCCTCCCACCCTGCTCAGGCCTCAGACACCCAGGTCAGCAAGAACCAGTGTCTTGGACACCCTGGGGCCCTGCTGGTCCCCAAGCCACACCCTTCAACTGCTGAGAAGGCCCTTCAGGGGGTCCATCCACAGGGTCCCATTTGAGCTGAGGACACACTTTATGAGGGAGAAAACCAGCTTAACTCTGTCCTTCTCTCTCTTTAAATAAGTGGTTCGAAAGCGGGGCGACTGTCCCCTCATGGGACACGTCACAGTGTCTAGAAATGACTTTGATTGTCACAAATGGGGAATCCAGCGGGCAGAGGTCAGGGACATGGCAAATCAGCCCTCAGTGGACAGGACGGCCCCCACCAGGGGACCAACTGGCCCGATGAGCGGGGGGCCGAGGCTGAGACTCCCCCAGGGAAAGGTGACCTATGGTGAGTGAAGTTTGCCTGCCTTGGGAGGCTGAACTCAGCCTAAATCTGCTCCTGCAAACACAGGTGGAAAGAAAGCAATTTTTCTTTTAAGCCAAAACATCAAAGCAAGTGGCTACCCCATGGTCTTTGGGGCCTAACCCTGAGCCCGAGGGAGGCCTCCCGGGACCCAGCCCCGCAGACGTCACCAGGGCTTCGTTGGCCATCGTCGCCTCTTCCTTCATCTGCAGCAGCCGCCTCTCCAGCTCGTCCCGCGTGCGTTCAGCCTCCTCTCGCATCTGCTTCTCCCGAGCGAGGCGCTGCCGCTCCATCTGTGGGGGAGGTGCGGCCACTGGTCACGGGGGCCCGCAACCTGCGGCACGCCAGTGCCAGGGTCTCCCTCTGAGAACCCTTTTCCTCCCTGCACTTTAGGGACCCAGCGTGACTCCCCTCGCCCACCACCCTCCATCCTTCTGAACCAGCTTGTTGAGTGGCAAGCCGTGCTCCTTGAAAAATCATCAAGCGGTAAATGAACAAACAGTGGAATGCTGAGCCAGCCTCCACTGGGATGGACAGGCGCGTTCGTGCATGGTGGGTGCGGAAGCAGCTACTTGGCCAGCGCAGCGCTTGTGCAGGGAGACCCTGGTGGCCCTGCTCTGCAGCTCAAAGGATGCAATGCAGGCTCCTCCTCCCAAGGGGCAGCTGCAGAGACAGACTGCTTTCTCCCCTGCACCCACGGACCCCTCCCATACCCCTAGTCTCATCGGCAACGGCTCCACTCTCGCCTCTGACCCTCGGAGATGAAGTCGTCCGTGTGATGCATCAACAGTTCAAATGCTGTACTTTACAGGGGAGGTGGCAGCAGCCGAGGTACAGACCCCACAGCCTCATGCGGAGGCAACTCCCGAGCCAGGCCTGCGACAGGAAGGAGCCGGGAGGGGACGGGGCCCGCTCCTTGCGGCACCAGCGCTAAGCCACCACCACTGGCCTTCTGGATCGCTGAATTAATTGGGCCACATGCTGAGCTTAATAAGGGGAACAAGTAGAGGACAAGCGCTATTCTCTGTGATCTTAGGGCCCTAGCTGAGTTCAGAAAACAGGAGCCAGAAGTGACCACTGCACTATTTTCTTTCTTAAATAATTAAAGCACATCTAATAACTTATTTCTTGCTTTAACCTTCTCCCCAACTCAAGATTTAAGACTGATGCTTTTTCTAAATACTAAGCAAAAAAAAAAAAAAAAAAAAGGCATTGGGCATCAAAAGAATAATGCAAAGACAAGCAATAAAATCCTGTAAATTCTTCTCCAATTTTCCTCTTCCAGGTCAATGAAAAACTTGGCCAATTTGTTCTCGATTTCTACCATGTTAGAATTTCCATTAGGTGGATGACTAGATCCCCATTATCATCTGCTTGAAAAATGCCTACAATCCCTTCTGCTCCCAGCACTGCACCTTCCCTGAGACCTCCACCCCAATCATAAGGAATGTCCCCGTTTGCAAAGCGGTTTTGGCCACAAAGACCCGCAGGTACAGCGTATCCTTTGATGTGAGACGCAGAAGACAGATTCTCAGCTCCACTTGACAGATGAGAAAATGGAGACCTGGCAGGTTAAGTCATTCACCGGGGTCTCAGACTAAGTCCCACGTGTGGCACCAAGGTCAACGTCTGTCCTGCTGGGCCACGGAGCCCCTGACCCGCGGCTGCCAAATGTCAGGAACGTGCATCTGCCGTCCTCCCAGCAGCGTGGATCAGGAGTGTGTTCATGTTAGTCTCTGCACAGCGTGGAGGCTTATACGCTTCCTTGCCCTGTTCAGATCTCTCGCTTCTAAGCTCTGCTCTGCTGATAAGGAGGGCAGAGAGGGCTCTTTTTGAAGTTGCCTCTATGACCCTGCGCTGACCCATGAGCATTTCTTGTCCAACAAAACCCATTCCACTGCCCTCCCCCACCCCACCTCACACACACACACACACACACACAAAGCATCCCAGTGAGTACGTCTGTGGCCTGACGTCTCAAGAGAGCGTCTCAAGAGATGGAGAGCCGGGAGCACAATGGATCCAACTGGGCATTTCATCCTAAATCCCGGGGCCGGGAGCCAGCCTCTTTGGAGGATCCGAAGTAGAGAGCTGCACACAGACTGATCATCACCCTCTGAGCCTGCACATCCGAGGGCAGCTGATTGCAGCTGCTGCTCCTGTCTGTTGGTTCACACACAACCTCGACTGACATTTGCAGCAGTGAGGCTCACATAGGCCGTGTGGGTTTCGGTGAGTCGGAAAGGTCTACGAGCGGAAAACAATGATGCGGGTGGTCCGGGCTAATGATAACGGATGCTAACGGAGGCTCCCGGCGCCTCCCAGTGCGGCCCCTGCGCTGCCCGGCCTGACCTGCACCGGGGAAGTGCGGCCGGGGTCTAATTAGCATTCTGTCAGCGGGCTGCTGGGTGTGCCCTGTATTCCATCATCAGCTAATTAGAAAAGAACAAGGCTGGGCACAGGAGACGGGCAGGCAGAAAGAACGAAAGCTTAGCTGCACGGACCAGAGATGGATGGATGCGTAGATGGATGGAAAGAAAGATGGACGGATAGATGCGTGTGGGCTTGGCTGTCTCTGCCCGAACCTGCGCTGACCACGCTTCACTCACTTCACTGGAGAAATAACCAGGGACGTGTCTTTGAGATACCTGTTACAGTTTATTCCTCATTTCCAGAGCTGACTCCCACCATCATTTATTCATCGGCCAGAAAGATCCAACAGGGATAGCATGAGAGTGGAGAAGGCAATGGCACCCCACTCCAGTACTCTTGCCTGGAAAATCCCATGGATGGAGGAGCCTGGTAGGCTGCAGTCCATGCGGTCACTAAGAGTCGGACACGACTGAGCGACTTCGCTTTCACTTTTCACTTTCATACATTGGAGAAGGAAATGGCAACCCACTCCAGTGTTCTTGCCTGGAGAATCCCAGGGACGGGGGAGCCTGGTGGCTGCCGTCTATGGGGTCACACAGAGTCGGACACGACTGAAGTGACTTAGCATAGCATAGCATAGGCACTTTCATGATCAGAGGACGGCCACCCCTTACCTCCAGGCAGAGGCCCCCACGGGGCACCAGCAGCAGCTGCAACACCTGCTCACCTGCTTTCTGGCCTTCTCCTCCCTGGCCTGGGCTTTCATCTGTTGGACTTCCAAAGAATCGGCCTTCCTTCTCCTCATAAACAGGTCGTGATTCCCAATACACAGCTGGAGAATCTGCGGCCAGGAAAGCAGGGGACGTATGAACACCCGGACACGGGCTGCATGCAGAGCTACACGGAGACGTGCTCTGAACTCCCGGGCAGCGACTGCCCGTGCACACCAGTGGGCAGACACAAGACGCAGAAAGCACTTGACTGTCTACTAACAGGAGCGTGGAGGAAAAAAAAATATATGTTTCATATAATACACAATGGAATACTATACAGCAGTGAAGTGTGTGTGTGCTCAGTCACTCAGGACCATATTTTTAAGCATCAACATGGATAAATCTCAAAAAAAAAAAAGAAAAGGTAAAAAAGGCAAGTAACAGAGGAATACAGCTGACAGCACATATATACATTTTAAGAACATACAAAATTTGCTAGTATCCTTGTTTTGCCCTACTTTAAATAAAAGTTCTTGATTATCGGGGGGGATGCTTAGCACAGAGCTGAGAACACGGGTCACCCTTGGGAAGCAGGGGGCTGGCAGGGTGCCTGTGTGGGAGGGGGTTCCCACAGTGATGGGAGTGTGCTGTTTCTTTTTTCCTTTTTGTTCTGCCAGACTGCATGGTGGGCGGAACTTCTCCAACCAGAGACTGAACCCATGTCTCCTGCAGTGCGAGCACAGAGCCTCAGTCAAGCACTGGGCCACCAGGGAGGTCCGGGAGTGTGGCATTTCTTAAAGCTGGGTGGTGGCTAAGGAGTTGTTTATTCCTGTCATTCTTTACACCTCACAGATACATTATACTTATCCTTTCATATGTATGAAGTACTTAAATAAAAATAACTTAAAAAAAAAAGTTCCTCATCACAAAATGTAGATTTGACTCTTTGCTGTGGTGGTTTACTGGCTAAGTCAAGTTCAACTCTGGCTCTTCTGTCCATGGGATTTTCCAGGCAAGAATACTTGGATGGGTTGCCATTTCCTTCTCCACGGGATCTTTCTGACCCATGGATAGAATCCAAATCTCCTGCATTATAGGCAGATTCTTTACCAACTGAGCCACCAGGGAAGCCCATAAGTGTGACTCTTCGGTGAAGCTAAAGAGAAGTCTTTCAAGGCTGATCAGGAGAGCACATACCAAGCGGGTTATCATTTTACACCTCACAACATGTTGCTCTGATACTGGTTCAAAAAAGGCTTTCAGTTTCACAGAAAAACTACAGTCCATAATAAAAACCAGGATCTTAACTTACCAGCTTATTGACACGAAGCTTTGAGGAGTTAAATTTGAAGACATCGATTTTCTTATCCAAAGGCTTAATGGTAAACTGAAAGGAAAAAGCAGAAAACAGCTTCAGTTTCCGACAGCCTAGAGCGCTACCACCAACTGGGCAATGCCACAAAGGTGGCGACCCCCTGGCAAAGATCCTCATCCCAGGAGGTTCAGGATCCTGGAAGCTGGGTTCTTAGCACCATCTTGGGCTTGGAAACCTGAAGTTAAACCTTAGGTGGGCCCGACCTTGAGGCCAATGCTGGATGGGCCACCCCACAGTCTAAGGCAGACTTAAGGAGGCTCTCAACCTGGCCAGAACTAAACCAACCACCATCAACAGCTCGACAGGTAACATCAATCATCACTACCTTGCTGGGTGGCACAGATCTCAAATCCTCAGAGTAGGAGGGACCTGCTGGTCTTAGACAAAGAACATGACAGAGAAGCTAAAAGGTAGGCGGGAGGAGCATTCTGGACAGGGCGAGCAATAGAAATAAAGCAGAGACGGGGAAATGAGCACCGTATGGGAATGTGTGTGCATGTGTGTGTTTGTATGTGCATGTGAGAGAGAGACACACACAGCATTAGCTCTTTGATGACTAAGAGAAAACCATGGGAGGGGCTTCCCTGGTGGCTCAGTGGTAGAGAATCCGCCTGCCAATGCAGGAGACACGGGTTCAATCCCTGATCCGGGAAGATCGCACATGCCTTGAAGCAACTAAACCCACGCGTCACAAACATTGAGCCTGTGTTCTAGAGCCTGGGAGCCATAAGTACTGAGCCCACATGGCGTGACTACTGAAGCCGGCGTGCCCTAAAGCCTGTGCTTCCCAACAAGAAAAAAAATGCCGCTGTAATGAGAAGCCTGCGCACGTCAACTGGAGAGCAGCACCTGCTCCCAGAAACTAGAGAAAAGCCTGTGCTGCGATGACGACCCAGCACACTCAAATAGATAAATAAATAAAGTTATAGGTATATATATATAAGAGAAAACCAGGGGCCTAAACTGGGAGGAAGGCAGGAGCTGGGGGTGGTGAGGTGGGCTGGGGACAGACAATCAGCAAGGCTTAGATTCGATGTGACAGCGGTCAGGGAGTCACCCCAGACTTCCCAACACAAGGATGGCTTGATGATGCTGTTAAGAGAAGGAACGCAGTCATGAGCGATGAAGAATGGACTGGAGTAGAGAAGGAAGACATAACCCTCACAATGAAAGGGGAGAGGAAGATGAATAAGGATGGGGATGGAGGAGAAATCAGGAGGAGACCCGAGGGCCAGACTGGGGGCTGGGCCGCATAAAAAGAAAACACCAGCTGGTCCGATAAGATCGGACAGAGCCCAGATTCCAAGGCTGCACTTCAGACGTGAAAAGCCCACTCCCACGAAAGACTTGCCAAGCAGATAAAGGCATTGGGGAAGCTCGATTCTTACATATTTCCTTCCCACGCTATGCTGTCCAACAAGGGGGGAGCACACGGAGGACAGAGGAACGATCCTTTGTGTGGCTTTTGGTCAGGTGAGCTGAGAAGCAGTGCTGCTTTTGTGCAGGCTGCTATTTATGAATTTCGAGAGCTTATTTTTGGCCTGGCTGCCAAACCCCAGGGCTGCCAGTGGGAGGCCTCAAGGAGCGGGGACGCCACGGGCTCTGTGCCACTGTGGGGCTCGCGCGCGGCATCCACGGCTCACCCGGGATAAACCAGGACTTGTGTCGTCACAGCACGCGGGAGAGCCCCAGGCTCCTTCCCATCACGTCACCCGCGCTGCCTGAGTTCCTGACGTGATGGCAGGCGATGGCGCCCCGCCCCGGGAGGGAAACATTAGAGTTCGTGTCGGGCTGTACGAGGGGAGCCTTCGCTGCCTGGCTTCTGTGAAGGACGAGCATCTCGGGACCTTTTAGCACGCCAAGTGTGCGGATGTGCCGTAAACAGACTTTTATGAAATTAGAGATGAAAAACTACCCGCGTACCCTACTGCTGCTTCGAGTCACGTGGAACTTTCCATTTCAGGGCCTTAAAAAAAAAGAAATACCTTAAAGGCTCATCTCTTGGGCTACGTGCAAAAAATCTGAAAGCCTGAATGTTTTGAGTTAAGAGGCTCAATCTGTCTCGTCAAGCGTGGCCGAGGGGAGCTCAGCCACATATTGGCAACCGGGGGCCCGGTGTTCCTCTCCTCAGAGTTGCTACACGAGGGAAGGGCAAAAACAGGAAACCAGCTTGGAGGTGGGGGCCCTGCAGGCGACCACGTGAGCCATCTCTTACTCCCTCCGCACTTGGGCCTGGCTGTGCGGGTACCAGCCGTCACGGGGCACTGCCCGGGCCTGCATTCCTGGGCCCTATGTCCTGAGTCTCGGGGCTCGTCCTCTGTGTCTCCTAGGGAACCACAGAGGACGTGGCTTCTGCTGGAGTCCCCCCTGCCAGACACAGCTCCCCTGCTCCCTCTGGGTCCCTGCTTTCCGAGGGGGTGCGGAGCAGCCAGAACACAGCCCCTCCTCCCGTGGCGGTGTTCCTGTGAGGGCTGAATCAGAGCCGGGGCGAAGCTGCTGGCTGGCAGGGACGTGCCAGATCGCCACCCTCTTTGTCACCGGCCCTTCGCACTGCAGTTATATGTCATGGCAGCTGAGTCACCACTTGACTAGAACTTCCTTGAGGGCTGAGATTGCATTCACTCCGTCTTTGTTTCCCTCACGAAGCCTGACACCAAGCAGATGCTCGAAAATTCCTTGAAAATTAACCAGGGAGGGGGACTTCCCTGCTGGCCCAGTGGTTAAGAATCTGCCTGCCAAGGCAGAGGACACGAATTTGACCCCTGGTCCAGGAACTAAAATTCCTCATGTCTTGGGGCAATTAAGCCTGAGCACTATTGAGCCCGTGCTCTACAGCCTGGGAGTCACAACTGCTGAGGCCTGAGCGCCCTAAAGCCTGTGCTCCCCAACAAGAGAAGCCACCACAATGAGAAGCCCTCGCACTGCTGCTAGAGAGAGCCCACACACTGCAACGAAGACCCAGCACAGCCACAAATAAATCAATTAATTAAATAAAACGATTTAAAAAACTTAACCATGAATGCATGAATGAGTGAATGAACACAGGATTACAGCATTTGGGAAAAGTCACCATCCTGTGTCAGTCAGCTCAGTCACTCACTCTTTGCAACCCCATGGACTCCTTATTACTATATAGGACCATCCTATACAGTAATACTTGAATTTTACGTTAGGGTGTTCATCCAAGTTATCTGAAGTTCCTTATTCTTGAATTCTTATAAGCAAGTTAGTCTGATATCCTTGTTTATATCATTGCTGGTATGTATATATTATTTGTATAGTGTATATAATATGCACAATTCATGTATGTATCATGGAGATTTGAGTGAATGAGTACAAGTCTCTCTCAGTCGTGTCTGACTCTTTACAAGGCCATGAACTATATAATCCATGGAATTCTCCAGGCAAGAATACTGGAGTGGTAGCCTTTCCCTTTTCCAGGAGATCTTCCCAACTCAGGGGTCGAACCCAGGTCTCCTGCATTGCAGGTGGATTCTTTACCAGCTGAGCCACAAGGGAAGCCCTACGAAGATTTATGTATATATAAATATCTGCATCACATTGAATCAAGCTCTGGACACAGAGAGAGTTTAATAAACACCACACTTAAGAGACAAACAGAATTCTCACCAGAAATAGAAAGCCAAGGAATAAGAAAGGGTTACTTTCTGGTTTGTTTACAGTTCTCTGGGGCTTAGTCCTGACAAGTTGATCTTCCTGGTCTCTTGTTAGTCAGTAGGGAGGGTTTAGTGATACTATTTGAAAACAGGATGCCAATATTGTTCTGTAAATGCAATAAAAATCAACAAGCAAAAACCCAAAGCCTGGGAATTAAAGGATCTTGCTGCTAACAAGGAGCAGGCTGGCCTGGGCTGCTCCGGAAGGAGAGACAGAGAAGGTTCCGCTGGGCTGCTGGGGTGTCTGCTGTGCAGACTCGACCTACCTCCTTGTCGCTATAGGAGATGTTCCGGATTTCGTTCCACGGGAAGGAGATCTTGGGGGTCAGCTTGTTCTCAGGGTCATAAATGTGAAGCCCCAAAGCATCCACTCCAAGCAGCAGCTCTGTGCCCTTTTTATTCTGTAGATTCGACAGAGAATAGCCACCGTCAGCTCCAGCTGAGGCTTGAGGTCTTGCTCAGCATGGACATAGACCATTACATGTGACAAGTTTCAACAGCTCCTGACAGAAATCGCCACTGTCCTCGAACCTGGAGGGGCCTCCAGCCTTCTGCACTGGGGCAAGGGAGGCAACATGAGACGGTTCTTACAACTGCTGTGTCCCATGGATGGGTCACTGGGGGCGCCCATCACCGCCTCAGGTACCTTGCACCTTTGCCAGCAAGAGACAAAGTGTGAGTGTGCATGCTCAGTCCTAAGATGTGTCCAGCTCTTTGCAACCCCATGGATAGGAGCCCGCCAGGCTCCTTTGTCCATGTTATTTTCCAGGCAAGAATACTCAAGTGGGTTGCCATTTCCTTCTCCAGGGGATCTTTCAACCCAGGGATCAAATCCACGACTCCTGCATTGGCAGGTGAGTCTATATCACTGAGCCACCTGGGAAGTGTCAGCGGCTAACACAGCGGTAATGGAAGTGTTGTTACTGCTAATTACATAGCCGGCTTATCATAGATGTAGAATAAAAACCTGTAGGGTTAAACACCCCTCATGTTAAAAGAAGAGCTGGTTGTACTACCAGAAAGGAAATTCTACGAGCTGTGATCAGGTGGCCTTATTTTACTTTAAAATGCAGTTTCAACGTGATGAAGCAAGTGTGCTACAGTAAACTGTCCACTGGAATCCAGGCAGCGGGTGTGCACAGGTCCTCACTCACAAGTCTTCCAACTTCCCCGTATGTTGGAAATTTTTTATTGTAAGATATTGGGGAGAAAAAAATATCAAAATGAACTGAAAGTAAATTACACTCCAATAAAGCTGTTTGAAAATTGACAGGTTGCATGCAGGCTATGCGTCTAATGGCAGCCCAGCCCACCCAGCACACTGGAGGGCGATGCCCTGGGCCCTCACGTTGCGGACCAGTGCGCACCTCCTCGGGTCCGGGTGCGGGCCCCTGCCCTGTGCACACTGGCCCTCGAACAGCGGTGGTGGCCAGCTCCCTGCGTCTGACTCCCTTGCTGACAACAAGAAAAAGGAACCAAGACTCCAGGGCAGGAAAACAGGTCGGCAAGCGAAGGACGTGTCCCGACTGTGAGGAGAAGTACCAAGTAACAGCAGGTGGAGGAGAAAATCTTTTTACTCCATCTAACACCCTGGAGTCAGGTGCGATCACCAAAGCGTGAGGGAGTCATGAGCTCGTCTGCAGGGCTCTTAAAACTACTGCATTAACACAAGTGAGGCTTTGTGCTTTCAAAATCTACATTTTGGAAGACAAGATATTTCATTATGTTTCTAACTTAAATTTTTAGAGGGAAAAAAAAATGGATCCCACCCTCTTGTCTCCTATCATGATGATTCTAAGACTTTTAGAGAATAAACAGAGAGAGGCGAGGACTGAAGAGGCCCCTTTTAAATTGTTTCAAGCACACAGCTTCCCTAGATGATGGAGAAATTTTAGGAACGTTAACGCTAAGACACTAAAATATTCCTTACCCTCATCTGTCATGCACTATGAGACATATATGCACAGAATAGTATAATGTAGTCTGACTGCTGCTGTAGAATTAGTGCCCCCAAAGAAACTTTTTTTTTTTTTTTAAAGAATTATAAAGATCTAGTTCTCTACAATGTAGGTGGTGGGGCAAGAGAAGCTGTATGGACAAAACCACAGAAATGTGTCAAAGGAGTCTGCCCTTAAAGAAACCAAATGATCAGCAAATACGAATCGATTACATTTTAGAGAACAACCTTCAGCATCATCATGGAAAACCTTTTAGGCATGTGTACTCGTACAAAGTGACATGATTTGTCAGTGCACCTTATTTTATGCAAATGATCCATTAAAGATCTGTATTTAGAAAACAAAGTAGAAAGCTATCCCGAGGGTATTTTAAATGTGTTTCAATTTACCTAAACGTAATACAAAATTTTGGAGAAGGAAATGGCAACCCACTCCAGTATTCTTGCCTGGGAAATTACATGCACAGAGGAGCCTGGCAGGCTACAGTCCATGGGGTCTCAAAGAGTAGGACATGACTTAGTGATTAAACAACAACAAATGCAAAATTTATGGACACTCCAAAAAGGAAAGCAAGCCTTAACTGTAATGACTAAGGTGGCCCAGTGCGGATGGTTTTTTTTTTTAACTGTCTGCTCATTTACAGTTTGGAACCGGCTATGAAATAGGTCAGCAAATCGCATGAATTCTTTGGAAGGCACTGCATCCAGCAACAGAACCTTGGGAGAAAAATGCTCAGGGTGCTAAAAAAAAATTTAAAAAGATGCTCTAAGGGATGGACGGGGGGGTTGAAAACAAACGCTTCTCCAGTGTACAAGCCACAGGTTCCCAGAGGACAGCGGAGTATTAATGGTCTGAGTAGAAAACCAATTAGCCTGCCAGGGAGAGTTCCCACCCAAACAAATCAGTAATCTGTAAAAGCAGCTTTACTCTCCTAGTGTCCTGAGGGGAGAAAGTATTTACAGGTGATCCCCGTGGGCCTGGATCTCACAGAGCCAGAAATAATCGAATGTTCCACCAGAGCATTCAGACGGGCCCCCCAGGCTCCACCAACACTTCATTACCTAGCATCTAATTGAAGGGCCGGAATAGAAACTGAGGCGCTCAGACCCTCTCCCCTGCCTCTTCCCGTGTTGGCCACTGAACCGGCCAGGTGTCTGCACCCTGGGACCAGGAAGGACCTGTTTTAACAGTCTGCCCCTGACTCCGCCTCCCTCTACGCCCCGGGAACTCTCAGGGGCTTCCACATACCCGGATTGTGAAGTAGTTCACACCGTACATCTCCAGGTCCTGAGCTATCTTTAAATACTCCATCTCCGCTTCGTCCCTGCGAAGAGAAGCAAAGACTCTGTCACTGGAGGGTGGCGGGCGCCAAGCTGAGCCTCGAACCCGTGTGAAGACGTGAGCCCGGCAGCTCCCAGCTCGGCTCTGCCCAACCCTGAGTCTATTAACCACACTGAGGTCAGGCAGAACTTCCCATCCCCGTGAAAACAAGAGAACAGATTCATTAGCGTGTCTCTTGGCTTCAATTTCACGCTTTGCCCTTGGTAAACAGTGACACCCATCTCAAGTAATTCGAGATGAGCACGTGGTGTATCTGCTCCCTCAAATGGATCTGGATGTTCACAATTTTATTTCAGCTGTTGCTTTATCCAACTGCGTGATTTCTTCACCTAGAAGGTTTTGGTAACAAAGCATCTCTGTCTGGAAGCAACCTGAGAGCTCCCTTCCTGATCTGATTCCTTTGGGTGTTGCTGGAGGTTGGGGTGAGAGCAATCCAGGCTGTAGAACCCCAGCCAGGACGTCCACTTCTAAGTTATGAGGCAGACTTTAAGGCAGCTCCTGAAGTAGTGATGACTTGCAAAAAGCTCTCAGACAGGTAGAATGTTGAAACATCTTAAGTCTATGACCTGCCTTCTTCTCTTCTCCAGTCTGAAAATGGCCTCAAATTAAAATTCAACCCCAAGGGGACACCGTGGTGACAAGCTGAAGTAACTTGAAATCACACATGTATTGTTGATGTACCATTGTTTGGAAGATTGTTTGATGTTATTCATAACAACAAATACCAGGAAACAACCCAGCAATCTAAATGCCTGTCAACAGCAGGGTGGATAAATGGTGTGTGGGCTATTAACACAGTGGAATACTACACAGCAATGAAAAAGAAAGGGGGGCCACCGCTACAGGCCACAAGCCCAAATCATACAATACCCTGAGTAAAAGAAGTGAGGCCCAGATAACAGAAACTGATCGAACTTATATAATCTTTAAAACTGACCACACTAACCCATGGAGTCGGGTGTAGGAGAGTGGTCAGCTCTGGGGAGGAATGAAGGGGGATCATCTGGTGTTTTCACTTGGTAAGAGTCCATCAAGTGTTACATTTATGACTTGTCCACATTCTGGTACACTTTTTTTAAGAGTTAAAAAAAATGTCATAGGAAGTTGGTTTGAAAAACAGGAAAAAAAACATGTTAAAGGCTAATGAGAAGATGATTAATTCGCAAAGTGATTGGGGAAAAGCTAACGATACTTGAGATACAAAATTTCACCTTTGAGATCACAAAAATTAGACTGGTAATTGTTGGGGATTGGATGGGGGAGGGAGGTGGGGCCCTTTCACACTCTGCCCACGGGCATGTAAACAGGTACAGACTTTTTGCAGGATGATTTGGGAGGCACCTTTCAAGACACAAAACGCTGCCAGCGCTTTTTCAAGACACAAAGCGCTGCCGGAGTGGCTGCCAGCGCTCCCTTTGCCTTTTGTGTACTCCGGTACTGCATTTTGTTCAACAAGCACATCCCAGTTTTGCAGTTCCTTAAAAAAGAAAAAAGAGGCCCACGGGGAAACGTCCACCAGCGAGGAGCAGCCTCACCTGGCTCGGCCTCGGTGCTCCGCGTACCAGGCTGTGATCCTCTCCTCCCACATTTCCGGAGTCATCTGATACAGATTTATTACCTGGCGGGGAAGAGAGCAAAACAAAAAACCCACACACAAAGGAAGTTTGAGTACTGTGCGCCTTTTTGATAATTACGCATCATTTTTACAAAATAGCAAGGCGTGTGTGTGTGTGTGTGTGTGTGTGTGTGTGTTAGCCGCTCAGTTGTGTCTGACCCCTTGTGACCTCATGGACTGTAGCCCTCCAGGCTCCTCTGTCCATGAAATTCTCCAGGCAAGGATACTGGAGTGGGTAGCTATTCCCTTCTCCTGGGGATCTTCCCCACTCAGAGATTTAACCTGGGTTTCCCACATCACAGGCAGATTCTTTACCATCTGGGCCACGAGGGGAGCCCCAAAAGCCGCATACAGGGGACCAGTCACAAGCAGAGGTGGGTGAGTAAATGAGCATCGTTCAATTTGAGTCACAACTCAGAAGGCTGCACCATTCCTTGGGCTAGCAGTGGCCCCTCTCTCCTGGGCCGTCCAGCCCAGAGGCAGGACCTTGCTCATAAGCAGGACTCCCTGGCCTGAGAGCTGCCTTTGACTCTTATAGAAGCCATCAGGGGCACAGGTCAAACCAGGGGAAAGGGGGGAGCAGGCCTTTATCACACACGACAGCTGAGTGGAGCTAGAGAATCAGAAGTGGTTAAAGAGAGGGCAGGCCTGCTTCTGTGGATAATCAACCAGACCAAAGACACCAGGGATTAAAAGCTACAGCGCCCACCCATCCACCTGCCCCCTGCAGCTACAAACAGCTCACTTTGCTGGGCTGAACTCAGGTTGCTCCATACCCCTCCCTGGGAACCAGTGTTGCTCACCCACCTCTAAACAAAGGACCAACTACAGGCCAAGCCTGTCCTGACAACCCCAAAGGAATTCCACAAATCTTTACCCAAGACTGATGACAAAACATTTATGAAAACGTTCTCGATACAGCCATCGTGTATTCCTGCAGGTCCTTCGGTTATGTCTTCCCAAACGGGAAATTTGACGTCTTACCCTTTTTGGAAGCAATTCCTCTTGGGCCAGAAATCCCCGCTTGTGAACAGAGGGGTCATAGTCGCCGTACTGGAAGGAGAAGAGAAGGTGAACGAGAGATTGAGATTCTAGAGACAGCTGCATTTCTGAACAGGTCGACTCGGCCTCCGTCCCTCCCAGCTCCCGGGAAGCAATGCAATTCCGATGACAAGTCAAGATTTCAACCTTGCTAGTTTGTTATCCTCGGATGAAGATACAAAGCTGATTATACCTGTGAACAGTCGCATAATCCCATACGGGATGGATGGGTGACGTGCTAATAAGAATGTGACATTTGTAGAGAAATGTGGCTACATTTTCTAACTCCTGAAAGAAGCCACTGCTACCAAAACATTAGGATTTGAAGAGACAACACAACTGGGTGTGAGATGTGATTAGCATCGGGTGATAAAAGTCTTACCAACACATACTTCTAAGTGGCTGGTAATTGGAGCCAAGTGCTAGGTGGGAGCTGGGGACAGTGCTGGCAATATTTTTAATAGCTTTCATTCAAGGCTCTGAAAATGTTTTGGAAAAATCTGATGCCAACACTGTCATCCTTACTGTACAGACAAAAACAAACAAACAAAAAAACAAATAAAAGGTTAACTGATTTTCCTAAATTTGCAGAGAGAATCACTACTGCTGCTGCTAAGTCGCTTCAGTCGTGTCTGACTCTGTGTGACCCCATAGACGGCAGCCCACCAGGCTCCCCCATCCCTGGGATTCTCCAGGCGAGAACACTGGAGTGGGTTGCCATTTCCTTCTCCAATGCATCAAAGGGAAAAGTGAAAGTGAAGCCGCTCAGTCGTGTCTCTTAGCGACCCCATTGACTGCTGCCTACCAGGCTCCTCAGTCCACGGGATTTTCCAGGCAAGAGTACTGGAGTGGGGTGCCATTGCCTTCTCCGAGAGAATCACTAGGAGGGCCAGAAATAGGCCCTGCATTTTCATGTACCCACAGGGGACAATAACTTGGAACCTCCTGATTTCAAACAAATATCTCTTTCTTTCCTAGAAAGTTAGTCTGACCAGGAAATAATCAGAAATGAAGGAGTTTTTTTAAAAAAGAAACTAACCATAAAATATATAGAACATCAAACCCTGTCTCTTGTCAATTAGTATTCAGTGGTTTACCTCTTGATCCAAAACAACAAAGCTCAGTGTTTTAGTATAATCTTCTATAAACATTTATGCTTTTCACTACCAACACTGGCAAAAAAAAAAAGTTTGGCTGTTGGTTCTACATCCCACCAAATTGGATTAGGACATGGTCCACCCCTCTCTTTCCAAGAATCTCAAGTTTAGATTTCTGGTGTGTTTTTCAATAGACACTCAGGGGATTGAAAAAAGATGTTTATCATCAACTGGAAAACATGCCTTCTTCCCATATCACTCTTCTGTAGAAGCTCCAAGGATCAATATCTCTTAGGAATCTCATAATTATTGTGCAAATAGCAGAATTGTACTGCATTGTTTTTTCAGTTAAAAAAAATTCAATCTCAGCTTCTTCACTTCTTAGCAGTGACCTTGGACATTTTGCGCTCCAGTTTTCTCATCTGTAAAATGGGGATAATACCAGTACGTATCTTACAGGACTCCCCTGGGGGATCAAATGGAATACCCATACATTTTTTTTTTAAACTATGACTAACACACAGCATTCAATACAATCTGATGTCAAAAGATAAAAACTCAGCTCATGCCACCTCTCCAAGCCCGCTTCCAAATTGTCAAAGGAGAGCGTTTGTCTTGGAGGGTTCTGAAGGGGAGCTCTGGACTGTCCCGAGGCCTTGAGTGGGGAACCCTGTCTCTAAAGTTCAGCTTCCCTGTCTGGAAAGCAAGGAGGTGCCTGCCTCCTGGGGTGTGTGTGCGTGTGTGTGTGTGTGCGCGTGTGTGTGTGACAAGGATGAAGAGTCAGGGAGTGTGAGTGTGTGTGTGTGTGTGTGTGTGTGTGTGACAAGGATGAAGAGTCAGGGAGTGTGAGTGTGAGTGTGTGTGTGTGTGTGTGTGTGTGTGTGTGTGACAAGGATGAAGAGTCAGGGAAGCATTCTGCACGGTGCCCTGGGGTGTGTGTGTGTGTGTGTGTGTGACAAGGATGAAGAGTCAGGGAAGCATCTGCACGGTGCCCGGCTCATAAGACGTCAGGTGTGCCCTGTGTTATTTATAAAGACGCTGGTCACTCTTGGCTTCTCTAATTTTTGGAGGGACAGAATGATAAACAAAGCCCTCGCTGCACTTGCAAACCTCTCTGAGTGCTTCTGCAAACAGATATGCAAAGTGAGAGTTGTAAATTCAGGTTCCAAAGGCTTGCAAGAGTAATGACCCACATTATCATACTGAGCTCCCAGCTACCGCACTGATCAAATGATCAAACATTACATCCGAGCACCAGGGAGGTGGCAGGGACGCTGCTGAAGGAACTTCTCCCCTGGACTAATTCCACTTCGGACATTAAAGCCACCTTGAGGTATGGGTCTGCTCTTAAATGTCTTTAGAACAAAACAAAAGAAGAAGATCCTCAAGTTGTGGCAGCTGGTGAATATAAAGGAGAGTCACACCACCCCATGGATGCAGATGGCTGTTCCCCCGTCTTTCATGTACAGAGGCTCCCTGATAAAACAAGCAGGAGTGAATCTGCTGGGAAGCTATAATGAGGCTTGGGTTTCGGGCTTCTGCACCTGCATGGGCCTTGACCTAATTTTATATTCATAATTTGGTGTTCTTGCATTAAAAGAACCCCCTAAATTATAGAAGCTTCTGGCCCCACAAAACCTGGGTCCACCCCTGATATAAACCAATGGAATTTAAATTCAAGAAGGTAGTTCACCGGCCTCCTGGGAGGAAAAGCAAGCAGAGCAGCAGAGGTGTTCTAGGCTCCAAGGGGAGATGATGGGCGGCTGGCCGTTCAGTGAATTTTAAAGACATGTCAAGAGGTGGTGTCAGGTGAGCGTAAAAACCTAAGCGCAGGGTAGACAGCACACGTGGGGAAGACCCAGGACGCTCGGGGTGATGTTGTCCACGCTTAGGGCAGGGAGAGAGGGATCGGTTCACGTTGAGACCAAATTAAATTTTAAGAAACCAATTTGCCAGTGAATGATGAGGGAAGTCAAGAGTTTAATGATATGTGGATCTTGGCATCTTAAACTTCTCTCCTGGAAGCTCTTTGTTTTCATTAGTTTTACTTTACCACTTCTGGCCACTTGTGAGAAGTTTAGAGGTTTGAGGTAGCCTCCTGGCCCCCCATCCCCGACTTCAGAGTTTAAAAAGAAAATGTCTCTGTTGCTATAAATAGCATGTTTCCATCCCTAATGTATGGTTTAAAGAGAGTCTGAAGGTATCCTCTTTTCATTGGGGTAAATTGCGACAGATTTATTCACAATAAAAGAAATGAGAAAAAAAGAAAGCAGCCCACCTTTTATAGGACTCTCAGAGTCACTTCTTAAGCAGAAACCCATACTTTCCTCTGCTTCTATATATGAAAAATGAGGCCAAACGCTCTGAACAGGATTTCACAAAACACAAAGGTCTAATCGATACATATATAGAATAAGTAGTCAGATCCCTACCATACACCAGTCACTAAATTCCGGATGGATTAAAGACTTAAACTCATAAACAGAAATCCATAAAAACATCAGGATAAAATATTGAAGAACATGTGTATATTAAGGTTGATGAAATCATTTGAAATTAAAAGTCACTTAAAACATAAAAAGAAAAGGACTGATAAGACTGACATGTAAAAAAAGACAAAAGATTAATATTCATAATATATGGAGCTCCTGTAAATCAGCTGCTGTTCAGTTGCTCAGTCGTGTCTGACTCTTCGCCACCCCACAGACTGCAGCACACCAGGCTTCCTTGTCCTTCACTATCTCCTGGAGTTTGCTCAAAGTCATGTCCATCGAGTTGATGACTTAGGGGCCAAACAACAACAAATCCCTGTGCTATATGGTACAACCTTGTTGTTTCAGCTCAGTCCAGTCAGTCGTGTCCGACTCTTTGTGACCCCATGGACTGCAGCACGCCAGGCTTCTCTGTCCTTCACCAACTCCTGGACCTTGCTCAAACTCATCTCCATCAAGTCTGTGATGCCATCCAACCATCTCATCCTCTGTTGTCCCCTTCTCCTCCTGCTTTCAATCTTTCCCAGCATCACGGTCTTTTTCAATGAGTCAGTTCTTCGCATAAGGTGGCCAAAGTATTGGAGCTTCAGCATCAGTCCTTCCAATGAATATTCAGGACTGATTTCCTTTAGGATTGACTGATTTGATATCCTTGTAGTCCAAGGGACTCTCAAGAGTCTTCTCCAACATCACAGTTCAAAAGCATCAATTCTTTGACAATTTCATGGGTTTGAAGTATTTCCATGCGTGTGTGCGTGCTAAGTCACTTTCGTCATGTCTGACTCTTTGCGACCCTATGGATGATGGCCTGCCAGGCTCCTCTGTCCATGGGATTCTCCAGGCAAAAATACTGAAGTGAGTTGCCATGCTCTCCTTCAGGGAATCTTCCTGACCCAGAGATCAAACCCTGGATTTTTAGGTCTTCTGCATTCCCAGGCGGGTTCTTTACCACCAGCGCCACATTTAATTCTTATTTTTCTTGGTTACTGGTGACATTGAGCGTCTTTTTGTATTTACAGATTCTTCTCATGTTCTATAAACTGCCTGTTATTCATACCCTCTGCTCCCATTTTCCTGCTATCTTTTTTCTTAGAAACTTATGAGTTCTTTATATTCAAGGATGTGTCTGCAATTCTACTTCTAGAGATGTACCTTAAGGGGAAAAAGCTTTAGCACATGTACACAAGGAAGCATATAAAGAGTTTTCAGTAAAACACTACTTATAATAGGGAAACAGCAGAAACTAAACCTACCTCATCCTCAGGAGGATGGAAAAATAAATTAGGCTTACTCATCAATGGCTACGACACAGCAGTTAGAATCAATGAACTACATCAACACGTCCAACATGACATATCTCAAAATCAACATTGAGAGAGAGAAAACAGCCATTTGTAAAATGATAAGTCCCTCCAAAATGGAGCTATGCAGAGGACAGCACCACTTATACCAAGTTTTGCCTTCTGAATTTTTTTTTTCCTAGATATTATATTTCTTTCCTGGATATTTTTTTGTTTTATTTTTTTAATTTTACTATTATTTTGGCTGTGCTGGGTCTTCATTGGTGCCCACAGGCTTTCTCATGTGTCATGCTCAGTTGTGTCCAACTCTTTGCGACGCTGTGGACGGTAGCCCACCAGGCTCCCCCGTCCATGGGATTCTCCAGGCAAGAATACTGGAGTGGGTTGCCATTTCCTTCTCCAGGGGATCTTCCCAACCCAGGGATCGAACCCAGGTGTCCCACATTGCTGGCAGACACTTTAACCTCTGAGCCACCAGGGAAGCCTAGTTGCAGCAAATGGGGGCTACTCTCCAGTTGCGACGCACGGGCTGCTCATTGTGGTGGCTTCTCTTGTTGAGAAGCACAGGTTCTAGGCATAAGGGCTTCATTAGTTGTGGCCTGAAGGGCTCGAGAGCTCAGGCTCAGTAACTGTGGCACACCCGCCCAACTGCTTCTTGGTATGTGGAATCCTGCCGGACCACAGATTGAACCCATGTTCCCTGTACTGGCAGATGGACTCTCTGCCACTGGGCTACCAAGGAAGTCCTTTTTACCTGGATATTTTAAAGTCAGTCTCCTCCCATCCAGCTGACCACTGCCCAAGGCGTGAATCCCACAGTCTTGTCTGGATGACCACCGCAGCCTTCTACCAGGTCTCCTTGCTTCCAGACTGGTATTCCTCCATTCTGTCCTTCACACAGCCACCAAAGGATCTGTCTAAAATATAAACCCTTCCCTGGCTCTGCATCACCCACAGGATGAAGTTAAGACTCTTTATGATCTGATCCCAGCAGACCTCTCCAGCCTCAACTCTTACACTCGCTCTACCTACACTTTACAGATACCCAACTTCTGAGTTGCTTTTGGCACTCTGCCCGATTGGCATCAGAGCGCACTAAGAAACAACAAGCCTCCTCTCCCTCCCACCAGCCCTTCCTCTCTTTGAGCACTAGGAATTTGCTGGCCAGCCCTGCAAGACTGGGGAATTATACACCATTCCCTCTCCAAGTCATTTTTAATAAGAACACATTTTCAAACTGTCAATATGAAATCCAACAGGTGGCTTAAAACATTGCAAGATGGTTTGGTATGTCACATGACTAGGCCAAAAGAAAAAAAAAACAGCCCATGTTTTTAATTGAAATATAACCTAAACTCCAACTATGAAATATGGTTCTTGTTAACTGAACCATGTGATTAATATTTGTATTTATGCTTTAAGGGTAATTGTTTATGCTTTAGAATGAACTGTGTCGATATCAGCTGAACAGCTGAAACACTGTAATGAACACATTGGTGCGTAATTACAGCCCATGTGTTAATGCACTCAAATTCACTTTCCCCACCACACTTTTACAGTTCCTGTCTGTCTCAGAAAGGTTGTGGAAGAGAAGAAATGGAATATAATGGAAGAAACGGGTACAATTTATTGAAAAGTTTGGAGGGGTGTGACCATATAAATGAACCTGGGATTTAGTGAAAGGGGTGGTACCAGTGTGGTACCCAGAAATCCCTCTCATGGTATGAGCAAAAGCTAAGTGAGACAATCAGACTCTAGGGTTCTCATCCTGGCTCCATTCTCTAGCTCCTTTTTCCTTCAAATCCTGTCCATCAGGCAGTGAGCTATAGAGGGACTTCCCTGGTGGACCAGTGGTAAGACTTTGCCTTCCAATGCAGGGGGCATGTGTTTGAACCCTGGTCAGCGAGCTAGAATACCACATGCCTCTTGGGCAAAAAAAATAAATAAAAAACAGAACATAAACAAGAGAAGCAGTACTGTAACAAATTCAATAAAGACTTTAAAAATGGTACACACATTAAAAAAAAAAACTCAAAAAAATAGTGGGCTATAAATTCCAATTAAAACAGAATTAACATCAAGTATTGTGAGACAAATTATTAACCTTTCTTGATCCTTAGCTTCCGGAAAAGACTCCTCTGAGGAATCTCAAGAAATATTCATGTTATAACACTGTGTAAAACAGTAAAATGTTACAGACGTATAAGATCAGATCAACATTATAACCAGAGGCACCTTATTCATATCAACAGCTGTCCTAGAAACTGGAAGTATGGTCCAGTAATCCTTAGCTTCCCAGATGCAGACTCAAAGCCATAGATCACCGTTGTTTGTACGATTGTGACAATTTACACCAGGAAAAACAGCTAGAACACACTTCTCCATATGAGCCACACATGCTGTCTGTGCATCACTTTCATCTCTAAATTAGGAGGATCCAAATCAGGAGGGCTTTCCTACGGTGAAACCTGTTTAAGCAAACATCTGCTGGTTCCCTGAAAAGTTATTTTTTTCCACAAGTGGCCTTTGAATTTGGGGGCTCCCCCAATTTGTGCAAAGACAGTGTGGCCTTTGAGAACTGAAGTCCTTCAGAGGGAGGTGGTATCCTTGGGAGCCTGGGCCTCCTCTTGGCTGGGGAGAAAGCGGGCGGGAGAGGAGCTCGGTTCCGGGCCAGGAAGTGCTCGGATTTAATGAAAGTGACAACAACCGCTTCATCACTGTCAGGGCGCTACTGACTGAAAGGACACGTTTTTTTCCCCCTGTTATTAATATTCTTAATCAAAGCAGAAAAGGAAGCATATGTTTTAGTTGAATCCAGGCCCATTCTGTTTTCTCAATTACTCATTTGTCAGGGCAGCGGGATAGGCAAGGCACAAGATGTAATCCCAAGGCCGTGGGTTCTGCCCTGAGCTTTACCCAAGGTTGCCGGAACGACCTTGAACAAACCGCTGAGGGCAGAGATGCTTGCTTCGTGTCTGTATCCATGACAGAGTCAACAGCCTCCTCTCCGGCCGGCAAATACTCAGCAAATATTAGACAAGTCATCCGGCGACCCGGATGCTTCTGTTGGTGTGACGAACATGTACAGACCCTTTTCTCCTCCAAATGGTGAACCAGTTTTTTTCCTTCCTGGCTTTGATCTGAAATTATCTTAAGCTCCCCTTAAAAAGTGGGCTAAGAAGTTGAGGGTCTTATTAATTTCTGGAACGTTTCAGGGAAATGGCTTTATGGAGACCTCTAATTAAAAAAGAAAAATGATAACCAAAAAGATTGTGCAAAATTACAAAGCTAACGCAAGTGACCCAGTTCTGAGGTCATCTTCCCATGCTGCAGTGAAAGGGGGTAGCGAAGGGACCAAGGGCAAAAGGCATGTAGGGGGAAACGATGAGGGGAAGGGATAGGGAGTTTGGGATGGACGTGCATCCATGATCTGCTGTATTTTAAATGGAACCAATAAGGTCCTGGTGTGCACAGCAAGGAACTCTACTCAATGTGAACAGGCAGCCTCGATGGAGGGGAGTTTGGGGGAGAATGGACATATGTGTATGCATGCCTGAGTCCCTTTGCGTTTCAGGTATCCACCTGAAACTATCACAACGTTGTTAATTAGCTGTACTCCAAGGTAAGTTAAAAAGCGAAAAAACAAAAGAGCAAGTGGCATGTGACTAAAGCAGGAAACCTGAGGGGCATGAAGCATCCTGGGTAGACCCTACGGTTCATCTTATAAAAACAGAGCGGATGGGAACACTGCTCCCGGCCCCACCATTCCCAAACTGCAGCCATTTCTCTGAAAGACTCAGGTCACCAGACAGCTCCGCTGGGCTCAGTGGGCCCGAGGGCCTGCAGTGCCCACCATAAGCAGAGCCAGCACGCCCGTCGGGGGCATGAAACAGAACATTCTCTAGGGTGTGGTCCCGTCACACAGGGTTGCTGGTCCTCAGAAGATGAGTTTGCAGTGAGGACCTGAGCCTTTCTGACCTCAAGGCCATGTCTGGCCAAAACTGGAGATGATAAACTCATTTTTCCCAGTTAATGAAAAGAGAGGTTGGCGCGGCGAATATAATTAACCACATGTGCAAACAGGATTACAAAGAAAATCCATCAAGCTGTACACTTATCATTTGTAGGCGCGCGCACACACACACACACACACACTCACAAGATGGTACCAAAGTGGGACAGAGAGAGTGGTCCCCAAGCCCACACGTCCCAGAGCATCCCGCTTTCCGGGGCAAGTCTCTCTGAAGCCCACAGAGTCCAGAGAAGTGGATGTCTGGCATGATCCCGTGACATGCATTAACATTCAGAAAGAATGCCTGTGTCTTCTCTGAGCCTACCTTGGCCTGGACGGCGTAAGAAGCCAGGAGCACAGACGCCTCCGGAGGGCAGTAGATCTTTTCATCCAAGATCTGCTTCTTCACCTGCAGGGGGTGAAAGGGGAGGCATGACAATGTGCAAGCGGAGGGAAGCCGTGAGGGCGGCTTGCAGCCGGTGCCACAGAGTGTTCTAACGAGCCCTGCCACACCTGCCTGCTAATGATTTTCTGACAAAGGGTATGATTTTTAAAAATTTTTTTAATGCTGCTGACAAGTTGGGAGTTCAGCCCTGAGAATACTGGTAAGATGGCTAGGCATTAAAAAAAAAAAATCCATATCTTATCTCTTCTGTTCATGATCAAATGCTGAAGAAGAAAACAATCTTTGTGGTGGTTAAGAAAGAGACTGACTGGGCTGTGACGGAGGAGAGCTGTGAACTTGAGGGGGTGTCAAGAACAGGCCAAGACTGCAGCCTTGGCCCCTGCTGAGCACACGCACAACCAGACCAAATGGAGTCTGTTTTTTGAAGTCTTAACACGAGCCCAAAGTCAGCGAGGCCACTGAGTTATGACTGCAGGGAGAAAACCATCGTTTTCAATATGCCTGCTCTAAGGAAAAAAGGAAGCAATAAAAGCTTGATCGATTAAACCTTTAAGTCCACGTGAGGTCCAGGAAATATAATTCTTAAGCCATAATGTTGAATTAACATATCTCATGGCATTTAATTTCTTAGCCTGGTGGGGTGGGGGGATGTTCCAGACAGAGAGGCAGGAGGGCCTCCTCAAGTGGGAGCAGGATGAAATAAACACAACAGGAAAGCCAATTCTCTTTCACAGACGTCAACAGTCACCAGATTCATAAAAGTAGTAAATTTTGCCTTGCTCAGCCGTGAGAGTGCTCCAGCATTTCAGTGGGAGGGGAAATTGAGCCAAAGTCAAATGGAGAGTAGGCACTGCTTCCAAGAAAGCCATCTCTATAAGGCTGGGACATTCTGGGGCCCAGAAGGTCATTGTGTGGCTTCATTTAAAGCAGGGCAACTCTCTAACCCTTGGGTTTTTAAGCCACACTACAGAAAAGCTGGAGAAGGCAATGGCACCCCACTCCAGTACTCTTGCCTGGAAAATCCCATGGACTGAGGAGCCTGGTAGGCTGCAGTCCATGGGGTCACAGAGGGTCGGACATGACTGAGCGACTTCACTTTCACTTTTCACTTTCATGCATTGGAGAAGGAAATGGCAACCCACTCCAGTGTTCTTGCCTGGAGAATCCCAGGGATGGGGGAGCCTGGTGGGCTGCCGTCTATGGGGTTGCACAGAGTCAAATACGACTGAAGCGACTTAACAGCAGCAGCAGCACAGAAAAGCTGAGAGGGCTTCCGTCTGACATGAGAATGTTGTAGAGGGAATATATATACATGTGCATATACACATACACTTTTTTTGGGGGGGTAAACTTTGTTGCTTTGTTGTTCAGTTGCTAAACCATGTCTGACTCTTTGCAACCCCATGGACTGTAGCCCGCCAGGCTCCTCTGTCCCTGGGATTTCCCAGGCAAGAATACTGGAGTGGGTGGCCATTTCCTTCTCCAGGGGATCTTCCCCACCCAGGAATCAAACCAGCATCTCCTCCACTGGCAGGTGGATTCTTTACCACTGAGCCACCTGGAAAGCCCTGTAGGAGGACTGGGTGATTACCTATATGCCTGCTTCTGGGAAAAGTGAGAGTGAAGTTGCTCAGCCGTGTCCGACTCTTTACGACCCCATGGACTGCAGCCTACCAGGCTCCTCTGTCCATGGGATTTTCCAGGCAACACTGCAGTGGGCTTCCATTTCCTTCTCCAGATCTCCTGGACCCAGCGACTGAACCTGGTCTCCCGCGCTGCAGGCAGACGCTTCACCGTCCGAGCCCCCAGGGACTCATATAGCTAATGCCCCTGCAGGGTTTTTTCTGTCGCTGATCTCCCAGAGCCTGGCACCAACCACGAGGGACTTCCCTGGTGGTCTAGCAGTTAAGACTCCGAGCTTCCACTGCAGGGGGTATGGGTTCGACCCCTGGTTGGGGAACTAAGATGCCAAATACCTCAAGATACAGCAAAAAACAAACAAACAAAAACTAACCCTGGAACTGGGGAAGCACTCTGCCCAAGCAGCAGGAACACAAACAAAACTAAGCGTTCTCACCCTCGCTCCTGTCCCCTGGCTGCCCCTCCAGGGGGCCAGCTCCAGCGGTCTCTGAACCTCCAATTATGGATCTCCTGATTTCTTCAGTTCAATGGAACAGCAACTTACGGGATGGCCACCGTGCACTCGGTGAGCCTTGCCTTAAAGAGGCTCACAATCTTGGAGTGGAAAATAAGACAACCCTGGACAAACAGCGGCTTAAAGCCTGATGAATCTCAAGTGTCGGTGGAATGCTGAAGTCCCACCTTCATGAGAGTGAATTTTGAACTTTTGGTAGAACTCCTGTTTGCAAGACTCTCTGTTCAGACTTCCAGGGCAACTACCTAGTACTTTTAAGTTAGTGGGGAAGAAAACGGGATCCCTCTCCAAAGAGATGGATCTAGTGAGGAAGCTGCTACCAGCGTGGGTTCTTTTGCCATCACACTTCTGCAATTTCATCTGATATCAATTCTCATCGCTCAAGCAGAGTTCTGTCCTGAAGCTTGTTTTTTCATTACAGAACCAGAGGGACTGGCTTTCCAGAGGGAGAAAGAGTTTTCAGGACGTGGAGGCATGCGTGGTCAACACACAGGGGTCAGTCCAGACTGCCTCTGTGGCCACGCCTCTGGGGGGGTGGGCGGAGTGGGTACTTTTAGGATCGGTGGGTAGCATGGAAAGGGGTACCTGCAGGAAGAATAAGTGTTGCGTGATCTCCTGAACCAGCTCTTCCTCGGCATTCTCAGGGTAAAATTTGGCCAGAAAGTGAAAGGTGACAGGCTCTTCCTTTGAGACATCATGATCCAGCACCTGTGGGATCGCAGAGTGAAAGGAAAACAAGCTAGATTGGGCCCTCTCCCTCCCGGGGCCACCATCAAAGAACCTTCTGCAGGGAGTGTATAAACATCCTTCTCCCTTCTAAATTCGTCACATTCCCCAAGGGTTGTGATTCTACAGTTTGAAGCATTCACAGAGCCACCTATAACAGGAGGTGATGTTCACTCACATGGCGTCTCTGAACCAAATGAATCAATACCCCCAAGTGGTGAGTGGAGCTAAGAATATTAAGGCACCAATGTTTTCAAGGCTGCAGAGATAGCTAACAACTAGAAATTTATAACCTGAGGGTCTTGGGCACTATCCTTTATGGTAGGCTGAAGGTTTTTTAATTTTCTCAAGTCGTGGAATCTTCCTTTACTGTTTGGTCTGACTGCCTACCTCCAGCATTTAAGTCCACAGTGGAATGGAGCTTAGAGATGATAAACTAGACCTCTGTCGAATCATCTCATCATTAACTGAGCAACAAGAGGTGAAACCTGTCCATCGGGGCAACCCTGTGTTTCAAGGAACCTCGAGAGAGGCCCCCATGAACTACTTGAGCACAGCCAGTAAACCACGCGGCCTTTAATCGTCTAACAATTCCATCCACCCACTGGAAAGCTTGAGCCATCTGCTCTCCAGAATGAATTTCATCTCAGGACATAAACATGCCATGTGACAGGCTACAAGGCTCCATTAACATGTGTCATAATTTATTTCTTTTGAGCAGCAGGCTCCATGGCTCCTGAGGCCCCCCAATCTAATATCCATTTGGCCGACACTCAGGTACGATTGCAAATTTACTTTGCCGACAGCCATAAAATGATACCGGTGGTTCTGCTGCCTTTGGTGGGTAACCCTCCAGGCTCCTGCCCAAATTCCTGGCCTTGGTGCCTGAGAAATTAAAAATAAACCTGATTGGGGACGTTCATGATTGTTGGGAATTTCCACGTGAAATTTATAACTGGCAGCCATCCCAATGTGAAGATTCGGATTTACGTACGTAAACACAATTTGAACACTTGGGTTCAGCGTCAAACTGGTGAAAGACAGAAGGCCTGCACTGTTTATCATGCCAAGCAGCAGATAATAAGATCGGGTAAGCAATTGCAGGGAGTAATCTGGGCTAAGAATTTGACACTGACTCACTCTGAGATTCGGGGGTCTTTTAGGAGTTACTGACAAATATGTATGGCCCTGCTCTCAGCATCTCCGCGGGTAGGTAGGCAGGTAAGTAGGTGACAGTGTCTCTATGCGCATATAAGAACCCACGCAGAGTGCTGTTCCCAGAGGCAATATCCATTTCTGAGCCACATTAGAACTGCTGGGAGCCCAGACTCGTCCACCAGGCCTCAGAGGCCCCAGGAAACACGAGAACAAAAGAGACATTCTTCCTTCACCGTGGGGACCAGGGCACTCTTTATTCCTTAGATCATAGTAATGAGTAAATTGAGTTGGGCCTTGGTGTTTCTCAAAAAGACTCGAAAAAAATTCCCTAAAGAACACGAGCCCTGAGAAAATCTTTCAAAGACATAAATTGGGGGTGGGGGTGGGGAGAGAGATAATACAATAGTAATTTTTATTCACAAAGCCTGACTCCAGGCTCAGTCTACTGAACGGCATAAAGCCTGGAGCAAACAGGTGACATCCAATGACAAATGAAGAAGCCAGGAATGGTGGCAGGTCAGTCCTGGGGGATTCTCGGGCCTGGAGAGCAGAGGAGGGGCCTCCCCAGACCCACGTCCCACGTGACTTCCTCTGCGACCCGCCCCCTCTCTACAGTGCACCTGTAATGTTCCATGATGAGCAGCAGGCTAGACACACACTCAGGGGAAATTCGGAGCCCACGCCAGCCCCACTAGTGTCCTCGGGGTCCAGGCCCACCTTCTTGTCCATCTTGAGCCAGGCCACGGTGTCCTTGATTGTGTACTGCAGGCCGAAGAACCAGGTTTCGCGAAGCCCCAGGGTCCGGCACACCAAGTCAAACAGGTCCTTCCCCTTCCACTTCATCTGCAAGGGAAGAAACCCACAGGGGAAGCTGGCTGAGCCTAAGTCGCAGTCCGCTCACAGGAAAAACCCTTTCCTCTGTGCCCCCCGCTCTCAGGTTCCGAAAGGTGGGGACGACGCTGAGATGGCTGATGAGCACAGAATTCCTAAATAATTGTGAAGCTTCCTACACAAAACCATGAGTGGGAAAATACCAATTAGAGCTTAATGGCTTAATCGCTGCAAAGCATACACAATACCTCCCTTGGACAATTCCTTTCAGATCTTAATATCCCCAAAGCTGCTAATTTTGGAAAGCTGGTAAACAGCATCCTCATTTAGGAGAGTCGAGCTTCTCCAGTTAACCTGGGGTGAGCTCCCAGGGACATCCATTTCCTCGATATTTTACTGTCGATCTTCTTTTTAATCCCGACTCTGCCCTTCGATACAAGGCTAGCTTTTTAAAATGTAAAGATAAGTTTTACTAGATATTTTTAAAAGCAATATAGGGGAGGAAGTTATAATCAAAGTCACAAATCAGGAGGAAAAGGCACCATCAGAGACCAGCCAGCAAAATCACAGTCTCCCCCCGTAACGATGTGTAACGGAGGCTGTAGCTCACACAGCAACTTCACAGGAAACCCAGGGGACGAACAGACAGGAATACACTGCCGTGTGCTAATTCCACAGTGTCCCCTTAGAAGGACCTGAAGCAGTGGCTGCTAAACCCTTTTTCTCTGCTCTTCAGTCTTATGGCTGGAAAAGTAGGTTCAATATCATAATAGGGGAAGAAAATGCCCAGCAGCTTAGTAAATGTGGCCACCTTGTGGCTCTCCAGTTATATCACCCAGGATGTTCCCACATTACTCCTTAGCAGCCCCTCGCCCCAACCCCAGCGGCCCCCAAGTATCAGGTGGGCATTTGAATGGATACCCAGGTACATGGATGAGCGTAAGCCATATCATGGAGATCAATGGTCACAGATGGTGGATTCAAATACTACGAGGTCACCAAACATCAGAAGAGCAAGGACACCAGACTTCAGAGGGGCGTCTGTTCTTCTCCTGCCCTCATGAAAGAAATCTCCACCCAAGGTCCTGGCATATTCCAGATGTATGATGAAAAAGCATTGGGGAAAATTTCAGGTTCAGAGACTTCTTATAAAAGAAGGAAAAAAAGAAAAAAACAAGCAAGACCTCTAAGATTCAATTCGTTTCTGCTAAGACCTGACTCTACAGAGGGCTTTTCAAGCAGGATTTTTCTATTTTTAATGTATGTGAGTGGACAGTGTGTTCCCTACAAGGAACTCAACGGTACATCCTGGTCTGTACTGTCAACATCAATAGAGCAAAGGAGCAGCCCACACGGAAGGACACCAAAGGCGGCAGCACAGGGATTTCCTGGTGGTCCAGTGGTTAAGAATCCGCCTTGAAATGCAGGGGATGTGGGTTCGAACCCTGGTCCGGGAACTAAGATCCCACATGCCACAGAGCACCTGAGCCCTGTCGCCATAACAAAAGATCCCGCTTTCCGCAACTACGACCTGATGCAGCCAGATAAATAAATACTCAGCAGACAAGGGGTGGAGATGCGGGTTGGCTTCTGTCCCTCAGGGGGGCCGTTTCTCTAAATGTCCCTCTAGCTCTGCCCCTGCCCCCACTCTGGGAATTCAGTGGGGCCCCAGCGCCACCCCAGATGTGGAGGTCTTTACTAGTAATGCTTGTTGGCACATCTGTATCCCAGCCTGACTTCAGGACAAAGGGCTTTTTAATTCACGGCAGGTTTTTCTAATTCCTACCGGCAGACTTCACCGAAGAAATGTTATTTTGGAAAACTAGGAGCTTCAGAACACCGATGATCCTCTTGTCTCTATTTTAAGCCGGCACATAGTATATAAATTATAAATGACTACCTTGCTACCAGATAATGTAACGCTTAAGAGCCGACATTAACTTGGAGAAGTGAAACACCCGGCGGCCCAGAAGATCAAGGTGAAGGCTCCCCATCTGCCATAACTCATGGCCGCGGCAGGGAGGGCTCTGGCAGGCAGGGGCTGTCTGCTGCAGGGTGTGCGGTGCGTCCTAACTCCCGAGAGGATGCTGACTGGATTTCCTGACTTGGGAGCTTAAATCCTCAAACACAATCTCCTATCAAGGTATTCCTTTCTACCTCTTTGTTTCCGAAATGCAAAACTATCTCCGCTGAAGGCAGAGACAATGTCTTTGTTCCCATGGGGCTTGCAATGAGGTGTGGGGGTGGGGGGAGGGGTGGTTCTCACACCGACTCAGAATGCCTGTCTTGGATTTTCAACTTTGACTCTAAGAACAAACTGTAGGATGTCAAATTGGAAACGAGTCTGAGTCATTAATTACCTACTGCAGACCTGTCCCCTTCTTGTATAAATAAGGAGACCTTCCTTGGCAGCCTGCTACAGCAGACATGGGCTGTTTTCTTAATGGTCTAAGGTAGGCAAACCGCCCCCAGATCACCTCTTTTTCTGCTCTGTGGGGTTTCCTTTTGGCTTGCTCTCTTACCAGCACTCCCCAGCCATCTTTCCCAATAAATGACTGGGGTCTTAACACTCTTCTCCCACCTTAAAATAAAACCTGTTCTTGGAAGGGCCAGATATTATTCCTTTATAGCTCAAGGTAAATTAAAGTCTCTGCTTCCTCTTATCTAATCTTTTTTTTTTGGCGGCACCACGCGGCTCATGGTTTCTCAGCTCTTGGACCTGGGATCGAACCTAGGCCATGGCAGCGAAAGCCCAGAATCCTAACCTAACTAGGCCAGCAGTGAACCCCCCCGTCCTCTGAGCTGATCTTTCAGCAGGCACCACAGAGCATTCTATGTGTCCAGCAACATTAGACACTCAAAATGCTGGAGGCATGCTCCCCACCAGAGACTCAAGCCGGGACCCACGGGGAAAAGCGTTAAAGAACAGAGGAGAATTAGGTAAAGGAGGAAAGGAGATACATCTTAAAACAAACAAATGTCCTGATCTCTACAAAGAAATGCAGGTCATCTGGCAGAGGTGAGACAAGACAGCCTGAACTTGGGGGGGGGTGTGGAGGGGACCACCCAAAGACCCTCAGGCAGACAGATAACGGGGTCGGATTTGCATTCTAGAATGCACACTGACAATATGGGGGAGAATGGGTTGGAGCAAGTGTGAGTCTCTCAGTCGTGTCTGACTCTTTTCAGACCCCACAGACTATAGCCCAGCAGGCTCCTCTGTCAATGGGATTCTCCAGGCAAGAACATTGGAGTGGATGGCCATTCCCTCTCCAGGGGATCTTCCCGACCCAGGGATCGAACCTGGGTTTCCCGCATTGCAGGCAGAGTCTTTACTGTCTGAGCCACCAGGGAAGCCCAAAGGAGACTGGAATCAAGAAAGCCAGAAGGGAGGACAATTCCCACCTAGAGGAAGGCAAGTGGGAAGGAGAGGAAGGCTGAAAACTGGAGAAGCGTTGAGAGAAACACCTGAATTTCTGGGTTTGAGCATCAGGTGGTTCCAGGAAAGGAGGGCTGGAAGATGGGAGAAGCAGGAGCAGCCAATTTTGAGCGAAACAGATGAGTAATTAAGTTCTAGACAAAGTAAAGCTCAACTAAGATGCCCAAGGAAACCAGGTGGAGGTGTCCTAAATACATCCGATTTTGTCTCCGCTCTATTTATAAAATAAAGTGTTCTATCCTTAAGTCATTAAGAGTCTCTCTTGGGTTACACCTAACCTCCAGCGTGCTGTTACCCACATGAGGTTGCACTTTTCAACATGCCTTCCCCCAAAGTTGGCGGGCAGCCCGCTGAGTCCTCCCAATGTGGGTTTCTACTTCTTCACAGACAAGAATCATTGCTCACAGTTGCTCCCAGGGGTTCTGAGGACACCCTGCAGAAGGGAGGTCTTGGGTTGTGATGGGGCGTCCTTGGACTCGCCAGCACGTGACCACACCTGCCTCTAGTTCTGTTGCCGGTCCACAGAGCTGGTGGGCACCTCGGAACAGGAGCGACACAGGTCATCTCTCCACTCCCCATGGCGCCCGCCGAGTGTGTACACACAAGACGTGGCAAATGATGGCTGCGCGACAGAACACACTTGACCACTTAAAAAACCCTTGGCTCCAAAAAAAAGGAAAAGCCCTTGACTCTGGACTTCTCTGGTGGTTAAGACTCCATGTTTCTAAGGCAGTGGATGTGGGTTTGATCCCTGGTTGGGAAACTAAGATCCCACACGCCCTATGGTGTGGCCAAAAAAGCACCTGAGGCTCAAAAGTGTAAAGCAAAAATGAACTGTTCATCCACTCCTTCAACAAACATTTAGAGAACACAAGTTGTGTCCAAGCACCAGATGAGGTACAGGAGGTTAATGAGGAACAGAAGACAGTCTCTGCTCTCAGAGAACGGGCCCGGAGCGGGAACCTGTCAGGAACGGGTGATCATTCCTCTCAGCCCACACACAGGTCAGCTCCCGGTGTACCTGTCAGCGCTACCGCACTGTGAGGGCCCATGACAGGGACATCGGGGGCAGGAAGGGACCCTCTACCTGGGAGGGCTGAGAAACTGCATCTGAGCAGGTGGAAAAGGGAAGCCAAGTGAGGACCAGACTTGGGGAAGGAGGAGTGAGCAGGGAAGTGTGTGACAGGCAGAGGGAAGAGCACATGCGAATCGGGTCTAGAGGCCAAACAGCTTAGACGGTCCTTGCAGGAAACGACAGTATTGTAGTTCAGTGTGGCTGGGGAACACTTGCGATGCCATACTTTCAACCACCATCTAAAACCAATTCTTCAGGGACTTCCCTGGTGGGCCAGTGGTTAAGACTTCCCCTTCCAGTGCAGAGGGTGTGGGTTTGATCCCTGGTTGGGGAGGTAAGATCCCACACGGCTCGAGGCCGAAAAATTGGAACATGATATTGTAACATAAGTAATATTGTCACAAATTCGATGAAGACTTTAATAAATAAACAAACCAATTCTCTGTCACCTAACCCTGCCTGTCTCGTGAACCACAGAAAGTTATCCGAGGGGCTGTTTTCTGGTTTCTCCCTGTAATGGAACATGACTTGTACCCATTCTTCATGCACAGGAGAGAAATTAAACCATTACATAAGATGGATGCCTCTGGAGATTCGAGCTTAATTCTTTCCAGGAACCAGCCTCCAAGGCAGAGAGAAACCATGGTTATCTAACCTCGGTATGAATCTCTTCGCTGCCACCGTGTGACCTTCGGCAAGTTATTGAACTTCCCTGTGCTCTGCAATGGGGATAATGAACAGAACCTGTCTTAGCAGATTGATCTCAGGATTAAGTGCACTGATACATTTTAAAAGCCTGAGAAGGCGCTGCAGTAAATACTCAATAAAAGGGGGTGATTACTCATTCTAACCCCGCCTCTTCTCCTTACATTCGAAAGTGGCATCGTTTAAAGCCTCCCAGTCGTGTTCCACTCCACGGGTGATGGATGGCAGATCAGGAAGGGCACCATCAATTCTCATCGCGCTAACCATGCCATCACTCACTTGACAAACATTTATTGAGCACCCACTACGTCCTCGTCACTGCGCTCGGCCCCAGGGATGAATGAGGGATCCGGGACAAGACGCTGTCCCTGCTCACGGCTGACGGGGAAGACAGGTGAATGGAGGAGGAAAGAGCAACCTGGCAATGCTCACAGAACCGAGGACTCGAGGGAACACAGCTCAGGCCTGGGGGTCTGGTGGGGAGAGAGGGGCCTCCCGGGGAAGATGCTGGGTCTGAGCTGGGTCTCCAAAGCCAGGCGGTAGTTGGTCCTCTGATACAGGAATGGGGGGGGTGGGGTCGTGCCAACCGGAGGGAACAGCACGTCTGTGGTTCGGGTCCAAGCTGTTGCAAAGGGAAGGAATGTTCTCTGCGCTCTTCTGGTGTCTGAGAGGCAGCATGGCTGTCCTGTCTGCAGTACTGAATGTTCAGTGCGGTACTGAGCACGTGGCTGCAGCCCCGCCTGTGATGGCTCACGCCCTCCTCAGCCCACCGGGGCTGGGTCACTGTTTCCCAGCCTCCCCCCAGCAAGACCTGCCAGGTCTCTAAGGAGCCACGACCAGTTGGATGAGTCTCTTGTTTATTCATTTATTTTAATATTTACTTGGCTGCAGCATGCAAACTCTTAGTTGTGGCATGTAGGGTCTAATTCTCCAACCAGGGATCAAACCCAGGCCCCCTGCCTTGGGAGTGCCAAGTCTTAGCCACTGGGCCATCAGGGAAGTCCCTTTTTTTTTATTAAAACATTTCCTCTTCTGACACCTGCCAGAACATAAGTCTTTCAGGCTTTGCACTTATGGGCCCTTCTTTTGGGAGGGTTTGCCATTTTTCCCAAACAGATTGCCAGAAAGAGAAATCTCTTCCCCCCGAAGGGACGTGTCCCACTGCCTCCCCTCAGCCCAGGGAAGAGGAGGCAGGGGCTCACTTGCAGAAAGAAGAGGGGCGGTGGAGGGAGTGAGAAAGGCCGTTTGTGGGAAGGAGCAGGGCTCTGGACTCCACGGCGTGTGGGCTCCAGCCTTATCCTTCAGGTGCCCGTGGTGAGCAGGGCAGCTGGCAGGGAGCCAGGGTGCCCGGTGCGTCGTGCTGCGTCCTGGCCGCGAGCTCACATTACTTTAACGGGCTGCAGTGGTATTTCCCAGATCCACCCCGCACCTCCATCAGAGATGGATATGTATGAACTTTATAAACAGGACTAAGTGCTGTCAGCTTGTTATTTTTGGTAGGGGCTGAATTTATGAGCTCTACCCAGAGTGAAGTGCTTGTCATTTATCAACCTCGAATGGTTTAAGGAAATAGTGCTAAGCACTTACGGCTCTGTGGCGGAGGACGTAGCAGGAATGCAGCACTTTTCCTGCTGTTGGAAGCAACTGGCACCAATAATCTATGGGGCTGATCGGGGTCTATTAACTGGGGAAACATTAACACAAATCCACGACCTCTTCTTACAACGGGCCAGGTTTAGACTCACAGTCCTAAAACGACCGCTTGGTTTCTGGGCTTTGGCAGACATGGAGTCGTCTTTCTCCCACTGCTCTCTTTAATCCCTTGTGCCTGCTGCAGACAACCATGCAGGGTGCGTGGAAAGCCAGACACGACACAGGAAGAGGCCACAGACAGAAAAGGGCAGACTTTCCCAAAGAAACAGAACTGAGTTTGACTGCCGTGGGTGAGATGTCTGGGAATCAGAAGACACTTCAGCTTTACAGAAAAGACTCAAGCCTGGAGAAGCTGACAGAGAGGTGACACCCCGTTTCATAGATGTCAGGGGACAGAGTGATCAGCCACCCGAGGGAGGCTATTCGACTGGCTGTCTACTCCACAGAAGACGACAGAGAACCAAGGGACCTGGCATTCACTTATCAGGGTTTCTCCTAATTAGCTCACAAGCTGCCCCAGCATTTGCTGTAAAAACTGTCGAAAGGTCAGATCCTTTACAGATAGAGCAACAGAAGGAACGGCACCTCTCAGGGCTCAGGACACATGCCACATGTTTGCCATGGTTTCAGGAACACAGAGCCAGAAGGGCTGTGACCTCTCTCAATGCTCATCCCTAAATGACCTCTGCCCTAAATGACAGCTGCCCTACAAGAACCGAGGCAGAGAACAGTTGACAATTTAAGACGTTGCCGTACCAGATCCAAACCTAAGTACGACTTTTATTTGTCTGTTTTGAAAAAAACAAAAATAAACAGATGCCAGGGACTTCCCTGCTGGTCTAGTGGTTAAGACTCTGAGCTCCCAATGCAGAGGGTTTGGGTTCGATCCCTGGTCATGGAACTAGATCCCACACGCTGCAACCAAGAGTTTGCATGGAGCAACTAGGACCCAGCATCGCCAAATAAATAAATATTAAAATTTAAAAAGCCCAACACCTCCATTTAGCAGATGTACACAGTGGGAAGAGCTGTAAAGATGATTTTGCTGCGCAGTAGTGAATAATGAGTTCCATTAAAATCTATTCTGGTTTGCAGACTTCCCTGATGGTCCAGTGGTTAAGACTCCATGCTCCCAATGCAGGGGGCATAGGTTTAATCCCTGGTCAGGGAACCAAGACCCCCATATGCCATATGGTCTGGCAAAACAACAACAACAAAAAAAACCACCAGGCTGGTGTCTCATGTCTGTGTTCCCTATCATGGTGAGGACACATCACTCCCCCTTTTTTTTGAGATGTCTCAAAAAACACTTTATTTTTAAAGAGATGATTTTGCTCAACTGTAGACTAATGTGTTTTGAGCAGATCTAAGCTGGGCTTCCCTAGTGGCTCAGTGGTAAAGAATCCACCTGCCAATGCAGGAGACTCAAGGGACCTGGGTTCAGTCCCAGGGTCAGGAAGATCCCCTGGAGGAAGAAATGGCAACCCACTCCAGTATTCTTGGCTGGAAAATCCCATGGACAGAGGAGCCTGGCAGGCTATATAGTACATGGTGTCACGAAAGAGTCAGACATGACTTAGTGATAAACAACAACAAAGCTAGGCCAGGCTAAGCTACGATTCCCTGGGCTAGGTTAATTAAATGCATCCTCAACTATGATATTTTCCACTTGTTGTTGTTCAGTCACTGAGTCACGTCTGACTCTTTCCAACCCCAGGGACTATAGCACGCCAAATTCCTTTGTCCTCCACTATCTCCCAGGGTTTGCTGAACTTCATGTCCTTTGAGTTAGTGATGCTATCTAACCATCTCATCCTCTGCTGTCCCCTTCTCCTTTTGCCTTTCATCTTTCCAAGCAGCAGGGTCTTTTCCAATGAGTTGGCTAGGACACACCACCCCTACTCAGCCATTATTTCTGAGGGAAAAGGGGAAACAGGATTTTAGCCAAAAAAGAATCGTATCTCTGCTCCGTACCAATCATGACCCCCGAATCCCTTATCTTGATCTGTGCAAAATTACACAAACCTGAAACCGCCCTTATGCAAAACAAACATTTTAGCTATAATCTTGCCCTGTCAGTTTCTGCCATAATCAACCACAGCAAGTAATCTTCCTCTCCCGGTCCTCCAATCATTGCTGTTAATATGCTCATTCTATCTAAATTATTGGTTTCAAGGCCCTCCACCAATTACCTCCTCTCTCTTCCAACCAACTGCACCGCCTTGTGACAAGGCAGCCTGTGTTCTCCCAGCTCAGCACAACCTATATGCTTTCATTTTCCCACAGTCAGCCCTTTCTCAGGTCCCTTCCTTATCTCATCAGTCTCCTTCCCCAGCATATAACACCAGACATGTGAGTTAATATGCACTTTTGTTGTTTTAGTCCCGAAGTTGTGTCCGACTCTTTTGAGACTGTGTGGACTGTAGCCCGTCATGCTCCTCTGTCCGTGGTGTAGAAAAAAAAAAAATACCAGGATGGGTTGCCATTTCCTTCTCCAGGATATCTTCCTGGATCAGGGATGGAACGTGTGTCTCCTACATTGCAGGTAGATTCTTTACCACTAAGCCACTTGGGAAATCCAATATGCACTTCAGATCAGATCAGATCAGTCGCTCAGTTGTGTCCGTCTCTTCGAGACCCCATGAATCACAGCACGCCAGGCCTCCCTGTCCATCGCCAACTCCCGGAGTTCACTCAGACTCACGTCCATCGAGTCAGTGATGCCATCCAGCCATCTCATCCTCTGTCGTCCCCTTCTCCTCTTGCCCCCAATCCCTCCCAGCATCAGAGTCTTTTCCAATGAGTCAACTCTTTGCATGAGGTGGCCAAAGTACTGGAGTTTCAGCTTCAGAATCATTCCCTCCAAAGAAATCCCAGGGCTGATCTCCTTCAGAATGGACTGGTTGGATCTCCTTGCAGTCCAAGGGACTCTCAAGAGTCTTCTCCAGCACCACAGTTCATAAGCATCAATTCTTCGGTGCTCAGCCTTCTTCACAGTCCAACTCTCACATCCATACATGACCACAGGAAAAACCATAGCCTTGACTAGACGGACCTTTGTTGGCAAAGTAATGTCTCTGCTTTTGAATATGCTATCTAGGTTGGTCATAACTTTCCTTCCAAGGAGTAAGCGTCTTTTAATTTCATGGCTGCAGTCACCATCTGCAGTGATTTTGGAGCCCAGAAAAATAAAGTCTGACACTGTTTCCACTGTTTCCCCATCTATTTCCCATGAAGTGATGGGACCGGATGCCATGATCTTCGTTTTCTGAATGTTGAGCTTTAAGCCAACTTTTTCACTCTCCTCTTTCACTTTCATCAAGAGGCTTTTGAGTTCCTCTTCACTTTCTGCCATAAGGGTGGTGTCATCTGCATATCTGAGGTTATTGATATGTCTCCCGGCAATCTTGATTCCAGTTTGTGTTTCTTCCAGTCCGGCGTTTCTCATGATGTACTCTGCATATAAGTTAAATAAACAGGGTGACAATATACAGCCTTGATGTACTCCTTTTCCTATTTGGAACCAGTCTGTTGTTCCATGCCCAGTTCTAACTGTTGCTTCCTGACCTGCATACAAATTTCTCAAGAGGCAGATCAGGTGGTCTGGTATTCCCATCTCTTTCAGAATTGTCCAGTTTATTGTGATCCACACAGTCAAAGGCTTTGGCATAGTCAATAAAGCAGAAATAGATGTTTTTCTGGAACTCTCTTGCTTTTTCCATGATCCAGCGGATGTTGGCAATTTGATCTCTGGTTCCTCTGCCTTTTCTAAATCCAGCTTGAACATCAGGAAGTTCACGGTTCACGTACTGCTGAAGCCTGGCTTGGAGAATTTTGAGCATTACTTTACTAGCACGTGAGATGAGTGCAATTGTGCAGTAGTTTGAGCATTCTTTGGCATTGCCTTTCTTAGGCACTGGAATGAAAACTGACCTTTTCCAGTCCTGTGGCCACTGCTGAGTTTTCCAAATTTGCTGGCATATTGAGTGCAGCACTTTCACAGCATCATCTTTCAGGATTTGGAATAGCTCAACTGGAATTCCATCACCTCCACTAGCTTTGTTCATAGTAATGCTTTCTAAGGCCCACTTGACTTCACATTCCAGGATGTCTGGCTCTAGATGGGTGATCACCCCATTGTGATTATCTGGGTCGTGAAGATCTTTTTTGTACAGTTCTTCTGTGTATTCTTGCCACCTCTTCTTGATATCTTCTGCTTCTGTTAGGTCCATAGCATTTCTGTCCTTTATCGAGCCCATCTTTGCATGAAATGTTGCTTTGGTATCTCTAATTTTCTTGAAGAGATCTCTAGTTTTTCCCATTCTGTTGTTTTCCTCTATTTCTTTGCATTGATCGCTGAAGAAGGCTTTCTTATCTCTTCTTGTACTTACATACATGGAAAAATTGGGTTATCTGTCTTTCCCCAAGATTCCTGCTTTTCCTGTAGTTCTGCAGATCATAAACTCCTTGAAGGCAACAGCTAACACACACACATACACGTTCTCTCTCTTCTCTCTTCTCTCTCTAAATCTCCTGGGACCCAAGCACGTACTGCATACTCGATTTGTGGCCACTTCACAAACGCTTGTGGTGGGCTGATGATGTTGATATAATGGTGACGACACCTGGATCAGGCTTCTGAGCAGAACGATCTTCTAGGTAATGACGGCAATGGAGCAAGAATGTATGGTGCTCCTTAATAAAATTCTAATTGCATAATTGGGCCTGAAGGTATATATCCCTCCGCCCGCCTTTGGTGACACATACTGATCTCCTCTCTCTAAAAATACCTTGCCAAGGAAATCTAAATCTCAAAGAGCCAACCAATAAAAATTTCCTCAGAACAAGAGATCAGTAGAAAACAGATCGCATCACCTTAGGGAGCCACAAAAAGGAGGCTTTAAACTCTAAGGACTCTTTCAAAACAAAACGAATTGTAGTTGCCGTTTTTTTTTTTTTTTTTTTTTGCAGGGGTGGGGTGGGGGGGTGTGCAGGGAGAACAGTCCTTAAGTTTGCAGCTTCTGGCATGCTTCCTGCTTTAGTGGAGACAGGTTCTGGCAGCAACCGTGAGCCCAGAAAGGGAAGCCAAGTCCTAAACTGCCCTCTCTGGAAGACCTCCTAGCGGTCCAGTGGTTAAGACTCTGAGCTGCTAATGCAGTGGGTACAGGTTCGATCCCTGGTCAGGGAACTAGGATCCCACACGCTGTGCAGCCCAGCCAAAAGATATTTAAAACAAAAACAAACCCAAACTCTGCCCTCAACAACCCACAACCATGGGTGAGCCACTCGGCTCAACTGGGCCTTGATTTCTTCATCTGTCAATCTCTCATGGCCCCCATGCAAGGCTTAGATTTCATGACGCCATGAAAAAAGAGGGTTTGAAGCTTTGAAAGCCAGCTGACAGATGACAAAGCAAAAAGAATCAGTAATTTATATGCTATAAAAGCAGGACAGTCCTCCCAAAGCAAAGAAGACCGTCTCTGTCTTTGGAATTTAGCTCACAACATGAGGGCAATCACAGCCTTGTCAAACAACTATAAAACTCCCAACCTGCTGTGCTGGGAAGGCCACTTAAACTCTGGGTCTCGGCTTCCACAATCATCAAGTGGGCTTTCAGGATTAACACCCCCCAAGTCTATGAGATTCAGATGGTTTTGTATAAACCATGGAGTACTTTTTTCGCTACTATAATAAATTTTCTTTTAATCCTTTAACTTTCCATTCTGTATCTTAAAATCATTTTCGGGGATGTCAATGACACTTAACACTTAATTTCTGTGCTCTTGCTACATTCTTTTCCCTTACTCAGGTTCTGTCATTGCGATCATGTTCTTTACTCCTAATAATCAGGGGCTGTCTTATAATAATGAACTTGCTAGTGTAACAAAAATTGTCATTTATCATGCTAATGAAAAATAGAAGCTTTTTAGCACCAAGCTTGCCGTTGATATTCAGCAATTATCAACAATTACAAATGTTTCCAACAACCGAGAATAAGAACTCTATGGAGAGCTACGGAGAAGGCAATGGCACCCCACTCCAGTGTTCTTGCCTGGAGAATCCCAGGGACAGGGAACCTGGTGGGCTGCTGTCTATGGGGTCACACAGAGTCGGACACGACTGAGCAACTTCACTTTCACTTTTCACTTTCATGCATTGGAGAAGGAAATGGCAACCCACTCCAGTGTTCTTGCCTGGAGAATCCCAGGGATAGGGGAGCCTGGTGGGCTGCCATCTATGGGGTCGCACAGAGTCAGACATGGCAAGCGACAGCAGAAGCATGGAGAGCTATGAATAGGAAATCCAATGCCAGTGGCACAAAGCTCAATTTCAAATGCCTAAACATGAAGTGAGATGAACAGACTTAGACATCGCCCATGACCAAGTGTTACTCAACTCATGCCCTGGTCTCTGCAAAAACTGTAGTTTATATTTAAAAGTGTGCTTCTTCAAAAAAAAAAAAAAAAAGCTATCAACACAAGAGAGCTAAAGCATTATGTGTTTATGCAAACCATCTCAAGTAGAACCCAGACACTAGCCTGGAAAGAACATTTAAACATTCTGTTTCTGGCTTGACCTTTTGATTAAGGTTCACAGTCATCAATCCTGGAGAAGGAAATGGCAACCCACTCCAGTATTCTTGCCTGGAGAATTCCATGGAGAGAGGAGCCTAGAGGGCTATAGTCCATGGGGTTGCAAAGAGTCAGACACAACTGAAGCGACTTAGCATGCTCGCACAGTCATCAATGAGAATGACACTGATTTTAACAAGGGTGGGAGGCATAGGTGCAAGTGAGTAGGACTGTTTAAAAAAAAACTCTGCAGGTAGATGAGAACTACTGTAGGCTGAAGTCTTTTTAAACTTATTTATGAGACTGATTTAATCACAGATCAATAGGAGTAGGATACTAGATAGATACACGATTGGTGAATTTAAAACCACAGATCAATTCAGATAAGTTTAGTAATGATTCCAGGCTTCGGTTTTAAATTTTACTTGAAAGTCAAATTTCGAACTGTGGTGCTGGAGAAGCCTCTGGAGAGTCTCTCGGACAGCAAGGAGATCAAACCAGTCAGTCCTAAAGAATCAACCCTGAATAGTCATTGGAAGGACTGATGCTGAAGCTTTAATACTTTGGCCACCTGATGGGAAGAACTGACTCACTGGAAAAGACCCTGATGCTGGGAAAGACTGAAGGCAGGAGAAGGGGACAGAGGATGAGATGGTTGGATGTCATCACCGACTCAACGGACATAAGTTTGAGCAAACTCTGAGAGACAGTGGAGGACAGGGAAACTGGGGTGCTGCAGTCCATGGGGTTGCAAAGAGCCAGACATGCCTTAGCGACTGAACAAAACAACAACAAATTATCAAAACTACTAAAACCAGGAGACTAAAGCTGGCAAAGTGGATGGGAAAGCCAAAAGTAATGTAACTCACTAACAGAAAGTTGTGAATTTTCCAAGCGAGGTTCAAATTTGACAAAGCAGCAGAAAAGAACAGTAGGGAGACTCGGGAAGAGGAAAAAGGCCCCACTCCTTTGGAAATGATGTGCTCTGACTCCACCTAGTGGGGCCCAAGGATTCCTGAACTAGATTCCTAAGCGCCTCAATGCGGCACAGGTGACTGAAGATCTGATTAAAAGCTTCTTTTCCCCTTTGGTCAGCACTAAATTGGTAATAAATTTTTGCTTGCTAAAAATGTACTAAAACATGTGGACTCAGAATCTAACTCAGACAAAGCACAGACAGGAGGATGGAACACATCATCCTGTAACAAACCAGAGAAGCCCCGTCACCAGCTGGCTAAAAAAATGATTAGCAGCTCGCAGAAAACTCAATTCTGGGTTTTTAAGAGAGCAAATGCATTAACTTATGAAATTAGGAATAAACAAGTACCAAAAATGTTCTTGGGTAAAAATGCAAAACTAGCATGAATAACTGGAGAAAAACAAAAGAGAAAAATTCCAAGATGACACACGGGGAACAAAGGAATGGAGGATAATTAAGCATGGCAGAAAAGAGTCCTGCTGTCATTGCGGACATCAAGCTAAACAGAGGCCAATCATAGAGCACATTACAAAAAAAGATCCTTAAGTACATGGCATAAAGCTCACTATATTTAGACTAACTGTAGAGTCTAGAAGGTCTACAATTACCAAGGCATGGATAACCTGAAGAAGATTCAGAGAAAATGAAGGAGGTGATTCAAGGAGAAAATTCACAGTGCCTCTAGCATGAGACCTTTCCTCTTTATTCCCACTCTGCTGACTCGAGATAACAGAAAAAGCTAATGTTTGGGCTTCCCTGCTGGCTCAGTGGTAAAGAATCCGCCAGCCAATGCGGGAGACACGGATTTGATCCCTGATCCGGGAAGACCCCACATGCCTCAGAAAACTTGGTGCCCATGCACCACTACTGAGCCTGCGCTCTAGAGCTGCGACTACTGAAGCCCGTGCACAGAGCCCAGCTCTGCAGCAAGAGGAGTCAGCTCAACCAGAGTGCAACTGGAGAGCAACCCCTGTTCACCACAACCGGAGAAAAGCCAGAGCGCCAGTGACGACCCAGCACAGCCAAGAATATGTAAAATAAAAAATACATATATGTAGGAAAGTTATATTAAAAAAAAAAAAAAAAGCAGAAGAGGCTAATGTTTACCAAGTACTTACTATGGTCAGTGCCTGGGCTGAATGCCCATGAAGGTCTACCTTATTCATGCCTTAAAATAATCCTATAAGAAAACACTATTATTCTCATCTTACAACCGAGGTTTAGAGCGGTAAATCCAAAATCACTCAGGGAGTAGGGGGCAGTGGCAGGGCTTCCTCCCACCCGAGCCAACTTGCCACTTCTACCAGGATGCTGGCTCTTTTCCCTGAGCGGTATCTGTCCGGCCCTCTGGCAGATTTTTCTCATACCTGCATGCTCAAATCCTGACATGACTTCCTACCTAGGAAGGAAATATGAAAAGAGAGTTGTGTGATAAGCTGCTTCTGCCCACATCACCTAAAATAGGATGTGCAGCTGAGGGCCTTGGAAATTGAGTTCCTCCCTGTTTTATAGCTGAAGAACTGAAGCCTGGGAGAAAAAAAAGAGAGAGAGAGAGATGTACCCAAGGTCACAGAAGAGCTCCGCAGAGAAGCCAGGGTTCAGACACCAGTTTGAACTCCCTCCTGGAAGACAATCACTGGCCTCAATCTTGGGGTGTCTAGGATTTAACATCTTACTGGACTCACCAGAGTTGTTATTTCTGCTTTCCCCTTTTGAAAGTTCCACCTGTCAGGTGTATGTCCACTTGTATGCTGGGATGATCTGTAATGTTGGTATCTAACCCAAATGTAATTCCACATGGGTATGTGAAAACGTTTCGGAAGCCAATCAACAGGAGAAGGAAGCTTTGTTTTCAATATAAGATATTAGGCTCTCTCACAACTCAATTTCGAGAAATTTTTCATATTTGACTCTGCTTACTGATAGATTGAATTACTAGAGTAAAATTCCAGTCTAGATAAGAAATAACAGAACCGTTTAGCCTCCTGGCAAACTATGTTCAGCACCCAGTTTTTCAAAATGACAAATATCAAGTCTTTCAAGTGGAAAAATTCTCCAAAGCATCAAGCCAATTGTGCAATGCAGCAAATGGTGCAAGAAAGAGATTTTTGCCCCCCCATCTCTGCTGCAAAAAAGTCTGAACTGATTAGCAGAAGGCATCGCAATTCATATGTTAACTACCAACTGGTTGTGACATTGAGTCCTTCTTAGAAAGCCACCTACATCTGACCTCAGTGAAGCTAAGAACTCAAGTACCATCTCTCCTTTGATTCAAAGTACATCTACAGGCTCCCTGAATTAGCATAAAAATAGAGTAGGAGAGTAAGACCAGACACTTCTGAGTTCTCGGTATCACCATAAATCAAACAATTGTTACTTTCAACAGAATATTGCTTTTTTTTTTTTTTTAAGCATTTAAAAGAAATGTTTCTGGCTGCACCAAGTCTTCCTTGCAGCACGCAGGATCTTTAGCTGTAGCCTGTGAACTCTTAGTTGTGGCCAAGTTAGGATCTAGTTCCCTGAAAAGGGATTGAACCCCGGGCCCCCTGCATCGGGAGTCACGGCAGTCGGTGCCCACGGTGACCCAAGCCTCCTGTTTTAGGCTGACTAGAGTCCTGTCCTTCCTGCCCAGCACTAAGCATTTCATGAGTCCTTACAACAATCTCGCGGGGTCAGTAATATTAGTTCCATTGTACCGATGTGCAAACTGAGGTTTGGAGAGCTTGAGTATCTTATCCAAGCTATAAACAGTTCAGCTGGAATTAAAGTCCGTGTGTGTCTTATTTCAAAGTCCGTGCACTTTCTACGGCTGCTTTGTTCATTTAGTGTGGCTTCCCTGGTGGCTCAGACAGTAAAGAATCTGCCTGCAATGCGGGAACCCAGGTTTGATCCCGGGGTCGGGAAGATCCCCTGGAGAACGAAATGGCAATGCACTCCAGTATTCTTGCCTGAAGAATTCCCTGGACAGAGGAGCCTGGCGGGCTGTACAATCCATGGGGTCACAAAGAGTTAGACGTGACTGAGTGACTAACACTAATTGGACCAGTAGCATTGGCAACACTTGACAGTTTGTTTAAAATGCATAATTCTCAGGACTTCCCGGGGGTCCAATGGCTAAAACTCTGCAGGCTTCTCAGTGTCGTGGCTTCTCTTGTTGTACAGCACAGGTTCTAGGGCTCACAGGCCCAGTAATTGTAGCGCTCGGGCTTAGTTACCTGGTGTCATGTGGGATCTTAGTTCCAGGGCCAGGATTCGAACCTGTGTCCCCTGGACTGGACGGTGGATTCTTAACCACTGGACCACCAGGAAGTCCCTGAAGATTTTATGTTGTCACAACTGGGGCAAGGCAAGTGTGCTGCTGTCACCTGGCGGGTAGAAGCCAGACATGCTACCGACATACCTTGCGGTACACGGGGCACGCCCCGCCACAAAGAACTCTCCAGCCAAAATGCCAATAGTGACAAGGTTGAGAAACCCTGGTATTGCTGAAAGTATTGTCCATCCTCTTTGGGGCTGGGGTTTGTTTAAAGAAGAAAAACTAACAGCTTTTCACTGCAAAATTATGGCTGAAGGAATGTCACTAAAAATTTCTGTCCCTGTGGGTCAGTCTCTCATCAGTTCAGTTCAGTCACTTGGTCGTGTTCGACTCTTTGTGACCCCATGAATCGCAGCACACCAGGCCTCCCTGTCCATCACCCGGAGTTCACTCAGACTCACGTCCATCAAGTCAGTGATGCCATCCAGCCATCTCATCCTCTGTCGTCCCCTTCTCCTCTTGCCCCCAATCCCTCCCAGCATCAGAGTCTTTTCCAATGAGTCAACTCTTCGCATGAGGTGGCCAAAGTACTGGAGTTTCAGCTTCAGCATCATTCCTTCCAATGAACACCCAGGGCTGATCTCCTTTAGGTTGGACTGGTTGGATTTCCTTGCAGTCCAAGGGACTCTCAAGAATCTTCTCCAACACCACAGTTCAAAAGCATCCATTCTTCGGCACTCAGCTTTATTCACAGCCCAACTCTCACATCCATACATGACCACAGGAAAAACCATAGCCTTGACTAGACGGACCTTTGTTGGCAAAGTAATGTCTCTGCTTTTGAATATGCTATCTAGGTTGGTCATAACTTTCCTTCCAAGGAGTAAGCGTCTTTTAATTTCATGGCTGCAGTCACCATCTGCAGTGATTTTGGAGCCCAGGAAAATAAAGTCTGACACTGTTTCCCCATCTGTTTCCCATGAAGTGATGGGATTGGATGCCATGATCTTCGTTTTCTGAATGTTGAGCTTTAAGCCAACTTTTTCACTCTCCTCTTTCACTTTCATCAAGAGGCTTTTGAGTTCCTCTTCACTTTCTGCCATAAGGGTGGTGTCATCTGCATATCTGAGGTTATTGATATGTCTCCCAGCAATCTTGATTCCACCTTGTGTTTCTTCCAGTCTGGCGTTTCTCATGATGTACTCCGCATATAAGTTAAATAAGCAGGGTGATAATGTACAGCCTTGATGTATTGCTTTTCCTATTCGGAACCAGTCTGTTGTTCCATGTCCAGTTCTAACTGTTGCTTCCTGACCTGCATACAAATTTCTCAAGAGGCAGGTCAGGTGGTCTGGTATTCCCATCTCTTTCAGAATTGTCCACAGTTTATTGTGATCCACACAGTCAAAGGCTTTGGCATAGTCAATAAAGCAGAAATAGATGTGTTTCTGGAACTCTCTTGCTTTTTCCATGATCCAGTGGATGTTGGCAATTTGATCTCTGGTTCCTCTGCCTTTTCTAAAACCAGCTGGAACATCAGGAAGCTCACGGTTCACATATTGCTGAAGCCTGGCTTGGAGAATTTTGAGCATTACTTTACTAGCATGTGAGATGAGTGCAATTGTGCGGTAGTTTGAGCATTCTTTGGCATTGCCTTTCTTTGGAATTGGAATGAAAACTGACCTTTTCCAGTCCTGTGGCCACTGCTGAGTTTTCCAAATTTGCTGGCATATTGAGTGCAGCACTTTCACAGCATCATCTTTCAGGATTTAACTTCAATCAGGGGTCAGTAAACTATGGCTCATATGACAAGTCCAACTCACTGCCTGTTTCTGTGCAGTCTGAGAGCTAAGAATGAGTTTTACATTTTTAAGTGACTGAAAAAAAAAGTAATAACATTTCCTCACTTGGGAAAATGATATGAAACGAAAATCTCAACATCCATAAAGACAATTTTACTGGAAAAAAGCCATATCCATTATTTTTCATTTCAAGAAAGGCGCTTTTTTTTTTTCTTCCCCCACCACGCTGCTCAGCATGGCACGCAGGAGCTTAGTTCCCCAACCAGGGATCAAACCTGTGTCCCCTGCAGTGGAAGCTGGAAGTCTTAATCACTGGACCACCAGGGAAGTCCCAGAGTATCAGTTTTACACTTCTTTTGTTATATTTATTCCTAAATATTTTATACTTAAAAATATACATTTATTTCTTTGGCTGTACCTAGTCTTTGCTGTGGCACGTGGGATCTAGTTCCCTGAGCATGGATCGAGCCCGGGCTCCTACGCTGGGAGCGTGCTGTCTTAGCCACTGGCCACCAGGGAGTCCCTATTTCATACTTTTTGATGCTATTATAAATACCATTTCTCAATTTCATTTTCAGATTGTTCATTGCAGACATACAGAATTACATTTAATTTTTCAAATGCAGACTTCCCATATCATTTTTACTTTATTTTTCAATTAATTAATTTATTTGGCTACATTGGGTCTTACTTGCAGCACGTGGGCTCTTGTTGTGCCATGCATTTCTATGTTATAGGTCCAACAGTACATTATATACAAATAGCATTGTATATCATATACAACATTACTTTATACGATTGCATCTTATGTCACTTAAAAGTAGAAGGGAGAAAAATATATTTATACTGTCTTTTATAATTCTTTAATTACCTTTAGGGGTGTTCCTTGATTTCTTTCATTTGGATTTGAATTACTATCTGGGGTCACTTGCTTTCATCCTGAAAAACTTCCTTTAATATTTCTTGTAAGGTGGGTCTCAAAACAACAAATTCTGGTTTTGTTTATCTGGAAAAGTCTTTATTTTAACTTTATTTTTGAAAGGTCCATTTCATTTATAGCCAGCTATGTTGGATATAGAATTCCTAGTTTACAAGCTTTTTTCTTTGAGTGCTTGGAACGTTATACCACCACCTCTGCCCTCCCTAGCTTCTGCTGAGAAGTCAGCTCTTAATCTTACTGGGTTCCCTTAAAATTGCCACGTCGTTTTTCTCTTGCTGCTTTCAGGATTTTCTCCTTGTCTAACTTTCAGCATTTTTACCATGATGTGTCTGTGAATCTCTGTGTTTGTCCTTGGAAGTAACTGAGCTTCCTGAAAATACTGGTTATTCTTTTTCAATTAATTTAGGAAGTTTCGGCCAATTTGGGGGGGATATTTTTTCTCACTCCTCTCCTTCTGGTAGTTGCATTACATATATGTTGATGCACTGAATGATCCTCACGTTTCTCTGAGGCTCAGGACATTTTTCTTCGTTCTTTTTCTCTTTACTCTTCAGCTTCCATAATCTCCATCAATCAATCTTCAAGTATACTAATTATTTCCTCTGCCAGTTGGAATGTACTTTGAGCCCCTCTAATTAATTTATTTCAGTCATTATATTTCCCAACTCCAGAATTTTAATTTGGCTCTTTTCATAATTCCTATCTCTCTTATTGGGCTTCCCTGGTGGCTCAGTGGTAAAGAATCTGCCTGCAATGCAGGAGACCTGGGTTTGAAATCCCTGGGCCGGGAAGATCCCCTGGAGAAGGAAATGGCAACCCACTCCAGTATTCTTGCCTGGGAAATCCCATGGACAGAGGAGCCTGGTGGGCTACAGTCCACGGAGTCGCAAAAAGAGTCAGTCACAAATGAGCCACTAAACAAGAACAACAATCTATTAATATTCTCTAGTTGATGCAAAAGTATCATTTTACCTTTAATCATGTTTTCCTTTAGTTCTGTGAACATATTTATAGCAACTCTAGGGAGTGGTTCTCCACCCTCACCCTGGGCATGTTGTTATTTGCTTGCTGTTGAGTAACAGTCTGGACTGTTCTAGTGAAATCTATTTCCCTCTCATGGTGTTAAGGCCTATATTGTTGCTCCTCAGGGAGCCATATCTTTGGGTTTGCCCAAAGTCACCAAAAACAAGACCGGGAGCTGACTGTGGCTTAGATCATGAACTCCTTATTGCCAAATTCAGACTGAAATTGAAGAAAGTAGGGAAAACCACTAGACCATTCAGGTATGACCTAAATCAAATCCCTTATGATTATACAGTGGAAGTCAGAAATAGACTTAAGGGACTAGATCTGATAGACAGAGTGCCTGATGAACTATGAACGGAGGTTCGAAACATTGTACAGGAGACAGGGATCATGACCATCCCCAAGGAAAAGAAATACAAAAAAGCAAAATGGCTGTCTGAAGGGGCCTTACAAAGAGCTGTGAAAAGAAGAGAAGCGAAAAGCAAAGGAGAAAAGGAAAGATATAAGCATCTGAATACAGGGTTCCAAAGAATAGCAAGGAGAGATAAGAAAGCCTTCCTCAGCGATCAATGCAAAGAAATAGATGAAAACAACAGAATGGGAAAGACTAGAGATCTCTTCAAGAAAATTAGAGCTACCAAGGTAACATTTCATGCAAAGATGGGCTCGATAAAGAACAGGAATAGTATGGACCTAACAGAAGCAGAAGATATTAAGAAGAGGTGGCAAGAATACACAGAAGAACTGTACAAAAAAGATCTTCATGACCCAGATAATCACGATGGTGTGATCACTGACCTAGAGCCAGACATCCTGGAATGTGAAGTCAAGTGGGCCTTAGAAAGCATCACTACGAACAAAGCTAGTGGAACTGATGGAATTCCAGTTGAGCTATTTCAAATCCTGAAAGATGATGCTGTGAAAGTGCTGCACTCAATATGCCAGCAAATTTGGGAAACTCAGCAGTGGCTACAGGACTGGAAAAGGTCAGTTTTCATTCCAATCCCAAAGAAAGGCAATGTTCAAACTACCGCACAATTGCACTCATCTCACATGCTAGTAAAGTAATGCTCAAAATTCTCCAAGCCAGGCTTCAGCAATACGTGAACCATGAACTTCCTGATGTTCAAGCTGGATTTAGAAAAGGCAGAGGAACCAGAGATCAAATTGCCAACATCTGCTGGATCATGGAAAAAGCAAGAGAGTTCCAGAAAAACATCTATTTCTGCTTTATTGATTATGCCAAAGTCTTTGACTGTGTGGATCACAATAAACTGTGGACAATTCTGAAAGAGATTGGGAATACCAGACCACCTGACCTGCCTCTTGAGAAATTTGTATGCAGGTCAGGAAGCAACAGTTAGAACTGGACATGGAACAACAGACTGGTTCCGAATAGGAAAAGGAGTACGTCAAGGCTGTATATTGTCACCCTGCTTATTTAACGTATATGCAGAGTACATCATGAGAAATACTGGGCTGGAAGAAGCACAAGCTGGAATCAAGATTGCTGGGAGAAATATCAATAACCTCAGATATGCAGATGACACCACCCTTATGGCAGAAAGTGAAGAGGAACTCAAAAGCCTCTTGATGAAAGTGAAAGAGGAGAGTGAAAAAGTTGGCTTAAAGTTCAACTTATTGCCAAATTCAGACTGAAATTGAAGAAAGTAGGGAAAACCACTAGACCATTCAGGTATGACCTAAATCAAATCCCTTATGATTATACAGTGGAAGTGAGAAATAGATTTAAGGAACTAGATCTGATAGATAGAGTGCCTCATGAACTATGGATGGAGGTTCGTGACTTTGTACAGGAGACAGGGATCAAGACCATCCCCATGGAAAAGAAATGCAAAAAAGCAAAATGGCTGTCTGAAGGGGCCTTACAAAGAGCTGTGAAAAGAAGAGAAGCGAAAAGTAAAGGAGAAAAGGAAAGATATAAGCATCTGAATGCAGAGTTGCAAAGAATAGCAAGAAGAGATAAGAAAGCCTTCCTCAGTGATCAATGCAAAGAGATAGAGGAAAACAACAGAATGGGAAAGACTAGAGATCTCTTCAAGAAAATCAGAGATACCAAGGTAACATTTCATGCAAAGATGGGCTCGATAAAGGACAGAAATGGTATGGACCTAACAGAAGCAGAAGATATCAGGAAGAGGTGGCAAGAATACACAGGAGAACTGTACAAAAAAGATCTTCATGACCCAGATAATCACGATGGTGTGATCACTGACCTAGAGCCAGACATCCTGGAATGTGAAGTCAAGTGGGCCTTAGAAAGCATCACTACGAACAAAGCTAGTGGAGCTGATGGAATTCCAGTTGAGCTATTTCAAATCCTGAAAGATGATGCTGTGAAAGTGCTGCACTCAATATGCCAGCAAATTTGGAAGACTCAGCAGTGGCCACAGGACTGGAAAAGGTCAGTTTTCATTCCAATTCCAAAGAAAGGCAATGCTCAACCTACCGCACAATTGCACTCATCTCACACGCTAGCAAAGTAATGTTCAAAATTCTCCAAGCCAGGCTTCAGCAGTACGTGAACCATGAACTTCCTGATGTTCCAGCTGGTTTTAGAAAAGGCAGAGGAACCAGAGATCAAATTGCCAACATCTGCTGGATCATGGAAAAAACAAGAGAGTTCCAGAAAAACATCTATTTCTGCTTTATTGACTATGCCAAAGCCTTTGACTGTGTGGATCACAATAAACTGTGGACAATTCTGAAAGAGATGGGAATACCAGACCAGCTGACCTGCCTCTTGAGAAACCTATATGCAGGTCAGGAATCAACAGTTAGAACTGGACATGGAACAACAGACTGGTTCCAGATAGGAAAGGGAGTACGTCAAGGCTGTATATTGTCACCCTGCTTATTTAACTTATATGCAGAGTACATCATGAGAAACGCTGGATTGGAAGAAGCACTAGCTGGAATCAAGATTGCCAGGAGACATATCAATAACCTCAGATATGCAGATGACACCACCCTTATGGCAGAAAGTGAAGAGGAACTCAAAAGCCTCTTGATGAAAGTGAAAGAGGAGAGTGAAAAAGTTGGCTTAAAGCTCAACATTCAGAAAACGAAGATCATGGCATCCAGTCCCACCACTTCATGGGAAATAGATGGGGAAACAGTGGAAACAGTGTCAGACTTTATTTTTCTGGGCTCCAAAATCACTGCAGATGGTGACTGCAGCCATGAAATTAAAAGACGCTTACTCCTTGGAAGGAAAGTTATGACCAACCTAGATAGCATATTCAAAAGCAGAGACATTACTTTGCCAACAAAGGTCCGTCTAGTCAAGGCTATAGTTTTTCCTGTGGTCATGTATGGATGTGAGAGTTGGACTGTGAAGAAGGCTGAGCACCAAAGAATTGATGCTTATGAACTGTGGTGTTGGAGAAGACTCTTGAGAGTCCCTTGGACTGCAAGGAGATCCAACCAGTACAATCTGAAGGAGATCAGCCCTGGGATTTCTTTGGAGGGAATGATTCTGAAGCTGAAACTCCAGTACTTTGGCCACCTCATGCAAAGAGTTGACTCATTGGAAAAGACTCTGATGCTGGAGGGTTTGGGGGCAGGAGGAGAAGGGGACGACAGAGGATGAGATGGCTGGATGGCATCACTGACTCGATGGACGTGAGTCTGAGTGAACTCCGGGAGCTGGTGATGGACAGGGAGGCCTGGCATGCTGAGATTCATAGGGTCACAAAGAGACGGACACGACTGAGCGAATAAACTGAACTGAACTGAACTGAAAGTCACCCATAATAACAATGGTCTTAGTAGGACACTCTTCCTCTCTTTCCCTGATCACACCAAACTGTTGAAAGTGAAAGTGTTAGTGGATGTCCAACTCCTTATGACCCCTAGGACCGCCAGGGTTCTCTGTTCATGAGATTCTCCAGGCAAGAATACTGGACTGGGTATCCATTCCCTTCTCCAGGATATCTTCCCAATCCTGGGATCAAATCCAGGTCTCCCTCACTGCAAGCAGATTCTTTACCATCTGAGTCACCAGGGAAGCACCCAACTGTTACACTCCACTATTGTGATATATTGCTCTATTATTTCCAACAATACCCTAGAGCATAACTTGTTCTACAAAGTAATCCAATCAAAAGGTGGCTCTTCTGAAAGAACCATTTCTGAGATATTTTTTTTTTCCTGATGAGGAGGGCTCTTTCCAGCTGTCTTACTCTCCTGCAAACTAGCTGCCTACAGTAGTATCTTCATTAAATCCACAGATCTCCTTCCAATTGCCTTTCACCAAAACCTTCACAGTTCTGGAGAGCACCCTTAGGCGTAAATTTCTCCAGTCTCTACTGCAAATAGGACTTCCCTGATGGCTCAGAGGATAAAGCATCTGTCTGCAATGCAGGAGACCTGGGTTCGATCCCTGGGTTGGGAAGATCCCCTGGAGAAGGAGATGGCACCCCACTCCAGTATTATTGCCTGGAAAATCCCATGGACGGAGGAGCCTGGTAGGCTACAGTCCATGGGGTCGCAGAGTCAGACCTGATTTTCACTACTGCAAATGAAGTCGATGATTTTGGGAAGAGATTAGAAGCTAAGGGTTTTAAAGCCTGCTTCTCCCTCCAGGCAAAATCTCTGAGCTCTAGATAGAAGTTGGGGTGGGGGTGGGGTGGGGTGTGGGGGGCGGGCGGGGGGTGTCAGTTTGAAGTCGTCTCAGTTTGTCTCTCTGGGTTGGTACCACCCATCTCACAAACTGAAGATGGGGATACTACACTGGGAATCCAGTATTCTTGGTAAGCAACACCCAGAGTACACAGGACTGAGCCTCAGTATCAAGCAGCCTTGGGCAGGAGAAGCCCTAAAGTAATGCTCCTTCTCGGAAGAAAGCTGTCCGACTGGGAGCTAGGGAGGGGAGGGAGCTCAGTGTCCTGGGTTGCAGCCGTCCAGAGCTGAAAGCAGGAAGGTGGCAGTGGTCTTGGTTCATATATTAATACCGCAAACTCCTGGGACTTTCCCTGTGGCCCAATGGTTAAGACTCTGCTCTTTTACTGCAGGGGGCGTGGATTCCCGGTTGGGGAACTAAGATAAGGCATGCCTCGCGGCCAAAACAAAAACAAATACCAAACTCTTGCCTTTCTTACCGAATTTTCATAGATTTTCTTGAGTAGATGTTTTTTCACCTGATGCTTGCCCTTAGGACAATTTCCAGAGGGGTTAATCTGAGTTGTTTGGAGAATTAAGTGAATGAATGTCAGATACTTAAGTATTCAATAAATGATACCTATTACAGGACAGAAACTGTATGGAAAGTTTAAGATACCATCACTTTCCTCAAAGAATTTTCTCTAGAAAAGTTAGGCTGTGAAAAAGGGAAACAATATAGACTTTCCCAACGAGATGCAACTTTTAACACCTATGATTTATTATATCATCTTATAAAGTTGAAACTCTAAAGAGCCGGAGCTTAAGCGTGACACTGAGAACTAGAATTCGCTACCACGGATGCTTTAGACTTATGCTGTAACAATGAATGAAAACCTTCAGGAAGTGCTTCCAAACCCGAAAGCCCCATTGAAAAAAAGCAGTAATTATCTTTAACGTGAGGATTTGGGCCTAGATGGCCCCTTCCGGATCTGGCCGACTCTATCTTTGCCCAGAGATGATATAAACAGAATCCCGAAGCTTCCACCTTGACTGTCACCGCGGCAAGGGCGCCCGGGTCGGTGCCGGACCCAAACCAGGGCCGGATCCCAAAGGGCTCGCCTTCGCCGCAGCCCGTCGGGGCTGCAGGAGACTTACCTCGCAATTGAACTCCATCTCCGCGTCCATGGTGACGATCCGCACGGTGAATGTCTTAGGCTGCTTCCTCTTGAGCGAGCTGAAGCTCATTCGGGAAGCGATGGCCCCGGCCATGGCGCGGGGCTTAGGCGCAGGACCCTCGCGCCCCGAAGCCTGCACTCGGGACCTTTTAGCCTCCCTGGAGGAGGCGCACAGGCCTCAGGGCCACCATGGTGGCCGGCCGGCCGGCCCGAGAGCTGTCTGAGCGGCGCGGGCCCCCAGCGGCCAGCATGGGCCGCGAGGACCCTGCCCAGGAACGGAAAGGGGAGTCCCGGAGGCGGACTCTGACGGCCCCGGGCAAGGATCGCGACCGAGGACCGACGGGGAGGGCACGGCCCGGCTCTCCGGGACTCGGGCCGGGGACGCTGGGAACGCCCGCGGACGGGGCCCCTAGACGGCGGCTTCCCAGAGCCCGCGCGCCTCTCAGCGGCCGACGGAGGTCTCAGGGCCGCGCTGCAGCCGGGCGCGCACGTGCGCGCGTGGCTGTCACCGTCCTCGCTCCGCGCGCCCGCGGGAAGCGTCCCCTCCCCGCAGCCCTCGGCCTGCTCCCCGCCCCGCCCTCCGGCCCCCAAGATCACTACACACGACGCAACCAAACCCGGTTGCTGCCGCCGGATACCGCGGTTGGCTGAGCGCTCCGAAGGAGACGGGACTTTCCCGCTGTGTCCCACCCTCTTCAGCATCACTTCACCAATCGGAAGTTCAGATCTAAACTGGAGGCGCGGGCCTTGGCTCGCCGTTGAGTGGCTGCGGTGGCAGTCACTCCGAACGCTTTTGTTTTCTAAGGGGTACGCCTACTCTAGCAAGACTGGTTGAGGTGTCTGAGCCCCGCCGACCCTTTCCCGGGGAAACACGTAGAGGCTGGTACCCGGGCGCGGGAGGCGCTCACCCCCTGTTCCCGTGAGGGACTGCCCTTCGGACCAAGTCGGCGCCAGGTGTGGCGCCCCAGGGGATCGTGTTTCGGACACCGGGTGGATAAGCCTGTTGAACACCTAAAATTAGTTACGTGTGCTGACCTCTGTGTTTCTCAAACTCAATCACTTGTGGAGGCCGTTTAGGTAGCCAGCACTTATCGCCCTCCACCGGAATCCTTCTGCTTCTTTTTAGGGAGAAATTTTAATTATTACCGAGGGTTATTGTTGTTCTTCAGTCGCTAAGTCGTGTCGGAGTCTTTGAGATCCCAAGGAGGGAGGTGGGTAATAATTGTACCTACCCCACGGGATTGTTGAGGCGTATAAAGCTTTAGGACGTGGCTGGTCATTTTAGGTCGAATCCTATGAAATTGCTCTTTTTGTAGATACTTTCCCCACCCCCTCCACCCCCGCCCCATGAAAGTATTCTGGGGGAATTCCTTGGCAGTCTAGTGGTTAGGATTATGGGCTTTCACTGTGGGAGTTCAGTACCTGGTCAGGGAACTAATATCCTGCAGGCTGCTGGGGCGTAGCCAAACAAAAGGAAAGAAGAAAGCATTTTTCACTTTTTACTCTGTGATTCCCAGTTTGGGACCATAAACATATGTTTTACTGTCATCAAGAGTTATATGGATGTGTGTGTGTGTGTGAGAGAGAGAGAGAGATGGGGGAATATAGTTTTCTTTATTTAAAACAATGTTCAATTTTAAATGAGACTTAATGGTTGAATACCTGAATGGCTGAACGAAACACATTCCACAAATGTTAGCCGTTAGCATCACCCCCTCCTACAGGTGAAGAAACAGAAAGTCAGCATGACAGAGTTACTTGCTGGCTATTATACACATAGTGAGAGGCAAAGCTGGGACTCCAACCCAAGCCTGTCCCACCAGAGGCTGCTGGTCTTTTACTCTGCTCTCCTCCCCTGGTTGTTCAGGCGCTAAGTCGTATCCAACTCTGCGACCCCATGGACTGCAGCACACCAGGCTTCCCTGTCCTTCACCATGTCCTAGAATTTGCTCAGATTCACATCCCTTGAGTCAGTGATGCCATCCATCTCATCCTCTGCTGCCTCCTCCTCCTGCCCTCAACCTTTCCCAGCATCGGGGTCTTTTCCAATGAGTTGGCTGTTCGCATCAGATGGCCAAAGTATTGGTGCTTCAGCATCAGTTTCCCCAATGACTATTCAGGGTCAATTTCTTTTAGGATTGACTGGTTTGATCTCCTTGCTGTCCAAGGGACTGACTCTCAAGAGTCTTCTCCAGCACCACAGCTCTAAAGCATCAATTCTTCGGCACTCAGCTTTCTTTATGGTCCAACTCTGACATCTGTGCATGACTCCTGGAAAAACCATTGGTGGCTTATAAATTGCCTGTTTCAGCCCTGAGATGGTGAACTACAGTTCTAGAGCACTTAGCGAAGGCTGTTGCTCTAACTATACTAATAGCATAACTTTGCTCTTCCCTGTGGGCCCCTGTGGTGCCTGTGAAGCACCCGCCAGGCCACAGGAATCATTGGCTGGCACACCCGGCAAGGCTGCCAGGCTGCTTTGGGGGAACTTTATGTCCTGCCAACTGCTAGCAAATTTCCCCACCAAACTGATTGTTTAGGGCACTGTGGGCTTAGCGTGGGAGTGTCTTTATTTTCATTGCTTTGGTTCATCCCTGTAGGTGGGAAAACCAGGCTGGATTCTCCTATAGGCTCCCCATAGGGACGACTAATCAGGGCTTTAACCCAGGGCCAAGATTGCTGGCAGAAAATAAGTGACTTTGGGAACCCACTGAGAAGTAGCATGAGGAGGTAGATCAGAGAGCAGGGACTAAAGATGACAGTAATGGCCAGTAATAGCTTATTTTTATGGAAGGCGTACTAGGAGCTAAGCGCTGGGCTAATTGGCCAAACATACCATTGAGATTCCTGGGGGACCTCCAGGCAGATGTGTGGGTCTGGACCTCAGAAGGAAGGCCAGGGCCATGAGTCAAAATAGATGTGGTAGAATATTATGCTGGCATTAAAAGTGCTGTTCACAAAGAATAAATAGAGACGGTAATAGCAGGTAGCAGATAAGGTTTTGAGAAGGAAAAACTTAGGTAGGGCTCACTAAGAAAGACCTGACATACAGACACCAGTTACTAAATATCTGTTGGATGAATAAGGGACGGACATGAGGAAATACAGTCTCAAACTATGGGAACAATGTTAATAGCTGGCATATATTTAAGTGCTTACATAAGGTACTTTGCAAAGTGCTATGAATTCTTTACTTCTGATCTTTATCAAAACCCAGCTTGGTAGGTATATATCCCTTGTTTATATGTAGGGAAACTGGATAAGGGTGAAATGAAGTAATTTACCCCAAAGCATGATTGGTAGATTTGCAATGTGCATATAGGACTGTTTTAATCCAGATCTCACCTGACTTACATTTTGTTCCTTCATTCTTTCAGAAGATCAGTGGTGTTCCAAGTGACATCTTTTCCCTCCAAGAGGGCATTTGGCAGTGTCTGGAGATTTTTTTTTTTGGCTGTGACAACCAGGAGGTGCTGACTGTCCCCTATATGGGAAGGTCAAGGTTGTGCAACCTGGGACCTAAGACTTCTGAGGTCATAGCTGGGATATTCCAACGTGCCTCCCTGAAGCACTGAGCCTGGATGAAAGCATCTGCAGATAACAGCTCCCACCTGAATAAGGGTGAGTGAGAGCCTACAAGGCCTCAGGACCCTTGTAGAGAGCTCAGTGGTGCTCTCTCTCTTCATTTTGGGCCTGGGGTTGAAGATCCTTGAATTTGCCCAGGCTGTCACCTGCAGTGTTGGAAGCAAGCCGACCTGAGTAGGAATTTCTACCTTACCTTGACCTTGGGCATAATTTAGTTTCTCTGAGCCTCAGTTACCTCATCTGTAAAAATGGGCATAATAATATGACATGTTTAAAAGCCTCTCTTAAATGCAAATTAATATTTATTGAGTGCCCTCTGTGTCTAACGTGCTGTGTAACCTTGAAAAGGTCTTTACCATTTCTGGACCTCCATTTTATCCACACTTAAAATGGGGAGAATAAGGGGACTTACCAGTGGTTCAGTGGTTAAGAATCTGCCTTGCAATGCAGGGGAAGTGGGTTCAACCCCTGGCTGGGCAACTAAGATCCCACAGGCCACGGGCAACTGAGCCCACACGCCACAACTATTGAGCCTGTGTGCCCTGGAGCCTACATCAGCTAAGACCCAACATAGCCAAATAAATAAATAATTTTTTATTTTTTAATGAGGAGAATAGGAAATGGGATTGCAAATAGCAAAGCCTCACAGCACACATAAGTGGAACTTTAACTGGGGTTCATTTTCGTATGCATGCATTTGATTTAATTCTCATGATTATGTAGGTTATTATGCCCATTTGACTGTTAAGAAAACAGAGGGACCCAAAGCTGAGTGATTGGCCAAAGACTACACAACCAAACAGAGAAACCACCTGGATCCCAAACCCAGGTTTTTAGCCTGGGCCCATAGACTTCCAAGGACAGCGTGCTGCAGGTTACAAGGGGTCCTGTCTACAGCAGGCGCTGAAAAGCAACTGCCTAAAATTCATGCTTATGCTTATTCATACTTATGCATGTGAATGTGTTCACCAGCCTGGAAGCCCCCTAAACCCCACCCATACTTTTGGGATTTTTATGGAGGCTTCCTCATGTAGGCATGATCCATTATCAGCTCAGTTTCCAGCTTTCTTCCCCTTCCAGGAGGATGTGGGCTGGAAAAGCTAAAAGCTGCATACTTCTAACAATGGCTTAATCTTTCTAGTCTAGCCCCCGTTCAGGGGGCTTCCCTGGTGGTCAGTGGTAAAGAATCTGCCTGCAATGCAGGAGACCCAGGTTCAATTCCTGGGTGAGGAAGATACCCTGGAGAAGGAAATGACAACCCACTCCAGTGTTCTTGCCTGGAAAATCCCATGGACAGAGGAGACTAGTGGGCTGCAGTCCATGGGGTTGCAAAGAGTCAGACATGACTTAGCGACTAAATGACAGCAAGCACCCCATGCAGGAGCCCACAAAGCATTACCTCATTAGAGCAAAGGATGTTCCCATCACCCAGGCAGTTCCCAGTGATTTAGAGGCTCTGTATCAGAAACCAGGGTCCAAGACCAAATATCTGAACAGGAAGGGCTCCTGGTGCTTTTATCACTTAGAAAATTACAGGAGCTTTAGGAGCTCAGTGCTGGGAACTGGAGGCAGAGACTAAAGATTTTCTGTTATTTCACAGGACACAATTCAACCCATAACATTTCCCTTCTAGGGGTGGGCTCCAGGAGCTGTATATATGCCAGGATATCTGGGGAGGTCCAGAGAAGTCACATTTTTCAGGAAGGATGCCTTCTATAAGCTTCACATGATTCAAAATGTTGTATTCAAAAACTCATGTTTCCCTGTATAATGAATGTGAAGGAGGCAATAAAACACGCGCACATACAGCTCGTGAATCAACAGCCCATCTTACCATATTTTTGCTTTTATAAAAAAATTTATTGTTTATTTGGCTGCACCAGGTCTTAGCTGTGGCACGTGGGATCTTTAGTTTCAGCTTGTGAATTCTTAGTTGTGGCGTGTAGCATCCAGTTCCCTGACCAGGGATTGAGCACGGGGCCCCTGCATTGGGAGCTCAGAGTCTTAGCCACTGGACCACCAGGGAAGTCCCCCACATTTTTGCTTTGTATCTTTGCAGCATTATCTCTACCTGTGGCCACTGTCCTACATTTACAGCAGCACCTGTCACAGAGCTGGTTCAGTCTTCTCTGTGCTGTGTTATTACATCCAATAGCTGCTCCAAACTATTGATTTGGGGGCGTGATTTTCAGCATTGGCGTACCTACTTTGTGAGTGATGTTGTCAAATGACATTTTTATAGCTTTTTAAAGTGGGTTTATAATGACAGTGAACGGCAAAATAACAGCTCAGTGCACAAAAAGCAGGCGCTGGAGTCCAAAGCACACTAACAGCGGTGTGCTTTGCTCCCAATTGACACAGAATGTGGTTGTTTCTCAGCGCTGCCCGGTGGCAGCAGAGTGAACGCAGTTTATCATTCATTCCACGCTAACCGCCTTGAAATGGTTTGGTATTTAACAAGTGAAAATGTTTTCTTTCTCTGGCCTTTGTATGATTTCCAATATGTATACATGAAATGGCACTTTGATCGTGTTTTTATGTGGCACTATGTCAAAGTCCCACAATTCATGTCTGCATATGACTTATCCTGCAGAAAGGCTGGGACTTGGCAGTGTGGCTCACGCCCGAGCTGAGACATAAAAGCGTTCTTGTCCTGTCGCTCCCGTTTGGGGGTCTCATGGCTGGAGGATGCAATTCTCAGAGAGCAGTCGGGCCCGGGCATGAAAGCCCATCAGTAAGGAGCTGGCGACACTGCCAGAGCGGGCTGCTCTGTCTCTCTGCTCTTCTGCAGCCCGCTCCGTGATGATCCATTTGTCCCAGGGAACAGACGATGGCAGGTTTGTCCATATTTTACACTTATGAACCTGCCTGCTCCTTTTTGCTCCATCTGTCTTTGTCCCCGGTTCCTGTCTTTTCATTTCACAGACTGGGCAGCAGGGCTTGGCAACGAGTTATGAAGGCAGATTCCATGAGGGCGGCTTTGGGAAAGGAGGGAGGGAGGGAGAAAAAATGGGTCAGCTCCCTGCCAAGAGGGGAGGATGAACAGGTTCAGGAGAAAGAGATGTCACAGACTCCGGTGGGCGGGTGGGGACCTTGGAGAGGTAGGGGAGGGAGAGACCCTAGGACGGAAAAAACAGTGATGCTGGGGAAATGTGCTCATAGAAGATGGCGTGGACGTCTGAGTCCAATCCCAGTAATTAAGCTGGGCCCAGTGCACAACCTAACTATAGGACCCAGCTGTCAAGAATCTTTTTTTTCTTTAAATTAATTTCTGGATGTCCTGGGTCTTCATTGCTACGTGTGGGCTTTCTCTGCTTGTGGTGAGCGGGTGCTGCCCTCTAGTAGCAGAGCGCGGGTTTCTCACTTCAGTGGCTTGGCTTGTTGGCATGCAGGCCCTAGAGCACACGGGGTTCAGTAGTTGTAGTGCACGGGCTTAGTTGCTCCTCAGCCTGTGGGATCTTCCCGTACCAGGAAGGGATCAAACCTCTCCATATCCCCTGCATTGCAAGACAGATTGATTCTTAACCACTGGACCACCAGGGAAGATTCCTCCCAAGAATCTTACATGTTGGTATTGACATCCTTGTAAGGCCCCCTCCCACACTGAGCAGGGCTGACCTGTGTCACCAAAGAGATATTCAGAAATGACAGGGTATGATTTCCAAGGTCAATTCACAAAGTCCTTGAAGGTTCCCTCTTACTCTCTCCTGGATCACTCACTCTGGGGGAAGTCACCTGCCATGTGGTGAAGACACCCACGCAGCACTTGGAGAGGCCCATGTGGCAAAGAACTGAGGTCGCCGGCCAAGAGCCCCCAACAACCAGCACTGACTTGCTAGGTGTGTGAGCGGCCCACCTCGGAAGCAGATCCCACAGCCTCCATCAGGCCTTCAGATGACCACAGCCCAAGCCAACATCTTGACTGCAATGTGGTGAAAGACCCTGAGCCAGAAGAAGCCCAGCCAGCCACTCGTTCGTGAATTCCTGACCCATTTGGAACCGTGTGAGCTCATAAATGTTCATTGTTTCAAGCTGCTAAATTTTGGGATAATTTATTCCACAGTAATTGGAAATGGTCTAATTGTATTACTCCTTACTTGCAGAATTGTCTTCCAACATCCATCTGGTTTACTGCCCAGAATGCACGGTCCATGGGTCAGGGACCCATTCCCACCAGGTGCCGAGTTAACAGGCATTACATGTCACTGAGTGCCATGCAGTCAGCCCCCCTGCCCTGCTCCTTCCAGCAGAGCCAATGGGGTTAGTTAAGTGAGGAAAAGATTCTGGGGGTGGAGTGGATGTGTGAGCCAGGGAGAGGGAAAGGGCCACGGTTAGGATGATCATACGTCCCAATTTGCCCAGGATAGAGGGGTTTCCTGGGATAGGGGACATTTAGTGTCCAAACGGGGACAGTCTGGGGTAAACTGGAGTGAGCTGGTCTCCCTAGCTGGGGTGGGAATGGAGGTCTCAAAGCTGCACTTCCAGTGAGCCGGCCAGACTGGTTCCCTTGGCCTGGATATGGAGACTTGTCCATCTGATCTGGTCGGGGGTGAGAACGTGCTCATGGCAGGCCTAGTTTGATCTTCCTATCCCACTCAAACAGAGGGAGATGGGAAGATGGCCTTACAAATGCCTAGACTAGGACTTCCCTGGTGGTCCAATGGTTAAGAATCTGTATTCCAGTGCAGGGTATAAGGCTTCGATCCTTGGTCCAGGAGGATTCCACCTGCTTTGGGACAACTGAGCCCTCTCCCCCTAGAGCCTCTGCTCTGAATCAAGAGAAGTGCCGGCAGTGAGAAGCCCGTGCACCCCGACTAGAGAGTAGCACCCGCTCACTGCAGCTAGGGAAGGCCTGAGTGCAGCAACAAAGACCCAGTGCGGTCAAAAATGAGTACATTTCAAAGAAATGCCTAGACCAGCAGAAGGAGGCTTTGGGCCAGCCCTTCCTCATTTTCCCCAGCAGAGATGGCCAGGAACACCAAGAGTTTGGTGAGGACTCTCACACTAGACTTGGAGGATAAGCCCTTCCCTGTCCAGGGGTCCTGGCTCCCCATGGCTTGATAACCAAATGACCAGTTAGTTGCTGTGCAGCCTCTGTGGTCACAGACCAGTGATGGGTCACCAAAGCCATCCACTTCATTGTTAGAAAAGCACTCCTTGTACTGAGTGAGAAGATGCCTCCACGTCATCTCCAGCCTCTGATAACATCCGATCATGCTGAACAGTCCGAACCCATTCCTTCCTGGAGGCCCTTTCACATACTGTGCACACACTGCTTCCTCTGCCCAAGGCTCTCCTTGCCCTGCTCCCTGCTGGCAGACTCTCTCTGCTGAACCTTTAAAGTGTTAGGCACTCAGTCATGTCTGACTCTTTGCGACCCCATGGACTGTAGCCCGCCCAGCTCCTCTGTCCATGGGATTCTCCAGCAAGAATACTGGAATGGGTTGCCATTCCCTTCTCCAGGGGGTCTTCTCGACCCAGGAATCAAACCTGGTCTCCTGCATTGCAGGCAGAGTCTTTAATGTCTGAGCCACCAGGGAAGCCCAGCCTAGGTCTAACACCAGGCCACCTGTGAGGCCCAGTGAGTTGTCACGCCTGCCTCTCCACACCTGCCACACTTGGTTCCTCCACCGCAGGACACCAGTGACACGTTACTTGCTGCACCTCCATCTCCCCATCTGAGCTTTTCCTCAGTGACTGACTGTGTCTGGGAACACTTCAGTCATGGTCCCTTTTGGTTCTTCTGATAACCCAAGGAGCAACTGGGCTCAGCTGTGTTTTAACATAGAGTAACCTTCGGCCTTAGCTATAAAGCACCAGCGATACAATATCTTCATTGCATTTATTCTGATGGTTCTGCCTGTGTATCACAGTTGATTTAGGTTTTTTGTTTATCATGATGATATACAGTATCCTTTTAAAATAAATCCTGCAAAGAATACATATTCATTGTAGCAGCTTCAGAAAACACAAGGGGAAAAAAAATAGTACAGGCCTCACTTCCTTATAGAAATTGTCATTGACCCTCAAAGTCTATATAGAACCTCACATTTTCTCTTTCCCCCTCCCCAATATAAGTCCTCATAGCTCTCCATATTTTTTCATAGCCTGTATCACAATTGGCAAAAAATATTTTTGTGTATATTTTTCACTTTTGCAGCCAATATTTTTAGCATGTCAGGCAAGAGAGGGGAGAGGGGTTAGGTCTAAGGTCTCTGCCCCAGGGGGGTCACCAGTTTGATTTTGTCTCCCCAGCCAGGCCAGGCCTTAAATTCCAAGAGGGCTGGGGGCTTGTCGTTCTGGCCACGTTTGGTGTCTCAGGGCTCAGCACATGGTCTAGCCACGTGGATTCAACATTTGCTGAAGGAATCACAAAATTAAAGCCTGCCAGGGCACTCCTCCACCCCAAGCATATAGGGAGGGCACTACCATCAGCCTCAGCCTCAGTGGGTGGACAGTCTTTTGGGGGGTGTGTACGCACATATTCTCTGGAAGTTATTAGGCTCCTGCTGCCCCCCCATAGGGTCTGCAGGCCCTCTGCTACCACTGAGGTCTGTGACCTGGGGGACTGTGGGCTGGGAGAGGACTAGTTTGGAAGGTAGGCACAAGACCTGGGCAGAGCAGGAGAAGGGCATGGAGCTCCAGGAGGCCCAGGCAGAGATGGTAGAGGGGGATGGAAAGGGAAAAGGAGATGATGGAGAGAAAGTGTCCCTGCAACCCAGAGCCTTGTCCATCTGTCTTAAGTTGTTAGGGGGTTTGTTCCTTTCAGACTATGATAAACGGTACCTGTGCCCCATCCCCGCAGGAAGGCACAGGCGCACAGAACTGTATACCATTTCAAGCGGGGTTACTGACCCTCTGCCACTCACCCTGGAGGTCCCCTTTAAGAACCCCTGGTGTTATTGTTCAATGCTCCCATTTTACGGGGTGGAAACTGAGGCCCAGACTGGGCGAAGGGTTTGCTCCAGGCCACAGAGCAAGTCTGTAGCAGAGCTGCCGAGGCTCAAGGACAAGAAACCGGACCTCTGCCCTGCATCTGCGTTGCGGGAAGAGAGGGGACAACGCCCACCTGCCCAGCTGGCGAGGGAGGCGGGCGGCCCGGTGGGGCGGGGCTTACCCGAGTCCCGCCTCCGCTGCCGGGTTCGGGGGCGGGGCCTCCCTCCAACCTGCACCGCTCCAACATGGCTCCCCGTCTATGCAGCATCTCTGCGGCGACGCGGCGGCTGCTGGGGGGCCCGGGCTCGGGCCCCCGGGACGTTGCGGCTGTGGCTGCGGCGCGGTAAGAACCGGGCTAGGCCTGGGGCGGAGCGGTGCGCCTGGGGGCTGCAAGAGTGAGAGCCAGGGTCTGGGCCTGGGGGATGGGCAGAGACTCGGGCTTGCAGTCTAATGGTTAGAGGCCGAGGGCGAATCTCCAAGCCTGAGGAGGAGGTCTGGGCAAAGAATGGGGGAGGTGTGAAAGGTGGGCGCAGGGTCTTTGCCCTGCTGGGTACTTGGCTCTGGGCAGAGACTGAAGGACTGGGTGAATGGGAGGGGCAGGCCGTGGGGCGTGGAGAGTGGGAACTGGCAGAGGGCGGGAGCAGTGGCCCTTTCCCTGGCCTTTGCGGTGATTGTGAGATGGGCACGCCGGGGGACTTCCACGACAGGCAGCTCCTCCCTCGGTTAGTTCTGGGGGTCAGAGGCATGGGGAGCAATGGAGATTCCCAAGGGCCATGGCTGCACAGATCCTTGGCTCCCCAACCATAAACAGCACGAGGGAAGCAAAGGAAGCCTGAGAAAGGGTGGGAGTTCCCAAGGTCACTCCCCCTGCCGTCCAGTGGCAGCACCGAGTCTGGACCCAGGCCTCCTGACACCCCTGTGGTCCTTGCGCCACAACTGGTGGCCTTCTGGGGGAGGGAGGCTGGTTGGACCCGGCCCAGAGCCTGGTCTTTTGTTTGGTCCCTCCTCTGGGCCTCCCTGACTGGCCCTGGGCGGCCCCGCCCTCCTCCCTCTGGCGCCCTGTTCTTCCCCCATCTCTGCTCTTCCCACCCTCTAAACAGTTGCCTGTCCCTCCCACTGGACCATCACCTGATCTTTCTGTTTCCGCAGCCCTTGGCTCAGGGTTCAGGACAGTGTGTGCTCAGGAAGATTTGCCAAAGAAGTGAGGACACCTGTCCCCCCACCTGTGGAAAGGAGGCAGGGGTCTGTCCTGCCCAGCAGCCTAGGTGTGAAGCTGTGAGTTCTGTTAGACCTTGTTGTGAGACGATACAGAGTGTTGTGCCGTGGGGTCGGGGAGGCTGGAGAAGAGGAGCCAGGCGCGTGCCTTCACTCCGGTGTTTAGTTGCTAAGTTGTGTCCAGCTCTGTTGCAACCTCTTGGATTGAGCCCACCAGGCCCTTCTGTTCATGGGGTTATCCAGGCAAGAATACTGGAGTGGGTTGCCATTTCCTTCTCCAGCTTCCCCACCCACCCTGCTGTTATTGTTCAGTCGCTAAGTTGTGCACGACTCTGAGACCCCATGGACTGCGAGACGCCAGGCCTCCCTGTACTTCACTATCTCCCAGAGTTTGCTCAAACTCATATCCATTGCGTAAGTGATGCCATCCAACCATCTCATTCTCTGTCACCCCCTTCTCCTCTGGCCCTCAGTTCTTCCCAGCATCAGGGTCTTTTCCAGTGAGTCAGCTCTTCACATCAGACGGCCAAAGTATTGGAGCTTCAGCTTTAGCATCAGTCCTTCCAGTGAATATTCAGGGTTGATTGACTGGTTTGACGGCTCAGTAACTGGGGAGAAAGCTCATGACATGGAGAGAACCTACACAGCCAACTCAGCCTTTTCCAGTGAGGTGACCTTGCATGAATTATTTGGCCTCTTGAAGTCTCAGATTCCTCATCTGTAAAATGGGGGTGAGAAAGTAGAATGATTTCACAGAGTTGTTGAGGATTAGCAGTCATGTGTGTAAGGAACCCAGCGCTTGGTGAACTTGTAACAAATGTTGCCCCTTGCCCAAGCCTATGTCTCAAGCAATGTCTTCATGAGTCCCTTATAATGTCAGGGCTGAAGGGGCTCTGGGAAGGTCATGTTCTATGATCCCCTCATTTTCCAGATGAGGAAATCCAAGCTGGGGGCAGGACCTCACTTCCCTAGCCTTACAGAACTGGTGGTGGTAGAGCCAGAACATCAGGAGGCCACAGGAGGAACATAGGCTGTGTAGGCAGCCTGCCGCTCAGTAATCTTGGACGAGGTGCTGAACCTCTAGGGCCTTTGGTCTCCTTCTCTCTGAAGGAGGACTGGAGGTCCTTGCCAGGTGTTTTTTGCAGGGCTGCTGTGCCGGTGCTTGGATTCATACTTGCAGTGTCTCAAGGACTGCTGCGAAGTTACCTGTGCCCTGGTCCCCAGCTTGGATACCTGGGAACATCCCCTCCTGCCAACCTCTGTCTGCCTCATCTCTCTGGAGTCCCTTAGAGGGGCCCTCTGGCCTCTTGAGCTCAGAGTGGGGCTTTGAAGTCAGATGGACCTGGATTGGAATCCTCTTGGCCATTGGTTAATTGTCCCTGAATAAGGCCTGGTACATCTCTGGGCCTCATTTTTCTCTATTTTGCTTTTGGTTTTGTTTGTTTTTGAGCCTCATTTTTCTCAAAAACATATTGTGAAGATCAGTTCTCAGCACATAGTAAGTGCTCAATACGCAGCAGTTGTTACTGCTACATCAGTAGTCCTGTTGTTAAAAGGACTTTAGTTCTTCCTGTATGTCTTCTAAAGACATAATTGTGTGTGTGTGTGTGTGTGTGTGTGTGTGTGAATGAGTGAGTTACTCAGTTGTGTCCAACTCTTTGTGACCCCATGGACTGTAGCCCACCAGGCTCCCCTGTCCATGGAATTTCCAGGCAAGAATACTGGAATGGGTAGTCATTCCCTTCTCAGGGATCTTCCCGACCCAGGGATCGAACCCAGGTCTCCTGCATTGCAGGCAGACTCGTCACTGTCAGAGCCCCCAGGGAAGCCCGAAAACATGCTTGTGGAGCAGTAAACTGAAACGTGGCCCCTTTGTAAAGTCAGCCGACTCCAGACAGAAGAGTGTTTGAGAATGTGCGTAGAGCCAAACTTCCTAGCGTATCAATCCAGGACGTTGCGGAGCAGTTTCATGTGGGGTGGCACCAGACCACTGATCCCTGTTGAGAGTGCCAGTGTCTCTAAAGTTCTCATCTGGGGCAGACATTTGTTGAACAGCTCCCAGGCTAAAAGCGTTGTGCTGGGTGCCCTAGGGGGTAGAGAATGTCCGCTCCAGGCTGAGGGGGAAATAGGAGAGGTGGGCTTTTTGTTTGTTTTTTGGCCACGCAGCGTGTGGGAACTTAGTTACCCAGGGATCTAACCCGCACCCCCTGCACTGCTGGAAGTCCCAGGAGAGGTGTTTTTATGGAAGGGGTTGAATTGGTTTTTCTGGGCCTAAGGAGCATTCTTAATATAGTTTAGATAGCAGAATCTTTGGTGTTTCTGGGATAATTTACTGAGATTACATGAAAAAAGAAAGAAATTGGGACTACCTTAGAGCAGTGATCCTTAAGCCTGAGCATGCGTCAGAATCCCCTGGCAGACTTGTTAAAACCCAGATTGCTATGCCTGCCCCCGGAAGTTTCTGTTGCAGTGGTTCTGGGTGGAGCTGGAAAAGCTTTAACAAGTTCTTGCTGCTGCTACTGCTGCTGCTAAGTCACTTCAGTCATGTCTGACTCTGTGCGACCCCGTAGACGGCTAACAAGTTCTTAGGTGATGCTAATGATAGGGAATCTTGGATTGGTGGTCACCAAATTTAGAAGGGAAGTGGGGACTTCCTGGCGGTCCAGTGATGAAGACTCCACACATCCACTGCTGGAGGCTTGGGTTCAATCCTTGGCTGGGGATCTGAGAACCCACAAGCTGAGTGGGGCAGCCAAAAACAAATAAAAAAGAAAAATGTTTTTTAAAAGAGGAAATTGACTTGAAAGCTTGGCAAAATAGATTAGAGCAAGTGGAGACATCTAGCCTTGGTTTACGGGCAGTAGGGAGCGATAGAAGATTTTCAAGTGGACAGATAGCATCACAACCGTGGTACTTCACCAAACCCACGGGCAGGTTAGGAAAAAAGAGGACAAGTGGGAGCTAGGAGATCAGGTAGGTAGGAACAGTGATGCTAGCTGCGCTGCTGTGTCTGCCCTTTCCTCTGCAAGGCACGTGAGGCTCAGCGAGCTGACACTGAGCTGGGACTAGTCCTGGGTGTGTCCAGAACCTGTGCTCTTAAGCAGTAACTCTGCTGGTGGTGGTGGGGATGCAAAGGGGCCCTGCACCCTGAGTCCACATGGAGCCCAGGTCCACCCTCTCTCTGCTTTCCTACCTCCCAGATGTCATCATTTTCATGCATCTCTGTCTTAGCTCCCCCACACTCCTTCACTCTTTCCCCCGGCGTGGGCTGAGCGTGTGCCACGTGCCCAGCACTCTTCCAGGCCCTGGGGAGACAGCAGGGATGCACAGGAGAGAGAGCATCGCAGGCTACATGGGGCTGCTGCCAGTGGGAGACGGCAAACAGCACGTACTAAACCCCCAAATTCTGCAGTGTGTTAGAAGGAGCTGTGGAAAAAATAGGGAGCAGGGTGAGAAGGGTTGGGGAGCTCAAGGACAGGAGGATGTTGTGATTTCATTGAAAAAGTGAAATTTGAACTCTTGAAATGTGAACCTACAGATGCTAGCTTCAAGTTCAGACCCTGCTCTGGAATCTTCTTGGGACCTGCAGAAAAGATCTTTGGACATAGGCTGCGCCGCCCTGCTCTTTTGACACGTGGGGAAACTGAGATGTGGAGGCAGGAAAGAGGAGGTGGGAAGAGTTGGGAACTCCGGGACACTCCCCAGCACCCAGGTTCCAGGCTCTCTCTCCAGGGCTGGCCGCTTGGCTGTTTATCCTGGTCAATGCTGATGCTAATAAATTACTCAAGGCCCAGTCCTGGAGCAAAGGTCTTGATTGACAAAGAGTAGGAGTTGCTGTCCTCTCTGTCACCACCCCTTCCAGGGGACACAGCCTCTCTACATTCAAACCAAAGGTCAGGTCCCTCTACCAGTGGCTTTGCTAAAAAATACCTCTTCTTTATAGTATCTCCCTGATGCTAGTTCCCCCGGTTGGTACCTGACCTGAGGGTGGAGCTGGCTTTAGAGGAAAGAGCTCTGGGCTCTTGCCAGAGCTCTCTGCCCCAATTTGCTGTGTGGTCTGGGACAAGTTTCCTAACCCTCCCACCCAGGACCTTCTATTTTCTTATCTCAAAAATGGGGATATGAATAGTATTAACGTTATACTCTCGTTGTGTAGATTCAGCGGGATCCTGGTACTGACAAGCTGATCACGGGTCCCTGGCAGAGGCTATCCTCAGCCAGTGTGAGCCATAGTGAGGCTCCCTTATTCTGGTCCCCAGTTTCCACAGACCACATTGGCCATCTGATGACAACTGTCTTTTTTTTTTTTTTTTTTTTAATTAAAAATTTTAAAACATTGAAGTGTAGAGTTTGCCTGGTGGCTCAGATGGTAAAGAATCTGCCTGCAATGCATGAGACCCAGGTTCAGTCACTGGGTCAGGAAGATCCCCTGGAAAAAGGAATGGCTTTATATATATATATATATATATATATATATACACACACTCTTAATGGCTTTATATATATATATATACTTTTAATGGCTTTACATATATATATATATATATATACACTTTTAATGGCTTTATATATATATATTCTTTTTTTTTTTTTTTTGACTGCCTGGTATACGGGGTCTTAGTTCCCTGACCAGGGATCAAACCCTAGCCCCCTGAAGTGGAAGTTCAGAGTCTTAACCACTGGACCACCAGGGAAGTTCGTGTCTTTTTGTTTTTGATGAAGCAGTACACACAACAATAGAAAGCCTATGAATTCAGAAATATTTAAAAGTTTTTTCTTTTAGCTTTACAAAAAATTATCATGAATAACGAAGAGTTTAACCATCTTCCTCTTCCCTCTCCCAGGTAAGCAGTATTAACGGCGTGGGGCTGAGAGTTCCCCAGTGGCCTGGTTAGGACTTGATGCTTTCACTGCTGTGACCCAGGTTCATTCCCTGGTCAAGGAATTAGGATCCTGCAGGCCGTCTGGCATGGCCAAAACCAAACAAACCAACAAAAAAACAGTTTGGAACAAATCCTTACTTATCTTTCCTCTGTGCTCATACAAATATATCGTCATTTTTAAGATGCTGTTCAGATTTTATCAGTCCCAGTGCTCAATTCATATTTTGCAGAAAAGCAATACTTTGATTTGCAAGACATTTATTCTAGCCACAGAAAAGGCTCGAAAAAGAAGAGAATTTGCTGATGGGGCCCCCACAGCCAGGCTCCTGGGCTGGAACTCATCTAGCAGGAGGCTGGCGTTTCAGGCCTGGCTACAAGCCTCACCACTGCTGCTAAGTAAGATGATTTATCACCTCTGGCAGCCTAAATATAACCCCACCCACACTGGGACCTTGTGTGGGGGAGTACAGTTATAATCTGGCAGGACCTGGTGATTGGTCCCCCTGCTCTGAACAAGGCATGTCATTCATTCATTCAGCAACGTGCACAGGGCAGGAATTTGTCAATTAAGTGTTGGCCGAATGAATGAATGAAACCTTGCCTTCTGATGCCTTTGACCCCCTCTATCTGCCTTTATCTGCCAAACCAGCCCTGGAGATTTGGAAACTGTCCAGATCACCTCCATTGGAGAGCTCACCCAGACTTCCAGGGGCCAAGTTCAGGCTCACTCATCTGGGCTCTCCCAGAGACCTCTGGGTGTAACTGTGTTCCAAGGTCCACTTCTTTCAGCGGACTGTGACCTCCTCAAGGGCAGGGCATGCGTGTCTCAGGCGCTCCATTTGTGGGGGCTGGCATCAGGCACGGGCCAGGTGTAGTGTGAGCACTGGGGAGGACCGTGGGTGCAGACTTCTCGTCAGAGGGGACAGAAATTGCAAAGAAAGCACAGAGTGAAAGAATCTGGTGTGTTCAGGGAGAGGCACACTTGGAGAGCAGGATACACAGGTAGGGGTGGACCAGAGGGGAGGCTGCCAGGGTAGGTTGGGCTGTCACAGATTTTGGACATCAGGCAAGATGTGTTTGGGGTTCACCCTTTTGGCAAGGGATACAGTTGCAGGGTCCAAGTGGAGGACCTCTTGGAAGGGGGTGAAGGGGAGGCAGGGAGGCTGGAGAGAGAGGCGGGAGTGGGGCTGCCTCCCCTGGCCTCCTGAGGCTCTGCAGAGTTTCAAGAAGCGAACTGGGCAGCCAGGATCCCCGTGGCTGGCTCCAATGACATGAAATCCGCTGGAGCTGCCATGGGATTCCATGGCCCCATTCCCAGAAAAGTGGGTCACCAGCCTCGGTGAGCAAGGCTTCTGGGCAGATGGAAGCAGGTCCCCCTTGAACTCTTCTGTCCCGCAGCTTCTATTCCAAGGACAATGAAGGCAGCTGGTTCCGGTCCCTCTTCGTACACAAGGTGGACCCCCGGAAGGACGCCCACTCCACGCTGCTGTCCAAGAAGGAGACCAGCAACCTCTATAAGATCCAGTGTGAGTGGCTGCTGAGTTGGCCGACGTGCCTTCCCAGGGGCCTGCAAGGCTCCTGCTGGGGACTTGAAGAGGGTCTGGGACATCTGAGCTGTGCTGGGAGCCCAGGCCCTGTGGGGCTACCCCCATCCCAGCTTCCCACAGACACCCCCTCCCCGTCACTTCACCTCCCGTTCTCTGTCCTCTGTCACAGTTCACAATGTGAAGCCCGAGTGTCTGGACGCCTACAACAGCCTGACGTGAGTGAGCCTAACCCTCCCGTCCCCGCCCCTGCCTGGATGGGGGACTCTGTCCCAGCCCTGTTCTCCGTGCACAAATCCGGGGGCTGTAGACTTCAGAGCCACACGTCCTGTGCGGCCTCTGCATGTTAGTGTCCTGAGGGCCTGAGTGGGAAGCCTTAACCCAGGGGCTCTGGGGGCTGGTGTGAGCCCTCTCCCTCTCTGTGCCCCCACCACCCACAGGGAGGCCGTGCTGCCCAAGCTGCACCTGGATGAGGACTACCCCTGCTCGCTCGTGGGCAACTGGAACACGTGGTATGGGGAGCAGGACCAGGCAGGTGAGCTGCCCACCCCCCAGCACAGATGGCTGCCCTCCACGCCCCCCATACAGTGGTGCCCAGGGGGGTCCTTCTCAGTGCAGTCCTTATGGGCTTCCTCCCCTGCTCACATCTGTGATGGCTCCCTCTGCCCTTGGGGTGGCCCATGAGGCTCTTGAGCCCTTCCTTGCCCTGCCTCGGGTCTCCTCTCACCACGTCTTCCTGCTCACTGCATCATCCCACCCCGGACTCCTTTCCGTTCTTCAAGTGGACAGGTTTTCCCTCTAGTTCCAGGCTGTTGTTCCCCCTGTTTCATCAGCCTGAAGCTCTTTCTCCCTGGCCTCCTTTTCTTGGCTCACTCCTCTACTCACCTTTTATTTCGATGTAAATATCACCTCCTCCTGGAGGCCTCCCCTGATTCCCTCCACCCGAGCTGGGTGAGGCAGCTCTCCCGTCTCCCCAGCCCCCAGGACTTGCCTCTCCACAGCCTTGACCACGTGCCCTGTTGTGTCTGCCTCCCAGCGGACAGGGCCCCTGCCTGTCTGTCTTCACCGCAGAATCCCCAGGATGCCATGCATACTTATGGAATGAACAGGGCCTCTTGTCTGAGCTGGTTCCGTGCAGCTTCAGGAATACCCCAGCAGGCCCCATCCCATGTCGGTTGGCACCAGCTGTGAGGACCCACACATGAATTTGGTTCACTCACAGCGTCCCAGCCACTCCGAGGGGCCTTGGCGTTTAGATCTGTGCTGTCCCGGGAGGTAACCACTAACCACATGCAGCTATTTAAGTTTAAATTGGGTAAAGTTAAATAAGAAAAATTCAGTTCCCCAGTCAACAGAAGCCACATTTCAAGTGCTCATTGATAGAAATATGTGACTCATGGCTACCACCTTGGTCGGCACAGCTGTGGAACTTTTCCATCATAGTCGAGAGTCCTTTCAGACAGTGCTGATTAGACTGCAGATAGCACAGGGAGCTCCTCTGGCCCTGACAGAAGGTCCTCTATGCTTCCCTTGAATGCTCCCAGCAACGGGGAGCTCACTATCTCACAAGCCAACCTATCTCATCCTTCAATTGCCCTGATAATAGGATTTTTTTTTTTAATCTGTGATCTGCAGTTAGGTAGATTCTCTTAATCATTTATTCTGTTTCAGTAATCATTGACACATTGATAGTGGGGTAAGAAAAAGCCGACTGTCTTCCATTGCACCCCTTACAGTTTTCCCATCTTTAGGTACAACTTAATCAGTTTCTGCAGTACTTCTTGGATTCTCCTAAGTATTTGCTAATTGAGAAATGAACTTTGAGTAATGAGAGCTTGAATTTTAAAGCATGTCTATATTTTGGGTGTCTTGAAGGGTTGTGCACCTTGTAGAATCAGGTGGGGAGCAGACTCCCTGAGGAATCCACATTTTAATGAATTTGTAAGAACCCAGTACAGAGGCTGTGATAAAAAAAATGCAAATGGCGCAAAGAATTTTCATTGGAAAGTAAGCCTTCCTCCTGCTCGAGATCCTGAAGCCTCAGTTCTCTGGCCCAAGGGCATCTCCTGTCACAGTCTCTCGGGTCTCCACTGAGAGACGGTGCACAGCCCAGCATCTCTGGATATGTCCCTCCCTGCCTAAACACACATGGTAGCACACCGCACCTGCTGTTCTGTTCCTTGGTTTCACTTTCAATTCACTGTCCTGGAGTAATCCATCTCAGCCTACCCGCCCCTTCCTTTGACCCAGCCTACCCCTCACAGACCTGCTATGAGGTCAGCTTTACACATGCCGCAGCTCCTAGGGTACAAGTTCATTCTGATCCTCTTGTTGCTCTTTAAGGAAGATTGAGTGGGTGCATTATTCTCAAGATGAGGACACTGAGGCCTAGAGGGGTCAAAGGCCACTTGGCAGAGCTGCAGCTCAAACCCTAGTCTCCTAGGCTTGTGTCTGGGGTTTCCCCTGCCCAGCACTGCCCCTGGCAAGGCAGAGGAACTCAGAGAGTCTTGATGCTACAGAGAACTAGCTGGAGGCTCCTCCCATTACATACACATGGAGCTTGCTGGGGGCAGAGCAGGGCAGGGTCCCCGCAGCCCCCTGACCTGTGCCTTCCTCCCTGTCCCCACAAACAGTACACCTATGGCGATTCTCAGGGGGCTACCCAGCCCTCATGGACTGCATGAACAAGCTCAAGAACAACAAGGTACGTGGGCATCCACTCGGCACACCTCTCTGGATGCTGGTTCTGACTCAGCCCTGTGTTGGGGGCTGCCTCCACCACCCCCTGGGGCACACCCCTGGGGGGTGGGGCACTTCCTGGCTGCTGTGCCCAGATCGCCTGGCCCCACCCCACCCGCAGGAGTACCTGGAGTTCCGAAAGGAGCGGAGCCAGATGCTGCTGTCCAGGAGAAACCAGCTGCTCCTTGAGTTCAGCTTCTGGAACGAGCCACAGCCTAGAGCCGGCCCCAACATCTACGAGCTGAGGACGTACAAGCTCAAGGTGCCTCCCACTCCCTGCAGCAGTGTGCTGTCCAGGGAGCCTGAGAGGTGGGGGGTGGGCCCAGTGCCCCAGCACCTGGACTGGGGCTTCTGGCCTCAGAAGAGGTGTGTACGCATATGTGCGTACATGCATGCTCAGGTGTGAGTCAGGGCCCCTGCAGGAGGCCAGGCGGCCCCTGGAGCTGGAGAGACAGTTTCCCAGCCCCACCCAACAGTGAGGCTTGAAATCCCAGGTAGGGGCTCATTCCCACCCTCTGCTCTGGTTCTCTTTCAGCCAGGAACCATGATCGAGTGGGGGAACAACTGGTGAGTGGTCGTGCCAGGGGGTTGGGGGGACCCTGATCACCTGGTGGGCCTCCTTTTCTGGGTGCTGTGGCAGAGAACATGGCATCCTCTGTGCCTTGTGGCTCCAGGAGCAGGCAATGATCCAACCAAGGGGTGAGGATCTTCTAGAAGATTGGGGCGGAACACACAGCCAGCAGCCGCATCTCCGTCACCCAAGTCCCCGATCGTCTCTGAGAGCCAAGGGCTCTACCCTGGGCTCCTCCCTCAATGTGTGACTGAGAAACCAGCCTGGGGTCCCCGCAGAGGGCCCTCTGCACCTGCCCTGGCCTCGGCCCCACACTCTTCTGCCATCCCCAGGGCTCGGGCCATCAAGTACCGGCAGGAGAACCAGGAGGCGGTGGGCGGCTTCTTCTCGCAGATAGGAGAGCTCTACGTCGTGCACCATCTCTGGGGTAGGCTGGGGACCCCCCAGGAGCCCTCCGTGGCCCCCTCCTTTCTCCACTGTCACTCTGTGTCAACACTGCGAATACATTAGTGTCCTTGTGGAGCTTACGTTCTAGCAGGGGGAGGCACCACCTCAGACATAAACTAACAAAAAGGATAATTTTGGATGTTTACAAATCATCAAGGGACAGGGAGAAATAAGGAAGACAAACATGGGAAGCTTCACTGGCTTGAATAGACTAGAACATCTTTCTAAGGAGGTGAATGTAAGCTTAGCTACAGAATGAGGAGTCAGCTGCGAGCTGTCAGAGAATGGTAATCCAAGTGGAACAATGTGTGCAAAGGCCCTGTGGCAGGGCAAGGCCTTCAGGGTTTTGAGGCATGCATAGGAGCCCAGGGTGGAGGGAGTGGGGAAGAGAGTGGGAAGATGGGGATTGGCCGGATTGCACTGGGTCTTGCAGGCCATGAAGATGAGCTGGGACTTATTCTAAATGCAACAGGAGACCGCTGCAGCATTTTAAGCAGCGTGATATGGCCCAATTTGCATTCCAATGATTGTTCTGGCTGCCATGTGCTACGTTGAGAGCACTTTGTAGGGGAGCAAAAGAGGATGTGGGGCATCAGGAGATGGTTACACTAGCTCAGGTGGGAGAGGAGGCTGGCCTGGACAGTGAAGATGCTGAGAGGTCCACAGACTCAGTGGTCTGGAGGTGGATCCAATGGGACCCGTGGATGAATTGTCTGCGTGGGGCGGGGAAAGACAGGAGACTCCAGGACTCCCGGACTCCTGCTTGAGCAGCTGTGTGTTGCTTAGTGAGACCCCTGGAGGGTAGGTTGGAGGGGTCAGGAGTGTACATTTGGTCCTTGGAAGTGTTACCTTTGAGACACTGACACATCTAAGTGGACAGCAGATACACTGTCAAGTGGATACATCAAGTGGACACTGGATATTTGAGTCCAGAACCTGAGGGAGAGTTCTGGGCTGGAGATATACATTTGGGAGTTGTCGGCAAATGTACTGATTGTCAAAGCAGACAGCAGAAGCATCTGGGGAGGAAGAGACAGCAGGGCAGGGTTTGGGGCAATGGGAGGAGGGCCTCGTGCTGGGGACAGGCTCAGGTCCTCTCTGCCCCAGAAACGAGCCTAAGCCTTATCCCACAGCCTATAAAGACCTGCAGTCTCGGGAGGAGACCAGAAATGCTGCCTGGAGGAAGAGGGGCTGGGACGAAAATGTCTACTACACAGGTGAGCACCTCTTAGGAAGTCATCTGCCAAGAGCTCCATCTGAGAATGGAATCCCCTCTGTAAGGAGATCTAGCTTCACTTGATTACCTCTCCTGATGGAGAACTCACTTTTAGGACAGTGAGTTCATAGGTTCCTGTCCTGGTGGCATGCTCTACAGGATGCAGGCTGTCCTAGGTGAGTCCTTGAAGGGGCAGTAACCCAGCCAGGTGGTCTCTGCCTCAGAGAAGTGTTGTGGTTGACCACACAGTGTGACCTTGGGCCTGGTTTTTCACCTCACTGATGCTTTCCCTGGCTGTAGGATGCCGATGGTGATGGTGCCTCGCTCGAAGTGTTCCAGGAGCTAATTTATAAAATTATAGCCCAGATTCCAGCACAGAGGAAGCACAATTTTTTTCAAGCAAGTTTTTTGCTTATGGCATTTGCCACTTTGCTGGGACTCTTGAGAACCACCTGGAACCAGTACATGCTCATTGAGCCCTCACTGTGTGCCGTGGTGGGAGGGGGTCAGGAAGTGCAGAAAGAACAGGAGCCTGTTTTCTCCTGAAGGAACTTATAGTTGAGCTTGCACACTTATCAGCTGGTAGATGCATCTCCTGATCAGTAAGCGGGAGCCTCCTTCTACTCAGTGTGGTCCCAGATGACAGTCTCATCCTCCCCTTAAAGCTTGTTACAAATGCCCAAGCTCAATCCGCCCCCCCCACCCCATACACACTGAATCAGGATCTGCACTTGAACAAGAACTGTAGGAAATTTGGAAGCATGGTCAAGTTTAACAGCACTGAGCAGGAAGAAAGAGTCTGACTACCTGGGTGAGGCTGACCCTCTCTGGACTGCAGCATCCCCACCTGTAACATGAGTCAGTTGAACTAAATCAGTGTTTTTCAAACTTCAGCCCCTTGGGGGACACCCTCACAGCTTGTGTCCTGCCCGTTTCCTTCTGCTGAAATTATTTTCTTGATCTCTTTCTTTGAATCCCCCTACCCTGTTCTTTCGGAGAAGGCAATGGCACCTCACTCCAGTACTCTTGCCTGGAAAATCCCATGGATGGAGGAGCCTGGTGGGCTGCAGTCCATGGGGTCACTAAGAGTCGGACACGACTGAGTGACTTCACTTTCACTTTTCACTTAAATGCATTGGAGAAAGAAATGGCAACCCGCTCCAGTGTTCTTGCCTGGAGAATCCCAGGGACGGTGGAGCCTGATGGGCTGCCGTCTATAGGGTCACACAGAGTCGGACATGACTGAAGCGACTTAGCGGCAGCAGCAGCAGCAACCCTGTTCTTTGCCTAGCTTTGTGCTAAGCAATAATATCTGTGAAGTCACTTTTACTAATAAACAATGCTCGTTTTTTTTTTTTCTTCAAATTTTGAAAGCTGCATTTTGTCATAACTTCAGTCCCCTCATATCCTATAACTTGGGAGATGTGGCTGTCTCCGTAGGCCACTCCAGGAGAGCGGGGGGCTTTAGCTATCTCAGCATCCCAGGCTTCCGCCTCCTTCTTCAAGGGACAGTTTGGGGGGATTGGCTCACCTCCAGCCCCTTCATGATCTCTGCCTCTCTCTCTGCAGTCCCCCTGGTGCGACACATGGAGTCTCGGATCATGATCCCTTTGAAGATCTCACCTCTCCAGTGATGCTGCTGCTGCCTCCATCTCCTCCCCACTCTCCCTCAGGGTAGCCATGAACAGAGGAGCTCCCAGTTCTGCTGTCTTGGTTTTCTCTCCTACCCTATGGACTCTAGGGGGTTAGTGCTCAGGTCAGACAAGGGGGAGCTGAAGGATGATGGGGTTATGAAAACTTGCAGCCCTGCCCAGACCCTTCCCGCCTTTCCTGCCCACCCTTTCCCCTGTGCAGGAAGCAGTTTTTAATTTCTCTGAATGGAACAGCAACCTTTTATGTCTTCTCACATTTCCTCCTCAGTTCATTTCAGTTCAGTCACTCAGTCGTGTCCAACTGTTTGCAACCCCATGGACTGCAGCACACCAGGCCTCCCTGTCCATCACCAACTCCCGGAGTTTACCCAAACTCATGTCTATTGATTCAGTTATGCCATCCAACCATCTCATCCTCTGTTGTCCCCTTCTCCTGCCCTCAATCTTTGCCAGCATCAGGGTCTTTTCAAATGAGTCAGCCCTTCGCATCAGGTGGCCAAAGTATTGGAGTCTCAGCTTCAACATCAGTCCTTCCAATGAATACCCAGGACTGATCTCCTTTAGGATGGACTGGTTGGGTCTCCTTGCAGTTCAAGGGACTCTCAAGTGTCTTCTCCAACACCACAGTTCAAAAGCATCAATTCTTTGGCACTCAGCTTTCTTTATAGTCCAACTCTCACATCCATACATGACTACTGGAAAAATCATAGCCTTGACTAGACAGACTTTTTTTGGTAAAGTAATGTCTCTGCTTTTTAATATGCTGTCTAGGTTCCTCCTCAGATTCCCCATCTCAAGGTCACCAGTTCATAATCATCACTCTGGAAATCCTTAGATTAGCTTAAGTTGCACAAAAGGTAGTGTGTCCAGTGATTAAAGGTGGTCTGGGAGGAGGTTAGGCTAGGCCAGGCTCTCAGAAATTCCCTGGTCTCCACTGGGCCACCCACTTGCTGGACAGTCTGAGCCAAGACCCTCCTGCTGGAAAAAAGCCTAGAACTGCCTCAAGAAGCAAAAGGGAAAGCCCTCAAATTAGCTAAGTCGGCAGGATGTCCACATATTCCACCCAAAAAGGCTGAGAAAAGGAATGGGAGCTGAGAAGAATCTGCGGGAGGGAAACAGAATGGAACAGAAACCCAGAAGGCAGAACTTAGAACTCAAAACTTGGGTTTGAACTGAAGAATTTGGAATACAGAATGGGGAAGATAGAACAGAGGTGACACACGACCACTTGGGGAGGGGCTTCTAATACAAGACTGTTGGAGAGAGGTGCACCTCATGCTCCCCACGTAAAGAGGTTGAGATCTTGAGTGAGTTGTTCCAGCCCTTCTGTGTAGGGAAAGCCTCCTCCTCTCCCAACTGCTCTCCTACTGGCAGAGCTACAGGCTAGGTCTTGCATTTCCCTCACCCCGAATTCCTTTTCTCCCTCTTCACAGCCTATCAGCCCTACCCTCATTCTCCTGGGCCATGGGTGTGTGGAGTGGGGTCAGTGACTTTGGAGGCCTTCTCAGTGATCCCCACACCTCACAAACCTCTGGGTAGCTTGATTCTGCCTCCCTTTCAAGGAAAACTTGTGCTGGAGTTGCTGATGGAACCAATTAAATATTTACTATAAACCGTGATGTCTTTTCTTCATCTACAAGGAAATTTGGCAGGTGACCCCTCAGGCAGGGTCAGCCTCTCAGGTCCACCTGGCTCATCTGTCCCACTGGTGGGTATTGTGTTTCCTGAGATACTGTTGGAATTCCGGAGTATTCCTGAGAAGTATTCCTGGAGATACTTCTCCCACTGGGGCAGAAGGAACTGCACTGCATAACCAGGGGTTCGGTTTCTACCTTAAGTAGAATGTACTGAACCCCATCTGTACGATTCATACCAGGAGTAGAAAATACTTGAAGCTGTCAAATGCTGCATTAGATTTGCCTTGGTCAAAAAATCGGGGGAAAGGGCAGGTTAAGATGGGGTTAATGCCCTCCCCGACTTGCTGCCCTCGCTATTGTGGGATGTTCTACTGTAACTATGACAGTAGTTAAGAATCCAGGTTGCTGCTGCTGCTAAGTCGCTTAAGTCGTGTCCGACTCTATGCGTCCCCATAGACAGCAGCCCACCAGGCTCCCCTGTCCCTGGGATTCTCCAAGCAAGAACACTGGAGTGGGTTGCCATTTATTTCTCCAATGCATGAAAGTGAAAAGTGAAAGTGAAGTCGCTCAGTCGTGTCCGACTCTGCAACCCCATGGACTGCAGCCCACCAGGCTCCTCCATCCATGGGATTTTCCAGGCAAGAGTACTGGAGTGGGGTGCCATTGCCTTCTCCGAAGAATCCAGGTTAGGGAGGCAAATTCACAAATGTTCAGATCATGGCACTACTACATTCTTGTGTTACCTTGGGCACACGACAAATTCATTTGACAAATACTTGGCAGAGCGCCTACTAGTTGCTGGGCATTACTTTAGGCGCTGGGGACAGAATGAACGAGCCCTTATTTGAACTTAAAAAGTTCAAAGTGCAAGTCTCTCCGTAGAGCCTCGGTTTCCTGGTTTCAGTGGATAACGTGAGGCGGGTAGCCGGCTGGGACCCGCCCAGACCACCCAGTTGCCGCCACCACCTTGTCCCTTACAGCCCAGCAGCCGCCTGCACCGCCCGCCGGCTGTGTAGGGCTCCTTCGCGGTCCGCTTCCGGCCTCCGCAGAAGACTTCCGGTCGGCCGCTCCTTCCTTCTGCTTCTCTATGGTGCTCAAGCCCCAGAGTCCCGACGCCGGAAGTGGCGCGCTCTCCGGGACGCGTCCGGGCGCCGTGTGGTGAGGAGGGGGCCGGGGCGGGGTGGTGCCGGGCGCGCTGGAACTGGGGAGTGGGCCGCGCGAGGACGTGCCCGGGCTCGGGTCTAAGCCTGGTTCTCCGCCGTCATTCCCAAGGGACCCGAGCCGCTGGGCGCCGCGGTCTCAGTTTCCTCCTGTGGAGAATGTTGGCCGCAGCATCGTCAGGCCCCACAGTGCAGCCTCTAGAAAACGACCCCGAAGGTGGTGGTGGTACCAACTCACTTGTATTATGCGCGTGCCTGTGCCAGGCACTCTTGACTGTGCGGTCAAAGTCAGGCTTTCCCACACTTGACGCCGTTCGGGCCCCTTCTCTGTGGAAAATTAACTTATTTTTAAATGAGTCATTGTTTAAATTTAAATTTACTTTGAAAGAAAAATTTTAATCTCTACCACAAATAGAACACTTCTTTCACTGTCCTATGCAGGATGTAATGATAAAAAAAGATTAATGTATTGAACATGAAAAAATTAGTGACTGTGACTAGATTTCAGGTATCTAAGGATCTGAGATAGAGTCCTTTCTTTAATAAAGGGACATTGGCATTTGTAGATGTTAAAGGCCAACCAAAGAAATGAGACGTTCTCTGTGAGGCAGTTTAGAAGTTTCTAAAGAGAACTGACAGGAATTAACTTTCTCCATAGGTATTCAACATTATTAACCACTCGGGTACCATCTGATGCCCAGCTCCCAGATCATCTTCATTGCCTTCCCCAGTGCAACGCCTCCTGCTTTAATGTCCACTACCACCCTGGAGGTAGGGACTGTTGTTCTCATTTGATCTATGAGGAAACAGATGCAGAGAAAAAGGAAGTGACTTGTCCCAGAACTCACAGTCATGAGATAGAGGAGTTGAGACTCAACTTGGGGCTTCTGTGACTGGACTCTCGGGAGATCTTGGCTCCCTCATTAAGTGTTGGTGACAGATTTACTGGGATTTGGGGGATAGGGCTTCCCACCTCAGGGGTCTCTGGTGACAGTCAATAGAGGTAGCAGAGTGAGGATGCTTTGTGCTAGAGCCCCATGAAATGTCCGTTCCGTTCTTTTAAATTTTCGGGCCAACCAGGGAGTTGAGGGCATCACCAGATGACACGGTGGCAAGACAACAAGACACAATAATGTAGTTACCCAGAGCACTGCTGTGGCGTGGGGTGGATCCAAGCTTTAGCATACTAGCTGTGTGATCCTGGGCAAGTCATTCACCTTCCTGACCCTCAGTGTTCTCACCTGTAAGTGAGATGCTTGTTCGTGTCTGAGAGAATCCTTGTTTTAAGAACCAAATGAGAACATACCCTTAAAGTGCTTAGCTGAAGGTCCAGAGCACAGTGATCAGTCAGTAGTACTGCGAAGAGGCTTATGTGCCTGGCTGAGGAGTTTGGTCAGTGGGGTGGTGATGAGGAAGACGAGTTCATTTTGAACAGACAGGGATGATTCCCCTTTTTACAGAGCTTTAGAGGGTTGATGACTTTTCTTGATTTACCGAGAGTATAAGCGGCCAGAACTGCTAGACAGACTTCAGTATTCTGACTCCAGGAAAATCTCCAAGTACAACTCCAGAAAAGCTTGAAAGCTTTCTCTTAACAGGTCTCTGCTGTTCCCTCCTGACTTTACCAAACAACCATGTCATCAGAATCAAGCAAAAAACGAAAGCCCAAAGTGATCCGAAGTGATGGAGCTCCAGCTGAAGGGAAGCGTACTCGTTCTGACACTGAGCAGGTGAGATCAGCCAGGGCTGCTGTACTGCTGAGAAATTTGCAGCTTGGGGCCAAGCACCTGGCTGTGGGTTTGCAGCAGCTGAGGGTCATGGGCACAGCCTCCCAGGTGGCCTCTGCTTGATCATGTGCCTGGAATTCCCTTGGCTCTTCAAGACTTAAGTATCCATGTCAGATTTGGCTGCAGTATCCCAAGAACCAACAAGCCTATATAAGACATGATTAGTGGTTGGACAGAGAATGAATATTCTAGTATAGTGTGCGTCTCCAGCTTTCCTGATGGTCAGATGAAGACAGTCCATCCACAGCATGCCCCTAGGGCTTGGGAGATGTGCAGTCCTCGTCTGTTCCTGAGATGGTACCAGAACCATGTCCCCAAAGAACCTTTTATGGCCTGAGTGCTCTTGTGGTCAGCAAGGTTCTTCTTTTGCTGTTTCTCTATCCTTGAATCTGTCAAGCTGATTTATGACTTAACTTTAAGTTTTTCTTTCCCATTATGATTTATTACAGGATGTTAAATATAGTTTCCTGCGCTATACAGTAGCACCTTGTTGTTTTATCCATTCTGTGTATAATAGTTTGTATCTGCTAATCCCAATCCATCTTTCGCCGTGGCAACACAAATCTGTACTTTGTGTCTGTGAATTGTAAGTTCTTTTGTCTCATATTTTAGATTCCATACATAAGTGATATCATATGGTACTTGTCTTTTTCTGACCTACTTCATTGGGCATGACAGTCTCTAGGTCCATCCTGGTTGCTGCCGATCTACATTCTTTCTTAAGCTAGGTACTGTTCCATTGTGTGTAAGTGTATGTATGTGTGTATATGTATGCATGCATGCTCGCGTAGTCATGGCCAACTCTTTGCAACCATAGACTATATCCCGTCAGGCTCCTCTGTCCGTCGGATTCTCCAGGCAAAAATACTGGAGTGAGTAGCCATTCCCTCTCCAAGGGATCTTCCCAGGTCTCCTGAATTGCAGGGAGATTCTTTACTGTCTGAGCCACCAGAGAAGCCAGTGTATATGTGTATGTATGTATATATGTGTGTGTATGTATATTTAGACACACACCACATCTTCTTTATCCATTCATCTGTTGAGGGACTCTTAGGTTGCCTCCATGTCTTGACTATTGTAAATAGTGCTGCTGTGAACATTGAAGTGCATGTATCTTTTCTAGTTAAGAGTTTTGTCCCAATACATGCATGCCCAGAAGTAGAGTTGCTGGATCATGTGACAACCCTATTTTTAGTTTTTGGAGGAACCTCCATACTGTTTTCCATAGTGGCTGCACTAGATTACATTCCACCAACAGTATATTTCTCCACACTCTGGCATCTCTTATTTGTAGACCTTTTAAGGATATCTGTTACGACCCATGTGAGGTCATGCCTCATTGTAGTTTTCATATGCATTTTTCTAATAATTAGCAGTGTTGAGCATCTTTTCACGTGCCTATTGACCATCTGTATGTCTTCTTTGGAGAAATATCTGTGCAAGTCTTCTGCCCATTTTTTGATTGGGTCTTTTGTTGTTGTTACTGAGTTGTATGAGCTAATATATATTTTGGAAACTAAGCCTTTGTTAATTGCAGTGTTTGCAAATATTTTCTCCCAGTCCATAGGTTGTGTGACTTAACTATATTGATTGATTGTGGGCTTTTTTTTAAACTAGAGTAAAACATACCAGCTTCAGTTTAAATAGAAGATGATGCTTTCTTCAGATTTAGGAAATTAAAATTAAGAACTTTTAGAGACACCAAGGGAACATTTCATGCAAAGATGGGCTCAATAAAGGACAGAAATGGTATGGACCTAACAAAAGCAGAAGATATTAAGAAGAGGTGGCGAGAATACACAGAAGAACTGTACAAAAAGTATCTTCACAACCAAGATAATCACAATGATGTGGTCACTCACCTAGAGCCAGACATCCTGGAATGTGAAGTCAAGTGGTCCTTAGGAAGCATCACTACGAACAAAGCTAGTGGAGGTGTTGGAATTCCAGTTGAGCTATTTCAAATCCTGAAAGATGATGCTCTGAAAGTGCTGCACTCAATATGCCAGCAAATTTGGAAGACTCAGCAGTGGCCACAGGACTGGAAAAGGTCAGTTTTCATTCCAGTCCCAAAGAAAGGCAATGCCAAAGAATGCTCAAACTACCGCACAATTGCACTCATCTCACATGCTAGTAAAGTAATGCTCAAAATTCTCCAAGCCAGGCTTCAGCAATACGTGAACCGTGAACTTCCAGATGTTCAAGCTGGTTTTAGAACAGGCAGAGGAACCAGAGATCAAATTGCCAATATCCGTCAGATCATCGAAAAAGCAAAAGAGTTCCAGAAAAACATCTATTTCTGCTTTATTGACTATGCCAAAGCCATTGACTGTGTGGATCACTATGAACTGTGGGAAATTCTGAAAGAGATGGGAATACCAGACCACCTGACCTGCCTTTTGAGAAACTTATATGCAGGTCAGGAAGCAACAGTTAGAACGGGACATGGAACAACAGACTGGTTCCAAATAGGAAAAGGAGTACGTCAAGGCTGTATATTGTCACCCTGCTTATTTAACTCCTATGCAGAGTACATCATGAGAAATGCTGGTCTGGAAGAAGCACAAGCTGGAATCAAGATTGTCGGGAGAAATATCAGTAACCTCAGATATGCAGATGACACCACCCTTATGGCAGAAAGTGAAGAGGAACTCAAAAACCCCTTGATGAAAGTGAAAGAGGAGAGTGAAAAAGTTGGCTTAAAGCTCAACATTCAGAAAACGAAGATCATGGCATCCGGTCCCATCACTTCATGGGAAATAGATGGGGAAACAGTGGAAACAGTGTCAGACTTTATTTTTTGGGGTTCCAATATCACTGCAGATGGTGATTGCAGCCATGAAATTAAAAGATGCTTACTCCTTGGAAGGAAAGTTATGACCAACCTAGATAGCATATTCAAAAGCAGAGACATTACTTTGCCAACAAAGGTCCGTCTAGTCAAGGCTATAGTTTTTCCAGTGGTCGTGTATGGATGTGAAAGTTGGACTGTGAAGAAAGCTGAGCACCAAAGAATTGATGCTTTTGAACTGTGGTGTTGGAGAAGACTCTTGAGAGTCCCTTGGACTGCAAGGAGATCCAACCAGTCCATCCTAAAGGAGATCAGTCCTGGGTGTTCTTTGGAAGGACTGATGCTAAAGCTGAAACTCCAGTACTTTGGCCACCTCATGTGAAGAGTTGACTCATTGGAAAAGACTCTGATGCTGGGAGGGAATGGGGGCAGGAGGAGAAGGGGATGACAGAGGATGAGATGGCTGGATGGCATCACCGACTTGATGGACATGAGTTTGGGTGAACTCCGGGAGTTGGTGATGGACAGGGAGGCCTGGCGTGCTGCAATTCATGGGGTTGCAAAGAGTCGGACACTAGTGAGCGAATGAACCGAACTGAACTGAAGAACTTTATCCTTTGAGAGGCATTGATTCCCATTCACTCTTTTTTTTTTTTTATAATTAAATTGAAGTATAATTGACACAACATATCAATTTCAAGTGTACAACATAATTTGTATATTTTGTGAAATGATCACCAAAATGTCTAGTTAATATCCATCATGTTACATAGTTACAAATTTTTTTTTCTTGTGATGAGAACTTTTAAGATCTACTCTCAGCAACTTTGAAACACACAGATGCAATATTTTTAACTGTTAACTGACTCTCTCTGAAAGAGATGTGTTTGTTTATTCCAAAGGCTAGGAGACCAATTAGGATATTTTAGTTTCTGCCAAAGCTTGTCTCAACCATCTAAACACCCATCAGAAGGAATTTGGTTAAATGAATTCTGGTTCATCTGTGTGTAGCCATTTTACTGGAGATCTTTATTGTGATGAGAAATTGTACTAAATAGTATGAACAGTATGATCCCATTTTATTTTATTTTGATGCATTTATCCACAGTATTAACAATGAGTTATTTCAGGCTGGGAGGTGAGATTATAGGCAATTATTCACTTTCGTTTTGATAGTCTTCACTCTGAATCTCTGAATCTCTTAACACCAAGCATGCATTACTTTACAATCAGAAAGAGGAAGAAAGAAAAGCATTTGATTTGAGGACCAGATTGTTTAGAGACCTGATTTGGGGGGCTTCATAATCACTGATCTCAGCTAAGTGTCCCTTGTTCCACTGGAGAGACTTTTACTTCCCACACCACAAGGCCTGATCCTTGCCTCCACAGGAAGGTAAATACTACAGTGAGGAGGCTGAGGTGGACCTGCGAGACCCTGGCAGAGACTATGAGCTGTACAAGTACACGTGCCAGGAGCTGCAGAGGCTCATGGCCGAGATTCAGGACCTGAAGAGCAGGGGCGGCAAGGACGCGGTAAGGAGCGGGCGTGGGCGGACGTGGGTCTGCATGGATGGATCTGTTTTGCACCTGTCACAGCCCTTCCTGATTTTGGTCTTGTGTCCTGCCATCATCAGGGGATTAGACCCTGAGGGCTCTAGAGATCTGCCTATTAGTTTATTGTAACATCACCGCATGGTCACCAACAACAGTCATGAAAGTATAGGATTAATCATTTTTTTTCCATAACTGTAATTTGATAATTCGTTGAAACAATATTTATTAAGTGCTGGGCATTTTCCTAGGTGTGGAGTAAATGAATAATACCATCAGTCACCCTTGCACATATAAGACCAGATGTATACAAGTAAGTCATAGAGACCAAAAACTGTTAATATTAAATTTAAAAAAAAAAACAGGTTTCAGGGCAGAGTAACAAAACAGTGTGACTGAAAACTCAATGGGTAAGAAGTTCAAAACAATCCATATTTTTTCAGGAATCTCACTTATTTGTGCTTATCCTGGCCAATATTGTTAAGATTATTACAGCCTATCTGTTTGACTGTAGTCAAGTTTTACAGCTATAGTTCTACCATTTTTGTTCAAATTAATTCTGTAGCGTTTATAGAGGTCATTTATGGAGTGCAGTGGCGCTATTTGGATCTCTGTGTACATTATGTAGAGACAGCTTTGGTTTGTGTGTTGGCTGCATTTGTTCCATCTTTGATTCCTGTTACTTTGGTCCAAGCAGAAATTTTTTTTTTTTGGCCTGGAAACTGTAAGCATTTCCCTTATACAGTTATTCTTCCATCTCCCCCTGACACTGCTCATGGTTCTGAGCTCCTTCCAGTGTCTGTTCTTAACTCTAGATGAGGTTGGGTCAGCAGTGAGGGGCTGAAGGAAGCTGAGCCAGCTCCATTTGTCAAGGTCTTTATCAGTTTTCTCGGCCAGCAGGCAGTTGAGATAGAAGATCGGAGGATCCAGAGCTGTGTGCATTTCATGACTCTAAAGAAGCTTAATCGATTAGCCCACATCAGGTTGAAGAAAGGAAGAGATCAGACCCATGAGGTAGGAGCTGAGAGATTTAACCCTGCTCCTTCCTCCCTCTCACCCCCTCCCTAATCCCCTTTCCCTTTTTCTGAGTTTGCAGCCTGCTGTGCTTTGCCCTTCCCCACCCCACCTTGTCCCATTCCCCTCTGACCTTGTCCTCCTTGCAGGCCAAGCAGAAAGTGGACGCCTATCACCTGCAGCTCCAGAACCTGTTGTATGAGGTGATGCACCTGCAGAAGGAGATCACCAAGTGTCTGGAGTTTAAGTGAGTTTTGGAGCACAGGGCTTTGGCATGGTGATCTGCTGGTAACTGCCTTTTCCTTCGTAGCTCAGTGTGAGCCAGTTTCTTTAAAAAGGAGTCAGATGCACTTGGAGACTGCAGGATCTGGGGAAAGGATGAATAAATCACTTCTGAATGGGAAAATCGGAAGCAGCAGTTCCAGGCTGCACAAAGAACCTCAGAAGCCTGTCTGACCCTTTGGAGTTTTTAGCTCTGACCGTGGTGAAAAGCAGTTGTCTCTCCCCAGCAGGGAGAGTCTTCGCATTATCAGTTTGATTCCTGAGCACTGTATGTGAGCAGCTCACTTCCAGTTACATCTTTTTAACCTTTTGGCCCAGCTTTTCCCTCTGAAGTTCCAGCAGTTCATTTTTGCAAATGGATTTCATTCTTTGGAACCTGAACCCCTTGTTGCCTGGCTTCCTCTAGGTGAACAAACCACAGTTTGTCAGTGTCCTTCTTAAACTGTGATGCCTCTTGGTAAGTCCAAGGTGAAAGATCAGAAAGAGGAAGGAATAGACAGAATAAGAGAGGGCAGCATGTTCTTGCTTGGTCAGACCTATTTGTGTAAACTGAAAGGAGTCAGGTTTTATTTGTAATAAACTTGAGATGAGGGAGACCACGTTAGACATTGTTGTTGTTGTTCAGTTGCTAAGTTGTGTCTGATCTCTCCAAACCTTTGGACTGCAGCACACCAGGCTTCCCTGTTTGCTCAAACTCATGTCCATTGAGTCAGTGATGTCATCCAGCCATCTCACGTTAGACATTGGGTCTGGTGTGTGCTGATTTTTGAGAGGCGTCTTTCTCTGCTCCACAAATTTATCCCATAATTATGCTGAAATACAGAAGTAAAATCCACATCAGGTAACTGAGTTAACAGTGTTGTAAAGTTGACAGTTTCCTGGTTTTGACTATCATGCTTAGATATTAAGCTAACCTGGGAGAAGGGTACATGGAGGAAATAAACTCTTTAGTTTAAGATTCACAAGAAGTTTTTAAAATATTGCTATTTAAAAATAAGAAAGGTATAAAAACACCAAGGGTATGATGCTCCACCTGTTACTCTTGTTCAGATGAAAGCCAACAAACACAGAATGCAGCCGAATGCAATCTTGTGGCGAAGCAGTGGCCATGTGGAAGGACCAGGGACCCTGGACAGCCTGGGTTCAGCTCCCAGCTCTGCCCCTCCTTAGTTCTGTGGCCTTGGGCAAGCTGCTTACTGATGGTAGCCTCCGTTTCATTTGAAAAATGGAAGTAATGATCCCTGTCTCAGTTATTGTAAGAATTAAGTGAGATAAGAATGGTATTTCCAGTAGTCGTGCATGGATGTGAGAGTTGGACTATAAAGAAACCTGAGCACCGAAGAATTGATGCCTTTGAACTGTAGTGTTGGAGAAAAGTCTTGAGAGTCCCTTGAACTGCAGGGAGATCAAACCAGTACATCTTAAAGGAAATCAGTCCTGAATATTCATTGGAAGGATGCTGAAGCTGAAATTTCAATACTTTGGCCACCTGATGTGAAGAACTGACTCCTTGGGAAAGATACTGATGCTGGGAAAGATTGAAGGCAGGAAGAGAAGGGGATGACAGAGGATAAGATAGTTGGGTGGCATCACCGACTCAATGGACATGAATTTGAACAAGCTCCGGGAGTTGGTGATGGACAGGGAGGCCTGGCGTGCTGCAGTCCATGGGGTCACAAAGAGTCGGACACAACTGAGCAGTTGAACTGAACTGAAGGATGGTATACAGTGGGTACGTAATACATGGCAGCTCCTGTTATCACTGCTATACAACCTGAGCACTACTGTGTTCATGTAGCAAAAGGGATTGGATTTCTTTTATACACATGTGCCACTATACATGTAATAGTTAAAGCCTCTAGATCTTTTCACATCAGTCCTACCATGTTGAATCTTCCTCATGTTAAGCTTAGATAGTTAATAATTTAAACTTAAATGTAGACCTTTATGTTTATTCCCGCTAAATTGCATTTCTTGGTTTGAACCTGACATTCTAGGCCTAGACCATAATGGGTTGTTTTGTTTTTTTTTTTAATTCATTTTCCTTATGACCATGAATACATTGTTTGATAAGCTATTTTCTTTTTATTTATATAATTATGATTGTGCTGGGTCTTTGTTGTTGCACAGGCTTTTCTCTAGTTGCAGCAAGTGGGAGCTACTCTGTAATTGCAGTAGGGGGGTTTTCTCATTGTGGTGGCTTCTGTTGTTGCTGAGCATGGGTTCTGGGGAGCCCAGACTCAGTAATTCTTGCTCCCTGGCTCTAGAGAGCTTGGGCTTAGTTGCCCCACAGCCTGTAGGATCTTCCCAAATCAGGGATTGCACCCATGTCTCCTACATTGCCAGGTGGATTCTTTACCACTGAGCCACCAGGGAAGCCCAACTATGATGTTTTTATTTGATTCTTTAATCTCTTAGCTCTCTTGCAGAGCTTGGAGAGGTCTATACGTTTCATAAGCCTGCTTTCTAGGTCTTTAGTTAAATCATGGGTATAAAGCTTGGGCACCGTGGGTAAGGATCCTGTGGCATGTCACCAACTACCTCTCTTCACACTGAAATACCTACTAATGAGCATTTGCTGAGAAGCCTGGATTCCAGGCTCCTGAGTGGCTGTAGACCAGGCCAGAGTACACATACCTGGGGAACTGGGGGCCCGCTTGAGCCAGTGTTTCTGAGAACAGCAGCTTGACGTTGAGTTTTTGACTACAGGTCAAAGCACGAAGAAATTGATCTGGTCAGCTTAGAGGAGTTTTATAAGGAGGCTCCTCCAGATATCAGCAAGGCAGAAGTCACCATGGGAGACCCTCACCAGCAAACCCTTGCACGTCTGGACTGGGAGCTGGAGCAGCGGAAAAGGTAGCGTTTCCTCCTTCCTGACCTGTTCACCTGTACAGACATGAACCTGTATTCACCAGGGCCAGTGCTTTGTCCTGTCCCAGGGTCAATAGTAAAGCACAGTGGGACCAGCAGAATGGCCTCTAAGACCAAATTGCGTTTTTTTTAAGTCACACTTAGCATTTCACACTTGACCGGCTGTACCGTAAGTGGGGTTCGAATTGCTTAAGGCTGTTACAAGAAAGTTGAGGTAACCTTTCCTTGAAAATTTTAATGCCTAAGACTTAAATACCTTTTGTACTATAAATTCAATTTTTTTTGCCTTTTCCCCCACCCATAAGCATATTCATATGGTATTGCAAAGCTTTGCAAACATTATTTCAGAAGGCTATACAGCATTCCATTGTAAATTGTCACATAATTGTTTCTATAGTGGATTGGACTTTTAAGTTGTTTGCATTTTTTTGCTATTGTAAATAATGCATTGAGGCACCCCTTTACATATGAAACTTTTTGTACTAATAAAGAGCTTTTCTTTATTAAGTGTAAATAGAATGTCTATACTTTGTAATTTAATCAAGAGTTTTCTTAGGATATGGTATGTATATACATTTTTCACCCTAGACGTTTTATGGTTGTATCCCTTCCACCATGGTGACTTTTTCCTGTTTCCATGTGTACAGGAATTCTGGGGCTTTTGTGTGGCACATTTGCTTTGTTTTCTGTCAGAAAAGGTGGTGTTTTTAATCCCTTGCATTCTTCTGTTGTTGAGTGTATTTTGTGCCTTTGGTCTACATTATAAATTTATTAAATACAGAGTCTGGATCTTAGGGAGTTGGTTTCAGCTTTTTAGCACATGGGACTGGCCTGTCACACCCCTGTCCAGTATGTAGCCTGCCCTTGGCTAAGCCATGAGAGTTCCTTTCCTGTGGCTCTGGCCTGGAATCCATCCCCACTCAGGCCAGTCTGTGGGCCTCATTTAGGTTCTGTAACTGCTGGGTCCGTATGTTTGTGAAAGTTTTGGGTCTAGCCTCTGAGGCAAAAAATGAAGCAGGAGGTGACATGGGAGTATTCCCTAGTGGTTAAGAGCATGGCCTCTGGAGCAAACAGGCCTGGATTCAGAGCCCAACTCTGTGCTTGCTCTTAGCTGGACGACTTTGGACAAGTTACCCACCTGCCTGAGCTTTGGTTTCCTTCTTCAGGGATAAGAAAAGTCCCCATCTTCCAGCGATTTTATAAAGGATTAAATGCCATAATGTTTATAAAGGTTCTCCATAGTGCCTGGCACGTAGTAAATGCTAGGTAAACGTTAGCAGTTCATCATGACTGCGGTCATTAGGTAGAGTCTGGTGGTGAACAGGTGTGTTGGGCTGTCCCTGGAGAGCATCCCAGGACAGTGCTCTGTCCTCCCTCAACAGGCTGGCGGAGAAGTACCGAGAGTGCCTGTCCAACAAGGAGAAGATCCTCAAGGAGATTGAGGTGAAGAAGGAGTACCTGAGCAGCCTCCAGCCTCGTCTCAACAGCATCATGCAGGTGAGAGTCTCCCCACAGCCCGCCACCTCCTTGGCTTTTACTTGGCCTTCACCATCCAGTGACCTCAGGCCACCAGCAGACGCATCGCCCTGTGGGTTTTGTCGGGTCTGTGAGCCTAGAGCACAATGCGAGGATGGTCCCGTCTGCAGGCGCACAGCTGGCATAGGAAGGTTGTGTCCTTTGTGGAGGAAATGCAGGCAGGATGGGCTCAGGAACGCATATACACATCTACCTGGGTGTTTTCACCAGCGCCTCTTCCAGGTAAAACACTGTCACAGACTGTAAGCAGAGTTTACCCTCGCATGACCTCCACCAGCCTGTGGTCCGCGAGGACCCACGCTTGTGGATGCTCGGTCCCCTGACTGCACCTCAGGGGCCAGCTGCTTAGTAGAGCTCTCACTCTGAAAAGAACTTCACTAGTACTGAAAGCCATGAGGTACCTCGGGAGGGAAAGTCCCCACTTTTTACCTGTAAAATGCAATGTCTTTCTTTATGGGTGACCTTATTTTTGTTTGTGAAGTCAGATTTGATTTAAATCTTTATAGTTTTATAAAGCAGAGTATATGGCTAATATGGAGGAACTCTGTAAAAGGACCCTAGAGAAATTAAAAATTCAGTTTTGTAGGATTTGGCAAGATCTGTGTTTCCTCTCTTCAACCCTAGGTATAGAATTAACAGATACTCATATAGGACAGAAGTCAGAAACTTAAAGTTTTGGTTGTACTTAAATTTTTCCTGTTAACTGGAAGCACTCCAAATGCTCCTAAGTAGGGTGTAGGGTAAATAAATTCTTGTACGGTTCAGTCTTAACAGTTGTGATGGAAGTGTGGAACAGCCTATTACTGCCTGTAAAATTATGAAACAAATGCAAGTTGGAGAACATGTAGTATAATCTCTTGTACACGCGCCTTCATTTACAGAGTATTGAATGCATGCGTGTTTGTGTTAAGTCATCTGTGTGCTTAGAAAAGTATGTTTTCACACCAGACCATTAATGGTTACCTTTGGTGGCTGGGAACTGGGAACTTTTGCCTTATAAACTTGAATACAACCTTTTAAAAAAGAAATACTCGTATTACTTTAAAAAAATAATTTTACATAAAACCATACAGCTTGTAAATGTACATGCAGGTCAATGAATTTTCACCGTGTGCACATTTTTTAACATATCTGTGTAATCAACACTCAGAATTGAGAAGAACATTACCAGTTTTCCAGAAGTTACTTTATTCCTCTCACAGTCTGGGGAGACAGTGACTGCCACTGTGTACACGTGGCGTATATCTCCATTCATTTAGACCTTTCATTTCTCAGGTGTTTGTGTAGAAGTTTACACACTTGATGTTTAGGTACTTGATATTTTCCTGAAGCTAGTGGAATTGGTATCTTTTTTTTTTTCCTTTAAAAAAAAATTGGAATGTAATTGTTTTATAATATTGTGTCAGTTTCTGCTGTACAACGTGAATCGGCTATAAGTATACATATATCCCTCCCTCACGAGTCTCCCTCCCACCCATCCCCCCATCCCATGCCTCTCGGTCATCACGGAGCGCTGAGCTGAGCTCCTTGGGTATCTTTGTTTAAAGTGCATTTTCTTATTGTTTGCTGTTGCTGTCACCTTGATAAGGTTCCTGTGTGAACTGCCTACCAAAGAGAAACAAAATCCCTTCTTCCGTTGCTTGTAGGCCTCCCTCCCGGTGCAGGAGTACCTGTTCATGCCCTTCGACCAGGCTCACAAGCAGTACGAGACAGCCAGACACCTGCCGCCTCCCCTCTATGTGCTCTTTGTCCAAGCCACTGCGTACGGGCAGGCCTGTGGTGAGTGTGGGGCGGGCGGGGAAGAGGGGCTGTGGGAGCAGCGGCTGAGGCCAGGGAGGCACTGGAAGCACCGCCTGCCGAGGAAAGCTCCCGGGCCCTGCCCAGAAGCCCTCAGGTGACAGACACTGCCTCCCCTCTGCACCGCCCAGCATGGCTGCTTTGACCAGCTGGCCTGAGGCTGGACTAACCTGATGGGCACTCCAGGATGGATGGCTTTGAATCTCTGATGAGCCTGGCTGGTCGACTGTTGGGTTCAGTGCCCAGGCAGCCTCTCCAGGCTCCCAAGCGCTTCCCCCATCAAGGCACGCTTGGCAGGTGGATCGGTGCCTTCAGCTCGCTTGAGGGAGAAGCTCGGTGAACACAGGTCCCAGCCAGCTCTCCCAGGCTTTCACCGCCGTGCCCTGGGACAGGCCGCATGTTGTCACAGTGAATTACCAGGGGAGAGGAGGTGTCCTTATTAAGCTTGAAGGCAGCCAGTGACTCCAGTAGAATTGGGGACATTTCTGGAGATTCTACCTCTTGCCTTCCTGCAGCTTTCCCCCAGCACCTAAACTTTTCTCCCCTCCCCACCCCACCACCTCAGACCCACGCTGCATCGGTGCATGCCTGTCCTCCCAGCCGCGGCATCCACACATTACTGTCTCTCTTCTTGTGTCTTCCCGGTCCCTTTGATCCTCTCCCTCCCCTCTGTTCTCCCTCCTGTTTTCATCATCAGCTCATAGGAAATCTTCCCAGCCCCCTAGACAGGGTGAGTAATTTTCTTTTCTTTTGTGTTTGAAATCCAACCCATTTTACTGTGGAATTCCAGGAGTAAACCAGTCAAAAGAACAGTCTGGCATTTGCCTATGTTTGGTGGGGGCGGCCAGTTTCTTTGGAACGAGCTATGATGGTTCGTGCAGGGTTGTCAGTGATAAGCAGTGGTCAGCCACCTGGGAATACGTCAGTGGCCTGCCCCTTGGGGGAAGTCTGTCATCCTTCTTTACACTCTTGGGCAAACTCTTTTCGGCCCCCATGACTATGTGCATCTCTGTACACCGCTTTGAATGGAGCAAGAAGGGCTATAGCCTCTCTGACCTCCCAGCACCAGACGCACAGAGTTCCACAAAGGCAGATCCAGGCATCACTCGGTGAGGTGTCAGGCCTGGTGCAGGGATCAGGCTGCTTAGTTTTGTGGTAGAGGGAAGAAAATCCCATGGACGGAGGAGCCTGGTAGGGTGCAGTCCATGGGGTTGCTGAGTGTCGGACCCGACTGAGCGACTTCACTTTCACTTTTCACTTTCATGCATTGGAGAAGGAATTGGCAACCCACTCCAGTGTTCTTGCCTGGAGAACCCCAGGGATGGGGGAGCCTGGTGAGCTGCCATCTATGGGGTCACACAGAGTCGGACACGACTGAAGCAACTTAGCAGCAGCAGCAGAAGGACCAAGCTCAGGTTGAATAGACTTGATCTTGAATCCTAGTTTGTCTACTTGGCTGTTGTATCTAACATCCCTAGCCTTAATTTTCTCATCTGTAAATGGCTAGAGTAATAGTATTTCTCCTGTAGGGTTGTTGTGAGGATTCAAAGTGAATTTTTTTAAGTAATTTTAAAATTAAAGTTACAGGTATTAGCTCATTCAGTCCTCATCAGCCAGCTGGGCAGCTCCCATCTATCAAATCCCCATTTCACAGGTGCCGAAACTGAGGCTCTGAGCAGTGACATAACTTCCCAGGTTGTGAGTTTGGGAGTTGGTTGGGTAGAGACTGAGGCCCGAGAGTAGACTGCAGGTTCCATCTTCCTCCCCACTGTCCTTCTTCCAATTAAATGTGACAGGCAGGTGCTGGGTGTTTGGTGTAGCACAGAAGAGAGAATAAGAACTGAGGGGAGAGCTGTCGTTCCTAAGATGTGGACAGTTACAGGGTCCAGATGAGAGCTTTTATGATAGTTGGCAGAATTGTGCCATGTGGCTCTGGGCCATTGGTTTGGATTTCTGTGCCTTGGTGTAAACCTGAAAAGAGAATTCACATCTAGTCTCAGGTGATGCTTGGCCAGGAATCTGCACTTTGAGTCCTTGTTTTCAGTAAATGATGGACAAAAGACTTGGGTTTCCTGCCTTGCTGCTCTGCATCTGGAGAAAGGGCGTTTGGCCTCCCAGCCCCGGTCAGTAAGTAGCTGTGGCAGGTGCGGGCAGTGCGGCCCCAGGGCGGGCCTGCTTGTGTGGTGAGCTCCTTCCCTCAGCAGCTGTCACAGGCGGTTCTTTCTTGCTCCCAGATAAGATGTTGTCTGTGGCGATTGAAGGCAGCGTGGATGAGGCCAAGGCTCTGTTCAAGCCTCCCGAGGACTCCCAGGGTAAGTGGTGCTCAGGGTCCTCCCCCACGTCCTCCTCTGCTGATTCCGGGGACGCCAGGTCCCCACCCAGGGCCATCTCTCGTCTTGTGGAAATGAGCCGTACTGGTTCTGAGTGGCAGGGAGCTTGGATTCAGTGTCTCAGTGCTTGGGGTAAACAGGGAAAAGCCCTCCCTTTGGATTTCAGCCTTGCTTCTCACTAGCTCACTGTGCTGGGGAAACTCTTCAACATTTGGAGCCTCAGTTCACTCACCTGTCAAAGCAAGGTAGTGATAGCTTGTGTATCTAGGATTGTGATGTGGGTTAAAGGAGGTCGGGCATGTAGATCCCTCAGCGTTACCCTCAGCACATGGCATGTAATCGTCAGATGCATGAGCTGCTGCTGCTGTTTATGTTACTGTTATTGCTTCCATCACCAGCGGAGGACCTTAGGATGTCCCTAGGACAGCATTAAAAAGCACTGAAAGAACTCAGGAGTGATGGGATTATAGGTCATTATCCTTTTCCTTGCATCGCTGTACTGTACCGAGTGAGAAACAGCGATTTATTATTTATTCTAAGGAAATTCATTGACAAAAGCCTGAGCCCTTTTACATGCCATGAGGAGGTGCTCTGGGGAGAATTGGGGGAGTCCCCTCATCCCCCAGCTGCTTTCTTTCTGTCACTGCAGACGATGAGAGCGACTCGGACGCCGAGGAGGAGCAGACCACGGTGAGAGCGTGGGGCCCACTAGCTGCCAGGTGCCATCCTCCCTGGAAGCAGAAGAGAGAGATGTGAAAGAGAGGGCGGCTGGGATCCTGGCAGCCTGAGAGCTGAAGCACAGGTCCCAGTGCTGAAGCCCTGGGTGGCAGGGAGAGGGAAAGGGGGGTTCCTGTGACGTGTGCATAACCTGCTCAACTCCCTCCTTTGTCCAGAAACGCCGGCGACCCACACTGGGAGTTCAGCTAGACGACAAGCGCAAGGAGATGCTGAAGAGGCACCCGCTGTCTGTGCTGCTGGACCTGAAGTGCAAAGGTCTGGCTCCCTGTGGTCTGGGGCATCTCCTAACACCAAGGAGTGCGGCCAGCTGCAGCCACGCAGGGTCTGGCAAACCAACGCCCCCTTGGCTATGGGAAGATTCTGGTTTCATATTTCTGTTTTCCTTTATTGTTCTTCATGGAGTTTGACTTTATTTTCCCTTCCTGAATCATAACCCTAAAAACATAGCAAAACCATTAGACACATCAGGGACACTTGATGAAGCTACCATCTTCCTGAATTTGACAGGTCAGATAAACAGCAAGTCACCAAGAGTATGCAGCTTTTGACATACTCTTGACATACAACATAATCAACTTGCTTAATACATACAAGTAGAACTTTGTATTCTGCAGAGAATGTGGGTTTTGAAACTGGCTTCATATGGATACTGGAGCACGTGATAAAGCATCCTAGCATGATAAGAGTTAATGGTCAGACATAAGCTTCCTTCTCACCCCAGCCTCCCAGACCCTGGACCTAGGTCTGAGTTCCAAGGGCAGCCATTATGATGGTTTTCTGTGTATTTTCAAGAAATAGTCTATGCAATAGTCAGTTCTTGACATCAGATGGCCAAAGTATTGGAGCTTCAGCTTTAGCATCAGTCCTTCCAATGAATATTCAGGGTTGATTTCCTTTAGGATTGACTGGTTTGATCTCCTTGCTGTCCAAGGGACTCTCGAGAGTCTTCTCCAGCACCACAATTTGAAAGCATCAGTTCTTCAGTGCTCAGCCGTCTTTATGGTCCAGCTCTCACATCTGTACATGATTACTTAACTGGAGTGCAGTTTTCAAAATCAGAGTTAGTTTCATTGGTACTATACTGTTAACTATAGAACTTACTCAGATGCCCCTGGTTTTTCCCCTAATGCCCTTTTCCTGTTCCCAGATTCAATCCAGGATCTCACGTGCATTTGGTCATTGTGCCCCTTAATCTCCTCAAGTCTTTGCTTGTTTTTTGTGACCTTGACACTTTGGAAGATGAGGTTTATGTATCATGTAGAAAGACTCTCAGTTTGGCCTTGTCTGATGTTTTCTGATTAGACTGAGGTTGTGGGTTTTGGAGAAAGCACACCACAGATGGGGTATTCACCGTCCTGTATTACTAGGGATCCATGGAATCACTGCGTCTTGGTACTAGTGATGTTAACCCAGATCACTTGCTGACCTGGTGATCACTTGATCGCTTCTTTTCCTTGTTGTTTTAGTTGGAAGCAGTCTCTATGTCCAATCCACTCTGAAGGGAGGAAAATGAAGCTCCCCCTCTTGGAGGGAGGAGTAGTAAAGAACTTGTAGAGACTTTTTTAAACTCAATATTAAGTTGCCGTTGTTTTTGTGTGAAAGATCTTAAATGTCGTTGATTTTCTCTGATTCTGTTGACTCCCTTCTAATGTCAGCTCATAAAGGATGTCTCTTTTCGTCCTCCCCTCCAGATGACAGTGTGCTGCACCTGACTTTCTACTACCTCATGAACCTCAACATCATGACAGTGAAAGCCAAAGTGACCACCGCCACGGAGCTGATCACCCCCATCAGTGCAGGGTATCGCTGCGGGGCTGCGGTGTGGGCGGGGGTGTGATGGGCACCTGCCTGCTGGGCTGTTCCCGGATCCTCTCTCACCTGACTTGGAGGGGCTTCACCACCTCACTGGCTTCTGCTGTCGCGTCCGTCCACACAGCCCAGAAGTCCTGGCTCACTGAGGGTATATTTAGAAAGCACTCACTGACTGGAATCCGTGCAGCCTTCTTGCTACACAGCCGATGACAGAAACGGCTGCAGCCTGTTGTAAATGGAGTGGGTGGGCTCCAGCTTTTACACCAGTGGAAAGAGTGTGAACGTGAGACTTGGCAGACTTTACCAGGTTGACAGATGTAAGCCTCTCTTTCTCTTGTCTTTTTCTGTCCCAAGGGCCTGGGATTTTACTCTGCAGCTCAGCTCAATCCCAGGTTGTCCTTACCTGGCAGGGGCAGTGGGAAGAAGACTGGTGGGTGGGTTTTGAGAAGGGTGAGCAGAGGCACATAGAGGCAGCCACAGGGGCAGCATCCCCAGAAAGGCCCTGACCGTGGCCGCTGGTCGTGGGAGGAAGGGAAGAGGACCAAGAGGGCCTGGGGGTGAAGGAGGCTCGCCTGGCCTGGCTCGCCTCCCAACCCTGCCCCCACTGAGTCCTCACGTCAGGTGTAGATAGACCGGGAGGCGCAGGGCTGGTGCCTGGTGGGGCAGGGCTCTTCGAGGGGCTGCCCGAGGGTGGCTGCCGTCCACCCTGTGCTTAGCGTCCGTGCCAGCTCCTGGCTGCATTCTTGTCCCTGTGCTTGAGAGATGCTGGGTCATCCCGAGCACTGTGGGTGCTGTCGTCCCGTTCCCACCTCAAGCCAGCAGGGGGAGCCGGGGCTGGCTTCTCCAGACCTCCCAGTCGCGCTGCGCAGCCAGAGGGCCGGGTGGAGCTCCTTGTGGTGAGCATTCTGCCTGCTCCCTTCTCAGATGCCCACCTGCTAAGCCCTGGGGCTGCAGGCTGGCTCCACTGAACCCTGAAGCCCTCTCCTCACCAGCCTCTGCACATGCAGTCACCTGCTCTTTAATGTCCATTGTTTTCACCAAATTCAGTTGTCCTGAGCCACATGTTGTGGGTGGAAATTTGTCAGAATTTGATCATTCCATCAGGTTTTGCCAATTTCAAGTCCTAATCTTGTGCAGTTTTACTGTTTTATTTTGGTTGATTCAGTATATTAGTATCAGTCACTGAATATTGGCTAAAAGAGTGATGGTTACTGATTTTATAGCTAGTTCTCTGTAGCAGTGAAGGGGACAGAGACCCTTGGGGGTGGGGGTGATGCAGGGAGACTCTGGCAGGACAGAGCAGTGCAGAGCCACAAACTGCCACTCTCCTGGGCCGAGTTCCCGGAGGCCTGCCGGGCTCAGAGCAGCAGGATCCGCCGTCTGCCTGAGTCGCTCCTAATGCTGTCCTGGGAAGGTGAAGGGGAGCTCCCACGGATGAAGGGAAAGATTGGGCCCTGTTGGCCTTTGTGATCAAATTACTCCATTCTGCGCCTGTGCTGTCTCTTCTCTGATCGTCACTCTCAATTACATGTTTAACCGTTGTGAGTAGGTGGCATTGGCGTCACTGTCTTTCTGCTTACAGCACTAGGTCACCTTGTCTCCGGTCTGTGTGATGTATCTTTTCTGGGAATGTTCAAGGGGAGCTCTTTCTGTGGCAGCATGAGATGAGGTGAAGTGTGAGATAGACAGAGCATCAGAGCTGCACACTGGATCTCTTTGGGGTAGAAATCTGTTCTGCTCCTATGAAAGTTCTGAGTGTTCCTATTTCTGGTGTCACAGGGTTTTGCTCCCTTGAGGAAAGGCTCTGGTCACTGTATACTTCTTGAAGGGATAGGTTTTTTTAGAAATTGGTGATTAAAGGACTACCTTGGTGGTCCAGTGGTTAAGACTCCATGCTTCCAAGGCAGGGGCCGCAGTTCCTCAACCAGAGATGGGATCTGCACCAAAAACAAACAAACAAAAATGGTGATTAATAGTATTACTGTCTTTGATGGAACAGTGTAAATCCTGGCTCCAGCGCTTACTAGCAGTGTCAGCTTGGGCTTGCTGAATCTTTCATAGCCTCAAGTTTCTCCTCCATAGAATGAAATGCTAATCCTCCCTACTTCATAGGGTTGTGAGGATCTGATGACCGCAGGCATATACAGGGTCTGGACTGCAGGAAGCATTCAGTAAAAGGTGGCGTTTCTCATCAGTGGGAGAGGGCATTACCACCCCCAGATGGCCACATCTGCATTGAGCCAAGGGCTTGGCCGGTGTTCTCATTGCAGTCTTTTCCCTCCTCCAGTGACTTGCTGTCTCCTGACTCAGTCCTGAGCTGCTTGTACCCTGGGGATCATGGAAAGAAGACTCCAAATCCAGCCAATCAGTATCAATTCGATAAAGTTGGGTGAGTCAGCAGCATTTCCTCCTCTTCCAGCCTGTCCACTTCAGAGTTTCTCCGGTGACTCAAACCCAAAGCAGGAGACCTGTTAGGAGCAGAGGTCTTCTGGGGGTGGGGGTGGGGGGTGGAGAAATGGTGGAGCAAGAGGGAGTGCTCCATCCAGAGAAGGGGACACCTGTCCTTTCTTGCTCATGAGGCCCTGGAGAAGGATGGGGAAGGGTGGAAGGGTCAAAACTCTGGGAATGTGGTAAGAGGTGTGTTTAACGTTTTAGTTCTCTTGAGGACTAAAATTTAGAAAATACTTTATAAATTGCCAGACTGATGAAAAGGTAAAAGTACACTGCCTTTTCATTGAGATTTGCTAATGAGTTGAAGACTGCCAGGGAAAAGAAGAAAATTGGCTGTGGGAGAGAGAAAATTCACAGCAGGGAACTGATGAACTTGAGTGGCCTTGCTGGCGGCCTGGCCATGAGTGCGCTGAGCCTGCAGGACCGTTCTGTTTAAGGGAGGTGAAAGGGTGGGATGAGGCATATGCCTTGGGACCACTGCGGAAGTGACTTCTAAACTCATTCCATTCTTTGTTTTTCTCTGCAGCATCCTGACTTTGAGGGACTACGTACTTGACCTCGGTCACCCCTACTTGTGGGTGCAGAAGCTGGGTGGCCTTCACTTCCCCAAAGAGCAGCCTCAGGTGTGTCCACTGATTGAGTCCCCTTGGCTGAGGAGCCCTGTTCCTCTCCTTCTCTGCAGACTCCAGAAGGGCTTCTGATGGCCTCTGGGACTTGAAACTAGCAGAATGCCAGCCCTCTGGGCTGTGACCTGTCCTCCCTTCACTCTAAAGTGTCCAAGGCCTCCAAGCATTTAGGTATCTTTTGCTTTCACCCTGAGCCTATTACCCCCCAGGTCAAAGTAACTTGGATCCTTGCCCTGCATGTCCCATGGCTCCTGGTGCTCCTTCCCCTTGGTCTTATGTACAAAGGTGCCAGAAATGAACCCCAGGGCAACTGGCACCTCAGCAGAAGCCTTCCTTTCCCCCAGCCTCTTAAGATCCCAGCAGCTTGTATCATTCCTGCTGGGACTCGGTTTCTGGCCCCCACTTCAGGGAGACCCTGCTATCCCCAGAAGACATCTACGCCAGGACGTGGGTGGTCCTGGCCGCCACAGGCAGGCAGGCCCTGGGAGAGAGGGGTGGCAGGAGGAAGGCACAGGGAGCACTCACGTGTGTGCTGTGCTCTGTCACCCACAGCACACTGTGATCACAGACCACTCTCTGAGCGCCAGTCACATGGAGACCACCATGAAACTGCTGAAGACCAGGGTGCAGTCCCGCCTGGCCCTCCACAAGCAGTTTGCCTCCCTGGGTAAGCGGTGTTAGTCAGGGTTGTGGCCTGAGCCACTCAGCACAAGGACAAAGACCACGGAGCCCCGTGCTCAGACGTCTTGAATCCTGATGACAGAGTCGGCTGGCTCCCTGGCTCTTGCTGAAGAGAGGTGTTAGCTGGGCCACTGGGGAGAACTCTAGGCCGCCAAGCAGAGGTGTGAGCTCCCCGCAGGGCTACAAGGCCGTCTCGGCCCTCCCAGAGCCTTTTGGGAGTCCATCTTATTGGATTGGTCTGGAGCACTGGTCGGGAGCACTCATGCTAGGTCAGCACATGGCAGACTTTGCTGTGCATTTTAACAGGAACCTCATTCATTTGGGGTCGCCAGTATAGTGCTGGGGAAGGAGCCACGAGCACAAGACAGAGCCCTGCTTCTGCAGAGCTTGGGCTCAGCTTACTTGAATACAGCTGTTCCGTGACCCATGCCTCCTCCCTCCACTGACTCCTGAGCTGACATCCTCCAGGCCGGGGCTGACCCCAGGGTTCACCGTAAGCTCCCAAGTGATTCTGATCCTTGACCAAGATGGTGGCCATGTGGGGGCTTCTCATTTATTCATTCTGTAAACACTTGTCACAGCCTGTCAGGTGCAAGGCTCGAGTGAAGGAGGGTTAAGATCTTTCCAATCTGAAAAAAGCCACTCAGGGCTTCCCTGGTGGTCCAGTGGTTAAGACTTTGCCTTCCATCGCAGAGGGTGCAGGTTCTATCTCTGACTGGGGAGCTAAGATCCCGCATGCCTTGCAGCCAAAAATCCAAAACAAAACAGAAGCCATATTATAACAAATTCAATAAGGACCTTAAAAGTGGTCCACGTCAAAAAAAAGAGCCACTGTCAGGAAAGGCTTTGAGTTCCCAGCACCCGTCTGGAGGCCCCACGTGGACTCTGGTTTCTCCAGGCTCCCCGTCAGCATTGTGGAGTTTGTTTTGTCCCAAGGTTGGATGATTGTCATCCTGGATAGCCTGTACCATGTTAGCATATTTGCTTATTGAAACACCAGCAGGAATTTGCCCTGGAGCAGCCCTCCTGCTCTTCTCCTCTAGAGGAACCGGCACAGAAGACTTTAGTCCTTCCTCGTACAAGGTCAGCTGCGAGAACAGCCCTCTCGGCTATTTGATCTAATTAACACTCACTGCCACGGAGGCACCTCGTTGGTTCTGGCTGCAGGGGGTTTTCGTTTGCATTAAGGATGAAGCGCTGTGAGTGCTGGGGCTGGGTCCTGCCGCAAGCACAAGCACTGGGCGAAGGTCAGGTTGACGTGCCTCCGTTCCTGGCCCATGTTAACCTGAGTACCGAGTGTAACTGGACAGCCGGCAGGGCCATCTGAGCCCTTCAGAGGGTGCCGGTTACCCAGCTGTGGCGGCCGATTTCCACCTGTGACGCCCCCTGTCCTGCTCTCTCTTAGAGCATGGCATTGTCCCGGTCACCAGCGACTGCCACTACCTGTTCCCTGCAAAGGTCGTCTCTCGCCTGGTGAAGTGGGTGACAATTGCCCATGAGGACTACACGGTAGGTGTTGGGGGGGCGACAGGCCACCGTTGCTGTCCTGGGGACAGCAGACCCGTGTCTCCTTTCTGCTGCTGCTCCTCCCGAAGGGCGGGGCAGTCTGACAGGAGGCGCCAACAGCTCACCCCCCTGTCCTTGGTGACTTTCAGGAGCTGCACTTCACCAAAGACATCGTGGAGGCGGGACTGGCCGGGGACACCAACCTCTACTACATGGCACTCGTGGAGAGGGGCACAGGTAACCGCTCTGCTGATGGCAGTGGCTCTAGGTGAGGGGAGCCGCTGAGAAGCAAACCTTCCTGGGAGCTGGCCCACGGAAGCTAAAGACCTGAGCTCCTGCCTCGGGGACTTAGTAGGCTCGGCTACGAGAGGCAGCGTTCGGCCAGGACTTGTTCTGCAACAGTCCCACCTCAGCTAATCGTCACCACGGTCCCGGCGCTGGTGACGTTCCCGCTCTGTAGGTGATGCTGAGTCACACACCCAGTCAAATCTCTGAGCCTGAGTTCTGAGCCCCTTTGCTTCATCACCCTTTAGAATCAGAGACCTGCTCGTCCTCTCTTCAAGGTAGGGCTGTCACTCTCAGGCTGTGAAGCACAGGACTCTACTCCCTCTTTGCAGTCCCTGCACTCACTTGGGGAGGCATTGAGAGCTCTGACTCCTCACCGCTGTCCTGGCATCTGATCGGCCAAAGCTTCCAGCTGGACCCACCCTGATGGTGCCTGTGGGGCTGTCGTCCAGCCCCAGCCTCTGCGGGTCTGGCTCAGCCTGCTGGATCCCACCCCAGAGGCTCGGTGCTGAGGCTGCAGGGCGGAGGGAGTTGTCTGTAGTTTCAAGATAGTGTGAGAAATGAAAGGTTACACTCTTTGATGTTCACGTTTGTCTACCCCTGTTTCTTCACTTTGCATGTTTTTAGAAATATTCTGAGGAAATTAGATAACTTCAGATACAGTGGAGGCTCCTTGATCCCACTTCATTCTCACCCTCATGATGGGTGACTGCTGTTTGGAATTTTGCGTTTCTTTCTGTCTTCTCTCCTTTTAAAAAATACTCAAACCTCATCCCTAAACAACGCAGAGTGCTGTTTTGAAAGGGCACAGAAAACTATGCATCCAAGAAATTTCCAAAGCCCCAAGAGTGGGAAATCATTGGAAGACATCACTTTTGCTTCCTGGATGAGGGGAACAGAGCTTGGAAAAATAACAAATATCCTGTTTTCATACAAAGGATGAGTGTGATCATTTAAATTTTTATTAGATGTGTTGTAATAGAATTTGAAAACTAAAGAGTGAACTTTAAATGAATAAGTGGACAATAATTTCATAGTATGGATTAAAAACAAAAAAATTGGTGGACGAGAGATAAACCCAGAAATACATTCAAAACTATTATGACAGAAACAATAGTAAAATGTCACTTTTCAGTAAATGTTGTGACTGTCAGGGTAGAGTTATCTTAACCTACACTCTCTTGTTCTCTGTTAATTTATTTGAATTACTAGTGAATGAGAGTTCATTCCCTCCGCCCCCATAAATAATGAAAAAGGGTGACTAAGCACTTAGCTCATTGATGGAGAGGTTATCGTATTGAAAAAGACAAAGGCCGTCACCAGAGAAAAAATAAGTACGTTAAAAAATACAAGTATCTCATTTAATGATTATGAACACAGCTTTGGCACCAGGTAGCTCTGGTTAAACTCAGCACTGCTGTTTTGTGGCTGTTTGATGATTTTTAGGAAGTTTCTGTGAGAGCCTCCGTTTCTTTAACTGTGAAATGGGATGAGAATGGTTATCAGAATGAAATAAAATGTGGGCAAAAGGGCTCAGCACTGTGCTCGGAAAACGGTAGGTGCTCGGTAAATGCTGGTTATCAAAAAGCTTCACGTAACAAAATAGATAAAGAACAGAATAGAGAAAATATATTTGACTATAATGTGACGTCTGGTATACAATACTGTTGAAAAGAAAAACAGATAGGGCGCCTTCACTGGGAAAATCCTTAACCTGCTGGCAAATAAATGCCAGTTAAAACAGACTTCTGTCAAAGTAGTAAATAGAACTGGGCAAACCAGACTCAGGATTCCCCACATCTCTGTGTCCTGAGGCCCAGTCACAGGACCTCCCCTTCTGCAGCCTGACAATACCACTTTGGAGTTTCTAGGCGGAAAGTGACGGAGAAGGCAGTGGCACCCCACTCCAGTACTCTTGTCTGGAAAATCCCATGGACAGAGGAGCCTGGTAGGCTGCAGTCCATGGGGTCGCGAAGAGTCAGACACGACTGAGCGACTTCACTTTCATCTTTCACTTTCATGCATTGGAGAAGGAAATGGCAACCCACTCCAGTGTTCTTGCCTGGAGAATCCCAGGGACAGGGGAGCCTGGTGGGCTGCCGTCTACGGGGTCGCACCGAGTCGGACACGACTGAAGCGACTTAGCAGCAGCAGGCGGAAAGTAAAAGTTGGTAGCAGAGTGTGCTCTGAGCACCTGGACTAATGTGAGACACAGAGCTGGCCTCAGGGTTCCAGCAGGGAGGTGGTCATGGCTGGCAAGCCGGCTCTCAACTGCGTTTTCCTCCTCTCCCCACCTTTCCCAGCTAAGCTTCAGGCCGCTGTGGTGCTGAACCCTGGCTACTCCTCCATCCCACCCATTTTCCAGCTCTGTCTGAACTGGAAAGGGGAGAAAACCAACAACAACGATGACAATATTCGGGTAAGGTCCTCAGAGGGTGATGGGAGGAGCAGGGAGAGCCTCCTTGGGCCGGGGTGGGGGCCGGTGGGGCAGAACCAGTAGTAGCTGGGATCTTGGGCACTGGCGCAGTTCCAGGGCAGATGCTGCTGGGATTGTAGAATGTGCTAGAGGCTGCAAGGTGTAGTGAAGTGCTCAGACCCCTGTCAGCCCCTTACTAGCCTGGGATCCACAGGTTCACCCTGCTTATAAAACAGGGCTAATACAAAGACCAGCCTTGAAAGGTCATTTCAGGCTTATGTGGAAATGTAAAATGAACAAGAACGAGACTGTGAAATCGTTGCCCGTGTTAATTACTGTTATGGCCATGGATCTGACTCCATAGCCAAGGAGCACACTTTGAACCCTAACACTTTCCCATTTGGATCTGATCTTGAGATTCTTCCTCTGTCCATCTTGCTCTTTTTGGCTGTGGACATGCAGGGCAGGAAATGTTCCAGGTCAGATCAGGAAGACTCCAATGTCTTGAGGAGCGGGCGCCTCAGGACAAGCCAGCCTGGCTTGATCTGCAGAGGCCCAGGCTCGGTTCTTGTGAAACCATGAGACCCAGCTGGCCTGCAAGTGGTGCTGAGTTTCTGGCTTACCCTCCCTGCCCGCCCCCCCGCCACCCCCGCCATAGGCCATGGAGAGCGAGGTCAACGTGTGCTACAAGGAGCTGTGCGGCCCGCGGCCCGGCCACCAGCTTCTGACCAACCAGCTGCAGCGCCTGTGCGTGCTGCTGGACGTCTACCTGGAGACAGAGAGCCATGACGACAGTGTGGAGGGGCCCAAGGAATTTCCCCAGGAGAAGATGTGTCTGCGGCTTTTCAGGTGAGGGACAGGGCCCCGGGACCTCCAGCCCTGCCTCTCACAGGGACGTGGGGCAGAGTGAGCCTGGCACAGAGGGCACACGTGTCCTCGGGTGCTCTGATGTCCTTTCACTGTGGAAATTAACATCTTGCTGCCAGATTTCCCGGAGAGAGCTCACTTCCTCCTTCCTAAAACTTGCCTGTGGCCCCTGTCCTATCAGCCCAGCCCAGTCCAGTTAGTTCATCGCGCATATACCCCAGAGGTGGGCCTCATGCTGCATGAGCAAGAGGACTTGACTACACTTCCCTTTCTCTGCTTTCTGTGGGAGCCAGTAGGTTTTTTATGATTCAAATGAACTTTGTAAACTACAGAGAACACAGGGATGTCCTCAATAGATGCAGGCTGTAGCCCTGTATACAGACTAGACATGCCTCCCCCCAGTCCCCAGAGTCTGCCGTACTCCCTGCGGTGCTCCCACATCCAGGAGGATCACAGCTATAGGCAGTGGGGCGTCACAGAGGAGCCAGCTGTGAAATCACACACACACACTGCAGACCTCCGCTGTCCCGCTCACCAGCTGGGTGACTGAAAGAGCCACTTCAGCTCAGCTCTGAGCCTTTCCCAAAGGCTGAAATGGAAGCTTTACCTTCTAACTCATGACGAAGCAGAGGTAGTTCACATAGACCTTCCAGAATGGATCTTGGCACGGACGGAGCCTCCGAAAATGCCCGCAGGCCCTGGTGGCTTGGTATTTAGTGTGTCTGCAGGCCCCGCACTTCTGGCTGCTTTTCCTTCCACTTTGGTATCGGGTCCTTTCCTTCCCTTTCATCCCTTAATTCATGGTCTTGTTCTTCGAGTCCATTTCAGAACCCCGGAGCCCACACTCCTCAGGCATCCCTTCCCTTTGGGGCAGGGGTCTGGGGAGGAATGGTGTCACAAAGGGCTATAGTCTGTATCCAATGAGGATATTGCTGTGTTCTCTGACAGTCTGGAAGGTGCCTTGCCCGCCTTCACCTTCTCACACAGCCGGCCTCTGCCCCTGGAGGCTGTCCCACGTCCTCCCGCCTCCGTCTGGCACCTCCACCTGGCCTGGCTTCTTGTGCTAGCTGATAATAGCCAGCTCCAGCGCCGCCGTGGCTGCGAGGTGGAGCTGACGGCTAGGTGGTGCTGTGTTCTGGGACTTGCTGTCCCTGGTCTGTCTATGTGAGACCTCAGCTCTTCCCCGCGCCCGCCTGCTGTAGCTCGTTTCCAAGGTGGAAATTCTCACACGGCCAGTGTCTGTTCTTTGCTGTCTGGTGGTTCCCATAGGACCCGTTTCCTGAACTGCTTTGTTCTCCAGGCTGTGCTCGTCTGTCAATGTGTTCTGGGAAGGTGCTCCTTTGGCTACCCAGATCCAGTTAATTCCATGACTGATGAGATGTGGGATGTGAGATTCTTGGTTGGAGTCTCCCTGACCCCTGGGATCAGGTCAAGGGCCTGGGCTGCAAAGGGCTGGCCTGGGCCGCAGGACACTCGAGGTCTGGCTCTGCCCGGGGCTGGCTACCCGCAGGCTGTGGGGTCTCCATCAGCTGTATGCCTCAATTTACCTGACTTGACTCTGTACCCTTCTAGTGTTGGGAAGGTTCATGACATCATTTTAAGAAAAGACTTTGGGGCCAGAAAAGCCTGGGTTGATTGCAGCTGCTGCCTGTGTGATCTGGGTCTGAAGCTCTTGAGCTTCAGATTCCTCATCAGTAAAACTGTATCCACTCAGGTGGTGTTGGTAGCATGAAATTAAACCAGGGGAGCCTGTCAAGTGCCAAGCACGGTCCAGGCAGAATAAGCCCTCCTTTAAGTCCATTCTGTGCAGTGTGGCAAAAATGATATACAATCTTCTCCCTCCGGCAAACACCCACACTACCTCTCACCCTCCCTCCCTCAGACCAAGATCCAAGGTGTCACCTTCTGGTTGCCACTGAAAGTCAGTCACAGGCAGAAGAATGAAAGAGGCCCTTTAGCGGGACATTGTTCACCGTGGCGTCGTGTGGAAAAGAACCCTGCGTGAAGTTTTTGCCCAGGGGCCCAAGACTTGAGCTGAAGCACCTAAATGTCACAGGGTCCAGGCTTTGGCTGTGATTGTTAGCCTCTTGTGCCAGCAGGCTGTAGCATCAGACCTGGTTTTGAATTTGGTCTGTGAGACTCTCTGACTATCTAATATCAGGTGGTTCACATCCCTAAGCCTGCATTCATTTAAAATCTTTGAAATGAAAGAAATAGCATCTCTGAAGTAGCAAGTATAAACACAAGGCCCTTGGCAGGCGCTTAGTACAGATTCTTTTCTCACGTAAACTCCTACCTGCATGGGAATCTCCCTACAAAGGAGGATTTTAAATTTATATTTTTTTAATCATAGACGTGAATAAAACATGCTTATTGTTAAACATAAAAACAGCAACAAACTTGCATAAAAACACTGAACAGTGAGGGTGCCCACGCCCCCTGCCCCCTGAAGTGCCCGTCGTCAGTGGGCACTTCCGGGCTCGTGTGGGCGCTTCATGCCTTCGGGGGCACATGAAGACGTTTTTTCAGAACTGCTGTCATATCTTTCATGCTGTTCTGTGGTCTGCTTTCCTTACACCAGTCTTTTATTTTTTTCCTTCACAGCTTCATAGTAGTCCCTTGTGTGGATACATTCGTTATATCAGCCCAAAGGTTATGGTGTTAACTGGCCTCCCTTCTCCTCTATTTCTCTAGGGGTCCCAGCAGGATAAAGCCATTTAAATATAACCACCCTCAAGGATTCTTCAGCCATCGTTGACGTTGCTCTCGGCCTGTTTCGCCGCAGACCCTGAGTGCTGTGCCTCTGCTTCCGGTTCGGGCACACACGTGGCTCTTGATAGTCTCCCAGGACAGGTTTTCTATTTGTAGCCTATTAAAATGTCACCTGACCAAGTGGCCTTTGTCTGCGGCTCCTTGGGGAGAGGGGGTGGCTTTGCAGTCCGAGAGGGCAGGTGGGAGCGAGGCACGGCGTGAAAGCGCACGTGTGGATAGCTTTCCCTGGCTGGCTGAGAACAGCAGAGAGAACTGTTCCAGCTCTGTAGCAGACCCTCACTGTCTTCACGTTCGTCATCCAAGTCCCCGCTGTTAGCGGGTGGCAGGGGAAGCCAAACTCAGCCTAGTAGAAAAACCAAAAGCTCTTCTTCCCCCGTCCCCTCACTCTTTGACCCTGTCAGTGTCTCCAGCGGCCAAATTCCCCTGGCTGGTGGATGTTACAAATATCTGACGAACACCTGCAACGAAAACAGACAAATACGTCCCAGAGAACAAGTGTGGATCTTGCAGGTGCCGTGGAGTTGATGCGAGTGACGCCGGAGGATCTCAGGCAGGGCTGCTGTCCAGTGATGCTCTGGCAGCGTGAGAGCAGGTGACTCCAGAGGAGGGCCTTCAGGGTGATGGCACGATAGGAACCTCAGGAAATACTGGCTTGATTCTCAGAGGATTAAGAGAAGCCCTGAGGAAATAGGTAACGCCCTCTAAAATCTCCTTTATAATTCTGCAAAAGTCAGACAGAAACAGAGGATAGCATACAGTGCTCTTAAACAGTTTTGTCAGAAAAATTATGCCCCATCCCCCCACCAAAAAATCAATACTCAACTCCTGGTTTATTTTAAGAAATAAGATACAAAGATGTAAAAAATATTGAAGCATTATTACAGAGTTGCAGGTATAAAGTTCACTAATTAGAAAATGAAATAAAGTTTTATTTTTCCAGCTTTATTGAGATATAATTGACATATAACTGTAAGTTTAAGTTGTACAGAGGGATCATGATACATGATACATTGAGAAATGATTATTGCAATAAGGTTAACACATCCATCACCTTACATAGATGGGGCAGGGAGGAGATTGGTGTGGGGCTAAGAACTTTGGAGATCTATTCTCTTAGCAGTTTTCAACATACATAAATCTAACAACAACAAAATTGATATAATATACTTAAATCTTATTTACCATGATATTACCAATCACATGGATTTTTTCCTTCCCATAACACACTTTGAAGTTTGGTGAAGTTTGGTTTCTACTATAAATGGAATTTTTTTAGATTTTTTTTTTTCCCATTATGGACCATTTTTAAAGTCTTTGTTGATTTTATTACAATCTTAACTTCTATTTTATGTTCTGGCTTTTTGGCCACAAGGCAAATGGGATCTTCGCTCCCAAACCAGGGGTTGAACCCGCACCCCCTGCATTGGAAGGTGAAGGCTTAACCACTGGACCGCCAGGAAGGGCCCCTGTAAATGGAATTTTACCGGTTACCCTTGGGTACTGTGGGCCTCTGGTATAAGAGCTGTTTGCTCCTATCTTCTCAGCTGATTTCTGAGTATCCCTGTGACAAGGATTTTCTGAGGCATAACCTAGGAGGTTCTTGGCCTCCCCAGGGCCCTGCTTTTTACTGACAGAAGCCTGAGCCCAGTGAGGAGAGAAGGCTCCTCCGGGGCTTCTCCCTCCCCTCGGCCTGGATCATTCCTTTAAATTCCAGAGGTAGATGCTCTCCAGCCAACGGGTCCTCAAACTGTATTGTGTGTGAGAATCACCCACCCTGGGAGCGATTAGAAACACGTTCCCACGCCCCACTCTAATATTTGGACTCGGTCGACCTCAGATGGGCCAGGGAAGTGTATTTTTAACGAGCTCCCCAGGTACACTTTGTCCTAGCCTCTTTTTGGAAGTCACTGCACTTTCCGCATTTTTTCTCGTGACTCCTCCAGTAATGCAGTAATGATTCCCTGTAAGAAGCACCCCTCTTGTATCTCTTGCCTGAACCTCCGGGCACTTCTTTCTCTCCTGTACTGAGATTTCTTTGTCTTTTCCCTGACCTACTTGCCTGAGACGATTTCTGCCGGCATCCCCCTTGGTCTGGCCACCTTCAAGCCTTGCATCTCACTGCCTGTGCTGAATAAGATTGAAATGGGGCCTAAAAATAGTTCCTTTGATGGCCCCTGCATTGCAGCCTCCACTCTGTTCTTGACTGGAAGGCGGCCAGACTGACTCAGCACATAAGCTCGGCTCTTGAGAGCTGGGACAAGGTTGCAGAGACAGCCTGTGAAGGCTGGGAGGAGGCTCTGCTTCCTGAGCAGAAGATGTCAGAGCCAGTCACCCTCTAGAAGAGGTTTTCCCCTCTTCAAGGGAGCAAACTGAACAAAAGAATCCTTTGGCCTTAAGAACTAGGGTTCTAAAACTAGCGAGAAGCCCAAGACAATCCAGCTCCTTTGAGCTACTGAACCAAGCCATTTGTATCTCCAGTGGGCAGATTAGGGGGAAGGGGCCTGGCTTGGGAGGACCTCAAAGCTTCCTTCTTGGCCTTGAGCTTCGCTGGACCACATCCCATACAGCAGCCCCTTTCTGTCTTCCTTCTACACCTTGGTCTCAGCCCAGGGTCCTTGCCTTTTTAAAGCTGCTACCCATATTCTTGCTTTCTCAGTATCTCCTAGTCTCTCTTGTCCCTTTTTCCAAGCTTGTTCCCTGCCAATTATTTTCTCAGCAAATACTCCAAAGACCCCTTTTGTTTTAAGAGCATTCCTGCTGATCACAAAGCTAAAAACCTTATCCATAGAATGAAGCAGAGCTGCCTAGGCTTCCAAAGGAACTTTCCTCCCTGTCTGCGTAGCCCCAGCTCTGGCCTTTCCATGGTATTCAGCAGCCTCTCTGTTGAGATCAAAGAGGTGTCAGGCATCTACTTTGTGTCAGGCCCTGTGCTAATTATGATTTTACATTCACTGTCCTGTTTAATTACAACACATGGCCAAGGGTTCACGTTGCCTACATGTTTACAAGTGTTAGGAAACAGGCTCAGAGGGTCAAATGCTTGTCCGTTGCTCACAGGGTTCTTTAACTGCCCACCCAAGGTGCGAGCCCAGCAAGGTTTGCCTGCCTCCAAGGCTTCCCTTTCCACAAGAATAGCTTCAAGCCAGCACTCTTGCTGGGCCATTTATTCATTTCAGCAACTCAAGTACGCCAAGAGTACTGTGGTGGTCAAGAGGTATAGCTTGGTGTCAGACTGACCAGCTGGGTCCATTTTTGCCACAGATACGCTATGTGCATCTTGATTTTTTTTTCCATTTCCTTCATTTTGTTAAGGGGGTGTATTAATTGATTTTCTTATGTAGAACCATCTCACTTGACCATTGTGCATAATTTTTTAAATATGTGATTGGATTTGCCTTTTTGGCATTTGCTGAGGATTTTTATATCTACATTTTGCAAGGGATATTAGTTTGTGATTTTGCTGTGGTTCTTTGACTCTGGCATTAGGGTAACACAGACTTCCAAAGATGAGTTAGAAAGTGTTCCTTCCTCTTTTATTTTTTGGAAGGGCGAGAACGATTGGTGTTAATTCTTCTCTAAATGTTTGGTAAATTCATCAGTGAAGCCATCAGCCTTAACCTTTCCTTGTGGGTAGTTTTCAAAATACTGCTGCTGCTGCTGCTGCTAAGTCGCGTCAGTCGTGTCCAACTCTGTGCAACCCCATAGACGGCAGCCCACCAGGCTCCTTTGTCCCTGGGATTCTCCAGGCAAGAATACTGGAGTGGGTTGCTGTTTCCTTCTCCAATGCATGCATGCATGCTAAGTTGCTTCGGGCGTGTCCAACTCTGTGTGACCCCATGGACGGCAGCCCACCAGGCTCCTCTGTCCACGGAATTCTCCAGGCAAGAACACTGGAGTGGGTTGCCACTTCCCTCTCCCTTTCAAAGTGCTAATTTGTAATTAGTTATTTAATGCCTTACTCTACTTGTAAGGTGTGTCTATTCAGATTTTCTATTTCCTCTTGAGTCAGTTTTCAGTAGTTTATGTCTTTTTTAGGAATTTGCTCATTTACTCTAAATTATCTAATGAGTAGGCGTGCAGTTGCTCACAGCATTCCCTAATAATCCTTGTTGTGAAGTCAGTGTTAATGTTCTGTCTTTCAATACCGCCTTTAATAATTTGAGTCTTTTCTCTTTTTTTCTTCATTAGTCTAGCTACAGGTTTGTCAATATGGTTGATCTTTCAGAGAACAAATTTTTGGCTTCATTGATTTTTTTCCTTATTTTTCAATTCTCTGTTTCATTCGTTTCTACTCAAATTCTGGGTTCGGTTTAGTTTGATCTTCTTTTTCCATTGTCTTAAGGTAGAAAATTAGATTATTGACTTGAGATCTTTCTTCTCTTTAAATGGAGGCATTTACAACTATTAAGTTTCACTCTAAGCATTGCTTTAGCTTTGTCCAATATGTTTTCATATGTTTTATCTTCATTTTCATTCATCTCAGAGCTTTTTCTAATTTCCCTGCCAGTTTCTTCTTTGATCTTTTGGCTTTTTAGGAGTGTTTTATTTAACTTTCACATATTTGTGAGTTTCCCAAATTTCTTTCTCTTATTAATTGCTAATTTTACTCCATTGTGATTGGAAACATACTTTGTCCATTTTCAACCCTTTTAAATTTATTGAGGCTTGTTTATGGCCTGAGATACATGGTCTGTCCTGGAGAATGTTCCATGTGTACTGGAGAAGAAATGTGTATTCTGCTGTTGCATGGAGTGTTCTGTAGATAACCTGTTAGGTCTCATTGACATAAATTACTTGTTACATTTTTTTTTTATTTATATGGGTCTTCGCTGCTGCTTGGGCTTATCTCTAGTTGCACAGAGCAGGGACTACTCTATAGTTGCAGGTTTTTAAAGATGATTTCTCTTGTTGAGGAACACAGGCTCTAGGGCGCACAGGCTTCAGGGTGGTGGCTCCCGGGTTCTAGAGCGCAGCCTCAGTAGTTGTGGTGTGTGGGCTTAGTTACTCCTCAGCTTGTGAGATCTTTCCTGGACCAGGGATCAAAACCCTGTCTCCTGCATTGGCAGGCAGATTCTTTTCCACTGAGCCACCAGGGAAGCCCGATACAAATTACTGTTAAAATTTAAAAGTTATTTTCTTTTTTTCTGCCACACATTTACTAACATAGACGTAATTTATTTAGCCAATCTCCTGTTCTTGTATATTCAAATTATTTTTTCATTTTTCTAAAACATAAAGTGAATATATTTTGTATTTTTAGTATTTCTGTACCTGCTTATTTAGGATACCTTCCTGAAAGTGGCATACTTTCATTATAGTATCTAACCTTTTAAGGTTTTTGATACATCTCATTAGGTTGCCTTCCCATAAAGTTTTTTCAATTTCCTTTCCAACTGTTAGTTCCAGAAAGTTCAGGATTCTGTGCACACCCACAGACAACTGGGTATTGCTGCTTGTTTGGATCTCCTGCTACAAGCGCTCAAGCCACTGTGGACGTTTATCGTTGTTGCTGCCCAACATCCACCCCTTTTCCTTCTGGTGAAGTGAAAAAGTGGAAGGGTCAGTCTGTAGCCCTCCAGGCTCCTCTGTCCATGCGATTTCCCAGGCAAGAAGACTAGAGTGGGTAGCCATTCCCTTCTCCAGAGGATCTTCCCCACCCAGGTTTCTTCTGGTAACACTCCTCTAATTTCCTTTCAGAACACACCTCCCAAACTCTTAAGTTTCAGTTTGAGGGACCCAATAAGAACAAACCCTGGACTTTTCCTGGGATGTTGAAAATGACTTTTCCCCACCTCCAACCCTGACCTCCAGAGTTTACTAAGCAGATGGGATGTAAGCCTGAAGCTTCTAGAGATCACTTGGAGAAGTCCTGCCTGAGAATGAAGCCTCTATAGAGGAAGACAGCTGAGAGATGGAGAACAAGTAACAGCATCGTGGGGACATCACTTGAGAATCACCCTTGGATCTAGCTATATGTGAAACAAGTCAGCCTTGTTGAACTGCTTGGTTATGTAAGCTAACGTTATATGAATCATTATTAAATATCAGTAGCAAGTATTTTGCTTAAACTAGTTTGTTTTCCCCTAAAAGAATTCCCACTGTCCTCCATACTTGGTAGGATGACTCCTCCCACCCACTCTGATGTTGGATAAAAGCACGTGGATTGCTTTAGCCTATGAAATGTTGCCAGATGAGACCTGTATCACTTGTGGGTAGATGCTTGAAGAGTGAGCCCGTGCCTGGTTTGCCACATCCACTCACCCCTGCCTCAGTGAACTTGGAAGCCTGCGTCTAGATGGATCCCCTGTTAGCTGGGTCTGTGAGCGACCTACCATGATCAGAGACCCCTGCCAGCCCACCCAGGGGTGCATAGCATGAGTGAGTAAGATGCTTTCTTTTGTGTTAAGCCAGTGAGATGTAGTTGTTTATCGTTACAGACAGAACCTAACCTCTCCTTTCTGAAACAGTCTCCCTGGGGGAAAATGAAGGATGTTTTTCATCAACCCAGCTGTATCTGCAGAGCTAACAGCTAGCCAGCAGGAAGGGCACATCCTCCCAAAGCAGTCGGCTCCTTCTACATTCCACCCGCGTCCCCCAGGCCTCTAACGTCTGACAAGCAATTCCATGGCAAATTGACTCTATTGGTTTTTTCCTAAGGTTTGTTATCCTCCCAGAGGGAGGGTGATTTTGTTTGGCAGATGGTTAAAGTCGGTCTGGTTGGTGTCTGACCGGTGACTCCTGCCTACAGCACTGGGAGCATGTCCATGTAATTTCTGAGAGTAGATTACAAAAAGATGCTGGCTTCTGTTTCACTTGTTCTCCCTTGCTCTCTCACCTGGCCATTCTGCTGGAAGCCAGCTGCCATGTGGTAAGATGCTCTGAGGATAAGCCTTCAAAAGGCCAGGAGTGGAAAGAGGCCTCTGGCCAACAGCAGAAGAGAGAGGGCATCCTGGTCAGATCCTTCTGCCCTGCCTGTGCCACTTGGGGCTACCATGAGAAGGAGATCATCTAAATACCTCCAGCACCTGGTTTAGGGGTGGCCACGTAACCCGTCCTCACAGAGGATGGCGGCAGGACCGCTGAGTAAGGACAAGCCTGGGTTCTTCAAGACAGGCCAGACAGGCCCGAATTTAAATCCATGCACCACCTCTTCCTGGTTCTGGACTTTGGGCAAGGTCTGCTTCTCTAAGCCTCAGATTCCTCGACTGAGAAATGCAAGTTCAATAGCGCTTGCTCCATTGGGCTGTTTTATTAGGCAGTGGACATAAAATGTGTAGTCCAGAGCCCAGTCCTGGGGATGCCCAGTAAGTGGTGACCGAAACTAATGACCTGGATTCTAGTCTGGACAAGTCCCTTCGTGTCTTCTGTAGACATTGGCTGAGGCAATGATTCATGAGAGCCCTTGTAACTCTAATACGTATCATGTTTCCCTATGATATCAAAGCCATATTATCTATGTAACACATTTTTCCAAAACTTAGTGGCTTAAAACAGCAGACATCTATCATCCAGGTGCAATTTAGCTGGGCACGTCTTCTTTAAGGCCTCTCAGAAAGCTACAATCAGGGTGTCAGCTGGGGCTCAACAGGGGAGGATCTTTGTCCATGTTCGACAGCGTGGTTGTTGGCAGGATTCAGTTTCTTGTTGTTCTGAGGACCCTTGTTCTTCACTGGCTGTTGGCTCTTTCCACTCCTGGCCTTTTGAAGCCTTATCCTCAGAGCAGCTTACCACATGGCAGCTGGCTTCCAGCAGAATGACCAAGTAGGAAAGCAATGGAGAACAAGCAAAACAGAAACCAGAATCTGTTTGTAATCTACTCTCAGAAATGACATCCCATCACTTTGCCATATTCTAGTTACTAGAAGTAAGTCATGAGGTCAAACTTTTACACTAAAGACCCCACATAAATCCACATGAGCGCCGCAGGTTTCAAAAGCATGTCCAGAGAAGCATGTTGGAGTCCAGTTAGGCGACTGTTAACAAATTGTCCCTAACAGTGCTGACTGTAGTCTTCAGTACAGGGGGGTTAGCTACATACAGCCCCTCATTCAGAAAGTACAGGGGGGTTAGCTACATACAGCCCCTCATTCAGAAAGTACAGGGGGGTTAGCTACATACAGCCCCTCATTCAGAAAGTACAGGGGGGTTAGCTACATACAGCCCCTCATTCAGAAAGTACAGGGGGGTTAGCTACATACAGCCCCTCATTCAGAAAGCCCATCCCTCCTTACAAAACAAGGACATACGCAGAGCTCTTAGATAGATGGCCCCCGTCCCTAGGACCTCACCTGTCCCCAGACTTCAGTGTGCGTTAGAACCAAGTGGGAGTCGGTGAAGCCTGCAGCGTCCTAGGCCAACCCCTCAGATTCTAATTCAGAGGTTGGTGGAATGAAGGAGTCTGCGTGTTTATAAGGTGCCCAGATACTTATGTAGGGGCTACATGGACCTTGTGGAGAAACCACACACCAGGCCACCTGTTTATATTTCAAAGCACTGAGCACAGTGCCTGGGTTTTTGCCCAGGAAATAGCCTGAGAACAGCCTCGTAACCAGTGCCGGACGTGCACAAGATTTCCTGTTCCCTCCCAGTCCCGTGTATTCTAAAGTGTAAAATTAAGACCTCCCTTGCCCATCCCCCAGCCCGTCCAGGGGAAAAGAAGAAAAGACAACAGTCACATTTCTATTTTATAAGCACTTGGTTTTATTGCACAGAAGCAATTGAAAGTGGACTCCAGTGGAAAAGTGCGCCCTGGCGTGGTACAGTGGTCAGCGCCTAGCCCCACCTGCTGCAGCTCTTCCGGGACAGAGAGCTTTAGGCAAGGACCCGACCACCCCTTTGGAAAATAGAAGGCATTCAGGAATAGGTTAAGACATCTCAAGCATAATGTGTTTCTAACTGCTCATTCATTATTGCGGTCATCTGTCAGTTGCACATACAGGAAATAAATGCACTTATTTAGAGAGGAGGGGGCAGTCTGTATAGTCAAGTGTTTACGTGTGGCATTCGGCATATATCACATTCGGCTACATAAGCTATCATAACATAATTGCCCATCGCCTAGGGAGGGTTTGGGCCATGGAGCTGGGAGTTGGGAGGACCCTCTCTTGCTAACATATTGCTAATAGAAATTCCTGTTTGGTGAAGGAGGGCCTGTTGTCTAAGCAGAGTTTCTTCTTAAAGAAAAGAGAGAAAAAAGTGAAAATTTGTGATACTGACCCTTGAGCTCCCAGACCCCCCTGAGTTTCTTTGGCTGCTCTGAACGATCCCTTCTCCCTGCCTTACTTCTCTCCCTTGGTGGCCTTATCTTCTGCGGCCTTCTCTGCAGGTCTGCTGTCTTTCTGGTCTGTGCTGGAAGATTTCTCAGCCTTGGCTTTCCCGGGTGTGGAGGCCTCCTTGCCAGTTTCCTTGGCTTGGGCCTCTGTTTTGGGTTTCTCCTCAGGCTTCTTGGCTTCTGCGGCCTTCCCCTCCTTGGCGTCTTTTTTCTCTGGTGCTGCCGGCGTCTCTTCCTTCTTTGGCTTTTCTGCTGCTTTGCTGGGTTCTTTGGCCTTGGCATCATCTGGTTCCTTCTTGGCCACCTCAGTCTTCTCTTTAGGCATAGCCTCTTCCTTCCCCTTGGCAGGAGCCTCCTTCTCTGGGGTGGTTGCTTTTTTCTTATCTTCAGCCTCTTCCTTCTTGGCTTCAGCTTTGGGTTCTTTGGGCTTTTCCACAGCAGGCTCCTTCTTCTCCTCGGGCTTTGGAGCCTCCTTCTTGGGCACCTCATCTTTCTTGCTGTCCTTCTTCTCCTCAGCTTTGGGTATGGCTGGAGCTTTCTCTTCCTCTGCCTTCTTTGAGGGCTCTTTGGCTTTCACCTCCTGGGGTTTTTCTTCCTCCTTCACAGGGGACTTGGCCTCCTCCTTCTTTGGGACCTCCTTCCCAGGAGCCTTGGCCTCATCCTTCACAGGAGACTTGGCCTTCTCTGGGGATTTGGCCTCCTCCTTGACAGGGCTTTTGGGCTTCTCTGGGGACTTGGCCTCCTCCTTCACAGGGCTTTTGGGCTTCTCTGGGGACTTGGCCTCCTCCTTCACAGGACTTTTGGGCTTCTCTGGGGACTTGGCCTCCTCCTTCACAGGGCTTTTGGGCTTCTCTGGGGACTTGGCCTCCACTGGGGACTTGGCCTTCTCTGGGGACTTGGCCTCCTCCTTCACAGGAGACTTGGCCTTCTCTGGGGACTTGGCCTCCTCCTTCGCAGGAGACTTGGCCTTCTCTGGGGACTTGGCCTCCTCCTTCACAGGAGACTTGGCCTTCTCTGGGGACTTGGCCTTCTCTGGGGACTTGGCCTCCGCTGGAGACTTGGCCTTCTCTGGGGACTTGGCCTCCTCCTTCACAGGGGACTTGGCTTCCACTGGGGACTTGGCCTTCTCTGGGGACTTGGCCTCCTCCTTCACAGGGGACTTGGCCTTCTCTGGGGACTTGGCCTCCTCCTTCACAGGGGATTTGGCCTTCTCTGGGGACTTGGCCTCCTCCTTCACAGGGGACTTGGCCTTCTCTGGGGACTTGGCCTCCTCCTTCACAGGGGACTTGGCTTTCTCCGGGGACTTGGCCTCCTCCTTCACAGGGGACTTGGCCTTCTCCGGGGACTTGGCCTCCACTGGGGACTTGGCCTTCTCTGGGGACTTGGCCTCCTCCTTCACAGGGGACTTGGCCTTCTCTGGGGACTTGGCCTCCTCCTTCTCTGGGGACTTGGCCTCCACTGGGGATTTGACCTTCTCTGGGGACTTGGCCTCTTCCTTCATGGGGGACTTGGCCTTTTCTGGAGACTTGGCCTCCACTGGGGACTTGGCCTTCTCTGGGGATTTGGCTTCTTCCTTCACAGGGGACTTGGCCTTCTCTGGGGATTTGGCCTCCACAGGGGACTTGGCCTTCTCTGGGGACTTGGCCTCCACGGGGGACTTGGCCTTCTCAGGGGACTTCACCTCAGCTGGTGACTTGGCCTCTTCCTTCTGTGGGGACTTGGCCTCCTCTTTCACAGGGGACTTGGCCTTCTCTGGGGACTTGGCCTCGGCTGGTGACTTGGCCTCCTCCTTCTCTGGGGATGCGGCCTCTTCTGCTGGGGGAGACTTTACTGCTTCTCCTTCCTCCTCTTTGGCCTCTTTCTCTTCTTCTTCAGTCACTTCTTCAGTCACTTGGACCTCCTCTGTCTGTTCCTCCACAATCACAGTTTCCTTCTCTGACTTTTCTACCATCTTGATCTTCTCTTCACTTTTGACTTTGATATGAGTGGACACGGAGGGGATCTTGGGGAGTCCTTCTGGAAGGAGGAAAGGACTCGGGCCAAAGCCAATTCGACACTCTTCACCCTCCAGGAGTTTTCTGCAGAATGGATAATGAAACATGTTACTATTAACTCAAAGTCGATCACTGAGGTAGGGGGCTTCCTGAGTTACTCCAAAGACCCCCTATGGGTAGTGATACATAGTTTGGTGGAAGAAGGGATGTGAATGGTGGGCACTTAGACTGGAGGAGGTCACTAGCAGATCATCCCAAGGACTACCAGAATCTGTACCCCAATGGCATTGCTCTTGTTTTAATTCAGCTAAGGCTACCACTTATAAAACTTTTTTTCCTCTGAAAAATGGCCCTCAAGAGAGAATGCCTATATTAACAAAATTTACATGTATTGTCCCTCAAAATGTTGTTTAAGAGAAAGGGGGGAGTATGAGCAAGAAATTCCACATTTATAAACCTGGGCTTTAAAGGTATTAGAATGTCCCCATTTGAATTTCAAGGGTCTGTTGTTATATTCTCATCCTTTGAATTTTAGGAATAGAGTAGGGGCAGAGCCATTCAAACTCTTCAAGCCTCAGTCTCCTCATTGGTAAAAACAGGGTCATTAAGAGTTTCTACCTCAGAGGGTGGTTTCAATGAAATAATGAATGAAAAGAATCTCTTTAAGAGGTAGAGTTGTAAAGGTCCTTGACAACTCAAGTCCCTCCTTTCTCTCCCAAGACAGGCCTCTGGCTGGCTGAGTCTGAGAAGAGGGTGGGGAGCTTTAACCCTCTACATCACTGTCAGAGCCTCTAAGTCATGCTCAACATATTTGCTTCTCAGAAGACAGAACAATGGTGGCCAGCACTCGGGGGAAGGAGGGGAAGGGATCAGGGAGTTATTGTTTCATGAGCACTGAATTTCAGTGTGGGAAGACGAAAAGTGTTCTGGAGGTAGATGATAGTAATGACTGGACAGCAATGTAAATAGTTTTAATGCCACTGAACTGTATGCTTTAAAATGGCTAAATGGTAAATTTTATGCCTATACATTTCACAATAGTAAGAAAGAAAAAAAAATTTTTTTTTTTATTTGGTCTCTAAGACAGCAGGCTACCTCACTGCGGAGCTTAAAATCCAAGGCATCTCCTTCTGAGAACACCAGGGCTCCCACCACCCAAAGGCCCCCCGGCCCCCTCACCTGTAAGCAGCGATCTCAATGTCCAGAGCCATCTTGACATTGAGTAGATCCTGGTACTCTCGGAGCTGGGCTGCCATCTCCCACTTGGTGTTCCTCAGCTCTGCATCCAGCTGCTGGATGGCCTCCTGGGGAGGAGTAGTCACACATACATCGCCATCAGTCACCATGGAGACCTCGGCACCAGCGAGGCTGGAGTGGGTTCTGCAAACCCAAAGAGGCCCAGGCCAGCCCCCACCTTGTGAAAGCTTCGGGACCTCATTCATGGACCCGGAACAAACATCCCGCTGTGTGTATAACCTCAGCCTGTGGAGTGTTCTGGAATGGAACACGCCAGACACCGACCATGGCTACCACAGGTCATTGGGATGACAGGTGAATTTTTACAGATCTTAAGCTTAGAAAGGGCTCAGTGGGAACTTGTCTGCTTTGGCTCCCTATTGTCTGCCCAGTGCTCCAAAACACCTACACAGTAAAGGCTCGGGAGGCAGCTGCCGTTGATGACTGAGACCATGCACAGAAGCACGCTAAACAGAGCTGAAGCCTCTCCCTGACCCAAGCCCCCTGAGCCACTGCTTAAAGGAAACCACCATGGCTGATCAAAAGGCAGCCTCTTTTTCTACAACAACCACATACTGCTTGTATAGTAAGTTCTCTAAAAGAATTTTTAGACACTTTCTTTCAATCATTGTCTTTAGTGGGAGGTATCTGCTGAGGCCTTCCCAGGCTGTCCTCACTCAGACACTGGTTACTGTTTACTGAACACCCACCACGACCAAGACTCTGCTGTCTCTCACTCATCTCATAAGAAGTTCATCTCTCTCTTTAATCTTCATAGCTCTGCAAAGGAGGCTTTTTTTTTTAATTGCATTGAGAGAATTCAGTCACAGAGAGAGGCAGATAACTTTCTTAGAGTCACACAGCTAGAAAGACATACAGGTACCCCTGGCATGTCTGACTCTTAAGGCCTGTGCTCTCCATTCAAAGAGGGACAGTGACTTGTCCAGGGTCACTCAGCAAGGTTAGGTGGTCTGGCTTTCTGCCCCACCCCTGCCCACCTGGTAGGATGCGATGTCAGCCTGGTGACGGTCCTCCAGCTCAGAGCGCTGCCTCTCCAGTGAGTCCTTGGTGCTTTTGAGCGTCTCCAGCTCTGTGGTCCTGGCCTGCAGCTGGCGCCGGTACTCAGATATCTCCTCCTGTGCTGAGCGCATGGCATCTGTGTTCACCTTGGCTGCCTCGGACAGTCGGTCCAGCCTCACTGGGGGAGAGAGAGGCAGGGCACAGGGTTAGACAAACTGGATTTGGAAGGGGCCACACACAGGTTAAGGACCTCCTGAGTGCCAGGGGCTATTTTGGATGCTTCACTCATCCTGTCCTTTGTGACAGGCAGATGACACTGCCCAAGGCCAGCAGGCCAGTTTGAGCAGCAGGACTTGGGTTCAAATCTAGTGTGTATCTGGCTCCAAAGATCACACCCTGACTCCCCAAACGCAGGCCTCAGGTCCTGCACAGCAATAGAAGCCCCTATTTCTTCTGGCCCTTCTGGTTCACCTCCCCAACAAAGGCTGGCAGTGCTGGGGGTTATGAAACCTGGCCCATGGAGCTTAACCTCAAGCTTGGGGTTGAACAAATCAATGAGCCTATGACCTTTAGAGGCATTAGGGCTCTGGGAGCCAAGGAGCCATAGCAGAGCCCAGATCCCTGTGGAGTCTGAGGCCCGTGTGCCAGCTCCTCTGCCCCTTCCTCCCCCTGGCTGCGCGTTCTCTAGCACAGGAGCCCCTGTGCCCATGGCAGCCACACCCTGGCTCCTGTGAGCAACAGGCTGCAGGTTCCCAGAAGGCTTCAGGGGCCAGAGAGGGTCTGGAGATCTAGTGTGAACCTCCCGACTGTGAGCATCCTGAATCCTGAGATAATGATACCCAGGACCTGAGTCTTAGGAGTTGAGGAGGAAGAAGAGTGATCCAGAAGTCCTGGGATGGTCTGCCAGGGTGAAGGGCAAAGTCCAAGAGGGCAGCTTGCTCTGGGAGGAGCCTTGCTGCTGCAGAGATGGGGGAGGGGTGGTTCTGCTACCGCAGAGGAGAGGCAGGAACCAGAAAAGCCATGCACCCAAACCCCAGCTTTTCTGGTTTTCTCTCCTAGTGTTTCCAGAGACTTAGAGACCATCCAAATGGGTGAGGATTCTTACCCACTGTGTATTACAGGCTTCTCTGAAAATCACTGAAGCCTCTGTGCCCTCTCCCAAGAACAATGCAGAAGTTTTAAGGAGCGTGGAACGCCCGAGGGTAAGAAGCCCAGTTGGTCCATTCCCCTTCTAATCCCAAAAGGAATGAAAACCAGAGAGGGCAGAGTGTGGGTCAAAGTCACCCTGCGGGTGTTGGACACAGCTTCAGAGCTGCAGCAGCTGCACCCTAGCTGACTCAGGGTGGCGTGGAGGTGGGGGAGGGAGATAGATTTGGGAGGCTCCCAGCTTTCAGGAAGGGGAGAGAGGACATTCAAGGGCCCCCTGGCCCCTTCAGCCTCACACACCAATTGGTTGTAATGATGGCCTTCCTGGGGAGAGAGAATGTGAGAATGACTCACCCTCTCTGACTGTAGCAGGGAGGGGCCTGATAGGTGTCAGGAGAATGGGGTCCCCTGCAGTGTGCAGAAGAGGGGGATGGGCAGCATTGGACGGGGAAGGGATGTTACTTTGAAGGGCAATGAGGGACCTCCCCGGTCCCAACGACTAGAAGCCGGCACCGCTTTGGAGCGGTAGAGGGAACCTGTTGGAAGTGGGGCTGATTCACAGTCGGGGGGTTACCCTGACTTGGGAGAAGGAGCAGAGAGGACTGAGAATTGAAGGACAGATACAAGGACCCTGGAGAAGGCCAAAGGAGAACCTAGAGTGGGGAGGAAGAGGCGGGGAGTGCCGCACAAAAGACCCAGAGTAAAACTGATTTTTAGCTAAGGGGCGTGCCCTTTGCTGGGGGAACCTGAGCAACCGCACCATCCAACCAGCCCTCTAGGCCGACTCCACCGACGCCCTAGGTCACACCGCCCTGCCTCTCGATGTCCGACCACCAGGGGGCGCCCCTCCTCCCTGCCCCCCGCGCCTGCAAACCTCGGAACCACTCCTCGGACTGAAGCGTGCTCTGCACCGTGTGGCCTTCAAGCTGCGCGCGGATCTCGCGCAGGGCCGACGTCACGTCGCACTTGAGGGCATCGCGCGCCTCGGCCTGCGTCTGCACGGCGCTGCTGCTCTGGATCTGCCCGAGCAGCTCGCCCACCTCCTCCTGGTGGTGACGCCGCAGGTAGCCGCACTCTTCCTGCAGGGCTTGTGCCTTCTTCTGCAGCTCGACGCGCGCCGCCTCGGCCTCCTGCGCAAAGCGGGCCAGTGCGCGCGTCGCTGCCTCGGCCTCCTCGCGCTGCCGGGCCTCGTCGTCCAGGCGCTGGCGCACGTGCGCGATGTCCTCCAGCAGGTGCTCCTGCTCCAGGCGCAGCTGGCCGCGAGCCGCACCCAAGCGCAGCACTGCGCCGCGCATCTCGCGCACCTCGCGTTCGTACAGCTCGCCCATGGCGGCGCGGCCCGCCTGCTGCTGCCGCAGCGCCGCCGCCTCGCCCTCCAGGCTGCGGTTATGCGCCTCGAGCTGCCGCACCTTGTCGATGTAGCCTGCGAAGCGGTCGTTCAGCGCCTGCAGCTGCTCCTTCTCGCTGCGCGCCACCACCATACAGCCCTCCGGTCCGTTGCTCAGGGTGTCTAGCGAGTCGGTGCTGGAGGTAGTCCCGGCGCCTCGGAAGCGGCTCGGGGAGGCCGACACGGAGCTCACGGAGGTCCGCGCCCATGAGTGGAATCCGCTGGAGGAGCCGGCTGCAGAGCGCGCTCCGCCTGCGCCGCCTTTGCGAGCCAGTGCGTAGTGCAAGCTGCCGCCTCCGTGAAGCGGCGCGAAGGCGCCCAGCAGCGCGTCGGCGCCGCTGAAGCTCATCGTGGCCGGAGCGGGTGCGGCCACCGGCGGAGAAGGAGCCCTGAGGCTAGGAGGAGGCGGGCGACACTGCGGCACCTCCGGACCGGCCGGCCCTTTTATAGCAGCCCGGCGGGGTCCAGCCCCTCAGCAGTTCGGGCGGGGGGGGTGCGGGGAGCGGCGGAGGAGGGCCCCGCCCTCTCCGCCTCCTCCCCCAGCGTCCTGGGCCGGCCGGCTCCGCCGCAGTGAGAGGGGCGGGGCAGGGGAACCTGGGAGTGAAGGGAATCGACAAAGCAGCGTCAGAGGAGACCCGCGCCCCCACCCCGCCGAGGGCGTCAGACGGTAGAGGACTCCCGGAGTCGACGGCCGGGGACCCCCCGGGTGCGGGTGGCGAGACCCTACTACTATGTTCGGAAAGAGAGAAGGCGTCCGAAATGGGGGAGCGAGGGCAAGGAGACCAGATGGGAATGGGACAGGACGCCCTCGGGATGGGGTGGTGGAAGGCGCAGTAGGATGAGGACCCCAAGTGATAGGGGGCACAGGATTTCCCTGATAGTTAGACCGTCAGGAGAGGGAGCTCAGAGTGTCTGCAGCCGGCCCGGAATAGGGGAGGAGAAAAGTACTCCTGAATGGAGGCATGGTGGACGCTACAGAGAGTAGAGACAGAAGACCCTAACTGCTAGAGAGGCCACCAAGAGAGGGCTCAAGAACTCGGCAACCGGCCCGAAAAAGGGGAGGGGGCCTGGAGTTGGGGAGGGGCGGCAAGGCTGCCCTGAATTGGGGGTGTGGGAGACACTGCAGAGGCTAGAGAAGGGAAGCCCGGATTGGGGGTGGGCGCAGTGTTCTCCTCAGGATAGGAGGCAGGAGACCCCGAAACCGGCCCCAGCAAGAAGGACTCTCAGTGAAGTGGGCAGAGGGTTCCCTGTAAAGGCGGAGTGTGCAAGGGTCAAAGAACCAAGAGTGGGGGTACTGCAGGGAACAGGGCATGGCGTTGGAGAGCTGGTGTGAGTTGGGTGTGGGGTTGGGGGAGGTGGCAGGGGTGCCAGGAGTCCCTCGGGCCAGGGTCTGCACACCGAGGACAGCCCCACAGTTGCTGGCAAATGACCTTGAACACGTTGCCCCCACCCCCACTCGGTTCGCCCATCGGTACAAAGAAGAGACCTTGCTCCAGGTCAGGCTGCAACTTGAGACCCCCAGAGACTTGGGAAGTCTCCAGCATCAGTAGAGGAGAGGAATCCTACTGCCCGTGGACATAGCAGCCACTTCCCCACAACTCGGAAGTCCTTTCTTCCTCTCCCCTCTGCATCTCCTCGGCTTCAACTTGTCGTTTCTCCCCACACCCACAAGAGACAAGTGGGTGTCATGGCTGGGCTCCCTTCTCACACCCGGAGAAGCGGTGAGAAGCTTTCAGGGTATCAGAGCTGCTCACCCCCACAAGCCTTAATTCAGGTAGAAAAGAGGGCCTTTGTATTTGGGGGACCTGCACTGCTGTTGATAGTTAGCTTTGACTTGGGTTTGACTCCAGTCAAGAACCCTGGGAGTGGGGGTGGTGCTGCGGCTGATGCTTCAGCACCAAGGACAGGGCCTACTCTTTGTTGGGGAGAAAGGTGTTAATTAACCTCTGCCTTCCCCTTGAGGATGGGAAGGAGGAATTCTATCTCCCTGATGTCTGATCCCTGTGCTATGCAGATGGGGGACTGAGGAGGGGTGGATGGGTAATCCAGTGGGGTCACCCTGGCAGCTAGAGACCCAGCCCCTTAACCTTCTATTGGGGGTCCAGTTCCTCCATTCTGTGACTGTCTCCCACATACACACCTGTCTTGTCCTTCCATTGGAACTGAAGGGGCCTAGATGTCAGGTGTGGTGAGACGGGGAGCCTTGAGACCCCCTAGGGAGTCACTGAAGGCTTCCATCCCAGACCTGAGCCTCCCTCAGGCAGTTAATTCAACCTGCACTACATTTCCAGTCTGCACGGTTTTCCTTCTGTAGGCTCCCCAGGGTGGGGACAGACAAATACCCTAGGGAAGACCTCTATCTGTCCTTTTCTCTCTGCACTCCACCTCACTCCCAGACCCCTGGTTCTAAGCAGGCCCTCAGAGATGGGGATGTGATTGTACTGTCCCTTTAACCAGGTTTTACTGGGAGGAGAGTGCACTGGGGAGGAGGAGGGAGGGGGAAGGGAGTTTCTGGTTTTGCATGGAGAAGCAGAACATGATGAAGCATTTTTCCCCTGTTTAAAGATCCAGCCATGCTCCACTTTGCAGGGGGCAGAAGGGCAGGTGTGCAGTTGGTGCTGGGAGGATGGAGGTGAGTGTCTGGCCTGAGGCTTCTAAGAATGGCATTTGGGGGGCTTGCAGAGGGCTCCCCATTGACTTGTCATTCTGCTTGGAATCTTGCCATTAGCTCTGTTCCTTTGGGTCTTTTCAGTCATCTGCATAATGCAGATGCATCCTCTGGGTGTGGGGAGGCTGACAGGCAGCTGACAGCAAAGCGGAGTGGCAGCAAGGGCTGGGTAAAAGAGAGGAGGGGGCCAAGATGGATTCTGTCAAGGCTGGGAGCCCACAACCATGGGATTCTAAGCAAGAAGTCCCTAATGTGATTCATGTGGCTGGAAAATGACATGAGAGTGGGAATCCTGAGGTCAGTCCTCTCAAAGGGCCCTTCAGGCTCACCTCCTGGAAGTCATTCCCTTTTACCCTAACATGTAGTCAGTTATCCCCTCCATGGTCCCCAGTGCTAATCCACCACATCACACTTACCACTCTGAGTTGTCATTGGGTGAATGAATGGATGGATGAATAAATTCCAGCCGTTCCTTACCCAAACTTGTGGTCTAAAGGGGACTAAAAATGATTCTGCCCTGAGTCCTTGAGTCTCAAATCCCTTTGATCTTGCTCCCCTCAGTTTTTACCATTTGAAACTGAGTAGAACAACAGTGTCATGTATCCATTCATTCATCCATTCTTCACATGTTTACTGAGTGCCTGCTATGTGATAGGCGTACAAAAAACACTGAGGTTCGGAACCCCAGAAACTTCTAAAATTGTCTCCCTGGGACAAGGATTCTCAAGTCCTTCCCAAATCCCAGTGCAGCATTTCTCAGGGCAACTTCTTGAGGATTATGATAAGCATTCCTCCAAAAAGGAGGCGAAACAGGAGTTTGACAGCCGAAGGAAGTTATCAGGACTCTTGATGCAACTCTTAGAGCCTGGACATGGTGATGAGCATTAGGAATCTCCCAGAGGTGCCAAGTTCCCCAAAACTTATTTGACCACAGTGGCTTCTGACCCCCCAAGTGTCACCCAAAGTGGCCCAGAATGCAGGACCCACTCAGGCATGGGCGTCAGGCCCTGTTCCCTCTGGGCTCTCCTTCATGGTTAGTGCTAGTCAGGAACAGGGCTGCAGAGGGTGAGGGTGGAACACAGTTTTCAGTGAACACTGGCCAAGCATTGCTGCCACTCCATTCATTCAGTGTCTACAGGGTTAGACCCTGTGGTAAGCCCTGGGGACTCTGAAGTATGATACCCCAGTGAGGGGAATACCCCAGTGAGGGGAATACCCCATGTTTACAGCAGACAGAACTCAGCCACCACTTTCTCCTTGGTACCTCCTCAAACATGGCAAGAATCACTAGTCAAGGATCATTGTCCCTTTTATAGATGAGTAAACAAAGGCCAGAGTAAGGAAGTGACTTGCCCAAGTTGGCCCAGTGACAGGGTCTCAAATCATCCAACCTTAAGCTAGTGCTGTATACAGAAGGTGAAAACCCATTTCTCTGGCACTGAGGGGCCCAGATGGTCTGAGGTTGGAGGAATGAGAGGCCCCCAGAGAGGGAACAAGCAGCTGGCTGGAACTGGAGTCTGGCCCCTGACAGGTCATCCAACTGAGAGTCCCTGTGACCTGTGACCCAGTGTCAGTACGTCCTTTACGTGGGGGCTCACTCCCAGCCCTGGCATCCCACAGCACTGTGTCACCTCGCTGTGACCTCTGTTTGGGGATGTATTTGCTAAGCTCATTCTCTTCCTACTTTATGTCTCTCCATAGAACTTGACCTTTTCTAATATGGACAGTTGTACTATCTTATCTCCTCCCATAGAATGTAAGCTTCATAAAATCAAGGACTTTTGCCTGTCTTATTCAGTGGTGCTTTCCTCAGCCCTTGGAACAGTGGTTGGCATACAGCAGAGCTTAACAAATAGTCGAATGGCTGAGCAAGTCCTCTTTGAGAAGCTGGTGAGTACCCGGGCGTTTCAGCACCAGGCATCTGGACAGCTCTCGGCTGGCTGAGCCCTTGGAGGGCGGCCACTGCCGGCTAAGAGCCTTCCAGCCAGCCTGAGCTGTGCGAGGTCACCTTCGCTAGGGCTCAGACCCTGCCTACTACATTGCTTGCAAACTCTCCTCAGTAATACCTTTTTTTTAATTCAGCAGTTATTTTTGTGTGTCTGTGAAGCGCAGAGCATTTCTCATTCTCCTTATCTCTCTTTGGCGTTCATCATGCCTCATATACTCTCCTTTCTTCCTCTCTCTGTTCCTTCTCCTTCTATCACACCCTTCCATCTCTCCTCCACCCCCAGTTTCTCTGTCCTCCTTTCCTTCCTCCCCTCTTCCTCCCCCCGCTCCTTAGAGGTGTCCTATTTTTGCAGGCCTTGACTTATAGTAAAGGGGAGGCGGCCTCCCTCCCCCTACTCCCTTTATGAAGCAGACAGCAAAAAACTGAACTACGTACAGTTTTGCATAAGCCTCCCCCTCCTAGTATCCTCTCGTGGTTGTAACCACAGGGGACTGGCCCAAAACTGATGAAAGCCTGCAGTAGGCCTGCCTGCCCTCCCACCCGTCTGCCACCCTGGGAGGACAGTGGGTGGGAGGCTGAATTCTGTCCAAAAGGTCAGGAGCTGGTGGGTGGATTTACAGATCCGCCCCATCTCCCCCACTCTTACAGTTCTCTTTGCGAGCAATTACAGATGAATGATTCTCCGGCTGTGGTTCCTGAGCCTGAGAGTGAGATGGTTCATTGGTCTTTCCTAAGGGACCAGTTCTAGCAATTGGGTGAGGCTGGTGGACTCACACATGCTCTAGGACTGTTATATTCTTGTTACCCAGTGCAAGAGGCTAAGCAACAAGAGGACTCAAGGCTCTGCTAAGAAGAGAAAGAGGTACCTTTGTTTTCACACCTCGCCTCTCTCATTCTAGCAACTGTATGAGATTAAATACTCTGACTATTCCCATTTCGTGGTTTGGGAAATGGAGGCTCAGAGGAGGCTGGGTAACTTGCCCCAGGTCACAGGTAGTAAATGGCGGAGCTGGGATTCAAATCCAGGTCTGCTGGTCTCTATAGCAGGTACGCTCAACTGTAAGACTGTGCTACCACCTTTCATGTTCATGGGAAGGCCCAGCTGGGTCCCCATAGGACCACTGCTTTAGAACTGGACCCAGCACTTTCCTGGTCCTGTCACACTGTCTGGAGCTTTGCTCCGGGAGTCCCCTCCAGCATCTGGTGGAAGCTAGGGAGGTGGAGAACCAGCATTGTCTTGGGGAAGGTGGCATCCTAGGCCACCTTACAGTCAGGAAGTTGAAATGACAGCTGATGGCTCTCCGGATGGCCTAGCCTGAGGCAACAGATAAATAGATGGTAGCCATGGAACCATGCTTGATGTTCACAGTGTAGATCTTGGGTCATCAAGAAAACGATTCTGGCAACCTCTGTGTGGTGCTCACTGTGCAGGCCACCTAAGTATGTAGTGTCCGCAGCAGTCACCCTAGGTCTGCAGGGTCCTCTCCCAATACGGGCTAGGCTGTCTAGGTCAGAGAGAAAAAGTGACCTGCCAAGGTCGCAGAGCTCACAGCAGGGCCTCCTGCACTTCTCAAGATGCGCAGTCACTTTCAGAAAAATATATTTAAGCGATGCTTCCTCTCTTTATCCTGGCTGTCCATAGTACATTTGAGAAAGATTCTATACCAATGAGTTTAAAGTGGGGTATTGAGGCTTGGGGGAAGAACTATCAGTTGGATAAAAGTTCATTTCTGTTGGCAGGTAAATGCAGCATTACTGGGCATTAAAAGAGGCCCCGGCAAACGGGCTCAGAGGATGTGAAGTTTGCTTCTCTGAGGGTCAGCCGCATCCTAGCCCCTGTCCCTCTAAGGTCAGGCGGCATGAGGACTCATAGGGCCTGGAAGCAGCCTGGCGCCAACCAGAAACAAATGCAAGCAGAGGGGAGACGTGCCAGGAAAGTTTCTGAAACCTCTTCCCTGGCCCTGAGCCAGGCGCCTGCCCTGGACAGAAGACTGTGGGAGCCCAGAGCAGACCTGGGTTGGGGACTTAGTCACACATGCAGGAAAAAACTCTGCTGGGCACCTGAACTGCCTTCTGGCTTCTGGGGAGGTTAGCAGTGAAGGAAGGAAGAGACAGAGCTGACCTTGAGGTCTTTACGGTCTTGGAGGGAGTTAGTGGAGAAAATGTGCTTTTCATTAAAATTTTAAAAAATTGTGCCTCAATGCTGGTCACCAAAGTGAATCTCTGTGCCCTCCCAGATCCTCTGAGTCAGAATCTCTCGTGGAGGGGCCTGGGGATGACATCTGAGCCAGTGTCCCTACAGCAGAACAGCCTGTATTGATCTGGCCTTGACCAACCTTCTAAGTCCGCTGATTAAGCCCCTGCTGTTAAGTCTTTTGCATACATTTTCTCAGTTAGGCATCACGTCCACTCCAAAAAGCTTTGGTGATGAAATTGAGGCCCGGAAAGGTTAAATCACTTGCCAAGCACAAAACTTGGCTCTAGAACACAGCCATCCAGCCCCACCCCTGTGTTTGCTCAGGACATCCCTCTCTCCCAGAATCTCTTCTGCTTCCGACCCACCTCTGAGAAATTCTTGATTCTGCAATATTTTCTTGTACCCGTACCCAGAGCTTCTTGTCTGAAATCCTTTTCCCCTGCCCCCATTTTCACATAACTTCTCTTTACCCTTCACCTTCAAGGAGCCTTCCCTAATCCCCAAGGTGTGGGCTCTTAGGACCCCCTGCCTTGCCCTCATTCTAGCCTAACCCTGTATTCTAAAGGGCTGTTTGTCACCTAAACCAACTTTGGGCAAGGGCAAGAGGCATCTCTTACTTAATGTTGCTCCCTAAGACCTGGTACCAGAATGTTAGCTCAGTGTAGTTTGTGGAAAGAGTAAATGTCCGTGGTGACTCCCTATAGGCTCTTGTCCACCTTATCCATCTGTAAGTAGAAGCTGTCTTGGACTGCATTTCACAACTCAGAGTTCAAGGAAGCAGGGCTAAAGGGCCTTAGGGGCCATCAGTTACACAGATGAGAGAACTGAAGCCCACATGGTCAGTGGCAGGTCTGACCCTCAGCCAGTGGTTTCAGTACATCTGGCAGCTGCCTTGTCTCTGGCTTTGCAGCTGAAGGGGAAGCAGGAACTGACATGCGGACTTTATTTCCTGTCTTGGGGGGAGCCCTTCGCCCATTATCACAATCATTACCTTTTACTGGGTGCTTACAAGGTGCCAGGCTCTTTATTTTTTTGATTTAATCTTATTTATTTGGCTGAGCTAGGTCTTAGTTGCAGCATATGGGATCTAGTTCCCTGACCAGGGATTGAACCCTGGTCCCTTGCATTGGAACTCGGAGTCTCAGCCACTGGACCACCAAGGAGGTCCCCCAGGCCCTTCCTTATGTGTCTTACCCACAGTTTTCAATTCTCACAATTTACCCAGGGATGGAAAGTACAATGACCCCTAATTACAGATGAACAAACTGAGGCAAGTAGCATGCATATCTATCAATGTGTCTTCCAGTTCCTCTCACAAACTTATTCGGGTCCCACTGGCCTCTCACAAGACTTGTCATCAAGCCCATTTTCCAGAGGACGAAGCCGAGGCTCCAAGGTTGCAGAATCTGTTTCTGCGCCTCCTAATACGTTGGCCGACTCTCCGGCTTGACGGGCTCGCACTGGCAACAGCGCCTTCTACAGGCGGAGGCGGAGACGCCGGCATTACGGTCAGCCCCGCCCCTCGGCACCGGAAATGCCCGAGCTTTCCCTCCGGCTTCCGAAGATTGTCGAGCGCTCATCCGAGCGCTCGGGCTCGGAAATGCGGACAGCGAGCGCTACCTGCAGCTGGAACCCAGCTTTCCGGCAGCCCTGGCCGCCACAGCTCCGGGTCAGAGGCATCCCTGGAGACTGCAGAAAGGTGGCAGCGACCTCGGTTGCCATCGCTTCCTTCGTCGTAACGGCAGGGCAGACGCCGAGATGCCACCGGGAGGACTGAGCACACAGCCTTGAACCGAGGAGGCGGAACTCTGGGATGGGCGCTCTTCCTCGGGGACGGGGGCTCCTGGGAAAGGGGACCGTCCCTGGGCTACCGTGCCACAAGCGAGGGCACCTGTGCACCAAACCCTGAACCTGAGACCGGGCGTCTGTGAGTCTGTGGACAGCAACCTTCCTTTCCCAGACCTCCGTTTCTGCACCTGAAAGGGGGGCTCCTCCAGGACACTTCCACTTGCAAAAACCGGAATTTTGTCCAGCATTTTCAGAATCCCCGCCTCCAGGCAGGCGCTGAGAAAGCAGAGCCGCGTCCTTGTGCCTCCAGACAATCAACGATAACTAATGGTTCAGAATCCACCCCGAAGTCAGACCAACCCAAGAACGAATGCCTACACTCCCTCTGGGGCATCTCGGACAAGTGACCTCTGCTTTCTGGGGCTCAGTTTCCACATCTGTAGAATGGTGTGGAACAGGACCAGCTTCTTTTGAGGTTTGGTGGGAAAACAAAAGCAAAAGCCTAATACTATTTCTGGCTTAGAAAACCCTTAATAAACACAACTGTGACCGGTTGTCACAGTTCTGGGCCCTGGGAGGGTTCCTGAGCCTTGGACCCTGCCCATCTTCTGCCCTCTGTGACCAAGATGGTGTTAGGGGCAGGGGAAGAGTGGCAGAGTCTTGCTGAGTCATCTGGGGACGCAGATATGGGGTGCACGCAGTCCCTGCCCCAGAGGCAGGAGGCACAGGGCTCTGAGATCGCCTTGCCTTGCTGCGTTGGCACTCCTAACACTGGGCCAGGCGCCCTGCAGCCTGGGATGGGACAGACATGCAACATGGCCATGAAAGTGGTGAGAGTGGTGCTCAAATCCACTGAGCACTTCATTTAGGCCTGGCTTTGCATGAAGCCTATCACATGTATTATATGCATCCCCCCAAAGTCCTGTCTAGTAGGTCCGTTCCTGCCATCCCATTTTCTGATGAGACATTTGAAGCCCAGAGTCACAAACTAGTAACCAGTCTGAGGTCACCCAGCTACCAAGTGACTGAAGCAGCAGTCCACAGTCTTACCCACTGTTCTGTACCCAGAAACATTTGGCCTGGAAGGCAGGTGGCAGAGGGGAAATGACAAGGGCCTACCAGTGTTAATAATATACACTACAGATGGAGCCCTTAGTGAGTGTTGGGTGCTGGCCTAAGGGCCAGCATCATTTATATTCCTGAGAGTGAGCCTATACTATAGGTTCTGTTATTGCCACTTTTGGAGAAGGCAATGGCACCCCACTCCAGTACTCTTGCCTGGAAAAATCCCATGGACGGAGGAGCCTGCTAGGCTGCAGTCCATGGGATCACTAGGAGTCAGACACAACTGAGTGACTTCCCTTTCACTTTTCACTTTCATGCGTTGGAGAAGGAAATGGCAACCCACTCCAGTGTTCTTGCCTGGAGAATCCCAGGGATAGGGGAGCCTGGTGGGCTGCCGTCTATGGGGTCGCACAGAGTCGGACACGACTGAAGCAACTTAGCAGCAGCAGCAGCATTGCCACTTTATCAATGAAAGGTTATCTCATCCGTCCGGTCACACTGCTAGTACAAAACTCGGTCTTTGGGGACCATCAGTGGTACACTTTGCCTTAGGAAGACCCCGCTGTTCTCTGATTCTCAGTTTCCTCTTTTGTAAAATGAGAGGCTTGCACCGGAAGGCCCTGAGTGTTACTTCCTGAGCTTTCACTGTTTGATCTTAGGGAGCATTGACATGATGTCCAGAGTCCCAGATTTCTTCCTAATTATCTGTGACTTGGGGATGCCTGGGCTGAGACCATTGCACCTCTGGGCCTCAGTTTCCGCTTTCATAAAATGTGGAGACTAGACAATCCCACTGACCAGGGCACCTTCCAGCTTTAATATTTTATGAGTGCAAATGAAGAGACAAGCTGAAGTTCAGCAAACTCTGCATTCTCTGAGAAATTCTAATAAATGTGAATCTGCCACGTCACTCAGAACATTCGTTCCTAGGGCTGGGCTTCCAAGGACAGACACCTGCACAGCTGAAGGCAAACCGCCACCTCCAGACAATCACCAGTAACTAATGGTTCAGGATCCACCACCCCTGAAGTCAGACCAACCCAAGAATGAATGCCTACACTCCCTCTGGGGCATCTCAGACAAGTGACCTCTGCTTTCTGGGGCTGTTTCCACATCTGTAGAACGGTGTGTAACAGGACCAGCTTCATTTGAGGTTTGGTGGAAAAACATGAGCAAAAAGCCTAACACTATTAGAAAACCCTTAATAAACACAACTGTGACCAGGTGTGTGCAGCGCCGTTCTGGGCCCTGGGAGGGTTCCTGAGCCCTGGACCCTGCCCATCCCCGGCCCTCTGTGACCAAGATGGTGTTAGGGGTGGGGGAAGAGAGGCAGGGTCCCACTGAGTCAACCAGGGACCCGGATGTGGGGTGCAGGCAGTCTCTGCCCTGGAGGCTGCGGGCGCAGGCTGCCAGGCCTGATGGCGGCTGAAGAAGCATTAACGAGCATTCCAGCACGTCCCTGGCCAGCAGCAGCCCCTGGGGAGGGGCAGAGGGCCGTGCAAGGACAGAGGAGGCGGAGGATCAGTGTCAGAACTGCCGTGTCGTGTGCCAGGGTCTGCAGCTCGGTACAGGATCGTGGTTGAGAAAGCTGAAGTGCATGCGGGGCTTCAGGCTCTGGTGAAGTGCATTCACGTCTGTCGTGTCCTCAGGACAGGGCTGTGTGACTTGTACGGGGTTCTCAACCTGCAGTACAGAGACTCGACTCCTGGGGAGCCTGCAGGTGAGCTGCAGGGGGCCAGGAGTCCTCAAAACTGGGTGCAGGATTGTGTGGGTGACTCCCCAAGAGGTGTAAGACCCCCTAAAGGTCAAAAGAATTCTAGATTTAGGAGTCAGAAGAGTTGGTGTAAGACCCCGTAATTCTGGCAAATGGCATCCTGTGATTCTGAGCAGGTGGTTCAACTGCCCTTACCACCCCCACCCACCCATTCCTCCCTTTTCTTGTTTCATCATTCATTCTACAAATGTTTCCTGAGACCTGGGCTTCCTTGTTGGCTCAGACAGTAAAGAATCTTTCCCCAGTGCAGGAGACCAGGTTTGATTCCTGGGTTGAGAAGATACCCTGGAGAAGGGAATGGCAACCCACTCTAGTATTCTTGCCTGGAGAATCCCATGGACAGAGGAGCCTGGCACACTACAGTCCATGGGGTCACAGAGTCAGACATGACTGAGCGACTAACACTTTCTGTTTTCCTTAGACCTGTTCCCGGCTGGGGTCTACACCGGGGATACACACAGCCACGAAGAAGACAGAGATCCCAGCTCCCCTGGCCACCAACAAGTAAGGAGCCCATTTCATGAAGGTGGATAGAGGGGTAAATTGAGGAGCCATGGGAGCCACAAACTGGGGCTTCTGACCCAGCGCATCAGGTGGGGGAGCCTGGGAATCAGCAGGTGAGTCTTGGCTCAGCACCTGTGGCCTTGGGCAGATCACTGGCTTTGCTGAGCCTCGGTTTCCCCCTCTTTCTTGAGGGCCTGAAGACAATGTCAGGATGGGATGGGAGTGGAGGAGATGAGGGCTTCCTGTCTAGAAATGGCCAGGAGGAGGAGCATTGGTCTGGGAGTTGGGGACCCGACCCAGGTCCCCATTCTGCCTGGTCTCACTGGGTGACCCCAGACACCTCCCCACGGCCTCAGTTTCCCAACCACAGAGAGGGAGCCAGGCTGCCCCATCTTCCACGGGCAGTGGAAGTGTCGAGAAAGGGGAGCAGTCAGGAGGAGCTTTCCAGGGGGGCGGCAGAGCTGAGGCCTGAAGTACTGAGAGCAGGGGTCACGAGAGAATCGGGTGCGGTCCCAGGGCCTGGGGCTTCCCTGGCAGAAGCCCTGGGTGTGATGGAGGAATTGGGGGCTGAAGTCCTGGGTCCAGGTAGAAGGGAGCGGAGGAGTGGGTGGCTCAGTGAGCCCCAGGCTTCCTCACTGGGGGCGTGGATGCCACAGAGCAGGCCTCTGGGAGCAGGTGGCCTGGGCCCCGACCCTGTTCATTCCTGCTTCACTGAGGGCCCTTGGTAAAGTTTCCACCTGTCCAAGCCTCAGTCACTTTCATCTGGGAAATGGGAGCAACATTAACACCCCATTCAAAAAGTTGTTGCATATTATATGATTCCATCTACATGAAATATCCACAATAGGTGTATCCATAGGAAGGAAGTAGACTGGTGGTTGCCTGGAGCTGAAGGGATGAGGGGATTGAGGGATGATACAAGGGATTAAGGGATGATGTTAAAAGAATACAGGGTTGCTTTTTGGGGTAATGAAAATTGTCTAAAATGGATTTTAGTGTGGTGATGGTTGCATAGCTCTGAATACTCTAAAAACCATTGACTCGTACAGTTTTAATGGGTGAATTGTATGGTATGTGAATTCTATCTTAATAAACTGTCACCAAAACCCCAAAATGTTTTTGAGAGAATTAGATGAGATGCTAGATACCAGGCCCATTCTAAGCTGGCATCATTTACCCCTGGCAGCAAGTCCACCCTCCCTCAGAGAGAGCTGACAGGCGCCAGGAGAAGGGAGAGGGGCTTGCCCACCGCTGCCGGCTCAGCCAGGGACCTGAGCCAGGCACACAGCCTCCCTGAGGCTCTCGTCAGTGAGTTGGAGGGGGTTTTCCAGGCCTTGGCCACCTCTTGAGAGGCTCAGCTCAGACAGTGGGTTTTGCCAAACATAGATGCAGGGTTGGACGTATGTCCACTTACATGGAGAAGGTGGGGAGAGGGTGTGCCCCCCGCCCCTCACGGATCTGCGTCCACTCGTCTTGTGTCCTGAGTGCAGAGTGGGTTGAAGGGTCAGCAGGGGCCACACAGCCAGCCTCAGCCGCCTGCAGCTCAGAGGCCAGAAGGAGGGGCCCACGAGAGTCTGTGGAGCCAGGATGGAGTGAGCCAGCTGTGAAGGCATCCTGCTGGCATTCTGGGCCTCAGTTACCTCATCTGTAAAAGGGGGGAAAGTACTGTCTCCCTCACAGGGCTGTGCTCAGCCTCACGGTGACTGGTCCAGCATCTGCATTTAATATTCAGGAAGCATTGTTGCTTCCCTGGTGGCTCAGACGGTAAAGAATCTGCCTGCAGTGCCAGAGACCTGGGTTCGATCCCTGGGTCGGGAAGATGCCCTGGAGGAGGGCATGGCAACCCACTCCAGTGTGCTTGCCTGGAGAATCCCCAGGGACAGAGGAGCCTGGCGGGCTACAGTCCATGGGGTCGCAAAGAGTCGGACACGACTGAGCGACTAAGCACAGCACAGCACATTGCTAAGATTAATGTCACTATCACCCACCAACTGCTTTTTTTCATCCCACCTCGGCTATCTCATCACACGGTGAACTGTCTCAGCGTTCCATCTCCCCTGTCCCTGCCCCAGACCATCACTCAACTCCCCAGGGCAGGGCCTGGCTGTCCCCGACCCTGGCCCTGCTCTTTTAGGACCCAGCCCACTCTGGGGCCTGGAGGGGCTTCTCTGCAGTCTCGGGCCCCCTTCCTGCCACCTCTCTTCAGAACCAGCCGCTAAAGGCAGGACCCCCTGGGCCTGTAGGCCTGACCAGGCAGGGAAAGGAAGCCCCTCTCCTGGCCAGACTTCTGCACAGCTGCAGGGTAGGGTCTCCAGGCCACCCCCCAGAGGGGCTTTCGGGATATTCTGCTTTCATTGCTTCTGGAGCTGGAGCAGAGAGCCCGCTCTGCGTCTCCTCCCACATCCCTCCCTCTGCAGAGCTGCAGGCCAGGCAGGGACTGAGCCAGGACTGCAGCAGCCCCGTTGCGGTGGTGGCAGAAGGCGCAGGCTCTTGAGGGGGGCGGTGCTTGCTCTGCTGGGCACTAGTCCCGCTCTGGACCCGCAGCTGCAGCTCCAGTCTTAGGGCTCCCCCAAGCCTCTGCAACAAAACTGCCTGCAAAGCACTACCTCTCTCCCCTTCTTTTCTGGTTCCCATTTGCAGACAGTCAGGTCGTTTCAGGCCACTGTCTGCCGGGCTCCCTGTTCCAGCCCTGTGTGGATGGGCTGCTCAGCCGGATGTGGCTTGTGGCCTTTCTCTGGGCCTCAGTCTCCCCTTTTGTACAGTGTGAGTGATCCTGAAGTTGCCCTCACTGGCCTCCTGTTTCTTACTTTCCCTCACCTCCCCCGACACTGAATCTCTCCTCTTGGAACTAAGTCTCCTCTGTGTCTGAGCGGGGACCTCGGCAACCAGGCCGAGCAGACCGGAGAGAGAAAGGACGGGATGAGTGACCGGGTGGCGGGGAAGCCCAGCTTTGGGCAGGGCTCACCCTCCCTCCAGGCGAGAGCTCGTCACGCCCACCCCCACCCCCAGAGCCTCAGTCTTCCTCATACACAGCACTAGGAGAGTCAGATCTGGAGGTGGATCCCTGTGCCAGACAAGGGCCTCCTTCCCCTCTAAGGCCCAGCCCAGCCCCCTCAGCCTGGGCTGGTCAAGTCCAGGCCCCTGTAAATGGTGGAGATGGGGGATGGGCTGGCAGTGGGCAAGTTCTTGCCAAGGTGGTTTCTGGGGGGACGAAGGGGCATCACTGAGCCTCCAGGTGATCTGTGCTCCTGCTCAGTGGTCAGGAAGTGGGGTGTTGGGGACTGTCCAACAGTTTGGCAGCCTGTGTGCTCATTTGTTCGTCCACTCGGCAAATATTTAGGGACCATCCTATCCTTGAGGCCGCTGCGCGACTGGGCCTGCAGAAGATGCGGCAGAACGGGGCTGTGTGCCAGCCCCCGTCCTAAGCACCTTACACAAATCAACTCACTTTCATCCTGGCAACAACAGTGAGGGGTAAACACCGTTCCCCTAATTTGGCACAGAGAAGTTGAGGAACTTGCCCAAGGTCACACAGCTGACAGTGGTAGAGCTGGGCTCTGAAACAAGGTAGCCCTTGAAGTTCAGTGACGAAAGCCTTTCCTCTGCTGCCCCCTGCCCTCAGCACCAAGCCTTCTTCTTGCCTGTTCGGGAACAAGCCACTGGGTCATCTACCCCCAGCCCTGTTCTTTTTGCTTCTCCTGCCTGTGGTGCCTTTTCTGACCCCCTTTCTCCTTGAACTGACTGGCCAACCCTGGTCATCCTTCAGTGCTCAGCAGTGACAATCCCTCCTGCAGGAAGGCTTCCTTGTCCTTGTTCCTCCCTGGCTCCAGGCTGGGTTGGGCCCCCTGGCAGGCCTCCCTTAGTTCTGTTTCCCTCATCCACCACTTCTCTCTCTCGTGAGCATCTGTTAATGTATCCGCCTTCCTCCCCCACCAGGCTGTGAGCCCCTCCCCCTCGCCTTCACCCTGGCGCCCTGTGCCAGGCACCATGTGACGCAGAGGCCGCTGGGAAATGAGAAATTGATGGTTAGCAGTCTTGCGGAGTGTGGGCGAGTTCTAGTGTCTCTGCTTCACAGAGGAGGGAACCAGAGTACAGGGAGGCGAGATGATCTACTCAAGTCACAGAGCTTGAGGTAACAGAGCTGGTGTTGGCTGGACTGGCCTCCATACTGAGGATGAGATCCTGGAAGGTGACAGAGGACTGGAGCAGGAAGCCCTTTCCTGGGGTCTCTCGGGCAAATAGCTAATAATAATAATATTAGCAATCACATTCTAGGAGCTCTTATTTTGTGTTAGGTGTCATGTCAAACACTGCATACTTTTATTTATGCTTTACCCTTACTTTATGGTGGCTTCCCTGGTGGCTTAGACAGTAAAGAATCTACTTGCAATGCAGGAGACTCAGGTTCAATCCCTGGGTCAGGAATATCCTCTGGAGAAGGGAATGGCCACCCACTCCAGTATTCCTGCCTGGAGGGTCTCATGGACTGAGGAGCCTGGCGGTCTACAGTCCATAGGGTCTCAAAGAGTCAGACATGACTGAGTGACTAACAATTTCTCTTACCCTATGGAGTAAGCTGTATGGATGGATGAGTGGCATGCACGCTCAGACTTGTCATTTCCTACTCCAGGAGATCTTCCCGACCTGGGGATTGAACCTGAGTCTGCTGTGTCTCGTGCATTGATAAGTGGCTTCCACATGCTGCAATGATGAGTTCTCATGCTGTTACTAAGGACGCTGTGTGCTGCAAACTAAGACTGAGTACAGCTAAATAAATAAATAAAAAATTTAAAAATAAAATAAATAACTTAAATCCTGGATTGGTAAGTCACTGTGTGACCCTGAGTAAGTCACCTGACCTCTCTGAGCCTCTATTTCCCCAACTGTACAATAGCATTAATTAACAGAGTAAGTGCCTTAGTTAACACTATTTTACAGTTGGGGAAATAGAGGCTCAGCGAGGTTAGGTGGCTTACTCAGGGTCACACAGCGATTTGCCAACCCAGGATTGAAATTATTTACTTACTTGGTGGCACCGGGTCTTAGTTACAGCACACTGGATCTTCAGCTGTGCCACGTGAAACTCTCAGTTGCAGCTCGTGGGATCTAGTCCCCATTCAACCAGGGACTGAACCTGAGCCACCTGCATTGGGAGCATGGAGTCAACCACTGGATCGCCAGGGAAGTCGCTATAATTTTAAAAGTATTTACCAATGGTTCGAAAGTCCAAGGGCCCAAAGGGTGGACAGTGGAAAGTCTGCCCCCCGTGCCCCTGCCCGCCGTCTCCCAGGTCCTCCCCTGGAGGCCGTGAGGGTGATTCTCAGGGGTCCTTCAGGGCAGGAGTGTGTGTTCACAGACAAACCTGAAGTGTGTTATTCAGAGCCAGGTTTAGACCCAGGCTGGTGAGTGACTCGGCGCTTGACACAGAATGCCCACCACGCCCTGGTGGAGATGTGGGGCCCCTGGAGGCCTCTGTCCCCCGACCTGGCCCTTCTCGCCACGGTCACTGTGCCTGCCCTTCCCCGCCCCCCAGCAGTTGGCAGAGCCTCCTGCCTGGCTCTGCTCCTCTGGCTGCAGCAGCAGCTACCCGGCTGGCCACTGGGAAGGCCGCAGCAGGCCTGGGGAGACCCCTTCACCCCAGTGGGACCCCTCATGGAGGTGGCCCAGTGTTGGGGAGCCACCGGTGCAAAGAAGGGGAGGCCAAGTGAGCACAGGGAGCGTGTCAGGACAGCCTCTTATGGGTCTTTGGGGACCAAACTGACTTGGGTGTGGGTCCCGGCTGCACCCCTTCCTGCTGTGGAACCGGGTGGGCCTGCCTCCCTAGGGAACCTCTGGGTTCTCAATCCTGAGGATTAAGAGACAAAGGACCTCAGACCCTGGGAAATATAGTAGGCTCTTGATGAGAAGTAGTCGGTTTTTATGTGTTTTTTTTTAATTTTTAAATTATGAAAATATGGTAAAAAAGAGGAAAACATTTAAAATGTATTTTTAATTGGAGGATAATTGAGTAGTTTTAACTACGAAAGCTTCTGCTCTGGGCTTTTCCACCACCCCTTGCTTCTGTCTGACCCCTGAGAAACACAGATGCGAGACCCTCAGAACTTTTACTTCCTATCCACTTGCAGAAGGAATTGAGTGTGAATAAATATTCGGTGGTATTATTGTTGTTATTATTACTCTTATTTGGTGCCCGGTTTTGCAGTGTCCTTGGGTATGCAGACCCCGAGGGCCCCCATGTCCACCCAACTCTGGGATGAGACTTCAAGGGGGAAGCTCAGTGGCAGGAATTTACATCTGGTGGGCAGGGGCGGAGGTGGAGGGGGGTGACGGGGAAGGGGGAGCAGGGTGTGTGCACACAGGTTTGGAGAGTGGGGGGCGGGGCGCTAACAGGAAGCGGGGGTAGGGGTGGGGTGGGTACAGGACAGAGCACAGGGCTTGGAATCTGGGGTCTTGGTCAGGAGCCTTGACCTGCCTGAGCCCAGTTATTTCATCTGTGAAATGGGGGTCGTCTACCCTCCCCAGTTAACCGCAGGGACTTTGGGATGCTTAGGTGGGAGAATTCACCAGAGGGTATTTGCCATCTGCAAAGTGAAGGTCATACCGCCTGATGTAGGCTGCAAACCAGCTTGGTTCAGCCCTCAGGGTATTAAAAAACTTTAATTTGGAAATGGATAATCAGCATGGTTGTCCAACTTTGTGAATGTAATTAAGGCCACTGAACTGTACGCTTAAAAATGATTAAAATGGTAAATTTTATGTCATGTATTTTTTTTTTAACCACATTTTTGTTAAAGTAGGGGAAGAAAAGAGGATTTGAATTACCATATGAGTCTGGAAAATACAGCCCAGTTTGGAGGTTCCATAGGACCAATTTGAAAAGTTAATCAGGACATGGGGTGAGTATGGCCTGGAATCATGGAGAATGGGTTGCCAGTGGGGGTGGGTCAGGGGAGCTTCCGAGGAGACCCGGCAACTGCAGAGAGAGGGGAAACGGCCTGGCCTTGGCCCACCCCACCAGTCCCCCTTCAGTGTATCCCACTGGCTGAACCCAATGAGGGCCAGTTGGCAGAGGGACTTGGAAAACATAGTTCACAAGGGTCTGCCCCCGGGATGCCAAGCAGAGCTGGGGAAGGGCAGGTTTGAGATCACATAGCAAAGGACCAGTCCTGTTGTCTACATTTAACAACCGGGTGATTTAGCATAAAAATCTGAATTCATAGCTTCTGAGACACCCTTGCTTGGGCCCACTTTCCCAGTAATCACCCCAAAGAAAGTGGGTGAGGAAAGGAAGATGGGCTGGGGAGTGGTGAGGCCCACGTCTGCCTAGTCGGGCTGAGGCACTGGCTTTGGGGGGTCCTGCTGAGGAGTCCCGAGAAGCCTGTGTTCTGATTTGCACCCAATGAGCCCTAAGGAGATCCCAGGTCCTCTAGAGTGGAGTAGAAGCGGGGAGAGCCTGAGGACCCTGACCCAGGGGACTAAGCGGACGGCCGGGGGCAGGGGTGGGGGCGGTGGGGCAGAATTGGCCCTAGGAAGGGCGCATCAGGTATCTTTCTTGGAGACTCTCTGGGCCATGAGGATTCTCTTTTTCAATCTGGTTGCTGTTTATCTTTCTGAGGCTGTGAGGCTGTGTTCAGATCAAATCTTCCAGCAAAGCCCAACATGTAAATTCATGGCAGAGCTAACCTGGAGGAAGAGGTTGGGTGGCCTGGGGTTTTCCTCTGAAAATCCGGAGGATTTGGGGGGTGGTTACAGAAGCACCCAGAAAGGGTCTCAGACCTGCCCAAGCTTGCACAGGGTGTTTGAAGAGAGGTACGCGTAGCCCGGGGCTTCCCAGGTAACGCTAGTGGCAAAGAAGCCACCTGCCAATGCAGGAGACATAAGAGATGCGGGTTCAGTCCCTGGGTCGGGAAGATGCCCTGGAGGAGGGCATGGCAACCCACTCCAGTATTCTTGCCTGGAGAATCCCACGGACAGAGGAACCTGGTGGGCTACGGTCCATGGGGTTGCAAAAGAGTCAGACTCAACTGAACTGACTTAGCATGCACGCATGCGTCCTTAGGCCACGGGCCTCGTGGCTCCCAGGAAGAAGAGCCCACTGCCTTGGGAGTCAGTCAGACTCAGGGCAAACCCAGGGTGTAGCTCAGTGACTTCAGACAAGCCCCTTCACCTCTTATTTATAGTAGAGGCTCCCAGTTCCCCTTTCACATGGTGTGGGGAGGGGTAGAGGGGCTTATGCTTGTCTGGTGCCCACACGATACCCAGGGGAAGGGTTGTCATGGTTACCAAGGGGCAGTCCCAGAGCGGCCCCCTGACACCTCCCCCACCCCCAGTTGGGGAGATCCCTTCCTCTGTTCTTCCTGCTCCCTCCCGGGCTGCGCAGCTGGCAGGAATTTATCCTCTGCGGGGATGTACAGGGAGAAAGTCTCCTTTTTTGATGAAACAGCGATGAGGTGATGTCTGGGTTTTTTATATCCCCATTCTGAATGGGTGCCAGACACGAGTCCAGGCCAGTCCAGCCACATTTGTCCTCTGGGCTCCTGGGACCTTCTGGGGGTCTAGCCTGAGACCAAACACCTGGGAAGGAGTTGGGGGGGACAATGAAAGTGGTACCAAGAGCTAGTACCTCCCCTGAGGACCCAGGCAAAGTCTAACAACAGCCTCGATCAAGAATCTTTTATTTAAAATATATTATTTTTAAATTATATATATATATAATGTTATATATATTAATCATGTCTGACCCTTTGTGACCATGGGCTGTGGCCCACCAGGCTCCTCTGTCCATGGGATTCTCCAGGTAAGAATACTGGAGTGGGTAGCCATTCCCTTCTCCAGGGGATCTTCTCTATCCAGGGATCGAACCCAGGTCTCCTGCATTGCAGGTGAATTCCTTACCATCTGAACCACCAGGGAAACCCATATATAATTTTTTAAATGTATATATTACTTTTCCTCCTTAGCAAAGTGAGAAACCCTTTGAGACATAAGCTGAGGGTAAACCCTGTTTTGGAGGGTAAACTGGGGCCTGGATAGGTTAATTACCTTGCCCATTGATTCTTAGTAGGAACCCAGTGTTAGGAGTCTAGTCATGGTCCTAATCCTATTGATCCCTTGCCCATCACACTTGAGAAGCCTCATTACCATCTGCATCTCTGGCTGATGCAATGAGCTCAACAAAAGAATCGATGGCCTGGTGAACTTGAGGTTGTGGGTGATACTATTGTATTATAGGATCATATTTTAGATATGCATAAAAGAAATCTCTACAAATGGCACACACTCGTTACAAAAATATTCAGTGCCAAAAATGTCTGAGGTACACAGTAAAAGCCCCTGAATCCCCACCCACTAGAGACAAGCTCTGGAACCAATCATTTCTTTTTTTTAAAAAACTATTTTTTATATATATTCCTCTGGATTTTCCAGTGCATTTACAAGCAAATGTTAATAATTGTGTTTTTATAATTTTAGTTATTCGTTTATTCTTATATTTTTGGCTGTGCTGGGCCTTTGTTGCCGCACACGGGCTTTCTCTGGTTGTGGTGCGTGGGGTCTACTCTGTACTTGTCCTTCGTGGGCTTCTCCTTGCAGTTACTTCTCTTGTAGATCATGGGCTCTAGAGTGTGGGCTTCAGTGGTTGCGATGCACGAGTTTAGCGACCTCGAGACATGAGTGATCTTGGATCAGGGATCGAACCGTGTCTCCGGCATTGGCAGGCAGATTCTTTACCACTGAGCCACCCAGGGAAACCCAGTATTTGTGCTTTTAAAAGATGACACGATACATTCTATTTTGCAGCTTGCTTGTTGGAAGTAACAGTAGCTCTGGAGACACAGAGGTTCCTAAGCAGGCAGAGTCATGGCCGATCTGGTGGGGGAGGCGGCTGCAAAGTTTGATGCGAAATTGCATGTCATGTGCATGAGCAGTTTTTAGAGATAGTGATTAGGGCTCTCACCGGGATCTTGAAAGAAAAAAGATTCAGACCCGAGCCTCTTGTTTTTCAGATGGAGAACGCGAGGCCCGAGGGGGCCGGATGAGGTGAGTGGGGAGCCCAGCCACCGCCCCCCTCCCCTGCCCTGGGGATGCCTGGAAGGATGCAGGCAAGAGAGCCGCAGTCGCCTGGCTCTGGGCATCATGCCCGGGCCCTGCAGAGCGGGGAGGAGTGGGGCGAGGAGTCAGTCCTGCCCCAGTGCCAGGCGGGAGGCGCCTCTGCAGTCCCTGCAGGGAGAAGATTTACAGCCTCCAGGAGCTGGGAGGTTACAGAGAAAAAGTGGTGCCGCACTTCCAAAGGATGCTGCCTGCAGCACCCGAGGTGGGCTGGCTTCTGGGTGGGCCCGGCTCCTCCAGGCTAAAAAAGCCCTCCAAGGGGCAGCTGTGGGGGCGGGTGAGGGGCAGGGGTCAGAGGGAGCTGTTGAGATCAGAAACACCCCCTCTTCTCCCAACACAGGCACAGAGCCGGTTCTGGGACCCAGGCCCTGGGGAGGGCTTGTTACTGCACTGTGTTATCCATGAGCTTGGGCTGCTCAGGGCTTGCCTGGCAGCCCCCCCCCGGGGGGTCTGATGTCACCAGTAAAGATGGCCATGATCCACTGAGCATGTCTCCTTTGCAGGCCCGTGTACTGCAGCCTTCAACACCCCCAGTGACCCCCTCCCAGGGCAGAGTCCTGTTATTCCCCCTTACTTCACAGTAGCTCAGGGAGGCCATGGGGTCAGTGGTGGCAGATTTGAGCCTTATATGCCTAAATGAGTGCCCGAGTCCCTGCCTTCCGCCAGAGCCACTTTCTCCCTGTGCGACTTGGGTTGGTTACTCAGCCTCTCTGAGCTACCATTTCTCGGCCATCAGCATTGTCTGGGGCCACTTGCCTTGTTTCAACTCCTTCCCTTGCTGTGTTTCAATCTTAGCCTCCCCACTGGATGTCAGCACCACCGCTATGATGAGCACAGCACCGGGGCCCAGCCCCAGGCCTGTGATGAGCACAGCACCAGGGCCCGCCCCAGGCCTGTGGGGGCCTGTAGGCCACCCCTACCGCCCATGTGTCTGCTGGGCCCAGGTTGGACCCAGACTGCCCTGGCCTCTGGTTCCCACCCTCACCCTACCAAGATCAGCAGCAGCAAGAGGTTTGCTAGGCAGACCCCCAAGGAATGTTTCCAGGGAGGCCTCCTCACGTTCTCTCACTCAGTAGGCAAGCCCGGGTTCTCTAGAAGGATCTGCAAGGTGCCAGGGGGACTGGAGAACCAAATGGACATGGCGCTTGTACCCAGACGAGTGCCCATCCCGAGGGTAAGATGGACGTCCACACACAGGGAGCAATGCTGAGAACGAGGTCCCCTAAGCGTGTCCAACAACGGAGCCCTGCTCAGACTCGAGGCTCAGAGTGGAGGCCCTGGGGACCCCCGGAGGACAGGCCTGGAGCACAGGAACACGCTCGAGCCAACCCATCACCCGGGGCCTCTTGTCACCCTGTGAGCAGGTCCCTCCTCTTTACTGCTGTGTGACCCTGTTAGTCCCCTGCCCTCTCTGAGCCTCAGTTTCCCCTCTCTAAAATGGGGGAAAATCATGGCACCCACTCTGTAGGGTTGTTGAGGGCATCAGAAGAGGCAATGTTTGCAAAGAGCTGAGCTTGGTGCCGGGCACACGTGGAGCCTCAGTGGCTGGTAGACATTAAAGGCGCAGAGCGGCAGGGGAGCCCAGTGGAGCAGCGGGGGAGCAACGTTCCTGGAAGAGACACAAATGAGCTGAGTATAGGGACTTAGGAGGTGTTATCAAGGAGCAGGACGGGCCGAGGACCGAGGGACCAGCTCAGGTGGAAGGGCACGAGGGGTTCCACAGGTGGGCTCAGGGCAGGAGGGGGTGGGGCAGAGCCACAGAGGTCACAGGGGCAGGTGCCAGGTGGTGAGCTGGGCCGGGGAAGGTTCTGAGAGGGGCTCAGGCAGGGGCAGTATTTGAAGGCTCCTTCTGACCGGAGGCTGGATCAGGGGGAGCTGGGCATGGGAGGGTGGGGAGAGGCACTGCTGGTGGCTATGTGCTGCCCCTGATGGGATGCAGACAGGACGGGGCCACAGGACGGGCCGAGGGGCTCACCCCTTTGTCCCCCGCCACGGGTCCTGAAGCCTCATCAATGAAGCCTCTTTGCCGAGGCTTCACGTCTGTACCCTGGAGAGCAGTTCAGCAACCCCCCTTCACCTGGTGGTGGTGCCCAGTTGGCCCCGGAAGGCGGGCGTTGGCCGGGTGGGTAATCACGATGGTCCCAGGCTCTGCCCGCTTCTCTCTAGTGGCCCCAGGAGGTCGGGACTGTTACTTCACCCCCCCCTCGCCCCCATTTACAGAAAGCAAACTGAAGCTCGCAGAGGTCGCGAACCTTGGTGGAGGTCCCACAGCCACCAAATGGGGGCAGGCACAGCTGGAACCCAAACCCAGGGTCCCCGTTCCACTGGGTGCCCCTCAGTCTCCCAACCCCAAAGGCCAAAGGCAGCCCTGCCTCACTGCTTGGGCCTTCATTCACTCACCCTAGCTGAGAGAGGCTGCAGGGAGGAACACGGGCAGTGCACTCCCAGGGGTTACCCTGACTCCTTGTGCAAAGGACGGCAGCTCCGGCAGCAGCCAGGTGGTGGTGCCGGGGCCGGGGTGGGGGGGCGGAGACAGCACCAGCCCCGCCCCTCGGAGGCATCCACCGCTCGCTCCTGCCAAGGGAGCCGCCAAGGACGCCCGCAGGGTCCTCTTTGCGAGCAGTGTCTGCTTGGTTACCCAGGCAGGTAGGCCAGGTCGGGACGAGAGTGGTACTTGGTGAGGAGTCAGGCAGGAGGCCAGGTCTGCGGGACACTAAAGCAGTGTCTTCCGAAGGGACGCTCCTGAGACGTTATGAGGGGCTTCCATTATCTGTGGGTTTGGGAAACTGGAAACCGAGGCTCCAGCAGACAAATGCCTTCTCACCTTAGACCCGCAACAAAGAAGTGGTGCCGTGGGCATAACCTTGCTGGCCCGAGTGCAGGGCACTCGGCCACCCTGGCGAGGCCTGGGGGGCACTCTCCTGCCCTGCCGTGCAGGCCTCTGGAGCATCCGAGGCGAGTCCCCCGTGCTGCAGGTCCACGTGCCCGCCCCCCAGCAGACCCCTTCGGGCTGGGGCTCTGCCAACAGAACCGGTGCCTGGGGGCGGAGCCCAGGGAGGCTGAGACCGGGCAGGTGCAGGAGCAGGGGCGCGTGGGGCAGGGGCTGGGCTTGGCAAACAGGACCCACCAGCACGACTTTGCCCCTTCAGAGCTACTGTCAGTGTAGACGTCTATGCAGCACGCAGCTGCCCCACACCTGGGTTTTTGTCCACATCTTCTGCAGCAGGTGGGGCGGGCCCTGTGACCATCTCCACTGTGCAGCTGAGTCAACAGAGACTCAGAGAAGGCAAGGGACTTGCCCCAAATCACACAGGCGGGCCAAGTCGTCTGGCCTCTGACATCCTGCTGCGCAGCGAGTGGCCCAGGAAAGCGCCCTCTTTCTGGCCAGCCCGCCGTGGCTTGGCAGGGGGTCGTCAACCTGGCGCTCCGCCAGCGCCACAGTTCCTGGGAGCCCGCCGAGCGAGGCGCTGTGCTGAGGCGCCACATTTGTTACAAGGCAAATCCTCTCAGCGGCTTCCAAGGGGACAGTTTGCCCTCATTTTATAGGGGGCGGAAAGGAGGCGCCCACCAGCAGTGAGACATTCACCCAAGGCCACGCGGCTGGGGCCAACACTGCAGCCCGGGTCCTATTTCTCTTCTTAGAAAATTGAGATATAGTTCGCATACCGTAACAGTTACCATTTTTTTTTTAAGTATGAAAGAAGCAATTTTATTAAATGAACTCATTTACCTGGCACGTTGAATTGGGCAAAGAAAAATATATGCACTGCATAAAAAGAATCACATCCTCCGACTTCCCTGGTGGCTCGGTGGTAAAGAATCTGCCTGCCAATGCAAGGGACGCGGGTTTGATCCCCGGGGCCGGGAAGATCGCACATGCCCCAGGGCAGCTGAGCCCGAGAGCCCTAGAGCCCGGTGCTCCTCAACGAGAGGAACCACTGCACAGCTTCAGGTCCCAACCTGACGATCCAGCACTAAACATCCTCCGTATGTCCCCCAGACTTCTTCCAGGTCCTTTTCACTCTCTAAAAACCGCAGAAGAGTGACGGGTGCCACTGCCAACCCGCGCTGGCAACCCAGGAGCAGCAGCTCTGGGTGGTGGGTCTGCTCACAGGGCTCTCCCAGGACCTGGTGGAGATGTCCGTGTGAGCTGGGTCTGGCAGGGGGACTGAGAGAGTCAGGTGAGCTCCTGGGGGCGGAGGCTGGCTAGGAGCCTGTCAGGAAGCAGTGGCCCAGGCTGCTGCCCAGGTAAGGCAATGAACTTCAACCCAAGCACGGATGACGGGGCATTCCATCTGGAACGAGGGTCGATGTCCGCCGTGTGCTCCCTGGACGCCAGGCGTTGAGCGTGGCCTCCCTTGGTCCTCCTGGCTGCCCTGTAGAGAGGGTGTCAGAAGAGACAGGCACAGAGAGGGCTTGGGACTCGCTCAGGGTCACACAGGCAGAAACGGCAGAACCTGCGTCCAAGCCCAGGCCCGTGCGATTCTGGGCTATGACAGCAATTGATTGATTGGCTATGTGATACTTGTGAAATGGACACGGTTTTTCTTAGGAAACAAACATATGGTCACCAAAGGGGAACGGTGGGTAAAGGGGATAAATTACAAGGATGGGATTAATTTGTAACTACAAATACAGGAAAAATAAACAATCAGTAAGGACCTACTTTAGCAAGGGTGGTGTACTAAATACTCTGTAATAACTGATATGTGAAAAAAAAAGAAAAAAAACCCCAAAGATGAATAGATATATGTATGGGGATAACTGAATAAGATTCTGTACACCAAACATAACAAACACAACATTGTAAGTCAACTTTACTCCTAAAAAGATAAACACTGGAGCTTCCCTGATGGCTCAGGGGTAAAGAATCTGCCTGCCAGTGCAGGAGACAGGGGTTCAGTCCCTGGTCCTGGAAGATCCCACATGCTGTGGAGCAGTTAAGCCCTGCACCACAGCTACTGAGCCTGTGCTTTAGAGCCCGGGAGCCGCAACTACTGAGCCCACGAGCCGCAACTGCTGAAGTCCAAGTGCCCTAGAGCCCGTGCTCCGCAACAGGAGAACTGCAAAATGAGAAACCCAAGACCCATCACTAGAGAGCAGCTCCTACTTACGGGAACTAGAGAAAAGCCCGGGCAGCAACGAAGACTCAGCAGAAACGAATAAATGCATTTTAAAGAATAATTCAAAAAAAGAAAAACCAAGAAGGAACGGGACACTTTCCAAATTTCCGCTCTTAATTTACAACCAGGGAACTAGGAGGATTAAGCCTAAGGGTCCAGTTACCGTGAGTTAGCCATGAGGATATCCTGCCATCTTGTGGCCATTTCCCACAATGGCACCCTTAAAAATATTCAATGAGCACCTCACATTCACAAGGACTGCTGGGGTGTAAATGATAACCTGCCCTTAGAAAATTTACGTGAGTAACTAATCATAAATAATTAGAAACTGGACAAACTATCAGGAACAAAATTTCAACAGTAAATTCTACTCACACTGTTTACAAAAAAAGGGCATGAAAAAATCACGAATTATAGATAAGCATATCAGAACCACAGTGAGGGGTCAACTCTGAATCAGTGCGAAAGGCATCATCAAAAACCAACAAGCAATAAGTGGTGGAAAAGGCATAAAGAAAAGGGAACCCTTTTATGATGCTAGTTGCCGGGAGCCAGCATATTGCATATTGAGTGCAGCACTTTCCACAGCATCATCTTTCAGGATCTGGAATAGCTCAACTGGAATTCTATCACTGCCGGGAGCCAGCGTGAGGAACTCCGCCCGTGGCAAAGGTCATGAGGGAGGAGGCTCGGCATATGCAAAGGCGGGATCGAGCCTCAGGAGTCCCCCTGGAAATTGTCGAGCATCTAACCCCAAAACCAGAGTCTGCCTACTTTCTGCTTTGTGCTTTCACCTACACCTCTGACTTTACGGGGGGCTGTCCCCCACTACCTCTCTCTGAAAAGAGTTAGCTTACAGCTCCAGTTAATAATTCCTGGGTGTGACAGTGTTTCAACCTACAAACTCCTTTGGAAGTCCTCTAGCCTGCCTGAAGAGGTTTTTCCAGCCACATGTGATTGTTCAGAGCCTCCCAACTGTGAAAGGCAAGAGATGTTTTAAACTGTCTAAACACAGATTCCTTTGAGTAGTTAAAAGATTGATTAGAAATTGTATTGGTGAAGGGTTTTTCACTTATTGGGCCAATGTTTGCTGCTAAGTCTCCATATCCCTTACCTGCTGTGTCCCTGGCAGTGTATTGATTAATATAATTGGTGTAAGTAGTAGCTTTAATGTTTGTGACCTGGGACCCTTGAGTTAATTCACCTTTGCCCTATAGGAATGCAACTTTAATGCTTTTGGAGGGTGGCGCCTGACTAGTCACCTTTAGAGAAAAATAAGTTTTCTGAAGAAAGGGTCTTAAAATGTTAACAGGCCTCCGGGCCAGAAGATGATGCAAATCACCTAAACTTTTGCATATGATAAGTTTGCAGGAAGAAAGCCTGGCTTACTGCATGACTCTACCCCTTCCCCCATTATCCTCTATGCATAACTTAAGGTATAAAAACTACTTTGAAAAATAAAGTGCGGGCCTTGTTCACTGAAACTTGGTCTCCCCATGTCGTTCTTTCTTTCTCTTTCTGGCTGAATTTTTCCTCTGAGGTGGGGAAACTCATCAAGTCTATTAATTTTGCCTGGGCTTCTAAGATCTGACCGGGGAGGCCTTAGTGTCTCCTCTCCTTTGGGAGAACGGGAGGACGCCTGCGGCCTTCGTAGGTGACGTAAATTCCCTGCTTTGGAATTTTATTCAGCCTCTTTTCTTCACTGAATTTCTTCGCTGAGCTATCCTTATTTCACTACTCTTTATATCCTTAATTAACGTTTAATTAAGCAGTTGTTTCCTGATCCTCGCCCACGCCGTCCCCGCTTCGAATTCCCTGGATCCACTGGGGCTAGACCCCGGCAGCTAGTGGCATGTGCATGTAAAATCAGTATAGAGAGGAGTATGGAACTGTCTTTAAGAGACAAAAAGAGAGCTACTCTGAGATCCTGCAGGCCCACTCTGAAGAGTATTTGAGGAGAAAAATAGACTTTGAAAAGGCACATGAAGCCAAGCGTTCACTGGACTAGAATTTACAATAGCCAACAAATAGAAGCCAACAAAATGTTTACAGACAGATGAATGGATAAAGAAGAGACATGTGTACACAGTACAGTGTGACTCAGGTAGGAAAAACAGGTTTAAAAATGTGATTTTCAGGAATACAGATAAAACTATCAATAATCAAACTAAGTGAAGAAAGTCAGAATCAAAAAAAGATGAATATCATATCACTTATAAGTAAAATCTAAAAATACACACCAGTGAATTAATTGAGAAAATGTAAGCAGACTCAGAGACTTAAAAAACAAACTTCTGGTTACTAAAGGAGAATGGAGGGGGCAAGGATAAATTCAAAAGTTTAGATTTAACATATATCATTCCATATAAAAGAGATAGTCAACAAGAACCTAGGTATACCAAGGGAGTTCAACACTCCTGTAATAACCTATATGGGGAAAACATTCGAATCTGAATAGATATATGTAAACGTAAAATTGAAAACATATTTTCTACAACCACAACCACCACCATCTTGTATATCCATGTTACTACAATGAGGAATAAAAGTTAATTTAGTTAAAAAAAGAGGGATGCACACACAAGCTTTTGGGTATTTATTGTGGCACTGCTGCGGCTAAGTCGCTTCAGTCGTGTCCGACTCTGTGCGACCCCATAGACGGCAGCCCACCAGGCTCCCCATCCCTGCGATTCTCCAGGCAAGAACACTGGAGCGGGGTGCCATTTCCTTCTCCAATGCATGAAAGTGAAAAGCGAAAGTGAAGTCACTCAGTCGTGTGCGACTTCTAGCGACCCCATGGACTGCAGCCCACCAGGCTCCTCCATCATGGGATTTTCCAGGCAAGAGTACTGGAGTGGGGTGCCATTGCCTTCTCCGTATTGTGGCACATGCCACTCCAATTTTACAATCCCAAATCAGGACTTTAACTAAGGCTCGCGATGCTGAAATAACCATAGTTGGGCACGAGTAAATTCTGCCACCTTGTGGCCATTCGTTGAAACAGCAACCTGAAAATTAATGCTTATGGGCACTTAGTAATCACACTGTGTGGTGTTGGAGGAGACGCGTGAGAGTCCCTAGGACTGCAAGGAGATCCAACCAGTCCATCCTAAAGGAAATCAGTCCTGAATATTCACTGGAAGGACTGATCCTGAAGTTGAAACTCCAATACTTTGGCCACCTGATGCGAAGAACTGACTCATTTGAAAAGACCCTGAGGCTGGGAAAGATTGAAGGCAGGAGGAGAAGAGGGCCACAGAGGATGAGACGGTTGGATGCCATCACGGACTCAATAGGAGTTTGAGCAAGCTCAAGGTGTTGGTGATGGACAGGGAAGCCTGGTGTGCTGTAGTCCATGGGATTTCAAAGAGTCAGACATGACTGAGCGACTGAATTGAACTGAATATTCACAAAAACTGCTGGGCTCCAAATTATACCTGCCTTCAAACAATTTCTAGGGTTAAGCACTAAAGAATAAAATACTGAAAATCAGCACAAACTGTCAAGAATAAGATATCCATAGGTAAATACAATTCGTAACGTTTTTTAAAAGCACATACAAAGTTGCTCAATATAGACAATTATTAGAGATGTGAAAATCAAAAGTATAATGAGATATCACTTTCAAGAAGTCAAAAATGCCATTATCAAAATATCTATACGCAAGAAAAGCTAGCATGGGCTTAAGAAAAGGAACCCTTTCATGGTGCTGGTGGGATGTAATTGGTAACAGGTATAAGAGGGGCAAGAGACTCAGGTTCGATTGCTAGGTGGGGAAGTTCCCCTGGAGATGGAAATGGAAACCCACTCCAGTATTCTTGCTGGGAAATCCCATGGACAGAGAAGCCTGGCAGGCTGCAGTTCATGGGGTTGCAAAGAGTCAGACACGACTGAGCATGCACGCATTATCAGGACCAGTGAATTAATTCAGAAAACATAATCAGAGACTTAAAAAACAAGCTTCTGGTTACCAGTGAAGAAAGAAGGGGACAAAAGAGAAATAAGGAGGTCGGAATAAGCAAATGCAAACTGCTGCAGCTGCGGCTGCTAAGTCGCTTCAGTCGTGTCCGACTCTGCGACCCCATAGATGGCAGCCCACCAGGCTTCCCTGTCCCTGGGATTCTCCAGGCAAGAACACTGGAGTGGGTTTCCATTTCCTTCTCCAATGCGTGAAAGTGAAAAGTGAAAGTGAAGTCGCTCAGTCGTGTCCGACTCCTAGGGACCCCATGGACTGCAGCCCACCAGGCTCCTCCGTCCATGGGATTTTCCAGGTAAGAGCACTGGAGTGGGGTGCCATTGCCTTCTCCAAACTATTCCATGTTAAACAGACAAGGAACAGAGACCTACATATACCAAGGAAGGTCTATCAACACCCTGCGATATGATACCTGGGACAAAAATCCGAAGAAGAATACATGCTTGTATATGTATAACTGAAAAAAGATTCTGTACACCTACAACACACAACATTTTGTATTCTTGTTGCTACAATAAAAATTAAATATTAATTCAGTAAAAGAAAGGAATAAGACAGAAGACTTTGGGTGTTGGTCCTGGCACAGTCCACTCTACAACTCCAAAACAGGATTTCCAATCAGACTCCAGTTGCCAGAGTAGGGCTTCCCTTGTGGTGAAGAATCTGCCTGCAATGCAGGAGACCTGGGCTCAGTCTCTGGGTTGGGAAGAACCCCTGGAGAAGGGAACAGCTACCCACGCCAGTATTCTGCTCTGGAGAATTCCATGGACTGTATAGTCCCTGGGGTCGCAAAGAGTCGGACACAACTGAGCGACCTGGCTCCTTTACTTTTCACTTTGCCCGAGTAGCCACAGTTGGTCACAAGGACATCCTGCCACCTTGTGGCCATTCCCCTCAATAGCAACCTGAAAACTATTGCTTATGGGCACTTAATATTGACAAAAACTGCTAAGTTCTAAATTATACTTGCTCTCAAAAAATTTCCATGGGCAACTAGTATAGCTCCAATGCTTTGGCCACCTGATGCAAACAGCCAACTCATTGGAAAAGACCCTGATGCTGGGAAAGCAGAAGGAGAAGAGGGCGACAGAGGATGAGATGGTTGGATGGCATCACTGACTCAATGTACATGAGTTTGAGCAAGCTCCGGGAGATGGTGAAGGACTTTAGGGAAGCCTGGTGTCCTGCAGTCCATGGGGTCGCAAAGAGTCGGACACGATTTGGTGATTGAACAACAACAACAACTAATCAAAAAAAATACTGAAGAAACAGTGTGAGCTACAAAGAATAAGATATCAACAGCTAAACACAATTCATAACGTATTTTAAAAAGCACATGAAAAGTCACTCAAGATGGACATTTATCAGAGATGTGAAAATCACAAGTATAACAAGATATTACCTTCGAGAAGTCAAAAAGGCCATTATCAAAATACCTACACACAAGAAAAGCTACAGTGAGCTTAAGAAAAAAGGAACCCTTTTCTGGTGCTGGTGGATGCTATGATCAGGTCTCCCAGTTAGCCTCCCATTGTTGCCTTGTGAAGTTGGGGAAGTTTCCCTCAGCCTCTCAGGGTCTCAGCGGGCTCATCTGTAAAGTGGGGGTTATCGTAGTGACCACCTGTTGAGAGCGTGCATGCGTGTGTGCTAAGTCACTTCAGCCATATCGGACTCTTTGCGATCCTATGGACTGTAGCCCACCAGGCTCCTCTGTCCATAGGATTTCCCAGGCAAGAATACTGGAGTGGGTTGCCATTTCCTTCTGCAGGAGATCTTCCCAACCCAGGGACTGAACTCCTGCCTCCTGCACTGGCAGGTGGATTCTTTATCACTGAGCCACCAGGAGAGCCCCGCCTCCTCTTATCAGTAGCATATTCTTAGCTCTCCTGCCAGGCTTAGCTGCGGGAGAGAAGGCCTAGGGCTCCAGGAAAGTGGGGAGAAATCCACTCTGTCCAGCGGTCTAGGTTTTCTCATCTTTCCTCAGGAACAGTCTTGGGATTGAACTGTTAGGAGAGTTCAGTGGGTTAATATGTGAAAACGCCTAGCACAGTGACTGGTCCCTGGTAACTGTTAGTAGCAGGACTATCATCCTTCACAGTTCAGGCTGGACATCACCTCCTCCAGGAAGCCATCCTGGTGTTATAATCGTCTCTGTTTATGTCTCTCCCGTGCTCCACCACAGCCCCAGGAAGGGATCATGCTGCCTCTTGCTCACTGTTGTAGCCCCAGTGTGGCTGGTTTCATGTCAAATTTATTTTAGGTGAAAGAGTGGGACTGGTGAGAACACCTGTCCTGGGGCTTTGAGGCCGGTCCCTCAGCGCTCCCACTCACACACTGGCTTGAACTCTTGGAGCTGCAACAATCCACCTCCCTGAGAAAGCCGGGCTGCTGTAAGGAGGACATGAGACCCTCTGCACGCCACCTGGCCCAGCACAGGTGCTCCATAAGCATCCACTGCTGCTCTGCACTTTCCGCTCCAGCTACCCACAGCCCCAGCACAGCACCTGTCACGCTTGTGTCTGCTGCTCTGTCACCCTCGTCCGACAAAACTGTAGAGTTATCGAGCGCACAGCCTTTGCCTCAGCCCTGTGGCAGCCCCACACCCAGCCCAGGGCGTGTCTCAGAGCAGAGGCTTGGGCAAGGCTTCCCGAGGACTCAGACGTCTGGCAGCTTTGCCATCCTGCTTCTCCGTTGGCTCTGAATTACCTTTTCCTTCTGTCTCGGCCTGTGCAACTGTGTTCTTATTGGGCAAAACCTAGCATAAATGTCACCTTCCGCAGGGATGTCTTTCCTGAGCAAACTGGCCCTGTGACTTCTGTCTCCTTGGAAATCTTCAAGCTCTGACTGCTTCCACTGAGAACCTGTCACTTTCACATAAGCTGTCCGTCTTGGTACCATTAGGTTTCTCGGTTTGTGTCGTTGGCTAATTCTTCTCTTTCGATGGCACATACCCAATGAAATTTCATTTTCCAAAGAGACTGATAGCATTTGCTAACATTTATCATCTGGGGAAGGTCTGATGGTTTCTCCAGACAGTCGTGCATAGTACACAGAATATGGCACATACATGTATGATTCTATTTGTTTCCTGTCTTCTCCAGAAAATTATTTAAAAATGGAATAAGCTCTGTAATGTAGTTAATGGTATTATTTCAATGCCAATTTCCTGGGTTTTAGAAAATATTTATTTATTTGGCTTGGGATCTTTCACTGTGGCACGTATAGTTACTCCAGGACATGTGCGTTCTTAGTTTTCTGACCGAGGATGGAACCTGCATCCCCTGCATAGGAAGGCAAAATCTTAACCACTGGACCATTAGGGAAGCCCCCAGTTTCCTGGTTTTGATATCCTACCACCAATGCGTAAAATGTCACTATGGAGGGAAGCTGGGTGAAGGGGACATGATACACTTCATGTACTATTTTTGCAATTACCTGAAAGTCTATAATTACTTTAAAAATATCATTTTATAAAAATATGTGAGGCTGATTAAACATATAAAACTATGTTAAATATTTAAATAATAATATCTGGATTAGATGGGACACACAGACTTGGCTGTGTGATTATTTATTATACATTTTATAATATTTATTATACTTATACATACTGTATACTATATATACTATATTATATATAATGGAGAAGGCAATGGCACCCCACTCCAGTACTCTTGCCTGGAAAATCCCATGGACGGAGGAGCCTGGTAGGCTGCAGTCCATGCTAAGGGTCGGACACGACGGAGCGACTTCACTTTCCCTTTTCACTTTCATGCATTGGAGAAGGAAATGGCAACCCACTCCAGTGTTCTTGCCTGGAGAATCCCAGGGACGGGGGAGCCTGGTGGGCTGCCGTCTATGGGGTCGCACAGAGTCGGACACGCCTGAAGTGACTTAGCATAGCATAGCACATATTACAATTGCACTCGTCTCACACGCTAGGAAAGTAATGCTCAAAATTCTCCAAGCCAGGCTTCAGCAATACGTGACCCGTGAACTTCCAGATGTTCAAGCTGGATTTAGAAAAGGCAGAGGAACAAAGGCAGAGATCAAATTGCCAACATCCGCTGGATCATCGAAAAAGCAAGAGAGTTCCAGAAACACACCTATTTCTGCTTTATTGTCTATGCCAAAGCCTTTGACTGTGTGGATCACAATAAACTGTGGAAAATTCTGAAAGAGATGGGAATACCAGACCCCCTGACCTGCCTCTTGAGAAATTTGTATGCAGGTCAGGAAGCAACAGTTAGAACTGGACATGGAACAACAGACTGGTTCCAAATAGGAAAAGGAGTACGTCAAGGCTGTATATTGTCACCCTGCTTATTTAACTTCTATGCAGAGTACATCATGAGAAATGCTGGGCTGGAAGAAGCACAAGCTGGAATCAAGATTGCCAGGAGAAATATCAATAACCTGAGAAATGCAGACGACATCATCCTTATGGCAGAAAGTGAAGAGGAACTAAAAGCCTCTTTATGAAAGTGAAAGAGGAGAGTGAAAAAGTTGGCTTAAAACTCAACATTCAGAAAATGAAGATCATGGCATCTGGTCCCATCACTTGATGGGAAATAGATGGGGAAACAGTGGAACCAGTGGCAGACTTTATTTTTTGGGCTCCAGAATCACTGCAGATGGTGATTGCAGCCATGAAATTAAAAGACGCTTACTCCTTGGAAGGAAAGTTATAACCAACCTGCTGCTGCTGCTGCTAACTTGCTTCAGTCGTGTCCGACTCTGTTCGACCCCATAGACGGCAGCCCACTAGGCCCCGCCATCCCTGGGATTCTCCAGGCAAGAACACTGGAGTGGGTTGCCATTTCCCCCTCCAATGTGTGAAAGTGAAGTCGCTCAGTCGTGTCCGACTCTTAGCGACCCCATGGACTGCAGCCTACCAGGCTCCTCTGTCCATGGGATTTTCCAGGCAAGAGTACTGGAGTGGGTTGCCACTGCCTTCTCGGATGACCAACCTAGATAACATATTAAAAAGCAGAGATATTACTTTGCCAACAAAGGTCTGTCTAGTAAAGGCTATGGCTTTTCCAGTGGTCATGTATAGATGTAAGAGTTGGACTGTGAAGAAAGCTGAGTGCCGAAGAATTGATGCTTTTGAACTGTGGTGCTGGAGAAGACTCTTGCGAGTCCCTTGGACTGCAAGGAAGTCCAACCAGTCCATCCTAAAAGAGACCAGTCCATCCTAAAGGAGACCAGTCCTGGGTGTTCATTGGAAGGACTGATGCTGAGGCTGAAACTCCAATACTTTGGCCACCGCACACGAAGAGTTGACTTATTGGAAAAGACCCTGATGCTGGGAGGGATTGGGGGCAGGAGAAGAAGGGGACAACAGAGGATGAGATGGCTAGATGGCATCACCAACTCGATGCACATGAGTTTGGTTGAACTCCGGGAGTTGGTGATGGACAGGGAGGCCTGGCATGCTGAGATTCATGGGGTTGCAAAGAGTCCAACATGACTGAGCGACTGAACTGAACTGAACTGATACTTATACCCAATGTAAAATATATATACTATGTAAATATATATAATACATATAATACATATTATATATAATATATTTTTATAAATATTTCATATATTATATATATTATATATAATATATAGTGTATACATATTATATAATTATTCTATATTGTGCATATATTATATATATCATATTATATAATATATATTACACATCACATTATATATAATATAATATATAATTTATACATGTGTAATATATAATATATATTATATGTAATATGATGTGTATTATATATTATATAATTTTTAAAAAATATAAATTAATATTCTATATATACATATATAGATATATACACATATATAGATATATACATACAAATATACACACATATAAAAATACATATATTATATTATATATAATGTTATATATTTTATATATTATATATAATAACTATATTTTAATATATGATTATAATATATATATAAACATATACATACATATACATACATACATATGCATCAGTTCAGTTCAGTTCAGTCGCTCAGTCATGTCCGACTCTTTGTGACCCCATGAATTGCAGCATGCCAGGCCTCCCTGTCCATCACCAACTCCTGGAGTTCACTCAAACTCACGTCCATCGAGTCTGTGATGCCATCCAGCCATCTCATCCTCTGTTGTCCCCTTCTTCTCCTGCCCCCAATCCCTCCCAGCATCAGTCTTCTCCAATGAGTCAACTCTTCGCATGAGGTGGCCAAAGTACTAGAGTTTCAGCTTTAGCATCATTCTATACATAGAATATACATATTATATATATTATATATTAAAAACATTATATTATATATTATATATCACATATTATGTATAAATATATAATATTTAAATATATATGTATTTATATATTATATTATGTTTATTTATATTATATAAATATATAATATATGTTTATTTATATATTATATATAATTATAAAATATATAATATATATTTATTTATAAATAAATAAGCCATTTAGCAGCAGCATATTATATTATTTAATTATAAATAATACATAATATAATATATTATATAATTTATATATATTATATTATATTGTACATGTTGCTGCTAAGTCGCTTCAGTCGTCTCCGACTCGGTGCGACCCCATAGATGGCAGCCCACCAGGCTCCCCCGTCCCTGGGATTCTCCAAGCAAGAACACTGGAGTGGGTTGCCATTTCCTTCTCCAACGCATGAAAGTGAAAAGTGAAAGTGAAGTCGATCAGTCGTGTCCCACTCTTAGCGACCCCATGGACTGCAGCCTACCAGGCTCCTCCGTCCATGGGATTTTCCGGGCAAGAGTATTGGAGTGGGGTGCCATTGCCTTCTCCATATTGTACATAATGTATAATATTATATTATAAATAAATATATTATATATTTTATAATTATATATAAACAAATATAACATTTACATATACGTATATATAATGTATAATATAATATTATACATTTTATAATATTAAAAGACTAGTGATAAAGTGCACAACTGTAGGGAACTGTTTCGAACCGTGGTGCCATCCATACTGGGGAATTCCATGCAAATACTGAAAAACACCAAGTAGAAATGTATTTATTGTTTTGGGAAACTTTTACCAATATATTGGTGAATTAAAAATACTGAATGGATATATTGAGTCTGGAAGGATATTTACCAAAATGTTAAAACATTATTGTCTCAGGGTGGCAGGATTGTAGGATTTTTTAAATTTCCTTTTGCTTACTTGTATATTTCCATAATGCAAATATTATTTTAAATGTTTGTAAGAGGATGATCAGAAATTATCTAGGAGGAGGAGAAAGTTAATAGTACCAGAGTTGGGAGTGAGACACCTATAGCAATCCTGGCCTGGCCGACCCAGCAAAACGGGAAATGGAACATTATGAAGTTCTCCTTGGAGGTGTGAGGTTTTCCCGATGACGAGGAATTCCCCGAAGGGCTGCTTCAAGCGGTAGGTTAGACTTACAGCTCTAGTTTAACTCTTCTTTTCACAGGTAAGTGATCTTGAGCAACACCGGCGCCTCTCAGAGACTGAGTTTTCATGTTTGTAACACAGAAGGGAAGCCGACCTCAAAACAAAGAAGAAAAATAGACCTCAAAGTCTCTATGATTTTCTCCATCTCCATCATGTTATATAGGCTCAGTTCAGCTCAGTTCAGTCGCTCAGTCGTGTCCGACTCTTTGCGACCCCATGGACTGCAGCACGCCAGGCCTCCCTGTCCATCACCAACTCCCGGAGCTTGCTCAAACTCACGTCCATTGAGTCGGTGATGCTATCTAACCATCTCGTGGTCTTTTTTGCTCGGCGGAGCAGCAACGTGTCGAGGGCGGAGTTAACTCAGACGCCCCGCCCCCTTGGCCCCGCCTCACTGCCCCCGCCCCCGCCCGGGTTGTACCCTTGACCCCGCCCCCAGCCTGTGCGTCCACCGGAAGTGCCCGCACGCGGGCAGCTCACTTCCGCCTGGCAGGTGACAGCCGCGGGGCTCCGAGCGTCCGGCGGTGCGGGCGCACCGGGAGAGCGGGAGGACAAGGCCGCGGACATTTTCCTGCCGCGTCGAGCCGCACCGTGGCGTCAGGAGCCGTTCGGACCTGCGGGTGAGGAAGCGGGGAGCCTGGCGAAGCCAGAGAAGAAGTGGGGCGGGGAGTCGGGAGTCTGAGGTGAGGGGTTTTGGGGGTCAAAGGTCACGGAGAGGACGAGGCGCTGGAGGGTCTAGGGTGGCTTCCCGGGCCGGGAGGAGGCAGAAGGGCTGCGGGTTCATTCATTCGCGCCCCCTTGGCCGCCGGCGTGCACCCCAGCCGTCCCAGGTCCGCAGTCCCTGCCGGGGCGCCCTCCCGTAGAGACTCCTAGACTTAGGCCCAGGGGAGCTTGCGCCTGGCCTGACAGGAAACTTCTCTTCGGGTCTTGGTTCCCCCTGCACACTCACCGCCGTGGCTGTCCTGAGGCCTCCTCGTCGTCGTTAAGGGCCTTATCTCTTTGCCAAGGTTCAAAAAAAGAAAAAAAATTTATGAAACGGCCTGGCGTCACCGCCTCTAGGGTGGGGTTGGACAGAGGATTGGTCTGTCCGTAGGCGCCTCACAGACGAGGTAAGTGGGGACCCCTGTAATAACGCCAGAACTACTGATGGGAATGCTAGCTGCTGGTTATTGAGCTGAGTGCAGGCACCGTGCGTAGAATGCCGCATTTAAACTTCCCAGCCATCTTTGTGAGGCACCTACTATTATTATCCCCATTTTATCCATGAGGAAACTGAGGCTCAGAAAAGTTCAGTCACACCTGTAAGGTCGGTCAGGTAGTATGGATGAGTGCCAGGGTTCCTACCTGGGCTCGCAGGGCCCTGCAGCCTGCTGAGACTGAAGCAAGGTTGGCGTTGAGGGGCTGATTAATATCTTTAGCCTCCATTAAATTTATTTGCGTCTATAGAAAGATGTATTTCCCTGGAGAAGGAAATGGCAACCCACTCCAGTATTTTTGCCTGGAGAATCCCATGGACAGCAGAGCCTGGTGGGCTACAGTCCACAGGGTCGCAGAGTCGGACATGACTGAGCGACTGAACAACAGCATCTACGGATGTAGCTTTCTTGCTTCTCCTCTACCTTCCTAAGGAGCATTGATTCACTTTCTTTAGGATGAAATGGTCTTGCAGGCCATTGCTGTAACTGATTATGGTTCAGGCTGAGAAGGGACGTTTTTCCCAACTGTTGAGAACTGCAAGACATAAAACAGTCTAGCCACGCAATGGATTTAAGAATATGCTGAACCTCTCTTGAGAGTGGTCTAGCTGCATTCTTTTTCAAGTAAGGGGAGGAACCACATGACCCCTAGGGTATCTTTTGGCCCTAGGTTCTTGAAGAGCATTCCCAAGGCAAGGGCCTGAGTCTCTGAGAAAAGTGCAGGTCCGTGGCTTCTTGACTGGAGAACACACATCTTGCCTGGGAGACAGGTGGCTTCATGGCCAGAGGACTAGGTCTTGTGTGTCTGAGCTTTACTCGGTTGCAGACATTCACTTGCTGCTGTTCTACTTCAGTCTCCCTGACAGCAGCACAGACCTGCTGACTTCCTACCCACTCCTGGGTTTTACAAGCCTTAATGAACCTGTGAGGGTTTCCACACATGTATAAACAAAGCTGGGGTATAAACATTACTGTGCAGTACCTGTTTTTAAACTCCACTGTCTGTTTTCCTAGTTCCATTGAATTCACAGAAACTTAATATTGTCACCTGATCCCCATCCCTCCAAGGGAGGATTTGAGCTGAAGTGACTCGTCACAGACGGTAGGAACAGGAGCAGCACTGAGTGTCTGGCTCCCTGTCCTGAGTTGAGCCCACCAGGCTCCTTTGATCCCTCAGGGCAGCTTCATGAAGAGTGGCTTCACGAGTGTTCAAAGACTCAGATCCCTCAGACTTTGTATAAAGTTTAACAGTTGAGTGTGGTTTGAGTAGAGGCTTCACCTGAGCGACTTGAAGAGCTCAGTGGTGTGGTGGAAAGAGCCTTTCTCGTCCCCCCATCTGTCAGCCGTGGATTCTCCTCCCAGTTCGGCAGCTTCTTGGTAGTGTAACCCAGAGCCACCTTTACCTCAGCTCTACAGTAATCCGACCACCTTCCCCTCTGCCTCAGCACTGACGCGTGTGGAAGCTGGACAGAGACGTTTGTGCTATCTGCTGTGGTGAGGGCCTTGACCCCAGGCAGTTGATGTTTCCTGAGGGCCTGGTTTCGGGGGGTGTTACTTCTCTCTGCAGAGACCTTTGTGTACACAGGACTTCTCCCACCCTTCTCGTTTCACTTCCTTAAAGTGTTTAAGAACAAGTTCAGTCTGTTGGTCCTGCTAGCTCTGGGCTTGGACTTTCATCTTTTTCTAGTTATCCTCGAAGCTGCATGACTTGCTTGCTTACTTCCCGAAAACCCCCATTCTTGGCACCAAAGTGTGATGTGCTAATGGTGAGCCAGTATGGCTTGGTTATGAGTTTTGAGCTCCAGTGTGTTTCCAAAAGCCAAAGGGGCTTCTGTTACTTGCAGGTATTTCTTTTTCTGAATAGGTCTTTTTGCCTAAGATAGATCACTGATAAGTTTTCACAGCCCAGGAATGATTTTTGTGTTCTTTTTCTCTTCACACAGAGAGGAATGAACAGCTCGAGAGAGAAAATATTAATTAGGCAAGTGGGAAATCTTTTTAAAATAATTCTACTTGAGGGGACTTCCTGGTGGCCTAGTGGTTAAGAATTTGCCTTGCAATGCAGGGGACTCTGGTTTGATCCCTGGTCAGGGAACTAAGATCCCACATGCCACAGAGCAACTAAGCCCACACTCCACAACTAGAGAGTCCGTGGGTCGCAACAAAAGATCCCACGTGCTGCAGCTAAGACCCAGTACCATTGGATAAATACATATTTTTTAAACAGTTCTACTTGAATGTCCATCCGTGGACCCTCCTTGCTCTCGGCTGAGGCTCAACATTTCTTGGCCTGGTCTGCTCGGCCTTTTGAGCTCTAGCCCCGCTGGGCTCTCCTGCCTCGTCTCTCCAGCTGCCCACTCCAGCCTCTCCCTGAGTGCAGGCAGATGCAGCTGCTCTGGGCTCCCGCCAGCCCAGCTGCTGGCCTGTGTGTCTCTGCTTTGTGCTGGCCCCGCCTCCTGGGCACAGGCTGCTGCCGCACACGCCCCTTTTTCCAGACCGCTGCTTGGTGCTCCCCCTCTGATCTGCTCCCCTACCCCAACCACCTGCAAGCCTGAGCTGGATGTCTTGAGGCACTGGTCACAGTGTGTTGTCATTCTCTGTGTACTTGGCCATCTTCTAAGTAAGCAGCTCTTAATCCTTGGAGAGGACTTGTGTGAACTGTCTGTGTCTCCAGCACCTAGTGAAATATCTGGTGCATAGTAGGTGCTCAGTAAATGAATGAGTAAGTGGATATTGATTGCACTGAACTTTTAGGATCCCTGGGGAACTCAAAGCACTTCCCAGATGGTCTCCCATCCTTCCTTATATCACCCCAGGAGAGTCGGGAGAAATCCGCCCTGTGGTGGGATTAACTGGTCTCCCAACTGCTGCTGCTACCAGAGTGCTCCAGGGCCTCCAGACACCTGGGGGCTGGGGAGCAGCAGGGAGGAACCAGTGGTGACGGCTCTCCCTGTGTAGGAATAAAAGTGGCTCATGTTCATCAAGCTCCTGGTGGGCTGGACACCGTTGAGGGCTTTGTACGTATTCACTTGCCTTAGCCTCACTTACCCCTTAAGCACGTGACGTAGTAATTCTCGTGAGCTGTGGTATGGTTGTGCCTGTTAGGCTATGCAGACCCCTCGAGTGCCTGGGTTGTACCTGCTGGGGCCGCCTTTCCTTTCCCAACCCCTTGTTCTTGAATTGTCTCCTGCTTTTAATAGAGCTGAGGGAGGGCTTGGCTGTGGTTCTTCTCCCAAGCCTCATGCTTTTTGGGTTCTTTAGCGTTGGGCTTGACCTCTGACCTCTACTAAGAGAGTCTCCCTGAAGTTGGGAGGCCTCCTCCAGTTAGAGTAACAGTATGGCTGGTTGACTACAGAGTGCCCAGAGTTCATCAGCCAGGATGTCTTAGTCACTGATCCTCTGTCTCCTCTGTGGACTTGAGCCACAAGCTGGTAGATTTGGAATTCAGGTCTCTAAAGCTTTAAAACCAAGCCTTCAGTACTGGTTTTCAGCATTGAAGACCTTTCTTACAGCTGAGCTCTGTAGAGTACTCGATTTGGGTGGCACATACTTTTTATCACGCCCTAATAGCTTTTAGGGTCCTAAGCTTATTCAGAGTAGAAAGACAAAATTTCGTTATAGCCAGGTATAAGAGGAGTCTGTCTCTGCGGTCCTCACTCAGCTGGGGTGGCTGAGGTTAGAAGCTGTTTTTTTCTTCACTCACTCATTATTTATTGAGCCCTGCTGTGTGCTTGGCACTGGGCTGAATGTGGTGGCAGGTAAACAAGCCACACAGTTTCTGCCCTTGGGTTGCTTACCACATTGCAATGGGGGAGAGACCAAGAAGAAATAGAGAACAGACCTAATAATTAGAAAAACGGGCAAGTCACGAGGGAAACGAGGCACAGCTGCTTCCTCTGGTTAGCGCATAAGCCAGATCTCAGGACTCTTGTTTAAAACTCTCCAGGGACTCAGCTCCTTCAGAGTAAAAGCTGGAGTCCTGACCTTGACCTGTAAGGCCCCATCCATCCTCCCCTGACCTCATGACCCACTGCTACCTCATAGCTCACTCTGTTCAGGCCATACCGCCTCCCTGCTATTCCTCAAACAGGCCGGGCACACTCCCACCTTTGCATTATTTTCTGTGCCTGGAAGGCTCTTCCCCAGGCAGTACCACCTGTCACCTTCTCAGGAGGCCTTTTGTGGCCACCCTGGTTAAATCCCAACCTCGCACTCCCCCTCCCCCACACCGCCTGTCCCTGTTTTCCTTTTCTCCACAGCATTTTTCACTGTCTGAGATCCTGTATGTATATTAGTCATTTATCTTGCTTATCGTTCCAGTCTGCCGTTAGGATGTAACCTCTATGAGGGGAAGGGTTTTTGTCTGTTTAATTCACTGCTTCATCCCCAGCATACAGACCTGTGTATGACTCGGTGAATGTGTGACTAGGAGCACTGGGCTACGAGGACAGAAAAATACCTACTTAGTGCGTGCAGGGGTGGTGTCTTTGAAGTGACGTCACCTAAGCTGAGATTTGAAGGATGAGTCTAATCCAGGCAGAAGGATCAGCAAGTAGAAGGCAGTGAAGAGCTTGGCAACTAAAGGAACCAGGAAGAAGGCCCCTAGCCTCCGTGGGCCAGGAGGGTTACAGGCAGAGGGGAGGCCCTCCCTGAGCTCACATCATAGCCGGTGTCAGGGCCCCCTCCACCCACCTTCCCCAGCGTTTGTACCCCAACTTCCTGCAGCTCTGGTCGCGCTCTGAGCTGGTGCCCAGGGCAGGGGATGGTGATCTTAGAGAAGTGGCCTGAAGATTTCTCCCGTTGGAGATGCTGCGACCTGATCTTCTACCCTTTGCCCTGTTTTCTGTCTCTTATCGCGTATTTATTTACCTTCCATTGGAGAAGGCAATGGCACCCCACTCCAGTACTCTTGCCCGGAAAATCCCATGGATGGAGGAGCCTGGTAGGCTGCAGTCCATGGGGTCGTGAAGAGTCGGACACAACTGCGCAACTTCACTTTCACTTTTCACTTTCATGCATTGGAGAAGGAAATGGCAACCCACTCCAGTGTTCTTGCCTGGAGAATCCCAGGGACGGGGGAGCCTGGTGGGTTGCTGTCCATGGGGTCGCAGAGTCGGACACGACTGAAGCGACTTAGCAGCAGCAGCAGCAGTGGCTGAAAATGAACCAGGGTGTTTGGCAGTCTCAATTTCAATTTTGTCAAAATAGCTTGACAACCAGAACAGATGGAGCTCCGACCCTGGCACACCCCATGAAACGAACATTGGGAGGCTGCCCTTTAGCTGAGGTTGGCTTACATGAAATTTCCCCAAGAGAAGTGAGCCCTAGTCTTTTGCATATTGACTGAGCACCTCCTGCTTGCCCCGCACCGGTCCAGGAGCTAGGGACATAGCAGGGGATGGAATGGACAAATCCTCGTCCATGGAATTTCATTATGGAAGGAGAAACAGGTAATATAAATGTGTTTCTATAACAAAGGCTAGACTGTGGGGTAGGAGGGAGAGCAGAGAGCATGGCTTCCTCGAACCCTGAGAAGAGAGAGTTTCACGGGGGAGGGAATGGTCAGTGGCGCCCAGTGCCTGTTAGCATGAGACTTGGCGTCTGATGAGATGACCACATCTGCTGGCAGGCCCAGCTCAGCCTGGCATCCAGGGCTATCTTTGAATCTCATCCTTTCCTGCCCAGGCTCATCTGCTCCTTTCCCTGCCAAGACCCTGCCTTCAGACTCCTAAGCACGTGCACTTGTTTTGGCCCTGGATGTGTCACTCCTCTGTCAGCATCTCTAATCCTCATGTTTAAATGGGTTACTGGAGAATCAAATGACAGGGGCCATAGATTAGCACAGAGCCCATGTCCCAGCCTGTGTTTGTGTTGGTTTCAAGTCGCTCAGTCGTGTCTGACTCTTTGCGACCCCATGAATCGCAGCACGCCAGGCCTCCCTGTCCATCACCAACTCCCGGAGTTCACTCAAACTCATGTCCATCGAGTCGGTGATGCCATCCAGCCATCTCATCCTCTGTTGCCCCCTTCTTCTCCTGCCCCTAGTCCCTCCCAGCATCGGAGTCTTTTCCAATGAGTCAACTCTTTGCATGAGGTGGCCAAAGTATTGGAGTTTCAACATTAGCATCAGTCCTTCCAGTGAACAACCAGGACTGATCTCCCGGCAGTCTTGATTCCAGCTTGTGCTTCTTCCAGCCCAGAGTTTCTCATGATGTACTCTGCATAGAAGTTAAATAAGCAGTTAATATAATAATAATAAGAAGTTAAATAAGAAGTTAAATAATATACAGCCTTGACGTACTCCTTTTCCTATTTGGAACCAGTCTGTTGTTCCATGTCCAGTTCTAACTGTTGCTTCCTGACCTGCATACAGGCTTCTCAAGAGGCAGGTCAGATGGTCTGGTATTCCCATCTCTTTCAGAATTTTCCACAGTTTATTGTGATCCACACAGTCAAAGGCTTTGGCATAGTCAATAAAGCAGAAATAGATGATTTTCTGGAACTCTCTTGCTTTTTCCGTGATCCAGCGGATGTTGGCAATTTGATCTCTTGTTCCTCTGCCTTTTCTAAACCCAGCTTGAACATCTGGAAGTTCATGGTTCACGTATTGCTGAAGCCTGGCTTGGAGAATTTTGAGCATTACTTTACTAGCATGTGAGATGAATGCAATTGTGAGGTAGTTTGAGCATTCTTTGGCATTGCTTTTCTTTGGGATTGGAATGAATACTGACCTTTTCCAGTCCTGTGGCCACTGCTGAGTTTTCCAAATTTGCTGGCATATTGAGTGCAGCACTTTTACAGCATCATCTTTCAGGATTTGAAATAGCTCAACTGGAATTCCATCACCTCCACTAGCTTTGTTCCTAGTGATGCTTTCTAAGGCCCACTTGACTTCACATTCCAGGATGTCTGGCTGTAGGTGAGTGATCACACCATTGTGATTATCTGGGTTGTGAAGATCTTTTTTGTACAGTTCTCCTGTGTATTCTTGCCATCTCTTCTTAATATCTTCTGCTTCTGTTAGGTCCATAGCATTTCTGTCCTTTATCGAGCCCATCTTTTCATGAAATCTTCCCTTGGTATCTCTCATTTTCTTGAAGAGATCTATAGTCTTTCCCATTCTGTTGTTTTCCTCTATCTCTTTGCATTGATCGCTGAGGAAGGCTTTCTTATCTCTCCTTGCTATTCTTTGGAACTCTGCATTCACATGCTTATATCTTTCCTTTTCTCCTTTGCTTTTCGCTTCTCTTCTTTTCACAGCTCTTTGTAAGGCCTCCCCAGACAGCCATTTTGCTTTTTTGCATTTCTTTTCCATGGGGATGGTCTTGATCCCTGTCTCCTGTACAATGTCACGAACCTCCGAACCTCCATCCATAGTTGATCAGGCACTCTTATCTATCAGATCTAGTCCTTTAAATTTCTATTTAAAGGACTATTTAAATTTCTCACTTCCACTGTATAATCCTATTTCTTACTTCCACTGTATAATCATAAGGGATTTGATTTAGGTCATACCTGAATGGTCTAGTGGTTTTCCCTACTTTCTTCAATTTCAGCCTGAATTTGGCAATAAGGAGTTAATGATCTAAGCCGTAGTCAACTCCTGGTCTTGTTTTTGTTGACTGTATAGAGCTTCTCCATCTTTGGCTGCAAATAATATAATCAATCTGATTTCGGTGTTGACCATCTGGTAATGTGCATGTGTAGAGTCTTCTCTTGTGTTGTTGGAAGAGGGTGTTTGCTATGACCAGTCGTTCTCTTGGCAAAACTCTATTAGGCTTTGCCCTGCTTCATTCCGTATTCCAAGGCCAAATTTGCCTTTGGCATTCCAGTCCCCTATAATGAAAAGGACATCTTTTTTGGGTGTTCTAAAAGGTCTTGTAGGTCTTCATGGAACCTTTCAGCTTCTTCAGCGTTACTGGTTGGGGCATAGGCTTGGATTACTGTGATATTGAATGGTTTGCCTTGGAAATGAACAGAGATCATTCTGTCATTTTTGAGATCACATCCAAGTACTGCATTTCTGACTCTCTTGTTGACCATGATGGCTACTCCATTTCTTCTAAGGAATTCCTGCCCGCAGTAGTAGATATAATGGTCATCTGAGTTAAATTCACCCATTCCGATCCATTCCTAGAATGTCAACGTTCACTCTTGCCATCTCCTGTTTGACCACTTCCAATTAGCCTTGATTCATGGACCTAACATTCCAGGTTCCTATGCAATATTGCTCTTTACTGCATTGGACCTTGCTTCTATCACCAGTCACATCCACAACTGGGTATTGTTTTTGTTTTGGCTCCATCCCTTCATTCTTTCTGGAATTATTTCTCCACTGATCTCCAGTAGCATATTGGTCACCTACTGACCTGGGGAGTTTCTCTTTCAGTATCCTATCAGTTTGCCTTTTCATACTGTTCATGGGGTTCTCAAGGCAAGAATACTGAAGTGGTTTGCCATTCCCTTCTCCAGTGGACCACATTCTGTCAGACCTCTCCACCATGACCTGCCCATCTTGGGTAGCCCCACAGGGCATGGCTTAGTTTCATTGAGTTAGACCAGGCTGTGTTCTGTGTGATCAGATTGGCTAGTTTCTGTGAGTATGGTTTCAGTGTGTCTGCCCTTTGATGCCCTCTTGCAACACCTACTGTCTTACTTGGGTTTCTCTTACCTTGGACGTGGGGTCTCTCTTCACGGCTGCTCCAGCAAAGTGCAGCCGCTGCTCCTTACCTTGGACGAGGGGTATCTCCTCATGGCCGCCCCTCCTGACCTTGAACGTGGAGTAGCTCCTCTCAGCCCTCCTGCGCCCATGCAGCCACCGCTCCTTGGACGTAGTGTAGCTCCTCTCGGCCGCTCCTGTGGCATCGTGTTGGTTTAGTGATTCTCAATTCACTCTTTGTATTGCTGGCATCTTGTGGGTCTTCTCCATATCACCTTCACCCCTCCCTTTCCAAATCTGATACATCTTTTCACATCCCACCAAGCCCCTGTGAATCCAGGAGGGCTTCCTTTGAGGCCCCACCCATTTCAAAGTCTGAGCTTTGGTGGGTGTTATCTGGAGGGCATGATTTCTTGGCTGTTCCCCTGACGTCTGTCCCCTGCCCTTGGAACCTGAAAGAGCCAGCAGGGAAAGACTACTTTGTCTGCTGTGTGTGTATGCGCTCCTGTGTGGGGCAGAGCCCCAGGCTATATCCAAAATGAGACAGATTTTCAGAAAGTGTTCCCAATGTATAGGCGGGAAAACCAAGGTCTTGGGAGCCTGGTTCTGTAGTCTCTGATCCTGTCTTCTCATGTTCATTAATTTAAAGACTGTTTAGAAGAAACCCCTATTATTTTGTGTTTAAGGAACTTTACTTGGCAGCAGATCTTGCCATGCATTGCTGTTTGCTTGGAGGTTAGTTGAGAACCAGTGCTTGTTGCTGGAATTCAGTCCTGGAGACTCAGTTGATAGCACCGCTGCGCGTGCCGTTTGCCTGCTTGCGGTTCCTTTTCATTTTGAGACTTCGGTTGTTAGTGGGTCTCAGAAGATTGACTTGGACTAATCAGTTTTCATCCAGATCCCAGGAGCCCCATAAGTCAGTGAGCTCACCCAGATGGGCTTTTGCTGGGCACGTTACCAAACTTGACGTTTAGGGCCAGCTGGATGGGCTGGCCCTAAAACAACCTGTAATTCAGCCTTCGAGGGACTCGGCAGGGATGTGTGGCAACATACTTCACGTACCATTTAGCCTGGAGTGTGTGTGTTTCTGCCAGGGCTTCATCAGAGAGGAGGAGGCGCCTCTCTGGACACGGTGGGACACGTGTGGCTTCATGTGGGGCTCGGGTGGAGAGTGTAAGAGCTACCATTTTCCAGCTGTGTGACTCCAGACAGATGCCTTGACCCCTCTGGGCTGTAGTTTCCCCATCTGTAAACTTGGGATATTATCAGTACCTTCTCCACAGATCACTGTGAGGATCACACGTAAAACTATGTCGTTTCTGGCCCACGGCGCGTGACAGATGGCTGTCATCGCCACAGCCACTGCCACCTGCGTTTCAAATCTTGTTCCAAACCCAAAGAAGAGTACGGCTTACTTTCTCGTAGCAATTGAGCTGGCTCGAAAGAGCCGATCTGAGTTTGGTGACTACATTGTCTCAGAGAGAAAGTCTGAAATCTGGTTTCTCTACTGCTGACTCACCTTTTAATCTTCAAGGTGGCCTTACCTGCCTCCCTGTCAGTAATGTGACCTTTAGTACTCACCCGTGAGGATCTTTTCCTTCTGCAAAGGGGACTGTCACACAGGCGAGGAGCGATGAGTAGAATTACTGGGGGCAGTAGAATCGTTGTCTCTGGTAAACACCGTCTGTGTTAAATGGGGTAATGGACACAAACCTTTGTTGTTTGTGTCCAAACTTGACGTGGCATGGCAGGAGTGGGGGGATATCATAAAATGAATCAACTTCTGCCCTTGAGACAGAACTGAAACAGCAAAACGTGGTTTGGTTAAAGTTTGGCTTTTGTGTTCCAAGAGATGGTGGCACTCCCCTCGCCCCTTCTGCCCGCTCCCCTAGCTGAGTCTTGACTGTCCTTGAGCAACACTGGCCTCAGAGCAGGCTTCCGAAAGCCATCCCTCAGGCAAGGTTGACAGTGACAGTTTCAGCACTGAAGCTGGAAGCCAGCAGCCCGGACTTCTGGGGATTGGTTTTCCCTGCCCGGATATCCTTGAACTCAGAGGTGGGTCTTGGAGCCGGCTCAGACCTCGTCAGATGCTCTTTCCCCGTCTCCTTTCCTGAACTGCTCTGGCTGCGCCCACTGACAGGCTCTGACTGTCTCCTGGCTCCGTCCCTGGGTGCTGACGGCGTGCCGCGCAGGCACTGCCAGCTTCACGCTTCTCGGCCGACTGCAGAGCGGGAGTTGCTCAGGCATGAATCATTGCCCAAAACCAGGACAGCCCTCTCCCTGGCCGTCGGCCGGCCGTCTGGGGAGCTGCTTGGCCTGTTGGCACTCTCCCTCCTACTGAAGACGTAACGGGGCCTGCTGGCCCTGCTGCCTTCTGAGGTGGTTTTCTTTTTTGTCCCCTTGGAAACGTTTTCTGTCGTGTTCTGTGAATGATCGTGCTCCGTTTCTCTTGTTTGATGCCCAGGAAGACTGGTGAGGAAGTGGGTTTCTCCTCTAGCAGGGGATCCTAGAACGTGAGATGCCAGAGGGACTTGGTCATTTAAACTTTGTTTTCAAACTTTTCTGTGGAACGGTGGGGTATCCGAAGGGCCCCTGGTGAGGAGGGAGAGAAGTGGGCATAGTGGAACGAGCCAGCCTCTGGGCCCTCACCCTCCCTTCAGCCAGAGCAGGTCCACTTTTATTTTAAACAATTTCAAAATGGGATGGTGGGGGGGCGGGATGCAGCTTGAAAGGCCAAGGATATGGTTGAATTCTCCCTTGACAACTGGAGAAGGGAAGGCCTAGAGGTGGGGGAATCTGCCCAGGGTCACTCAGCTGCTGGTAGCAAGGTTAGAGTTCCTGGCCAGCCGTCTCAGCTTTGGATCAGTCTTGCCATGTTTGCAGAACGTTAACTGCAAAGCCTTATGTTCCCGGTTCGCCCAGTCATCACTGTCTGGCACTCATCAAGGAGTCCTGTTGTTTTGATCTGTTATGAGCCCTTGGTTTTGTAGCTGCTCTGGGAACCTGTCTTTCATTTTGCCTGCAAACATTTGGTGAACTCCTGGAATGTGCCAGACATCGTGCTGGTCACTGGGTTGACAGCATCAGACAGGACAGATCCTGAATAGAGCCGTGAGGAGGGCTGTGGAGCAGTGCGCAGGGTGATTGAGCGAGCTGCCGAGCAGGCTGCTGCCTGTCTGGCTCTGGAGGGGCTCGTCTGGGGTAGCCTGAAGGGGGAGCCTGGGGTGGGGGGCAGGGAGTGCTTTGGATTAGACGCGGCATAGTTTTCTAAACTGCATTATATTGAAAAGAGACGATCCGTGCACAGGACATGAAGCTCCCAGGGTAGACAAGGTAAGCAGTGAGAGGCCAGTCTCTTGCTCGTCCAGCTTTCTTTCTCGAGGAAACCTCTGTCAACTTCTGGTTTTTATTTTTAATTGATGGTCGTAGGCACTTAACCATTGTATTTGCTTATTATTCTGGCTGTCCTGGGCCCTTGTTGATGTGCAGGCTTTGCTCTAGGCACGGTGAGCAGGCGCTGCTCTCTAGTTGCGATGCATGAGCCTCTCATCGTGGTGTCTTCTCCTGTTGTGGAGCGTGGATTCTGGAGCGCTCAGGCTTCAGCAGTTGAGACGCTGGGGCTCAGTGGTTGCAGCCCGTGGGCCCTGGAGCGCAGGCTCAGTAGTGGTGGCTCATGGACTTACCTGCTTCTCAGCATATGGGTCTTCCTGCAGCAGGGATTGAACCTGTGTCCCCGGCATTTGCAGGTGGATTCTTCACCACCAAGCCACCAGGGAAGCCCTCAACTTTCCTTATTTATCCTCAGGGATTGTCCATGCATTTGCAAACACTTGCGTGTTTCTGTTTTATTAATATTTTAATTGTTAATAGAAATCCTAGTACACTACATATAGTTTTTCATCTTGCTCTTTTTCACCTAATAGCTTAGAGAGTAAATACACAGGTATGTGCAGCACTGCCTCATTCTTTTTCATGATTGCACAGTATTCCCCAATTCTGTACCCAGTATTGTAATTTTTTAAACTAGCCACTTTCAACTAAAGTTAACCTCAGCTCAGTTAATTCTAGTGTGAAGTCACTCAGTCATGTCCAACTCTTTGTGACCCCGTGGACTGTAGCCCACCAGGCTCCTCTGTCCATGGGATTTTTTAGGCAAGAGTACTAGAGTGGGTTGCCATTTCCTTCTTCAGGGGATCTTTCTGACCCAGGGATTGAACCTGGGTCTCCCACATTGCAGGCAGACGCGTTACCATCTGAGCCACCATGGAAACCCCAGTTAACAGCTCAGTGAATTACTCTTAGTAAATTTGAGACCTTGGAGAAAAGTTGAAATACATTCACCATTTTCTTAAAAAATTTTTTTTGACCATAGTAGTGGGATCTCAGAGAAGGCAATGGGACCCCACTCCAGTACTTCTGCCTGGAAAATCCCATGGACAGAGAAGCCTGGTAGGCTGCAGTCCATGGGGTCGCTAAGAGTCGGACACAACTGAGTGACTTCACTTTCACTTTTCACTTTCATGCATTGGAGGAGGAAAACCCACTCCAGTGTTCTTGCCTGGAGAATCCCAGGGGAAGGCTGGTGGGCTGCTGTCGATGGGGTTGCACAGAGTCGGACACGACTGAAGCGACTTAGCAGCAGCAGCAACAGTGGGATCTTAGTTCCCCGACTAGGAATCGAATCCATGCCCACTGCATTGGGAACTTGAAGTCTTAACCGCTGGACCACCAGGGAATTCCCATAATGTGGTCCAGGGAAGTCCCGTGATGTATTAGCTTAAAACACAGAAAGATATTTTTAATCTTCTGTTCATAAAATTACATTTAGATTTGTGATGATGATTCAAAAATTTGAAAGGTGTTGAGGACTTTTTTTCTTAAACCCAGCCCTAACTCCAGTGGCTAAAATTCAGTCTTTAGCTAGTCTTTCCTTTTTCCACTCTTAAATTACATTACGTCTTTGTTCCTGGCCAGCGTGTCAGTGAGTCTCACCAAGAGCTTCTTTATAGTTTATGAAACGTAAGAGGAAACCACCGCGTTTGCGGCTTTCTCACTCCGCTCCTTTCGTTAAGAGCAGTGGCGGGAGAAGCAGCCCTGTCAATACAATTCTAAAAGAAGAAGTGAAATGGGCAGGGCCCAGCCCCGGGATTGTGGCGTCAAAGTCAGCCTCTGAGGGCTGTGGGCGGGAGGACGGGGGGAGGGGGGGTGTGGGGGGGTGAGCCGGTCCTCCCAGGCGCGCCCTGCTTTGAGTTTGGACCGCGCCGTCCCCTCGAGGCGTCCTGCAGCCTGTAAACGCTGAGATTGAGGGGTATCCCGGCCTAGAACGCCGCATCCTTAGCAGAAGTGACTCATCACACTGGCCGTAGCAGGCTCTGAAACAGAAAGTCCTTCCAGTTGCTGCTTGTTCTAATGCGCCTTGCCACTTCCAAAGATGGAATCCAGACCCTCAGCATTTTCTTGCCTAAATTGGCTGCTTGCGTTGAGTCGTGGCTCACGTGCGCAGTCAGAGCCTTGGCCCCCATGGCCTGCATTCGTTAGGGACGCGGTGCCTGGCGACGGCTGAGCGGGGCCAAGAAAAGCACCAGCCTTCCCTGAGCTCAGAGTCTGACTGAACCGTGGGGTTTTTTTCCACTCCTGCAGAGAGGATGAAAAATCTCTGTTGCGCCGACATCCTAGAGGCAGCTGCGGTGAGAGGACACAAGCAGGTCGCCACCCTCAGTACAGCCACCTGGAGGGTGCAGGGGGTCTTACCCGGTGAGGGGAGGGTTTTTAATCGGAGCTCTGTCACGGCTTTGCAACAGCATTTTCATTTCTCCCTGTCTTCCCCTTCCTCCTCCGCTTTAATTTCCTGTATGCGGAATGACTTCAGAGGGATACGGTTTCTGCATCCCCAGTCCCACCGGGCCCTTTGCAGAGGGATAGGCGAAGTAGATGCTGCGGAGGGAAGAGGCCGCCAGCGCCAGCAGGCATGCGGCGTGGCGGTTAAGTTTGTGAGGAGTTGCTTAGCACCTATGAGAGGACTTGTATCTCCGAGAGCTTCACTGGCCGACCCCGCAGCCTTCTTTAATTCCCCCGAAGAGAAGCTCTCCCTCCCTGCCCTCCACCTGGGTGCTTGCGTCCACCGCAGACCTGTCAGGGATTCCACGGCCCTGGATGCTGTGTGGTGCCTGCGGATGAGGGGCAATCCCCGACAGCCCCCTCTGCCCGAGAAGCACACTTCTGGGCTGCGCCGAAGTGAGACGTCTCAGGTAGCTTTCGCTGTGCTCACTCTGACTTCCTTCTAGGTTTGATACTGGAGGCGATTGTGCCTTGGTTTCTGTGATTCTCCTGGCCTGTGATTTTTAACCCCTCTTGCCTTCATTGTTCCCTCTTCTTGGACTGACTTGAACCTTGGGAAACAAGGTGGGCTCCTGTTCGGGATGCTTCTGCTGACGCTCTCATCACCTGTGACTTCTGAAGCCAGGCAGCTTTTCTCCTGTTCGGGATGCTTCTGCTGACGCTCTCATCACCTGTGACTTCTGAAGCCAGGCAGCTTTTCTTGTGTGACAGAGACTCCATTGTCTCCTTTACCTGCACATTCTTAGAGCTCCAGAAAGAGCCTCTAGACTGGGGAGGTTTCTCTGAGAAAATGGCTCTCTGTATGCTCAGAAGGGAATTATTTTTAACGTATGTCAACTCCTGTAGGAAACGGATGCTTAAACAGTTACCTAATAGCTCTTGGAGGGTAGGCCAAGGCTCCCTGGGCTAATTGAACAACCACTTTTCATTTCGTTCAACAACAATCGACTGAGCACTGGCCACGCTTGTTCAGAGGACGGATGCGGCCGCGTTCCTGCCAACTAGGGTCCTGCTCGCGTGGGTCTGTCTGCAGCCCCAGCTCCTGCTGCCAGGACCGCAGGCACCAGCTGTGTCGTCTGCTCTTTCCCGCAGCTCCCTCAGAAAAGTGCTGTCATCCCTTTAAAGCTGACAAAGCAAAAGGAATGTGGGATTCAGTCTTTTTCTTTATACTTTTGTCAGCAAAGCCTTTATTCCTTTATCCTAACAGGATCCACAAAGGCTCTAAGGCAGCCCCGAGACACAGCATGTATTGGTTCCCCGTCGGTTACTGAAACAAAACCTTTGGGCATTTCAGTTGGGGAACAGCCCCGTGGCCGTCCTTCCACAAGTAGAAGCTTAAACTGGAAAAGTACAGTTGGTCTGGAGGGGAGCTATTGTTGGCTTTGCTTCCAGGGACTTTTGAAATGATCCTTGACTCTCACAGCCATCCCAACAGTAACCTTCATTTCACCCACATGGAGTAATGAATTGAAAGAAGGTGTTAACGGTTTACATGTTTGAGCAATAGAAGGGACACAGTGAGTGAGTTTTCCCCATTCACATGTCTGTTTTTTGGGTTGTGTGGTTTTCTGTACCATGTGAAACTGTAGGTTGGACTGGAGGTTGAAAGTCTCATGGATTTTTGGACCGAGTCTCTAAGCCACTGTCCGGGTTTGTCCTTGCTCTCACCTGGGGGAAGGAGAATTCTGCATCCATAGAGCACAGGAGCTGAGCTCAAAGGAAGCTGAAATGGCCTCCCAGTCCAGCCACTTACAAGCCACATAACCTTGAGCAAGTTACCTGACATCCCTGAGCCTTGGCTTCCTCATCTATAAAAGGGGGTAAAAGCAGTTACCTTATTGGTAGGATTAAATGAGATAATGGGTATAAAGCCCTTGGCTTTAATAGGAGTTCAGTAAATGATAGCTTTTTATTTTTTGTCACATAACACGTCTTATGGGATGTTAGTCCCCCAACCAGAGATCAGACTCATAGCCCCTGCTTGGATGTGCAGAGCCTTAACCACTGGACCACCAGGGAGGTTCCCAGTGATAGCGTGTTAATAAATGTTAGAGCAACCCCAGAAGCCTCTGCCATGTACCCGCGGTACTTGGCTCCTTTGTGGCTCATCTCTCGTATGTTGACCAAGAAGAACTATCGAGGCTCCGTGGTAGGTGCTCAGTAAACATTGAATGAACGAGAGGGCCTTGGTGCTCTCTTTGCCTTGTCGCCGCAGACCAGCACTTCACACCATGAGTTTTATGTTAGGAGGTGTCCTGAGAGATGCTTTGAGAAAACTAGCCAGTTAGGTTGGGAGAGTGCTGTGGAGCTTGCAGCGTGTCGATTCCCACCCTCTCTAGAGAAGTTTAATGCCTGTCACTGTTAGAGAAGCCTGGAAACAGCTGGGGAGAGAAGTCCCCCCTAGCTTTTTTTTTTTTTCCCCCTAGCTTTTTAAACTCGGCGTTTTCCAAGCGCATTTGACTCTGTAGGCAATGATAGTACCTTCCTGAGGCTGTGATGAACTCACGTGTGCAGAGCATTTAACACAGTGCTAGACAGAGTGAGCACCGCGTAGGAGTTGCTGTAACCATGATCGTTAAGTGCTTTTTCATCCTTGGACTCTTACAAAGTATGGAGCCATTCCCTTATCCATGGGCATTTATTTCCGGTGGCAAGTTGTTACGGACAGTACTGTGCAGGTATTTCCATGGGAGAGATTCCTAGGAGTCAAACTGCTGGGCCAAAGGGTATGCACATTTGAAATTGTGATAGATCCTTCAGAGTTACCTTCCAGAACCCAGTCAGCTATTATCCAACAGTTCATTTGCCCAGTAAAGAGATGAGAAGCTCTCTTCCCTTGCCAGGCCTGCACTGGATCATCCTCCCCTCTTGTGAAATCAAAATGGAGTGGAACACAGGGCAAGTCACCTTTTCTTCTGTCTTGCAGAGTCTGGCCACAGATAAGGGACCAAAATGACGGACTCCAAGTACTTCACCACGACTAAGAAAGGTACTGTGTGTTTCATCGTGGGCTCGTCTCCTTGTTCTCTGCCCTTCATTTCTGCTTGCTCCCTGTAGCAGTTGGGGGTGAGGGTGGGTGGAGGCCTGGAAATGAGTGGCAAGAATCACACAGAGCATTTTTAACCTTGTGGATCCGGAAATTTGAACTGCTGATGGTGTAAGAAGTTGACCACTTCCTTCAGAATTCCAAAAGGAAAAGGCATTAGCTCCAAGTATAGAAAAAAAAAAAAAGTCCTCTTTTGTTCCCCATGGCTTTGAGTTATCTACAATGAGGGACTTTTTTCCACACCCTGGAAGACAGAAAGCACGCAGCCCTGTCAGCAGTTCCTCAGTGAGAGCTGTGCTTATCTGGTCCTCACTTAGCCTTGGGCACGTGTTTTACGTGCTTGAAGTCAGAGTTTATATCCTGTTTTTCGTCTGACATTATCGTAATCATTTCCCCACAGTTCTGAAGACTCAGTCTGTTGAGTTGCTGCATTGAAATTTGCTAAGCTAGACTTGGGTTGTTGGGTGTTGGAGTTGTTTCTGCTTTTCAGGAAGTGGAGTTTGCTGTAGTGGCTGACAAGTGTGCTTTAACCCTGTAAGCATCTTTCTGTCTGGCCCTTCCTTCCTTCTTCCTTCTGTCCGAGTGAGACTAGCACTCGCCTGCTGAACAGATGGGGAGGGTCTGTCCTTGGGTCAGCGGAGCCAGGGCCTGCACATCAGGCACTCGTTTCTCTGGCCACTTTCCCCGAGTGTCTGCCGTGTGCAGTGGAGGAGACACATGGAGTCTCTGGCCTGGCTTTGCTTGCTGTTGGGCAGAGAGGACAGTTTATTAAGTAGTGATCACTCTAAATGGCTGTGGGTGCTGTGATATTGGTGGGGGGGTGGCCTGTATGGGGCTAGCCAGGTAAAGAGGGGGAGGGGAGGGGGGTGGGCGGGTGCTGGGCCCAGGGTCCATCTAGGGAAAGGGAAGCCTGGCCCAAGTGACTGAAGAGTGTGATGGAAGGAGAGGTGGAGAGGTATACAGGGCCTGGTGAACCAGGCCAGAGCGGGAGAACAGTGCTGAGCGTATTGGGGTGTCAGTGTGGGGGTTTTGTGAGTTTCTTTTGAGGAAAAAGTCTAGGGAAATGTCTGGGACCAAACTTGACGTCAGTGATGGTTTTAGGCAAAAAGAGGTCTGGGTCAGATTCTAATCAAGGATCAAAGTAGGTGAGGCTTGGGGAGGCAGAACCACAGCTCGCATGGGAGATGGTGTTTCCTGAGCTGGGGAGGAAGGCTGGGGTGCTGCTGGGGGTGGAGCAGGTGCCTGGTGTGTGACTGAGGAGGTGGGCTCGGTGCCTGACTGGATTCGGGCCCATGACAGGAAGGAGACATTTCAGAAGCAGGCCAATTCCGGGTTCACTGCGCTGGCCTTCTTGGGGCTGAGGAGACCTGGGCCTCAGCCCATCAGTTGACTCCCAGTTGTACTGAAGCTGGTCAGTCATCTGAAACAAAGCAGGGGCAGCAGGGCTCAGGGTGGGTCCTGGGGTCTATTGGATCCCACATCAGGGACATACAGTCCCCAGTCTCCTGGAGGAGAAGGGCATATGTCCCCTTAGCGCTCCAGAGCCTTGGGTTTGATCTGCAAGCTCTGCAGATTCCTCCTGGCTCTGTTGAGCAATTTCCTCAGTGTGGCCTTGCCCAGGCTGCGCTGCCTGATCGTTCTCGATTAACCTGTTTACTGCCTCTCCTCGCAGGTACTTTGCTGAACGCCATGTTGTTCAGTCATTTAAAAAAAAAAAAAAGAACAATGGAAAAAATACCTGTTCTTTTTTTTTCCATGTAAATCTATCCAGAACTTCCTCTAGCACTTCCCCCTCTCCTGATAGTTTCTGCTTCACCCCCACCCCAGGCAACTTAAGAGAGTAGTCGGGGACGCTCCTACAAAAAAGGGAGCCCAGACAAAGAGGGTCACGTGGCAAGTTAGTAATAATCACGGCCACCTTTCACGCTGGCCACTGAGCACCAGGCACTGAGCTGAGTGTTTTGCCACTGTTACAGGAGAAACTTCAAGGCCCAGGCGAGGCTGAGAGTGCAGACGAGGAAGTGAGTTCAGAGAAGCAGGGCGAATGTCCTGGGTCGGCCAGAGCACGCAGGCTTTGGAGCTGGCAAGCCTGGTTTTGAATCTTGGCCTTCCTTCTCACAGTTGTGTCCTTGTCTAGTTCCCGAACCTCTTCTGTTCTCCATTTGCTCATCTGCAAAGGAGGGGAAGTATGGCGCTATTGTGAGGGTGAAATGAGAAAAGGCATGGGAAGAAGTTAGGGAGGCTCCTGGCTTAGAAGAAGGCTCGGGAAGGCAGGCTGCAGCTGTCTTGAGGGCAGGAGGCCTGTCTCACTCCGCCGGCTGCCCCTTACCCTGTCCCTGGGGCTGTCAGGGGCCTGCCTCCCTGCCCACAACAGGACCCTGAACCGGCCTGCTTCCTCATCTGCTTTTTTCCAGTCCTCAAGTTCTTAAGAACAGTTTATCAAGCCCCGGAGCGCTTGTGGGCCAGCTGAATTCCCCTTTTCAGGTCTGAGCCGCCACTTGTGGCTCAGGAAGTGAAACCCTGAGTGAGCTCTTTTAACTCGAGGCTCTAGGAAAACAGGAAAAGCCATGTGTGGGAATTGAGCAGATCCTGCCCTCCCCCCTCAAACCTCACGTCCCCAGGTTCCATCCCGCGCTGGGTGCGGTGGCTGAGGAGAACCCTGCCTCCCTCTGTGTGTTTTTTAGCTGTCTAGCTGAACAGGACCTGTCCGCACTGTTCTTGTCTCCATAGCTTCCACGGTTCCTCTCCCCTCAGTTGAGCGTGACCTCCAGGCTTCCGTCCTCTGCTGCCTGCCCCACCGAGCCCAGGACCCAGAACTGCCCTCAGCGGGCAGCACAGAGTGTCTTCCCTGCCTTCTTTCTGTTCTTTTGGCGGTTGGGGACTGGGCATCCCCGCTTGGCAGGTGGAAATGGATCACTCACACTGCCTCCTTTTTTAGGAGAGATCTTTGAGCTGAAGGCAGAACTGAACAGTGACAAGAAGGAGAAGAAGAAGGAGGCAGTGAAGAAAGTGATCGCGTCCATGACCGTGGGCAAAGATGTCAGGTGTGCGGGGCGGGCCAGCTGCGGCCGGGGGCGCCGGGAGAGGGAGGCTGTTGAGCCTGGGCCTGGTTCAGATCCCCGCTTTTAGGCATCCCTAGGGACCCGTGTCTGCCCTCGTGTCGTTCCCTTCACAAACCTCCTTTCCAGACAGAAGGTTTTGTTTGCAGAGGGGTCACGTGCTCAGATGTTGACGGAGTTAGGCAGTCATGGAGCAAGTGAAGTGGGCTGGGTTGAGAAGGTAGTGGACAGCGAAGTGAATGTGGTGCGCCCCCGTCAGGAGCTCCGGAGGACACTGCTGCTGGGGAGAGGACCCCGGTGGGGCCAGGTCTTCTAAAAGAATGGGGACTCTGGATTTTTCATTTTACCTCCCCCTGTTTTAGATTGCCAGATGAGGAAGTTCCCTGGCAGCCCCGTGGTTAAGACTCAGGGCTTTCACTGCCATGGGTCCAGGTTCCACCCGTGGCCGGGGACCTCAGATCCTGCACCAACGAGATAACCCGGTGCAAGGAAAGCCCACCACAGGGCCGGCTTGTTCAGGTCTGCCTTGCCGTGTGCGTCTGCTGTCAGAGCAGGTCACATGTAGACTTGTGGCTGCGTCTCTGTTCACGGTCTTCCCAGCCTGGAATGTCTCTTCCTGTTTTCCGTTTACCTTGCCACCGCCCTCATGACGTCAGCCCACTGCCCTGAATACGCAGTGTTCCTGTCACTAATTCTAAATTCTAGACGTTCTTCTTTTTATTACTGGTTTTTTGGCCTCACTGCCTGGTTTCCGGGATCTTGGTTCCCTCACCAGGGATTGAACCCAGGCCTCTGGCAGTGAGAGCACGAGTCCTGACTCCTGGGCCTTGGTGGAGTTCCCTAGACGACCCTCACCTTACGTGCGTGTGCATCCCTTCCCGCCACGCTGGCAGGCCCCCAGGGGCGGGTGAGGCTTCATGACACTTAGCACTGGAGAGTGTCTGAGGGTCGGAGAGCATGCTCAGGTGTCTTCCTGGCAGTCCCTTGTATTCTGTACGTAAGGAGGTTTTCCTGCCAAAGAAACCAGAAACAGTGAGTGCCCAGTGGTCACATGGGCAGCCTGGGTAATGGTGGAAGCAGACTCACATCCAGCCCTTCTAAAATCCAGACCCAGGGCGCTTTCCTCCACTTCCTCTCTGCTGTGCACTTGTGGTCTCCAGCCCATGCCTGGTAGGCCTGGGTGCCAACAAGGAGCGGCTCCCCATTAAGATCCCTCAGCAGGACCCCACTTTGCTCCAGGCTTCTCCGGGGATTGCCCTGTCCCATCGCTACGCTCAGCAAGGGACCTCCCGACAGTGTCTCAGGAGAGACAGTTCTGCACAGAAACCTGTGGAGGACAGAGTGGCAGAGGGGTCTGTGTCTGCTGGGAAGCCGGACCTCCTTCCAGGGCACATTCCTCCCAGGACCATGTCGCTCCTTCAGTTAGAGCCCCTGCCTGCCACAGAGGAGGCACCTTTGTCCTCTGTCTCCGATGAGCCTCTGTTGGTGTGACAGCCCAGGAGAGCGAGGCGGGCTCTCAGCTCCCCTCTTCCTGGCCTGGCATCTTCCAGGGTGACGCATCAGTCCAGGCTCAGGAAACTCACTTTCCCCTCTTAAGCCTCTGTTCCCATGTCTTTGCCCATTAAGTCACAGAAATTGAGAAGAGGAGGTGATAATTTCAGAGACAGAAAACCGACTACTAACTATGTTTCACATCTCAAGGAGCCTATGACCCTGAGACTGTGGGTGCCATGTTGGGAAGGGTTCTGCCCAGTATATCAGCACTCATGAGCACAGGCTTTGGACTCAGACCTGGCACCTTAAGCAGTTCTTTGTCATTTGTGAGCCTCAGCTTTGTCTTCTATAAAATGGGGATAATCTACAGGCTTCTCAGGGCCCTTAAAGGAGATCATATGAAAAGCCCTGAGCACCAAGCCTGGCTTGCGGTGTGAGCCCTGTGCGTGAGTGCCCTGTAGTGTCCATGGTCCAGCCCCGCCCTGCTCCCCTAAGCCCTCTGCAGCCAGCAGCCTGATACAAGTGGCCACGTCAAGTATCAGAGAATGAAAAACGACTGTTTCCATTTCTGTAGCGCCTCCTTAGTGCCGAGGAATAGACGCCCTTAAGTAAGTTGTCTCTTTCAGTTATAACAGGGCCCTGCGAAATGGGGTTTGTTATTTCTCTTTCTCACAAATGAGAAAATTGAAACGGGGGATACAGAAAATTTCCCAGCTTGATACAGCCAGCAAGAGGCAGAGCTGGCTTTGAGCCAAGTCTGATGGACTCCAGAGCTCATCTCTGAGCCTTGTGAAAAGAACAAGGACTTCTTGGCTTTTAAAATCGCCCTTTGTAATTCCGTTTCTACCAACAGATGCTCAGGGTGACGGAGCCGGTGCCCGGCCTTTACTGGGAAGTCCTGTTAACATTTCCTGCCCGCTTTGCACGCCCCCTCCTCCCCAACCCCCGTCAGCTTCCCGAAGAGTCCTCTTCTTTTCTCTGGGCTTCACCACACTGACGCGGCTTGACCTTCCAGTGCCCTCTTCCCCGACGTGGTGAACTGTATGCAGACGGACAACCTGGAGCTGAAGAAGCTGGTGTACCTGTACCTGATGAACTACGCCAAGAGCCAGCCCGACATGGCCATCATGGCCGTCAACACCTTCGTGAAGGTGCGGAGGGGCTGGGTGGGGCTGGGAGGGCTGCTCCCCGCTCAGGTCCCCGGGGGCGGCGCCGCTGCCCCGGGTGGAATCACGGAGGCTCCTTTCCACCCATCTGACTCCCCGCCTGGGGGCTCTTCCTCCAGCGGAGGGCTCCCACTGTCTCCAGAAAATCAGATGCCATAGAGCCTGTTAACCCATTCCCCGTGAGGTCGCCCCGGGCCTGCGGGTCCCCCTGGCCCTGTGTCATTTGCAGGCTCAGAAGGCAGCATGTGTCTGAGGGTGTCTTGCTGCGCTTCTAGACTTCACGCTTTCCTGCATGTCCTGTCCTCCAAGTGGAGGATAAGCAGGGACTCACATTGTTAGCTCTGTGCACCTTTAAAACCTCAGCTCCCAGCCCTGTTGACACCCACACGTGGGTGAATGGGTTCTATGTCCCAGTAGGAAAACAGGGTTGTGGTGCTGGGTAGATGCAGCTCAGATTATGGCTCTGCTCTGTGACCGGCTGAGCTCCTGACCCTCCTGAGAGCCTCAGTTCCCTCACCTGTGAAATGGGAACAGTATCGCTTGTCTGCTCTGAGTATCAGAGGGAACCCTGCAAAGCCTGGTATCTGGCAAATGCAAGGTGCCTCTGTGTGGGGGTGTGTTAGTCGCTCAGTTGTGGTCAACTCTTTGTGACCCCATAGACTGTGGCCCGCCAGCCTCCTCTGTCCATGGGGTTTCCCAGGCAAGAATACTCGAGTGGGTTGCCACTTCCTTCTCCAGGGGATTTTCCTGACCTAGGGATTGAACTGGTATTTCTTGTGTCTCCTGCATTGTCAGGTGGATTCTTTACCTAAGCCACCGGGGAAGCCCAGATGCCCACACATACCCTTTGTTTCGGTGCTGTTGGCCACAGTCAGGGGGAGACCCCACAGCAGCCATTTGGTGTTGCTCAACCCGCCCCTGCCCCTGGCCAATGGCCGGTTCCCCTCAGGACTGTGAGGACCCCAACCCCCTGATCCGGGCCCTGGCGGTACGGACCATGGGCTGCATCCGCGTTGACAAGATCACAGAGTACCTGTGCGAGCCACTCCGGAAGTGCCTGAAGGACGAGGACCCCTATGTGCGCAAGACGGCGGCCGTGTGTGTGGCCAAGCTCCACGACATCAATGCCCAGCTGGTAGAGGACCAGGGCTTCCTGGACACCCTCAAAGACCTCATCTCTGACTCTAACCCCATGGTGAGTCTCTGCCGCCTGCTGTGCCACCTCTGCCACCCTCAGGATTGCTTGGGAAACCCTGGGCTTTGTGCCTCCACCAGGCAGCCCCAGGTCTGGGCAGGCAGAGCCATGCACGTGGGCTAGCTGCTCTCCTACCCGCAGTGGTTTGGGCGCCATCTTTGGAGTGAGCTTCTCTGCGCAGCCTCTCTAAGGAGCTGTGTGGCCGCGGGCAAGCCTCCTGACCTTCCCGAGCCCTTTTCTTTCTCAGTAAGCCGGATCTAATTCTGCGCGGCTGCCGGGAGTGTGGACGGCGGTGTGCCTGTGTCGTCATCACTGTCCTCTCACCAAGACATCAGAGCGCTCTGACCGGGAGGGGCGCCCGCTTCACCACTTCTCGCAGGGCTGTAGAGGCTCACCCTGGAAGTAGCGTAGCCTGGCGCACTGGGCATTGGGCACGTCTGGGAGGGGCGCTGGCTCCTCACGGCGGCGACGGCAGCAGTTTGGAGAACAGTGGGGCCGTGTCTAAAATGGAATGTACGACCTGCCCCCCCAGACATCTCGTTCTGTGTCCCTCTGAGATGCCCATCGCAGGTGGGCACCCGGGGCCAGTACAGGGATGCCGTGGAGCACTGTGTGGTCAGGGGAGAGTTGAAAACCACGCAGCCCCGCTGTGGGAACAGCTGCCCTCGTGGAGGAAAGGGTTACGGGCCTGGAGCTTCACCTGGACCCTGCTGTGCCCCAGGCCCCAGCTGTGCCCACCACCCCAAGGGGCTCCACAGGAAGCTTCTGGCTCTGAGAGACATGGTTGTCAAGCCCCCAGCGAGCTGCTGTGGCTGGTAGAGGGTGACTGTGTGTTAGGTAGCTTTCTCTCGCCAGGAACTCGGAGCCGCGCTCTCTTGTGGTTTTGTTTAATGGTGGGTACGCTTAGTTTCAGCTCACAGAGGACTCAGTGGAGCGGGTGCCTGCAGTGGGTCTCGGTGCTCCTGACCCTGCCCTTCGGGTCATACCCCTTTCAGGATGTTTGCACTCTGACTGGCCACCGTCATGAGCTGCCTGCTGCCCTGGCCTGTGGGTAGCGCCCTAGCCTCTGCCTCCTCCACCCTCCCAACAGGTGGTGGCGAACGCGGTGGCCGCCCTCTCAGAGATCGCTGAGTCTCACCCCAGCAGCAACCTGCTTGACCTGAACCCACAGTCCATCAACAAGCTGCTCACAGCCCTGAATGAGTGCACCGAGTGGGGCCAGATCTTCATCCTGGACTGCCTGGCCAACTACACGCCCAAAGACGACCGGGAGGCCCAGAGGTGAGGGGTCCTGGGGCTGGGAGGCCTCGCCAGGCCGGGTCCCTAGGGCGGGGGCTCCCAGAAGCCGGGCCACAGGCCTCCGGTGGGCCTCTCTCCAGGGCCTCGCCCCCCAGACCGTCCTCAGACACAGAGCCAGGCTGGAAGTGGTGTTGCTTCAGGCAGTCAGTGCACTGCCCACTGAGGGCGCAGAGCAGAGCCCAGGGCCTGCTTAGGCTGCGGACGAGACTTTGGTCACTGCAGGCTGAGGCGGGAGGTGGGTAGCGTGAGAGCCACCGTTCACTGACTCCCACTGGGAGCCTGGGGTTCTGCTGGGTGCTTCCCCCGCGCGTGATCATCTTTAAAGCAGCTTCATCATTGTCTCTGGTTCACAGGGAGGTGGAGGAGGTCACAGGCCTCCCAGCCAGACCTCCCCCAACTCTTGGTGCTAACCAGCATGGTCCCCTTCCCGCTTTGAGAGCCCTCACAACAGAAGGCAGGGAGTTAACATTTCTCCGGTATTTACTGACTGCCAGGCACTGTGCTCAGTGCTGGACACGCATGTCTCAGTTAAGCTCCCAGCAACCATGTGCAGCTGGCATCACCCTCTCCCGTGTTTTAGATGAGGAAACTGAGGCTCCAAGTGGTTTTGACCTGCAGGAAAGAGGACCGGCATCTAGATCTCCCTCCTACAGAAGACATGTTATCTTGATAACTAAAAACAGGGTGCTTCCCCCATTTGTCTCTCCTGTTTGCCCCCCTTGGAACGGACCACAGCATCTGTGAGCGGGTCACCCCCAGGCTGTCCCACGCCAACTCTGCCGTGGTGCTGTCGGCCGTGAAGGTGCTGATGAAGTTCATGGAGATGCTGTCCAAGGACCTAGACTACTATGGCACCCTGCTCAAGAAGCTGGCGCCGCCCCTGGTCACGCTGCTGTCGGCCGAACCCGAGCTGCAGTACGTGGCCCTGCGAAACATCAACCTCATCGTGCAGAAAAGGTAGCGGTGCTGCTGCGCGCAGGCACTGCATGCGCCAGGGCTGGGAGGGGCGGCCTCTGCTGAGAACGGGGCTCCGAAGGGAAACCGACCTGCCGCCGGATAGGGCCTCGCAACAGCTTAAGCCAGGGATTCTTAGCCACTGGTATCTTTGTCCCACAGGGGACATTTGGCAGCGTCTGGAGACTTCTTGGTTGTCATCGTGGGGGCTACTGCTGCTGGCATCTAGGGGTGGAAGCAGGGAGGCTGCTTCACAGCCTTTGGTGCACAGGAGTGCACCCCCACCCCCGCCCCCCGTCCCCCCAGAACGCCAGCAGTGAGAGGCTGAGAAGCCTTGGCTTAGCCTGGGCAGGTAGAGGCTAGCACACTTCTTAACCATGGACAGTGGCTGGTCCGAGTCCCCACAGCCCTCCTGAAGCCCTCCTGAAGCTGGCCCGAGTCCCCACAGCCCTCCTGAAGCCCTCCTGAAGCTGGCCCGAGTCCCCACAGCCCTCCTGAAGCAGGGTGTAAGGTGGTGTGTGTGCGAGCATTTTTCCCGGGGAAGGAGTCCAAGCTCTGGAGGCTGGAGGGCGACATGGACTCTGCATCAGCCTCAGGGCCGCTCAGAGTGCAGAGCACCCGTTTCTCTCCACCCCGCAGGGATGACCACAGCAGTGAGCTGCTGCTCCTAAGGGAAGGTGCCGGGGTGGCTGGGGCGAGCAAGCCATGAACCATCCTGGGAGGGGCCTGGTGCTCCATGCTGGGGGTGGGGCAGGGCAGACTCTGCAGTTCAGCTTCCAGCCTCTCTGGGCAAACAGCTCCATCAGCAGCTAATTTGCGGGCAGAACAAGCACCTCTCGTACATGTTCTCTCTCGGAAGACTGCACAGGCTCCCTGTCCTTGTAGCCTCAGTCTGGTTCTGAGCACGCGCCTCAGGTCCCAGAAGCGTCAGGGGAGTTGGGACATTTGTAGAGGTTTGGGAGGTAAATCCGGGAAAGCTGTCTGAGTGTCTAAGGAGAGAATGGGACGAGAGTCGTAGTTGCAGTGTGGGGCGGGTGAGGTGTCATGGCCTGTGCAGCCCGATCAGCTGGAGGAGCTCCCTGTGCGGGTTTTATTTAACAAGCCAAGCTCCCAAGGGGCTGAGCCTGATGCTGAGGCACCGCCAGACCCAGGCCCCACGTGCGCTGGGCAGCTAGCGCCGAGTCCTGGTGGCGGAAACCACTCTCTAGCCGTCCAGTGCAGGACCCCACTGCCCCCCACCCCCCAGCACGACCAAGGCCCCTGCTTCGCCAGGAGCCCTCCCCCCCATCGCAGCCTGCCCAGCTCTCCTGCTGTGTCTTCTCCCCTCTTCACCGTTCTGTTCCTTCTCTCTGTTGTGGAAAGGACGTGGGAGTGGGAGCCAGGGAGGGGTGGTGACTCTCATCTCGCTCGCTCCCCGATTAGCACTCGGTGTGTGGCCCAGGGCAGGCCGCTCCCCTTCAGGTTCCCACAGCTGGGAAAAGGAGGCGGGGGGGCGCCGGTTGAGGGAGGGGCATAGACAGTTCTGACAGCGAGTGCCTTCTCTGAGGCAGGCGTGCATCATGCCAGGCGCTTGGCATCTACCTGTCTTGTAGGTATCCAGGTCGGGGTCCCCAGGACCCCCACACGTGCATTCAGAGATTCACTAGAAGGACTCACAGGAGGTGGCGTATCGGCCCCATAGCTGTGGTTTATCGGCCTGGTGGGGCTCTACAGCTGGACCGTGGGGAGAAGGCCAGGAGGCGTCTGGAGGAGTTCTCGCGCCGGCCTCCTGAGCTCCCTCCCCTGTCAGTCAAGGCAGTCACCCCCCTGTGTCCTACTCGGGAACGGTGGGGGCACTCTCGAGAGCCAGGTTCCCAGACACCAGGCCTCTCTAGGACTAGCAGCGCAGGCCTGCGACGGTAACGTTCCTGACAGAATGCACCTCATCTCATGAGTGAGAAGGCGGGCCTGAGGTCACCAGCTAGAACTGAAACTGAGGCCTGACTTCCAAGCCTGTCGCCTGGTGCCTGTGACCTCCTGAATGTGAAGTGTTTCTTGCTTCCCTTCCTGGGATGTGGTTGGACACGCAGGAGCTGGTCAGGTCTCCTGCACAGGAGCATGTGGCCACAGGAGTCACTGGCTTCATGGATGTCAGGCTCCACGTCCGACCCCAGAAATGCCCCAGCAGATGTGAGAGGCCCCTGACCCACTGTTTGCTCTTTGGGCGCCCTCGCCCACCCCCAGGCCTGAGGTCCTGAAGCACGAGATGAAGGTGTTCTTCGTGAAGTACAACGACCCCATCTATGTGAAGCTGGAGAAGCTGGACATCATGATCCGCCTGGCCTCCCAGGCTAACATCGCCCAGGTTGGCAGGGGGTGGTGTCCGGGCCCTGGGCTTCATAAGAAAGCTCTCCATGAATGTTATTGGGTACTTTTGTGATTAAGGAGCCTGTTCTTTCTGTTGTCACTTATCATCTGCCTGTCAAAGCGGATGCGTTAGCTAGATCACCCGAAACAAGGCTTGTCCAGCCCTGACAGGTCGTCCTTCCTGGTTTCCTCTCGGGGCACCCGAGAGCTCCCTCCCTCCCTCAGGACTCGCACCTTGAACGGGAGGCAGGAGCCCATCGGGCTTGTCTGTGCACACTCCCAGCCCAGGGGTGTTCCAGGACAGCGCCCTGCCAGATCCCCCCAACTCCATCTCCTCTGTCTGGGCCCTAGGTGTTGGCGGAGCTGAAAGAGTACGCAACCGAGGTGGACGTGGACTTTGTACGGAAGGCTGTGCGAGCCATCGGCCGTTGTGCCATCAAGGTGGAGGTGAGCCTCTGAGACCGTCCTGGGTGGGAAGAAGAAGGAAGGGCAAGGAGTCCGAAACCGGGAGACGAGTCTGATTCAAACAGAATCTGTCAGCTGCTCACGACCCGGCAGGGCCTGAGGGTCACAGCTGGAGCCCTGCAGGCCCCCGTGGTACAGATTTGGCTCCTCCTCATCTGTAATCTTCCTTGGGCCTCTGAGTTGCTGCAGGTGAAATCAGCCCATCATCATCATGGGGTCTCCTGCAGCGTTAGCGCAGAGAGTGGGGCAGCCCAAGCTGATGGTGGCCCCAGCAGACTTAGCTTTCACTTCATGGACCTTGGGGCAGGGGGCTCTGCCTGCTGAATGTTTTGGCCAGTTTCACAATTCAACTGTCTGTGTGCCCTTTTTTCCATATTTTCAAGGGTCACTGAGACCGCTGTGTCCTGGCCCTTCATCCCTCATGTTCTCTGCCTCTGGAGATGTTCTTGGGCTGCTGACCTGACTGTCCTTAAACGGGTCCCTGGAGGCCAAGGGGTCCCTTGAGCCCAGCCTCTCGAGACATTTCCCCTTTGATGCCTCTGATGGCAGTGAGGAGTCACTCCCGCAGTCTAACACAGTGTGTTGGCGTTGAGGGTGTGGGGAGGCCTGGCCCATGCTCTCCTCTCCCTACACAGCAATCCGCCGAGCGCTGCGTGAGCACGCTGCTCGACCTCATCCAGACCAAGGTCAACTACGTGGTTCAGGAGGCCATCGTGGTCATCAAGGACATCTTCCGCAAGTACCCCAACAAGTGCGTGGCCACTGCTCCTGCCGGTCAGGGCTCTGCAGTTCTGGGGCCGAGGGGGAGGGGGGAGGAGCACGGGGAGCACTCCGTCTTCCTCACTTCCCTGCTGCTCTGCGCCCCAGGCCTAAACAGGAACCAAGGTGGAAAGGACAAAGCTTGTATCCTCTTCCTCACCAGCCTCTCGGGCTCTTCGTAGAGTAGCTGCCCGTGTCTCTTGTCCCTCACGGGCGGCCCGGGCACCCTCGGTGCTCACATGCCACTGTGCCCTGATCTCCAGGTACGAGAGCGTGATTGCCACGCTATGCGAGAACCTAGATTCCCTGGATGAGCCCGAGGCGCGAGCTGCCATGATCTGGATCGTGGGCGAGTACGCTGAGCGGATAGACAACGCGGATGAGCTGCTGGAGAGCTTCCTGGAGGGCTTCCACGACGAGAGCACCCAGGTGAGGCACGCCTGCGGGCCTCAGGGCCCTGCCCTCCCGACACCACCTTCACTGTGTGGACATTCATGTGAGAGGTGAACGGGAGACAGGCGTGGTCCCTTTCGACCCTCACTGTGGTGCCTAAGGGGCGCTCCTGAGGACAATCTGTGGCGGAGGACTCTGAAAGCTGCAGCCATTTCTGGTTTTGTTGTTGTTTTTAATTAATTTATTTTTGGCTCTGCTGGATCTTCATGGCTGCATGCGGGTTTCTCTAGTGCAGTAGTCTGGGGCTACTTTCCAGCTGCGGTGTGCGGGCTCCTCGTTGCGCTGGCTTCTCTTGTTGTGAGGTGTGAGGTTGGTTGCCCCGGGGCCTTGGGATCTTCCTGGAGCAGGGATCAAACCTTTGTCTCCTGCGTCGGCAGGTGGATTCTTATCCACTGTACCACCACGGAAGTCCTGACTTTGTTTTACTTTTGTATTTATGGTTGGATAGGTGCTACATTGACTCAGGTCAAAACCTAAAAAACACGAAAGGATATGTAGTGAAAATCCTGTTTCCTGCCACTCTCCTGGCCTTGAGTTCTCCTCCCGGAAAGCACCATGTTACTCAATTGGTTTCTGGGGGAAGGGTGGGTGGGTTTGCTTCCAGAGAGAACGAGTTTAGGAACACACCAGCCAGTTCCTCTACAGAGACAAAAAATAGTCAATTTTTATCACTTGTGATACTTAACATTCCATAAAGTCAAATTCTGATTTAGTAAGCTAAACCCTGGCTCCCAGAAGAAATAGAATTGTGTTTCTACACGCCTTCAGTCACTGCACGTGTATCTACTCATCAAGATAAACATCGTTTTACGTGTGTTTCTGTTTAAAGACACCTTGCTTAATACATTCCATTGATTCATTAGCATTGAACTCATGGCCAGCAGCTGTAACTCACATCTGAACAAAGCTCATCTGACACATGTATTTTCTCCAAAGGCATATCTCAGCCTTCCTGCCCTTAGGAGCCCCAGACAGCTCTCCAGCTCTATATTGGGGTGGGGTGGGCCCCTTGTAAACAGCAAAATCACCAACCAAAGGCCCCAAGCTGTGGACAACGTGGCACATTTACGATGAGAACCAAGCACCACCTCACTTGACCTCAGCCAGGAGCTTGTACGTCAGGCAGCGCACACATTCGCTGCTCTGCACGTCTGTGAATGACTGTGAAGGTGCCATAAGCATGGGTTTCTGGGTCATGAATAAATGTTAGCAAGCAGACAGATTTGCAGGTGTGTCCTGTGTGAATCACGAGGACCGACTGTTTATATATTTCCTTCCCACTTACTTTTAAATATTACTTCCAGCAAACTATGCAGATTCAAACTGATCAGCAGGTTGTATTTTTTCCTTAAAAATACGTCTGAAAGCCATGACATTGTGAGAGCTTTTTACAGCTTCCTAGCTTCATGCAGAAGGACCCTGTTTAAGCAGGGTCCCTGACTGGTATTTAGGTGTCCAGCCTTCTGCTCTTTTAAACAGCTCTGCTGGGAGCGAGCTGTGGGAAACTCATCTGCAGGTACAGCTGGAGGACGGGTTCTTAGGAGCATGGTGCTGGTAGGAGGGCCTGTGCATTGCCGGTCCGGACTGCCCTACTGTGTCCAGACTGCCCTGGCACAGAGGCGGTTCTGGTTTACACTGCCATCGTAGGGGGCGGGGGGGCCCCTCTCCTTGTCTCCTGGCCAGCCTAGGGCGTCCTCAGACTCGGTGTGTGTAAACTGCCTGCTTCCTTTGCCTCATGGGAGGCAAGTTCAGAGCTTTTATAAACTACTTAGTGCTTTGAGATTTGGGAACTTACTTTAGATTGTTTTTTTGAGCCCCCTCGTCCTGGCTCCTAAGCCTCTCCAGCTGTGGGCAGGGGAGGGGCTGAGATCAAACTGCCAACATCTGTTGGATCATGGAGAAAACAAGGGACTTCCAGAAAAACATCTAATTCTGCTTCATTGACTATACTAAAGCCTTTGTGTGGATCACAACTAACTGTGGAAAATTCTTAAAGAGACGGAAATACCAGACCACCTTAGCTGTCTCCTGAGAAACCTGTATGTGAGTCAAGAAGTAACAGTTAGACCTAGATGTGGAACAACTGACTGGTTCAAAATTGGGAAAGGAGTATGACAAGGCTGTGTACTGTCACCCTGCTTATTTAACTTATATGCAGAGTACATCATGCGAAATGCTGGTCTAGATGAATCACAAGCTGGAATCAAGACTGCCAGGAGAAATAATCAACAACCTCAGATATGCAGATGACACCACTCTAATGGCAGAAAGTGAAGAGGAGCTAAAGGGCCTCTTGGTGAGGGTGAAAAAGGAGAGTAAAAAAGCTGGCTTGAAACTCAACATTCAAAAAACTAAGATCATGGCATCTAGTTTCATCACTTCATGGCAAATAGAAGGGGAAAAAGTGGAAACAGTGACAGATTTTATTTTCTTGGGCTCCAAAATCACTGTAGATGGTGACTGTAGCCATGAAATTCAAAGACAGTAGCTCCTTGGAAGAAAAGCTATGACAAACCTAGACAGCATATTAAAAAGCAGAGATATGACTTTGCCAATAAAGGTCCGTATAGTCAAAGCTATGGTTTTTCCAGTAGTCACATACTGATGTGAGAGTTGGACCATCAAGAAGACTAAACTCCAAGGAATTGATGCTTTTGAACTGTGGTGTTGGAGAAGACTCTTGAGAGTCCCTTGGACAGCAAGGAGATCAAACTAGTCAATCCTAAAGGAAATCAGCCCTGAATATTCATTGGAAAGACTGATGCTGAAAATCCAGTACTTTGACTGCTGCTGCTGCTGCTGCTAAGTCGCTTCAGTCGTGTCCGACTCTGTGCGACCCCATAGACGGCAGCCCACCAGGCTTCCCCGTCCCTGGGATTCTCCAGGCAAGAACACTGGAGTGGGTTGCCATTTCCTTCTCCAATGCATGAAAGCGAAAAGTGAAAATGAAGTCTCTCAGTCGGGTCCGACTCTAGTGACCCCATGGACTGCAGCCTACCAGTCTCCTCTGTCCATGGGATTTTCTAGGCAAAAGTACTGGAGTGGGGTGCCATTGCCTTCTCCATACTTTGGCTACGTGATGCAAAGAGTCGACTCATTGGAAAAGACCCTGATGCTAGGAAAGATTGAGGGCAAAAGAAGGGGATGACAGAGGATGAAATGGTTAGATAGCATCACTAACTCAATGGATTGTAATTTGAGCAAACTCTGGGAGATAGTAAAGGACGGAGGAGCCTGGTATGCTGCAGTCCATGGGGTCGCAGAGAGTCAGACACGACTTAGCAGCTGAACAACAGCCCTGAGCTGCAGGCTGACTTGGGCCTCAGTGTGTTGGCGGGGGAGGGGAGCTAGGCAGGGAGCTGACTCAGCCTTGGTCCAGGGAGCACAGCAGACGGACAGGGTGAATGAGTGCCAGCAGCCAGCAGCCCGGGCTGGGGAGAACCTGGTGAAGCGTCCCTGTGTGGCGGTTGTGGTGCTGACAACAGCCACGACCGCTGCTGTGCCTTGGGCGGAGGACACAGTTCTTTCTGTTTGTTGTCTCATTGACTTCCCGTCAACCCTGTGAGGCACTGCATCCATTTTATAGAGGAGGAAGCAGCCTCAGCAGTTAAGTGACTTGTCCAGGGTCACCGGCTGGGAAGTGATGAAGTCAGCATTCAGAGGAAGTGCTGTCTTGGTCTGGCTCCAAGTTGGCTGCCACGGCTTGTGTGTTCCGGGCCCCCAGAACCCCTGAAGTGGGCCGAACTCTCCCTCACCAGCTGAGGGCGAGTGGCCTTCTGCCGGCTGCCTCTGGCCTTGGAGACAGCCAGCCTGCTCCTCCGCCATTGGCCGCTGTGTCCCCAGATCGTAGGGACTCTGGAGGGACTCCTCCCAGCATCCGCCCACCCTGCGCAGCACCAGCTCTGCCGCTTGTTTCCATAAGTGCCAGCCTTTGGACGGGCCCAGACGCTGCTGCCAGCCCCGCCACCACCCTTCTGCCGCAGGCCTGTCCCTGGCACCATCTGGGGAGCCTCTGGTTGTCTTCCTGTGCCAGGGCTGACAAAATGGGATGGGGCTAAGGAAGGGCTGCGTGCGGAGAACTGTTCTTTCAGAGGTGTGCTTTTAGTCAGCAAATTTTGTTTTTTTTTCTGGCAAATTTCTCTTAAGTGCCTATATTTTGCCAGACTCTGGAGTGAACGATAGCCAGGGATGCAACAGGGACAGACTCGAACTCCGCCCTCAGGGGCACTCCACAGAGCGGCCAGGTGGCTGCAAAGTGTTGCCAGCACGGCACCGGTGAGGGGGGCTGGAGCTGTGGAAGCGGGGAGGGGGTGCGGGAGGCGTGCTAAGGTGCAGACAGGGCGGGCAGGAGGTGGGGCTGCTGGGGGCCGGGCAGAGTTCCACCTTGGGAGGAAGGCTCCACGGGCCCATTTGCCCCCGTCCGCTCAGCTTTCCTGGCACTTGTTGCACTCGTTGGCAGGTGGTCTCTGGTAAGCACACCAGGCACACGTGTTGCCTCATGAGCCGAGTTCCTGAAGGTCGTGGACCCAGAGCCCTGACGGGTTTCTGGGGCCCTAGCGCTGGGCAGCAGTCCCCAGCCGGCCTGGGGCTCTTCCTGACCATTCGGGCCAAGGTCCAGGCTACTCAGCACAGCCACACCACTGCGCCTGGCCTGTTTGCGTGGCTAGCCCAGACCCAGGAGAGCTGCTCTCGGCCTTTCAACACCCCTTCGGTCTCTGAGGTCCTCCTCTGGTTCCCTGTGGTCCCCACCCGGAGCTCACCCTCCCCCCTCGCCTCCTCTCCGTCCTCCTCAGGTGCAGCTGCAGCTGCTGACGGCTATCGTGAAGCTCTTTCTGAAGAAGCCGACAGAGACCCAGGAACTGGTGCAGCAGGTCCTCAGCTTGGCCACGCAGGTGGGTGCGGCCTCCCTGCAGTGCCCATCGCAGCCCTTAGTCCACCCAGGGAGCCAGACCGGGAGTCCTGCCCCTAATCCCCAGCTCAGGGAGCTCAGTCAGACAGATAGGGCAGGCGGGGATGGGGGCGATGTTGAGCCAGCCTCCCACAGGGGGCAGGGAGCGGAGGCAGGGGCAGGCTGGCCTGAGGGGAAACCAGGGGGCTGGGCTGTGTCTGCTCTGTGCCTAAAGGGGCAGGCTCCCACCAGCACTCAGGCAGTCAAGTTAGTGACCCTGTGACCCCCTGTTGTGGGCTCCCCCTCCCCATCACCCACGTGCGCAGCATTTCACGCCCTTCTTGTCACCTCCCAGGACTCAGACAACCCGGACCTGCGGGACCGTGGCTACATCTACTGGCGCCTGCTCTCCACGGACCCCGTGGCTGCCAAGGAGGTGGTGCTGGCTGAGAAGCCGCTCATCTCCGAGGAGACAGACCTCATTGAGCCCACGCTGCTGGACGAGCTCATCTGCTACATCGGCACACTGGCCTCTGTCTACCACAAGCCGCCCAGTGCCTTCGTGGAGGGGGGCCGGGGCGTCGTGCACAAGAGCCTGCCGCCCCGCACCGCCTCGTGAGTCTGGGGGCCAGTCACTGGCCCACTTCCCTGGTCCAGTAGCACAGCGCTCTCACCTGAGTCTGAGCAGAATTACGATTCTAGCGACCCTAGCGAATGCTCACTGCATACCAGGTGTGGCCTAGGTGACGACAGCTCTGAGGGACGTCCTCCCTGAAGAGACAGGGACCAGAGGCGGAGAGCGCTCAAGAGCCTGGTGAAGAGCGCAGGCAGCAGAGCTGGGCTCAACCCAATTCTGCCCGCCTCCAGAGCCCCGTTCCGCTCAGGTGCTCCCCCGCGGCTCCCACGGCTTTCTGGTCTGGGTTGTCCTGTCCTCCGGGACTTTAAAGTGGACTGAGTTGGGGAATACAGACAGCCCTCCCTCCCCTTAGCCCGGAACAAGATGGATCAGGGGTGGGAAGGGGAGGAAGTGGGGTGTAGACAGGCTCCCAGGACAGTGAGGAGGCCTGATGCCTCTCCTGGGGGCAGATCCCGGAGACGGGGCCTGGCCTCCCCAAGACAGCACCGCTCCCGGCCCTGCTGAGCCTCTCCCCACGTCCCGGCAGGAGTGAGAGCACGGAGAGCCCAGAGACGGCCCCCGCTGGAGCGCCCCCCGGAGAGCAGCTGGATGCCATCCCCACGCAGGGCGACCTGCTGGGCGACCTTCTCAACCTGGACCTCGGGCCTCCGGTCACCGGCCCGCCCCTGGCCACCTCCGCGGTGCAGATGGGCGCCGTGGACCTGCTTGGCGGCGGCCTTGACAGCCTGGTACGTCCTGGGCCCCCGGACAAGGTTGATGGTGGTCTTCAGGGAGGGATCAGGAACGCCTTCTCTGCCAGACGCCATCCAAGAATCATGTAGCTCCCGTATCAGTGAGAAGCTGAGGCGTAAAGCAGTCAGGTGGCCGTCCTGCCTAGCACACACAGCTGCTAAGTGGCAGACACGGGATTTAGCCCCTTGCCAGGCTGCTGAACCCCAAGAGTCCTCCTGGGGGCTGTTCTCCCTTACCCTCTGAGTCACCTTGGCCCTGTAAGGCTGGGGGAGCCACCCCTACACCCACTCCCCCACACGTGGCACCAATTGGGGTAGCCGCCCAGCAGGCCTGAGAGAGGCCCACGAGAGGGTGGGACAGCCCCTCCCTTGTGAAGGCGGTGGTAAGAAGGCCTGCTGTTTCCTTGGGATTCTTCAGGCAGCCGGAGAGCCAGGTGGAGGTGGCACCTGGGCCCTTGTCACTTGGCCATGCCCGGCTCAGGTCCCCAAGGCCACAGCACAGGGAAGGGTCAGAAGGACGAGGGTGGTCGAGTGGGGCTGGGGGTGTGGGGGTGCTGCCCATCATAGAGACCTGGGGCACTCCTAGGCCGCTGCAGCCTCGCACAGGCCCCATAGGGTCGGGTGGAACAGCCGTGACTAACCTTCTGCCTCTTTCCTCCCTGTCTTGTCTCTCTGTGTCTTCTTCCTGGCTTTCCCTCTGCATGTGGCTGCCTGTTCTCTTCACCCTGCCTGCTTCTGCTGGGAGATGGGGGATGAGCCTGAAGGGGTACGGTTCAACCCTGTGCCACCAAGCCTTCGTCCTGCTGCTCCTTGATCACCCGCCCAGCGTCCCGGGGCGGGGGGTGTCAGGGCCGTTGGCCCACCCTCACCGCCCTCCGATGAAGTTACCTTGTCATCCGGAGGCCCCCACAAGCCCTCCCTGACACCCCGGGGTGTGCTCCGGTCTCTGAGCACGGCCCCCTCATAGCACTGTGTTGAGTACCCCTTTTCTCCGTGGGCTGTCGGTTTGTGAGCGTGCCCAGCTCTTCTCCTCGGGGCTTGTAGGGCACGGGAGGGCTCGGCCTCTCCTCTCCACCCGCCTCTGTCTTGTTTCTGCAACTTAGAGTTGACCTGAAGGCAGCCCTGCAGGATGCCCTCTTGCCCGATCCCCATCTTCTAAAGGGCCAGGCGGCCATACTTCCCCTGGCGTGCCTGCCTCTGACCCCTTTCCCCTTCCTCTAGATCGGGGCCCCCAGCTTCGTGGCACCCCCAGCAGCAGCAGTACCAGCCAACCTAGGAGCGCCCATGGGCAGTGGCCTGAGTGACCTCTTTGACCTGACCACTGGCGTGGGCACCTTGTCGGGATCCTATGTGGCTCCCAAAGCAGTAAGTGCCGTGGCCCCATGGGAGGCGGGAGGCAGACATGTGGGCTCCTTCAGTGGCCAGCTGGGTTGCCCGGAGCAGCGGGAGCACAGGGAAGGGGCGCTGGGTCTGGTGTGGAGGCCTGGGGAAGGCTTCCCAGAGCGGGTGTCGCTGGAGCTCAGTCCTCCAGATCAAGTCAGAATCAGCAAGGTGAAAATGGGGAGCCGAGGGGGCGTGCTCACCTTCCAGAGAATGGCAGAAGCCCCGTCTAGTGACTGGTCAGTGGTTCTCAGTGCCGCTCAACCCAGTGCCCCAGATTGATGACAGGCGCTTCATACGGCCCCCTCCTTTTCTAATGAATGAGATCTACCTACTCATAAAATTTCTGAAACGGTAAGATGCTGTCATCACATAAGGAGACTTAAAAGGAGGAGAACAGAACGCTTCATTTTAGTGTGGTAAAGGCTTGGGCACGCCCGCCCCGGCAGATCTCATGGCGTTGCCAGGGGTTGGCAGCAGAGTCACTGTGGCACCACAGTGCGGGTGCCATGAGTGATGGGCCGGAGGCACCTTTCGTTTCTGATACAGCGACTGACTCCCAGTAAAGTTTCAGACGAAACAAAGAACAGGCTTCCGTTGATTTCACCATCATTAAGTTCTTGGGAATTTCAAGGCGCACTGAAATCCTGCAGAAAATATTCAAGGTCTGCAGGACAGTGGCTCCTGGTGAAGCCTGCCACCCCCACGGCTACCTCCCTGACCCCAATCAGCCTGGAGGCACCCCAGACGCCCCCTGTGCCACCCAGGTCGTCCCACCCCACTCTATACTCCTGGCTGGACTCACGCTGAGGAGGCAGGGAGCTGGCGAGGTCATGGCCCTGGCTCTGAGGCTTTGCTCTCCATCCTGGCACAGTGGTTTTTAAGCAGAAACGAAGCTTAAAGAGCCATCGCTGTGGCCACTGTGTGGAGGCCAAACTTAAGGGCTAGAGCAGAAGCCAGGAGCCCATGAGGAGCTGTCGACTGATGGCGGCTGGACAGGAGGGCTTTGCAGGAGTGGAGATGAGCTGGGCCGGAAGGAGGCCTGGCAGGACGTGGGGGCGGTGGGGAGAAGGGTTCCGGCTGGCAGTGGCGAGGGCAGGCAAGGGAAGGAGAGCTGAGGACAGCGTGGTGTGGGCTGGGCCCTTGGCCTCAAGGAAACTGCCAGAGGGGACGGATGTGGCCTGAGCCTCACAACTATCAGCCAGCGCCCCTCTCTCTTCCAAGGTGCCCTCCCCAAACCAGGACCCAGCAGAGCTTCAGGGGCCCAGGGACATGTCCCTTATGATGAGGGGAGCTGCCAGCCAGCACCTGCCCTGCCCCAGCCTCCCTGTCTATGCCTGCCAAACTGCAGTGGCCAGAGCCCCCAGCCACGCCTTTTTGCAGGATCTGGGCCTGAGGGGCCCCCAGGAGGCACCAAGTCTAGCGCCAGCGGCCTCCCACTGCCATGGAGGGCTGCGCGAACGTGGCACAGCCCCAGCCCAGAGCCCTCCCAGCAGCTGCACGGCACTGGCGCTCCCGTTTTCTGGCTGAGGAATCTGAGTGCTTTAAGGTCCTATAGCTGATGAGTGACAAGAGTCTGGAGGTGAATATGGGGCTGTGGCACCAAAGCCCCCGCCCACGACCCTTAGGTGATCCTAAAGTGTTTGAGAACCTCCGTGTACCTACTTCGGTGCCATGGTTGTCAGAATCAGCTTGCTTTCTGCATGTGTATCCGTTTTAACATGTATTAGCGCTGCTTTGTCTTAGTGGAGGACCTGGTGACTGTATCAGCTGGAAGGAGAGGCGAAGGGATCACCGGATAGGAGTAATCAGGGCAGGCTGCCTGCAGGAGGAGTCCTTTTCCACACGGGCAGGACTTTCCCCTGCCACCTGAGTCACAGGGATGTGGGTGTGCTCTCCGTCCAGAAGTAGTGACTATGTAGCCTGCCTTTTTCTCACAGCACTGTGACCACCTCAAATCGTTTGTCCTGCCTGCAGTCCCAGCCCTTCCTGGTCAAGGAGGGTGAGGCTGTCATATGTACAAGAACTTGAAGTTCCTCAAATATTGTAGCCAGCAGGGGCTGACAGTTCTGGACTCCATGAGCCTACAGTGACCAGGAGACACGATATCCCACCCCTAACAGTCAGGACGGTGATAGTGCCAGCCCTGAAGAACCTGGGAAGGAAGCCTGGGGGTGGAGGGGTGGGGCAGGGCAGTCACCCTGGGGCCCTGAGTGCTCTCTGTGCTCCCAGTCACAGCTCACGACTAAATCCCCGAGATTCTGTCCACAGATTTGTCTGGTGGAGCAAAGGATGAGCAGGTTAGCAAGTAGGATGGGATGGGGGTGGGGAGTGCTGTCCAAGCAGAGGAGACTCTGTGTGTGTGTGTGAGGCCCGAGGAGCCATGCGCACTGACCCAGGGAGGGTACCCCGATGGGGAGGCCGTGGGCAGTGGAGGCATCGCACCACTGAGGGTCCCGGGCTGCCATGACGAGATCTGCCTTCCTAAAGATGGCTCTGGCTGCTCTGGAAACTGCGAATAGAAGACTTGGGCAAACGTGTACACCTATGGCTGATTCATGTTGATGTTTGACAGAAAACAAAATTCTGTAAAGTAGTTAATTCTTCAATTTAAAAAATAAATTAATTAAAAAAAGAAAAAAGACTTGGGCAGCTACCCGGGTGGCTGCCATCTTACCTGGGGGCTCTGATGGTGACTTACCCCTGGGTGGTGCCTGTGGATAGGGGAGAGTGGAGGACGTGGTGTCGGGGGAGGAGGTGACCTTGACGGGACCTGGGCTGGGTGACCATAGCCATGTTCATTGACAGGGCCCCTGGGGAGGCTGGCCTCAGGGGGGCTGAGCCGTCCTGGTAAGAATGGCAGCCAGAGAGGCGTCTGCACATCCACAGGATAGCATCCGTGGGTGTCCCTCCTGGGCAGGGCTTTGATCCATGCCATTCACTCAGCAAATGTTCCCCAAATACAAGTCTCACACCAAGCTCCGAGCCAAGGATGCAAGACAGAAAAGCAGAGCCCTCCCCCTCGAAGCGCTGTCCGAGCACAGAGGAGATGGTTTATCTGCAAGACCGTCATTGCTGCAGAGCCCGGACGAGGACACTGGGGAAGGGTTTCCCGGAGGAGGTGGCTCTGGAGCTGAGCGTCCGAGGACAAGGGCAGCCAAGCAGGCAGGGAAGGCCTGCCAGGCGAGAGGTCCTCCCGGGTCCTGTCGCTGCTCAGGCCTGTTGGTGCAGTTAAAGGCCAGCCCTGCCGCTTGCGAGGAGGACAGGCCGTGACCGCCCGGGGTCCTCTGGCTCTGGCCAGGCCCCGGGCACCTGTGGTCTCTCAGTCTCCTGGGCTCATCTGGAGGCTGGTGGGGCCTGCTTGTCTCTCCACCTTCCTCAGCCCTCCTCTGAGTATTCTTGGTTTGACCTCTGGAGACTCAGGTCAGGTTTTGGGCACACCGAGGCCTCCCTGTCCCATGCTGCTCCAGCAGGCGGCCACCCCGAGGCGGGGACCCTGGGCAGGCAGGGCAGGGTCCTTCCTCTCATCCTGAGGCTCACATGGTCATCCCCTGGCAGTCCAGGCAGGTGTGGTCCATCTGAGAGGGCCCTTCAGGTGTGACAGAAGGGAGCAGGGGAAGGACCCTCAGGGTGGCTGTGGCGTGGGGGCTGTGGCAGCCCCCTCCCCATTGTTTTCCCTTCAGGTCTGGCTGCCAGCCATGAAGGCCAAAGGGCTGGAGATCTCTGGCACCTTCGCCCGCCAGGCGGGCTCCATCTCCATGGACCTGCAGCTGACCAACAAGGCCCTGCAGGTCATGACTGACTTCGCAATCCAGTTCAACCGCAACAGGTGAGCCCCCGAGGCCTGCCTGCCGAGGGCCCGCGCTGGGGCCTGTGGGCCGGCCCCGCTTTCTGCTGGAGGAGGTCTTCCTCACAACTGCAGCTCCGGCCAGCTCTCTCTGAGGCAGTAATTTTCCTCACCGTGACCTCTCTTTGTGGGCACCAAAGTCAAGGCACCTCCCTTTAGTGTTACCTTTTCCCAGCACCCAGGGGGGTGTTTCCCTGACAAAATCGCCAGACCTCAGTGGCTCCCCCTCAGGGCGTCTCAAAGAAGGCGGACAGGGAGTGGGTAGCGCCTCTGGGAGTGATGTCCGCTCCCAGCGCCTTGCCCTCAGGGTCCCCTGCACTGGGGGTCAGTGGGGAAGGCCTCCTTGGACCCAGCCAGCTAGGCCAGGGCTCTCTGGGGAACACAGGCAGCCTCTGCTGATGACCCTTCTTCCTGAGTGGCTCTGGTGATGAGCAAACTGAGCCTCTAAGAAGTTGACTGAAGGGGCTGCTTCCTCAAGGAGAGCCTGTGCGCCAGTTTTTCCCGGCCATCTGTCAGACTGGGGAAGTGGGCACTCTGCTCCTTTCCCTCAGGGAGCCCTGCAGGCCCCCAGGAGTGCTCCTAATCATCACTCACAGTGAACTTACGGTGTGTGGCCAGCTCCCTGGGTACCAGGCCTTGTGTCGAGAACTTTAGGAGTTTGTCTCTCTTGAGCCCCTTCACAGCCCAGTGAGGTTGATGCCATTAAGCCCCGTTTGGTAGAAAAGGAAATGGTAACCCACTCCAGTATTCTTGCCTAGAGAATCCCATGGACAGAGGAGCCTAGCAGGCTATAGTCTATGAGGTCGCAAGAGTCAGACAGGACTTAGTGACTGAACCACCAAAGTAGGTAATGATACCTGAGCTCAGAGAGGGTGAATGCCTCACCCACGGTCACAGTTGACAGAGGTCGGGCTCCCAGGAGAGCCAGGAGTGCTGAGGCACTGTGATGGCATTCGCGTCCCCACGGTATCCCCTGCTGCGTCCCGGGTGGGTCTGAGACCACAGTGGGCAGAGCACAGGCTGAGGTCAGGCAGCTCAGGCTCTGGGTCTCAGCAGCGCCGCTCACCCAGGTCTGGGCACGCCCCTCCCTGAGTCTCTGTGTTCTGGAAGACAGGAGGTTGTGTACCTGTCGCTGTGTTTACAAGGACAGGACTTCAGGTGCCCCGCCTGGGCACAGGGAGTGCTCAGTCCATGGTCCCAGTCGGTACCGTGGTGACTTACCTTCCAGTGGCCGGGCATCTCTCACGTTCTTGGTGCCCTCTGATTTGCCCACATGCCACTTTACCAAGAGGCAGGGCTTTCCTGAAGCTCTGTGGCCGTCGTGTGATCCAGCCAGTTCTGGCCCAGACAGTAAACCCAGTGTCTCCCCTGGGATGGTCGCGCCCCTCCTGGGAGGTTGGGGTTGGTTACTGAGACGTGAGCAGTCAGTTTTCAGGTTAGAAGCAGCTTTTAGGCCCCTGGTATGACATGGGGCTCATGGAGGGTGGGGCAGGACGCACCGACCTGGGCCTGCCTGGTCCCTCACCCAGAGGAGAAGGGGGAGCAGAGATGGGTTTTGGCTAGCCCAGGTTCTCTTCTGTCTGCGGGGCCATTCAAGCCTGGGAGTGGGGTCAGGAGCTTGTCCCTCCGGCCTGGGTCTGGCCTGGGGTGAGGCTGGCTCGCTGGAGAGCCTTCTCCCCAGCTGCTGCCTGGCCCCGGGACCCCAGGAGCCCACCTGCCCTGTGTCAGCGCCTGCTCCCCACCATCCCCACGGGGGCTTCTCTCTCCCCAGCTTTGGCCTGGCCCCCGCCGCCCCACTCCAGGTCCACGCGCCGCTCAGCCCCACCCAGACCGTGGAGATCTCCCTGCCTCTCAGCACGGCGGGCTCGGTCATGAAGACAGAGCCGCTGAACAGCCTGCAGGTGCGTCCCAGGGAGGACCAGGCACCCTGGTCCTTGCCCACATGCCCCGGGGAGGACCAGGGAAGCCCTTGGGGCCTGGCTGGCTCTGTCACAGTGCTGTGTCTGTGGAGTCTTGTTCTTGGGCACAGACGGGTGGGGATGGGAAGGCCGGGGGCCGGTTAGGGGATGGACATGGCTCCTGGGGAACCTGCTCAGCTGCGCTCACGGGAGCAGAGGCTTCCTGGGGCCTCAGTGGGCATCAGGCATAGGGGACGACCTGGGGCCTCTCTTGTTCCCAGGTGGCCGTAAAGAACAACATAGACGTCTTCTACTTCAGCACCTTGTACCCGCTCCACATCCTCTTTGTGGAGGACGGGAAGATGGGTGAGTCCTGAGGGCACCCCTGGGGTCCCTAGAACGGATGGATGGAGTCCATGAGTCACTGGCTCCCCTGCAGAGCTGGAGGGAGGGTCACACCTTCCCGAGGGTCTTGCCTGGCCAGCTCTGTTCTCAGCCTGACCTGCAGCCTCTAGACAGTCATCCCCGGGCCCCCTGAGGCAGGGGCCCTAGGCCACGCGTCACACCTGATGCCCACCCCTGGGCCCCAGCGAGAACCTTCGGGAAGGTGCGTCCCGTGCCCAGAGGGCTTAGGCCCCCTTCAGCCGTCACCACAGGAGCCCATGACATCACTGGGACCAATGAACGGGCTGCTTGGTGCCAGGGCCGGAGGCTGGACGTGGGCAGGAGCAGGGAGGGACCCCGCAGAACACTAGCTCAGAGTTTGCCGAGGGAAGCAGGAGGGGCTATGACGGAGCCACCCTGGTCTTGGGTGCAGGGCCTAACCGCCCCGCTTCCCGATGAGGGTGCTGAGCAGGGTCCCACCTGTTTCCCTGCAGACCGGCAGATGTTCCTGGCCACGTGGAAGGACATTCCCAATGAGAACGAGGCCCAGTTCCAGATCAGAGACTGCCCCCTCAACGCGGGTAGGGCTCCCGAGCCCTGTGCCTGTCCATGCTGCCCTATGCCCTGACCCCAGCCCTGAGCGCCAGACCCCCCATCTCTGACCTTGTGACCCCCAGAGGCTGTGAGCAGCCGGCTGCAGAGCAGCAACATCTTCACTGTGGCCAGGAGGAACGTGGAGGGCCAGGACATGCTCTACCAGTCTCTCAAGCTGACCAACGGCATCTGGGTGCTGGCCGAGCTGCGCATCCAGCCAGGCAACCCCAGCTTCACGGTGAGGCGCCTGCTCCCACCTAAAGCCCCGGGGCCTCTGCCTTCCTGCCCGCATGCCTGCCCGGGCTGGGGTCGGCCCTGATGGGGTGGGGTGGGCTGGGGCATCCACCCTGGTGTGAAGAAGCACCAGGATTCTGACCTTAGAAAGCTTCAGCTCAGTCCCATCAAGTGTCTCAGATAAGGCACCGAATCCGGTCTCTGAACAGTGAAGTGGACTAGAATCGGGCCCTGTGAGGCCCACCTGGTACTGGGAAGGAGCTCCCCTGGGCTCAGGGAGCCCTGGCCCCTGGGCTCCCCACTCCCCGAGAAAGGACGAGGCTGCGCCGCTGCCGCGGCCCCTGAGAGCCCAGGCTTGGCTTCTCCCCTCACCCGAGCGGGCAGGCATGACCCCCCGACGTTGCTCCCCGGCCCCCCAGTGGCGTGGGCGCCGCGGCTGGTGGTGGTAATTTCCGTCTCCCTGTGTCCGGTCGCTGCATGTCCACCTTCCCTGCCGGTGCCGGTGGTGCAGGACCTGGAGGTTAGCGGACTGCTTTTCTCTTCCTCTTCCCCCATCCTCTCAGGCACTCCTGGCACACCCCACCTCCTGGCCTGGCCTCGCCCCCCCTGCTCCCCAAAGCCGGGCAGATGCATGCAGGCTGCAGGCCGGGGGACAGACCACCCCGCTGCCATGCCCTGCGCTCTCCAGCCTGGCGCACACTCCCCACAGGCCGTTTGCGCAGAGCCCTCAGAGGAGACCGGGGCCCGTCAGAGCAACAGCCTTGGCAGGAGGGGCGGCGAGCCTGTCTCTGCTACTGGGCTTGCCAGCCCTCCTCGCGGTTAGAGCCGAGCCAGATCTGACACAACCGCTTCCTGTGCAGGAAACCAGAAAGATCCCCCCACCCCCCCAGCGCCCCCACAGCCTCCCTCCTGGCCCCCAAATGTCCTCAGGGACCCCCACCCTCCACGGATGGGCTGGCCACCTCGGGCTCTGACTCACGCTGCAGCGGCTGCGGGGGCCGGGACAGCAGGTCTGTGGGCTGCAGTCTGTTTGGTCCCCGCCTGGCTGGCTGCAGGGCCGCCCCCTCGGCGGCACCGCACAGCTGCTCCAGCCGCTGCTGCCTCCCCGCAGGGCCCCACGTGCACCCCACCCTCTGCCATCTGCTCCCCTCCCCGGCCTGGAGAGGAGCCCCAGGAATAAGGGGTCCCTGCCTCCCACCCTTGTCCCCCTACAGCTGTCCCTGAAGTGCCGAGCTCCGGAGGTGTCCCAGCACGTGTACCAGGCTTATGAGACCATCCTGAAGAACTGAGGCTGTCCAGCACCCACCCCAGCTTCCTCGGAGCCCCCTGCGAGGTGCCAGCGAGGCTCCTGGCACCCCCCGGCTTCTCAGGCCTGACTGCAGGGCCCGCTCAGGGCCTCGGGGTGCTCCTGTGCCCAGGACTCTCCTATTTCCATCGTGCTGACGTTTGGGGTCAGGTGAGGAGGGCACCAGAGGAGCCAGAGTGGCAGCAGGAGCTGCACAGGGCGACGAGGGCTCCTCTCCGGCTCTTCCTGACCTGAGGGCGAGCCCGCAGTGCCTCCTCAGGCTCCCAGCCCGAGATCCCTCTGCCTTGTCTCCCTCCGCTGGTGGCGAGGCCCTGCCAACTGCCCCCTCCTGGGACAGGCCCTGGAAGGCATCCTGGTGTGCGTGGAGAGTCCCCTGGGTGCCAGGAGAGCTGCTCTGTCAGGGCCGGGGCTCCCAAGGCCTGCCCGGCCCCCCAGGCGCTGAGCCGCTCAGGGAAGACCAGGCAGAAGCTCCCGAGCCCTTCATGGCTCTGGCCCCCGGCAGACCCCTGGCAGATGTGCATCCCGCCCCCCTGCCCGCGAGGACAGTCACTGCCTGTGATACATTCCTGGTGTGCCCGGGGCTTCTGGAGTGAATGGGGCTGAGGGGTGGGGTGCCTGGGCAAGCGGGGTGCTTCCTCTCCTGGGTTCTTAGGGGCCCCCTCCTGGCCTCCCAGGGTCAGTTGTGTCTCACGGAGCATTAGGTTTTCCTGTTACTGCTGTTTAATAATAAAGAAAGATTCTGCTTTTGGCAATCATGGACACTTCTTTCCCCTCCACCAAGTGTCAGAATTAAAAACTGCCTCCAAGTGGTCAAGGTTGGTTTTCTTGAGCCCTGCAGTAAGGATGCCTAGTATATATAAATAGAAATTATATATTGTATGTTTACTCTTATTTTCAGAAACAGAAAGTGAATAAAAATGATGATATCAAGCGTGTCCCCGGCCAGTGTTTGAGGTCCCGAGGCTGCTCTGGGCAGGGTCCAGGGCTCAAGCTGTCAGCCCCCGCCAGGCCCTGTGGACAGCACCTTTCCCTGTCCCTCTCCTGTCCTTGGACACTGCCTGCTGGTCTCCCAGCACCTCTGCCACCCTTGACCCCAGCTCCACCCCAGCCCACACCGTCATGCCTTTAGATGATCAAGGGCTGAGTCCATTCTGGTTTTCCTTGGCTCCCAGGGTTGGCAGGAAGGCCCAGCACCAGGCCTGTCCAGGCTGGCTGCAGCGGCTGCCCCAGCCACCACCAGGGATACCCCTCATGTCCCTCATGCTGGCAGTGGCCTGGTTACCGAGGGTGTTGGGGGGGACCCGGGGTAGGATTCCATGGGCAGAGCTCCCAATGGGTTCTCAGTGCCGTGTGGCTGCTGGGCCTTCGGCCCTCAGCAGCTTCCTGCTCCAGCCACTCCCTGCCCGCACCAGACACACTGCTGTCCCAGCTGCCGGGGCATCAGCAGGGGTGCCTGGCCCTCCACTGCCCCACCTCTGACCCCTAGGGTGTCACCACCATGCCCAGGGACCCCAGAGTCAAGAACCAGCCAAGACCCTTGACTGGACAACCCCAGTTCTCACCCTACCCAAAAGTCCCCAGCTCAGAAGGCACCCACAACTGTGGCCATGGACGCACCCCGGCCTGCCCTGTCACCCACCATCCCGGACCTGCTGAGGCCCAGCTCCCACCAGGCTTGGGAGCACACCGCTGTCCCTGGGGCGGGCGAAGATGAGGCCCAGGACCCAGCCCGAGGTGAGGGGAAATGCTGCTGAGACCTTCTGGCCGGCCTGGCCAGACAGAGGCCCGTGGACCCTCATCGGACACCTGAGGCTCGTGTGCTCGGGCCTCAGGCGGTTATGGGAGGAAACTCAGCGTGATCTCGGCCCCCCTCCCACTTCCCTGTCCCTCCCTCACCCCGGTGACACCCCTCACATGCACCCCTGGTCTGCATGTGCTCAGGCCTCTGTATTCTCAGGTCTTGATGTTCCTAGGGGCTGAGGGAGGGGGCAGTGTGGCATCTCGCAGAAGACTCTCCAGGGCGCTGAGCCTTTGTGACCAGCTGGGGAATTCAACACAGCAACCAGTTATTCAGGAGGGTCTAGCAAGCACCCCGGGGACTGAGGGGTTCTCTGAGTGCCCCACACCCTGCGCGGGCCTGCAACGTGACCTCATTGTACTTTTTTTTTTTTTTAATCTTCACAAGTGTTTTGTTTCATAGAGAGTGATTCTGGACCAAGGTAAGTTCAGTCACACAGAGGATGAAGTTCTCCCTTCCATACTTCCTCTGTTCTTATTTTCCTCCCTAGAGGCAAAGTTCATTGCTACATTTTGGTCTTCCAGGAATGATTCTGTGCCTTTATAAAGCAAATCCTGGGAGGTACTGACTAAGTAAATAGCCCCACACCCTGGACGCTACCAGCACTTGGCTCTATTTACCTATCAGTACAAACACAGCCACCTTGGAATTCCTTGTGCAGAGGGGCTGTTCTCTGGCTGTTTCCATCTTCTGCGCATCCAAGCAAAGGTGCAGTGAATATCTTCTACAGGCATCCTTGCCCCTAGACCCAAGTGCAGCTGTTGGATCCAGCCCCAGAATGGCTGGACCAGAGGGTATAAACATTTCACATCTTAAATTTTAGTTCTAGTTTTGAAAAGGTAATGTATTCACATGGTTCAAAATCCAAAAGGCAGATACAAGTGATACAGTATATATATCAGATATAGTCCTCCTCCTCATACCCCTCCCTGAGAGGACTAGTGTTACCCTCCAGAGAGACTCAGTGACATATAATATGACCTGCACCATACTCGTATCTTGCAGACTTCTCCATTATTAGTTCCATTGTAGAGAGCAGCCTTGTGCCTTTTTATAGCAGCTGTGTGGTTTTGCATTGAACGGCGGCGCCGTGATGAACCAGTCCTTGCTGTGAAGTCATCTGAGTTGTGTCTTTGGTGGTGTTAGCGCAAGTGATAACTGCAAAGAACATTCACTTTCATGTCGGTAAATTCCTCAGACAGAAATTGCTGGGTTGAAGGTAGGTGTGTTCATCATTTTGTTAGCTGTTGCTAAAAGCTCTCTAGTTCACACCCCCACCAACCACGAAGGAGCCGCCCGTCCCCCGCACCCTCACGCGCGTGGCGCCCTGCAGTGTGTTCAGCTGTCGGGTGAGGAATGGCGTCTCACTGTCTTTTAAACAGGCCTCCATTCCTGTGTTTTTGAGCCTTTGTATGTCCTTTTCTATGAGCTGTTTGCTATTTTTTTGCCCTTTTTTGATCCGGTTATTGGTGCTTTTCTTCCTAGTCTGCCATTATTCCTCCCCGTCCTGTTTCTGGTTTTGCTGCTGTCTTGACTTCTCCATGCTGGAATTGCGTTGGGGGCGTCATCCTCCTTGCGTCTTTCTTCCCGGTCCCTGTCTCGTCTTAGTTTTTGCATTCTGAGCCTGTTCCTTCTGGGCTTTATGTGAGGAATGAGGTAGGGATCCAACTTTCTCTTTTCCCAGATGGTTACCTAGTTTTTTCCACACCATTTCCTGAATAATTTGTCTTTTCCACACAGATCTGAAATGTCATTTCTGTCATACACTAAATTTCCACATGTATATGAGTGCTTTTCTGGGCCCTGTTCTGTACCAGAGAATTTGTGTATATGTTGGCCATTGTGGGTGTCTGTGTTTGTTTTGGGGTTTTTTGGGCCATACTGTATGGCTTGCGGGATCTTCCCTGACCAGGGATTGAACCCAGGTCATGGCAATGAAAGCCCAGAATCCTAACCACTTGGCCACCAAGGAACTCTTGCCATTGTATTTTTTAAAAACATATTGTTCCTTTATATTTTTATAATTTATAGCACCCTCTTATTCACCCTTTGGGGCCCATTTGATCTTTAGAACGAATCTTTTTTTAATGATGTATTATTTGGATCATATCAAATGTTTATATTAACTTATGGAGCTGCTACTGCTGCTGCTAAGTCGCTTCAGTCGTGTCCGACTCTGTGTGACCCCATAGACGGCAGCCCAACAGGTTCCCCTGTCCCTGGGATTCTCCAGGCAAGAATACTGCAGTGGGTTGCCATTTCCTTCTCCAATGCTTGAAAGTGAAAAGTGAAAGTGAAGTCGCTCAGTCGTGTCCGACTCCTAGCGACCCCATGGACTGCAGCCCACCAGGCTCCTCCATCCATGGGATTTTCCAAGCAAGAGCACTGGAGTGGGGTGCCACTGCCTTCTCCAACTTATGGAGAACTGACATCTTTATAATGATGTCAGTAATATTAATCTTTATATCCAAATGTAGGAGTAGATGCCTTTCCATTTGTTCATACTTTCTTTTATGTCTCTGTAACATTTTAAGTTTTCTTCATTTAAATGTTCTTGCATGGGGAGTTCCATGCTGGTCCAGTGGTTGGGACTCAGCACTTTCACTGGCAGAGCCCGGGTCTGATCCCTGGCTGGGGAACTAAGATCCTGCAAACTGCACAGCATGCCAAAAAAAAAAAAAAAAAAAAGTTCTTGCATGTACATTATCCTTGCATAGATTCATGAGTATTTTCTATTTTTTGGTTCCTTTTGTGAATGGGATCTTTTCCATGTGTATGTTTATGATGTAAATATATATTTGTTAATATATAAAACAAAAGAATAGGAATATTTATAGTGTAGATTACAAATTATGTAACATGTACTTTAAAAACTGAACCCAGACTTCATTTGGGTTTCTCTAGTTTTCCTACTCATGTCCTTGCTGTGTCCCCGGACCCCACATTCCATGTGGTTGTCGCGTTTCCTCAGTCTCCCTGGGTCTGCGAGAGCTCCTCAGACTTTTTCTGTGTCATGACTTTAACCGTCCCGAGGAGTACTGGTCACATATTTCATCGACTGTCCCTCAACTTGGGTTTGTCTGGCGTTTTCCCCACGGGTAGCCTGGGGTTCTAGGTTTTCTGGACAGAGAGCAGGGAGGTGCCCTTCTGGTCACGTCACGGCAGGGGTGTGCGCCGTCGCCACGGCTTAGCGCCGCACGCCACCCTGCGTCACTTGGCCCAGGCAGTGTTTACAGCCGTCTCCTCCACGAAGCTGCTTCCCCCCCTTTCCACACTCTGTTGGGAAGCAAGTCACGAAGCGCAGCCTACACTGCATGGGGGCAGGGGACAGCTATAGAAAATACTTGGAATTCTTCTGTAGGAAAATGTGTTTCTTCTCCTGGATTTATGTAGTCACTCAATCATTTATACCAGTTTGGATTCATGGATATTTATTTCATAATTTGGGTTTAATTCAAAAGTGCATTATTTATTTTATATAACGCTTAAATTTTTTAAGCTGTGGCCATTGGGAGCTCTTTCAAGTAAGCTCTGTGTCCCTTTGACGCCCCCATCCCTCGGTTTCTTTTTTTTTTTAGCTTGTGGGATCTTAGTTCCCTGACTAGGGATCAAACCCATGTGCCCTGCAGTGGAAGCTCAGAGTCCTAACCACTAGACTGCCAGGGAATTCCATCCTTGGGTCTCTTTTGAGCACTTCCTTCCTTTCTGATATTATGAGATGTTCCACCTCATCTTTTACTTGTCCTGCTCCAACCCTAGCACCAGCCTTCTCCAGGGAGCCTGGACAACAGAATCAGAAGCCAAGATCTGGGTGCTGGGTGAGCTTGTTGCTCATAGGGTCGCCCTTAGAGCAGACAGAGCTAGGAAACACCTGTCTACACACTTAGCTGTGCGCACACACACACCTGCCTTTGTTAACCAGTGGCTGCGTGGGTGCATGCTAAGTCACTTCACTGTCTGCGACCCTATGGACTGTAGCCTGCCCATCTCCTCTGTCCATGGGATTCTCTAGGCAAGAACACTGAGTGGGTTTCCGTTTCCTTCTACATAACCAGTGGTTATTTGCATAGAAACTGAGATCACTTTATATGTACACACTTAGTCCTCCCGCTAGCCTTCCTAGATTGCCTTGTTTTCCTCTTTGTATCATCTCATTTCATCCCACAACTATATGAGTTGAAGACCATTATTGAAGCCCTGTGCTGCCTCCTTGGTTCCTAGTGGTTGTAAAACCCCATGGCCTTCAGGCGGTTGATGAATCAATGCGTGAGGTCTTACAGTGGCCACCAGGGACCCAGCATGCATGAGGCATTGAGTGATGAGAGTTTCCCCAACTCAGGACTTGGGAAGGTGAGTTAAGCTGGAACAAGTGACAGACGGTGGGCAGGACAGACCGTGATTAATGGTCAGTGCACTGACCCGATGGCTGGGCTGGAGGAGTCCACAGCAGACACCCCTGGAGCTGGACACGGTCCATGGCGCTCAACCCCAGGGAGGGGCTGGAATCAGGCAGAATGGGGAGAAGCCTGGGGCCAAGGTCAGGCAGCGGCTGACATGCAGCCCAAGCTCTCTGGCTTGCTAGTCTTTGGGGAACCTGGCCCTGGGCTGCCCGCTCCTGTCTTAGCTCAGCTTCGCTCCCACAGGGCCACAGGCACCGACTCACCTCCTCCTGAGGTGCTTCTGGGCCCTAATGAAGATGGGCTTCTCAGAAGGTCGGCTTCAGTGGCCCAAGGTCCTGGGTTCCAGTCCCTGTTCTGCCACTTCCCTGCTGGATCATTCTGAGCAAATCATTTCATCCCTGTGGGCCTCAGTGAGCACACAGCACAGGGCTGGGCACATCACAGGTCCTCTCTCATTTATTTATTTAGGCCACACTGCACAGCTTGTGGGATCTTAGTTCCCCATCCAGGGATCGAACCTAGGTCCCCCTGAAGTGGAAGCCTGGAGTCCCAACCACCGGATGGCCAGGGAAGTGCCCACAGCTCCTTGATAAGTGGGAATGTGTCGCCCCTGTGGAGTCTGCACGACTTTGTGGGGACTTTTCCATATACTGTTCAGAGTGCCCCGGAAGAGGGCGCCCTGTAGGAAGTGAAGGGAAGACGGTTTCCAAGGAAGGCCATCAGAGCCGGCTCCCATGTGTAGGCGAGAGGGTGCTCGAGGCAGGTGTGGTCCCAGCGAGTGCCCTGAGAGAGACTGTCCTCAGGTCAGCCCCACACCCTGCTGGCGGTCGGCAGGGCAGACGGGGCCTAGTTTATTTACTCCAAGGAACTGAGGCAGCTCACAAAACCCAGAGACCTGAAAAGCGCCAGAGGGGGAGTCAGGTGAAGGGAAAAAGCCCACAGTTGGAAAGGAAGATAAAGCTGCTCACTGGGCCTGAAGAGCTGGCACACCAGCCAGATGTAGCCACAGCCCTGGCTCCGAGCTCCCTTAGTGGCCGAGAAGAGTGAAAGCCGACCCCAGGCTCCTGACCCAGGTGCCATCGCTTGCTCCCCAGGGTGAACCCCCTTCCCCGCTTCAAGACCCAGCTGCTCGTCCCTTCCCCGCGTCCCCTAGGCTGAGGTGAGCAAGTTGTGCTCTTTTTCTTTAAAAAAAAAAAATCTGTCTCGGCATCTTGGGAAGCAGCTAAGATTGGGGCTCTTTGTTGCAGAGACAGACAAGCGAAATGCTTGGTCAGCGCAGAAACGGTGATGTCTGTGCATGTCACACAGTACCCAGGCATCAGGGATGGTCAGAGATGTGGGAGACCCACCCCCACCACCACTGCAGGGGCAGGGTGGGCAAGCAGAGGACGTGGCTGGTAAACCCTGACTTCTCAAGCCCTGATGGGGAAGGAAGGAGCGTCCTGCTGACTCCAGGAGTGGGGATTTGGGCTCTGGGAACTTAACATGGAGGTTGTGGGGTGTGAGGGAAAGCTACAGGTGGAGACTTAAGCAGAAAACTTGGCCTTAGCAGTGAGGGAGGTGGTGTGGACCAATTTCTGCCTCTTTCAGCCTTGTTGGGACAGGGATCTGGGGCTGAGCTGCTGGGACCTGGTGCACACCGGGTTCAGCACCCTGTGTCCCACACCCCCTCCCTGATGCCCTTATTTAGTGTTGGCCCCTGTGTGCAGGAGGGACAGGGGAGAGCTCCTCACAGGAGACCACAAGGGGAAGGTTCAGGGACCACCTGCTGACCTGCAACCCTGGACAGCAGCCCCCTCTCCAGCCTGTTTTCTTCTCTCAGAGACACCAGGTTGAGGCTTCAAGGATCGTGTAGGTAATAGCTTAGTGTGGGGCCTGGCACGTAGTAGGCGCTCAAGAAACGGTGTGTGCCTTTGGTGGATGCGGAGCAGAGCCAGCGCAGTACAGCGACTTGCCCAAGGTCACACAGCCGGGCCGGATCCGATCCAGCCGGCGGGTTTGCGAGGAGCCAGCTTGGGGGAGCGATGTTTGGAGGAGCGGGCGCGGACGTGGGCGGGAAGGGAGTTCTATTTTGGAGCGGATGACAGCGCGGAACGCAGGGGGGGCTGGGTCCCTCCCTGGGCTCCCCGAGTCCCAGTCACCTTCCTGCGACCCTTCCCGGGAGGGGCGTCCCGGGCGGGTAGGGGGGAGCGGGAGGGGCGGGCAGGCGGTTACCTCATCGCCGCCTCCGGGAGGCTCCACTCGCTGCTCACTGCTCGCTAGCGCGGCCGGCTGGGGCGGCGACTCCGGGCGCCGGAGCGAGAGAAGGACGGAGGGACTGAGGCGCCGAGAGGCAGCGCCGCCCCCTTCATCCTGCTCCGCCGCGGGACCCGCGAGGCGAGGAGGTCCAACCTCGGTGCCCCGTGCTGTCGCCGGCGCCTCCAGTGGCGCTGCGGGGCCGAGGCCGTGTCTGCGCGCGGCGCGCTCGGTCAGTTCTCTCCTGAGCTTGGCACTCACCGGAGCTGCTTGTGCGTCCGCCGTCCGCCTGCTCGGCTGTCTGTCTCCCCTGTACCACCAGCTCCGACCTCCAGCCTGGCCTCCCCGGGCCCCCGGTGCTCCAAGGGGCGATGAGGAGCGCGGCGGGGCTGGGGCGCACGGGGCAGGGCGCGCCGGGCGCACAGAGCGGCTCTGGCCCATGAGGCTTCCCAGAGCGGGGCGCAGCAGCAAGCGCGGGCCATGGGGGGCAGCCTGCGGGTGGCGGTGCTGGGCGCTCCGGGCGTGGGCAAGACGGCCATCATCCGCCAGTTCCTGTTCGGTGACTACCCCGAGCGCCACAGGCCCACGGACGGGCCGCGCCTCTACCGGCCCGCGGTGCTGCTCGACGGCGCCGTCTACGACCTGAGCATCCGCGACGGCGACGGTGCTGGCCCCGGTCAGAGCCCCGGGGGGCAAGAGGTAGTGGACTGAGGGGTGGGCAGGGGCCTGTGACAGCATGTGGGCGGATGCTCGGTACACACGTGCGTGTCCGCGTGGACGGCCCGGGGGTACCCGACTGTCCATGGACTGAAGGATCAATGTGTGTCCTGGCATTGGTGGTTTTCACCTCTTCTGCCGGTATACAGTTGCCCCAGCTCAGACCCAAAACCCGGCGATTTTGCAGAGTGGCTTTTTCTCGCTTGCTTAAATTGCTATTTCTCTGCCTCCGCTGGTGGGTGGGGATTAGTGCACGGGGGAGCGTGGTCCTGCCTCCCTGAGAGTGAGTGTTCCGTGTCTGGAGCCACGAGCAGAGCCGCAGTGGGAGAGGTTGAAGCCAGACACCGGGGTGTCCGTTCTGAGGGCATCATTCTCTGCTCCCTCATTCCTATGACCTGCAGCCAAGACTTGTTTAATAATTTTGCAAAGTCCAGGGCAGACTTTTAATCCTTGGGAGTTGATGCGTTCAAGAAGTGAAGAGGAAAGAGCAGGCAGGATTAAGCAGGGCTTCCTGGTGAGGGTGGCATTTGGGCTGAACCGGGACGGATGAGTGAAATTTTGATTAGAAGAAGCGGCGGAAGCATTTCCAGGTGCAAAGAGCAGCGTGCGCTTCGGCCGAACTCCTAAGTGTGTACAGCTGCCGTTAATCGGTGGTCTCCGCAGGCTCAGGAACACGGGACCAGGCTCGGAGGCAGGAACTGCTCCTGAGGGCGCCCGGGGAGGGGCGGGGCCTGGCCTGAAAGAAGGAAACCATGGGAAACAGAGGAAGGGGCGAGGAAGGAGACAGGCCTCAGGGGAGAGGAGACCCAGAGAGAAGAAGGGCTGGACGCTGACTGGCTTCAGGCACGGTTTTAAAAGGTATACCCCAGCGGCCATAAGGACAGTAAGGCCCAGGGAGCTTGCGGGAGAGGGCCACAGACGAGGAGAAGGACCGAGGCTTGAGCGTGAACTGTGTGGGTTTCGCGTCAAGGCTCGTTGGAGAAGGTCTGGACGCGGGAGAGCAAGAAGAGGGCTTACGGCAAACTCTGGCCTCCTGCCCCCCAGGAGTGGCCGGACCCTAAAGACTGGAGCTTGCAGGACACGGACGCCTTCGTGCTTGTCTACGATATCTGCAGCCCGGACAGCTTTGACTATGTGAAGGCGCTGCGGCAGCGCATCGCGGAGACCAGGTAAGGTGCACCGCTCGGGTTGCGTGTTAGACGGCGGGGAGTGTTTGTGGGTCTGGCTGGGCCTTTTTTCCCCAGAGGTGAGTGGGTGGGCTCTTCCGCCGTCCTGGGCCAGGTCTCAGGCCTTTTCGGGCCTGGCCTCTAGCCCTAAGCGGTCTTTGGTCCTGGGTCTTTGTGGGTCTGGTGTTTGCTAGGGGTTCTCTGGGTGCAGGAAAGTATGCTCCTTAGTGCGTATATAACCACTGGAGGGATTCTCCAGCCATGGGGGTCCCAGGCACTGCGACCTTCATCCTCCTTTGGCCTCCAGGCCGGCGGGCGCACCTGAAGCGCCCATTCTCGTGGTGGGAAACAAGCGGGACCGGCAGCGGCTGCGGTTCGGGCCTCGGCGCGCACTGGCTGCCCTAGTGCGCAGGGGCTGGCGCTGCGGATACCTCGAGTGCTCCGCCAAGTACAATTGGCACGTGCTGCGACTCTTCCGGGAGCTGCTGCACTGCGCGCTCGTGCGCGCACGCCCTGCACATCCGGCTCTGCGCCTGCAGGGGGCGCTGCACCCGGCGCGCTGCAGCCTCATGTGATCGAATTGGAAAAACGCCGCTTACGGCAGGGAGGGGCCTTCTAGTTAACTGGAACAACCGGGGACTCGGATTGGACGAGATTGCCCAACTTCTCTTGGATTGGACAGGACAGTCTCCTCCCTGATTGGCTGAGGAACGCTCCCGCCCAGTGTCCTGGGGCGACAGGGTTTTCTTTGAACCTCATTGGGTCCAGCAGGCCCCATTGGACAAATTAGTCCTTTCTGGGAGCTCATTGGGTCACAATCCGACTGGATGAAAAGGACTTGGCTATGAATCTGATTGGACACGCTCAGACTGCTCTTGGAGTTTCATTGGACCAACTGTTAAGTCACACCTCTCGGGAGGAAATAAAGGGGAAGCAAGGTGCCCCTGGCATTTCTGGAATGGCAAGATAATCTTGGGGAATGCCCTGATGGTCCAGTGGTTAAGACTCCAAGCTTCCACTGAAGGGGCATGAGTTCGATCCCTGGTTGGGGAACTAACATCTCTCATGCCTCACAAAGTGGCTAAAAAATAAATTTTGTGCTTCCCAGGTGGCGCTAGTGGTAAAGAACCTGTCTGCCCATGCAGAAGATATACACCTAAAGGTCAGGGCTGACAGGCACTGCCCTCTCGCAGCTGACTCCAGAGTTCCAACCTGTAATGAGGGTTCTCAAATGGATGTGACGGCCCCAAGGCTGGGTCTCCAAGACGCAGACACAAGTAGCTGGAAGAAAACTTTACTGTCAGGCTCTGCAGGGCCACGGGACCTCAGGAAGGGTCCTTACTGGGCTGGCCCAGCCTCCTCTAAGGCATTCAATAACATTAGTAATTAAATAGCAATGCTCATCCCCCAAGCGGAATGTACACCAGAAGTCCCATTGTGCCATGTGGTCCCGAGGGGTCTGGTCCCATGAGGTCTGGTCCCCAAGAGGCAGGGGCACTCCCTGATGCAGAGGGGTTAAGGCCACAAAGGAGAAGGGACAGGGGACTGGGGGCAGCTGGGCTGGTCCGTCACATCCAGGAGTCCGGCTCGGTCTTCGGGCTGACTGAGCGCAGGGCATGCCAGGTCCCGGACCCCGTGGGTCCAGGTGGGTGGCGGGGGCCCCTTGGTGTGGGGATGCGTGAGGGTTTCCGGTCTGGCTGTGTGTCCATCCGGCCTCGTGCCCAGGTCCTTAGGGGCTCTGGGCCGGCCAGAGGACTCCCGGGTGCATCTGGTGGGCCCCCTACACCGGGGCAGGGGCTGCCCTCATCGGAAGAGCTGGACAGGGCTGGGCCTCGGGCCCCGGGCAGCCCATTGGCCATCCTGCCAGAGTCCCCGGGTTGGCCACACTTGCCACCCAGGACGCTGAGGGACGAAGAGGAGGAGCTGGAGGAACAGTAGGCTGAGTCAGGAGCTGGAGGGTCTGGGGCCCGAATTGGGTCAGGGGCTGGTCCACTGGGGGTCCCACCAGCAGCAGCAGCCTCAAGGGCTCGGGCGTTGGCTAGGAACTCCTCTTCCAGGCGCCGAAACAGTTGCTGTTCCTGCTTTGGGTCAAGCTGCAGGGGTGTGCGGAAGACACTGGCCGGGATTGTGCTCAACTCTGGACTGGGGCTGGGGACCCTGGGAGCTGCAGGGCTGCGGGCACGGGGAGTGCGGGGGCTGCTTCTGCCCGAGCCCCCACTGCCTCTGCCCCGCGGCACCCAGGAGTGCTGCCCGTCTCGGTCCCGACGCACCAGCAGCACTGTCTGCTCTTCACGGCTCTGACTCCGGGCCCGCCGGGCAGGGCTGGGGGCCGACAGCTGGCCTCCCCTGCCTCCTGGGGCCCCACGCGGCCGCCCCCGATCCAGCCGGTCCCGGGACTGGCTGCGCGGGGCGGGAGGCCGTCTCGGGGAGGCCGGGGTGCCCGTGGTCACCCGCCGGCTGGGACGCTCCCGCCGGGGGCCAGTGCCTAAGTCTTCACTGCGGGCACCAAGGGGGCCGCTCTGGGCCGAGGAGGCTGAGGAATCGCTGTCCCCAGAGTAACGGCGGGAGCGGGGATGGGGGGGCAGCTGGTCCCGGGCCCTGGGGCAGGGGAACAAGAGAGAGAGAAGTGGGGCAAGGCAGAGAGACCCGGCGCACAGAAAGGGTGGGGAGGGGAAGGAACAGGCAGACGCATGGCTGCGGGCGAGACACCTGTGGTGGTGGCGGGGGTGCCAAGGGTTTCTGTCCGTCCTGGGGACTTCCAGGGAGAAGTGAGAGATTCTGCCACAGCTTCTCGCAGCCAGGGCCACCCTCCGCCACCCCACCCCAAGGCAGCGGAAGAAGCAAGGCCCCAAGCTCCCCGCTCCTCAAGCCTCCAGCTTCCTGGGCAGGCCAGAGGGAAGCTGGGTTGGATTGGCGGCCACCCAGCCCCCAGGGCCCGCCCAGCTGTGTTGTTCTGGTGCTTGGGTTGCCATGGAGATGGGAAGCCAGGCCCACCCCCACCCACGGGAACCTTTCCCAGGGTGTGAGTCACTGCAGGCAGCGCCATCCAGGCCAGGGCGGGCGCCCCACCCCCACCCCCTGGACCGTGGTCCCAAGTCCTCTCTCCTCTCACCTGAGTGGGGTCTCGGGCCCCTCCTTCGAGCTGCGTAAGCCAATGGGTGTCACCTCTGGGCGGGAGCCCCGGCGCTCGCCCCCTGGGGCTGGGCTACCAGCTCGGGGGCTGAGGCTGGGTGACACTCGCTGCGGGGAGAAGGTGCGGGTCCTGGGCTGGGGCGGGCGGTGGGCTGCAGGGAGAGAGGGTGGGTGCCGTGTGAGGGGCGGGGCCGCAGAGGTGCACGCCCCCGCGTTCCCGCCCCGCCCCCGAGCCTGGACACTGACCCGCGGAGGAGCAGCGGCACGGGTCGTGCTTGTCCAGGTAGTGCTCCAGCGTGTCCCAGCCGCCTCCCACACGCACCATCACGTGGCTCCTCAGCACCTGTGGGAGCCCGGCGAGCGCAGGTCACCGCGCGTCCCACCCGCCTCCCAGGCCCTGCCTGCTCGGGGAGCCCCTCTCTCTCACCCGCACGAAGATGAGCAGACTGGAGTCTCCCACGCGGTACTTCCCCTCCGAGACCTTGATCATGGGAAACTGGTCTGGGCAGGTGCAGCGCCCCAAGATCTCCCTCACCTAAGAGGAGAGGCTGGCGGTCAGGGGTCAGGTCCCTCCTCCCTGGGCCTGATGTCAGCAGCTCCAGGGTCAGAAGGAAGTAAATCCTTCTGTAGAGCAGAGGCTCTGATTGTGTCGCCCTGGACTTGAGTGCCGCCTCTGTACTTGACCTTTCACCAGAGCTCCTTCCCTTCTGACTACCGAGAGGGCAGGGAGCCGACCAGGACGAGGTGAGGGACTGCTTCCTTTAAGTCCCTGAGCCCTTGGGGGAGTCCTCACTCACTCCCCCTCACCCATTTCAGAGACGTGAATGTTGAGACCCACAGAGAGGCAGGTTCGGGGAGGAGGCAGGTCTGAGTACAGAGGACCAATGCCATATGGAGGCAGCAGTGCCACGGATATGTGGGGCACTCGCAGACACCACCATGCACACCAGGCCACCGGCCTGGCCAGCACACATGGCCAGCACGTCTGCCCACATGCTCCCCAGGCCAGGAGCTGCCAGGCTGGCTATGCGGGCGGCCCCACCCGCCTCCTCACCCAAAGCAGAGCTGCTGAGAAAATGAGCAGGTGGAGCCTCCGGTGACCCTGGCCTGGGGTGGGGTGGCAGCCTCTGCCCACAGCCATCCGGCTGCCCGCCTCCAGGATGGGCACATCCCGTCCTAACCTCCTGATAAGAAGGAAACTCTTGGCCAGGCTGTGGGGGTGTCAGGGACACCTAGGTCCCGGGAAGAGGAGGAGGGAGCTAGAGTCATGGTCTGGCACCTTCTATATGCTCAGCGTAGAGCTCATCCCACAGCTCTTTGACAGGATGTCAGGTCCCAGTAGCATGGCTACTCTGTGCTGGGCTTCCCAGATAAGTCCCGGGGGAGGAGTAGGGACCCGAAGAGCCCCTGGGAGCTTCCCTGGGCACTCAGGTAGCGCCTACTGTGCGCCAGGCGCCTTGCCCTGGACCATGGGCCCCATTCAACCTCGAGCTCAGTGATGGCGTGAATGCGGCGGTCTAGCAGTTGAGTGCAGGGAGGTGTACTGGAGGGGCTCAAATCCCCAGAATGTATAACACTCAGCGCTTACCTGGGGCATGGTTAGCACCGAGAGGAAACAGGGGGATCATCGTGCCATGGGGCAGTGGAGGCCGAGTTTTCTCGCCAGGCCCTGTGACCTCACCCAGCACTTAGCCCTCTCTGCGCCTGCCTAACTCTTTGGGGCCGGGTATCCACTTGGTGCTCAACATACGTACGCTTTCCCCGGGGCAGGCTGTCCTGCAGCCACGAGGACAGGCCGCGGAAGGTTGCCCGCACCACCCTGCCTGCTGGTGCCTGGGTACTGCTAGAATAAGCCCGGCCACCGGGCAGGCGCACTTGCGGACTCACCAGCTCATCGAGGTTGCGCAGGTCGCTGGGCGTCATGCGCGGCCCACGGGCTGGAGCTCCTGGGGTGGCGGCGGTCTCGGTGGTGTCCTCCCCGGCACTGGGGGTGTTGGAGGCCGGGGGCGTGGCGCGCAGCTCCCGCTCAATCTCCTGTTCGAACTGCACGAGGCGAGGGGCCAGCAGGCCGAGGCGGGCGCCGCGCCGCGCCACCTCCAGCAGGCACAACACCACGCTCTTCTCGTTCTTGCGGAGCACCAAGTCCTCCGTCTCGAACATGAGCACTTCGGGCACACCCAGCTCCGCGCGGCACCAGCCGATGAAGGTGGCCACGTTGTCTCGGGCCATGAAGGAGCCAGGCACCACGCTATGGGCCTGGAAGGCCACTCCGCGGGCCGGCCGCGCGGCGGCCATGGCGTGGGCGGCCTCAGTGACGGCGTTGGCATGCTGGCACAGGGTGGTGCCCGTGGCCAGCCCCATCAGGAAGCCATCACCACCGCTGGGCAGACCCAGGCCGTACAAGGCGTTGAGCCACTCGGCCAGGTCCTCCTTCATAGCCTCCACGTAGGCCTCGCTCGAGCGGAACGGCCGCACACTCTTGGCTGCGGAGCCGGCGATGCCCGCCACGGGGTCTGCCATGCCCGGGCCAGCCGAGTCACTGTGGGCAGGGACACGGGTCAGGATGGTTGTGGACCCATTAAGTGCTCAGCACAGGCTAAGCCGCTGACCACCTGCACCTGCTTGTCGGTTCAGACCAAATGCCTGGATTTTGAGAAACTTCTCGCCTCTGTTTACCCGTCTGTGAAATGGATACAATAATAGAACCTTCCTCAGAGGAACTAATGGGATGATTTTTATAAATGACCTCAGTGTCCATAAGTGTTGGCTGCTTGGTTCTTTCGGGAAGAGGGATTGAGAAGACTTGGCTGTGTCCTCCTTCCTGCCCAGGCAGGGAGGCCCCCATCTTACTGCCCCTGTGAGAGGCGAAGAGCTATGCCCGAGAGAGAGTAACCTGCAGCCCTGGACTCAAGAGTAGGAACCCTGGACCCGACCTCAGAGAAGGGTTAGATCAGCTGCTCAGGCCTGGTGGTGATCCCACTTACTCCGGAAAGATCCCAGGTCCTCCCTCAACCCGTTTACCCTAAAGGCCGTGTCATTATAACACCGACAGGCCGGCAGCAGCAGTAAAGCAATTGCAGTGACCGTGGCCAGGGCTAAGCGCGTAGTGATATTATCTCCATTTTACAGATGAGGAAACTGAGGCGCAGAGCTCGCTCAAGGTCGCGCAGCAGTGGGTAGCGGAGCTCGGCCCTCCAGCCCCGTGTGGCGGCTCCGGCGGCCGGCCGGGGCCAGGCCCCTCCTCCAGGGAGCCTCCCTAGCCCGACTGGTGCCTGTGAGCTGGGACTCGGAATGGCTGTCGCCAGCCCTGGCCGTCCTCTGGGCTTCTGCCCAGAGAGGGTGCGGGGCTGCCCAAGGTCACACAGCCCCGGGAAGCAGAGGCCCGCGGCTGCCGCCACTGGGTCTGCTTCTCTGTGTGCCGGGCAGAGGGTGCTGGGGAGTGGGGGTGCGGGGTCCCTGCACTCACCTGGCTCATCCCGCGGCCTCGGGGAGCATCGCCCCGGCTGGGCCGGAGCCGGGCGGGCCGCCGAAGGGAGGCGCCGCCCGAGCCGCAGCCGATCCCGGTCCCAACGCCGAGTCCTCCGCGCCCGCCGTCTCAGCCCCGCCTCCCTGGAATTCGGATCCGGCCCGGAGGGGGTGGGCGGGGCCGCGCGCTCTTAAAGGGGCCGCGCTGTTCCTGGGCTGGGACGGGGCTGGAGCCTCCAGACGCGGGGCGGGCCCGGGACCCGGCCCAGCCCTCAACGGAGGCGGGACCGGGTTCCCCGGCGACTCTGCCGGGCCGGAGGTCCCATCCCCAGACCGGGTCCCTTCCCCCTCCTTGGTCTCCTGGGAAGGGGTTTGGGCGTTTTTAGTGGCACCCCCTCCGCAGATGGTGGCCTCCCCTGGTGAGCCGCATGGCCTGTTCCAGAGAGGAACTCAGGAAGAGATAGGGGCCCGGGGCTGCGGAGTCACCTCCGGCGGGCGGGAGTGGACCTCCTTAGGTCCGATAAGTGAGGCCGTCCGGCCTTGGGTGGCTGCTTCCTGCCAGCAGCGCTGGCCTCGGGGATGGGGAGAATGGCTCTGTTTTACCCCCATTCAACCACTGGCTCCTCATCAAATATTCTTTGTTAAACCCTGAAGTTAGGGGAACCCGTTTCTCAAATAAGAACGCTGAGGGGAGGGCAGGGAGGGGACTGGCTGAGGCCCCTGTGTCTGAGGCTTCGGCCCCTGCCCTGGACCACCTCTGGCCGCTCTGGTTGGGCACAGAATAAAGGCTGGAGGAGTGGTTCCTGAGGGTTAAGCCTGGCTGGTTTCTTTTCAAACTGCAGAGGAGAGACCTGCCCAGACCAGCGGGAAATCCTGCCCCCTGCTGCGGCTGGGCGGGGACGCCAGGCCTGGCTGGGCAGTAGCCTTGCTGGCCAGGCGGGGTGCTGGGGGGAAGCACCAACAGCAGCCAGTGCTCAGAGCTTTAATTAATAAAACCCCTACTGTACTCTATGGGGGATGCTCTTATGCCCAAACTTGGGCTCAAGTCTGGAGAGGAGCTGGTGGCGCTGGGATTTGACGGATGACTGTTACAGGAATGCCTTCTTTCAAGGATGGGGCATCCGTCGGGTACCTACAGTGTGCTGGACCTCCCAGTGCCAGGCTGCTCATGGGCACCATCTACTGCGTCCTCGCGACCTTTCAGAAGGGGGGGCTCTCACCTCAATACCCAGATGGTGCAGGTCCCACTCTACCTTCCCAGCACCCCTTCCTCCCCACCGCCTAGTGAGGAAGGCCCGTGCCTAGATGTGATACAGGCTGACACTTGCTGAGTGCCTACTGAGTGTCAACGACGCTGCAAACCAGGAGCAAAAGACAGAGAACGAAACAGAGCCGGCTATGAGGCTTACAGTCTGGAGAGATGGCCCTTGGGGTGCTGTAGGAACAAGGAGCCAGGGAGAAGGGGTGGGGTGGGACAGGCTTGTCCTTTTGGTCCAGGGAACAGGAAAGGTGAGGGAGGGAGCTGTGTGCATGTCTGGAAGGGCCAGGGTGAAGGTCTAGGTGGGCCTGTGCCTCGTGGGTTGGAGAAAGGGGGAGGGGGCCTGTGAGACTGGAGAGGAGCGAGATGCGGGCGGGGCCTGGGACAGCTGCAGACGGCTCTGTAGAGCTTTGTGGGCCACGCCGCTTTGCACGGACATGGGAGCCACGGAGGGAGTTTGGAACAGGGGAGGGGTGTGACCTGACTTATCCCTGTGGCTAAGGGCAGGGGCCCAGGGGGGAACCAGGTGGTGCCAGTTGGTGAGAGGAGTTGAATTTTGAGGCTGTATTTTGAGGGGAAAGCGGGTAGAATGTACTGGTGAATGAGGTATGGGGGTGAAGACAGAGTCCCAGGTTTCGGGACGCTGATACCTGGGGAGGACAGGTTCGCTACAGACAGGGCCGGGTAAGATTAGGGTGTGGAAACGAATTCCCAAAGTATCCTGTGAGGTATGATGACGCTGTTTGGTATTCTGCTTCTTCATTCTGGGGAGACGGAGGCCCAGAGAGCAAGGGATGTGTGGGGTCAGCAAGCTGTACAGGATTTTGACCCCTGCTTCTATCTGCCCCATGCCCTCCCTGGACGCGGGCAAGTTCAGACTGGACCCAGGCCTGCTGTTGATCACTGGGTGAGATGGTTAAGCTCCCTGAGTGGCGTTTGCACGGTCTGTAAAATGGGACAACAGCCGTCGCATCACGGAGTTGTGAAAATACCGTCACTCAGCCCAGCGCCATCAGGGTGTTCATCCACTGCGCTGCTGAGGACCAGAGCCCAAGGGGGCACTGTTTCTGTCTGCAGCCCCCTGACTCCAGCGTTCTGACTCTAGACACATGGCAGGTGTGGTGCCCACTGGTGTGGCCAGACCCACGGCCTGGGCCATGGAGGGCTTTGGCTTTGACCCCCTCCGTCATAAGGTGACTTCTCCTGGCAGGACCAAGAGACGCATAGATGCTGCTGGAGGGAGGAGAGGTTTGGGCTGAGGTTGTCCAGAGCCCATCCCTGCAGACCTCACAGGCCACCTCCAAGTAGAGTGCTGTGATCCCACGCAGCTCGGGCAGCGGGCACATGGCTGGATCTCCGGTGTGGGCTTCTAGGTGCTAGCGTGCAGCCCGCTAGCCTTGGTTGCAGCCGGAGGTTGGATGATTACCTCGAGGGCCCCCACCCACCCTTGGTGCTGGGCAGCTGGGGTCCTGGCTGGCTCCACCCGATACCTTCTGGCTTAGACTGAGGCGGGAGCGCGGCCTGGGGTGAGTGGGTGTGACCACCAGGGGTCAAGGCTGCCCTGTCCACATGTGGGTCCAGCCGTGACAACTGCTCCTTCCCTGGCTGTGGGGCGAGTGACCGCAGCTCCCCTGAGCAGCCACCCTGCCCTGTTAGAGGCCCCGCAAGGCCCGCTCTTGCCCCAGCCTCCCTGTGCTCGCGTTAGTCCTGAGCCCGGCCTGTCAGGACTGGGACGGAACGGGCAGCTCCGGGGCCTGCACTGGCCCCGGGGTCGTGTCCAGCCGTCCCTGCCTTGGAGGTGAGCCCCTCCCTGCAAGCCTTTGTTCTCAACAACACCCGTCTCAACTGACCTTTCAACCTGCACCTGGACCTGCGGGGTGGCCTTGTGGGGCCACAAGCCTGTGCTGGAAAATTTGTTCTGTGTGTTACTGGGAGCTCCTGAGAGCAAGGAGCGGGGCCGCGCCCGTGGGCTCCAGCCGCCTGTGCGCAGCCTTGGGGTCAGGGCTGCGAAAGGGCATCTGAGGGCAGTGCCACCCGAGGCCGAGGTGCAGCAGGCACCCGGGGCGGCTTCAGCCCAAAGACCGGTCACACTTGGTGGCTGTCCTGCGGCAGCTGGCTGCCGGCCGGGGAGGCAGCTGACGGGCATCAGGCATTTAGCCCCAGGATGCATGTGTGCGCGCGCACAGGCTCTGAGGCCCAGGATACGTGTGTTTGTGTGTGTGTGTGTGTGTGAGCACAGGCTCTGAGGCACCCCCCAGGGCGCCGACCCACGGAGCTGGACGTGCTGGGGCAGCGCCTGGCACAGTGTAGGAGCCCGGCGGCATCTTGGACGTGTTCGGGCCTTGGGGGGGCATCCGTGCCTCCGGCAGGGACACACTGGCCCGCGTGGTGGGACCGCAGGGAGGCAGGCTGAGGGGGCAGCTCAGGTCCTAGGGCCTCTTGGGGGTCGTGGCAGGCGCGGCGGGAGTCCTGGGGGGGGGGGGGGGGGGGGGGCGGGGCGCGGTCCGAGAACAGCAAAGGCGGCCTCGCTGGGTGAGGGGGGCGGCGAGAAGCCGGGACTGGGTCTTGGTGGGGACAGTCTGGGCTGAGGCCTGCGGGAACGGAGTCCATGAGGACAGGGGGACACTTCCCCTCTGGGAATGGGGTGGGGGGAGGGGGCCGGGTGAGACACCCAGGAGGCTGGCACCTGAGGGCGGTCAGGACGCCTGAACAAGCGGAGACCCAGGCGTCCCGGGGGGTCAGGGGTGCACGTCCAAGTAGGTATGTGGTGGATGCGGAACAGAGGCGGAGAAGGGTGACTGTTTATAAACATTTGTAATTTTATTTAAAAAAAAAAAAAAATCACAACCATGAACATTGTTACAGTTAGAGGCCCTCTTGGTTCTCCACAATGATACTGAGCATGCTCACAAGGGGTTCCCATTGTTTAGTCTTAAACAACCATCTTTAAAATAAGAAAAAAAAACTCAGCACACTACCATTTAACTTGTTTTAATGTTTCTTCACAAATGGTGAAAAATACTAAAGTACAGACAAGGAATAATCATAATGTTGTGGCCAACATTATAAATATGGAATTATAAATTTAAAACATTTTCTGGTTTAAAAAATAAATCTGGTAGTCAATGCAGCTCTGCGGGTCTCTGCGTCTAGTAGGGCCGGTCTCTGCGCTCCTGACGGTGCTCGCCTCTGCCGGGCAGAAGGGAAGGGGCTGGTGGGTGACGACGGGGAGGTGGGGGGTGATGACGGGGCGGGGGGGTCGGTGTGGAGAGGAAGCCCAGCCCCAGCTCAGGGCAGCCGCCCGCCTCCCGCCCGGGGCTGGTGAGACCTGTTCCGGGGGAAGGGGCTGATGGCCCAGGCCCCCCAGCTGGTTCACCCCCACGTACTTATCCATCTTTCCAGGTCCTCCTCGCCCGCCTCGTCGTCCTCCCATCTGTTCCATCAGTGGTCCAGGGGGTCCCCCAGGGCCACCTCGTCTTCCACCACCAAAGCCACCGCGGTCCATGCCCCGGCCGCCACGGAAGCCACCTCTGTCTCCACCACGGCCGCCTCTGAACATTCCACCAGGACCACCGCGGTCCATGAGGCCACCTCTTCCTCCCCGCATGCCTCCAGGGCCACCTCTGCCGCGGTCACCGCCTGAGGGGACAGCGCAGGAGAGACACTCAGTGCCAGGACAGAACGCTGAGCGCAGAGGCCTCGTGCGGAGAGCAGGCCCAGCGCTTCCTTCACTGCACACCAGGTCACAGTTCAGAACTGACGCTGGGACCGCAGGTGACCCTTCGACAAAGGTTTGAAACGCTCGGGGGTCCACTTACACATTAATTTTCCCGCCACCAAATATGAAGTACAGTACTACCCAATCTGCAGTCCGTAGAATCCAAGGATGTGGAACCACAAACATGGAGGCGCAGGGCGGATGGTGAAATTTAAGGGGATTTTTTTAACTGCACAGCGAGTCAGGGCCCCTGTGCTGTTCAAAGGTCAGGGCTGCGCCTGCTGAACCCACCCTGACCCTGGGCAGCTGGTTACCAAGCTCATGGAGCTAATAAGAGGTTTAGTGCCAAGAAGCTGCGGGTACCTACCCGGGGGCGGGAAAGGCGGTGGGAGGAAGCCTTCAGGCTTTGGGGCCTTACACTGGTTGCACTCTGTTCTCCAGGCGAAGTTCTGGTTCCCACAGCCCCTGCGTGATAAAATTACATCACAACGGAAACCACCCACCAAACAAGCCACGCCCGAGCAGAAACCACCACAAACAGGAGTCAGGGTCCAACTCCACTCAGAGGATCTGACTACAGAAAATGGCTTTGCAGCCGCAGCCTCAGGCAGCACAGCACAGGACCAGGGTCTGATCCGGCCGAGCGTGTGGACAAGCACGTGCAGGTGGGCCCGAGTCCAGTAGACTGTGACCGTCTCCCGAAGGCGCCACGGCAGCTGGTAAGGACTGACGGGGCCGCCCACCCCACAGCCGGGTCAGGGTCAGGCTGCTCTAGACCAAGGAAGCCCGCAGGCAGGCCTCTCCGGGATGGGAGCGGGGATTAGTACATACGGGTTGGGGCACTGCCAGTCTCCAGCTCGGTGCTGGACGTTTCCTCCTCCAGACGGGTTCCCCCGGGAACCGCGGGGCCCTCTTGGTGGGAAGCCGCCTCTGTCTCCTCCACGGCCTCCCATGCGCCCCATGGGTCCTCCAGGACCTCCTGGGCCCCCTGGACCTGCAGTAAGGAAACAGCGAATCACCTCTTTGGGCACAGCTCTGTGTCCCTGTGGTCCGTCCCTACAGCTGGAGGACAGGTCTCCTCACACATGTGAGGGACCAAAGCAGAAGAAACAAAAGGCAGCCCAAGGGCTGACCCCCAGCAGCATGGTTCCCAGGGCTCCCAGCCTCCCTGACCAATCAAGCCCTCCTCGTCTTCTGCTGTCAGTACTCAATACTAGTATTGACTCTACACACCTTTCCGTATCCCTAAGGGGCCGGCTTTCACTCTAGAAACCAAGCTCCTCAGAGACAAGTGCACCGAGAACGTTCAGAGCAGCAGAGCAGAGCCCAGAGAGCCCCGGTGAATACCTCCTCGGAGCGGCGGCGGCATCCCCCTGCCCTCGCGCGGCGGCATCCCTCCCCGCATGCTGTTCATGGGCGGCTTCTTCCGAGCAAGAGACACTTTAAGTTTGCTCCCTTGGAAATCTTTCCCTAGAAAAAGAGAGGAGAACACTCATCACTCCCAAAGTCCAACTCCTCCTCCCCTTGAGGGGATCAGGTAAGGTTACACAACTCTTTTTTCACCAACTGCACCCCGTTATCAAACTCAACCATTCCCACTGCATCAGTGTCTTCCCACAGTCTTCCCTAAGACTTACAGGCGAGGCCAGAAAAGCCTTAATAGGGTGAGGAGGAGAGCAGGAAATGGCTGAGAGGAGACAGAACTTGGTGACACTTTCAAGTTGGTTTTGTGAGAACTGAAATTCCAGGATCAACACCAAAGTCATTTTATATATATATATATATATATATATATCCGCAAATGTGCATAGCTGAGGGGTCTGTGGGGCTTTCTGCACCTCATGACATCTGTTCTTAGAGAAGCAAGTGGATCTGAATGAGAACGACCGAAAATAAGGGATCTCAACCCCAGGTCAGTGCCTGGTCCTCGTATGGCTGAGGGGGGAGCAGGGCAAGCTGCCGCCTGGACACCCCCAGCGCTCCTCCAGGAGCAGAGAGAGGGTTTCCTTGCTCCTCTGCCTCCCGAGTCCTCCTTCCTGCACACCCTAAGCTACACAGAGGGACAGCCTATCTGTCCCTGGTCCCTAGAGCCACATGAAGAGAAAATCATTCTAACAGAATGACATACTCGAGCACAAGACCTTTACCCACAAGGTGACCCTCGCCACACTTGCTCCCAGACCCTCTGTGTGCCCCGAGGAGGCAGAGCCAGGAGGGCCGGGCGCACCCTCCGACCCAGGGCTCCTACCATCAAACCACTCGACAGCAGCTTTGGCAGTTGCTGGGTCTTCGTAAGACACCGTAGCGTCGCCTTTGGGCTTTCCTGTTTCCTTGTCCAAGTAAATATGGATCATGGGTTGTCCAGTTCTCTTGTTCATCTAGGCATAAAAGAGCATAATCAAGCTATGACCAGAAATACTAGTTTTCAGATACACATTTATGTGTCTAGTGATACGTGAAAATATGTATAGAGCTTAAAAGAAGTAACTTATATACATGTACTGATGCCTATGTTTTATAAAGGGCATATAAAGACAAAGGAAATGTGACAAAATAGTGGTCTGAATGATGGGTTATATAATTTAAAATCTTTAATTTTACAAACTTGATGGTAAACACTACTTTCTTAACTAGGAATAAATCCTACATACCCAAAGAGACAATATACTATATAATTCACAAGTAGAAATTTATGATTTACCAACGATTTATATAGATGGATCACAAAATCCATTCCAAAACAGCCCATTCATGAAAAAAATAAAAATCTGCAAAACTTTTAAGGAGATAGGCTTTACCTAAGGCTTAATAGACAAATACAATGTTAATGGGGGATGGGAGCAAAGCACTCAATATCATAAAAATGTCAATTCTCAAATTCTTATAAATTCAGGAAACACCGTGTGTGTGTGTGTGTGGTTTTTGGCTGCACCAGGAGGCACGTAGGGTCTCAGCTCCTCGACCAGGGATCGCACCTTCCCCTCTGCATAGAAGCATGGAGTCCCTAACCACTCGACTACCAGGGAAGTCCCCTAACTGGGGTTTTAAACGTCATAAAATTGGTTTGAAAATGTATAGATAGGAGAACAAGAGGTAAAAAGAATGAAACAAGAATCTGCCTTACTAGAGATCAAGATTTAGCACAGAATAATTAGCAGAGCTGCTAGCACAGGATCACACAAATGAACAAGAAGTATATATGGAGCCAAGAAACAGACCCAGGTGTGGTGCTTTGTGTGACAGCACTATACACCACCAGGGAGAAGGCAGGCCTTTCAAAAAGCTGTTGTGGAATAAAGGTCTTGCGATAAAAAACATAAAGACACAACTCAGTAAGGTAATGACTGAAAAAGTAAGAATTCCTATTCATCAAAAGAGAGTGAGTAAAAAATGTGAGCCTCAGGGAACTCCCTGGTGGTCCAGAGGTGAGGATTCTCTTTCACTGCCAAGGGCACAGGCCCAGCCCCTGGCTGGGGAGCGAAGATCCTGCAAGCAGAGTGGTATGATCTCCCACCCGCCCTTTCAGAACTGAGCCACAAACTGGAAGACTTGTATTTGCAACAAAGACAAAGATAGGCATTCAGACAATATAAAGAACCACATATAAATCAACAAATGACAGACAACCTGATGAAAAGTGTGTGTAAGACACAAACAGGCGTTTCAGAGAAGACAGGATGCCGTTATAACATTATTAACCATCAAGGAAAAGCAAACTACATTTCCACTTTCTTCTACCAGATTACTGGAAGTTTAAAACACACACACACACACACACACACACACACACACACGGTTCCTGGTGAGGCTGTGGTGGACGTGCCGTGAAGAGTCTACACTGGTTGGCCAGATACACACCTTAGGAAGCAGCAGTCCTACACCTGGGTATAGTCAGTTCTCATTATTCGTGGATTCAAGTATTTGTCACTCCAGAATCAATACTTGTGGCACTTTCTGTGGTTATTTGTGGCAATAAACAGAAAGTGAAAAACGTGTGGCCGGATGCACATGTTCCCTGCAGAGGAAGACAATGTCTTCCCTCCCGTTCTAGCTCTCCTAGAATGACCAGAGGTCGGGGGCAGTGTTCTGTAACAAGTTCTGGCTCTGGGACTACCTGGACAACTCTGAATACCAACTCAGGCAAGTCCCACTTCCCAACCTTTTTCTTTGTAAAACGAGTAGGATTTATCAGGATGAACTGTGAATTTGTGATTATAATCTACATGAGATGTGTGTACATAGTTCTGGGGCGATGGCTCAGCATTCACTAATTCAGTGTCTGTAGCAACTTTACAGAACTTACCACCACAAATAAATATAGGATGCCCAAACTTTGAGATTTTGACCTAGGGACCCTCCTCAACCCTTCTCAAAATTCCAGTTTCTCTTAGTTTTCCTCATCTAATTGGTAACCATCACAGTAGCTCAGACCAAACTTTCTAGCCACTCCAGCTTCTTCAAGACTGCCAGGCAAGTTCCTGTCTCACTATTCCTGCTGTTGTTCTGAAATTATTCCCCACTTGGACTGGCTCTGTTCCTCATTTTATCCCTTTCCTATTTTGCTGTATTTATTTTCATCCTTAAGAATTATGATCACTGGACACAGCACAACTATATTCTTCTTTACAACATGTTCTACACTATACATAAACTTTAAGGGTTCTCATCTGTTTGTTCCCAGTGTATGTCCAGAATGGTGTTGCCTTACAGTAGTGTTTTAATACTCTTCAAAATTATGTTAAACAAAATATTATTGAGGTACATCTATAAAGAAAGGGAATGATACAATTCAGGATTCGAGTGGGAAGAAGGGACAAAACCAGGAAAGGAAGACATATACCAGGTACCTCAAAGGTACTCATAAAGCCCTATTGCGCCTATGCTGGGATAGGTACACATAAATGTTATTTTTAAAAACATTATAGTCTATATTTCCTCCCCCAAAAAAGTTCATGTAAATATTCTTACAATTAACTTTATAATTATAAAAGTGACCCTGAGTTATCAAATATGCTTAAACCATGTTTAGGATTTCTTTGCTATAGAATGGTATTTTTCGCTTTCTGCTTTTTGTATTTTAAGGAGCAAACCACATATGGACAGTCCAGAAGGAAAAAATCAAGCTACTTCAGAAACTCTCCAAGTCAGTTCTCTTCAAAATGCCCTGTGGTTACAGGTCTGCCAGCCCACAAGGTCATGCTCTTACTCACCTTAACGACTCCGCACTGCTTAAAGAAGTCCACCAGGTCATCAAGAGTCACACTGTCGTTCAGGCCTTGCACGTAAATGGCACTGTTGTCAGAGTCTTCATCTGGATCTACAGGTGGGCCTTCCCGAGGAAAGGAGGGGCAGTTACTGTCATGTATCCATCGGGGCTGATTAACCAATGGTCACTACTACCGGCTAGCATTCATCACAAAGCCAAGAGAACTACCAACCTTACTAACAAGAATGAGATGGAACTTTTGGCATATTTTTGTTTACTCAAGATAAAGGAAGCCCCAAACTGCTCTCGACAGCGAGAGTATTCCACTCATCTACCTGGCTGCTGAACTCCAACACACACTCACTTCTGGGCTATGCAATTACAAAGCACAACATAAATTCCAGGGATTCAAAATTACCTAAATCAAGGTCTGGTCCTTCATCCATGGGTCCTGCCAACCAGGAAAGATCATACAAAATATTATTAGTGCACGTCTTGCAAGCTACAAACCTTACAAACACACATAGCTATCTACTATACCACCGTTTGATGGGGCTTCATTAAATTCAAAATGACCCGCACTGCTAAAATGGAGCAGTGCCCCTTTAACATCTGTGACAGGTTTGCTAGGGTTTGCTTTTCCTTTGCTCAGAGTTTGCTTTTAAACCATTAACCAAATACACTCTCAGTGCTTACGTGCCAAATTAGTGTTAAATTTAAGTCAATTTTTTTTTCCTCCAAATAAACCAAATTTTAAAAATGTACTCTCCCCCATATTACAGAAGCAGTTGCTCAATACTCCAAGTCACCCTTTGTTTTGTAACCGTGGGTTAACCTTATTACCCCTAAGACAGTGCCGGCAGTACCCATTAGTCTCTTTTGTAGAGATCATTTTTAAACCACTTATCAAACTAATAAAAAATTATAGTTTTCTAAAAACTGACTGTATTTTTTTTTTTTTAAACACTATCCATGGTAATACTCAAAAACTTACCACCAGGCTTATTGAAGCCACCTCGCTCTCCAGCGCTGCTGGGGGGATAAACGAAGAAATGAAGGCCTTTCCCTTTAAAAGCCAGTACCGCTCTGAGCCTTGGGGGGGCTCGTGGGGAAGAAGGGCACTGGCTAAACACATCTCCAAACAATGCATCTCTCTCATCTTGTCACTATGCCTTTCTTCAGGGCAGCTTGCTCAAATTTCCTTTATATACAACCTTGCTTGTCTGATTGTACACACCAGTGTGGTTGATTCCTTTCATTTCAGGGGCTGGTATTAATAGTGCAATACTTGGCAAGTTGGGGGAAAAATACATCCCAAACACCCACCCCATCAGTTGAAAAACAGGGAGAGCTTGTGTGGCGAGGAGCAGCAAGCCAGGTAACTGCTGTGATGAACCTTTTCATGTTCATAAAGGTGCACCCTCAACCTCTCCCAGGGGAGAGCCAAGTGAGGCCCTGGGCTTCTTAACAATCACAGTTTATAAAAAGCAGGAGACACCACAGTAGAGGCCTACGACAGACACCAGAGGACGCTTCCAGCCGGTCTTCAGCATAAAGCCACACATTGCAGGGCACTAATGGGTTTAACAATCGCTGTGAAAGGAGAATTTACAACAAACACCAAGGCTCCACAGACTGGGGGTGCAACTTTATAGACAAGTCAATTGAGATCAAGACAACGGCAGCATAAATCACTGCCTTATGTATTTTGAAAGGGGAAGAGTAAGAATTGGGCCTTTTAGGTTTTCTCTTAAATAAAAGGCAGCTCCTCAGTGGGAGGCCTCGCGTTTTTCTAACCAGTATTGCACCTTTAATACCTGAATATACAATTTCAAGCTGTTGCATGCAGCTTTGCTTCCTTTTTAAAAGTACACACCATAAAATGTTCTCTCTCTTTAAACACAAAAGTTTACACTTTAATGTTACACAATTCTAGAGTATTGTACCTCCTCTGGTTCATTACCAAACAACAAGTACGCAGTTACCCAAGTTACAGAAGGTTCCATTTATACAATGAATACATTTTGTTAAAAATATTCTATGTATATTTTTCCTCTCCATATGGACACCGTGTCTAGTCCCACTTTTCATTATGCTGCCGGCTGAGTACTGAGTACGGGTACTTTTTAAGTATTGAAGTGTATACAAGGCTCTCACTTTGTAACCTGTAGCATATAAATGCGACAAAGCATGTTAAAAAGTTTCCACGTTTAACAGCCAATGAAAATATCAAAATACTGAGGCAATGAAAAAGGGCATGTTAACAACATTGAGTGCCTTACCTGCAGAAGACACTGAAAACCATCACCACACCACAATAAAAAAAGAGGGGCGGGGGAGGCTCTTGTATTGTCCCCACAGGGTCCCGCAGACCGCGTCACAGTCTGCTGAGAAGCCTGTGGGGAGAGCCACGGTGTTTCCTATGGCTTCAGCAGAGACTTCTCACTGGGAAAGAGGGAACACCCTCTACTAGCAAAATCTAGCAAAATTAGTAGAATTATTACTTCTGGAGAATTGAAATGAATAAACTTAAAATTGGTTTTGCAATTGAAAAATACTAAGGAGTCTAAATGATTGGAGACGTGATGATAGTGATTTCAAGTGTCTACATCTATTTAAAACATCGGTAAAGAAGTGAAACCTTTATAATGGAATGATATTCTCCAAATCAGAAGATTGATTCTACTTTATACCAAATTACTCATCAATTTTTGCATCTTATAAAATGACTTTCTTCCAATAAAGATTTCACTGAAGACTTAAGTTATGCAGAATATGCAAAGCAATATTTTAAACTAGTATTGTTCAGCAGTAAACAGATTTGTTAATATAAAATTTAAAAATCAATTACATAGTTAATCTTGAAATACACTTCTAAAGAAATTCTATTCAGTTTTTCCTTGAACCAACAGTGGCACCAAATCCAATTTATACCTACACCAACATTCTGCATAACTTTTTTTTTTTTTTTTTACTAGTTTATACAGGGACAGAACACACACAGAACTAAGCCTTCTGGATTATGTTAACCAACATTTCACCTCACCTTCATCAAAGCAGAGACACCAGAAAGGGAAAAGGATGTGGGAGGAGGGAGGGGAAGGGTGGGGTAGCAGATTCATGTTACTCCTCTAAACAAAGTTTTCTAAACCAGGTTGTGCCATCCATCAACATGGTCAAACCGATTTAGACTTCTCAAAATCTCCACTGGGGAGAGTGCTTCTACAATTATATACATTACGCTGTACAAAGCTACTAGACTTCTCTGTACACCAGGTGCACCTCAGGCCATAGTTCAAGGGTTATGGGACCAAGATCTTCATCATTATGTTCAATAGTTCCAAGTATAAACAGAAGTTGGGGACAAACATTGTGGAAAACAGCTGCATTCCTTTTCTGCAGTATATACACCAGGTATTTCAAGACAATCATTCAGAAGCAATTAGTCAAACACCTAGGGTTGTTAGAAGGGTTGTGTGTGTTCCATCCCAAATCTATTACCCAGGAGGCCTTTGGCCTCTGGAAACCAGGAAGGGGACTGAAAGCTCTAGTTTCAAAACCACTCTTTGTTCTCCCCACCCAACCCAGGCGACTGGCACTGAAAAAAGCGAACTGCCTCTATAGATATGCCACAGAGACGGCATTTCCATGTCTGCAAGATGGCTTGGGCTCATCAGACTACCCATGGAAATGCAGAAATAAATTTCCCATGTCTTTCAGTCCCTTCTTTCCATTGAAAATCCTATGGATGAAACAAAATTAGGTAAAAGGAGAAAAGGTTTGCTCTTACCCCATTCCACCGCGTCCTCCTCCCCGCCCACCTCTGCTCATGCCTCCACGATCAAATCCCCCTCTTCCCCTGCCCCGGTTATCAGGGCCACTCATGCTCCGGTTCTCTCCTGGTCCGGAAAATCCTCCAGACTCCTGCCCATAAACACCCATGCTACTGGGGTGGTCCTGTCGGAATGAACCTGAGGAAAGAGTCACATCTGTAAGCCATGGATCAGCATTTACACCACTGCTGTCGTACTTTCTCCTGGAATCATAGAATTCTCAACTGCAAGGCACTAACCGAGGTCCCATCTTCTTTACATCTGATTAAGTCCCCCTATCAGTAAGCTTTTTATGAAGTTCAACAAAAAAGGCTGAAGTAATCTCATAAAGTTTGCCTAGGGAAAAACCACTCTCAAACAAAAATAGGACTCTGACCAACAGTTCACAGGGTTCTGTATCCCAAGATGCCTTAAAAAACTGTTCTATAAACCACAGTGAAAACAAAAATGGGTCAGGTTTCTTGGGGGTTGCTAAGGGGTAGTCTCCATCAAGAAGCACTGCCCACTGTCATGATGAGACACACTCATGGGTGCGATTTAAAGACAACAATCCAGGCAAAGACTAAATTGTGAAGACAACTTTTTAAATTTTTGGTTACTTTTCCACATAACAACATTCCACAAAAATTTTTGTCTTATGAATGTGAACAAAAAAACAAAATAAAAACACAGTATCTTTTTAACTATAAAAACTGCAAGAGTCTTCGATAGCTACCTGCTCACGCTCTCTTAATCAACTGGGGTGGGCAGGCCATAAGAAAAGCTGGCTTCACTCACTGCATATAACCTCCCCAGAGCAGGGCTGGCAGTCTGAAACTTTTTCTCTGGTCAGTTACAAACTCTCTTTTCTCCTAAGGCATACTAACAACAATTAAACTGGAGAAAAGCCAGGATTATTAGCCAGGATATGATACCCTCAAGATGCATCCTGGAGTTCAAAAGCACACAGTGGTAAAGAGTGTTTCCCCATTTCAGAAACTCCAAACACAACCATTCTTATTTGGTTTTCTCTCTTAGCAACTCACTCTGCTGCCCGTAGCTGCTGCTCTGTTGACTATATTGACTTGGAGCCTGGCTGTAGGATCCAGTCTGGGGGGGGTAACTAGTGGGTGGCTGCTGCCCATAGCTGCTTTGTTGACCATAGCTACTCTGCTGTCCATAGCTGCTCGGCTGCCCGTAGGTGTTCTGCTGGGAGTAACTGCTCTGATCATAACTAGTCGGCTGCGTAGAGGAGTAGCTGAGAAAAAACAAAACAAAACAAAACAGTTTGTTAGGAGAGGCTTGTTATTTTAGGTCCCCTAAGTGTAAGAGACATTCCCAGTATGTGACATAGAAACCCTTAAAACTGTAGTTACTTTTTACATATTAACATGCTGAACTTAAAATGAGCAAAGTATTTTTGTATTTAGAAAGTATTTAGAATCAAGATCTGAATAGGAGAGGGTATTATACAACACACACACACACACATACACGACGAACCCATCTATAATATGTACAACCTTAATTAAGACTTTCCCCCTTTACCTCCCCCACCTTTACTAAAACAGGGCTTCCCAGGCGGTGCAGTAGTGGAGGGTTAGGAGGCTCCACCTGCCAATACAGGAGACACAGGTTCAATCCCTGGGTCAGGAGGATCCCCTGCAGAAGAAATGGCAATCCACTCTTGCACTCTTGCCTGGGAAATCCTATGGACAGAGGAGTCGGGCAGGCTGCAGTCCATGGGGTCGCAAAGAGTCGGACACGACTGAGCACACACACGCAGGCACACGTGCTCATCAGAACAATAGTTATTCTCAACCAAACTCAAGGCACGTTTGGGAGCCTAGGTGCTTCCTGTATTAAGGGAAGACTGTGCTCCCAGGGAAGGCTGACCCAGAAAAAGGCACTGAGAAAAGCGAGGCAGCTCAGTATGGTGTTCAGTTCTAAGGCTGCCTGCCTACATAATTCCCTGGAGTGATGACTTGTTTTCTGAAGGTACAAGGCCACTTGATGTGTGTTTGTGTGGCCACTTTTCTCTTGAGGGTAAGTTTAAAGTTGCTTTGGTATATATATATATATATATATATATATATATATATATATATATATATATATATATTTCCAAACTTCCAGACATGCCTGATCGTCTATGAATCTGGGCATTAATAAGGAAAAGATTGACAAGGAAACATCAGAATCAAGGTACTGTATGAAAAATGAATATCAGACTTATATTCACCTTCACATATGTCAACTAAAGGGAAGGGAAACTAACCAAAGATACTCTTACACAGAAATAAAGCTTGAAATATTAAACTTTAGATGAACCATGATAATGAAAAACAACACAAGGCACAGTACAATTTTAATTCTAACTACAATCATTTTAAGTGTCTGCACCTCCCTCACCACAGCTGTAGAATGTGTCCAACTCTCTGCAACCCCATGGACTGTAGCCCACCAGGCTTCTCTGTTCATGGGATTCTCCAGGCAAGAATACTGAAGTAGGCTGCCATGCCCTTCTTCAGGGGATCTTCCAGACCCAGAGATCAAACCTGGGTCTCCTGCATTGCAGGCATATTCTTTACTGTTGGAGCCACCAGAGAAGCCCCTGGGAAGCTGTTAGGACTCAAAAGCCTCTCTTCACACCAAGTACACCTGTTCAACTTGCCAGATTCAATGCTCTCAACATGACAGGTGTGGGTGGGCCCTTGGGAAGAAATGCTCGAACCCTGCCCACTTCTGCTCCAAGCTGTACAGAGACACCATCAGCTGTGCTTGCTTATACATAAGCCAATGAAATGAATACAAAAAGGGGAAATATTAATTCTATCAAAACCAAGTTAACAGTCAAGGACACAATTCAGACAGTTCATTTGAAAACTTGCATCAAAAAAAATAAATCTGAGACAATCTGTAGTTTTTCCTCTACTTTAAAGAAACCAAAACTGGACACTGTAGTTGCTGGTGTGGCTAATTAAGACAAAATGCAGAACAATAAACTCGTAAGTCAAAAAGGCCTTAGCTTAGCCATTAAGACTGGTGCAAGAATGGACCTTTAAGTTAAACATTACATGATTAAGGTAAACTTTCTTTTTGAAAAAATAATGCCCTGCAACTTGATCTGTCTCAACTGCACCTGGAAAATGTGACTTCCATGGTTCTGTTTATCTGCTTTCATGCCACTGTTTCTCATCTGAATAAATTAAAAAAAAAAAACAACAAAAAAAAAACAGTGGTAAAAATGTACTGATATTTAGAAATGTTTTTGACTGAGGTTTTAATGTAGAATATGTGGTCAGGCTTATCCCTGGGAGAGTCAGGTAACACAGTTCACCTGAGGAAGCAAAAGCAAGCTGGTCAATAGCCTGAAAAAAATCCGCTCTATTATTCCACTAGCTCACTGGCCACAAGAACAAGCAAGAGAAGACTGACCTGGTAGGAGGATAGGATGGTGGTGCTGAGACCGGCTGCATGGGGTAGCTCCCAGGCACCTGGGGATAACTGTAGTTACTCTGTCCATATCCTAGGCTGGGCTGGTTGTAACCCCCTGTGCTAGATTGAGGTTGACTAGTCTCAGCGGGTTTGTTACCATCCTGCGGTCTAAAAGGAGAAATAAAAAAGTGAGACTTTTTTCTTAACACCAAACTCTTGAGTAAGAACTCTATAATCTATGAGCAATAAACAATGTTAGGATTGAGCTTGGAAATAAATACAGTTGTAAAGTGAACTCCATCAAAACCCAATGTTGGTCCAACGGTCTCTGCTGGAAGAGAACACTAAAGATGGAAGACTCTTAATCACATCCACGGAAGAGACATCAACACGCTCCTTTTGTTTCATGTCAGCAGCTATAGAAGCAATTACAATACTCTGTGCTGCCCATTTAACAGATCTGGGATGGGAGGTGGTTTGTTCAGGAAGAAAATGCCTTTTCTCAATAAGGACTATTAAAGACAAACAAGAAACTTTAACAACAATGCAAATTCTGGGTTAAAGTAACATTTACATAAGTCTATGGCATCCTCTCATGCTCAAGATGAACTGGGAAATATCCTTGTGAAGTGATGAAAACCAATCTTAATCCCAAGGGGAAAAAAACCAAAGAGGTTTTTATTACCCCTTAACCCCAAAGTCTGTAACAGGGTTGTAGCAGAGTTGAGTGTGCACTATTTTAAGCAAAGCCCAAGAATCAGCAGGCAGACCAGGGAGGATGTGGAAGTACTGCTTTCTCCAAAGAGCTGCAACAGTTCACAAGCTCCCTCTCTCTGAGGGAAGTGACTAGCTATCACTGATCAGGAGACAGATTACTGTTATAAAGTGTGAGGGATTGAAAAATTAAGAAACCAAAAAGGATGACTTATTCAAAGACTAACATAGACCTGCTCCCACCCACCCCGGCCTGCCATGGACTGGATACACTGTTGCAATGGAGCATCAAATGGGACCTCAAACATCTGAGGACATTCTAAGTCAACTGAATTGGGACACTAGCGGAACCCACTTAACACTAACCACTGAAGACTGTCTAAAAGATGTCAACTACTCAGTAGCTCTGATTACTCACTGTGCATTTTAGAAGTACTCTCATGAGTGTGTGCCAGAGCTAATTTCTTACCTCTACAGCAGACAAAAAGTCTAGGTTACAAGTTGATCTCGTGTTTACTCCCTAAAGTCTTCTTTCAAACCAGAATTCAATGTTCCTTCAAGACTGTATGCAGAAGCCACCTAAGTGCACTGTCTAAAGCAAAGACCTGAAATCTTCTGTTAAGTAAGAATTAATATTGTTTACTTGCTTATCAGTCACAGAGTACGAACTGTTTGCCCAAATATTCACCCTATAACAGGGTACCCAGTTAAGAATTCATACTTGCCTGTGGTACTTAGATTACCAAGCCAGTACACAATACAGAAAACCACATCACCAATGTCTGCCTTTGGATATGGATACAGCCTTTACTGACAACTGAATCATGTGACTGTTTCTTGAAATACATGATTCTACAACCGACCCACCCCCGAGAACTACAGTGTTTTTCCCAAAGAGAAAGCTATTACCCATTTACAGGGTCAATAAAACCAAAGGTAAAAGCATCAAACTGTAAGTCCATCAGTTGTTCTGTTGTGAGGAAACCACCCTCTATTTTCATCTGGGTTTAGCAAAATAAATACAATACCTCCTCGTATCAAAATGCCCATTCTACTGAAACCAAACAACCCACTCAGTGACATTTCTTATTCTGGCCCCTGGATGGCACCACTGATCTACTTAATGATGGGTAACATTTCTGGTGTGACTGTGCTGGGTGAAGAACAGTTAACATCCAAGCAGATCTAAGTAAGCTTTGCAAAGGAACCAAGTCAGGGTGCTCTCAAGGGGGCGGCTGAGCCCTCTTCTGAATGCCCAAGGCTGCAGCGTAGAAGCAGGCGAGGGGGCCCAAGGCTGCAGCGGTAGGAGCAGGCGAGGGGGCCCAAGGCTACGGCAGTAGGAGCAGGCGAGGGGCCTTACCTTGCAGGCGCGGTGGCTGCTGGCTGCTGTCCATACGCCGGGTAAGCGGGCTGAGTGCCATATGCAGACTGAGCTGCATAGGAGGCCTGGGTGGTAGTAACCGTAGCGGTGGTGGTGTCGTAAGCACCAGTGCCGTACCCCTGGACAGGCTGGCTGTATGCCTGGGGGGCAGTTGGAGTAGAATATCCTGGAACAAAGGAGAGCTACGTCAGATTTCTGGCTCCTCAGAGATCTGCCTGGACACTCATTAATAGAACAAATTATAAATCACTTTCAAACATTATGATATTTGGCCCCTTTAAATATCTCCCCTTCAGTAAAAGTAGCAACAAACCAGTATTTAAAGCCTAAGTTCTCTGAAAACACTCAGTTTTCAGCAAAGCACCGTCTCTTTTGCTCTAAACCACACCAAACAGAAAGGAAGAGAGAAATGCTGATATAGAAAAAAGGGCTCCCTTTGCCCCCTCCTTTAAGGGATTCAATAGGGGACACAAATTCTACACTGGCTTTGCTAGCAGGCCTTCTTAAACAAGTTTTTCAACTAACTACTTACGTATCCCCCAAATCTCTACAACAGGAATACAATGCCCCAGAAAGGGAGGTAAAAGACATATATTAAAGTAGCTGCAAAATAAGGATCCAGGTACAAGTTTAGCATTAAAACCTATCATTTGGAATTATTTGCTTTCAGTTCCAAGCATCATGGGCAGTTCAAGTTTAAGGAAACTGGAAATTGTGGAGAAGATGTGTTTAATTTTCAGTGAGATGTTAACAACTGATTAAACACCCTTTAAGAACCACTAATTTTGTTTTGGGTAATAAACTACTAAGAAAATGCCAGTTACCAGCATTACATTAGTAATAAAGACATACCACAAATTATATTTGCTTACGTACATATGACCAATAAAGGTTTTCCTCTTTGACTTTTTTGATAAATTATCTTAATACTCCCAAAATACACACTGAAAGTTAATGTTCCATTTTACATAAACCATTTGAGATGCCAGTAGTCACCAAGTTATCCACCCCATTTCTCTATTTACCTATCGTGAGCAAATGAGTATGTTTCCTGCTAAGCAACACTGGAGGTGGACTTCACAGCCCCTGCTGTCCCCTAACCAGGGGTCACACACCTGCCCTTGGAGGTGCACAGAGACCACGCTCAGTCTCTCCCTAGCTCCTGCCTTTGCCACACCAGGCGGGGTCCACACCCTTTCTTTTCCTTTTTGCCGCACTGTGCAGGTTGCAGGATCCTTAGTTCCCCAACCAGAGAGTGAACCCAAGCCCCAGGAGTGAAAGCCCCAAGCCCTAACCACTGGACCACCAGGGAATTCCTGGGGTCCATGCCCTTCCATCTGGAATTTGGACTTGGAATATGACAACCCCTGAACCTGCAGTTCCTAACTTGAGTCCCTTTCCTAGAAGAGGTGGCATGATCTTTCCTGATGCTTGGCTTTCCTTATTCCTATTCAACAAGCACTCAGCATTTATGTCCATCAAAGAAAAATCCAAATCTCAATAAAGCAAAAAAGTTTCAGTACTCATAACAAACCTCAGTTAGAACAGTGTCCTCACTCTACACAGAACTTACTAGCCAAAAAAAAAAAAAAAAAATCAATTTCCCTCTGTGCAATCTAAAATGTCCCCAATCTGTAGCACAGAGTACTTTCTTCTCCTCTTCAAACATTTCAGGGCAATCTGAAATTAATTATACACAAAAACAGTAACTGCCTTCCCAAATATGTTGGGTTGAAACGTATATGAAAGCATATTTCACAAAACAGGAGTCCCAAGCACTGGAAGTTTTTTGAGTTGGCATGTTATTCATCTCAACTGTTTATTTAAAATTTCTTTGCAGAATCCTAATGTCAACCATATAAAGCACTCATTTATTTAAATTTAACTGGAATCTAATTCCACCTACCCTATTACTCCTACACAGATTTTTCCCCTCTCCATGACAAGCCATTTTTAAGATTTATAAGGACAACAATTAAAAAAAGCAAAAACTGATAAGGGCAATAACTCATGTCATAAAAACATCCATCAACAGACCCTTGTAGTGCTGAAAATTACAGTAATAGACACCAGATTAATAATCTTTTAATTAATTTGTAATACCCACACAAGCAGCCAAGCAAAATGAGCAAAAATTAATAGAACAAAATGACAATAAAAATGACCAATATAAAAAAGACAACATATCTACCATGTGGTGATGAATTTAAGAAAATAGAGAGTAAGAAACATCACACAAACCACCAGAATTTTTGTTCAACTTCAATACAACCTAAAGTCTAATATTTCCATTCCAATTAATAAGCCAAGATTTATATAGCTCCTCCTCATGAAGTTTTATTTTAAAATATTCTAGAAAAGAATCTTTTTATATATTTCTTCCAGTAATTATTCAATGACTTTTATGTGTAAAGGCAGAATGAGCTGAGGGAAAAAGTGTTCCGTGTGCTCCACACCACCACTACTGCTGGGGTCCCATGTGGTGTGGTTCAGCCTCAATTTATTCACCAGGTTTAATTTTAGTTCCTACACTCCCCAAGTTGATGGGAGAATTAGGAGAGAGATGACAGGTCTTCCATAAACTACAAAGTGAATACATAGCTCTACAGAACCTAGAAACTGTATTTCCTACAAATGACTTGATCATGTTCCTATAAAATGATTCAGAGACTCCAAAAGCTGTATTATTTTAACTTCAAATGACACTTGCTTTTAAAATGAGTTAAAGGTAGCTAAAAACATCTAGTTGTAATAAATCAGTCACGGGGAAGTAAAGTGCAGTATACTGTATTGTATACTTAGAAGTTGTGGAGAGAAGATCTTAAAAGTTCTCATCAAAAGGATGATGTGTGTGTATGTGTTGGGGGGGTGCGGGGAAGGATGATGTGTGGTGATTCATGCTGACTGGTGGTGATCAATTCACAATACTCACAAACACTGAGTCATTTTGTTGTACACTTGAAACTAATGTCATATATGTCAATTACATCTCATTAAAAATGTAACAGCTTGAATATGTAAAGTTCATCTCACAATTTCAAAATTCTGTGTTAAAAATACAAACTGCAGAATTTCAGTTCCAGGTTTTTCTACAGTTGCCAACACCCACAGAAAGTTTACACACTTCCCATCCTATTCAATGATATGCATTAGGTAGACTAGGAAATACTTCCCATCAATCCATGACACAGTCACACAATGAATTAAATCATAGGTGAGTTTCTCCCTGCCAACTCTGGTAGACCATATATAACTTGGGGACTGAAGATAGTTTGAAAAGTAATATTCTCTTACAATAATAATGACAAGAGTGGGTGGGTGGGGAAAAGGTAGGGATCCTGAAATGTTACACAGTATTAAACATAAAAAAGTTATTGTACAATTTTCACACACTCCACTTTCAACCCCAGTATTAGGATATAATTTATTCTAATTCTTAAAGTAGTTCCTTTTTTGCTCCCTGAAATGCTGTTACATATATATTTAAAACATACTATGGATTAAAATAACATCATTAATACTTAAAAGGAAAATAAAACGTGTCTGGACTGGAAACCAACCAACAGACAAACATAATACATGCAGGATGGCAATCTGTTCCTCTAAACAAATCTAATCATGCAACCTATCCTTGAGGGAAAGGGGGAAATCAGCTGGGAAGTAGTCATCTGAAATATCTCTGAGAAGGTGAACAACTATTATTAAGGCTTGACACAAAATAATGTAAAATAAAACAAAGCAAAATCTTTCCCAAAATCACATAAAGAAAAAGGACATGGATCTGCAAATGGCACCTGAAGCAATTTTCCATTAGCACCTTGTTGTGTGTGATGTTAAAAAGTTTGAGGGTTAAACAAATGAAAACACCTAAAGGGTTAACATTACAGGGTTAGACAAGATGGAAAGCATTTCCCATGCAAGAATGAGCAGGATAGTCAAACCTGTACTGGTCCCTTCTACTGTGGAAAGCACAAAACAAAAAGTAGAGGGCACACTATCAGATGAAGCAAACAGATCTGAAAATCAGTGCGATTTTTAAGCAGCTCGGTTCAAGAAGGCTCATTCTTACCCAGTATTAGCATTAGCACAATCTTTTATATATTCTCCATTTTGTCGTGAGCTTATTTAATACACTGTATAAGATAGATAAAAGAAAAAGTTCTTTTTTCCTTTGGAATTTACCCCACCCACATTCTATTAGAGATCCTTCGAGAAGAATGTAAGGAAAAGGAAAAACAAAACAAAAAACCCTGCTCCTCCTAAGAGTAAAGGATTCCCAGACGCCAAGGTATCAACTAGAATATATAACCAAGAGCACAACTAGCAAGTTCCCTAACAAACACCCTAGGTAACGTGACCCCAAAGTCTCCCAGGGTCTTACCAGTGGGAGGCTGTCCATAAGAAGTTGCATAGGCGGTCTGCCCATAGGTTGCAGTGGTCTGAGCCTGGGTATAGCTGACATCAGCGGGCTGTCCATAGGTTCCATAACTTTGCTGCCCATATGCCTGCTCCAAGAAAAAAAATTCAAGAACTTCATATATGAATCTAGCATTTTAGCAATAACATGGACTACCTTACTTCTAAGTTCCTAAATTGGAAAACCAAAGTAAAAAAATATGCTTTTTAATAAAAAGATTAAAAAAAAAAAAAGACATGAGATCACAATATCACGAATGCCTGTTTCCCCTTATCTAATCCACTTGTATTTTCCTAAACTACAAAAAAGTTCCTGAGATAAATAGGTAAAAAACCTCAATTTAATGATACAAGAAATTAACAAGATGCCCTCAAATGATGCACAATGAGGGAAAAGATGTATAATTGCTAGCATGCGGTGCAGCAGTTTTAGCAAATAGAAACAAATGCTAGAAAAACAAAATGAAAAGAGAAAAAAAATGAAAATGGGGCTAAAACCTGTCAGACAACTTTGAAAACTGGATTTTCAGCATGGGACAAAGATTTACAAATTATCACACCACTTCAAAGAAAATGAGGAATACTACATGTGTCCTTTAGATTAGTAAAGCATGAGTACTGAATTTTGAACTTAGATATTAGTAATACTTAAAACCTGGCAAGGTATGAGCTGTTCCTTCAGATATCAGTAAGATCACATTCTAGATTTGAATGGCCAGTTATGTAAGATCTGCTAGAGACATCACATTCTGCCTGTCCTAGAATCTTTCCACAACAGAGCTATTAGTATTCTTTTATGCCACAGACCATTTCAGAATTTGAGGTGATCTTGAGAACATTAGGTAGCTAATTTCTAGTATCTTTTGGCCTAAATTTTAAAACAGGCTCATGTACTAGAAAGAGCTCAGAAGCCCTATAGTTAGGCAGCCATAAGAGCTGACCCATCACTTACTGTGCAACCACGGGCAAATGGTGTAATATCTATGCACTACAATTTTTTATCTGCAAAATGCCATATTATCACCTTCCTCTGCAAAACTGCTGTACGATTAAGTTAAGTAAACAAACACAAAATATGTAGAAGGAACAAGCATGGAGCAAAACACGTAACTTGAGAAATAATACTAGAAAGGAAAGGAGAACTAGCAACTCCCAGTTTGAGGATGGTTTCATTACAACGGCACTCCCACTGTGAAAGTTTAAATATCTGCATTTTATGATTTCAAACACATTATACTTTTCCATTACTTAATTTTTGAAAAAGATTCATGCTAGCTATTGTTTTAATGGCTGATGGAAATAGTTTACTTGGGGATGCAGCCACATATAATTATCTCAAAAATTACCTGGGTAGTCTGTGCATATCCTTGAGTGGGCTGGGCGGTGTAAGCACTGTAGCTGTAAGAGAAATTAAATGCAAGAACTGAATACAGACCATCCAAATTCCATTACTAAATTCTCTACAATTAGAGGAGGCTCTGTACTCTAAAAAAGCAACCAATCACACCCAAAGTACACTTGTAAAAATCTGACTTACCCCTGCTGGGCTGCAGCTTGGCTGTATGTACTATAATCTAGAGAAAACAAGAAGAGAATATAGTGTGAAGCCAGAATTTACGAGGAGGAAAGAAAAAGGAGGGAAGGAATTCAGGCAGCAGGAAGATGAATTTTTAAATACCGTACCGAGAGGACCTACAGGACAACACAGGTCCAAATGAGTATCTCTTCTCTCTCAACACCAAACCAAAAAATAAGTCTAAGCCAGTTACATTCAGAAAATTTGAACAAAGTGCTAGTGAATGAGGTCAAGATCAGCTGATTTGGCAAAGATACTTTGCATGTTCCCATGACTACAAAGCCTCCCTTAACCCACTGGCTGTCATTTCAAATGCATGATCATCATCCTGAAACTAACAGGAGACAAGATAAATGTAACAGGATCCAAAATTTTACCCTCAGGAGGCATGCAACAATATAATAATGTTTAATACTGGAATGGTTACATCAGTAGCTACATCTCTTCAAAACCTAGTTCCAAAAAAAAAAAAAATCACTCCCTCACTTAAACAAGTTAGACCACCCATAATTCCCTAGGAAGGCTGAACAGAAATGGCAGAAAATGACACATGTAATCCTGCAAACTGGTTTCTAAAGGGTTTCTGACCCTATGAGGGGTTACGTCTATAATTTTAAAACTACCCACGTTACAAATCCCACTGAAGACCCGTAATTGGCAGAGGAGAAAGCATTTAATCTTTTGGTTGAATAGTTTGATTTCCCTGGTGGTCCAGTAGTTAGGAATCTGCCTTCTGGAGCATAGGATATGGGTTCGATCCCTGGTCTGGGAACTAAGATCCCACATGCACAGGATGGCTAAGCCTGTGCACCACAACAAGAGAGAAGTTTGCATGCCGCTATGAAGATTCAATGTGCCGCAACTAAGACCCAGCACAGCCAAATAAATAATCTTTTTTTTTTTTGAAAAAAATCTACAAATGCACAAAAAGGGACTTAAAAGAAAAAAACCCCTCTGGTCCACTGAGGTGTCTAAAAATAGTGAAAATAGAAAATAAAACTGTTAAGAAGCTTTCGTGGGACTACTGAAGCAAACATTTATATATACTTTTAAAAAATCCTGCCCAATTCTCTGCTCTCCCTAAGAACTACTATCTTATTCTATTAATATGTCAGAAGACAATACCGCCATTAAGGCAGACCAAAGGGTCCTTTCTTTCCAATCAGAAAGTACTGCCTTATCTGAAAGCAAAAGCTGACAGATCTTCACAGAGGGGTTTTCTAACCTCACTCCAACAGAAGCCTGCTTCGCAGTTCACCTGGCCTGCCCCCAGAGCATTCTGCTGAATCCATCTCTTTAACTTGGTTCATTTTTCACCTCTACACATAACTAGACCACTTTCCTTCCTCTACATCCTTAACTCAGAACCCTGAATCATCAACATTATCAAATCAACCACCAAAGGCTATGTATAATGAGCAAATCAATTTGTTCAAGGCAATCTTAGCTCTGTATGTGACATAAAAATTCAAATCACTTCTTTAACGTTTTAGTTAAAAAATAAACACACCAATGAAACAATGAAACACCAAAAATAAAATATTTCAACCTACATTCTGAGGCTTCTGTGTGAGGAATGGTTCTGTATCACTGACATGTAAATTCAATGTTTGCAGGAGAACTTTTACACAACAACAGTTATGTAAAACATAAAACTGGCAAAGCTGACATAGAACAATGAATGATCTCAGATCAAGGGGAAACCAGCTGATTTAGCCCCACACTGCTGGGCTAGGGGAGGTGGTAAATGTGTTTCATGAGAACTTATGTTATCTTCCTACAGCATACAAACCTTTATATGGCCTCAAAATCTACAGTTACACACTGGTCAGATTATTTAGCAGTTATTATTATTTTTTTTAATAACTCCCAAACGTGTAGCTGAAGACTACACTAAAACAGGACAAGTTGAGAAGAAAGGGGGCTATGGGTGGGGGCCTCCAGAGTGCTATGCCAAATCGCTTCAGTCGTGTCAGACTCTGCGCCCCTTTGGACTGTAGCCCACCAGGCTCCTCTGTCCATGGGATTCTCCAGGAAAAATTACTGCAGTAGGTTGCCACATCCTCCTCCTGGGGATATTCCCAACCAAGAGTGCTAGCAATATTCTATTTCTTGGTCTGAATGGTGGTTACTTGGAAGTTTCTTTGCTAAACAGGACATATACTTTAGGTAGTTTTCTAAATATGCCAAATAAGGAGGAAGAAAAGCTAAGAATATTGCCCAATGTGGTGGCTTTTAGAAACTCCAGGCAGTCACGATTCGAACTGTTCCGAGTTAGGAGCTTCAGACTACATCATAAGTTAAAGTCACTTTGGGACAACTCCGTGAGAGCTGTAACATCAGAAACTAAGGGCTCAAAAAGCTCTTCAAAGGTCTAGCCTAACCCGGTCATCTTGAAGGACAGGGCACTTAAGTCCAGACAAGGACTGCCTCCAAGTTCCCCCGGTCAGACCTACTGTCTACATAACCACAACTGCAGTTCTAATCAAGTATGTGGCGGCCACCAGTACACAGAGCTTGAGCAAAGGAGAACGAAAAACTGTCATGTCCACACACACACACTTAAATACACACACATGTGTACTTCCCAAACTTTAACGGGGAAGGGAGAGCAGCACTCTCCGTTACAAACTCCTAACACTGCAGGGAAGAGGGAGGAGGAAAGGGCTCTGAGCAAACCATTCCCCACCAGGAGGTGTCTTGGACTGTGGTTGTTTCAGAATCCTTTCCTCCAGGGGCACTCTGTACCCTGGCACTAACAGCCAGCATCTACCACCTGCTTGTGTACAGACCACAAAGCTGGGGAGAGCTCTGAAGACTGTCCTGCCCTTGCTGGATTCTGGACCCTATTCGGATTAAAACTCGGAAGGACCCAAAGCTTTTCCCATCTTCCCTCTTCTCTAACTGCCTCCAAGGCCTGGAGTCTGGCTGCCTAAGAACCACCCCAGAGGCAAAAATCGCTCCACCCGATCCACAACCGCAGTTAGTGCACGGACTGCAAACTCTCTTACACACCCCGGGGCGGTAAGGACCACCCCACACACCAAATTCCAGATCCCACCCCGGCTTTCAGTCCGCGCCTCCTTCCGCTCTGTCAGACCACGAAATAAACAAGTCTCTCTCGGCTTAACCTAAGCGAATAAACGTGCGAGACGATTACTTAAGCATAATTCAAACGCCGACCGAGGCCTTTTGTTTCTCCTAAATCAAAAAGGCCAAGAAATGTCTTTCGGTGGTGGATTCCTAGCCTTGCGAACTGGGTTGGCCTCATTATACAACAGGCCTCCCTCCGCGTTTGATGAAAAATGGCCCTGGGAAGCCAGTTAATTGCTTTTTGTGGCGGAAAGAAGGACTAATAATGGTTTAAAAAAAAAAAAAACTTTAAGCAGCAGCTGACTGGGTAGTTGTAAAGCGGAGCGTGGGGTGGGGGCGCTCCGTTTGAAGCCCAGTCGGGCAGAAGTTCGGCTTGGGGGCTGGAACCCGCCGAGGAGGGCAATTCGGCAGCCCTGGACGACGTGCCAGCCGACCCGGCTTTAAGGACGACGGGGCTCCGGCTCACAGGTTGGCGCCCCTCGGCTCACAAGTCCGCGAAGCCTTTTTATGTTTGTTCCCCCCGCCCCGGGCTTCTCGATGAGGCAGAATCGACCTCGGGCCTAGGCTGCGGCCCTGGGAGTGGAGTTGTGGCGGGGAGAAGTCAGAAAGACAGCGGGCCTGCCGCTTCTCGAGCCGCCGCCCGCCCCACCTCCAGTTTCGGGGTGCCGGGCCCGAGGCCTGGCCGAGCTCTCCCGCCCCCACCCCACGCGGGGCCCCGAAGCCTCAGGCCCCGCCCACGTGGCGAGCGGCCCGGATCTCGGGGCCCGACCGCCGCCACACAATGGAGGCCAAGGCAGGCCCCGCGCGCCCCCGCCGCCTACAGCCCCCCGCGCGCCGGGGGCGCCGGAAGGTTCCAGAGCCGGCCTGCCCGGTGGGGGGAGGGGAAGGCGCGGAGGGGGACGCCGGCCATCGAGCTCCTCAGACCGCGGCGGGCACCTCACACCCTTCTCGGGAAAGCCCACTCAGTCGTCCCTGCCATCCCCAAAGACGAGCGGCCCCCAATCTAGGCGTCCCTGCCGTCGCCGGCGCGACCGCAGTCCCACCACGCTCACCCGTGGACGCCATTTTCTCTCCTTCCTTCTCGTTCTCTCAACGTCCGTCTCCCTCTCGCTGGTCCTCTAGACGCCGCACTGCGCAGGCGCGAGACCCGCAACCTCGGGCGCTACCATCGGGCCCCCGCCACGGGGGTGGGGGAAGGCGGAATGACCCGCCACTTCTCGTCCTTCGCGCCCGCCTCTCTAGTCCTAATTCTTTCTAAAGAGCCCCGGATGTGATGAGCGGACCAAAATAACACCGCAGGGGCGGGCGCGGCGGGTGAGCAGATCTCGGTGACGAGTCGGAGTGGTTCTTTGGTCGACGCCGGGTCGTTGGGGAATGGTTACGCCCGCTGGTTCTAGGGACCGTCTCTGAAGAGACTACCTTGGAGGGAAACGGAGGCCGGCGGGAACACTAGGGGGCAGGGACCCGGGCCTTAGACAACTGCTGACTAATCGGCGGGCGGCGGAGGAGGGGGTGGCGTGCCGCCCGGTCTGCCGGGGTCACGCGCCGGAGGGCGAGCAGAATGGGCTCGGGGCGCTCGGGCCTCGGCGGGAAGCTAGAGTACCGACTGCCAGCCGAGGGCCCCACTCGGCCTTCGGGGGGCGGGGGGCGCGCTCCGCAGTGAGTACCCCGGACACGTGGCCCGGCCGCGGGGGAGGGAGCCGAGACCGGTGGGCTGGATGGGAGGCCCTGAACGTAGCGCCCAGCCCGAGAGACCCCCCCCCCACCCCCAGTAACGGTCGAGGTTGCGAAGACTCTTTTAATCACCCCTCATCCAACACTTTGTTTTTACAGAAGGGGAAACTGAGACCCAAGGAATTTGGGTACATCTCCTAAAGTCACAAAGCTAAGTCTCACCCACACCCGGGACCCCCCGCCGCCCAACTGTCCATGACCCGGAAGAATCGTCCCCGTCCCTATCTTTCCATTCTGTCCTTCCGGTTTCCTGGAGAGGTAGGCGGGCTCTGAGGGTGCACAGCTCCATTTTATAAAGAGAGTGAGCTCTGCAGCGTTCAGATCCCAGTTCAGTTACTCTTGTTAAAGTACCCCGGGGGGAAGGGGGTGATGGTGAGGGTGCAGGAGGATGGCAGTGCCGCTAGGCTGACACCAGCCTGACTTCTTGGACTCAACCCGATCTCCCTAGGCGGATGCCCAGGTCCAGCAAAGGGCAGGGCTCATTCAAATCCTTGAGCGGGACCTGGAACAAAGCTAGTGTCTTTCTTTTAAACGAACACATACAGAGCACGAGCTGTGTGCTAGGAGCACCCTGGGAAACTTGGCTGTGAGTGAGAGGAGCATTCCTCCTCCCCCAGTTCAGACCGCCTGCCTAGAAATCTGGCCAAGCGGTACTCATTAGATAGGGTAGGCTCCATGATAGTGGGGACGAGGGGCGCTTTGAGCTGGGCTTCAAAGGATGAGTAGGAGTTTGCTGTTGGAGACATGAAGCGAAAGACCTTGCAGGCAGAAGAGTTTATATTTTTTCTGCAAGAGAGTGGCAGGTGGGTTTTGATGCCAAGGATGCTCCTGACAAGGCAGCAGATGAGGCAGCCCTCTTGTCTCTGGGATTTCCCTTCCTCTCCTGTGACATCGGCTCAGTTGGAGTCCTGAGACATGCTAGGGTACCAGAATGAGGGGATTCCAGCAGGGCTTAGAAGACAGGCCGGATGTGAAGAGGGAGAACACGGGAGGGAAAGCTTTGCTTCGTGGGCAGGGGATTGGCACGATTGAGGGCAGCTGGGCTGGAGCAGCTGCTTCCGTGTTGAGGCCTCTCCCTTGGTGGGGACGACCAGGGTGGCTACCATTTATCCAGCAGGAGTTGTGGGCCTGCCTAGTCCATTCCTTTTTCTTATCCTACAAGGAGTAAATTTTCTTAATCCCCAATTTACAGATGAGGAAGGAGAGGCTCTAAACTTGCTCAGAGAGGAGTAGACAACAGGAAGAAGTGGAGTGGATCCTGGAATCTTCCTGTGAAAGTGAGGGCAGGGCCAGAGGGGCTGCGATCAGGGCTCGAGTAGAGGGGTGTCTCTGTCCTGTGTCACTGTGTGGACTCTGGCTGCCCCTCCTCCAGCCCTCTGGCTCCACCTGCTCCCTAACCTGCCTGCCCTTTGGCTGGCCTTGCCCCCTCGGTCAAGGGCAGCTGAGGCCACCTGGAGCTTTTAAGTCAGTGGAGGGGAGCGGGAGGAAGGTGGCTGGTCTGTAGCCAGAGGGAATAGGGAGGCAGAAGATGGCATTCAGTTTGCTCCGGTGGGGCTGCACAAAACCCCCCTAAATTGGGGACCCTGGCGTCCCTGTTCAACTTGCTGCTCCCCGTGCTCCCCAGTCTGGGCGCCTTTTCAGGGCCCATCGGGGCCTGGCCTCTTCGCTTTCACAGATAGACAGGGGACAGCGGTGGCTAAGCACAGGGCTAGACTCTGAGCTCTAATGCGGCCAAGTTGCTGCACCAACCTCTCCAGCCTCGGTTTCTACTTCTGTAAAACGGTGCTATTGCTATGGTAGCTGAAAGGAGGTCAGATAAAAGCTGCAATAATAACTGTTGTTACTGTTTTCCTTTACCCCTAGCACACAGTCCCACGGCCACCTTTGAGCACCTTCTGCCAAGTTATGCATGCCAGAGGCCCCCCTGACCTACAGACTCCGGCACTGCCTCTCGCTTCCTCTGTCCTGATGCTGCTAATGAGCACCCTGTGGCTGCTGGGGGCTGGCCCCAGCCTCGTCCTGGCCCCAGAGCTGCTGCTGGACCCTAGGCAGGGTGAGGGCCGGCCACATGGGGCTTGGAGGCAGGAGATTTGCTGTAGGGCCTGAGACCAGTTGGCAGGAGCACATGCGTCCTGCAGCGGTCAGGCAGGGGTCGGACCCAGCACCCCGGGGAAGGTCCGCCTTGACCGGCAGCATGCCCAGCTCAACCACAGCCGAGGAGGGAGGGCAGAGGGGCCAGCACAGGGGTGAGAGCCTGTGAGTAGGAATTCTTTTCAGATGGCTCCCCTGTCTGGTGGCTTTCCCTTAAACTAAGGCTTTTAGCTAAGCCCGAAAATGGGGAGGAGGAGCTAGGGGTTTGAGGACTGGCGGGAGCTGAGCACCTGTTTCCCAAGAATTTGAGGAACTCAAATGATGTTCACAGAAATGAAGTGACTTACCTATGGTTGGTTGCTCTTAAGAAGACTGATTGTTGGGTCTGGCTTGTTCTACTTAAAGCAGCAGAGGGGAGGGTAGCCATAGCGTTTGGAAGCCCTTGGTCCCCTCGACCAGGGGTGAAAGTGCTGGCTGTGGGCAGGCTCTGGCTCCCCGGGAGGGGAGACTGGCTTGGTGGATGGCCCCGGCACACCTGGGCCAGACTCGGGGGCCACAGCCCCTAACCTGGCACATAAGCCCCTTCTCTCCCCAGCACACCGGCTGCTCACACATGCTCTGGGCCACACAGCCCTCCCCGGCCTGCTGCTCAGCCTGCTGCTCCTGCCCACATTGAGCTGGCAGCAGGAGCGCCACCTGGGCACGCTGCGGTTCCTACATGCCTCCAGCCTGCTCGCGCTGGCCTCTGGGCTGCTGGCCGTGCTGCTGGCAGGCCTCGGGGTGTCCGGTGCAGCTGGGGGCTGCGGGTACATGCCCGTCCACCTGGCCATGCTGGCGGGGCAGGGTTCTCGCCCTCGACGGCCCCGGGGGGCCCTGCCACCATGGCTCCTGCCGTGGCTGCTGCTCGCCCTGACACCACTGCTCAGCTCCGAGCCACCCTTCCTGCAGCTCTTCTGCGGCCTCCTTGCTGGCCTGGCCTGTATCCTTTGCTGGGGCCCAGGGCTGCTGTGGACATGCGGGTTCCGTGGCTGGGCCCCCAGGGTGCCAGGGAAGGAACTGGCACGAGGAGTCAGGCCCCCTCATTCACACGCATCCCAGGGGCATCTCTGAGTGTCCTCTCTCCGGCTCTGGGCTGGGGACTGGGGGCTCGTGGCCATGTAGAGGTGCCATTTAACAGTTTAAAGGAGAGCCTGGGAGCTGAGGGGCCTTAGGAGGCGCCTAGCCTGGACGTCCCAGTGGAGATGGCAGCTACACTGAGGCCGTGCAAGAGGAGGAGATGGTGGAAGAGGAGAGCGCGGGCCCGCAGTCAGTGCGGAGGGTGAAGGGCCAGGGTGAAAGCGAGCCTGGGGCTCTCCTGGCCCCAGAAGGGGGTGTGGTGCGGCTGTGTCCAACACAGGCTCAATGCCTTTCGGGGTGCCGCTGCAGTCAGAGGGAACAGTGGGCGCAGGCTGGCCCCGGGGGTTGCTTAGGACTGGGGATGCCCAGCCGGATCCTGGAGAGGGGAGCGTGTTGCCCTCGCTGTGACAGTGCCCAGGGGTGGGCCTGGTGTCACAGACCTGAGCGGGCCCACAGGGCTCAGGAGATGGCAGATGGGGGGCGGCCGAATCGGGGTGAGATGGGTTTAGGGATGAGGCACGCCACTACCTCTTGCTGGCTGGGTAGCTGCAGGCGGGTCCCTTTTGCTCTCTGAGCCTCCACGCCGATGAGGGCGATGGCACTGCTCTGGCAGGGCCATGGTGAGGAGACAGGGGGGAGTGCCCGTCACACACCTGGCACGGGGCCGGCATGTGGCGTGGGCTCCCCCCAGCTGCATGTGGTTTTCCTTGACCAGCCGCCCTGCCCCGGGCAGACAGACGCTGCCGGGGCCTTCCGGTGGCTGGAGCTCTCGGAGCAGCGGCTGCAGGCGCTGCAGGAGGGTGTCCTGTGCAGAGCCCTGGCTGGATGCTGGCCACTCCGGCTCCTTCCCGTCCCAGGCGGCCCAGCTGAGCTGCCCGTTGCCCACCCTGCCGGAGTGAGGTGAGGGTGATGCCGAGGACACTGGCCCTGGTGGTGGCAGCCGTGCCGGTGGCTGGCAGTCAGCCTTCTTCTGCTTCTGCCCCTCCAGGCCCCCCACCCCTGGACCTCCCCGCATGGCCTCCCCTAGCCTCTGGCCCCTCAGTGAAGGCTCAGCCCCGATCCTGCCGGGCCTGAGGCCTGTGCAGCCGCTCTGGGAGGGCTCCTCAGAGGCCGGACTGGCCTGGTCTGGGCCTGGCTTCCCCCCGGGGACCCCGCTGTGGGCAGCCCTGGACCAGCAGATGCTGCAGGAGGGGATCGAGGCCTCGCTGCTTGAAGGCCCAGCCCAGGGCCCTGAGAGCCCACTCTGGCTGCCTAAGTCCTCCGTCTCCTCTCTGCGGTAAGGTGGGGTGGGTGGGGGGGGTGCCCTGTTGTGGGGGCTGGAGGTGGCCCTGACCCTCCCTTCCCATTCCTTCCCCCGCCACAGGCTGCAGCAGCTAGAGCGCATGGGCTTCCCCACGGAGCAGGCGGTGGTGGCTCTGGCAGCCACCGGCCGAGTGGAGGGGGCCGTTGCACTGCTGGTCGGCGGGGAGGTGGGCACTGAGGCGCTGGTGACTCAGGGGAGGGAAGGGTCCACCCACCCTGAGGGTCCTGGGCCCCCATAGCACAGACAGGCCCTCAGGTGAGAAGAAGCCTGGCCTGTGAGGGGGACGTTGGAGCCCCAGCCCTGTCTGCTGAGTCAGGAGGGGGTCCAGGGTGGCCCCCCAGCACCCTGCCCCAGTACTGTTCAGAATAAAACCCAGTTCACTTTTCAGCCTGGATCTCGTGGGGCAGTGCTTGTCTGACTCTTAGTTTGGTATCGGGGGTAGAATGAGTGAACGAGCAGTGAACAAACAGCCGACTGCAGGAGGGCAGTGCTCTTCCTGGACGCCTGGCTCTGCCCCCCTACCCTGTCCCCCAGCTACCCAGGTGATGGCCAGGGAGTCCTGGCTCCACAGCCCTCGGGGACAGTGAAGGCCACTGAGGAGAGCTGCTGGCCTGCCCGGCTGCACCGTCTGAGCACACACAGACCAGGCCGGTGGGCGGTCAGGCGGGGGCCTTTATTGGCTGATACACATCTACCTGCTGGGGCTGTCACAAGCGGGTGTGGAAGCAGGCGACCCCCTCCCCCGGACCATGGAAGGGACTGAGGGTTCAGGGGTCAGAAGTGACACAAAGGGCCCTGAACATCCAGTCAGATCAGGTAGCTTGACCTCAGGGTCAGGAAACCAGCACCAGAAAACGAGGAGGGGTACAGATGGGCCCCCCAGGTTTGACTGGGGAGCCAGGAGGCGAGACTGCCTGCCCTCGTCATCCCTGGGCGTGTGGAGGGCTGGGCAGCTGATGAGACAACAGAAGCTCCAAACCTGCCGCCCCCTGCAGACCTGCATCACCCATTTCACAGAGGGAAACTGAGGCCCAGGGCCCTGAGTAAGGCCTCACCTCTCACCTGGGCCACGCCTCCCTCTCAGGCCCTGGTCCCTGCTCAGCCTCATAGGAAGCAGACGTGCATGGGGTGCCAGGACCAAGACCCCCACCCAAAGGCCTAGGTGGTGGAAGGGACCCTGAGGATATTAATAAATATGGGCGGGCAGACCCCAGAGGCAGCTGGCCCAGGCCAGGCTGGGAAGGGAAGCCTGGCTGGCCCTCCCCAAGGGGCCACCACCACCCTCAGTCTCTCTCGTCTCGGCTCCTGGGGGCCACGATCCGGTAGCTGGCCGCGTGTCCTCCCCTCTTGCCCCGCAGGAGGCTGGGGGTGCCTGTGCTGGCGAGGCTTGCCCCCGACCCCTCTGGTTCTGCCGGAGGGAAGAAGAGAGGGAGGGATGGAGAGAGGCCAGGTTAGTGAGGTCTGTGTGAGGCACCCACCTACCCTTGGCCTTCTGGGGGTGGGGCTCTGTCATCTGGAAGCAGAGCTGTGGGAAAGAAGGGGGTCTGCGAAGCTGGTTAGTGCCCGTCCCCCTGGGAGTTACTATCTCCTAACCCAACTAGAGCATTCAGGGCCTCTATATGATTTTCTGTGACAGATGGGGATAAACCCACCATGTTTCTGAAATGCTTCGTACGTAGTGGATGTGCCATGAAAAAGTACTTTTTCATTAACATATTTTGGATGCGGAGGTGTGCTCTGAGTCATTCCCATTTCATAGCTGGGTAAACTAAGGCCAGGCATCACTCTTTCTCTCTCCTTGAGTTATACGACCCAAGTGGGGAAGGGTTTAGGAAGGCCAGGCTCTGCCACTGACCTACTGTGTAGCTTTGGACCTCTGTCAGGGTCTCAGTTGTCTGATGTCTAAAACCTGGGGGATGGTCCAGATACAGAGGCCCTGGGCAACTCCAGTAATTATTGAAGTCAGTTCTGATTTGGCAATGGTGGCATACGCCCCAACCTGCAAATTAGCTGACCTCCAAAAGTAAAACTGAATAATTGGCGTTCTTCCCACCTGGCAAACTCCTACTCATCCTTCAGAACCCAGATCAGGACCTACCTCCTCCAGGAAGCCTTCTGTCACTATCACCTCAGTCCTTCTCAAATGAGGGGATAGGCAAGTTGGAAGGATGGGCTGTTTTTCCAGAGGAAGAGCCCCAGGATGGAGGACTTGGCTGAGCCTCCAAAACCCTGTTCACAGGACCAACACTTGGACTCTGGTTGCGCATCAGCTTCACACTGAAGGCCAAGCGGCTACACCCTCATAGTCGTAACTGTCCAGTATCCTGGCCCCGTGTCCCATGAACCTCTGGGCTGAGATTCGGGGCAGACAGGTATCTGCAGTCACAGTCAAGGGACAGTTCGTGCCCCAAACCAGGGAGCACGGGGAGAGGGAAGCCCAGAGCTGTTTCCAGCATCAGCTCAGGCCAAGTCCTGGCCCCAGCGTATTCCAGTCGTGCGGCCTTGAGCAAGTCCCAGAGGAATGTGGGGTGACACTGCCGGAGTCACCCTCCTGTGACGTGTGTACGGTGACCAGGAGTGCAAAGTGGCTTTCACAGTAAATACTGGGTCTTGATAGTCACAAGGCTGGTGTGTTTTCAACTCCTGCAGGTCTGGTCACTGTGAGTTGGTCATGAGATGCTGTTCTGACATGACCAAATTCAGGTTTTCCCTGGGACCCCCTCAGTGCCTAGCCGAGCAGAGAGGTCAGGGAACCTCTGCTGAAGGAGCCCGAAGAGCTGGAGCTTTAGGCCAGACCTAGGGGGCCCCAGGGGCTCACAACTCGCTCAGTGTCATTGCGGGAGTCACATGAGCCCTCTGAACCTGTGCTTCTTCCTCTGTGAGGTCGGCATGGTACTGCCCACCTAGAACGCATGTTACAAGGACTGGGGATGCCGAATGGAAGTCCCGGCCCAGGTGGCCCGGCTGTGTGGCAGCTGTTACCATCACCGGTATCGATCACAGTCTAGACACGAGCCCATCTGGGTCTTCTGTAGCGCCTGGTGCGCGTGATGGAACAGTGGGGACAGTTCTGTCTCCTCTGCTCCCCTCCTCCCGCAATCCCCTTCCAGGCCACACTGAGTGGACATGGGCCCTGCCAGGCGCCTGGCACTTCCTCCCTGGGCTGCGGAAGGAGGGGCAGGGCACAGAGTCAAGGCCACAGTGTGTCCCTTCTGGCTCCTGTCCCAGTCCTCCTCCTGAGGGGGGGCGGGCACCTGACAAAGAGCTGAGAGCCTGGGATTTGGTCCTTGGTCCATCCTCTGGGAGAAGAGAAGGTCTGGGAGATGGTTGGAGAAGTTTCTAGAAGTTGGGGAAGCCATGTGGCTCAGCGGGAGCAGCTCTGGAAGCAGACCCTGCACACCTTCCCACCCCTGGAGAGCGGGGCTCTGTGGGGGCTGCCCTCTCCCCTCCTCCTGGCACTTGGAGCCTTCCATGACTAATGCGAGGGTCCCATCTCGCAGGAAGGCTTCCCCCACACACATCCTTTGGCTCACCTGTTCCCCACGCCCCTCATCTCTGCAGATGCTGAAGACCCTCCGCCACCAAGGCAGGTACCCTGAGACCGGCCTCTGCACCTGCCCAGACCCAGAACGCAGCTGGTGTGCCCTACACTTTTGCCAAATGAAGGAGATGGCTCTGACTTCAGCTCTCCTTCCTAATGGGGGCCTCAGTTTCCCCATCTGTAGGACAGACATGAGGTTACGTGTGATGTCTGAGGCCGTGTGCAGTGAAGCGTTGAGAGATGGGACATCTGGGAGGAAAGTGGCTGCTGGGGCCTCTTTACAGGTAGGAGAGGGTTAGCCCCAAGGGCATTCAATCCCTGCCTCTCTCCAGGTCCGCCACAGACTCCCGTTTAACTCTGGTAGGCCTTCTCAGCCCCATTGTGTCAGCCAGGTGGGGCTAACCTCTTTCCATGTTTACATTCAAGGACCTTCTCCAACGGGGCCCTGCCAGATCGTCTAGCCTCAGCTCTCACCCCTCAGCAAACTCACAGAACAATCCCTCTGGGTTCTCTCTGGTCTCTTGGCTTTTGGCCATGCTATTCCTTTTGCCTGTTCACTTGACCCCGATCCTGGCCTTTCAAGTCTCCACTTAGATGCCTCCTCCCGGAAGCTCTCCCAAGATGCCCTCTGCCATGCCCCAGCCTGCTTCAGGAGCACTTCTGTGATTTCCTGGTTGCCAGTACTCACTCCACTGTGGTATTCCTCACCCTGGGTTTAACACCCAGCTCCAGGGCTCCCCTCCCCACCTGCCCACAACAGCTCCCTAAGCTCCACGAGAGCAGGATTGTGTCTCTCTTATCTGTTGGAACCTGTCCGGCGAGGTACCTGGCACAGAGTAGGTGCTCACTCAGGAACTAGTTACCAGAACCTTCTCTGTGCCAGACACTGTCTGCTGGCCGGATGGAAGGGCTGAAGAGTGGGTGGGGGCTGCTAGTCTGGATCCAGTGTTGGGAGGTGCCGTCTGTGTCCCCAGGCCCTTCCCAGGCCCTTCCTGGCAGGGGCTGCCCCTGCCTGCCCGCCCTGCCGTTACCTGGCCAGATGATGGCTTCCAGCAGGGTGACCCGTCTGGCCAGGAGCTCCAGCTGAGCCTGCTGCTGCAGGAAGCTCTGTAAGCTAGGAGCCTGATGGGAGATCGAGAAGAGCAGACGGTGCGAGTCTGGCCTCCGGGGGCAGGCTGGGCCGGGGAGTTGAGGGGAGGGGCAGGAGCCTCTGTCAGGATCTTGGTCTCTCCTTCTAAGTGGGGACGGGGCTCACTTGGCTCCTCAAGTGACCAGATTGGTGGAGAACTGGTGGATGACTGCCTGGGGGAGGGTCTCTCAGCCCACTCATGGGGCACCTTGGGACCAGGAGGGCCTGCTTAGTGAGCGCCTCTTGGGTCAGAGCTGGAGGGTGGTACATAACCCAGAATCCCCTGGGACTCGAGCCTGGCTGTGTCACCCACAGTCCCCTGCCCTGCTGGAGTCTAGCCCTGTGACCTGCTGGCCCATGGACTTGCACACTGGCTCTGTCTGGAGTCGGGATCCATTGCCCATAGTCCTCCTGGTGGCCTGGGCTCTGACGTTATTACCCACAATCCGCTGTACTGTTGCAGTCTGGCTCTGTTACCCACAATCCTCTGCTGCCCTGGAGCTTGGCTCTGTGGCCCATCATTCCCTTCAGACTCAAAATCTGTCCGCCCTGGCACCCCTGCAGGCCTGGAAACCACATTACCCACAGTTTCCGGAGCCCCAGGTCTGACCACAGGGGTGGGGGCCCGGGTTTCTGGGTCTCCCCTCTTCCCCTGTGGACTCATGGGACCAGTCATCGAGGGATGGGTGGTCTTGACCTTTCACGTCCCCACCTGGAGAAGGTCAGGTACCTTCTCCGGCCTCTTGACTGGGCCCAGGCAGCTCCACCCTGGAGGGCCTGGGGAAGGCTGGTGGGTGGGGGCTGGGCTGTCTGTCCGTCTGTCTCTACTCACCATAGAGCCCAATCATTGTTTCCAAGATTAAAACCCTCTCAGCTAAAATCTTCAAAGCCTCGCGTAGTTGGTGCAACCCCTCCCCCTGTGGAGGAAAGAGACAGATGCAGCCGTGAAGAGGGCAGGGGAGGGGGGCCCTGCAAAGCTTGTTGGAGGCCCATGCCCCACCCTGGACATGCACCCGCAGCCCCTCACCACCTGCCACAGCCCAGGGCCCACGGACAGCTGGAACAAGACTCGGAGAAGACAGGAGGGGGACAAGGCAGGCAGAAGCAACCCCCTTGGTAGGATCCCACCCAGCTATCTGCTCTCTGCCCACAGCCCTGCACATCTTCGCTGCACTGGAGGCAGGGGGAGGCCAGTCTGCAGGGGCACTCCTGCTGTCCCAGGGCCTGCCCGGAGGCTGCCCCAGAGCCCCAGCCGCTCTTCCATCTCTGCTGCCTGAAACCAGCTGCTCTCACAACATCCGCAGGATTCCTGCCACATCCCTGGGCCACTTGCACTCTTGTTTACTTAGCAGTCTTTGAACTGACTCAGTTTTGCCTTCAATACTGTGTTTGTCTCAGCTAATTAACTCCACCAGTGGGATCAGGCTACTTTCCAATCGTCTTCCCACTCATGTCCAAATGAACGTATCAGAGTAAAATCAGAAGATGTCTGAGTGGCATCACTGTTGGGAAGCTAGGCTTAAAATGCTGGCAAAGCTGAAGTCCAGGCCCAGGTGCCCCCTTCCCTAGTCCTTTTGGGCCCCTTCCTCCCAAGGGCTCTGACGGCTCCAGGTCCATATGCTGCACACGTGGGAGCCCAGCCCTCAGCCCCGCCCTTTTGTCTCAGCTGAGTCTCCAGCACCCCTCAAACCCCTCCCCTGGACCTCCCTGCTCCAGGGTCTCCTGTCTCAAGTAGCGCTGACGCTGCCCAGGGCTCTGGTCAGGGACTGCCAGCTGGCTCTCACCTTCACTTCTTCCCAGTGTCTGTCTGTCTGTCCTTTCTTCCCCCTAGCATAAGGCCCATGGTCTTGTCAGAACCCCACACTCCCTCACTCCTTCCTTCCTCTTTCCTAGATGTTAATTCTGACCAAGCAAAAGGACGGCAAGAACTACTCCAGCCCTGACACATCTGGGAGTCTCTCTCGAGTCCTTTTCCTTAGTGCAGATTAAATGAAGGGATGAGGTATAATACGCATCTTGGTACAATTGCTACCTTCAAGGTAGCTCTTCCCACACAAAACATCTAACAAGAGTCCTCGCAACGTGGCTGTTCTGAACGAGTCCATGGTGATGCTAGGACTGACCCTTATGATCTGGCTGTCCTGTCCATATCACATGGATGGGACTATTCTCAGGCCACTGCCTGGCCATGGAGCCTGGGGGGTCGCCCTGAAGTGACCCCTCTTCAAGTATTACATGCATCTAAAAGTGGATGACCTTCAAGAACCACATTGAGCCGCTGGAGCATGGACAGTGGGACAAGCTGACATTACACGTCTCCTGGTGAGATGCAGTAAGAGGGCAGCGCCTCCCCAGCTGGCGGAGGGCAGTTCACCTGCATCGCCTCCTGAGGGAACTGTCAGGCAAATCTAGATGGAGGGACAGTCTCAAAAAGACAAACTCGAGAGAAGGAAGAGAAGGGCAGGGGGCCTGTTCTGGATTAGAAGAACCTAGTGACGTGACAGGAGAAGGTGATGGCACCCCACTCCAATACTCTTGCCTGGAAAATCCCATGGGCGGAGGAGCCTGGAAGGCTGCAGTCCATGGGGCCGCAGAGTCAGACACAACTGAGCGACTTCACTTTCACTTTTCACTTTCATGCATTGGAGAAGCAAGTGGCAACCCACTCCAGTGTTCTTGCCTGGAGAATCCCAGGGGCGGGGGAGCCTGGTGGGCTGCTGTCTATGGGGTCGCACAGAGTTGGACACGACTGAAGTGACGCAGCAGCAGCAGCAGCAGCGACATGACAACCAAATGCAATACACGAATCTTGATTTGATCTTGGATTTTTTTTAAACCAGCTACAAAATGCATTTTGGAGATGACTGGTAAAATTTATAGGTAGTGAAGTGAATTCACTCAGTCGTGTCCGACTCTTTGCGACCCCATGGACTGTAGCCTACCAGGCTCCTCTGTCGATGGGATTCTCCAAGGCAAGGGTACTGGAGTGGGTTGCCATTTGCTTTATAGGTAAGCTGTATATTAAGTGGCTGAATTCATGTCAGCTTTTTTAGGGGTGACTGTGGTTCTGTGGCTCTTTGGGAGAACATCCATGCTCTTTCAAGACATACACTGATGTGTTGGGCGAGATGCAGATGAGGTCTGCAACTTACTTTCCAATGGATTAGGAAAAAAGGTCTGTAAGTATATAAAGATTGAAAGAACAAACATGGCAAAACAGTAATAACTGGTCAGTCCAGAAGAAGGGTATAAGGATAGTCACTGAACCAACTTTTCTCTATATTTGAAAATTTTCAAAGTAAAAACCTGGGGGGAAAAATGCAAAAAAAAAAAAAAAAAAAAAAAATTCTGGGTAAGTGGCCTGCTATTTGCACCGATGATGCTCCAGTGCCCCCAAGCCTGGCCTGAGTGTCCAGGGCCTGCTGGACAGCCCCTTAAGCTGTCACACAGACATTCCCCATTTTCCACGGAGAAAGCTCAGAGGGCCAGCTTTCCCTGGCTGTCTTCTGTCTTTCTCTATTGTAAACATCTCCCTTAACTTCTCGCCCCCTCATTCCACAGCCAGACTAGCACCCACGCGTCTCTCAGCTCCACTGACATCTGTCCATCTTCCGCCTCCTCCCAGTTCTGGCCCCCACAGCCTCTTGCCAGGATGATGGGGACAGCCTCCTGTCTAGTCTCTCTTTCTGCTCCCACGTTGCTCCCTTTTCCCATCCATTCTCCACATGGCAATCAGAGGGATCTTTGGCTAACAAAAATCTGACCACATCACTCCCCTACTTAACATTTCAACGCGTTGCTCCCCACTGCCTACAGCACAAACTTTACATTCCTCAATATGGCCTCTTAAGTCCCCAAAGCCTCTGACTTGTGTCTCACTCCTTGCCTGTCACCCTCTGTCGCTCCAAGTATTTGCAGCTCCTCAGACACCCCAGGCTTGCCCTTGCCCCAGGGCCTTTGCACATGATGTCTCCTCTCCTCTGCCAGAACACCCTTTGCCAGGCCTCAGCCTGAGTCTCCTCATCCAAGAAGATGCTGAATTGCCCTCTGCCATCACAGCTGAGCTCCCCCTGTCCTGTCACTGCTGGTTACTGGTCTGTTCCCCCCTACCCCTGCTGTGACCACTCTGAGGGTGGGCACTGGGTCCAAATCACATCTGTGTCCACGGTGCCCAGTCTGGAGCCTGGCACCACCAAGGAGGTGCTTGGGGAAAGTTAGCTGGTTCCCCAAGCCCTGGGAGCTGAAAAGCCTGGGTTTCAGTTCCAGCTCTGCCAACAATTCACTCTATGGAGTTGGGCCTCAGTTTTTCCTATCTGAATATCGGGTATGGGCTTTGGTCTGGACGGGCCAGTGCTTGCAGCGCATCCTCATGACCACTGGGTGTCACTGCTGAGCCACAGACAAGTCAACGGCTGCAAGAGCTTCACCAAGTGGTGACTAGCAGGTGGAGTGTGGGTACAGGAGCCCTCCTCACGCGGACCTCATCCCCACCTGCCCCCAACAGAGCTGGCCCTCCCAGCCCCCAGAGCCTCATGCACCCCCCAGCCCAGCAGGTCCCCTCCCAGGCAGGCGGCAAGCAGGGACAGGAGAGCAGGTGGGTGAGGGGAAGGCAGGTGGATGGGCAGGGGCCCTGCTACCTCATGGCGGTGGGAGTCCCTCCCAAAGGTGGTTCTGAGTTTGAGGTCTGTTCTGAGAGAGCTCAGGCATTTGTTTTTCTGTTGGGCCGCCCATATAGGGATGGGGCTGCCCAGCCTAATTCAGCCTTCACCCCACCTCTCCCACCTCCCCCAGGCCTCTGAAGAGGCCAGTGAAGGAGCCGGAGGGCTGGGATCTCCTGGGTCTAGCTGACCCCCAGCCCAGCTCATGCCCATGCTTACAGTGTGCTTAAGAGGCTCTGGAGCCACTAGCGGGTGGAAGGTGGGGAAGCGAGTAGGGTGGCAGTGAGGGGCTGGGAGAGGCTTGCTAGAGAGGTAGCAGGACCCCACGAGTCATGGGAAGACACAGGGGAGGGCTCGTGCATGGTGGGGGGCTCCCACGGCTGTATCCATCACTGACCCACAATCGAGCAGAGAGGGCGGGGCAGGAGCTGGGTGCTCCCCATGTCTTCCTTAACTAGCGCCTGCCAGGAAGTAGGGCATCCCAGCCAGACTGCACCAGGAGTGGGTGGGGGAGGGAGGTGGGCACAATGCCAGCCTCCAGAAGAACGCCCCAATGGCCTCTCCTGTCTGCCCCCATCCCGTCCATTTTCCAAACGCCTCCTATGGCAGTGGTGGTTTCTGGGTCCCTGCATCGTGGGGCTTCTGGTGCTTCCTCCATGTTTCCTGGTGGGGGGCGGTAATTTCTAGGCCCTGAAATTCATTCACCGCAATACCCTCTCGTGACAGTGAAGGCTTCTAGGTCCCCTTTCCCGTTTATTCTATGTCTTCTGTGCATGTGACAGTTTCTAGGCTTCCTTTGTGTACAGTGGTTTCTAGATCTCCTTATTTCATTTTCCATGGTTCTCTGGTGCGTATGACAGTTTCTAGGCCTCTCCTTCCCCTCCTCATGGGTCTCCTGTGTATGTGATGGTGTTGAGGATCTCATGTTAATTGCACGTCTTCTGGGTACAATGGATCTAGGTCCCTTGACTTCATTCACCATGTACACTGGGTCCATGATGGTTTCCAGGCCTCCCTTCCTATGATTCACCGTTTCCAATGTGTACCGTTTGTACCACCATTTCTGGTGGTGTTCAGAGCCCCATCCCTTTTACCAAAGGGCTCCTGTGTACTTCGGTGTTTCTGCACCTCCCTTCCTGTGCTTCATGGCTTTCCTAAGGCCAGTGGGCCAGGAGTGGCCTCCTCTTCTGTGTGGGTATTGTTTTCCTGCTTCCCTTTCTTTTGCAGACAGGGGAGCAGAAGCCAAAGCCCTTGCTGGGAAGGGCTATGGGGGCAGGGCATGCAGTCTGGACTGGGTCAGCCCAAACCACCCAGGAGGAAGCGGCAGGGTCACCCTGGCCTGCAAAGGCCACAGAGAGAAGACAGAGACAGGGACGAAGACAGAGTGTATAGGTCTGCTTATAAGGCTGGCCCTGCCCACTGGGGAGGGACAGGGTGCTGGGAGGGGGCAGGGGCTGAGAACTGGCAAGGCTCTGCCCCGGGAGACCAGGTTGCAAAGGGGATTTGGATGGGCTTCCCCCACCCTCATATAATCTCCTGAGTGTCCAGGGCAGGGGGGCAGCGGGAGGTCAGCGCTGGGCTAGAGCTTACCCAGTGGCTCTTCTCACCAGGGTCTCCTTTGGGGCCAGGTTCTCCCTGTGAGGAAAGAGAGAGGTAGGAGCAGTGAAAGGGAAGGAGAGAGGGCTTGGGGGCTGTGGAGAGAGAGAGAGAAGCTGAGCTAGGCTGAGACGGAGAGAGATACAGAGTGGCTTGTTTGGACTAACACAAGATAAAAATGCAAAAAATAAAAAATAAAAAACACAACTGTTTGAAGGCAATGGAGAGTGATAAAGAGTAGCCAGTAACTGAAGGATATCTGACCTTAGAAAGAAGGGAACCGCACTGGGTAACACCCATACTTTTATGGCTTTTTCTCTGAGGGCTCATCCCAGCCCTCTCCGCCTGGCAAATGGCTCAAGCGGGAAGCTTTGGTCTTTCTGGCCTGAGGAGTCAGAGGTTGGGGTTGAGACTGCCCAAGGAGGAGGAAATTGAGGGGAAGATACTGGAAAGCAGGAAGCCACAGTGGGGAAGCAAAGTCAGTAGAGACACTCTTCTCTAATCTGTGGATGGTCTGTGAACTGCCCATCCTAAAGTCACAAAGCTGAGAGCAAAAGTCAACACTCATCAGAGGACAATTCTCTTCACTATGACATCTATATTGTCCAATATGCAACACAAAATTATTAGACATACGAAGAAACTGAAAAATGTGACCCATCCTCAACAGAAAAATCAGTCCGTAGAAAGAGATCCATGGGCAACCCAGATATTTGAATTACTAGACATGGAGCTGAAAATATCTATGACACACACTATTGGGTGTAAAATAGGCTTAAAATGTATTGTAAAACACAGGGAATATAGCCAATATTTTTTAATAACTATAAATGGAAAGTAACCTTTAAAAATTGTATTAAGTTTAACATTTTTTGATAAAATAGAGTAAAATCATTTTTAAATTAAAAAAAAAAAACCGTGACAAATATGTTAAAGAATCTAGTGGAATTGATATAATGGGTGATAAGATGGCAAATTTCAGAAGGGATGTGAAAATTATAAAAAAAGAATCAAATGGAAATCCTGGAAATGAAAATAATATTAGAAATAATTCATTAGCAGGGATTAACTGAAGATGGGCCATAACAGAATCAACTAACTTGACAACGGGTCAGTGCAATAATTCTAAAGGAAGCACAAAGAGAGGAAAGTTTTTTTTTTTAAAAAAATGACAGACCCTCAGTGACTCACGGGAGCCTCACTTAAGTGTAGCTGGAGTCCCAGAGGAAAGAAGAGAGGGCTGAAACAGAAAAAACATTTGAAGACATATCAACCTTTTTTTTTTTTCCAAGTGTGATTGAAAATCAAAACAAAACAGATTTCTGGTTTCTGGTCCAGCATATAAAGACCTTAGAAGTTGCCATTCTGTCCTCACAATAAGTAAGAAGCTGAACAAACTGAAAAATCAACAATTCTTTGAGCCATCAAAGATGTAAGGTCACCGGGCAAACCACTGCCTCTGCCGCGTACCCCCGCCTCCCCCCATCCCAAACTGCAGAGACAGACAGGCGATCACAACTGAGTGGAGCAGGAGCCTTCCTGGGAACCCAGTGCCAGGGTGGTGAAGCCTAAAAGTAATTGCCAAAATGCTGGAGGCTCGGTGTGGACAAGTCCCAGGGTTGAAAATTCCAGGGGACCCAGTCTGGGTGGGGCTGATGGTGGAGTTGGGGGGCATGGCAGAACGCTTTCATGAGCTTTACCTCCAGGAGTTCTAGCTGGTCCTCACAGTGAACCCTGGAGAAAAATCCCTTCCTGTTTTTTTTTCTGGGGAGAGGGGAGAAGAACCATCTTGAAACACCCCAGAGCATTCTGTTCTGCTTAACAAGGCCTGCCCACAGGAGAAACTACTTTGCCAGAGCCTAACTTGCTGGAATCTTATCTGTGCCTAATTAACATGGGAGTTAGGAAATACCCAGCTTTAGCCAATTTTAGCCTTATTTAGCCTTATTTAGCCACTTTTAGTGGGACAAGGGAAATACCCCAATTCCAACCCCCTCTGACCATCTTGTTCCACTTAAAGGGGAGAAACCAAAATAAAATTGAGAAGCACTGGTGAGGTTCACCATCCAGGGGCACAGGCTCAACGAAACCCTGAGACCCAATGATACAACTACAGAGCACTTCCTCCCGACACCTCACCACTGCCTTACTAAAGGCCTGCTTACTGCAGAGGCTCGTTGCTGCTGTTGTTTAGTCGCTGAATTGTGTCTGACTCTTTTGTGACCCCATGGGCTATAGCCCGCCAGGATCCTCTGTCCTGGAATTTCACAAGCAAGAATACTGGAGTGAGTGGCCATTTCCCTTCTCCAGGGGATCCACCCAACCCAGGGATCAAACCATGTCTCCTGCATTGCAGGTGGATTCTTTACCACTGAGCCACCTGGGAAGCCCACATCATATCTACCTTTCAACAAAAAAATTACAAGACGTACTGCAAGGCAGAAAACACAGTTTTAAGAGGCTGAATAAATATCAGAACTGGAGTCAGATAGGCTATGTATGTTGGAATTATCAGATAGTCTTAAAAAAAACCACAAATGCACAGAAAGAAAACTGCTATGATTAATACCAGGGGCTTTCATGCGAAAAATAGACAACATTTAAGAACAGATGGCTAATATAAGCAGAGAAATGGAAATTCTAAAAGTCAAAGAGAAACACTAGAATTCAGCTGAAGGCCCTCTTTATAAGGTCAGTTAGCTCAGAACAATCACATTCTTCCCAGGCCTCTTAATAAATAGTCCTGCCCCAGCAAAGGCCCTTCTTGCTGGTATCAGAGACCATGGTCCAGAAACACAAATCCAACAGAACTTCAGCCTTTAGTGTCCCAGATCACACCTTCCCTGAAGTTCTACCTAGAACAGGAAAAAAATCACAAGAATGCTACCTGCAGCCACAGGCTCTTCAGTCTGCTGGCCAGGATTTCATGCCTTAAAGGATCTTTAAGGGAAGGGGAGAGTAACAGGGGAGGAGCACGGGGGAGAGTCAAAGGTGCTGACCAGTTGTGTTTCTTAAGCTTTTTGTGTTGGACACATGGGCCTAAGATTTAATATTATTTAGATTTTTCATGTTGAAAATATTTTAGTACAGTGGATAAGAATCTGCCTGCCAATGCAGGTGACATGGGTTCAGTCCCTTGTCCAGGAAGATCCCACACACCGTGGAGCAACTAAATCCATGCAGCACAGCTGCTGAAACCAGTGTGTTCTAGAGGCCAAGAGCCACAGCTCCCCAAGCTGGTGTACCTATAGCCTGCGCTGCACAGCGGGAGAAGCTACTGCAACGAGAAGCCCACGGACTGCCGGGAAGAGCAGCCCCGCTCGCTGCAGCTGGAGAAAAGCTCGCACCACCACGAAGCCCAAGCACAACCAAAAATAAAAATAAATAAGTTAATTAAAATATTTTTCATTCTTCTCAAGCTCACATGGAACATTCACCAAGGCACACCACATTCTGGCCCATAAAATATATCTCAACAAATTAAAAAGAATAAACACCATACATTGGGCTTCCCTGATAGCTCCGTTGGTAAAGAATCCACCTATAATGCAGGAGACCCCAGTTTGGTTCCTGGGTCGGGAAGATCCACTGGAGAAGAGATGGGCTAAGCACTCCAGTATTCCTGGGCTTCCCTGGTGGCTCAGCTGGTAAAGAATCTGCCTGCAATGCGGGAGACCTGGGTTTGATCCCTGGGTTGGGACGATCCCCTGGAAAAGGGAAAGGCTACCCACTCCAGTATTCTGGCCTGGAGAATTCCATGGACTGTATAGTCCATGGGGTTGCAAAGAGTCAGACATGACTGGCGACTTTCACTTTCACACATCATACAATGTTATACCCTTAGACCACAATGGAATTAAACTGGAAATCCCTAACAACAGGACTTCCCTGGCAGCCCAGTGGTTAGGGCTCCACACTTGCACTACAGGAGGCATGGGTCCCATCCCTGGCTGCGGAACTAAGATCCCGCATGCCACGTGGCACAGCCAGATAAAAAAAGAAAAAGATAATCAGAAACTCCCCAATACTTGGAGATTAAACAGATTTCTAAATGACACACAGGCCAAAGAATAAATCCCAAGAGAAATTCTAACATACTCTGAGCCACATGAAAATAAAAATGCTACTTAGCAAAATTTGTGACAGACGGTAAACAGTGCTCAAAAGGAAACGTAACTATAAAAGTACAGTAGTCAAGACAGTGCAATATTGGCTAACGAACAGTCGAATAGGTCAATGGAACAGAATAAGAAAGCCCAGAAACGGACCCACATAAATACTGTTGACTGAGCAAAGGAGCAAAGGCAACACAATGGAACAAAGATAGGAACCTCCCTGGTGGTCCAGTGGCTAAGAGTCTGTACTGCCAATGCAGGGGCCAGGTTGAATCCCTGGTCAGGGAGCTAGATCTCACGTGCTGCGACTCAGGGTTCGCATGCTGCGACTAAGACGGAAGAGCCGTGGGCCACAATTAAGACCAGTGTAATTAATTAATTAATTTTTAAAAACTGGTTGAAAAATGCAAACACATGAATCTGGACACATATTTCATCGTCTTCACAAAAATCAACTCAAAATGTATCACAGACCTAAATGTAAAATGCAAAACTATAAACTATAAACTTCCTAGAAGATAACATAGGAGAAAACCTAGATGACCTTGAGTTTGATGATGGCTTTTCAAGTGCAATGCCAGAAGCACAATCCATGAAAGAAATCATTGATAAGCTGGACTTTGTTAAAATTACAAACTTCTGTTCTGCAAAAGCGAGTGTCAAGGTAATTAGAAGACAAGTTACAGACCTGGAGAAAATACTTGCAAAAGATATACCTGATAAGGGCTTCCCAGGTGGCCACAGTGGTAAAGAACCCGCCTGCCAATGCAGGAGACAAAAGAGATGCTGGTTTGATTCCTGGATAGGGAAGATCCTCTGGAGGGGGGCGTGGCAACCCAATCCAGTATTCTTAACTGGAGAATCCCCAAGGACAGAGGAGCCGGGTGGGCTACAGTCCACAGGGTTGCAAAGAGTTGGACACGACTGAAGTGACTGAACACACAGGCATACCTGATAAAGGTATATAAAGGTATATCTTTGTATATCCAAAAAATACGAAGAACTCTTAAAAATTCAACAGGAAGAAGACAACCTAATTTAAAAAGTTCTTGCACAGGAAAGGAAACCATCAACAAGATGAAAAGACAACCTATGAAATCAGAGAAAATACGTGCAAACGACATATCCAATAAGGAGTTAATATCTGAAACGTGTAAGGAACTTATACAACTCAATAGCAAAACCCCAAATAAGCCAATTTAAAAATGGACATGGACAGTTTTGCAAAGAATACATATAAATGGCCAATGGGTGAAAAGACGCTCAGCATCACTAGTCATCAGGAAATGCACCTGCTGGGACGTCTGTTTTCAAGAAGATGAGAGATAATGAATGCTGGTGAGCATGCGGAAAAAGGGGGGCCTTTGAATACTGCTAGTGGAAATGTAAACTGCTTCAACCATTATGGAAAACAGTATAGAGGTTCCTCAAGAAATTAACAGTAGAGTATCCACCCAAAGGAAAGGAAACCACTGTCTTGAAGAGGTGCATTCACCGCAGTATTATTCACGATGGCCAGGATGTGGAAAGAGCCTGCATCTACTGATGGATGAATGGATAAATAAAACGTGCGGTATTTATACACGCACACAATGGAATGTTATTCAGCCTTTAAAAAAGGAGGGGATCCTGCCATTTGTGACAACATGGATGAATGTGGAGGGCATTATGCTAAGCAAAATAAGCCAGACAGAGGAAGACAAATACCGTATGGTGTCACTTATATGTGGAATCTGAAAAACAACCAAAAATCTTGAAGTCAGAGAAACAGTAGAAAGGTGGTTGCCAGGGACTGGGTTTGGGGGAGGGAAGGAATGGGAAAAGGTTGGTAAAAGGATACAAACTTTCAGTTATAAGATGACTAAGATTTTTTTTTCTTTTGGCTGAGCCATGGGGGTTGAGGGCTCTTATTCCCTCAACTGGAGACTGAACCTGGGACGTGGCAGTGAAAGTGCTGAACCCTAATCGCTGGACTGCCAGTGCGCTCCCAGATGACTACATTCTAACCTAAGGATCTAATATATGCTACGGTGACCAGAATGAATTGAAATTTACTAAGAGTCTATCTCAAGTATTCTCAACACACACACATGGAGTGTTTCTTACAACAAACCATTTCTCATAAAACTAAACTTACTTTTACCATATGATCCAGCAGTTGCATTCATTGATATTTAACCAAAGTAACTGAAAACTTACACCCACACAAAGACCTACACCTAGATGTTTGCTGCTGCTAAGTCAATTCAGTCGTGTCTGACTCTGTGCGACCCCATAGATGGCAGCCCACCAGGCTCCCCCGTCCCTGGGATTCTCCAGGCAAGAACACTGGAGTGGGTTGCTATTGCCTTCTCCAGTGCATGAAAGTGAAAAGTGAAAGGGAAGTCGCTCAGTTGTGTCCGACTCTTAGCGACCCCATGGACTGCAGCCCACTAGGCTCCTCCGTCCATGGGATTTTCCAGGCAAGAGTACTGGAGTGGGGTGCCACTGCCTTCTCCACCCCTAGATGTTTACTGCAGCTTTATTCACTATTGCCAAAACTTGGAAGCAACCAAGATGTCCTTCAGTAGGTGAATGGATAAATGAACTGTCGCACATACAATGTAATATTATTCAGATCAAAAAAATTAAAAAGAGATATCAATCCATGAAAAGACAAGCTAGAACCTGTAATGTGTATTACTAAGTGAAAGAGGCCAATCTGAAAAGGTTACATACTGCATGATTCCAGCTATATAGCATTTTAGAAAAGGCAAAAACATACGAGACGGTTAAAAGATTAGTGGCTTCCAGGTGTTACAGGGGAGGGAGGGATAAATAGGCAAAGCATAGAGGATTTTAAGGGCAGTGAAATATTCTACATGACACTACTATGGTGTGTACACATCACGATACATCTAACGATATCTGTAGACTGTACAACACCAAGAATGAACCCTAATGTAAACTATGGGCTTTGGGTGATAATGACGTGACAATCTGGGTTAATCAACTGCATCAGCTGATGTGAGACGTTGGTGGTGGAGAGGCTCTCCACGTGTGGGGACAGGGAGAATATGGGAACGCTCTGTACTTTCTACTCTATTTCGCTGTGAACTCAAAAAATGCTGTAAAAAAGAACTGTATTCACTAAACAAAATAACCAACAAAAGCAAGACCCAGAAACCTTACAGACCCAGGAATTTCAGCCAACCCAAAGCAGAGTAAACACACAAAAAATCACACCCAACCACACCACGATCGATCTGATGAAAACCGAGGGTAAAGAGAAAAATCTTAAATGCCAAAGAAAAAAAAAAAAAAGACATATTATGCACTGGGGAAAAACAGTAAGAACAACAGCCAGTTTCTCATGAGAAATTATAATTGTCTACGTAAACCAGAAGACCACGGAACAATATCTTTACAGTACTAAAGGGGGAGGAAACTGCCAACCTATCATTTTATAGCCAGTGAAAATAACTTTCAAAAATTAAGGTTCAATAGAGACAGTTTTAGATAAACAAAAGCAGTGAGGATTTGTTGGCAGCAGACACACATTACGAGAAAGGCTAAAGGATGTTCTTTAGGCTGAAGAGAGATGATACTGTATGAAAATCCGAAGCTAAAGGAAGATATGGAGGGTATCAGAGATGACAAACACGTCATTAGATGTAAAAGACTTTTTTTTTCAAACTTCTTTAAAAGTCAACTGGTTGTTTAAAGCAATAACGACAGTGAATTGAGGGTTTAAAACAAATACAGAAGTAAAATTCGTGAGGGCAACAGCACAAGGACAGAAGGGGTGAATTATACGTTTGTAATGTTCTTCCTTTTACACGAAGAGGTATAACAATTCAAGTAAATGGTGCTAAGTCAAGGGCACATCTTGTTATCCTTAGAGCAGCCACAGAAGAATAACACAAAGAGATATAACAAAAAATATCATTAGTGGAGATAACACAGAATTGTAAACAATTCTCAATCCAAAAGAAGACAGGAGAAGAAGAGGAAAACAATGAAGTCAAGAGGAGATTGGAGTGCGCAGAACTCCAACAGCAAGATGGTTGACTTAAACCAAACCGTATCAGTAGTGATGAGATGTGTGCTCAGCCGCTGAGTCGTGTCCGACTCTTTGTGACCCCGTGGACTGTAGCCCACCAGGCTCCTCTGTCCATGGGGATTCTCCAGGCAGGAGTACTGGAGTGGGCTGCCATGCCCTCCTCCAGGGGATCTTCCCTATCCAGGGATTGAACCCAGGTCTCCCGCATATCAGTAGGGATACATATCATTAAATGTAATGAACTCAATAGTCGACTCTTTCAAAAAGGAGGACCCAAGTATGTCTTTTTTACAAGATGTACTTTAAATAGGACACAAATAGGTTGAAAGTAAAAGGATTGGAAAACATATACCATGCAAACACCAGGCATAAAAAAAGCTTGAGTGGCTATTTTAATACCAAACAAACTAGAATTCAAGACAAGAAGTATTATCAGGGAGAAAGATATTCATTTCATAAAGATAAAAGGACCAAGAAGACATTAAAATCTTGACTGTGTATGCATCTAATAACAAAGCTTCAGAATGCATGAAGCAAGCACTTCTCTGGTGGTCCAGTGGCTGAGACTCCATGCCCCCAATGCAGAGGGCCTGGGTTCGATCCCAGGCAGGGGACTAGATCCCACGTGCCGCAACTAAGTCCAGGCACCACCAAATAAATAAATTAAAAAAAAAAAACAAAAACAGGAAGCATAAATTGACCAGATTAAAGAGAGTGAAGTTGCTCAGTCGTGTCCGACTCTTTGCGACCCCGTGGACTGTAGCCTGCCAGGCTCCTCCGTCCATGGGATTCTCCAGGCAAGAATACTGGAGTGGGTTGCCATTTCCTTCTCCAGGGGATCTTTCCAACCCAGGGATCAAACTCGGGTCTCCTGCACTGCTGGCAGAGGCTTTACCACCTGAGACACTAGGGAAGATAAACTGAAGGGAGAAATAGACAAATCCATGACCAGAGGTGGAGAGATAGAAAAAGAGAGAAATAGAGAGTCAGAGAGAAGGAAACACAAAGGGAAGACAGAGAAAGAGGTCCAGAGACACAGAGCCAGAGCGAGGGAGATGGAGGTAGCCTGGTCCTAAGGGGCTGATGGGACCCTGAGATGGGGGCAAGAATGGAGCTGGAGCTCACCCTGGACCAGCCCGGGAGGGTCAGGGGCTCGGCCCCCAGGGGATGGAGCCATGGCAGGGGTCTGGGCCTGTGGGCACCTGGAGGCGTGCTGCTGGGTGACCAGCATCACTTACCCGCTGCCCCATGGAGCCTTGGGGGCCGGGCTCCCCTCGCAGTCCCTGCAGGAGGGAAGAGAGGAATGGAGTGAGCTGTCAGAGGGTCTGATCCGGGGCTCCCAGAACCCCCAGAATCCTCCACCCAGGCTGCCTCAATACTCACTCTCTCGCCCTTCTCTCCAGGGTGGCCGGAGATTCCTTTGGGTCCAATGGGGCCTGGGGGTCCCTGAGCAACAAGACAGGGCCTCAGCCTTGTGCCAGGGCAGGGCAGAGTGGGCAGGAACTTGGGGTACAGAGGGGCAGGGGAGGGTGCCCAGCTTGGCCTGGGCCTCTGGGCCCTTCACCACACAGCCAATGGTCTGCCCAGAGTGGGAAGTTGACACAGCTCAGTGTTCAGAGCTACGGTGGAGACAGGCAGTCCCCACTTTGATCTGGAAGCTGCCATGTGCTGGCCACAGCCCTAGGGCAAGAATCTCCACCTCCTTTCTCGTCCTTGGGCGATAACAACACTTGTTCCTTGCCATGTGGACTGAATAAGATTCATGGAAAGTAGTTTGCACATTAAGTGCTCCATAGACGCTCGAATGAATGAATGAAGGATAGACGAATGGATGGTGGATGGATGGATGGTTGAGTGGGTGGATGGATAGGTGAGTGAATGGGTGGGTTGGGTCATGGGTCATGGGACAGACAGATGAGTGGAGAATTTGGAGAAATGCTCACCATATGTCCAGGACTCCCAGGAATCCCCATGGGACCAGGAAGTCCAGGAGGACCTGGAATCAGACAGCACATCCTCAGGTTCGAAACAGTACAGCACCAGGAAGTTCCACCCTCAGCTCCCTCCGCACGGCCAGCCCTGCCAGCCCTCAACCCTGCCCCTTACCCCAGGCTTGGACTCAACTTACCCATGGGGCCTGGGGGGCCTGGGGGCCCAGCCGGTCCCTGGGGCCAGTGGCTGCTGGTCTCAGTGAAGGTGTTGGACAGAATCGGGTCTCCTGGGGGAGAAAGGATGATGAGAAAGCAGGACGGAGCTGCATGGGGCAGTACGAGGCAGACAGTTTCAACCTGTCTCTTCTGCCAAGCCAGCTTTGACTGCTCTGTCCCCTGTATGACAGCCCGTAGTTGTGGCTGGGGCCACTGGGCACCTGTGCCAAGGCAGGTGGTGGGGGAAGTGTGGGTTACACCAGACTAGGCTGCAGGGAGACCTGGGTTCTAACTCAGCCACAGTCTAGCTGGTGACATCCAGCAAGACTCGACCTCGCTGAACCTAGACTGTCACAGGTCTGATGGGAACAATAATGAAAGCTACCATTAAAAAAAAATATTACTTGGCTGCACTGGGTCTTTGTTGCCATGTGAGAGCTCTTAGCTCTGGCAGGTGGGGTCTAGCTGACCAGGGATTGAAGCTGGGCCTGCGCACTCTGGGCGTGCAGAGTCTCAGCCACCTGGGCCTCTAGGAAAGTCGAGGAAGCTACCATCTTTGACGCCGGCTTTGTACCCAGCTTCCGTGCATGGGTGTCATAGAACCCTGGGACACCAGCACCATCGCTGTCCTCACGGTACAGATGAGGAAACCGGGGCTCAGAGGGGGCGAACGAATGAACGGTCTTGCAGCAAAGGTATGATGCAGATGGGGTTGAACCTGGCACTCTAAACGCCGACCCCAGCAGCAGGCATGCCGGTCAGGCTTTGAAGGAGAAGGAGGCACGGCAGGGCCCAGCTGGGCGGAGGGGGCCGGGCCTCTCTGAGCACTGGGGCAGGGCCGTGGCCTTGGGAGTTCAGGGCTCACGTCCTGCTGCCAGGCCTTGAGCTTCCCGGAGCTCTGTGGGATGGATCCTGGCCAGCTCCGAGGCTTGGTGGGAGGGCCTGATGCCGGTGGTTCCCAGCACAGGCTGTGGAGGCTGCAGGGATCTGAAGCCAGCCTCTCGGGCCCTGGCTGTGTGATCTCCCCGCTCTGGCCCTTGGTCTTCCTTCTCAGTGACAATGGTGCCCATTGGAGGAGTGGCCCAAGGGCAAGCCTGGTATATAGAAGGTGCCTAGCAGATGGTCATGCCAGCCTCACCCCACTGCCAGCTGGACCTGCTGTGACCCCGAGCAACTCACCATGCTGAGAGATCCGGGCATAGGGTGGTCCAACAGGGGCTGGAGGCCCAGGGGGGCCAGGAGGGCCTGGGGGCCCTGGAGGTCCCCTCTCTCCGGGGATGCCCACAGCTCCGGCCTGGCCGGGGCTCCCTGGGGGGCCCTGCAGACCTGCAATGGAACCAGGGTTTGGTGTGTGTGCTCGAGGCAGGGAGGCTCGGGATGGCTGCAAGAGGGCGGGAGGGGGCCTCCGGGGGCAGTGGGCACAGAAGGTGCCAGGGGCCACAAGCAGGGCAGCTCCTGTCTCTGACTCCCCAGCTGCCATGAGGACAGTGGACACTTGGTTCACAGTAGGTGCTGAGCAGATACTGATTTCCAGAATGTCCTCTCTCTTCCAGGCTTTTGCAGGAGCTGCTCCCTCTCTCGGCCCTCCCTTTCGGCTGCCTGGAGTGCATTTCAGGTCATCCTGGGCCTCACCTAAGGTGTCGCTCCCACTGGGAAGCCCTTCCCATCTCCCACCCCACCCATGAGGGTCTGGGCTTCCTTCCCTGGGGCTCCCATACCAGCCATGGCCCCCACAAGAACCCTGGTCACGTGGAGGGGGGCCCTGCTGGTCCTCCTCTGCCCAGGCTCACCCTCCCTGGCCTCCCTTGCCTGGGAGCCCCAGGAGGGCAGGGTCTGGTCCGACCCACCCCCACGAGACCGGCTTCAAGCTTGGAATAGGAGAGCAGGGAGATGGGCCCAGAGAATGCAAAAGTAGGTTGCAGGGGGCCCAGGCGTGAGGCGGGGGGGCACTGCTGGAGAGGGTGTAAGTCCTCTTACATACGGATATGGGTGGGCAGAAGGGGCCCAGGCCACCTCCGCTACATCAGGTTCGGGAAGTGGGCCCCAGTCCAGACCCTCCTGCGAGGGGGCGCTGGTGGAAGGGGCAGTGCTGTGTGCACTCACCTGGTGGGCCTCTCATCCCCATCGGGCCCCGGCTGCCAGGGTCTCCCTTGGGGCCAGCGGGTCCAGGAAGCCCCCGGGCACCCACTCGATCTGGGGGGAGAAAGCGCATCAGCCGGACAGCTCCGGCCTTGCTCGGCCCCGCCCCGGCCCCGCCCACACCAGCACCTACCATCTCGAGGGAGCAGAGGGGGCCTCTGGTTATCTCTGGTTCCCGGCAGCCCTGGGGTGGGGGAGCGGTTAGGCGGGGGTCAGTGTTACCCAGAGTTTCTGCCCCAGCTCCACCAGCTGCCGGGCCTCCCTGGACGCCAGTGCTCAGGGGCCCCTGGGGACCCACTGGCGAGCTGGGAAGACTGAGGCCCGAGTGGAGGTCAGGCTGGGAGCCAGCGGCAGCGCGGGCTGGAATCTCGCTCCCCCTAGCTCATTCCCACACGGGAGCGTGTACCCCACTGACTCACTCACCTCGGAGGCTTCCATCCCCGGGGCTGCCCTGGACAGCTGGGGAACCCCAGAGCGGGGCAGGGTCCTCAGGGGCACCTGGGGTCGGGGGCACTGCCCGCTCGGTGACAGTCAGCACCGCCACCTGTGGAGGAAGAGGACAATGGGGTGGGTACCAGTGTCTCACCGGGGACAGGCCAGCTCGCCCTGTGGAGGCGGGGCTGGGAGGCCAGGCGGCCAGCAGAACCCTGCCTGGAGTGGAGACCAGGCTCACAGGGGCCCAGAACTTCATCAGAACTGCCTGTGGTTTTCCAGCTGCACAGTTCATCACATTCATTGTATGAAAGTCATCACACACTACCACAGCCACCCACGTTGGATTCTGAGACTGTCCCCGGGTTTGCTAGGCCGTGCGGTTTTTTCCTGTGCTTACCTGCATGTGAGTATGTATATTTATATACATTTACATGCATATATAACATGACACTTCTCTTGGTCTCTTAAAACACCACAGGTTGGAAGGATTTTTACTAAATTTGAAGGGAAATTTGGGAGGGTCCGACATGAAACAGAAATGCCAAGGTGTGTACAAAACCACTTTGGGGGACTTCCCTGGGGGCCCAGTGGTTAAGACTCTGTGCTTCCCCTGCAGGGGGTGTGGGTTCCACCCCTGGTTGGGGAGCTAAGATCCTACATGTTTCTTGGTGTGACCAGAAAGTAAAAAACAGAAACAAACAAAAACCCACTTTTGGACTCAGTGCGGGGGGAGAGCCTGAAAGGTCAACTGTGTCCCCTGAGCCACTAACTGGGGGTTAAGAAAGGCCAGGATGCCTGCTGACCAGGAGGTGCGGGGCCGTGTGCGCCTACCCGAGGGAGGCTAACCTGGAACTGAGCTGAGCTGCCCCTTAGGCCAGCGTTCCCTGGGAGCGAGCTTGGGGAGCAGCGTGAGGTTCCTGGGGTGCTCATACCTCAGAACAGGGGTTCTAACCCATGTTGTTTGGAAACTTGGGCTTTCCACCTGATATTAATGCATCAGGGGCATCTCTCCATGTTAGAAAGTGTAGGCGCTGTCCGTGGCTGCCTAACACTCCACTGAGCCATGTCTGCTCAGGCTGCAGCCACCTCTTTTGTCGTTTGGTTTGCAAATCTCCCTCTGAATAGTTAACACTTGGGTGAACATCTTCGAATCTAATCTCAAGAAAAATTCCGGGAGGAGGCGATGGATATGCAGACGAAGATTAAAAGTCTCTACATGTCTTTAGAAAATCTGGAAGAAAAGATGCTTCGATGTTGGCAGTCGCTGTCTTTGGGGGGCCCAGGCGACCGAGGCCGATGGTTCTCTGGCAGGTTTATCGTGGTTCTGAGTTTTTCATGTTTCTAAATTTAGGATGTCTTACTTTTTAATTGTTAAAACCTTTTATCTTGAGATAATTTGAGACATGCGGTACATGTTTTTGCTTTTTGGAATGGGAAGATAGCATTGTGGTGAGGGTGAGGGGTAAAGGATGAAGGTGTTGGGGCAATTACATTGGCAAAAAAGAGAGAGGGACATTTACAAGCTCTGGGGGGCGTCTAGGAGTCTCTGGGAGGGGCTGGGGCTGGGAGAGCTTCACGGGCCTCCTGAAGAGAGAGCAACCAGGCTGTCTGAACAGGCTTCCCAGGGTGGGCACTGGGGGCAGGGTGGTGCCTGCCTGGCAGGCAAGGTGCTCACCCACCTTGGCCTCCAGCACCTTCAGCCGCTCCGTCAGCTCCGACACTTTGCTGCAGTTGAGACAACCTGGGGAGAGGAAGCAGGCTGGGTTGGGGCTCCCAGGTTCCTGGGGGCAGGATGGAGGGAGGGGACAGATAACTGATGACCCCAATCCATAAGACAGCTCAGGGCAGGGACGGGGCTACGGAGTCATAGCCTGTCCGGGGTGGACCATGCCCTGCGGGTGTCCTTTGGCTCCCAAGCCTCCAAGGGGACTGTTTCTCCCAGGGCAGGACCAGGGACTGGACTCCTCATCCAAAATGGGGTGGAGTGGGGAGGGAAATGCCTGCTGCTCCCCATCCGGGTGAGGCTGGCCGTGGCGTGCTGGCTTTGGGGACCCCACATAGTCCAGACTGGGCTGGACTCCCATGCCACCCTCTGAGCCTTCCCCCAGAACCACCATCCAGCTGCCCGGCCTCCTCAGCAATACCCCGACGTTATTCATAGCAGCGTTGGCAGCAGCCGAGCACGCTGCACGCGCGTCTCTCTGGTCTTCACCACAATCCCGCGTGTGAGGGCAAGTGTCGCCCTGTGCACAGCTGGGGACACTGAGCTCAGAGCAAAGGGACCTGGGGTCTCCCCAAGCACAAAGCCTGGGGTCGAAGCCCAGCGCTGCCCCGCCCTGGCCGTGGGGTCCTGGGCAGGGCACATCCCCTCTCTGACCCCTCAGCGACGGTGATGCTGTCCCAGGGGGAGGTTTATACAAGGCGACCATGGAACGCTCCTGGCATGGTGCCTCGCACCCTGCAGTCGCTCAAATGTTCTTTCAATGAAAAAAAGGAAACTGGGGGCTTGGACCCCTGTCTGCAAGACTCTGGGGGTCCTGGGTCTCAGGTGCCTGGGCCCACGGCAGACTCCCCTCGGGGAGCCCTTCCTCACCCCACCCCCAGTTTTCTTTCCAGCCTGTGGTGGATGGGGGCAGGGCGCTGTCTCTGACCCTCCACTGCTGGGCCCAGCTGGCTTTTAGGACAGTCACCACCAGCCCCTCCAGCCTCCCCTGGCCCAGGGGGACCCCAAGCAGCTGCCCCGGGACCCACCTGAGAAGCCTGTGGGCCGAAGTGCCATCCGCCGCGTGGCGCTGCCCGACCACCCGGGCTCCACGAAGCCAGGGGAGCCTGTAACTAAGGACAGCGAGGGTGAGGGCCTGCTGGCCATGACGTTTTGTTCTCTTCCCCCCAACTACTGTTGCCACAGCGGGGATCCCTATTCCCCTTGGTGCAGAGCAAGATAGAGGCCCAGAGAGGTGGGACCAGAGTCACACAGCGTGAGGTGGGCCGAGCTGCGACAAGGCTGTCAACCTGATGGGGCTGGGGAGGGGCTGGTGATGGGTGAGGGGAAGGCCGGGCGCTTCTCCAACAAGCCGAGCAAGCTGCCTGGGCTCAGAGCTTGAGCCAAGAGACTCGAGGTCGGCTCCCAGCCCTGCCGCTCTCGGGCCTGTGTGGCTGGTCCTCCCTGGACCTGCCGATGTTCCCATCTGTAAAATGGGGTCATGAAGCCCTCTGTACACCTCCCGGACTGGCACAAGGCCTGAGGCCGGCCATGTGTGCAAAGGGCCCACTGAGCACACACAGGGGCCTGGCATGCAGTAGGCGGTAAATAAACACAGCAACGTCACCATCCACCCCGTCCCTGCCCCACTTGGTAAGAAGACACCAAAGTGGATCCAGCTCTGGTTTTAAATGAAAACCAGAGGGCAGCTGGCTGCCTGGGAGGGTACGGGGGGGCCCATTCCAGGAGCCCACCCCTGTGAGGAGCAGCCCATTCGGGCTGATCTGGCTTTGGGGGCCTGGTTTTCTCCACAGCTGGAGGGTTGGGCTGGCCAAGCCAGGGGAGAGGGCGCAGCTGGAGGGGCTTTGGAGCCAGCAGTGGCAACTGCCCCCTCTCCCCGCTACCCCCGGGCCTGCCTTTTAAGGCCACGCAGTGTCGCCTGGGGGGAGCGAGACCCAAATAAGGCACGGGCCTGGCAGCTCAGAGCCAGGCTGCGGGTTGGTGCAGCGAGCGAGAGGCGCCGGGAATTCAAACCAGACGGGTCCCCCTGGCCATCCCCCAGCGGGGAGGCTGCCAGGCCCTCTCTGGGTCCCACCACGGGGCCCTCGTTCGGGCTGGGCCCAAATCCCCCACCTTAACCCTAACCCTCGCAGGGGGTAAATCTCACCTGGGATGGAGGGCAGTGGGTTGGCAGCCCACAGCTGGGGCAGGGCTTGGGGGCTTGTGGGGAATTAAGGGAGGTACGCCACTGTGAGCCACGCCCAGGGCTAAGAGCTTCACATAGCCCAGCTGGATCCTAGGGAATAATAGCAGCTAATGCTTGTTCAGCACTTAAGCTGGGCCCGGCACATCCTGAGCGCCTCTCATAGACAGTCTTAACTCGTTGTCCTCACGAAGCCCTGTGAGTGGACACCAGTATCCCCTCCGCTTTACACGTGGGAAAACTGAGGCACAGGGCAGCTTGGTGTTACCACTCCTCTGCCCCCCAGGCTCCGATAAATGGATGAGCGAATATGAATCTCTCCCTCTGCGGGGCAGCAAGGCAGAGGTGGAAGTGACTGATCGCCCGGCTGAGGGCTGAAGCCTGGACTGGAAGCCGGGTTAGTCTGACTCCAGGACCCAGCCTCCTTTCTCCTGGGCCACCCGGCACCATGAGTCCAGGTGGGCAGAGGCGGGAGGCCCAGTGCCCATCAAGGAGGCTGGCTCCTGAGAAGAACGGCCTTGGTTAGGCCCTCCTCATCCTCTTTGCTCCCAGGTGAAGCTGTAAAAGGCCACTGGCTGAGTCTTTGCAGGATGTCAACCAAAGAACCGGCCGTCCCCACGACCCCAAGGAAGTGTGGGTTTTCTCTGGGATGAAGTTTGGCAGAGCATCTGCCCTGCCTGCCCTCCCCACCACCCTGCTATCGTCTTCCCTTTTTTCCACGGCACTTTCCACCTCAAAAATGTCATCTGCTTGCCAGCTCCCAGTCTGATCTCCTGCTCCCCCACCCCCAGGCTAGAATGGGAGCCCCAACAGGCAAGGACCTCACCCGTCTTGCGTGTGGCCGGGGAAAGTACCCAGCACGCAGTAGGGCCTCAGAAGCTTCACCAAACCTCTTACGGAGGAATGCATGAGTCACTGGCTGAAAATGAACGTAGAGCAAGCAAACAAAAGGCAAAATACTGTGGATGCAGACACAACTGTCTTGAAAATGAACATAAGTGTTCTAACATTATGCTAGGGTGTCCCTGAGTTATTAATCTAGAAACGTGTGGCTGGAAATTCTTTTTCAATCTACTTGCTTTGGGCCATTTCACCAGGAGTCAGAGAGAACTAGAAAAACTAATGAAAACATGGCCTGACCATCAGTGGAGACGTAATTGGCTCAAAGAAACTGTGAGCTAAAATTTTAAAAAAAGAAAGAAAGTTTAAATAAACAACAAAAACTGTCAAAAACACCAGAAGATACTGGCTCTGGTTTCAAGATTCACAAAAGATGATCCCCTAAACTCCCCCAAATTCTAATAAATGGACAGAAATACTTTAAGAGTTGAGCCAGGTTGTAAATGGTGCTATTGTTCAGCTGCTACGTCGTGTCCGACTCTTTGCAACCCCATGGACTGTAGCCCGCCAGGCTCTTCTGTCCATGGAATTCTCCAGGGAAAAATACTGGAGAAGGAATACATTTCTTTCTCCAAGGGATCTTCCTGATGCAGGGATTGAACCTGAGTCTCCTGCATCAGCAGGCAAGTTCTTTACCACTGAGCCACCAGGGAAGCCCAAATGGCCCTATACCACACAAAATTCCAGTAGGGAAAAAGCCTCAGGCTGGAAAGGTCTCCTGTAGGACAGAAATGTCACATCCCTCCCACTGGTGTTGAGTCAGGACCCCTGAAGCAGGCCCCAGTGGGTTGAGAACCCCCTCAGCCCAGCCTGGTGGTCCATCCTGAAGGGCCCCTCCCCAGCCCCAACTTTGCCCTCCAAAGAGCTCCAGGCTAGTGTCAGGACCACACGCTCTGGCTCCACTCGGGGACCCTGACTGGACCACTTCCCTGAGACCACATCTGCCACCTGGGAGATGCTGGCCAGCCCTGCACGCGCGCACACACACACACACACAGCCTCCGCATTCCCACACCTGCTGCTCCCATGTCTCCTCCTCCAGAAAGTCTTCCTGAACAGACTAGAGAACCTACTAAAGCCCACTCTGCCGAAGCTCTCGTCACTCCACCCTGACCTCCACAGGGCCCGCGCCATTTGCAGTTTCCAGCCTTGTGGCCCCCCAGCAGCCGCCCCTCCACTGCCCAGTGTCTTGTGCTCGGTCTCAATGGTTCCTCATGAGAACACTGCGGCCCAGGGAGCAGAGGCTGCCTGTCCACACAGCAGGAGGGAGAAGGGGGCAGGGCACCGAGTTTAAATCCCCCCTCAGCAGGGATGGTATGAGAAGTTGGGGGTGTCCCCGAGCTCCACCTCTGACTTTCTGTCCGAGGGGCTTCTTCCTCCAGAACCCTCCCCCCAGGTCTGCTGGGTCCAGTGACCACAGACCTCCCCTGCCCAGCCCAGCTCCCCTCCTGGGAATTTACTCTGCAAATGTAAATATTTGCTACTATTGGCCTGAGCCAGGGTCCAGGGTCAGGGCTGGGGCTGGGAGCTCCAAGAACCCTCTGGGAGGCCCTGGTCTGTGTCAGTCCTGGGCCCCGCTGGGGGAACACGAGGTCCCCACTCACTTCCCATGCACCCACTTAACGCCAGACTTATGCTGGGAACTGGAGACAGGATTAGTGATGGAAGGGTGGGGACTAACGGAGCCAGGCAGGAGCGCCAAGGAGGTCACAGGCAGAGAGGACAGCCACTGCTGTCCCCACAGTGGGCCCCGGGGTGAAAAGGAGGGAGGGCGAGGCTGGGGCGCCTGGCTGAGGCGGCTGGGAGGGCGGAGGGGGAGCCTCCTGACGGGGGGTGTTTGTGCCCGCGGGAGTTGGAGGGGGGGCCTTCGAGCCCCCCAGATGGGAGTGGAATGGACGGGCAGGAGTGGAGTGGATGGCAGATCCGGGAAAATTCCAACAGCGTTTAACATGCAGGATTCCGAATCTGCGGAGTAAGACATAGGCTCCACTCTGCACTCCGCAGCTGGTCAGAGCGTGAAAGCTGTGGTCGGCAAGGGCCCAGCCCTGGGCAGGCAGAGGCCAAGCGGCCCAGAAGGTGCTTTCCTACCACGTGGCCTTGAGCGAACTTCTTCCCTTGCTGTTCCCCCACCGTGGAAGACAAGGGCTGCGGGGGTCCACGGACAGGGAAGGGGCAGGTGTCGGGGACAGGAGCAGACAGCGAGGGGGCCAGTGGAGGCTCTGCGGGAGCCCACAGGGTGGGGCAGGTGAGGAGCCTGGGTTCTCTGTCTGTCTGTCTGGGAGGGGCTGAGGCTGGTGCCTCACTCCTGGGTGTCTGAACGCACCAGGTGAAGCCCCCAGCCAGCATCCCTGCAGAGGGGAGACCCAGCTCCGGTGGGACTGAAGGGCTTTGAATCCTGCTCTGACCACTCTCCCAGCCTCAGTTTCCACATCTGGACCTCCGGGACCCCGACAAGAGGACACGATGCAGGTGAGGGCCAGCCCTGGTGCCCGGCATAGGGGACAGTGGCAGCTTTCCTCCATCGTCATGGTGACTGCAGGAGGGTCTGAGGCAGGGGCACACTGCAGACCTCAGGTCTGAGCCCTTGGGAGAATCCCGGCCACGATGCTTACTTGCTGTGTAATACACACAAGTGATACCCACACCATCTCTGAGCCTCAGTTTCTCCATCTGTAAAAAGAGGCCTGTTCTAGCCCCTTCCTCCTCATTGTCAAGAACATCAAAGAGACCATCCTCAATCAAGATGGGAAACCCAGGGCTAAAAGCCAGGAAGTCTGCCGGCCTCACGAGTATCAGAGACTAGAGGCCTGTTTGCCGAGCAGCTGACTGAGAAGGGGGGTGTCTCAGAGCTGGGAGGCAGCGCAGACCCCCCAGCACAGGGGGCCAAAGGGGAAAAGACATTTATTAAGTAGGCATGGTGGAGATGTGAGTCTCTGGCCCTCTCAATAAGATACGAGACGGGCACCTCTCGACCCTGGGTGACTTCCAAATAGAGATGGGGTCCAGAGGGGTGAAGTGACTTGCCCAAGGTCACACAGCAGAGCACAGCCAATCCAAGGCTGGATGCTGGAGTGATAGGTGTTTCCGTCCCCTCTGACGCACTCTGGGCCCGCTGCCCCTGGTGAGGCAGCTCTTTGGCCTCAGGTCACGTCACAGCGCTGGACAGACCACAGAGGCAGTTGTCAGCAGGGGAAACGGCCGGGGGCCCGGCCTGAAGCTGGCTGTCACAGGAAGGTCAGGGCCTGCTGCGGGTCAGCAGTGTGCTCATGCTTCCCCACCCCGCCCCCCCATCCCCAGAGCAGTTTTCTAGAACACGCAGGCCTGTGCCTCCCTTTACTAGGTCTGGTCTTGTGGGTGGGGAGAGGCCCTTCCCGTCCCATTGGGTATCCCACGCTGCCCTCCTCGTGGGCTGCCGCACCACCTTCATGTCCTTCCGACATCCCCGAGAGGCAGACTGCGTGATTTTGTCCATTTCATAGGTGAGGACACGGAGGCCCAGCGTAGGAGAGTGCCCGGTAAGAGCACTCCTGCACTTACAGGGCGGCTCGGTGCCCTTCAGAGAAGGCGCGCCACCCCCACCCCCCACCCCCGAGTGGGCCCAAGTGCCGCCTAGAGTGCAGCCTCCCCCTCCCAAGGCCGGCCTGACGCCCTTGCACAACCACTTGCACAACACAAGGGCGTCCCCAGCCCGAGGCCACACAGCTGGAGTGTGGCTGAGCGGGCCTGGCCCAGGAGGCCCTCATCCCCAGGCTGGAACTCCAAGGTCCCGCAGAGGGAGGTGTCAGGGCCGACCCCGCCCCAGGCCTCGTCTCCCTCCCTGCTCACCCTCCACAGAGCCGCAGAGCCCCAGCCCTCAGCCGGGTCCTGGACGCAAGGCCTACAGCAGCTGGACTCGAGGACATGGGCGCTTGAGCATGGGCGCTCCACACCTGTCCTTCAGCCCTGCCTGCTCCGCAATGGCCCGACAGACCTGGGAGGGTCTGCCCTTGGGAGGGGAGCCGAAGACAGGGTAACCTGTGTCTGGGCAGGCCCTGCCTGAGCACAGGCGCTCTGCACCCGGGCGGGCGGGGGGCGGGGGGGGGGCCCACACCCTGGGGGTTCGCCCTCTCCTCACCACCAGCGTCTCTGCAGCCTCCTTGGCGGCAGCCCCTCCTGGCTGGATGCCCTCCTGGCCCCGGGCCCTTCTGCCTTCCCCCGTCACCCCCAGCAGGTTGGGGAGGGCTCAGTTCCTGACTCCCCTCCCTCCCACACCTGTCTGGGTAACCACCTCTCCATACCAGTCCTGGGTTGCCCCTCCCTCTGGCTGCCTGACTCACCACCGCTGTGTTGGGGGCTCTCCCACCCCACATGGAAACTGCCAGGCCCCTCCTGCCCTGCTCTGTGGGGAGTCTGCCCCCACTCCATGTGACTTTACCTCTCTGGGTCTCCATCGCCCCGTCTGTGAGCTGGGGCTGCCACGGGCCCCAGGGAGGTGAAGGGGGTAAGTCTCTCAGAAGCACCTATGACCGTAGCATCATGGTCCCTTGATTCTGGAACCAGGATGTGTCTTTTGACTGATACACACGTGAACGTGCTGCTGGGGGTCCCAGCGCCTCCTTCCATTAAGGGGCCTTCAGGCCTGGTTCTCAGGCTGGCTCTGGGCCCGTCCATCTTCCTTATGGCCATTCTCGGGAGCACAACTCTGGGGGCCCCCAAATCTTCCACTCCCTGGGTTCAGCCAGACCATGAGGGTGGACCACTCAGCATACGCAGGCCCTCTGGAGGAGATGGTGCTCCCCAGCTCCCAGTTCTGGGGAGGTGCAGGCTGCCTCCTCTGCACCCATGCTGGGTGTTCCACCCAGCCCCCTGAGCTGCATGCAGGGAAGGGAGTGTGGTAAGGGGGTGCCTCTGCCTGGGGCACGTTCCTCCCCAGGTTGCCCCGCTGGGTCCTCCCATCACTGAGGGCCTGGGAGAAGCCAGGCAGAATCCCACCACTGAGGACCTGCGTGCCCGTCACATATCCCGAGCCTTGGTTTCTGAACCTGCAGGATGGGGTGTAGCCATCCCCATCTTGCTGACCCTCCCCTGCGTCGTCACCACCTCCCGTGGAAATGTCCCCAAGTTTGGAGGAAAAGCTTGGGATGTGCAACTTCAGATTATGAGCCACACATCACTCAGGAAATTCCTCCACGGGTCCTGACAGGGTCCCGTCAACACCCGAGGGACAGCAGACACCCACCATGGCTGTGCGACTGGCCGGCAGCTCTATGCAGCAGCCCTCGATACACGTGCTGCTCTGACCCTCAGCGCCTACCGTTTGAACGAAAGTTTACGGCTCCTCCCTCGCACCTGAGGGGAGGCACCTAGCCTGGCCCCGGGCAGTCCTACCTTCCTCGCAGCTCGGCCCCGAGTGCCCGGGGCAGCACCTCCACTCGCGGGCCGTCACCATCTTGTACATCACCTTGTATGTGGGTCTCACCACTGTCCTGTAGCTGAAAGAGCACCCGGGTCGCCTGGCTCAGACAGGGCCTCCCGCTCCCTCTCCCGCCCTCCGTGAGGACAAGCCCAGGGTCCTGGGATCCTCTGCCACTTCCAGGCCTCTCTGGAGCGTCCCTCCTCTTGAATTCTGGGCCTCAGCCCTTCCAGTCCGTCCCCAGCCCCTGGCCAGCGGTGGGGAATCAAGAAAATAACTGGACAGGAAGCCCCTGTGAGCTGGGCTGGCCTGTCCTCCAGCTGTGAATGCTCACTGAGTGAAGGTGTGTGGGTGAATGGGGGAATCCTCCCCCTGGAAGCTCTCCAGGGTGGTCCAAGAGCCAAAGGGGGGGGTGCTGGGAAATGGGCAGCGGGCCCTCTGTCCACCCACCCTTAGGGTCCCCGGCTTCCCCTCAGGCCCAGCCCTTTGACCACGGCAGGAACGCCAGCAGCTCCTGCTCCACACGGTCTCGCTCACCTGTTCCCAGGGCAGCTCATCGGCCAGGGGCAATTCTGCAGCACCCTCTGCAGGTAGGTGCCATTCTGCACGTGGCACGAGACGGTGCGGGTCACCACATAGGAGCACCAGTTCCTGAAACAGACAGGAAGTCCAGGGCTCGCCCGCAGCATTCTCTCTCTCTCTCTCTCTCTGAGCCTTGAGGCTCCAGGCAGGGCGAGCCCTGAGCCCTCAGAGCCCTTGGGCCCTGGTGGGAGTCTCCCTGCGGTTGAGGAGTGACTTCCAGAGCCCTGGGTGGGGGCAGGGGTGGGTCAGACAATGGAAACCTGGCCCTGGTGTCTCCACCCCCAGCCCTTGGCATTTCCTGCGCCCGCTCCTGCCACACGCCCCTCACCTCCAAGCCTTTGCTGGCTGCGCCCCTGGAGCACCCTCCCCCGGTTCTCTTCTGGCACCTCCACCCACTGTGCTGTCACCTCTCCCCGAGTCCTCGCCCGCCTCTGCCCCCATCTGAGCAGAGCGGTGCTTCTCCGCTCTGTATCCCTGTCACGCTGAATTCAGCTGGTGAGTCACGTCCGCCCACTCCCTCCCTGAGGCATGTGGGAGACAGGCCCTGCCTCACTTATCCCCTCTGTGTGACAGCCGGGAGCAAGGTCACCATCCCAAGTGTGGAGGACTGGCTCCTTCAAATGCCACTGAATAATTATCCTGAGCTGCACATATTGAGCCCCGACTGTATACCAAAGCTATTTACATCAACTTTCCTAGTGGTTTAGTGGCTAAGACTCTAAGCTCCCAATGCAGGGGGCCCAGGTCCCATCCCTGATCAGGGAACAAGATCCCTCACACTGCAACTAAGACCTCAGTCAGTCAGTTCAGTTGCTCAGTCGTGTCTGATTCTTTGTGACCCCATGAACCGCAGCACGCCAGGCCTCCCTGTCTATCACCAACTCCCGGAGTTCACCCAAACCCATGTCCATTGAGCCAGTGATGCCATCCAGCCATCTCATCCTCTGTCGTCCCCTTCTCCTGCCCTCAATCTTTCCTAGCAGCAACTAAGACCTAGCAGAGTCAAATAAATAAATACGCAAAAAAATAAATATATTTACATCATCTTCCCACAGCCTGAACATCCCCCTGCCTCATTTAATAGAGGGGTAAACTGAAGCAAGATTGAGGGCAGGAGGAGAAGGGGGCCACAGAGGATGAGATGGCTGGATGGCATCACCAACTCAATCGACATGAATTTGAGCAAACTCCAGGAGATAGTGAAGGACAGAGGAGCCTGGTGTGCTGAAGTCCATGGGATTGCAGAGTCGGACATGGCTGAGCGAATGAACAATAACAAACTGAGGCTCAGTGAGGGGAGATAATTGTTGATGTTACTGAGCTGGTGTGTGGAGGGTCTGGATTTGAACCCAGGAATATGGATGCTCAGCCCTCCCCCCGCCTCCCTCCCAGGGCCCTGGGCTCCGGTCTCCTCCCCATCTCCTGGGCTACGGTCTGTGGCTCTGTGAAGGCCTCCGCCTGGGAACCTGCTGACCCCGGGCTCCAGGCCACAAAGGAAAGTCTGGAGGGGTGAGGGCTCGAGCTGAGAGGGTCACCTGAAGCGGTCATTCCTTTCCCAGCCCCAGGCCCGTGACCCTGAGCAGGGCTGAGGGCCGGCGAGCACCTGGAATGTCCCGCCACCGCCCCAGAAACCTAGCCCTGCGCCTGCCACCCCCACCCGGCCCACCTGGAAGAGGAAGTCTCTGGAGGGAACCAGTGGACAAACTCCCCATGGGACTCTAGGGACATCCCTTCACTGTTCTGAGTCCCTTGGAAATCGATCCCAGAGGAGGAAACAGTCCGCTAAAGGCACAGAGGTGGGCGACCCAGAGAAGGGGGCCTCTGAGGCGCCCACCCCAATTCAGACGTCACCGGAGCTCTGCAGAGCCTGCGGCTGGTGACCCCTAGGCAGAGGTGCCGATTTTTTTCTTCCTCCTTAGTTGAAATCTCCCGTGTGAATTGCTGTCTCGTTCCCTGGTTTACTGCTCATCAGTCCAATTCCCCTGCGTAGGGAACACCAAGCTGGTGACCAGCCAGCAGAGATTTTAGACAGGAGAGGACAGTCAGACCAGGTGGCATTCAAGGTCAGCCCCTCGTGCCCTTTATCTTGTATGGGGGGAGGTCACCAAAAACTTTCCCACCCCTCTCTGGCCTTGAAGACCCAGTTCTGCTGTGGCCAGGATAAAACCTGAGCTCCTCAGCAGGGTCCCAGCCTGGCCCCTCCGCCCACTTTCCAGGGGTGTTACCAGCCTGAAGTCCACATTCCCCCACACTGCCCATTACCCTGACTGCTGGGACCCGCACACTTGAGCTGGCACTCTTTCTCCTTCCTGCCCTCCCTCCATGAGTGCTCTCTCCCCACCCCCGACCCTTGCAGACGAGATTCCCTCTGCCTGCAAAGCCCTCTCCCTGCTTCGGCAAACTCCTATCACCTTTTGAGCCTCCTGAGGCTCTGGGCACAGCTGGGCATCTGCAGGGTGTCCCTACCCCATCCCAGCCACTCACAGCAGCTTTGAGCTTTTTCTCCCCCACGAAGGTGCTAGGAGAGGGTGCTGGCAGGGACCGAGCCAGGATGGGGCTCAGCTTTAAAGGCGCCCAGGGAGGTTTGCTGAATGACAGAATGACTGAGGACAGACAGTGGCCCTGGGTAGGGGAGCATGGACCAGGGGGTTTCCCAGAGGTGGGCGTGGCCCCTGGAAGCCCTGCCTCCAGCCTGCTGCCCTTGGGCGCTTCTCCCCCCCTCCCACCAACCCCCACCCGCCTTCCGGCATGCTTGGTGAGAACCCGCCTGAGACCCTGGGTTACCTCCTGTGGGACCAGGCGATGGCAGGGGCTGGGAGGAAACAGCACCCCTCTGCTGGGCCTGCTACTCCTGCCCACTCAACACCTCCGCAGCCCCACAGGCTGCCGGGAGGAGAGAAAACAGGCCAGACCAGCTCGGCCTGGCACCAGCTGCCCCCACAAGGGCCCCCCCCCCCACCTGCCCTCCACCCCCTGCCACGAGGGGCCCAGGGGACTTTGTCTCCACAGGGCCCAGGGCTGTGATCCGGAACAGTGATAGGGGCTAATTGCAGGAGGCAGCCAAGCGGGCTGGGGGCCAAGGGCCGTTATGAAAAGGAGAGGAAAGAAAGAAGACCCATGGGTGGGGGTGGGGTGGACGGAGCCCGAACCCCACACCGGAGTCCAAGCTCCAACCCTGGCCCTGCTGCTCCCTAACCTGGTGACCTCGGACGAGCCCTGGCTGGCTCTGGGCTTCGCTCTGTCCATCTGCACGTGGGGACAGCAGGACCTCCTCCAGCAGGGGGTGACTCACCCTAAGCCCCGAGCGCAGTGTTGACGTGCTTTTTGGTCCTTCTTGCTCCTGGACCATGACATGGGGCCCACGCCAGGAGGCTGGGGTCCAGGGGCTTCCCTGAGGGACACCAGTACTGCACCTTCCGTACAGGGTCGACCCCCACCCCAAGCCTTGACTTTGAGATTGTGACTGTCAGGCTCTGCATTTTACAGAGGGGAAACTGAGGCCCCGAGAGAAGTCACCTACCCAGGTCACCCCTATGGGTGCAGCATTGGGATCTGAGCTCCCCGGGGAGAGGATGGGGAAGAAAGTTCTCCACACTCCTTGACTCTGGGATTTGCCCAAAGGAAGCCAGTACTCTGCAAGGGAGGAGGATGGGCCAGGGCGCCCGTGATGGCGTCAACTCCAAAGCCACAGTGCTGAGACACAGACGGGTCATTACAGGCTGGAAGGATCCTTGGAGGGGCGGAAGACCCCCAAGCAGGGACTGGGGGGGGCGGACAGGGGCAAGATGAGCACAGGCAGCTCTGCGCAGCCCCAGGCACTCTGGTTCCGGGGGTCTCGAAGTGTCGCCACATTCTTGGGCCTGGGGGCGGCCCCTTGGATGCTGTCCCGGGCCTCCCCCTCCCCAGGCACAAAGCCTCTTTTCTGCCTCTGGTCCCTCGGCTGCCAAGGGGCGCCTGGGGCGCGGGGCTGGAGGGAGGGGTGATGCGCGCGACATCCCCATGCCGTCTCCAGCAAGGCCCAGCGAGGTTGGGCTGGGGCCACAAGGGGAGGTCCTGGCAGCCCAGAACCACAGATTCCTCTGGCGAGGGTCCCTCCCCCACTTAATGTTGGTGTTAGCAGGTTGGGACCCTCCTCAGAATGGGGCGGGCGTGAGCAGGGGATGAGGGGAGGGGAGAGAGGAAGAGGGAGGAAACTGAGAGGGGAACTGAGCCCTGGAGCCACGAAGAGACCTGCCCGAGGTCACACGCTGAGTGGGTGACAGAGCGGGAAGGAGACCCTGCTGTGTCTGAGGCTGGAGCCCCTGATTGCTGGCCATGACCTGCAAACCCTTCCCGGCTCCCCAAGCTGACACCCGTGCTCCCTCTTCCAGAGAGCTGCCATGGTGAAGAGAACACTGGATCTGGGAACTGACTGACTTAGATTGAGGTGCTGTTTCTTCTCTCGGCCTCAGTCTTTCTATCTGTAGAATGGGAGCAACAGCATTGCCTACGGGGCTTTTGTGATGCTCAGGTCACTCTGAGCCTTCAATGACCGGGTGACAGCCCCACAGCCACAGTCCTGCTCCTGCGCGGGGAGCCCTGCGGGGAAAGGAGCCCAGGCTGGGAGGCAGTGGACTGGCCGAAGGGCAGTGCAGGCCTTATGCCCTCTCAACCGTCATCCTGAGCTTGACACTGGGTATTCCCAGTTCAGAGTCTTGGTCATTCTGGCACCTGGGACCCTGGGGGTTCACGTCCTTGCCCTCAGCAGGTCATATCCCCTCTCTGAGCCTCAGCTTTGTCTTCTATGAAATGAGGACCATACAAATGTGTGCCTTCCTGGCAGTCGGAAAGTTTTTGGAGGGGGACAGGTGCAGGTGGAATGCCAGCCCAGGCCAGCATGCACGGTGGTGGCTGCCACAGCGGCCAGCGTCAGTCCCCGCCTCGGACAACTGCACCGCTGGCCTCTGACATCACAGCCAGCCCTGCCCTCCAGCCCTGCCTGCGTCACCTGCTCTTGCTAGCCCAGTGGGGACACGCTGGCCCCTGACCACTGGGAAAGCGGAATTTCTGAAAAGAATTAAAGAATTGAGGCCATAGGGGGTGGGGGCCCGGCAGGCCTTTGAATGGGATGAAAAGGCCCGGAGAGGCCTGGCTACTCTGTATTGTTTGCCTCGGACAGCAGCAGTGGCTGGCCCTCGAGAGGGGACCCAGCGGGGGCAGGGGCTGCAGTCAGGACCAGGGCCTGGGCAGGTTCAAACAGTGTCACCAAGGCCAGAAAGACACAGATTTGAATCCCAGTTCTTCTGTCAATGCTCAGAGAGCCTAGAAGATTTTGTCAATTCTCCAGGGCCTCGATTTGCTCATCTGCTAAATGGGGACAAGTCTTCCCTAACTCATTCAATCCTTGAACACTGCATGTAAAGGGCCCCCTGGCTGGTACTAGAGGATGCTCTATAAACACCACCAGATAGAATGTTCCCTGCTCTTGAGTGACGGGCAGGAAGACAGAGCACTTCCACAGCACTCAGTCTAAAATGCCAGGTCCCTGGGGCCCGACACTGACCCTAGGTCTGTGAAACTCCACCCCAGTCTTCTTCCTTGGAGGGAAATAAATAGCTGGGATACTAAAAAAAGCCAGGAGCAGGGTAAAGGGGGGAGGGTCCCCCAAGTGTCAGCTAGAGGGTGATCTGGGCTTCTCCTACGTGCAGGGAGGGGGCCCTAAGGAGGGGACGAGGAATCTTGGGGTTTCCTCCGTCGTGTCCCTTCCCCCTCCCCTGGGGTCCGGAGTTGGAGTGGCGTGGGCTGGAGAACGCTGTCGGGGGCTGCTGGCTCCGGATACGTGAAGCAGGGGACCCCCGCACGGCCCGGAGCTCCTGCCAGCTAACGAGGCCCACGGTCCCTGCCCCCACCGGGGCTGGCAGTGAGGTGGGGAACCGGGTCCCTTTCCCAATCCTGGGCTTGCACGGAGGTTGGGGGCGGGGGTGCCCGGAGTCCTGATCCCCAACCCCGGGCTGGCAGGACACTGAGGTGGTGCAGGGTGTGGGGGTCAGCCCTTACCTGCGCGCAGAGAACGGAGCTCCCCCGACGCTCCACGCGGCGCTCCCTCCTGGGAGCAGAAGCCCGAGGCAGAGCAGCGCCCAGGCCCGCGGGCCGCCCATACTGCGCCCGGAGCCCTCCGCGCGCGGCCCCTCGCAATCGCCCCCAGCCTGGCGTGCCCGCTCGCCCGCCCGCCCGCGCCGCCAGCCGCCCCGGACGCGCGGATCCCGGTTCCCAGCGCAGCGGTGGGAGGGCGGGCGGGAGGCGGGCGCGGGGCGGGGGCGCGCGTTCCCGGCCTCGCCCGGCCCCTCCGCGCGGCCCCCCGCCCCTTGTGCCGCCGCTGCCAACCCGGAAGGAGCCCCGGGGGGCCGGGCGACCCCGCCAGGAAGCCCGCCAGGTGCCCACCTGAGCCTGGTGCCCTGCGCCGCTTGTCCCTTTTGGGGGCGGGGTGCCAGTTCCGAGGTGCCCAACCACGTGTTGCAAACTGAGGCTGGGCCACGGTCTCTGACGCAGCCAGGACCCCAAACCACCAAGCCTGGGCTAATGATGCCAGGGGCCTCATCCCCTCTGGATATTTTTGAGGGATCCAGTCATCGAGGCAAGAGGGGCGGTCCACCTATGCAACAAAAGCTGCCCAAGCGGTGCGCTCCACTGTGTGTGGGGGCACCTCACCTGCGCTTCTCGTTCTCTCTCAGTTTAATCTTAAGACCACTGTGGGTGAGGTGGGCACAGTTTTCCCTATTTTAGAGAGAAAAAGAGGAAGGCCCAGGCACTTGTAGTCCCCCTTGGGAGAAGAAGACCTGGGCTGACCCTATAAGTCAGTGTCCACTTTTATTGCTCTTTTACAGATGGAGAAACTGAGGCCAAGAGGAGATGTTATCTACCCAAAGCACTCCATGAGTGGTCAGATCCAGGCCTCCTGACTTCAGAGGGAGTGTCAGCTTTTTAGCACAATCAAGGAAGAGTGCAGACAGCATTTGGCCTGGGCCTGGGTCTCCCCATCTGCGACACTGGAAGGACAGGCTTAGGGTGGAGTTACTTCATCTGGGGTGTATGGATGGGCTTCTGGGCAGAGGGCTGTGAATTCCTCCAAAGTGTATGCCAGGGTGGTATGTGTATATGACACATGTGTGTGCAAGCGTGGTGGGGTGTGTGAAATGTGTGATGTCTGTGTGCATGTGTGTGATGTATGTGTCTGTGACAGGAGTGTGTGTTTATGTGGAGGGGCCATAGCTTTCATCAGAGGGCACCTAGAACCTTCCCAAACTCCAGAATAGTCTCTGACCTCCCCGCTTCTGCCGGGACCGACAGGTTCAAACTCTGGTCAGGGAACTAGATCCCACACGCCTCAACTAAGAGTTCACATGCCACAAGTAAAGATCTTGCCTGCCTCAACAAAGATCTGGTGCAGCCAAATAAATACATATATATATATTTTAAAAGCCGAACACCCCAGAGAGAACTTTGAAGGGCACACAGCTCATTAGGAAGGGAAAGTACTGGGCAGTGGCTTCTGTCCTGGGAGGGACCTGGGAGGACCACAGAGTGAGGAGCACTGCCACACCTGTTCGAAATGCGTCTGAGATGCTCCGTGATGAACACATGGGCTCAGTCGCTCAGTCATGTCCTAATCTTGGCAACCCCATGGACTGTAGCCTGCCATGCTCCTCTGTCCATGGAATTCTCTAGGCAAGAATACTGGAGCAGGTTGCCATTTTCCTTCCTCCAGAGGGAGAGATATCAATAACTTCAGATAACGTAGATGACACCACCCCAGTGGCAGAAAGTGAAGAGGAACTAAAGAGCCTCTTGATGAAGGTAAAAGAAGAGAGTGAAAAAAAACCTGGTTTAAAACTCAACATTAAAAAAACTAAGATCATGGGATCCGGTGCCATCATTTCATGGCAAATAGATGGGGAAACGATAGAAACGGTGATGGACTTTACTTTCTTGGGCTCCAAAATCACTGCAGACGGTGACTGCAGCCATGAAATTAAAAGACACTTGCTCCTTGGAAGATAAGCTATGAAAAACCTAGACAGCCCATTAAAAAGCATAGACATCACTTTGAGAAAAAGGTCCATACACTTAAGTTAACGGTTTTTCCAGTAACCATGTACAGATGTGAGAGTTGGACCGTAAAGAAGGCTGAGCACCAAATAATTGATGCTTTCAAACTGTGGTGCTGGAGAAGACTCTTGGGAGTCCCTTGGACAGCAAGGAGATCAAACCAGTCAATCCTAAAGGAAATCAACCCTGAATATTCATTGGAAGGACCGATACTGAAACTGAAGCTCCAATACTTTGGCCACCTGATGCAAAGAACCGATTCATTGGAAAAGACCTTGATGCTGGGAAAGACTGAAGGCAGGAGGAGAAGGGGACGACAGAGCATGAGATGGTTGGATGGCATCATTGATTCAATGGACATCTCCTCCAGGAGCGAGTGAAGGACAGGGAAACCTGGTGTGCTTTGTGGGGTCACAAAGAGTCGGACACAGCTAAACAACAAAAAACAACTCCAGGGGCTCTTCCCAACTCAGGGATCAAACTCAAGTCTTCTGCATTGGCAGACGGGTTCTTTACCACTGAGCCACCAGGGAAGCCCAGATGGACTGCATACATGTTCCTTTATCACCAAACTTGTGGGAGCTCTGAGCCACTGTGGAATTTCTCCAGCAGTGGATACTCCAAGGAAAAGCTGTTATCAACATTGTGACATCAGAGGCTGGGGTCCCTTGGTCCAGGGTATTTATTTGAAACTATAGCCTGGAGAATCCCAGGGACCGGGGAGCCTGGTGGACTGCTGTCTATGGGGTTGCACAGAGTCGGACATGACTGAAGTGACCTAGCAGCAGCAGCAGCAGCATAGCTATGACTTAAAACTCAACATTCAGAAAACTAAGATCATGACATCTGGTCCCATCATTTCATGGCAAATAGATGGGGAAACAGTGGAAACAGTGACAGACTTTATTTTTGGGGGCTCCAAAATCACTGCAGATGGTGATTGCAGCCATGAAATTAAAAGATGCTTGCTACTTGGAAGAAAAGCTATGACCAACATAGACAGCATATTAAAAAGCAGAGACATTACTTTGCCAACAAAGGTCCATCTAGTCAAGGCTATGGTTTTTCCAGTAGTCATGTATGGATGTGAGAGTTGGATTATAAAGAAAGCTGAGCGCCGAAGAATGGATGCTTCTGAACTGTGGTGTTGGAGAAGACTCTTGAGAGTCCCTTGGACTGCAAGGAGACCCAACCAGTCAATCCTAAAGGAAATCAGTCCTGAATATTCATTGGAAGGACTGATGCTGAAGCTGAAACTCCAATACTTTGGCCACCTGATGAAGAGAACCGAATCATTTGAAAAGACCCTGATGCTGGGAAAGACTGAAGGCAGGAGGAGAAGGGGACGACAGAGCATGAGATGGTTAGATGGCATCACTGACTCGATGGACATGAATTTGAGTAAGCTCTGGGAGTTGGTGATGGACAGGGAGGCCTGGCGTGCTGCAGTTCATATGATTGCAAAGAGTCAGACATGAGTGAGTGACTGAACTGAGGACTTCCCTGGTGAAACAGTGGCTAAGACTTCATGCTCCCAGTGCAGGGGACCTGGGTCTGATACCTGGTTGGGGAACTAGAGCCCGCATGTTGCAGCTAGAAGATCTTGTGTGCCTCAAATAAGACCCCATGCAGCCAAATAAATAAATAAAAATACATATTTTTTTAAAAACCCAGATTTCCCTGGTGGCGCAGTGAATAAGAATCTGCCTGCCAATTCAGGGGACACAGGTTCAATCCCCACTCTGGGAAGATTCCACATGCCGCAGAGCAACCAAGCCCGTGCTCCAAGCTACGAGAGTCCGTGCTCTAGAGCTCATGTACTGCAACCACTGAGCCCGTGTGCTGCAACTACTGAAGCCCGAGAACGTAGAGCCCGTGCTCCTTGACAAGAGAAGCCACCACGATGAGAAGCCGGAGCCACAACTAGAGAAAGCCCGCGCAAAGCAATGAAAGACCCAGCGCAGCCAAAAAAAAAAAACCTCCACAGCTAGAGCCCATGGCAGTGCAGTCCAGCGGTTAATGCAGGCTCAGTGCCCCTTTGGCCTAGACGTCAATGAGCAACCACTTGGTACTGTGTGACCTGGGACAAGTCACCTCTCCTCTCTGAGCCTCATTTCCTTACCTGGAAAAACAAGGCAGCTTTTTTTTTCTTTACATGTTCGTACATATTTGTAGATCACTGTAAGTGTTGGCTTTGCTTTCTCTTTAAGATAGCATGAGCATTTCTTCATGCCCTTAAATGTCCTTCTGAGATGTAGTGTTTTTATATTATTAGTTATGCTGTACTTTCTACTCTTTGTTGTGTAGATCTTAGTTCACCAACCAGGGGTTGAATCCATGCCCCCTGCATTGAGAGTGCACAGTTTTAACAACTAGACTGCTAGGGAAGTCCCAGCGCGAGGCAGTTGAGGACACGGAAGCAACCTAAGTGTCCCTCAACAGGTGAGTGGATAAAGAAAATGTGGTATATAGATATACCTATATATACCATGAGAGCTCATTGTATATATAATGGAATATTACTCAGCCGTAAAAAGAATGACATATTGCCATTTGCAGCACATGGATGGACCTAGAGGTTATCATTCTAAGTGAAGTAAGTCAGAGAGAAAGTCAAATACCATATGATACCACTTATATGTAGAACCTTAAAAAATGATACAAATGAACTTATTTCCAAAACACAAATAGAATCAGACATAGAAAACAAACTTGCAGTTACAAAAGGGGAAAGGTGCGGGAAGGATAAATTAGGTATTTGGGATTAACAGATACACACTACTTTATATAAAATAGATAAACAAGGGGAACTATATTTACTATCTTGTAATAACCTATCATAGAAAATGATACGAAAAACTGAATGTGTATATATATAAATGGATCACTTTGCTGTGTACTGGAAACTAACACAACAGTGTAAATCAACCCTGCTTCAATTAAACAAACAAAAGAGAAGGCAGTTTTTAAAGCTTTGGGTCTCTGGGCAGTGGTCCTGGGGCACAGTATGAGGCGCCCTTTCGAGCACACCCTCCTGGTGCACATCAGCCTAGTTTCTGGTCCTCTTTGCTCCCTGAGCAGGAAGGGCAGGAAATGCTGCGGGGACCTGGGTTTGGTCATTTGAGGTTTCAGCATTTGCTGAGATGGGGAGGAGAGGGGCCTCCTCCCCGGGGGCCTGATCTTCTTGCTGCCAAGACTCGACCACAACCGCCAGTAACGACAGCAGCTTCCGGTCTGGTCGGAGCACTGACCGTGCGCCAGGTGCTGCGCTAAGCATTTTGCTTTCGTTGTCGCCTGCCCTCTTCCCCCACACCTGGGAGGCCGCCAGATTATCCCCAGGTGTGGGGCTCAAGGCTGGTGAGTGATGGAGGCCGGCCTGGGTGCTTACCCACCAGGCCACACTGCCACCCTCTGGTCCAGCCCTGCATGGGGGGCTTCTTTGGGTGAAAAGAGAGATCAGCGCAGATTTAGACTCCCATCGGGAGCTGAGGAGGTGAGAGGCAGCACACACACACACACACACACAAGTGTGTGGGCCACATGGGGACATGGACTCAGACACCGCCCGCCCCCACCCCAACCCTGAAGCAGGCCACGGGGTCTGGGAAACATAGCCCTGCTGGTGTGGATTCACTGACACATCCAGCAGCCTAGTCCAAACAGGAAATGCTGTTCTCCTAACAGCAAACAAACCTGGGTCACAGCCGTCCTTCCCGTTATCTCCCCCTGGGGCCTGTGCTAAGGGCCTCTCCTCTCCGCCTATGTCCCAAGGGCAGCCTCCCCGGCTGGGGGTACCTGTAAGATCAGCCCTGTCCACACACCAGCCCAGGTGCCCCTGGTGATCTGCACCCATATCCTGCCCATTCTATAGGGGCAGGAGCAGCCCAAGAAGGCTGGGGTACCCGAGCCCATGGCAGCAGCCCCCAGGGGCCCAGGCAGCACCAGAGGCCTTCAGAACCTCTGCCTAGACAAAGGGCAGGGCCAGAGGGCCGGCCTTCCAGGTTAGGGAACAATGCCTGCATCCTTTGCCTTTGATCTGGAGGCCTGGGGCTGCGGCCCCTCGCTGGGCCTGGGCGGGGATGCTGGGGGACCCGAGGGCCTGTAGCTGCCCAGCCAAGTTAGTTATGCTCCATGGAGCTGCCCTTCTCACCCAGTTCTTTCCTTCCTCGTGGGGCTGGGACGGGGGCTGGAAGGGAATGGTAGCAGGAAGGAAGCTGTCAGAAAATCATAAATCAGGGGCCCAAGAGGGCCTTCCTGCCCTCCTCGGAAATCCTAGGAGGAGAGGCTGGCACCTCTGGGGTTGCAGGGAGGATGACAGAGTGGCCGGCAGGGCACCTGTGTTTGGAGTTAGGAGACCTGGATGTGTGTGTGATCCACAGTGAGACCCTTCTCTCCGGGTCTCGGTGTTCCCATCTGGAAGGCAGAGGAGGGAGGGATACAAGGCTTGGGGACTTTCCTATGGCTGTGCTGTGTCAGCCATGAAGAACTAGACAAATAAATGGCTGCTTCTTAACAACATTTGTCCCAATTGCCTTCCTCTGGTTTTTCCCCCAAATCCCCTCCTTTCTGCCCCCTGTTTCTGCCCTTCCTCCCTTCTCTGGGGGTCCCTTTGCTCTGCTTCTCTCTCCACACTCTCCTCTTGCAAAAACAAACTAGTAAAGTCTCCTTAAGGCAGCATCCCCCTAGCTGGAGGGGAGGGGGCGGGTAGAATAGAAAAAAAAAAAAAATTTATTGGCTCATTTATACTAGAGTGTTAATGACTGATATGTTGAACCTTGTTAAATGTTGGGGCCCATTTAACAGGGATTCTTCCTCATTTAAACTCTAAATCACTGGTAGTGGAATTTGTCTGCTAGTAAGGGGGATGCTTGGTCACCAAGGGTCTAGGAAAAAGATATGCCAGGTGAAAAGGCCTTCTGTGTGGGGAAAGCGTCCATCTCCCCATCCCCTGCTGGATGCATCTGGAGTGGCAGCCACGAGTCCCTGCAGGTTAGTTGGATCTGGCAGGTGCGAAGGACAGGTGAGAGAAGCCATTCAGAGCAGAGACCCCAGAGCTGCCTGCCAGCCCCGCCAGCCCCAGGAGGTGCCTGCCCCACCAGCAGCATGTGGGCCTGCCCCACCTGACACCCACAGGATGAATGGGTTCCACTCTGAGGAGGAAGAGGAGAGGGAAAAAGAAAGAGCCAGTGAGAGGCAGAGAGAGGCATTTGGAAAGACAGAGAGATCGACAAAGAGGCAGACGCAGAGAGAAGAGCTCCTGGGGAAAAGGACCCCAGGTTGTTGGTCTCAGCTCCTCTGGGGGCCGAGCAGAGAGGGTGGGACCAGGGTGCCAGCTCAGCGCCATCCTCTGCACCCACAGGCTCTGCCTTGCTCAGAGCCGCACCCCGCAGCCCTGAGAGTCAGGAGCTGGGCCTTCTCCCATCTGCTGCCCATGTCTGGCCCTGGCCGCCCAGTGAGCTCTGGTTTGCCTGTGCTGCTGATGTAAGTTGTGCCATGGCGGCCCCGTCAGGCAGATGGAGCCGCTGGCCCGAGAAAAAATGGATTTCTAGCCTGCAGCTTGGCCTGGGAAGTCATAAATGGATGGACAGCATATGAGTGTGTGCAGCCCTGGAGCGCCTGGACTCCAGGCTCTCCCTGCCTTGCCCTCCGGTCCAGCCCTCTGGGGCCAAGCCTGGATCTTCTCCACCTGCCCGCTCTTCGGCTCTTGTCCCTTCCCACCTTTCCACTCCCCATGGGATGTGGCCTCGCATGTGCCTCCTCGCTGACCCTTCCAGTCCTTCAGAACCTTCCCTAAGGAAAATGGAGGCATTTCTCCATGGGGGGAATCTGCAGTGTCTCTGCTGCCCTGAGGCAGGAATGGAATGTGGCCTGGCCTGCTCACCTTCCCACTGCCCCAGACCCTGAGATACCAATGCGAGTCTTTGTTTTCCCAGACGACCCTCTGCTCTCCAGCTGGACTTTCCCTTTGCATCCCTTCTGCCTGCCAATGCCCATACCCCTTCTGTCTCAGCTCAGACATGACTCCCTCCCTGCCTCCAGGAAGGTGTCCCACACACCAACTCTAGGTCTCGTGTCCACTGGGCTTCCCCACTCATAGAATTTTATGTAAGAGCCACCTGTTGATTTGTCTGGTTCCCTTGATGGGTCATAGATAGTTGCTGGCCCCTTTCTGTAATCTTCCTAACAGTACTAGGAAAGCTACATACCCCAGGAGCCATAAAGGATGCATAGGATACTTAAAATTTTCTGCATAGAGAAAGAATAATATGATTAACTGTGGAAAAAAATTGCAACTTATCTGAAAAAAGACAACTAATTTCCTCCATATATAAAGAGCTCTTACAAATCAGTAACATCAATGACCCAATAGAGAAACAAACAAAAGTTATGAACAGACAACTCGGATGACAAGGCGTTCAACTTCACTCAAAAGAGAAAAATTGGAGATGAAAACCACAGTGAGATAGCACCTTCCAAAACTGATGGCTAAGATTTTTGATAAAATGCTTTGGCAGGTCTGTGGGGGAAAATGTCACTTCATATATTCCGTCTTTGGAGCACAGTTGGTAATATGTAATAAAAGATAAAACTTGTATTACCTTGACCTGGTAATTCCACAATGAGGCAATTTCTCACATGTACATTTGCAAAGAACAGAAGGAAATGAACTGCAGCACTATATGTAGTACCACAAAACAGGAAACAACCTAAATACCATTGCAGATTAGTACACTAAGGCACACCCGTCAGAGGAACGCTGCGAAGTCAATGGGGTATGGGAAATGCGGCGTTGCCACATAGTGGAATATTAGCCATCACAAGGAACACAGCACGGATACACGCTACAGAGCCTTGACAACATTATACTGAGTGAAAGAAGCCAGACACCAAAGGCTACATACTGTATTTATATGAAATGAACAGGCAAGTCCCGAGAGACAAAAAAGTAGATTAGTGATGGCCAGGGACTGGGGACTGGGGACTGGGACTTGGGAGTGACTGCTAATGGGTCTGGGTTTTCTTTTTAGGGAGATGAAAATGTTCTAAAATTAGTGGCGATGATTGCACAACTCTGAATATACTAGAAATCACTCAATTGTTCATACTAAAGAATGGGTTTTGTGGCATGGGAATTATATATACCAGTACATATTCCTAAAGATGAGGCTTATATATACATTTACCTATATAAAGATGGGGTAGATAGTGGAACTTCTAAGATCAGCTAAGTGAAAAGAGTAACGGCAGCTTTGTGTAAAGGATGCTGGTGCGTGTGGGGAATTGCACAAATACCCCCCATAAGTACTCAGGTTACACATTCACTTTCTCTAGAAGAATTTACCAGAAACTGCTAACTGGCTGCCTTTGGGAAGATGGAATGAGGGACCGAAGGTGTGAGTTTTTACTGTGAATCCTTTTGCATGGTTCAAAAAAAAAATTAATGCCAGAAAGTATACATACTATAGTCACCCTTTGCCCTAAGAATTAAGTACGTGTGTGTGTGTGTGTGTGTGCACATATGAACTGGCAGCTCTTAGATTCCCAGCCCAGAAGCTGGAGGGCGCCTGCAGCCTGGGAGGGCCCCTGAGTGCTGGGGTGAGGTTTCAAGACAGACCTCCACCTCTGGGCAGGCTGAGGCTCCACAGGGCTGGATTGGGAGCTGGGCCTCTGAACCAGCTGGACCCTGGGAGGCGGGCCCTCCCTGCCCTCCCGGGAAGGACCCCGAGCCCCTGTCCTCACCAGGCCTGGCCCGGGACTTCCAGTCACTCATGACGCACCTGAGGGGAGGCTGTTTGGGGAGGTGGGCTCCCTGGCCAGAGGGAAGTCCTGGCAGAGAGCTGGGGCAGCCCCCATGTCGGCACTGAACCATGAAAAACTGAAGTGGGCTGTGTTCTTCCCTGATCCCAGGGAGGGAAGAAGAGGAAGACAGGGGGAGGGAAGACAGAGACAGAGAAGAGCAGGATGAGAGAGCGCGGATGTTAGAGACAGAGACAGCCCAGGCGTCAGCAGGGAGGAGCTCAGCCTGATGAGGACAGCAGGGCTGCCACGCAGCGGACAGAGATGTGGAGAGAGCAGAGAGACTGTGGGAGGACAGGGCAGTGGCAAGGGGCAGGTGGCGGGCAGAGCGCGGGGGCGGCAAGGACCTGCCCCCTCCTGAGCCAGCCCTGGGCCTTTATCTGTGTGCCTGCAGACGGCACACATTATCATAGCCGCCCATGCAGAGGTATGTTGCCCAGGAAAGGGAGGCCAGGAGGCTGATAAGCTGCATAGCTAGAGACAGCAGAATGCCACTCAGCGTCTGGCTTTGGAGCCCTGGAGCAGATGGTCAGGACAGTCCAGGCCCAGACTTGACCCTGGGACCCCGCACTGTGCCCAGCTCCCTCCAACGGGGACCCGTTGGCCCATCTGGGCTGCTTCTGTCCTGCCATGGTGGGACGTTCCCAGGAGCAGAGCGGACCTGTCTGGACTCCAGCCTGCTGTCAGGAAGGGGCTGACACTGTAGCCCCAGCTTGGCCAGCAGGACGACGTCTCAATCCTGCCTGTATCTTCCTCACTCTGTGGCCCTGGCCAAGCTGCTTCCCCTCTCTGAGCCTCAGTGTGCTTGCCTGGAAAGTGGGGATAGCAGCACTTGTCTCAGGGTAGGCTGCTTAACTGTGCAAGCTAAGTCACTTCAGTTGTGTACGACTCTGCTACCTGCCAGGCTCCTCTGCCCATGGCATTTCCCAAGCAAGAATACTGGAGTGGGTTTCCTTCTCCAGGGGATCTTGCCAAACCATGGATCCAACCCACGTCTCTTATGTCACCTACACTGACAGGTGGGTTCTTTACCACTGAGCCATAAGCTTAAGAGGAGCATTCAAATTCAAAAGAGGAGCTCCTTACGCAGGGCTGCCACATTCTGCTCAGGAAAAAGTACCCACGGGAATCTGAGGCATAGGGTGTGCAGTTTGCAGAATGAGACATCTGGGCATCCGGGGAAACCTAACAGATGGAAGAGCCAGTCTTCCGCAAAGAGAATATTGGGGGAGAATCGGGTTTTCTAAAGGTCCCTCGTTATGACATGCTTCTGTTGGCCAATCTCTCCAGCTAAAGCAAGGAAAATCCCTGTTGAAATTCAAAATTTTTCTCTATGTATTTACTCAAGACTAGACCCGATAGTTTAATTACTATCATCGTGACTGGCTTTCTTAGCTGGCCCAGGGAACCAACCGGCTCTTCCTAGTTTCAGTTGTACTCTGCCTGCAATTAGGACGCTCTGCCACTAGGTGGCGTCTTGGGTTTGCACCTGCAGTGAAGTGAGGTTTTTCTGGGGGGTTTTTTGGTCCCTCTGATCCACTCCAAGAAGCTGCCTTTTGAGAACAGACAGGAATACAGAGACAGTCTCTAGACTGGTGGAAAAGAGTGCTGTGATCACTTAACAATGCGTGCCCTGGATGAAGGAATAGAAAACAGGGGCTTCTGTGCCCGCAGCCCTCTAGACTGTGCCTCTGAGTATGTGTTTCTATTTAATGTTACTTTTTTAGACTAAATGGGAATCTGTGAAACACTTGAATGTAAATATTAGGATTACTAATCACTGTTTAAGAAGGGATGTTTGTACAAATAATTTTTGTAATAAAGAACATATAGTTTGGGGAAACATTTGCAGCAAAATATTAAAAAAAAAAAAAAGCAAACATGATGGTTTGGCCTTTCTTTCTGGACGGTTAAGAATTTCCATTTTTTCCCACAGTCATTTCTGTTTTCCGCTGTGCCTCGAGGCATGTGGGGTCTTAGTTCCCTGACCAGGGATGGACCCTCTGCCCCATGCAGCAGAAGCTTGGAGTCTTGACCACTGGATCGCCAGGGAAGTCTCTCACCACAGTCCTTTGAAAGAGAGACACCTCGAATGCCTTTTCTTACCCACTCCTTCCCAAGCGCTCACAGGCAACTGTCATTCCTGGAGTTGAGATGTTCACAGCTTCCCTCAGGTCTGTGGCTATCGGCTCACTCGCTCTCTGTCTCAGTGAGCCTGTTCTTGGAAGAAACCATAAAAGAACAGGAAAGGCCCTTTTGGCTGCATTCTCCTTAAGAATTGCTGGGTTTTATGAAATCATTCTTTTTCATCAGTAATCCCTCAAAGCCTTCTTAGACTCTTTTTAGTGGTAAAACATTATGATAATATAATATCATTAAAGTTTTTTTTTTTAAAGAAAATAAATTATTTGTAATCCATCCACCTTGATGTAGTGATTCCCCAGATCTTTGTTTGGGGTTTGGGCTCCTTCTTTTTAGTGCTTTTTTTTTTTTTGCCAAATAAAGAGAACTTCCAGTCCCATTGAAAATCTTTTCCCCACCTCCAGACAGCTGAAAATCCTCCTTCTTTCTTAGCTAAACTCTTGACTGCTTGTCCTTTGAAGTTAAAGCTGGTTTATTTCTAATCTGCGCTGAATTGTTCTTTATCGATAGTCACACAGGAGATCAGAGGAAGCTGAATGCAAAGGCCAGGAGTCGTCACAGTTTCCACGTACACGGCCACCCGTTCGGGATCCATATAAGTAAAAAGAGCAAAGGGATGTTTGAAGGGTTGGACACCAGATATCTTTGTTCTTGGGGATTATGGGTGTGCCTGTATTTTCTTGTTTCTAACTAGTTGGCTTGGTGGTCTCTCATGTTTCGCGCTTGTAATTTAAAATATACATTATTTTTAAAACTAATTGGTTATTCTTGGTTGCACTGGGTTTTCATTGCTGCGCACAGGCTTCATCTAGTTGTGGTGAGCAGGGGCTACTCTTCGACGCGGTGCACAGGCTTCTCAGGGCGGGGGCTTCTCTTGTGAAGCACGGGCTCGAGGCGCACGGGCTTCAGGAGTTGCAGCACATGGGCTCCACAGTTGCAAATCGAGGGCTCCCGAGCACAGGCTCAGTAGCTGTGGCTCATGGGCTTCGTTGCCCTGAGGCATGTGGGATCTTCCCTGACTAGGGATTGAACCCGTGTCGTCTGCATTGGAGGGAAGATTCTCAACCACTTGGCCCCCCAGGAAAGTCTTCTGCAGATGTAATTAAATTAATGACTTTGAGATGAGATCATCCTGGATTACCCAGATGGGCCCTAAATCCAAGGACAAATGTCCTGATAAAGGACACTGGAGGAGAGACAGAAAGAAGGCCCTGTGAAGACAGAGGCAGAGCTTCACAAGGGATGCAGTCCCCAGCCAAGGAGCTTCTGGAGCCACCGGAAGCTGCTTGAGGCAGGGGAGGACCCCCTCTAGATGCTTCAGAGGGAGCCCTGCTGACATCCTGACTTCCTCCTCCAGAAGTGTAACAGGATACACTTCTGCAGCTTTAAGCCAAGTTTGTGCTCATTTGTTACGTCAGCCCCAGGACACTGGTACAGGAGGGCAAGTGGGGATGGAGAGAAGTCACCAGATCTGGAGATTTTTGCGTGCTAAGTCACTTCAGCCACGTCTGACTCTTTGCGACCCCATGGACTGTAGCCCGCCAGGCTCCTCTGTCCATGGGATTCTGCAGACAAGAATACTGGAATGGGTTGCCATGCTCTCCTCCAGAGGATCTTCCCAACCCAGGGACCAAACCCCTATCTCTTACAGTCTCCTATATTGGCAGGTGGGTTCTTTACCACTAGCGCCACCTGGGAAGGAGATATTTAGGAGGTAGAAAAAACCTTCCCCACACACCTCTCCTGTCCGAATTCCCAGGCATTGCCTTTTACGCCAACTGTGATGATTTGAGCCTCATTCCTTCCACTGAGGGCTGCGAAACGGGTGACAGTCATCCTTAGGGGTGCCTGGCACGCGGCGAGCGCTCAGTACGGGGCGACAACGGTTATAAATTCATAAAATCTTAGAGTGTGCAAAATGTCCTTTCACTTTGCAAATATCCCCAACCCTCAGAACCTTCCCCACCGGCCCCAGGGAAGCCAAAGGCAGGAACTGTCGTGGGACAGAGCTGTCGTGGGTTAGATGGTGTCCTTCTAAAACATGCTGAAATCCTAACCTTTGGGATGTGATGTTATTTAGAAAGAGAGTCTTTGAAGATGCTCAAGTTGGGCATCCCCAGTGGCTCAGTGGTAAAGAATATGTCTGCAATGCAGGAGACGCGGGTTCGATTCCTGGGTCAGGAAGATCCCCTGGAGGAGGACATAGCAACCCACTCCCGTATTCTTGCCTGGAGAATCCCATGGACAGAGAAGCCTAGCGGGCTGCGGTCCATAGGATCGCAAAGAGTCAAACATGACTGCAGTGAATGAGCATGCAAGTTAAGGTGAGGTCATTGAGGTGGACCCTCATCCAACATGGCTGTGTCCTTATGAAAGGGGAAATCTGGACACATGGACAGATGGAGGGAAAATGGTGTGAAGACAGGGAGAGGGCCACCACTGATACGAGGAGTGCCTGACGCCACCAGAAGGTACAGAGAGCGGTGGTATAGATCCCCTTCAGGCCCCTGAAGGCACCTGCAGAGCCCTCAACCTCAGACTCCCGCCTCCTGAGCTGCAAGACCAGAAGTGTGCTGTTCACGCCTCCCGTTTGTGGTACTTGGTTACTGCAGCCCCAGGACTCTATACAGGTAGGGATGGGTGTCATGGTCTGGGGAAACTGGTCATTCCAGGGCCTGTGGGGGGGCCTTGGGCCGTTCCAAAACCCTGTCCCCCCAGCGGTCACTGTCCAGGCCTGCGGCCGGGCCGGGCTACTTCTCTCCCCGCCGGCCCCCTGGCCCCACCAGCAGAAGTGCACAGGCACTTCCAGGGCTGGGCCTCACTTGGAAGCCCTGGCAGGGGGTTTCCAATTTGGCCCCTTCCCAGTCAGCAGGGACCCATCATCTGGAGGGCCTGTCGGCCACCCCTGGCAGGGGAATCGGGGCTGCGCTGTGGCAAGTGGTCAGGGAGGGGTGGCTCCCTTTATGGCCAGGGACCCTGGCAGGAGACAGCAGGTTCTGCAGTAGGCCCCTGGGCCAAGCCTGGCCCTGTGCTTACTTTCTGGGTGACCTCAAGCCACTCATATCACCTTGCTCATCTTGGTTTCCTTAGCTATTAAATGAGGGGCAGAAGTAGAAATTACCTCCAAATACGGCTGCCAGGATTCGGTGGGAGAATGAGAATACCAGGATGCTTGAGAAGGAAAATTTTAGAAAGTTTTTTAACTTAAAAAAAATCAGGGTGGATTTCCCTGGCGGCGCAGCAGATAAGAATCTGCCTGCCAATAGGATCGACACAGGTTCGATCCCTGGTCCGGGAAGATTCCACGTGCCTCAGAGCAACTTAGCCTGTAAGCCACAACTACAGAAGCCCTCTTGCTCAAGGGCCCTCAAGTCACAACTGCTGAAGGCCTCGAGCCTAGAGACTGTGCCCCACAACAAGAGACACCCCACACCACAACAAAGAATAGCCCCTGCTTGCCACAGCTAGAGAAAGCCCACGGGCAGCAACAAAGACCCAGTGAAGCCAAAAATAAATAAATAAATAAAAAACATTAGCAGCACATCAATATAAAACAGATTATAAAAAATGGTGGTAAAATACATATCATTTAAATTGACTATTTTAACCATTTTTGAAGTTCAGCGGTATTAAGTGCATCCATAATGTGCAACCACCATCTATCTCCAGAACTCTTTTCATCTCGCAAAACTGAAACCCTGTCCCCATTAAACACAATCTCCCCATCCCTCCCTTCCTACATCCCTGGCAACCACCATTCTGCTTTCTGTCTCTATGACTTTGGCAGCTGTAGCGTATTAAAAAGCAGAGACACTACTTTGCCAACAAAGGTCTGTCTCGTCAAGGCTATGGTTTTTCCAGTGGTCATGTATGGATGTGAGGGTTGGACTATAAAGAAAGTTGAGCGCCAAAGAATTAATGCTTCTGAACTGTGTGTTGGAAAAGACTCTTGAGATTCCCTTGGACTGTAAGGAGATCCAACCAGTCCATCCTAAAGGAGATCAGTCCTGAGTGTTCATTGGAAGAGCTGATGTTGAAGCTGAAACTCCAATACTTTGGCCATCTGATGTGAAGAGCTGACTCATTTGAAAAGACCCTGATGCTGGGAAAGATTGAAGGTGGGAGGAGAAGGGGATAACAGAGGATGAGATGGTTGGATGGCATCACCGACTCAATGGACATGAGTTTGAGTGAACTCTGGGAGTTGGTGATGGACAGGGAGGCCTGGTGTGCTGTGGTCCACAGGGTCACGAAGAGATGGACATGACTGAGTGACTGAACTGAGGGACCTCATATGATGGATTCACACAGTGTGTGTCTTTTTGTGACTGGGAGATTTCACTCAGGATCATGTCCTCAAGGTTCATCCATGTTGCCGCATGCATCAGCATTTCCTTTATTTTAATATTCATTTATTCATCTGCACCAGGTCTTGGTTGCGGCATGTGAACTCATATCTGCTGCATGCGGGATCTAGTTCCCTGATCAGGGATCAAACCGGGGCCCCCATGCATTGGGAGCGCACAGTCTTAGCCACTGGACCACCAGGGAAGTCCCAGCATTTCCTTTAGGTTTTATTTTCTGAGAGAAGAATATTGTGAAGGCTCTGTGTGGTGGTGAGCTGCAGCTGCCCTGGGAGGAGGTGCTGAGCAGCCCCTCTGCCCTAGGTGGGCTCCAGGGGCCCCGAGGAAGGAGGCCTTGGGACTACGGCTGCTCTCAGGGGCCTACCTGCCTCCCAACCTCTCGCCTGCGGAGCTGGAAGAGGGCACTTTTTAGAGGAGCTCCTGACCCACTCCCTTTTGAGTTTCTGAAGTTTCTAGAAGGAGACCCTGGGTTCCAGGAACTTGCACTGGACTGTAGGGGTGGAGGGTCAGGCAGCAGGGCCTGGGGTGCAGTGAGGAAGAGGCTGTGTGCACACATGCTATGCATATAAAAAGGAGGATTGGCTAAAATACTCGGGGTGGGGAGACCCAGGTTCACGCGCGGTGGCCCAGCCAGTGTCTGACCAGGTCTTGGAAAGCTCCCCACAAAGGGTTACTTCTGAATTCAGTTTCTGCCGTGAGTACAGCCACCCTGGATGCTGAGAAGAGAACCCTGAGGAAACTCCAAGACGCCCAGACAGAGGATGGCACCCCTGGCCTCTGGGTCACCCTCAGCCTCACATGCAATTGCATCTCCATGGCTCCCTGTGGCCTCTGGGCTCCCCAGGGCCCAGTGGAACCTCGCTCCCAGCACATATGTGACCTTGGGTACTAGGCTGAGATGGAATGGCTGTTGAATGGACGGTGGACTCAGAAGGCCTTGGGGTTATCCTTCTGCATAGCGATCTCCACTGTCTGGGGAGCAGGGGCTGCAGTAGAAAACAGGACAAGCATGGGATCTGGAGGTGAGACAGACTTGGGCCGCCATGGGCTTAGGCCAGGGGCCCTCACCTCCCTTCACCAGCCGCCGTTCCCTTGCCTGTCAGCTGCAGATGGTAACAGCTGTGGACACCTGACAGGGTGGGCGAGGGCTGGTGGGCTGAGGCACAATGTCCAGCCTGGGCCTGCTGCCCTGTTGCTGCTGGGATAGAGGACAGCTGCTCATGCTGAATGTGCGTCAGGATGCCCCCTGAGTTGGTGCTTTTCCTTTTTGGATGTGTCAGCTTACTTTCCAGCCGCCAGCCTCCTCTAGAAGTTGCACACAGATAAAAGGTCCCCGTTAATGAGGATTCTAGCTAAAGTTTTAAAATTCACAGCAAGCCCGCTCCGCATAATAATGTATTAGAAACACAACAATCCTTTAATCTAGAAGGAATTAATTGCTGGGCCCAGAAATTCAGGGCACGTTGACAGAATCCTTAATTTCTTGAGTGGATGGTTTCAGAAAAGCGACTGATTTTAGACTGCTTCTCTCTCTCTGCCTAAGACTCCCACCACAGTTCCGACAAAGAGTGAGATTGTCTTGATGTCTCGCTGGGTAAGAATCATGTATGTGAGGTCTGAATTGACGTCAGCTCTGAGTTTTCCCTGCTGGGTGGAACGTGGCTGACTCGAATCCCCAGGAGACTCAATGCCGGCTCTGTGGCCCGAGCGTCTTGGGCCCTGAATGGCTTCATTCGTCCCACTCACACACGTTTGCTGAGCGCCCTCTGGGAGCCTGAGCTCACTGTCAGTGCTGGACATGCAGGAGCAGATAAATTTTAAAAGCCTTGGGACTTCCCTGGTGGTCCAGTAGTTAAGAATCTGTCTTCTGGATGCAGGAGGTATGGGTTTGATCCCTGGTCAGGGAACTAAGATCCCATGTGCCTCGCAGTACAGCAATAAAAATAATAAATAAATCTTGGCCTAACCCAGGGTTGCAAAGGTTTTCTTTTCTTATAGAAAAGTTAGTTTTACATTTTACTTTTATGATCTGTTTTTTTTTTTTAATTTATTTACTTATATTTTGATCGTGCTGGGTCTTCATTGCTATGCGGGTTTTTCTCTAATTGCTGCGAGTGGGGGCTGCTCTCTAGTTATGGTGAGCAGGCTTCTCATTGCAGTAGCCTCTCTTGCTGCAGAGCACAGGTTCTAGAGCATGCAGGTTTCAGCAGTTGCAGCACATGGGCTCAGCAGTCATGGCACACGGGCTTAGCTGCTCCATGGTATGTGAGATCTTCCTGGATCGGGGATTGAACCTGTGTCTCCTGCATTAGCAGGAGGATTCTTCACCACTGAGCCACCAGGGAAGCCCCATGACCTGTTTTTGAGTTAATTTTCAAGTACACTTGAAGGTGTGGGCCAAAATTCTTTTTAAAAAAAAATTGCATATGCATTTCTACACTAGTTTCTTGAGGATGCCACAACAAATTACCACATATTCGGTGGCTCAAAACAACAGAAGTTTATCCTCTAACTGTTCTGGAGGTCAGAAGACTGAAAGGAAGGTGTTGGCAGGGCCATGCTCCCTCAGGGGCCTGTATGAGAAAATCCCTTCTTCATATCTTGTAGCTGCTGGTGGCCACCTGGCATTCCTTGGTTACATCATTCCCGCCTCTGCCTCTGACTTCGTAACACCTTTTCCTCATGTGTCTCTCTTATAAAAATACTCGTTATTGGATTTAGGGTTCACCCAGATAATCCAGGATGATCTTCTCACTTCACAACTCTTAATTATATCTGCAAAGACCACTTTGTTGTTGTTCCAATGCTAAGTTGTGTCCGACTCTTTGTAGCCCATGTACTGAAGCACACCAGGCTCCCCTGTCCTCCACTGTCTTCCGGAGTTTGCTCAAATTCATGTCCATTGCTCAAATTCATAACCATCTCATCCTCTGATGCCCCCTTCTCCTTTTGCCTTCAATCTTTTCCAGTATCAAGGTCTTTTCCAGTGAGTCAGCCGTTCACATCAGGTAGCCAAAATATTGGAGCTTCAGCATCAGTCCTTCCAATGAATATTCAGGGTTGATTTTCTTTTGGATTGACTGGTTTGATCTCCTTGAAGTCCAAGGGACTCTCAAGAGTCTTCTCTAGTAGTACAATTCAGAAGCATCGATTCGTCGGTGCTCAGCCTGCTTTATGGTCCTACTCTCACATCCATACATGACTACTGGAAAAACCATAGCCTTGACTGTACTGACCCTTGTGGGCAAAGCGATATCTCTGCTTTTTAATATGTTGTCTAGCTTTGCCATAGCTTTCCTTCATTTATCATAGCCTTGTCATGGCAAAGGGACTTGCATAACTCAATGAAGCTATGAGCCATGCCATGCCACCCAAGATGGATGGGTCATAGTGAGGAGTTTTGACAAAATGTGGTCCACTGGAGGAGGGAATGGCAAACCACTCCAGTATTCTTGCCTCGAGAACCCCATGAACAGTATGAAAAGGGAAAAACATATGACACCAAAAGATGAACCCCTCCCAGGTTGGAAGGTGTCCAGTATGCTACTAGGGAAGAGCGGAGGGCAATTTACTAATAGCTCCAGAAAGAATGAAGTGGCTGGGCCAAAATGGAAATTACACTCAGTCGTGGATATGTCTGGTGGTAAAAGTGTAGTCCAAAGCTGAAAAGAACAGTACTGTATAGAAACCTGGAATGTTAGGTTCACGAATCAAGGTAAATTGGACATGGTCAAGCAGGAGATAGCAAGAGTAAATATCAACATCTTGGGAATCAGTGAACTAAAATGTATGGGAATGGGTGAATTTAACTCAGATGACCATTATGTCTACTACTGTAGGCAAGAATTCCTTAGAATAAATGGAGTAGCCCTCACAGACAACAAAAGAGTCCAAAATGCAGTACTTGGGTGCAGCCTCAAAGACAACAGAATGATCCCGGCCCATTTCCAAGGCAAACCATTCAACATCACAGTAATCCAAGTCTATGCCCAGACCCCTAATGCTGAAGAAGCTGAAGTTGACTGTTTCTTTAAAGACCTACAAGACCTTCTAGAACTAACACCAAAAAAAGATGTCCTTTTCATCAAGAGGGGATTGGAATGCAAAAGTAGGAAGTCAAGAGATACCTGGAATAAAAGGCAATGAAGCAGGGCAAAGGCTAATAGAATTTTGTCAAGAGAACACACTGGTCATAGCAAACACCCTTTTCCAACAACACAAGAGACGACTCTACGTATGTACATCACCAAATGGTCAGTACTGAAATAAGATTGATTATATTCTTTGCAGACCAAACAGAGAAGCTCTACACACTCAGCAAAGACCACTCCCCTCCTTCTCCTTCTCCTGCTCTTCTTGTTTTTGGCTGTTCTGGGTCTTCATTACGGTATGCAGGTTTAGTTATCCCGAAGCATGCAGGATCTTAGTTCCCTGACCAGGAATCAAACCCACATCCCCTGCATTGGAAGGCAGACTCTTGACCACCCGGCCACCCAGGAAGTCCCTCTCCTTCTTCTTTTTCTTCTTCTCTTTTAATTTCTGAAGGCAGAAGCTTACTCAAATCCTTTAAAATTCACTGAGGTTTGTTTTATAGCCCAGAATATGGTCTATCTTGGTAAATGTTTTGTGTACATCTGAAAAGAATGTGGATTCTGCAATTTGGGGGTAGGAAGCTGTATAAATGTCAATTAAGTTGAAAAGAATGTGGAGAAAGCCTGAGCCAGTCCAGACAGTGAAAGGAAGTTCAGGGGTTGCTGCGGAAACTGCAGGAGTATTTCTCAGTCATGGTGAAGGCTGAGGCTGTGCAGAGATGATCTGTCCAGGGCCTGTGGGCGAACACCCAGCTCTGGCAAGGAGAGGCCCAGGAGGGAGGTGCATGTTCAATGTTATCTTCGCCCTGGGCCCTGTGGCCCTCACGGCTGCCTCCCTAACTATCTCCTTCCCAGGCCTCCTCTGCTGGTCTGGGCTGACACCCAAGTTCCAATTTCTACTTTCCGGAAGGCCTCAGGCCTTGACGTGGCTATGGGCCTACCAGTGAAGCTCCAGCCAGACAGAGACCGCCCACTGGATTCTGTGCCACTTAGCTAGAGTACAGACACGGTATGTACTCCTGGCTCATCTGCTTCCCAGAAAGATCTCTGTGGCAGGTGTGGAGTCCCATCCCAAGGCCACAGATGCCAGAACCAAGGTCACCTCAGGAACTGACTGAGCCCCTTTGTGAAAGTGTTAGAAAGTGTTAGTCACTCAGTCGTGTCCCACTCTTTGTGAGCCCCATGGACTGTAGCCCACCAGGCTCGCTCTGTGCATGGGATTCTCTGAGCCCCTTGAAACCGTTGCCAAAAGCCCCCTTGATCATCACCCGCAAGCTTCCTGACCCTGTATTAGGCAAAAATGCCCACCTCAGTGCTCACCCTTGGTGCCCTGATCACCTAATGCCACCCTTCCAGCAGGAATTCCCTTTGTCTTGAAGCTATAAAAATGGCTTCTAACCCATGAAAGCATCAGCTTTCCCTTGAGCCGGCCTGCTGTTCTAACATCAGCCCATAGGATTTCTCTGGTCTGTCACAAAGTCAGCCTACTGAGCTCAGAGAGCCCACACTATCTCTGCTCTTTGTTCTTAATAAACTTCCTCCCTTCTGCAACACTCTGTCTGGAAATCCTTTTACAACCCGCGTTTGGACGGCCATGACAGCAGGCAGCATCCCCTCTCCTCCTCTGATCATGGGGCCTGTTCCCACGCCCAGTTCCCTTGTGCTTCTCCCCACTGCCTGCAGCCCCTTGGCTCAGACAAAACTAAGCTCTCAGGATCTGTGCAGGGCTGAATTGTGCCCACTCCCAAATTCATATGTGTATGTCCTAACCCCTGGTGTCTCAAGAAGTAACAACGTGTGGACCGAAAGAGGAGATTAAGTTAAACCAAGGTCATCTGGGTGGACCCTCATCTGATACGCCTGGAGAAGAGGAAATCTGGGCACGTAGTGAGATACCAGGAGCGCATGTGCACACGGGGGCAGCCACGTGCAGAGTGGTGAGAGGGTGGCCATCTGCAAGCCGAGGACAGGGGCCTCAGGAGGAACCACACCTGCCGGCACCCTGATCTTGGACTTCCAGCCTTCAGATCTGTAAGAAAATAACTTTCTGTGGTTTATGCCACCTAGTCTGTGTTCTACTTTAAAATATTTATTATTTTAAAGCAAAATGGTAAATATTTATTCAATTTTGTGGGACAAGTGTGCTGCCTTCCTGACCTGTGTCCCCCCCACCCCCAACCCAGCCTCCCCAAGCCCATCCTTCTGGAAGGGGCAGCAGCGGCTCTGGGCTCTGTGGGAAGAGGAGATGGAGAGGTTGCTTGTGTTTGAGACACTTCCTTGTATTCCTCTGATAAAAGAAATGTCCAATGTATCGGGGTCCGGGGGAGTCATTCTGGCTTATACATGAGTTAACTTGAATTTTATGCTAACTAGTATGGCCCATTTGTGACTTATTAAACATATATTGCATGTCTGCTTTGATTTAAAATAAAAAGGGATATTTGACTACATGTAAAGAATGACCATGATAAAAACACAGACTAATGCCTCCCTTCCTGGGATGCCAATGCTTGCTTGTTCTCCCCTGATGCTAAGACTCCCTTCCCAGGTGCCAAGGCCACGCTGACTCGCTGTGTCCATGCTGATCTGTTCTTTTTTTAAACTTGGAGGAATGTATCCCTGATGCATTTGATGTTCTTTGTTCTGACAAGACCTAAAACTGTGCTGAAAACCATGCTTCTACAGAGCAGTTTCTCAGAGTTATCTGAGAACCTGTCTTCCTGGCTATTGTCCTCTGTTTGGCTCAAATAAAACTCTTTGCTATTCCTATTATAGATTGTTTGTGGATTATTTTCATCGACTGCTCCCTCCCCAGCCCTGCGGCTTCCAGGGAAACCCCGAGTTATGGAGCTGAGGGGAGAGTGGACAGTTCGGCCGACCTCGCCAAGTCCTGGGCCCTGGCTGAAAGACCTGGGCTGCAGGAGCCAGCTGGAGGCCCCTGGAAGATCACTTGCATTCCCGCAATAGTCACAGCGAACTTGCACGTGCCACGCCAGGCACCGTGCCTCACAAGCCTCCTGTCAGGGCCCTCACACCCCTGGTGGACGGGTGTTAAGACGCCTGCTGTACTGAGGGCACACCGAGGGCCACAGGCCTGGTGCATGGCAGGACCTGCGTTCACACTCAGCTTGTCTTAACTCCAGGACCAGAGAGATGAGCGGAGGTGGTTCTGACAACCTTGGCCAGAATCTGGCTAGAAGATAGCAGAAGATCTAAAGAGAGAAGCTATTTTACTTCCAGCGTGCACGAAGGTTTGTGTCTTGGGGTTAGTTTCGTTGGAGGTGTAATTGTCTATGCGGAGGGGACGGGGCAGTGTCATACTGTCACCAGCGGCCTCGAAAGATCTCAGCTGGTTGAATCCAATGCCACTGTCCTGCACTGCTTCGCCGCCCCCACCCCATTGTCACCTCTGTCCTTCCCCGACCCACCTCCTGTTAGGGCTGGGTTACCTCCAGCACCTTCCATGGTCCCCCCAGCAAGGGGACTGCCAGCTCCTCTGGGCAGCAAAGGGGCATCAAGGCCAGAATCACTCAAAGGCCGTCATAACAAAGACCATTGATATGGTTTCAAACTCCACACTGCAAGTAACTTTTGAGAAACTGCCACTTTCGCATTTTAGTTTATAGCGAAGAAAAATAGCCATTGTTATCTGAAAATGCTTTGAAAATGCTCCTCCTTTTTTTCCACCTTCCTATCTGTTGAGGCTGAATTTTCTTCATATTTTCAACCCAAACACTACTTCACAACAGACAGAATGCAGGCGCAGACATGGGAATCCAGCCATCATTCTGTGGAGCCAGACATAAAAAGATTTGCAAAAGTATTTTTTTAAGCCATCTTCACACTAATATTTTTTTAAAATATAGTTACTTTAAAATAAAAATAGTCTTAGTATAACAAGAAATATACTCATTGTTATTTTTAAGCAAATTAATAGATTTTTTTAAAGTTCTCAATTTAAATTTCGAATAGGATGTATTCATTTCCTATGGCTGTTGTAACAGACTGCCACAAACTTAGTGGCTTCAAACAACACAGATTCATTCCCTTATCATTCTAAAGGCCGGAAGTTAGAAATGGGTCTCACTGGGTCAAAATCAAGGTGTCAGCACGGCAGTCTGGGGCATTTAAACCGTGCCTGGAGCTTGGTGGGTGCTGTAAAGTGTTGGCAATCACCACTATCATCTTCTTTAAGTTAATAAAATTTGTTTTCAACCTTCTATCATTCATTTAGGCTGCGCTGGGCCCCCACTGCGGTGTGCGGGCCACTCTCCCTGTGGCTCCAGGCATGTGGGATTTTCCCAGACCAGGGATGGAGCTCAAGTACCCTGCACTGGCGTGCGAATTCTTAACCACTGGACCACCAGGGAAGTCCCTTCTCCTTCTCCCACTCCTCCTCCTCCTCCTCTTTTGGATAGATAAGAAAAGGATTTATTTAGAGAGAAACAGACTCCACAGACTGTGGGCCATCACGAGGACGAGTGCCTCTCCTTCTTCTTAATGAGGTTGGAGAGGTCAGTTGAGGCCAGCTCATACAAGCCCTGTTATCCTGGAAGCACTGGGGTTCTCGGGGCTGGCGTCTGGCTGTGGAAAGGTTTAGGCAGGAAGAAGCTGGTCAGCTTTGGGTTCAGGAGGCCCCCCTGTGGGAGGGTGGAGAATGGACAGGAGTAGGGAGACCTCCAAGGAGACTACTGCTGTCTCCCAGGAAGGGGTGGTCACGGCTTGACCTCAGCAGTGGCAGAGAGACAAAGGGCAGCGGATGGGACTGAGAGAAAGGTTGGGACAAGGCCCACGTTTCTGGGCCAGCAAGATTGCAAGGGCTGGACAGGCGAGAGCTGTGTTGTCAAGTGCAGGAGCAGCTGCCTGCAGAGGCAGGGGCTTCTGGCCGCAGGAAGATGCACGCAGGGGTGGAGGGCCACCTGCTGAGGATGCTGGAGGGGTGCGTGCCTCCACTGGGAGGGGGCCCAACAGGCAGACACTCTGGATTGTGCCCTAAATCACTTGGTCCTGGCCTTTAGGAAGGTGTCTGTAACCAGAGGTAAATTATGTAGGTCCGGTCCAAAGATGGGGTGGCCAGCCTCCCACAAAGTTTCAGCGTGCTGTCCGAGGGTCCCTGGGCTCTCTCCCGTGTGCGTGTGGGCCTGCCCCGAGGGCGCACGCTTCACCTGTCATCACTCACTACCCTTGTTTTCTGCTGGGAGCCCAGGCCACCCACTGATACTCAAAGTCGGTGGTTGAAGTCATGGTGGGACGGCGGTCCTTGGGTCCGGTGTCCGGCTGGGAGATCCAGGGATGCCCAAATCCTCCTTCCCATGAGGTTCTGCAGTGAAATACGTACACCAGGATGTTGACCAACAGGAAAACGATATGCAACTTGGTTCTGGGACATTCTCAGAGAAGCCTGCCCGGGGCCTGGAGACCACTGATGTCACTGAGTGACAAGGTCACCTCTGCCATTAAATGAGTGTAACCACTGGCCCTGAGCAAGCCACACATTTATGTGCTTATATTGTGACTTGAGCTGGATTCCTTTGGGGTGTTCCTCCTTTCACCCTCCCCAGCTGTTGTTGTTGTTGTTTAATCGCTTTAGCTGTGTCTGACTCTTTTGTGACCCCATGGACCGTAGCCTGCCAGGCTCCTCTGTTCATGGGATTTTCCAGGCAATAATATCGGAATGGGTTGACATTTCCTTCCCCAGGGGATCTTCCTGACCCAGGGATGGAACCCAAGACTCCTGCATTGGCAGGTGGGTTCTTTACTGCTGAGCCACAGTGGAAAGCTGCTCCCTCGCTGACATCTTGACTATAACGTCGTGGGAGACCCTAAACCAAAGCCACTCAACTCAGCTGCTCCTGAATCCTGACCCAGGGAAACTGCTGATAACACAGTTTCATTGTTACAAACTTCTCAATTACAGGATATGTCATGCAGCCAAGTATAACTCACACAGGTGTGTAGCGCAGTGCCTGGTACTGTGTGTACTCAGCAAGTTATTAGTCATTCCTCCTCTTTGGAATCAAGCTCTGTGTCGAGATCGAGCTCACTGCACTAGGTTCCTCTTCCCTTAAGGCTGTGGCCTGTTGCAGGTAACGCAGTAGAGGGCTGGTCCCGTCAACCTGCCAGCTGTGTCTGAAACTCTCTTTGACTTGAAGAGGACCCCCACCACCAGCCCCCACAGCCATTTCCCTTTTGGATTAGTTAACCTGCTTCCTGCTTTTGCAATGTCACCAACATCAGGACTGGTTTTAAAAAACTGTACGGGTAGGCCTCCTTGAATGTCTCTTGTTATATGAAGGCAGAGACTCCTAAGATTAGGATGGACCTTGCTCCGATCCAATGCCCCCATTTCCCCATTTGGGCGCCTGGACTTCATCCATTGTCTGTCGTCTTCAACATCACATTTCAGGATTTTTCTGGCAGTTCAGTGGTTAAGACTCTGTGTTTCTAATGTGTGTGTGGGAATGAGGCCAGGTTCCATTCCTGGGTGGGGAACTAAGATCCCACGTGCCGCAGAGCCAAAATAAATAAATAAAATAAAATATGAGGATCTTATTTAAACAAAAAATTACATCTCTTACTGAGTTCATCATTCTCAATTAAAAAAAAAAATCTCTCACCAGCTAACATCTTTTTCCTCCCGATGGGTAGAATCTGAAACCAGTCCCTCCTAAATGTTTATACCTCAGAATGTTAAGTAACAAGACACACCTGAGCTGGCCGCACCCCAGCCCCCCACAGCTGCCTCCAGTTCCATTTCTTGTTGCCTTGCTGTACGATCAGGCTGGAAAGTAGCCTCTGTCAGCAGCACCTCTGCCCTGGAGGCAGGGTCATCACATCCATACCGCTGGACATAGGGCTGCTACACAATTTTGTGGGGCTCAATGCACAATGAAAAAGTGGGGCTCCTTTGAAAATTATTAGGAATTTCAAGATGGTGCCAGCAGAGCAGAGCTTGGGGCCCTTCTGCACGTGCGGCCCTGCGGCCCCGCAGTCAGCCTTCACGGGAAGCGGGCCCTGCTGGCACCAGTCTCTGTTGTCTCAGAACTCCCTCCCTGGCGCCCTGTGCTTGCTTCTCTCCTCTCCTCTCTTCCAGCTCTCCCTTGCATCCTCTTCTTTTCTGGAAAGCCGGCCAGGACTCTTGGCTGGTGGGGCCTCCTCTGAACATCTTCAGGGCTCTTGGGTTTCCCTTAACATTCATCTGGAAGATTCTGCCTCTCGCTCTGGCACCATCCTGTCCCTCTCCTGCTGTGGCTGGACTGATGTCAGGGACTTGAGCCACAAGGGCCTGACTGCAAATCAGGATCCTCTCTCCTTCCTACTTTTCCGCTGGTGTTTCTCACACTGGGCCAGCCCACTTCTCCAGCCTCACCCTCTGTTGCTCCTCCTACATGCTGAGCAGCACTCACCCTGGACCTCCCTCAGATCTTGAGGCATTTCAGGCCCTGATACGACTGTGGGATTTTTGAATAGTTGTGGCAGAAACAGTGCCTTCAATGGACCTATTTCATGTCCCATGCTGCCTCTCCTGCAGGACTACATTTCCCAGAAGACCTTGCATCCAGCTGAGCCCATGTGACTAGTGATGGCCAATAGGATGTGGGAGGAAATGAAGTACAGTGAAGGACTACTTTCCTGGGTCCCACCCATAAAAAACCTGGAGACCCTCTACACACACTGGCTCCCAACACTGTTTGTTGACACCAAGGGTGCCTTGAATGCACATGATGCTGGAGCTAAAGATGGCAGCAGTCCATGGCCAACTCTGCATCAGAAGGAAACACCCTTAGACTGGGTGATGCCCTCCACCTAAGACCAAAGACCCAAGCAATTTGGAAGATCAGCTTTTGCCCCCTTTTCCACGTCCAGTGCTTGCCACCAGCTTCAGTCTTTTCAAGAAGCTCCATGGAGTCATGTGAAGGGCATGGACTGTGGAGGTGAGGTCCTGGTGGCAACATGGGGGCATGAATTCTGCCTTCTGGGCTCCAGTTTCCCTGGTGGAGAGACAGAGGAGGCTGATCCTTTGAGATTCCCCCAGCCTCTCCTGAGAGGCTTCAGGATGTGGGGGCTGACAGCTGGCCCTCTCCGTCCCTCTGGGTACCTACCCCACAGGTGGGTTTTGAGTTTGGTATTGTTCTAGGGATCTGAAAGATGATACTGCCCTTTGTGTTAGTGAAGCACAACCGCACAGGGATGGCCGGAGGTGACTTTGAAGTTGCAAAGCCCTGGGTTTCAGTCCCAGCTCTGCCCTCCAGTCACCAGGTCGATAACCTTGGGCAAGAGCTGCCTTCTGTCTGAAGAAGAGGACCTAACTAGCTGGGATTAAATGAGACTGGGGGGGAAAAAAAGAAAAAAGCAGACTTGATTTCTCTGAGACTTAGGTTCCTCATCTGTGAAATGTGAATATAACTATACTCACCCTAGTGGGTGGCTGGGAGGCTCAAATGAAATAACACAAAGTGTGTTGAGTTTAGCAGGGAGCCTGGTGCTTGGATGTTTAGTCAGTGTCCACTGTTGACAGGACAAAGTACCTGGTCTCCAGCAACCGTCAGCCTTGCTCCCCCCACTCTGTGTACACACCCAACCTCAGGGATCTCGCCCCCAGGTGGTTTGAGTGCTGGAGCTGCTCACAGCCCTTCACCTGGAATGGGTGCTGCTGTGTTGGGGGCTTTCTCTAGGGGTGAGTCCCTAGTGCCCAATTCAGAGTTTTAAAGATGTAGCCAGCGTCCTTTCCAGAGAGCGTTCCAAGGCCTCAAAAGCCCATCAAAAGCAAATTTATAGCAGAAACCCACATCAGCCACCCCCCTCCCCAACCTGCTACAGACCCGTTGGCGGAAGATCAGACACCCCAACTGCTGAGGGTTAATTACAAACTTGGCGCCCATCTGCTTGGGAGAACTTGCAAGAGTCTTTTTTCTCTTTCCAAAGGCATAAACATTTGTACTGCAAGTAGCCCAGGGGTCCTGGAGATGTTTATTTTGTAGTTAACAAAGAGAAGGAACTTTTGGCTTGCAAGCCGAGTGTTCTGCTGGCCCCAGGGAGAAAGAGGCTTTGGGGAGGCCCCCTACAGGAGCAGGTGCCTCTGGGGGTGGCTCAGGTCAGGGTGGGGAAGGCTAGCAGCTGTCAGCCCAGCCTGGGGACCCCAGGTAACCTCCCCAGGTAGGAGATGTGCTGCTTCTCAGGGCTGTCTGTCCCAGCATTTTCACTCTTCGACAGAAGAAAGAAGCGCTTTCTTCTGAGTGGTGTGCCAGTGAGAGGCAAATGTTGCTCTTTGTGTTTTTTTTACACTTTCCATTAAAAAAACAAACAATGTGGTTTTCCCCCCAAAATTGCACATGTAATTCAAGAATATAAAAGATTCAAGCTACATATAAATGCATCAAATAAAATGTGTTGAATGCTGACACAGCATTTCATAGTATGGAAGTAGAATAACTCATCTGCTCACTTACCTGCTAATGCAATGTGTTCTTTTTATAAGAACACAAAGAGGATGTTCTTAAGTAAAGATCTTTCTGCTGTTGGGTCCCGTGGGGTCAGGGCTCAGAGGACTCGCCTTCTGGGTAGACAGTTTGAGAATCCAAGAACTCCTAGGTGTCAGTGGTGAGAGAGAGTGTCCTGGATTAGTTTTCAGGGTTAGGGCCCAGAGCTCTGTACGGAGGCTGCGGTCCAGCTGCAGCTCTCTAATCATACCACTTGGGGGCACTGCGAGCAAGTCTGAACCGGGGCGGCTCTAGTCAGGAGAGCCAGGGCGGAGGAGGCAGGGTCCGGACAGTGGGGAAAGGTGAGGTGGGCCTCCGGGCTGGCCTGTCCGCTTGCCCACCTGGGGCCATGAGGGTAATAAAAGGACATCCAAGTTCTGCATTTGTTCCTGACCTGAACATGGTGGTTTAGGTACTAAGTTGGGTCCAACTCTTGTGACCCCATGGACAGTAGCCTGCCAGGCTCCTCTGTCCATGGGATTTTCCAGGCAAGAATACTGGAGTGGGTTACCATTTCCTTCTCCAGGGGATTTTCTCGACCCAGGGATCGAACCCGGGTCTCCTGTGTTGCATGTGCATTCTTTACCGACTGAGCCACCAGGGAAGCTTCCTGACCTGAAGCAACAGATTAAAAAAAAAAAAAAAAAAAATCCACTGCAGGCAGGAGGCCAGCAGAGAAGGGTATTTTCACCCAATAGATAATGTTGCTGAAAAGGTGATGGTCAGCAGATAGTTTTACAAAATAGGGCCACATGTTGGGGGGAAATTAGCTACTGAAAATGAACCGAGTCAGGAGTTATTTTCTAAGGAGCGAACTACCCTTTCTCGGTGCATTGTGTGCTTGGAATTTGATAAACAAGGTTTCAGTCCCAGAGGCAGGGCGCACCTGAGGTCCCCCTGCTCTCGGTGGTCCCCGGGAGGTCAGGCTGCAGAACCGTGTGAGTCAGGTCCTGTTTGCAGAGTCAGGACTGTGAACCAGGCCTTCGATGTGCTGACTGTCTCCAGACCTGTGTGGTTAGAGTGTCACCACCTTAGTTTACTGCCAGAGCTGAATACTTGACCTTTATTACGGTATTTAACCTTCACAACAACTCTCTGAGAAACTACTGTTAGACCTGTTTTACAGATGAGTCAACTGAGGTTAGAAAGGTAATTTGCCTGAGGTCTGCGAGCAGGTTCCATAGTAGACCCCGCATGGAACCTGGCCCCCACAAGTCCAGAGCTCATGGTCTCCATGCTCCTCTGATGAGGAGTCATGGCTTCCCCCGTGAAGCCCTGTGGTTTGGCTAAGGTTACCTACATAGGTGTGGCAGCAAGCCCGTCTCCTCCCTGTACCCCTCAGGCACTGCCTTCCTCAGGTTCAGCTTCTGGTCCCTGTCACCCCAAACAAGACAGAGGTACGGCCCCGAGTGTGTTTCTGGGGTGGAGGGCTCCCAAGCCTTGGGCCCAAGTTGCAAATGACTCAGTGGGGATGGAGAAGTGGCGAAGGGCCAAGGGCCACCTGTGAAGTAAGTTTCCTGCCCTGAGAGCCAGCTGGGGAGGCATGGAGTTGGAGAAAGGGAAACAGATTCTTTGCTGAGACCCTAGGCTAAGAGATTTGATGGCAGAGCTCAGTCAAGCAAGGCCACGTGCAAAAGGGCAGCCCTGGCTGCCTCGCGGGACTGAGAAGGCCAGTTTCTAAGAGACTGGGGCTCCCCACGTGGGAAAGAGAAGGGATTTTAGCCCAGTGGTTGGCCAGGAGTCTGAGTCATGGTTCTAACTCATGGGTATTAGCAAGAGGAGAACAAGGCATTGCTGAGGGTGGTAAATTGGTTATAATTAAGAGAACCTGGGAGGGCAAAACAATGCAAGGGCCACCAGCTGTTCTGGATCTGGGAATTCTTTCTCTGGAGGAAACCAGTCGCTCCCCACCCACCCTGCACGGCAGTGCATTCGAGCAAAGCGCCTCCCCCATCACCACCTCATGCCCCCAGGGACCTCTTTCTGCTCCCCACCAGCACCTTTTCCTTCCTGGACAATTTAAACTCACCCAGCTGGCTTGTCTTTCAGGAAAGCAAACAAGCTTGGGGGTGGGTTCAAGTCCCGAAGCCTGTGCTTCCTGAGTGAGTTACGTAAACTCTCTGAGCCTCAGTGTCCTCATCTGACAGATGGGGATGATAAGAAGCCCTAACCCATCCAGCCGTTTGACGGCGTTCAACAGGATGGATGAGAAGTGGCTGGCCTGGCACCCAGGGCTGGCCTGCGGGGTTGCCGCCTGCTCTCCTACGGCCCACAAGCTAACAGCATGTGTTAATTGTCAGGGGAGAATCAAAAGACGTGTGACAGTTATATATAAAATCCAGGTTTCAGAGTCCATAAATGAAGTTTTATTGGCACATAACCTGCCATTTGTTTATACAGTGAGTCCCCTACTTATACGAATGAGTTTCGTTCTGAGACTGCGTTCGTAAGTCCAATAAAGTTAGCCTAGGTACCCAGCTAAGACAACTGGTTATATAGTACTGTATGGTAATAGGTTTATAATACTTTCCACGTAAATAATACATACATAAAAAACAGACTCACAAAATAAAACATTAAAAAATAATTGTATTTGCTTATTTGTGTTTGGCTGGGTCTTCACTGCTGTGCAGGCTTTCGTCTAGTTGCAGAGTGGCGGCTTCTCATCGCGGTGGCTTCTCTTGTTGCAGTGCATGGGGCCTGGAGTGAGTGGGCTTCAGTAGCTGTGGCTGCCCAGTTCTAGAGCACAGGCTCAGTAGTTGTGGCTCATGGCCTTAGCTGCCCTGCGGCATGTGGGATCTTCCCGACCCAGGGATGGAACCTGTGTCTCCTGCATTGGCAGGCGAATTCTTTACCACTGAGCCACCAGGGAAGCCCAAGAAAACATTTTTTTATCTTACAGAACAGTACCTTGAAAAGTGTAGTAGTATAAGTACCATAGTTGGCATACAGGGGCTGGCATGTACGTTTGCATCTTTGAAAGCTTGCAACTTGAAGGTTCATGTGTAGGGGACTTTCTGTTTATTGTCTGTGGCTGTGAGGGGTGGGCCTTGGTGCCCGCCTCCCACTGCCAGTTCCCCACACCCTCACGGAGTCACCCAAGGCTTGAAGACTTGCGGTGCTGGGGTCCTTGGGGTTCCCTGGGGATGGGCCATGGTCCCAGCCCGTGGGGGATGCTGCCCCCAACCACTGCAGGCAGAGGTGAGATGTGACAGAGATCAGAGACTGTAGGAGCCAGGAAAGGTAAAATGGTTACTATTTAGCAATGCGGGAGACCTGGTTTGATCTCTGGGTTGAGACGATCCCCTGGAGAAGGGAATGCCTACCCACTCCAGTATTCTTGCCTGGAGAACTCCACAGACAGAGGAGCCTGGCCGGCCCCAGTCATGGGGTTGCAAAGAATCAGACATGACTCAGCGACTTTGATTTAGCCCTTTGCAGAAAAACTTGGTCAACTGGCATGAGCACCCGACACTGGATGAGTGATCAGTAAAATGTGTCCATGGTTACCATTATTATTATTCTCTTGGTCTAGTTTTAACTTTCAGGTACCCCTTGCTTTTGGCTTCACGGAGAGACTATGAACCTGAAGTCCTTGGAAGGGTTTTGGGGGTGTCTCTGAATCTCCAGAGAATTTCTGTTTTTTTGTAGGTGAGGTCTTTTGGGGAGGGGCTTCATGACATTCATCTGATTCCTGAAAGAGTCTGTGTTCTCAAACAGGTAAAGAAGCATAGGTTTGATGCCTTCCTTATTGCAGGCCCTGATCTGTACTTTTCTCTGGGCTGTTTGGAGGCAACATGTATGATACTTGGGGGAGATTTTGGAAGGCCGCGGGGCCTCCCTCAGATACCCACGCCCCTGCCCAGGTGGGAGGGGCTTGCAGAGCACCAGGAACCGAGAGCCTTGGCTTTGCAGCCGGCAGACAGGGGTTCAATCCTGGCCTTGCCCTCCACTGGCCAGTCCGTTTCTCTGAGCCTCGGAGAAAACCCAACTCCCAGGCTGGGTTGGCCCTGGCAGGACTTGGAGGGCTGACCACAGTGTCTGGCACACAAGGTACCACAAAAAGGGTACCTGCTCTTATTATTATCACCATTAGCATCCCTGGACATTTAGAAGCTTCCCTCAGCTCCCCTGGAGCCCATGAAAAGCTGCCCCATGTCTGGCTAACAGAAGGTTTGAATTTCCACTGCTCTTGATTTGACTTTATCTCTGGTACCAGCAACTAAAGTGAGTTCATGAGACGTATTCATACGGTCAGTCTGCCAAACAGCAGGCCCCCAATTCTGCTTTTTTAGAAGTTCAGTGGCTTCATTTGAACAGGGACAATAATAGACATTTCCTGAGAGTGAAATAAGAGATTGGAAGGTTCTCTGTTGCAAGAAGCTTGGCTGTTTCAGATTCTCCTGTTTTTGTTTTATTTCCCACCTGAGAAGTTACTCTGGACCTCGAGCTTGGATCTGTTTTCCCTCTAAAATGCTTCTCTCTGCAGCCCGGTTCCCTGGCCCAGTCATCCACAGCAGACAAGTTCATTCCAGGGCCCAGTGACCACCTCTGAGAGGGCTGAGGGAATCTTCGGCGACAGGCCTGTCCTGATCCACAGCCAGGCCAGCCCGGTGCTGTCTGCGCCCAGTTGCCGGGCGTGGTCCCATTCAGCAGGGGCCCAGTGGCTCCAGACAACAGCTGGAGACCAGGAAGGGAGACTTCCAGCTACAAGCAAATGTTGCTGCTTCTTGAGGTTGAAATGTTCTATCCCCAAAGTGCCCCTTTCAGCCAAGCAAAAACAATCCCCCACGGGGACCCGACCCTGCCACAGAGGAACAAAAGCGCCCCAGTTCTCTGTGTTCCAGAGACCGTCTGCAGTTTCAGGCACGCACAGCCCAGTGGGGAGAGGGGATGGTCATGTGATCTTCAAGCTTAAAGACAAGGTCGTCCTTGTCCAGGCCTTTCGTCTCTGGAGGGAGGCCCTTGGTTGCCTGACAGAGGATGAGGCTGACGCTGCGCTGGTGCCAGCTCCCGGGCGGGCGGGTTTTAGTGTCCCATTTTGCAGGTTCAGAACAAGGAGACGAGGTCAAGGTCAGTGGTCCCCTGAGTCCGCTCAGATGGGCCGGGAGGAGGGCTCCTCCTGGCCCTGCTTCAGGCAGGACAGGTGCCTGCGTTCTGACTGCATGTATTTTTCTGTTGCAGGCGGATCCGTCTCTAAGAAGTTCACCAGTAAGGCTGCCCCATTTGTTCTCCAACAGCCATTAAAAATATTAGTATTTTCCTTCAGGGGCAGGCAAGAGCTTCTGGGAAAGAGGAGAACTCAGAGAAGACGAACGCTCAAGTTGACACTGGCCTCTGAGGCGCCAGCTGAGGGTGGGGCGGAGGGGGGGCGGTGGTGAAACCGCCACGTCAAGGCACCACCTTCAGGAGAAGCGTCTGGAATGACTGCTGTGCCCTGCCCTGTCTGTCCCTCGATGAATCTCTGGAGCGATATGGCCTTCTAAGTTGAGGAACCAGTACTCTGTGGACGGCGGAGGAAGCGGCCAGTGGAACTTAAGGCTGCTGTCCATGAGTGGACAATTCATTTCAGAGGAGAAGGTGACTACTGACCAAACTTCTCAAATGAGGTAAAAGGGTGTTCAGATTTCAGTGAGCACCGGCATCAGTCAGGGGCTTCCCAGGGATTCTGGTAGGTATGGGGTGGGGCCCAGGAACCTACATTTCGAACAAGCACATGAAGGGTTCTCAGGCCAGTGGTCCAGGCGGCAGTCCGAGAAGCATGTCTGCGTCTAAGGTGGCAGTGCCGGAGGCCTTGCCCGGCCAATCGCTTCCTGAGAATTTGGACCTGGGGGCTTACAGAGCCAGTGGCAGCCTGATCCAGGCGGGGAGGAAGCCTGGCTCCTGGGGCTGCCCCCTCTCCCAGCCCTGCCCCGGCTCCCCTCCACCTGCCTGAGTGTGTTCGTGACACTATCCTCAGCTGCTCCTGCCCAGACACACCCCGGGGATGTCAGCTGTGCCTCCGCTTCCACAGGCCGCAGCCCCCAGGCCTGACCCTCCCTGGGCCTCAGGCCGCCTGTCCAGGGTCTGACAGTGCGGTCTCCACATCCCATAGGGACCTCCCTCGACTCAGCCTGACAGAGCTCAGCACGTTTCCTCTCTTTTCGTGTCCTTTACCGCAGAGACTGGCCTCTCTATCCTCAGCAGCCAAGTCAGGACACTTGGGCAGCACCTTGTTCTTCACCTGCCAGCTGCATTCCAGAAAACAAGGAACAGCTACCGCTTATTGAAAACATACCACAGGTAACAACTCATCACAGCCAGGTGACCTGAGCCCTGTAACTGCCCTCACCTAACAGGGGAGAAAACAGGTACCTGAGGGGCTGCTCACCCAAGGTCACGTGGCAGGTGCAGGGATAGGGGTGAGCTGGGCCCTGTGGAGGCGGCCGGCTCTCTCTCAGGCCCTCCCCTCCCACCACAGCGCCGCTCTGGGGGCCCGAGTAGGCCCTCGGCATCTCTGACTAGCCTCCTCACCCTTGGTTTAACCTCACTCCGACCTATTTCCCGAGTGCAAGTGGGAAATGCTTCTCAACTGGGAACCTGACGCTGCTCCTTCACGGAAATCCTTCATAGGCTCCCTGTTCTACACCCCCAGCCTTGCAGCTGGGTCCCACAGGCTGATGCTTGGCTTCCTCAGGACCCACTGAAAGGGGCTTTGGGGTGCACAGCCCTCACAGGAGAGGGCAACTCACACCCACGCTTCTTCCCTGTTGTTAAAAAGGAAGGGGTGGGTGGGGGGAAGGGTAGAGGAAGTGCCAGCTGCTCGGAAAGGCAGAGGGAACCATGTGGCAGCTCGCCAGCCTCCTCGACCTCCTGAGCCGGGTGTGCTGTGCATCTTACGGGACCAGACACTGGACTGACCGGCCTGAGGCCACCTCAGACCCGGGGTCCTGTGCCCTCGCCCGTGGCCGCCCTGTGGGTGTGGGATCCCAACTCTTCAGACCTCACCACTCGGAGATCGGCTGGGGGTCAGAGGCACAGACGAGAGCTGAGCGACTGGGAGGCAGTGACCCGGGGTGAGCCCGCAGTCCCTTAGCACAGCAACGTCCCGGCCCACAGGCTTGGGAGCCTCCTATAAACACAACAACCCTGGGCCCATCGCGGTTTCTACAACAATGAGAATATTTATTTTCTCCAGACGGTAAAAATAACATTTTTCTTTCTTTTGTAAAAGTTAAGTACCATTACATTCCATTTTCTTAAATAACAAAATCCTAAAAATATATATTAAATTGTATACAGTGCGTCACACTTCATCTTATATTTTAAAATACATGATGTTTCTATTTTATTCTCAAAGTTGCATATTAAGAGCGTATTTACAGGTAAAGCCTTGTCATCCAGAGTCAGGAGCCCCTTGGGAAGGTGAGTCTGGGTGTGGGCGGTCCTGACGCCGTGAGGACCCCTGGCAACACGTCCTTTCTGAAGCAGCAGACTGACCTGGACTTTCCCCCACACCCCACTGCTGCCTCATTGAGTGTGTTCAACTCGGCAAGACGGGAACCTAGGAGATGGGCCCCCCGGGGTCTGCAGGCCGAGGGTGAGGCCCCGTCCCCCTGAGCTGGCCAGCCTGAGGGGAGGCAGCTGCGGCTGGAAGAGAAACACCCCACACCAGGGCGGCTAAGCTGAGAGCCCCAGCCAGGAGGTAGAACAGTGAGGAAGGTAAACGAGACACCAGAGGAAACAATCAGAAGGTTAAACATTCCCAAGGTGGCAGCAAAAGCAGACATCAAACAGCAAGAGAGACTGGGAACCAAGAGGGCTGTGGGCCGTGGGCCGGCCCGGCTCCACGGGAGGCCGGGGTGTGGTCAGACCAGGGGCCGACCTCAGAGGCCGTCCACCTGCAAGTGCTTGGGAAGATGAAGTGCCAGGACTCACAGGGGCGTGGTGACACTGGGGTCAGGACGACCTGGCTGGATACGGAGCAGGCAGGTCCGACCACTCCTGCCAGGGGCTGACAATGGGCAGAGCAGCGGTTGGGGAGGGGCCCGCCCCCTCCCCCCTGGGTTTGGCAGAAGGGCCAGGACAGCTGCGCCTGCAAGTGCTCTGATCTCTGTGGGTTTCTGGCCGACTGGAGTCTTGAGCCAGAGCCCACACTTCAGAAGTTACAGCAACCTGGTTACCTCGCTCATGCCCAGAAAGCGGGGGGGGGGCCTCAACCCTGTTCTGATGTGCGGGCACCTGGGTTCATTCCTCTTCCTTCTCTGTTCTGTGTGCCATTGGCCACTTGGGGAAGAACACGAGCCCTGTTCGCCTTCTCCAGGGGCTAAGAGGCCAGGCTCCCCAGCTGGCCAGAGTAGGGTGTGGGCTGAGGGGGGGCCTGGGTCCCGGTAGCACCCCATCACCCCATGGGCAGGAATGTTTGATCCACCAGGGTCCCCGGAGCCTCTACACTTCCTCTTACCTAAGCCCGTGTCGTGTGCTTTTCTCAGGGTCACCCTTCCCAGTCCCCTCCAACCCCTACTTTCTCGCCTCTGAAGTGGTTTCTTAGCAGATCAAATGCTGCCCCCTTGGGTGTTCCTAGGTGTAAAGACTTCCCCTCTTCTGGGATAATTTGTGTCTCAAGTGTTTACTTAGGTGCAGGGGGCCCCTCTGGGCAGGTGACTGACAGGTTCCAGCCAAGGCCATGGCCAGGTCAGGCTTACAGACTTCGGCCTGGGACAATTTATGGCCCTCTCCCCCTGTGCCATCCTGAGGCCGGTGTGGGTTTCCAGGGCTGCTCCTGGGATGGTAAGTGGATCCTGGGTCACTGGGCTGCACCTGGGGTGGCAGGAAGGATAGCACTGGACTTCCAGCACCTTGGGGATCTCTGATAAAGGGCTCCTCCGGCTGCTCAGACATACGGTGACCTGAAGTCACCAAGTGTGACGACAGCAGGTGGGCCCACAGGACGCACCAGGGCCAGTGATCAGAGGGAGCCCGCGGCTTCGAGCAACTGCTCCTGGTCAGGCAGAGCCCTTCCGGCCGCGATCCCACATTCCCTCTGTGTTGCTCAGGGACCTAGTGACCGCACACACCTGACACTTGTGTTTGAGAAGAGATTCCACAAAGGCCGGGAATAGCTTGGAGGGGAGACTGCACATGCCATACATCCCAGTGGTCCTTGCACGTGGCAGGCCTGTCTCCAGATCCCAGGGGCCGGCAGACAGCTGCTCCGGGGGAACTGCCTTTCCAGATCAAAGCCTCCCCCAGGGCCTGGGGCAGTGACCCCCCGCCTCCTGCGGGCTTGCTGCATCTCCCACTCTGACTCTCCCCTCCTGCCAGCTCCCAGCGTCTCTGGCTGCTGGGGTCACCTCCCTGCGGCCCCATGTGGCCCTGTGTCTTTCTGGGAGCCGGGTACAGACAGCTGCCAGTGTGGCAGACCCCCAGGGAAGGCCAAACGAGGAGTAGCCCAGGGGCTGGGGAAGGGGGGCAAAGTGCCCAAACAGGGAGCAGTGAGGCCCGAGGCCTACGTGCCCACAGGACAGCCTCTCTCTGACAAAGGCCAGGCCCACCCGCGGGGGCCGGGCCCTCCTCCCAGCTGCTGTGAGGGATGGCACTGACTCTACCACCCATGGCCGCTGCAGCTGCAGCTCTCCATCTCCGGAGGCCTCTCCCGGAGGGGCTCCAGTTCCCACGCCCTCCCTCTGCACTCTGCACACCACTTTCTGTGGCTCCCCTCTGGGTCAGGGCAGGGGGGTGGTGGTGTAGGGGATGTGGGACCAGAGACAAGAGCCTTCTCCTTCCCCACCAAGCCATTCCAAAGCCCACCCTAAGAAGGGGCATGGAGACCACCGAACGCCCAGGCCATGGGGAATTTCTCATCCTCTTTTAAAAGGAGGGAAAATTAAAGGAGGGACTGCTGGTGCCTGGGGTCATAAGACGCTGCCTGGATGCTCCGCCATATACACTGTTCTGAACAGAGAGGCAGCTTAGGAGTCACCAGACGGGGCTTGGCTTGGGCTCCACGGGACCTCAAGCTGCTCAGGGACAAGGCCAGCAAACCCAGTGAGGAGTTACTGAGCACCTATAAAAGCTTTCAGTGAAGTCTGCTGTGTGAATAGATGGCTGGACATTTCTTATGACCATCCCTCAATCCTATCTGCTGGTCACCAAGCTGCACAAAGAAGCCATAGAAAGTAGCCGCGGGTGAAGGTGTCAGGTTTGACCTGACGGCCTTCCAAGTTGGAGGAGACCCATCCTTGCCCAGAGCCCAGAGCCAGCGCAGAGCATGGGCCTACATCATGGGTGGGGCGGCTAACACCCAGGAGTACCGGACCAGGCCACCCCTCGGGAAAGCCTCAGAACTCTCTCTGCCTGGCCTGTTCCAAAGCAGAAAGACCAGGAGAAAGCCATCTGTGCATGGACAAAACTGAGAAGTGCTACTTACCCACTACCTGGCAGTTGTCTAGAATGTACCTGAGCCCCATGCCTGACACAATCACCCCGTCACCTCAGGCCCCGTTGTCCCAACCCCCGCTCCTAGATCAGAGTGAGAGGCAGAGGGCACAGACCGGGGACCTTGAGTCTCTCTCCTGAGTGTGGTGATGAAGCAGGTTGAACCCAGGCCAAGTGGCCCCTGTGTCAGGTGCCCGCCCAGTCGGAAGACTGCTGCCCCAGAGGAGGCCAAAGGCGAGGCAGGGAAGAGTCGGTGGAAGGAAACCATGGGAGAGGCAGTCCCCAGGGGCATCGAGTGCAGAGGGATGCCATGTCCTGGGCACAGAGGGGGAGCTTTTAGTCACTCACAAGAGGATTACGGTCATCTGGTTGACTCTGACACTTGAGCTTCTTCTTAAAGATGGAAATCGAAGTAGAAGGCTCGTAAAAAATGCTCCAAATTTCCCCTGACGTCCCTGGTTGATGACAATCCCTAAGGTCCCCTGAGGCAGGAACGCGATGGGATCTGTCAAACAAAAATATCTTAATTTTTCAAGTAGAACAGAACTAAGCATCCAAAGCAACCTACCATTTCATGAGATACCTGAACCTATAAAATGGGACCCTCGGTGAGGAGGCCTGGGGAAACCTAACAGCTGCCTTTAGAGACTGGAGGGATCGCCAGGCAGGTGACCCAAATCCCATGGCATGGCAGTGCAGTGGGGCAGGCCCCAGCTAAGAGTATCGAAGAACCTTCTAGCTGGTAGGATTATTCTAATCTGGAAAGGGCTGGCCTGAGAGATTATGAGTTTTCAAAAATCTTCTCTTTTTAAGCAGACAAACTCTTTTCGAATGACCTTTTCAGAAGCTCACCTACCTAAACAGGATGAAGGCAAACCTGCTCTGCTGGGAGTGGGCCCTGCCTTTCTCCCCGCCTGCCCCACTCCCTGTGTCAGCCCCTTCGGGCTGCTGGGCGGGGAAAGTGCAGAGGGACTGGGTGTCAGGTGGGAGACGCACACGAGCTTTGGGGTCTCGGCACATGGTGAGGTGCTGGGCCCCAGAGATTACCCCGCCCCCTCCCTGCTGTTGGGGACACACAGGTGGGACTACGCCTAAGAGGCTTCCCTGGAGTGTGTGAACAGTGATTCAAAAAAAGGAAAAATATATATATATTAGAAGCTCACTCAACAATAATAAGGACATTGTTTTCCCTGAAAAATGTACAGTGCAGGGTGGCAAGGCCTATGAGTAGTGCCAAAGTGGCCAAGGGCAGCCTTTACGGGGCAATAGAGGAGCCAGTATTTAATGTATGAAAGTCTGTGGTAGCCTCAGGGCAACTAAGCCCATGCATCGCAACCACCGAGCCTGTGGGCTAGAGCCCTTGAGTTGCACAGCTGAGCCCACGTGCCGCAGGTACTGAAGCCCGCACACCTAGTCCCTGTGCTCCACAACGAGAGAAGCCACCGCAGTGAGAAGCCTGCACACTGCAGCTAAGAGTAGCCCCCACTCAAAGACCCAGGACAACCAAAAACAAAAAACAAAAAACTCTGAGTCAGAGCACAAGCCAGAAAGTTGGGGAAAAGGTAGCTTTTACACCAACGCTCAGGAAGGCCTTGAAATGGAGGAGACTTTATGTCAATTATCTCAATAAAAGTGGGGGGAAAAGAGAAATGGAGAGAGCCTGGACTGGGAACCACAGGAAAGACAGAGCAGAGGTCTAGGAAGATGAGCAAGCCCTTCTGTAGGTGCACAGGCTCCTGTACATGAACAACCGCCCCTTTCCTGAGAGGCAGAACAGATAAACCTGAATAGTGGAAATAAGAGAAGAAAAAAATTTTTTTCCCAAATTGGTCAGAACTGAAGGGTGAAGCTATTATAGGCTTCCTAAATAACTGCTCTAAAATAATTATTAAACAGTAGTTAATAAAACTTCTCTTCCTAAGACTGTCTCACAGATTCTAGATGGCATCAGGAAATATACCTGGTATTACCCTAGGAATATTTGCTCTTACGTAAATCACAAAACAGCACAAATCAGAACAATGGAAATTGTCCTGTTTTATGCCCAGACTATTTCAGTCCTCCTTGAAATGATATCCTCTAGACAGGGGAGCAAACACAATCCCTCAAACCTTAGTGAGATTTGTCCACCTGGACAATTCACTCTACAGAGAATGAGGAATGTCTACGGCTGTACACTGCCCCGTGTTGAGCACTTTGGAATTGTGTTCTGACATTACAAGTGTTTTCAGACAACTGAAACGAAGTAGAAAATTACCTTCCCTTCCTGGGGCTGGGCAGCTCCCGTACTCACCTGAACGTGATGTGCAGAAGTATCTTTGCTACAATGGCTGTGACTGTGAGGATGAGGAGTGTTGCCAGGCCGTACACTGTCCATCCTGCAAGTGTAAAACACAGGGGTGAGTTTGCACAAGGGGTGAGTTTCGGACTGGGTGTGAGTTCAGTTTTCAGGAGGAGGTCTGTGTGGAGCCCTGAGGGAGCCCTGGCAGCTCGGGGTTGGGGGGCAGGCTGGCTGAGGGGTTCCTGGCAGGTGGGCGCAGCCACAGGATGCAGCTGAAGCAGGGCTGGCATGGAGACCCAGTCCTTCTGAGCACCTCGCCTAGTTCCTGACTCCCCTGTGGAGAGAGGCAGGCAGTGTGGTCCAAAGCACACTCAACTCAGAGTCAAAAGGGGTGGTACACATTCCATCTCCACCACTGGGACCACTGTGTGATTGCAGATGAGTTACATAACCTCTCTAGGCCTTGGTTTCCTCATCTGAGGAATGGGATGTGTCAACTGTGGAATGCTACAGATACGCAAAGGACAGGACACACAGGGAGGGGCTCTCCTGCCTGACTCCCTGCTTCAAGTCCTGCAGGGGAAAACCTTTAGAGCGGGGAATCACTAATGGTATCTGCAGCTCTACCAGCTCCTAAAGACTGCAATTTCCTCAGCAGAAAAGAGGGAGCGACAGTCTGTGTCCAATCAAGTCACCCAGCTTAGACCACAGAGGACTACTGCTCCCTCTCTACCATACTCCTGTGGGGCCTGCCTTCACAGCTCAGGTCACTATCTGACTTCTCATTTTGCTTCTTGTCTTTCTCCTCCCACTTACAAGTGGCAGGACGGCAGGGATTTTGTGTGGTTCTCTGTACAGTCCAGCACCTACAACATAGCCTAGCATCATTAAATCACTTACAGATCTGCCCAATGACTGAGGAAAGAGCTCTGGCAACTGCCTACGCATTTAGCGAGCTACAAGCTGGGGCTGTGGAAAACACTGGATAAGCTTATTACATACCGTGTCCTAAAGGAGGTGAGCATTTTGCCTAAGGACTAAGGAATCAAGCCAGAGAGAAGACGTCCCTCCAAGGCCAGGACAAAGAGAGTCACGGAGCCAGGACCCACAAGCCACCTCGGAAAGGGAAACACCCAACAGCACCCTGTTTCTGTAATTGCCTAGGGTGCTGCTGCCAAGTTCTGTGGCTCCTACCCCTTTGATGGTGTCTGGGAACAGCTACCTGGCACAGTCTGGCGTGGGTGGCTGGGGCTGGTGGTGATGACATAGAGGACTTTGGAGGACCGGGCAGCGCTCACACTGAAGTTGGCCTGCTCCGTGATCACCTCGGCCAGCATCTGGTTGTCAGTGGGCTTCTCCTGTGGTGGGTCTTCCTTGATGGCTGGAAGATCAAAAGGAATTAGCCGGGGGAAAGCAGGTGGAGATGCCAAAGAGGAGGTGGCACTGGTTACAAAGAGGGGGCCGTTTTCTCTGGTTCAGTCCTGGGGGCAATTCTCTGCCCTGGCCCCAGAGCAGAACCTGCCAGGCTCTGGCTCTGAAGGAGCCATCTGATGTCTCTGTGTGGACTCCTGGACATGCTTTAGGGTGGTCCTTCCCTTGTGCCTCTGCAGCTATGGTCCCTCATCCTGGAAGGCCCTCTTGTTTCCTATCTGTCTGCCCTAATCCTACATGTCCTTCCAGCCTGTCCCACCTGTACACTGGAGCCACATACTGACTGAACTCTTCTCTAGGCTCCTGACGTCCAGGGCAGAGACTAGGTCACGGATGCCCTCTGTGTACCCAGCGCACATATCCATGGTACAGGGGCATAGCTCCACGTTAGGATAGTCTGAGGACAGTGAACCAGGATTTGGTGATTGGCAACGGTGTTCAGAGACAGGAGGATGAACCAAATGACCTCTTTGGAACCTTCTAATTCTACCAATCTCAGCTCTTTTAGTTATTATTTTAGCCTTTCCATGAAAACTGTCATGCTATGCTAAGTCACTTAAGTCGTTTCCGACTCTGTGCGACCCCATACATGGCAGCCCACCAGGCTCCCCCGTCCCTGGGATTCTCCAGGCAAGAACACTGGAGTGGGTTGCCATTTCCTTCTCCAATGCATGAAAGTGAAAAGTGAAAGTGAAGTCGCTCAGTCGTGTCTGACTCTTAGCGACCCCATGGACTGCAGCCTAACAGGCTCCTCCATCTATGGGATTTTCCAAGCAAGAGTACTGGAGTGGGGTGCCATTGCCTTCTCCATGAGAATGACTAAAACAGCAAACTCACAGGTGGCATCTCTTTTCTGTATCATGCAGCATGTACAAGTTATAAAACAGGAAGTGGGAAAACCTGTAAGTTGATTGGGTAGCTCCTGACACGCAAGAACCACCTGAGGTCCGCACATCATAACGAGGTGCAAGGGGGGCCCAAGGAGGCCGGGGCCTTACCTTGGTATAAGACGGCAAATCCCTGGGCCTGATTGATGCGATCAGAGAAGAAATACAAAATGATGAAATCCAGAGAGATGTTAAAAGATGAAGGTGGGCGGTTTCTCCCGTTGAAACGGACCAGGACGCGGTGGGTGTAGCCATCCAGCAGCTCCACCATGTCTACAGAATCCCGGATATCAAACAAGGTGAAGTTGAAGTGGATGTGAGCAGCTCCTGGGACCCGGATGGTCCAATAGCAGACCCTCCCCGCGGCATAGGCATCGGGAAAGTCAGGGGAATACACCACAGAGGTCATGGCCGAGTAATTCCCACCACAGGCGCCAACCAGAGCTGCAGGAGACAAAAGGACACCAGCCCTCAATCGGGGGCTCGGCCATGGGGTTTGCTTTCCAACCTGTTACAAACAAAACTTCTGAGCTGATGGGATCCAGTCTAGGATGTTGTTTTTTCGTCTGCAAAACCAGACCATCTTATGTTTCAGGATCGAATCACAGAATGAGTAGCTTAAACCCTGAACAAATGACTGGAAGCTTTTTTTTCTCCCAGGAGACCTCAGAGTGAGCACACAGCATGGCAGTACAGCCCAGGCAGGGGCCGGGCTGGAGTCAGAGAGTCTGGGTTCGGGACCAGCTGGGCCATGTGATCCCAGGGGCTCACTTCACATCCAGACCTCTCGCTTCTCTTGGCTTTGAGGGTGGAGAGACCACCACCTGCTCCCGTATCATATGAATGTGTGAGGACAGATGAGACAAAGCACATGAAAACACAGACCTCTCTGCAGGGGGCACTCAGTGAAGTGAGGGCCTCCCGGGTACCTTAAGGGTGCAAGGCTCATGGGAGGGGCCACACTTGTTTTTGAAGTGGGACACTGTGGCACAAGAAATGACCATCTGAAGACAGGAAGTTCGCTCATTACTCTGCACCAGCACATCTAATGTCTGGACCCCCGGTTCTGAGCGGCAGGTTCAGGGAAGGGGACACACCACTTCACAGTCTTATGTAGTGAGGTGAAGACAAGAGCCTAGAAATCAAAGTCCTCAAGAGGAAGGGCAGGCCCAGGATTTACAAAGCAGGCCAGGTTGCGGGGGGGGGGGGGGGCACCCACTTCCCTTTAGGATGTAGAAAGCTGCTTCCATCCTAACACTGAGAAGAAGCTCAGAACTTTTTCTTCAACCCATCAGAAAGCTGAGGTCTCAAGACAACCAAGGGATTTTAATTCTAAAAAGTAAGAAGCTCCTCTGAGGAGAGTCAGGCCACGCAAAGTGCTTCATCCTTGACAGAGCACAAGAATGATAGTGGGCCACCATGAAAGCAAGGAAGAAGAAAGCAGCTAAAATTTTAACAAATTGCTAAAGGCTGAATGTGGACCAGCCTCTCAGTCCAGGATGCCTGGAAGCCCTGGACACAACAGTCTGCAGTCACTTGCACGCACTTCTGTGCAGGCCTCCAGCCAGTGCCCATGAGAATGACCGGGTGGGGCAGGAGACCAAAGGGTCCCCATTGGTGGGACCAGTGGGCAGGAGGTGATGAACTGCTGCTGGGGGACAGGCCTGATGCCCTGCTCTCTTCCAGAACCCTCCTGGAGCAAAAGCCTGAAGTTGAGAGGAAGGGGCCACACACCCTTCTGCACCCAGGCCCCTGTCTGTCCCTGGGAGCTGCTGTTACTTTTGTCAGAGTAACCAGGAGAAGACTCATTGCCTTTGGAGGAATAGCAGAGGCAAAAGCCACCTGCCCCTGGCCTGCAGTAGGTGCTTAGTAAGTACTGCAGGTGAATGAATGCAGAGCAGGGAGGCAGGGTCAGACAATGCGCAGGCCGGCTCCCCGGCCCAGGGTTCCCAAGCCTTGGACAGCACAGGGCCCGGAAGCATACTCACTGTCGAAGACGATGACCCTGCCATCGCCCCCACAGGGCTGGGTGTGGTCCCCGAAGCAGACGCTGCTGCACTCAGTACTGGCTGCCTCCCCGTACTTCCAGTAATCAGGGTCGTTTCCACAGAAGCAAGCGTAGCCCGACTCTATCCCAGCAAACTGCCATGACAGAGAAGCAGCACTTGGTAAGCATCAGTCGGGGTGTCAGGTGGCCTGGCCAGGTCGGCCCCTCGGCAAGCAAGCACCTTGTCTTCCCAGCCCACCTTCCCTGGATCCTCTACCTTGGTCCCGCCTCACTCTCACCGCACTTCACTACATGCTGACTTGTAACTGTGTACCACCACAGTGCTTCCCCTCCTGAGCATCTCTTACTTATGTTTGCAATTCTACTGTATTTAACTCAGTTAAAGGCAGGGATCCCATTAACTTGACACATTAATAACAGCTAAACATTTTATTGAATGTTTACTATGTGACAGGTGGTAAATGCTTTGAAGTTAGTACTTACTGCAAACTTATTGTAGGCCCTATGAAATATATTTTTTAAATTAATTGATTTATTTATGGCTACCCCGGATCTTTGTTCCTGTGCACAGGTCTCTCTAGTTACGGTAAGCAGGCTTCTCATTGCAGTGGCTTTGGAACGCAGCCTCTAAAGCGCATGGGCTTAGTTGCCCTGTGGCATGTGTAACCTTCACGGACTAGAGATCAAACCTCTGTTCCCTGCATTGGTGGGTGGATTTTTTCTTTCCTTTTTTTTTTTTTTTTTTTACTTTTCTTTTGCAGGTGGATTTTTAAACCACTGGACGACCAGGGAAATCCCCTATTTAACATTTTTATTTTTATATTACCATATAATACAACTATTTGTATGGTGTACAGGCCTAAGGATTTTAACCCATGAATAAATTTGTACAACCACCACTACAGTCAGGACACGGAACATGTGCAGTAACCTTTCTTGTGCTGTTGCTCTATAGTTCCCCTCTATGACCCCTCAGTTCAGTCGCTCAGTTGTGTCTGACTCCTTGCGACCCAAGGACCGCAGCACACCAGGCTTCCCTGTCTATCACCAACTCCCAGAGCTTGCTTAAACTCATGTACATTGAGTCAGTGATGCAATCTAACCATCTCATCCCCTGTCATCCCCTTCTCCTTCTGCCTTCAATCTTTCCCAGCATCAGGGTCTTTTCCAATGAGTCAGTTCTTCCCATCAGGTGGCCAAAGTACTGGAGTTTCAGCTTCAGCATCAGTCCTTCCAATAAATATTTAGGACTGATTTCCTTTAGGATTGACTGATTTGATATTCCTGCAGTCCAAGGGACTCTCAAGAGTCTTCTCCAACACCACAGTTCAAAAGCATCAGTTCTTCGGTGCTCAGCTTTCTTTATGGTCCAACTCTCACATCTATACAGGACTACTGGAAAAAACCACAGCTTTAACTAGATAGACCTTTGTCAGCAAAGTAATGTCTCTGCTTTTTAATATGCTGTCTAGGTTGGTCATAGTTTTTCTTCCAAGGAGCAAGTATCTTTTAATTTCATGGCTGCAGTCACCAACTGCAGTGATTTTGGAGCCCAAGAAAATAAAGTCTCTTACTGTTTCCACTTTTTTCCCCATCTATTTGCCATGAAGTGATGGGAATGATGTCATTATCTTCATTTTTTGAATGTTAAGTTTTAAGACAGCTTTTTCACTCTCCTCTTCCATTTTCATCAAGAGGTTCTTCAGTTCTTCTTCACTTTCTGCCGTAAGGATGGTGTCATCTGCATATCTGAGGTTGTTGCTATTTCTCCCGGCAATCTTGATTCCAGGTTGTGCTTCATCCAGCCCCACATTTCGCATGATGTACTCTGCACATAAGTTAAATAAACAGGGTGACAATATACAGCCTTGACTTACTCCTTTCCCAATGTGAAACCAATCTGTTGCTCCATGTACGGTTCTAACTGTTGCTTCTTGACCTGCATACAGATTTCTCAGGAGACAGGTAAGGTGGTCTGGTATTCCCATCTCTTTAAGAATTTTCCACAGTTTGTTGGGATCAACACAGTTTAAAGGCTTTGGCATAGTCAATAAAGCACAAGTAGATGTTTTTCTAGAACTCTCTTACTTTCTCTAGGATCCAAAGATGTTGGCAATTTGATCTCTGCTTCCTCTGCCTTTTCTAAATCCACCTTGAACATCTGAAAGTTCTTGGTTCCCATACTGTTGAAGGCTGGCTTGGAGAATTTTGAGGATTACTTTACTAGTGTGTGAGATGAGTGCAATTGTGCAGTAGTTTGAACATTCTTTGGCATTGCCTTTTTTGGGATTAGAATGAAAACTGACCTTTTCCAGTCCTGTGGCCACTGCTGAGTTTTTCAAATTTGCTGGCATATTGAGTGCAGCACTTTCACAGCATCATCTTTTAGCGTTAGAAATAGCTCAGCTGGAATTCCATCACCTCCACTAGCTTTGTTCATAGTGATGCTTCCTAAGGCCCACTAGACTTTGCACTCCAGGATGTCTGGCTCTAGGTGAGTGATCACACCATCGCGTTTATCTGGGTCATTAAGATCTTTTTTGTGTAGTTCTTCTGTGTATTCTTGCCGCCTCTTCTTAATACCTCTGCTTCTGTTAGGTCCATACTGTTTCTGTCCTTTATTGTGCCCATCTTGCATGAAATGTTTCCTTGGCATCTCCAATTTTCTTGAAGAGGTCTCTAGTCTTTCCCATTCTATTGTTCTCCGTTATTTCTTTGCACTGATCACTTAGGAAGGCTATCTTTTCTCTCCTTGCTATTCTCTGGAACTCTGCATTCAGATGGGTACATCTTTCCTTTTCTCCTTTGCGTTTCGCTTGTCTTCTTTCCTCAGCTACTTGTAAGGCCTCCTCAGACAACCATTTTGTCATTTTGCATTTGTTTTTCTTGGGGATGATTTTGATCACAGCCTCCTATACAATGTTACAAACCTCCATCCATAGTTCTTCAGGCACTCTGTCAGATCAAATCCCTTGAATCTATTTATCACTTCCGCTATATAATCATAAGGGATTTGATTGAGGTCATACACTAATTAGTTTTCACACTATAGTTTTAACTTTTTAAGACTGTCATACGCTAGAGACTGAATGTCCACGTCTGCCCCTCCCCTGCAAATTTATATGTTGAAAGCTAATTCCCAATGTGATGGTACCTAGTGGTGGAATATCTGAGAAGTGATTCATGAGGGCTTGTGCTCATGAATGGGATTAGAGCCTTTATAAAAGAGACCCCCTTTCCCCTTCTGCCATGTGAGGACACAGTGAGGAGACAGCCATCTATGAACCAGGAAACAAGCCATCACCAGACACCAAATCTGCCAATCTGATCTTGGACTTTGCAGCCTTCAGGACTTTGAGAAATGAATTCTTGTCTTTTTTTTAATTGGAATATAGTTGTTTTACAATGTTGTGTTAGTGAATGCTTGGTTTAGACCAAGTATTTTGCACAGCAGTCAGAATGACTCAGACACACTATACGCAGATTCGTATTCTGAGGCCGGCTCCTTTCCCTCAGCATAGTCTCTCTGAGGCTCCTCTGAAATGACCTAGAGTTTGCTGAGTGGCAGTTTATTGCATGAGTGTACCGCAGGCTGCTAATCCATTGAGTTGTTTTGTTTTTCATGATTATAAAACAGAGCTGCTATAAACACTTGTGTATATTTCTGTGTGAACATAAGCTTTCCTTTCTCTAGGGTAAATATCTAGAAATGGGATTTCTGGGTTGTAATTTCTCTACCTCATTAACATTTGCTTTTGTCCTTAAAAAAAAAAAACAAAACCCACAGCCATCCTAGGTTATTTATTGTATGAAATGGTATCTCATTGATTTTGATTTGCATTTCCCTAAAGACTCTTGCCTGGAAAATCCCATGGACAGAGGAGCCTGGTAGACTGCAGTCCATGGGGTCGCTAGGAGTCGGACACGACTGAGCGACCTCACTTTCACTTTTCACTTGCATGCATTGGAGAAGGAAATGGCAATCCACTCCGGTATTCTTCCCTGGAGAATCCCAGGGACAGAGGAGCCTAGTGGGCTGCCGTCTATGGGGTCGCACAGAGTCGGACACGACTGAAGCGACTTAGCAGCAGCAGCAAAGACTAGTAATACTGAGCATCTTTACCGCATGAAGTGTAAAAAAATTTTTTTGATTATGTGTAACATAGGTAGAATGTTGAGCACATTTTCATGTGCTTATTGGCCATTTGTACATCTTCTATGAAGAAACATCTATTCAATCCTTTGCTCATTTTTAAATTGGGCTGTTTATCTTTCTATTGTCACACTGTTAGAGTTCTTTATGTATTTTGGGCATTAGATCTTTATTCAAATATGTTTTGCAAATATTTGCTCTATTCTGTGAGTTGCTTTTTTACTTTCTTAATAGTGTCCTTGATACACAGAGATTTTAAATTTTGATGAAGTCCAATTTATTTTTTCTTTGATTGTCTGTGCTTTTGGTATCCTAACTGAAAAAATCATTGCCTCATCCAAGGTCATGTATATCTGTACCCATATTTCTTCCTAAACCTTTATAGTTTTAGCTGCTACATGTAGGTCTGTGATCCATTTTAAATTAATTTTCATATATGAGGTAGGGGTCCAGTTTCATTTTTTCCATGTGGATATCCAGTTGTCCCAGCATTGTTTGCTAAAAACACTTGTTTTTTCCCCATTGAATGATATGGCACCCTTGACAAATATCAATCAGCCATAAATAATACTGTCAATCAAGCAATTGGTGGCTTGCAAAAGATTGACCACGTAAGTAAATCTATGGAGGATAATGGGAACCAGGTTTCTTACTATTAGAGAAGCGCGCCAGAGAAAACTGGAATGAAGCCTGCAGTGTTGGACAGGGATTGATGTTACTCAGTGCAGTGCATGGTTTCTGACATATATAATAAATAACATGTATTTATTATATACTATGTATACTATGTACTATATCTTTATATATAAAGATATATAATAAATTATTATTCATTAATATAAATAATAACATGGCCATAAATAATAATGTCTGGACTCTAAATTCTATTTCCTTCAGCTTATATGTCCATCTTTATGCCAGTGCTGTAGCTTTTCTTTCAGTATATCACTGTTCCCGGGCCCTCTTAGTGGAAAGAGCTAGGAAATACATATATATATACAAACACACATACACACATTTTTATATTTATGTTTCTTTCCTTTTTGTTTTCTTTCACCGCATCATGTGGCATGTGGGATATTATTTCCCCAACCAGGGATGAAACCTGTGCCTCCTGCAGTGGAAGTGTGGAGTCTTAATCACTGGACAACTATCACAAGTCCTATGTATTTATTTCTGTATATCTCTCTCTACATATATATCAGAAACCATGCACTATACTAATAACATCAATCCCTGTCCAACACTGCAGGCTTCATTCCAGTTTTCTCTGGCCCCCTTCTCTAATGGTGAGAAACCTGGTTCCCATTATCCTCCATAGATTTACCTAACATGCTCAATTTTTTGCAAGCAACCAATCACTTGATCATGTTGGGCCAACTGCCTTGCTCAGACCCTGCCTCAGACAGGCCTTGAGCACTGCCAGTCTATTCTCCTTGCTTGGGCCTGATTAATGGCCTTTTGATGAAATTATTAAGGAAGGAATGAAGGATGGAAGGAAGGGAGGGAGAGAGGGAGGAAAGGAGGGAGGAAAAGACTTCTTTTTTGATATAACAAACAATAGCATTATTGAACCTTAATGACTAGAAGAATGGACAGGATGGAAAGAAAATATTTTGGACTGGTATCCAGGCAAGGGCCCCTTAATATATCAAAGTAGTAACCACTACCTTGGCTTATTCTCAGATCCACCCCCCTGGAGCCAGAGACCTCTCTGCTCATTACACACAGGGGCTGGAGGAAACACATGACTCTGCTGGAGGTCAAGCTGGATGCAGGTACTGGGGTGTTTCCTTTTTTCTCTCAGTCTTTGGACAGAGTGCTGCCTCACACCCCAGAATCCCAAGCCCCACTCTTCCTTCAACTTCTTTTTGGAAGAAAAGTACAGTTGTAATGGCTTCACAGGTTGTTGTTGTTTCTAACAATTTAAATGATTTAAATACATTTTAAATAATATCTCAGCAGAATCCATTTAGACCTTTATCTTTTTCCATAGGTATAAAGCTCAGAACTATTACCTTGAACCTTTGACTTCGACAAAAACTGATGCAGTTTTGTATGGTGAGTTTGTTAGATGTTTTACTGGTGCCAGTTAGAGGAGGTGGGTTTCCATGATCTTTGTAGCAGCCAAGGTTTCCAGGCACTGGAGAAAAAAGAAAAACAAAAGAACTTCACAACTTCTGGCTGTGAAACACCAAGAAGGAAAGGCGTGTTGCGCCAGGTACTTTCATCTCAGCCCATATTTCCATTCCTGTGCAATAAATGCACATAAAAAGTGCAAATAAATAGCAAGCACCAAGTGTTAAAAATGGAAGTCTTGGTGCCCTCTGCTAACTGCTACATCTTTGTTTTATTTTGATGAGTATGTGAAGCCCATAAAACCGACCCTAAGACATTTTTTACTTGTTCAATATTGATAGAATTTAGTATTGACAAGAACTAGGCATAGATTCCTAAAAACAGAGAAGCTACAATATACTAATTATGTCTCAGAGTCACTGGAGGACAAAAAAAAAAAAAAAAAAAGCCCTTGGAAGCTACCATCCTATACCTTGTGCCTCCCTAGTCCCCTCAAAAAGCCCCACAAGTTGGTTTTACCAGCTCATTTCGTGAATTTAATAGTTTCCTATTGCCACTGCAATCAATGACCACAAACCTAGTGGCTTAAAGTAGCATAAACCCATCATCTTATAGTTGCAGAGGTGAGAAGTACTGCTGCTGCTGCTGCTAAGTCGCTTCAGTCGTGTCCGACTCTGTGCGACCCCATAGACAGCAGCCCACCAGACTTCCCCGTCCCTGGGATTCTCCAGGCAAGAATACTGGAGTTGGTGGCCATTGAGAAGTACTAAATGGGTCTAATGGGACTAAAATCAAGGTGTCAGCAGAACTCTGGCTCCTCCTGAGGCTCCAGGGCACAACCTGCCCCTTGCTGTCTCCTGAAGAAGCTGCCCCCATTCCTCAGCTGTGGCTGCACCACTCCAGCCTCTGCCTCCCCGCCCTGCTTCTGTCGTCACACCACCTTCTCTGCCTCTCATCCCCCCGCCTCTCTGTTACACACCCTGTGTGATGACACTGGCCCACCAGGGTACTTCAGGATCATCTCCCCATGTCAAAATTCTCATCTGCATCGCGTGTGCCACGTAAGGTAACATGTTTGAAGATTCTGGGGCTTACAACATGGACTTTTGGGGGAGGGGGATTATTCTGTTTACCACAGTGGACGTATTAGCGTTTCACAGCTACAAAAGTCAGATGGTCTGGTCTAGTAGAAAAAGCTGCAACTGAGAATAAAGAAACCTAAATATATGTGCCCCCACCTCCTGGTGTTTGTGCCCTGTGTTATTCCCTCCCCTGGAGTGTGGGCTGGACAAGTGATTTGTTTTTGCCCAACAGAATGTGGTAGAGTTGAGGGGAACTACTTCTGTGACTGGACTACAAGAGCTGTGACTTTGGTCTTGCCAGTTGACTCTCTCTACTGCCTTCTTGGCTTATATACTCTAATAAAGCAATGTATCACATCAGAGGTCATAAGAATGGCCTTAAGCCAATAGCCAGTAAGGAGCTGAGACTTCCAGTTTCTGCAGAGACTGAATCCCACCAACAGCTATGTGTACTTGAAGGAGATCCTCCCCAGCAGACCCTTCAGATGAGACCCGGCCCTGGCAGACGCCTCACCAGAGACCTTGAGGCAGAGGACCCGGCTCAACCATGTCCAGATTTCCTGACCTACAGAAAGTGTGAGGTGATAAATGTGTGTTCTCATTAAATTTTAGAGTAATCTGTTACAGCAATAGATGACTAACACACCTATATAACATGCATCTAAATATATGCTCACTGAATAAAGGAATGTATTGTGAGCCATGGACAAATTATGGCTTCCTAGGTGGCTCAGCGGTAAAGAATCTGCCTGCCAGTGCAGGACACACAGGGTCGATCCCTGGGTCAGGAAGATCCCTTGGAGAAGGAAATGGCAATCCACTCCAGTATTCTCGCCTGGGAAATCCCATGGACAGAGAAGCCTGGTGGGCTACAGTCCATGGGGTCACAAAGAGTCGGACACTACTTAGCGACTAAACGACAATAGACAAATGGACCTCTCTGCCCCTTAGTTTTTCATCTGTGTTATTTATGAAATCACTCCACCATCAGATGAAGCCCTTTCCCTATGGTCTCTGTTTGGCTCCTTACAGTTCACATCACTCACGATATAAGACACGAATGAGGTCTGGTCCTAGAAGCACTTCTAAGCCAGTCAGAGTTACATATTATCCAATTCCAAAGTGAGACATATAGATTCTTAGAAAGCACTTTTTGTTTAAGACTGGAAAGCAGCATGGTCCAATTGAGTAAACTTTACACCCATACTAGTTTTTGGCACATAAGAATACACACACGTGCACACACACACACACACACACACACTTTTCAATTTCTGCCACCATCTACATCTAACCAGCTCATTTTAAACTGGCAGGAAGCTAACCCAAAGAGTCACCCTCCCCCCTCTAAGCCAAGTGGTTACCCTTCTCCCTTGCGTCACACATGGGTCAAATATAACAAATGTGGCTCACCACACAAATGTTAAAATGCATCTTTCGGAAACAAACCAAATCTCTATAGTAGCAAATGTAAACAGAAAAGATCTAGGCAGTAGGAGTTCAGCATTCAGTGGGGGCCTGGCTTGGGAATGGCTGGGCTTTGGAGTTTAAACAAATGCAGTGAGCTAAGCATCTCTAGTTAGGGGTGAATCATATAGGCTTGTTAAAGGGGCCTTACACATGGAAACCTGAAGCATGCATTTAATGGTTTTTAATAAGAGCTACTTGATCGTGATCATCTTGGTCATTTACTCTGATTTCTGTCTCATTTATTCCATTCCATGCTCAAAAATAGGCATGTTATTATGTATTCATTTATAGACAGCCTAAGGCACAGAACCATAAATGTTAACATTAGACATAAACAAGGTCGTGGTTTGCGTGGATGCAGCTGGAACCTATCAGGTTTATTCACAACAATTCGGTGAACAAATTCAGGGAGCTCATGTTCAGTTCCAGGAGGGCAGTGGGGCTCCAGAACACCCCGGGGAGACAGAGCCTGGAATCCAGCCCACACCATGCTGCTGCTCCCTGCGTCTGGACAACGGTGGCCTTAGTATCGTCCTTGACACCATGTCAACCGCCTGCCAGACACTGTCCATTTTACCTCCTAAAATACTTCATACACCTGTCCACCTCTCTATCCAGGCTGCTATTTCCCTGGTTTAGGCCACTGTCCCCTCCCATTCAGGGCTTTCCAGGTGGTGCTAGTGGTAAAGAATCTGCCTGCCAATGCAGGAGACACAAGAGATGTGGGTTCAACCCTAGGGCCAGGAAGATCCCCTGAAATAGGAAGTGGCAACCTGCTCCAGTATTCTTGCCTGGAAAATTCAATGGACAGAGGAGCCTGGTGGGCTACTATCCTTGGGGTTGCAAAGAGTCAGACATGACTGAGAACACATACCTCTCCCACTCAGACTATTCTATCAGCCTCCTATTCCATCTCCCTGTCTCTAGGCTCCCCCTACTCTAATCTAGTTAGTACACTGCAACCACAATAACCTTTACAGTACATTCCAGGCAGAAGGAAGGCCAAGGGCAAAGGTCTAAGGCAAGAACGACCTTGGTTTTTGCAGGAACACAAAGAAGTGAGTGTGACCAGTGAAAGAGAGACGGGAAGGCACCAGGAGCTACAGAGGTATGCAGGGGCCTTGCCTGAAACCCTCAGAGCTCCCGGGTCATCCTCTAGGATCAAGTCTAAACTCTCACGTGGGACCCAAGGCCCTACCTGATCTATGCTGCTCCTCTATCCCACCCCCTCAGCATGACCCCTCTCTCTGTCCCTCGGCTCACATTCCATATGAAACCCAAGATACATTATAGTGTATCTGCAAGTTGCCCACATGCACATGGCTCTCTGGCCTCTGGCCTTTCTTACAAGCTGTTCCTTCTGCTTAGAACACTATTCTCTGCCTAGGATGGCAGCCTGAGCATCATTCCCCTTGGGAAGCCCCATGGGCCTCCCGTCATCCTCCCATTCCACAGAGAGGGTTGCATGCCCCTGTGGTGTGCTCCTGTGGCAGCCTGTGCGAAACCTGATTCTAAACACCTGTTTATGTCTCATTCGTCGATTAACCATGAACTTAAGGGCTGGACTGTATCTTCTGCACACCATTGTATTCCCAGGGTCTGGTATGGTCCCAGCCATACAGTGGGTGCCCTGAAACTGGGTGCTCAATGAACAAATGTGTCCCATGTTGCCATCTAAACTCATGGAGAGTGTGAGTTAAGGTACCTGTCAGGCAGCAGGGAGTCAAGACTGCAGAGCAGAGTGAGAGGAGAGCTGACCTGCAACTTGACGTCCACTTAGGTTTTGACTCCTCGCTGTCCTCTTTGGCTAGCTAGAAACACCACTCCAGATAACCAGGTTCTCTATTAGAGGTTAACTTTAAAAGGTAAAATTCTATCTTCATCATTTTGGATGAAACTTTTCGAAAATGCATTAGATAATTAAAAAAAAAAAACAACAAACTTAGTTTAACCTACGTACTTTGTTTCTTGGTGGCTTGAGGTCACCAGATGTATGTCACCAAATGGTCCCGGACTGTGTGCTTTTCTGTGTCTGACTCTAATAGTTAATCAGTCTCCATGGTTACAGCTGGGGCTGCTGAACCCTCAGTATATTAGCACTGGAAGGAGTCTTAGTGTCTACTTGCTACTGCCAGTGCCTGTGGTCTTGGCTTATCTTCTTAATTTGCTGCTTCTTGGGCTTAGACTTATGGACTTCACTGGTGGCTCAGATGGCAAAGAATCTGCCTGCAATGCAGGAGACCCAGGTTCAATCCTGGGGTCGGGAAGATCCCCTGGAGAAGGAAATGGCAACCCATTCCAGTATTCTTGTCTGGAGAGTCCTATGGACAGAGGAGCCTGGCGGGCTACAGTCCATGGGGTCGCAAAGAGTCGGACACAAATGAGCAATTAACACTAAAAACTAAGTAGGCTTAGAACAAAACTATCGAGCTTATTAGAACTGTGTGGAAAATAAGAATAGTTTCTGAAAGAGGGAAGGCCTCTATGTTTCCTTCTCGATTTCAGCTGTCCATACGGTAGCTCAGAGCTTTTGTTTGTTTGCCTGCTTCCCAGCTCTTGGCAATGTTCTGAAGGGCGCTGGAGCTACCATCACCTGTCCAGAGGCAAGCAGCGTTTTGCAACAATCACAAACGTGAGCTTTCGACAGACGGACCCCAGGGTGAACGTGGGTCCCTCTGCCACAGCCTTTCTAAGCTCAGGTTCATCCACAGTGGATGATATGGGCCTCAAAGGCTTCTTGTGAGAATTAAAATTAGATAATGTAAATAAAGTAAACACCACAAGGCCTGGCAATATAGTATGTGCTGAATAAACACTGTTTGCTGTCATTATATACAAAAAGGCTTTCACCATTTCCCACACAAACCAGAATAACCTGCTGGGTTCATAGAAGAGTAAAGCAGCACTGAATTAAAAGATAAGATCAAAGGCAGTTATCTTGGAAAACTAGATTTGATTCCAGATATTAAAATGTTAACCTCTGCATCTGGGTAGATCCAGTGCACTGCCATGCAAGCCTTTCCCATGAAACCCAGAGCCCTTTCAGGAAGGCGGACAGGAGGTGGGTTTCCTAGGTGACCTAGAAGCAGCCACAGTTTGGCCAGGCTAAGGGCCCTGAGTGGGGGATACATGAGAGGCTGTTCTCCCTGGAGAGCAGAGGTCAGCTCCAGAGGGGAATGCTCACTCCACGGCTTTTCCCTTGGCGTCCCTCTCCTGATAAGGCCAGTCTGGGAGCTAAATGAAAGTGACTCCCTAAGATGAAGGGCTAAGTCTGCAGACACGTTAGTCCCTCGACGCTCTGTGCACTGCAAGGCCAGCCTTTGAGGGCTGTCGCTGCTGCTGACTCTCACTGGAAAGTGTGGCTCCAAGTCTCGCCAGAGAAGACACGTCATTGTCGTCTTCAAAAGCATGACTGGTCAGCTGAGTGGATTTCCAGACCGTGTCCCACCCTGAGTTCTTCCCAGAAGCAGGGAGGGAAAGTCAATTTGTAAAAGGATATTTGTTCTCAAATTCCTTTTTTACTTTCAAGACCACTTTAAAGTCCTGTGGCTTGGTCATGCATTTTTTTTCTCTTACCAAAGAGGGTTCCACATTTTCAATTAAAAATCATCTGAAAATATAAATGGACCCCTTGTTTACCACATTTGGTGCTTTAAAATGTGACAGTTAATTACCAACAACCTTTTCAGAGATTCAGGGTTCTTGACAGAGGTAAAAGTTTTAGAGGTAGCTGAGGGAAGATGGTTCTTTCTTCAGATTAACCCAGGAACTACTGTCTTCTCACTGCCACAAGCAACTGTTGGGAAGCAACCACGCAGACTTGCTAAACAGCCTTTACAACTGGATACAACTGTGGTCTCACTTTGAAGGTGCACCTCACACCTCCACAGGGCCTCCATGGCCAACAGCCCTTCTCTGAGAACCACCGTCTCGGAGGACCTGCTGTTGGCTGGGGGCAGGCCTACAAGCCCCATCCTTGGCCACTGCTGACCCCCACTGGGGTCACCAGACTTCTTCTCCCAGGAAGTTGGAACTAGGATTCTAGGTATTGAAATGCAGGCACAGGACTTGTGGGATTCGGTCAAGCCTGGATTAAGGCAACAAAGCCACATCTGGGCCACGTGAGTGGGTAAGTGAGCTGATTCTGCTGATCCACAAAGAGGAAGAAGAATGGAAGCCATACTGAGAGAGAGGGGCAGAGAGTGAGACCGTGCAGCCCCACAGACAGATGGTAAGTGTGGGCACCTCCTTCCCAGGTTCTGGGACACAGGGATTGGATTCTGTGATATTCTCCCAACACACTTCCAATAAATCTCTTGCGCTCAAGTTAGCTTGAGTGAGTTCTATTCCTTGCAGACAATTCCTGACAAAGAAAAAAGCCTGTCCTTTATTGTAAAAGTTCAATCTGAATAAAAATCTTCAGCTGGTAATTTGCATAAGAAGTCCTGATCCATCACTGTGTTGTCTACTGCCAAATCTGAGAGATCTGTTTAAGAAACCGGAAGCAAAGTTTCTCTCTTGCATTTTAGAAAACTCTGCCCTGGCTCTGGGGAACATCTTTTACATTTTCTTACAAATAAAATCTGGCTCTTTGGAAACTATGCAGCGATTGCTTGTTTTACTTTTTTATACTAAAAAATAAAGATTTTTATTAAGCACTGTATGTTGCATTCAATAGCCTTCAGATACACCACACCACAACCCATCTACAATCAATCAAACCCAGCAGCAGTTCATTCTTGCACAATCCATGAGTTAGGGCGAATCTTCCTTCAACTTACAGTCAGATCCTATTCAGGTCTTGTGGGCAGGGACTGGGAAATTACATCTCATTTCTGATCACTAATGTGTGATGAAGCACATTGGGAGAATTTTATGAAAACAAATAAATGATTCTGCTTTCAGTGTACACTGTTTGAAAGTATTAACACAACACCGAAACAATATATGTATACTGGCTTCTACTAACTCCTTGATGGGAAAGTTCCCAAGAACAAGCGAGTTTCCCGCTACAAAAGGCGGGGCGGGGCGGGAGGTGGGGCCGAGCGGGTGAGGCTAATTATTATAAACACCATCATGTCATTCACTACCTTCTGCCTCCACACTGGTGCCTCAGGAGCTGAATTCGCTCTTCTGGAGGAGAGGGGAATAAGGGACTAAGTACACGTGAGATGATGCCACTGATAGTCCTATCAGATGACCAGTCATTTCAAAGACTTCCCTCAGAGCATCAATAGGTTAGGTGTGGATTATTCCATACTCTCAGCCCATGACCATGAGCACCCTGTATTCCATCCTGTCCACCTACAACTTCCATTAAAAACCTGACAGTTGCCAGCTTGGTCCAAGTCCTACCATAATATGGCCCCACTCTAACTCTGCAACTTTTTTTTTTGGCCATGCCGTGTAACATGCAGGATCTTAGTTCTCTGACCAGGGATCCAAACCAAGCCCCATGCAAGTGAAAGCATGGAGTCATAACCACTGGACCTCAAGGGAAGTCCCTCTACCTCTATAACTTTATTTCTAAATATCAGTTCTCATTTTCAGTCACTCTGATTCTTTTACTCATGTCTCTGAGTCTCATAGTGACTCACCCAAATAAGTAAGTAAACAAGACCTTGTCTTCCCCTATGAAATTTTACCCTTGGGGAAGGCAGGAAAAGTTCCTAAGGGTTCTGACCCCCATACGACCCTGATGTATCACAGAGACAGTTCTCCTCTGGCAGGAGTCCCTTCTTGAAAGTTAATTTCTGGGGATAGAACGTTGTAGACCATCTCCAAAAGAGGCTCTAATCATTTCCTCCCTCCCCATACATGTGTGCGACTCCCCACTTTCGACTTGGAACCAATTTCCTCTCCTCTTGAATCAGTACTGACCTTGTGACTTGCTTTGATTAATAGAATACGGTGGACTTCTGAGTTCACCCCCTAAGAGGACTGGCAGCTTCTCTTGGAAGCCGGCCACCCTATAAGAGGTCTAAGTATGCTGCTGGAAAGAGAGGCTGCCCAGGTAGGGGGCTGAGGCCAGCCTGGACATCCCGTGGGTATCCCAGCCCCAGCAGAGGCCCGATGGATGCAGACACCTGACTGAATCCAGATGAGAGCAGGAGGAACACAGCCAAGCTGAAACCCAGCCAATCCACAGAGTGAGGAGGTACGACAAGCTGTTGTTGTTTTGAGACACCAGGGCTTTGGGGTGGCCTGTGATGCAGTAACAAGACAACCGAAACACCTTACTCAACAGAAGGTCAGTCTGAGTTCAGGAGGAACGGTACGGTACTGCTGTGTCTCTGGGAAGAGAGCTCAGTTTGTTGACTCGAACTTTTTTTCTGGACACCACAAACATCCCAGGCAAAGAACCACAGAGGCATCCTTTATTCGTCCTGCTGTTTCATGCAGTATGTATTTCACTTGTCATCAAGTTCTGACTCCTTCCTAAACGCGTCTTGGATGAACCCTTCCTGCATGATCTCGCTCCCACCACCACAGCCGAGGCCCTCATCCCTCTGTTTTGAAATCTACGCCTATCCTCCCCTCCCCAAACATCCCCTCCTCCATCCACCCTATAATGGACACTGGGCTCATCTTCCTGAATGAGGAGGGCTTTCCCTGTATGTGAGCCTCAATCTAATCAGCCCCGGTGTTCGAGGTTCCTACCCAGTACCTCTCTGTCCACTCCTTTCCTTGGGCAGCGTAACGCCCACCGACACGCATAGCAGTCCCGTGTCCTTCCTCTGCGTCTCTGTCTGGCTGTTTGTTCCCTGACCTGCGGGGCCCTGACCCCTCCAGCTCCTCTGGCCTTTCTCCCTAATGATGCCTCCAGCTCCCCAACCCTCACTGAGCCCTCTCAACTTCAAAAACTCACAGCTCTCTACCGCATAACTCAATCTTATTTATATAATTGGTGGCTGGTCTCCAATTTTCTCCTGTGTTTATAGCTCAGATTCCTAATTACATCATAAGATTGAGGGTGGGACTATTCCTTATGTTCATGTGTATTTTTTTACAGGCCAGTGCTGGTATAAAGATTATCAGTAAAATTGTCCTTACTGATCTGAATGATTTTCCCTTTTTAAGCTATTAATATGCTTTAGAACATTTTTGAAATGCAATGTATATAACTGTCGCTGAGGAAAATGTCCATTTGGTTCAGAAAGTCTGAATTTTTTAATGAGAAATTAAATAACATCCACTGCCAAAAACAATGAGTAATCGGGATATGCCTGTTCTGAAACCATAAAACTGCACTGTCAGAGGAATGTAGGGCATCCGGTGTTCCCTGAGCACAGGGGTCAGTCACACCAGGCCCCAGGGGAACAGCCTCCAGGCAAGCAGTTGAGGCGCACTCCAGGGCCCTGGGGCCAATCAGATAATGCAGGACTGGACAGCAATAAAACGAAGGTTGGGAAGAACCTGTTTAGGAATTGGATATTAGGAACACGCCAGTGGTAGTCCACACCTTGGAGGCAGCACAGGCCACCACAGGCCGTGCCCGTACTTTTCTGCCTACCTTCTGCTAGGTCCCTGGACTCGGAGACATGTGTATTTTACTCATTTAATCTTCAAAATGACCCTGGAAGGTAGAGATGAGGAGACCAAGGCTAAGAGAGGAGTCATTTTGCCGTGAGCTATAAGCAAGTGATGATTCCAACCTAAGGTGAAGGACTTTGGAGGCCGAGTTCTTTCCTCTGGATTGCGTTGTCTCTACCTGGGAGATACGACAATCACATCAGCAAGCACATGTGGTGGGCATCTATTACAGCCTGCATCCGGTCCCACCACTTCATGGCAAACAGACGGGGAAATAATGGGAACAGTGACAGACTTTATTTGGGGGGGCTCCAAAATCACTGTAGATGGTGACTGCAGCCATGAAATTAAAAGATGCTTGCTCCTTAGAAGAAAAGCTATGACCAACCTAGAGAGCATATTAAAAAGCAGAGACATTACTTTGCCAACAAAGGTCTGCCTAGTCAAAGCTATGGTTTTTCCAGTGGTCATGTATGGATGTGAGAGTTGGACTATAAAGAAAGCTGAGCACCGAAGAACTGATGCTTTTGAACTGTGGTGTTACAGAAGACTCTTGAGAGTCCCTTGGTCAATCTTAAAGGAAATCAGTCCTGAATATTCATTGGAAGGACTGATATTTTGGCCACCTGATGTGAAGAACTGACTCACTGGAAAAGACTCTGATGCTAGGAAAGATTGAAGGCAGGAGAAGGCAACGACAGAGGATGAGATGGTTGGATGGCATCACCAATTCGATGGACATGAGTTTGAGCAAGCTCCAGGAACTGGTGTTGGACAGAGAAGCCTGGTGTGCTGCAGTCCGTGGGGTCACAAAGCGTTGGATACGACTGAGCGACTGAACTAAACTGTTAAAGCCTGAACTGTGCAAGGGGCTGTGGAAGACTGTTAAAATATATGGTTTGAGGGGGGAAAGCCCCCATAAATTCTATTAGCACCCCTCCGTAAACAGACATACAGTCCAAGTAAAATGAGAGAGCCCCACTGAGCAAATACAGGTTTCAAAGAAACCTCGGGTCCCCACCACTTTAAGGTCTGTCCCTCACAGAGATTCCAGAACCTGTGCCTGTATTTGAACAGTTTAGTCCAGTTGGGAAAACAAACAAAAAAATAAATCATCAAAAGAGGATTCTGACCGCTAATTCTGGTAACCTAAAAGGGTTCACTTAGATAAAAAGGTTACGTAATTGTAGTTTCAAAGAGAGAAAAGGTGAAAACTGAGACTGCATAAAGTGCAGTATTAATGTTCATTTCAACTTCAATATTGCTTTGGGTATGGGCTACAGTTTGAGGTTTCATTGTTCAGCTGTAAAGTGTTGGTGATGTACACAGATGTGTCTTTTTCAAGGTGAAGTTCAGAGCAATGGGAACATGGTGTTGGGAGAGACCCTGAGGCTGGGACAAGGCCGCTGATGCATGGTTTCAGGCCAAGTGTCCACCTGTGGGGAGCCCCTTCCCAGCTGAGAACAGCTGGGCCGGGAACACCCGTGGAGACGGGCCCGACAGCGTCCAGAGTGGCTCTGCCTGCAGTGAATGCTTCCTGGATACTATCGCAGCCTGCTTACTCCTGGGGCCTGGGATTTCCCAAACTCAGAGGAGAAAAGAGAATGGCTTGGAGCTAACAGCTTGAACTGCAGACCCTCTGTCGCCACTGAGTTAATCCTTTGGTTTCCCCAATGTTGAAAAGGCAATCCTAATAATTCAGCATACTATCAGAATTTCAAACTCAAATTCCCAAACAATACCCAAAGAAAAACTCTTAAGAATGACCTCAACTGTAGCCTGGTTCCATCCCAAGCCCCCCACTTTTAAGGAACTAAAGGAAATGGGGCTGTTCACAAGTCCTGGGAGGAAAAGGGCACTGGTTGGTCTTGCCGTGAGGAGTCCTAGACTCAAATCCTATTTGGCTCAGAGGGTAATCCTCATCAAATCACTTAACCACTCCAGCTTCATTTTCTCATCTGACCAAGGAGGGCAGGAGGGAGGGAACATACCACCTGCTTCACAGAATTGTTGAAAAGGTAATGTGAATATAAGTGCTTTACACATATGAGGTACTCAATTATAACTGAAAAAAGCTAAAACATTAAAAAATCAGTTCTGACATTAAAATGCTAAAAGTGCTGACAGAAGCAAAACATTTTCTGTAGTTGAGGGCCTGCCTTGACCATCATTGCCAAAGTGCCCTTGGCTTTTTACTCAAAGTCTGAAGTTTAAAAACTCTAGTGCTTGCTTCGGCAGTACATACACTGAAATTGAACTTTAAAAACTCTTATTAGGGATCACAATTAGAAGCTTTCAAACCCTGCTCTTTTGGGTTGCATTTCTATAAGGGACAACAAATCTGTTTGAACAAAGTCAGGGTGTCATTTAATTAAAAGGAACTTAAGCCAGTGAGGTCACCGACCAAAGGCCCCAAGTGGCAGAGGTGCTGTTGCTGGAGTCCTCCTAGGGCAAGTCTGGGAGGATGATGCCAGCAGGAGAGAACTTCTCCCGGATTAGGAGGGAGGAACAATGGCCCGAATCCCTGACACAGAGGCTTAGGAAGTAATGGAGAAGGGTTTCCTTCTGACCCTCCCCCAGGCCTCATCACTGTCTTTCTGGGTCAGGTTTTGTACCCAGACCATGATCTGGCCCTGTCTAATTTTTCTCAGACCTCATTTCCTGACCTTTTTTCTTCAAACCGATGTCTTAGCAACACTGATGTGCATGAGAATTCCCGTGTGTGTGCATGCATGCAAACTTTTCCCTCCGCCCCACCCTACCCTGGCTGCTTAAAGTGCAGTCCTGCAGTGCCAGCATCCCAGGGGCCTGTTAGAAACACAGAATCCCAGGTCTGTCCCAGAGCTACTGAATGAGAACCTGCATGTTAATAAGCTCCCTGGTGATGGTAGGTACCGTAAAGCGGGAAAAGCCCTGCACTAAGGCCCTACTTCTTACAGAAGCGCTCTGGCAGAGCAGCCCTGCCCGTGCAGAGCAGACCCCCTCTCCAGTGCTCCCGTCCTTCTGTTCATCTCCCGTACGCAGAGCACTCACATGTGCTCATCTCTTTATGTGCTGCCTTCAGTTCTAAACTAGGGGTTCCCCACTGGCTGCAGACCATGCCACCCCTGTGTCCCCTACTATATGGTTAGAGCTAAAATAATGTCATTTGTCACAGCTAATCACTTCTAAGGTCCTTGTGATTTTAAACTTTAATAACTAATTTTAAATAAATTTAATAACTAACAGTATTAAACTTATTAAAAGTTTAATAACTAACCCAAATACCTGTGAACTATGTTTAAAAAGCACAGTTAGGTGAGTCATGTTACTTGCTTGAATCTGGATACTTTGAATGTGTTTACACATTCAGTTTAAAATTTTTTAAATATTACAAATTCTTTCAGTATTACAAAAACTATTTTTTGTAACTGAAACTTTCAAGCATACACAAAACATAGGAAAGAATATGAGCTCTTACCCAGCATCAACAAATAGCCACTTTAGAAAAAATATTCTTATTTCATCTGTTTCCCCTGCACCCGTCCCACTCACTCACTCTTTGGAAGGCTAGATCACGTAAAACAAACCTCAGATATACTATAACTTCAGTGTGTATCTGTAATTTAAAAGGGCTCTCTCTATATGCATGCCATTACTGTACCTATTAAAGTTAACAGTGATTCCTTAATATAACATTGTCAGGATTCAAATTTCCCTAATTCGAAGGGGAATTTTTATAGTTGAATGTGTAGAAACCAGGTGAAAATTTTATTGCAAACCAAAAATAGCTCTTGGAGCTGACATGATAAATTTCTCATGCCTGTGGCCTCAGGCTCTAATCAGGGATGTGAAGAAAATCATATTTGTCTTTAAATACCATTTGCAGGTTCTGCTCTCCCCCAACTAGCCTACTTAGTTTCAAAAACTGTATGAAACTTTTATAAAGAATTTGTAGGTAAAAGAGAACAAAGCAAAAGCCATGCGGGGTATTATAGTGCCTGTCCCTCAAAAGCAATGAAATAAACAGGAATAGGACTGGTGAGGCTCACTATTTAACAAGAGACAGACACGCAAAGGCTGGACATTAAGCCAAATGATTTCCTGTTCAGTAGTCAACAGGACTTAAGAGATTCAGGAGGCGGGACAAACAGGGATGGTAAACTTGATGTTGGGATTTCCTTTAAAAAATCTGTATTTCTTCTCTCTGTGATAAGAATGGGGGTTCTGAGACACATATTGGCAGAAGCAGTTTGAAGAGCAAATCCAATTTCCTGGGGGTTGTTCTCCTTTTAACAGTAAGTTCTGATCTGGGCTGCATAGGTCAAGAGCGTGGTTCAGATCTCTCTCTGCTCCCTTTTGAATCAGACTTGGTCTCTGCCTGCCTACTTGTTTTAGCTCTTTGCGTAACAGAGATTCCGGTCTCCACACAATGGCCCACCATTCAACCACACTCGGCTTTGTCCCTAAACATTCATTCCCCCTGGCTCCTGCTGGGTCTGTTATATTCAGATATGAACTTTCCAGGAATCTGATCATGTCACAGGCCTTTTCCTGTATGACAAGTTCAATGCTGATCATGAATAGCGGGCTTCACACAGAGGGTTAGTATTATTCATGAAAATTATGACTCCACATCCAGAAATAGGGCAAAACTGGCCTAAAATAGGCAGGCTGGATCTCAGTTGAGTCCATCAGGCAATTACCAAGGTCTCCTGCTGCAAACAGCTTAGGAGGTTTTCTCAACTCTATTAATCTGACAAATTAAAAGCACAATGTCCTTGCAGACTCAAGGTCTGAGGCCTGGCTCGGTGGGGACCCTGGTGCCCACAGGGTGAACAGAAGGGTTTTCCAAAAGACCAAAGCCAGATACTGCTCCCTCCTCCCAACGCCCTAAACCAAGGGCTCCCAGTTCTCATTCCCAACTTCTGTGTGTCTTCCCACCTTGACCATTTCAAGGCCAGCTTTAGAAGCTCTGAGAGGGTTATGAAAGCGCCTTTAAGAAAAATGACATTTAGCCTTTCTTTTGGAACAGTGAGACACATCTGACAAATATTACAAATTAGAGGGGACCTAGGTGGTTCGTACTATTTTGCTGGAATTCTCTACTCTGGAACTCAGTGACCACGTGAGTCTGCTTCCATTGGCCCAAATTATATTTTATAAATGAGAGTGGAGGATTATCTTTCTAAATAAAAGCACTCGGACTGAAACCCCCTCTTTGCCATTCCTAAGAGAATGACATAGGCGGGTACTAAAAGACCATCATTGTGCAGAACAAATGGACCGAGGAAAATCTGCTTTCCTCTCCCCTAGCCCCTTCCTTCTTCACATAACTAGAGCCAAAAGAGATGTTTTTCATTTTAAAAATTTGATTAAGCAGCCTGGGCAAAAGCCTATTCTTCTGGTCTTTACAGTTTTCTCATTTTGGCAGAGCTGAACCAAAGTATACCAGGCTGGAAGGACAGGGAAGTGAGGGCCTAACTGCTGGGCAGTAGTGAGACATGTGAAAGTTTAGCTCATGAAAGTGAGCACTGGTCCCCCCGAGGCAGCAGAGTTCACACTGCTGAGGTGGGCACGGGGAGAGAGGCTTGGGTCCCACTTGGACCTCCATACCCTTCCTGACCTGAGGAGTGGGAGAGAAGGTCGGACAAAGGGTAGATTTAAATCATGAGGGAGAAAATCCGGGTAGGCTTATTATGAAAGAGCAGTCCTTTCCTTCAGCTCTAAGAATTGAGAAACTCTATTCCTCTGGCATATTTAACAAGACATTATAAACACCGATTAGTAAACGCCTTATGGCTACCATGTGTAGTTTTGATTTCTGTATGTTAAATCTTCCCGCAACATTTTCAACCTTATTTTCAAGTACCTTTCTAAGATCCTCTGACATATCACATATGCCCTGAGGGTCAGGATACCTTTCTGCCTTTACATACATATAATAAACAGTGAACAGGGAATGAAGGAATGAACAGATTAGAAGACAGATCTTGTGCTAAAAGGCTGAAGAAAGTGGGTTTTCCAGTAGTAGGGAGTGACAAATTGTGAGCTATTGTAATATAACAATAGAACATCTTTATGTGAGGAAAGGAGCTATCACATTGGTTTTGAAGGTATCTAATTAGACATTTACTGAACACCAGCTTTCAGGGGACACAGCACATCAAATCTAAACAGTAAGTAGAGTCACAACTTAGTTTTACTGTCGATAAAAGGCTCTTTGTTCATTCTTTAAAAAAAAAAAAAATTGGCCACACCCCGTGGGATCTTAGTTTCCCAACTAGGGATTGAACTCAGGCCCCAGCAGTGCGAGTGCTGAGTCCTAACCGCTGGACTACCAGGGAATTCCCTCATTTTTGAAAATTAATTCCCCAAAGTACAAGGTACTGTTTCTTTTTCTGGACTGCTACCAAGCTGGTGCATCTCTACCCATGGACGAATCGGTGTGAGGAAAGCCAGTGGAAGGTGAAGTTCTGGGCTTCTCCATGGAGGGAAGGGGTTCCTGAGAGAACCTGAGGGTCTCCTTCCCAAAAAGCCTCCATGAGAGAAGTGAAAATCTTCAGCCCAGGTGGCTTTCCTCCCACCTGCTCCAGGAAGCCCACCTGCCTGCCTGCACTATCTGCCCTCCCCCGCTCACTCTGGGGCACTGGCCTCCACTCCAAAGGCCTAGTGCTCAGGGCCAAGGGGGAGTCTGGGCCTTACTCTGGCAGGTGGGGATCTCGCAGTACTTCCAGTAGACGCCGTCCTCGTGCTCTGCCACGTAGCACCAGGGGCTCACGTCACCGTCTGGGTTTCTGGGGAGGGAAAAGGATATACCCAGTAACATTCCCTTTGTTTTAAGTCAACTGGCTCATTGCTTTTCAGTTTTACCAACCCCCAGCCCCCACCAAAACCAAACCAAACATACAAAAAATCTCCAGCTTCTGTGTTGTTTCTAATAATTCATATGTATCTTAATGCCACCTCTCATGAAGAAGAAAAAAGTGGGAATACTACAAGAACAATGCAATCCACTGCCACAGAAACTTCAGAGCTTGAGGGTGGGGTGGGGGGTGAGCAAAGGTGAAGTGTGTTTATACGAATTCACTGCAGTGTGACCGGGACAACTGACCACTGACTAGATGATTCCAAACAGCCCTGGCACCTTAACTGTGAACACGGGGACCCCATGACTGGGAGAGCACAGGTGCCCATAGAACTGTGCATAAACACACGGATGGAGCCAACAGCTAGGATGGAGATTCGGAGGCTCAGTCAAAGGTCCTGAAGATACGCAAAACCCCCTTTACTGCACAATTTTTCTTTCAATGTTGTATTCTAGGGAAATCTTTACTTGCAAAGACGTTCACCACAGCATTTTCACAATGCAAAAAAGTTAGAAACAACAATTAAAGGTTGGTTAAATAAATATGTCCATATAAGGGAAAGCTAGACAGCTGGTAAAAATGTGGTGTAGAGACATATTTATTAATATGGAAAGAAATTCACATGTCTTGTTAGGTTTTTTTTTTTAAAGGCAGTTCTAAAACACAATCTATGACAACAATCCCATTTTTGAAAAGATATATTTAGGGACGGGTACACACCAGATCCTTGAAAGTATTTATCTCTAGATGATGGGACTATAGGTATTAATAATTCTAATGTTTTTATTTTCTGATTCCCTTTATTTTCTTATGTCTTCTAGAGTGAACACTGTGTGATTTTTAAACAACAAAATAAAATTCACATGCTCCAGACTCCACTGACGAGTTTTCAATAGGATCAGGCCAGTCAACTCACGTGTGATAGAAATGGGTCCTCTTTTCACTTCAAAATACTAACATCTCAGAAACTTCTAAAGAAAAGTACACCAAAGAGTCTCAGTCAGAGCATAGAGTCCTGTTATCCTGGTACCAACTTCTGACATGGCAGTAATAATCGCAAAAGACTTATTTCACATTTCTAAACAAGTAGCTTGGAATAAATGCTTTAAGGTCTTTTCAACTCTGAGATGCCACGACAATAATGGGCAGTGCTGCTGAAACACAGCAAAAGATGGCAGGGGTTACTGGACACACAGAAAAGCCTTGCCTCTCTCTGCTGCTTTTCAAGCTCCCTTTATTTGGACTCAGAAGGCTGGAAACCTGATACTCCAGTTAGGCCGGAAATGGGCATAAAGACCCTGCGGCCTAAGCTTTTGGAGCAGCCCCTATCAGGCCTGGGAAGGATCAGCCTATTGTGCGGCCCAGAAGATAAGCCACCCTGAAGCACAAAGGGTCCTTTTATTTTTTGTGCCCAAAGGCAGGTGCCAGCACCAACCCTGCTGTCCCAGCCTCTCTGTCCTCCCACCCCCAACCCAGATACGCAGAGCCCAGAGAAGCCCATTCCCATCACTCGCCATCTCTCCGACATCACGACTGGGGTGGCATTGGAAACATCACGTCAGACAAACATGGTGTCGGGTGTCAGCTGAGAAATCAAAGTTGGAGAACTTGTACAAAGCCCTTCTTTAGACAGTATTTCACTGTCATTTTCCTCCCTCTATTCAGGGTTTGGCTTTGATGTAGGATTTGGTAAAGTCTTTCGAAAACAACTGTTTGTTATCAAAGTCAAAACCATTCTGGAAAGCATCAGAATAGGCTAAAAAAGAACAAGTAAATCCATCTTTGACTCCGCTTCGGTGCTAAAACAAAAGGTCCCAGGGCTCTCTAATGTGATAATAATCGACAATTTCAGTGTCCCTTTTTTGAAGGATAAACTGTTAGGTCAGGTCTGGTACATTTCACCAAATCAAAGGAGAGGCCTGCAGCCAGCCAAGGCTCAGGAGGAAGGTGGTGCTCCTGGCGCTTAGTGTTTCCTTAATGGATATTTACTGGTGCATGTGTGGGAGCCTAGTGGTGGAACTGGGTGCTAATCTATAAGAAAAAAATTTTTTTTCATGTAAATTAAACCTCGTGGGAAATTTAAAATCAGATTTAAAAACAGGAGCACATCTGAGAAGACTTGCTTGATAGAAGGCAACAGAAGAATAGGATAAACCAACAGCCTAATACCAAGAGATAGTTTAGAACAAGAAGATAAAACAAAAAACAAACACTGGTTTCTCTTTCTAAGTATTCTTCTTAACCCAAGCCAACTATTCCCAATAGAAAAGCTAGGGGAAGGAAATAAGCCAGAAGTGGAGTGGGGTTCATTTCTTTTAAATATGAAAGAAAAAAATTAATGATCATGTACAACTTTGAAAATAAAATGTAAAAGGATTATTTAATGAGCATGTGTAATATTAATGCTAAAATGCAAAAGATAGCAAAATGTGAAGTAGTATATAAACAAACTGTTACCTCTGGGAAGAAGGCCTTGTTGGAGAGGATTTGGGAGGGAAGAGGTAAAATGAGGACTTTATTTAAACTATATATATATACATCTGTGGTGTTTGAGAAATTTTTTTATAAACTTTTAACACTTCTATAACAAACAAAAAATAAAATGTAACATATAAAAAACAGCAATCAAATAGCAAACTAAAAAACAGTGCACTAGTAGCTATGAGGGAATGGCCAGTTGGTGTCCATTAGAATCGAGGTGAGGCAAAGAGATGAAGACAACACGGACTACAGGCCTGGAGACTTCAAGATAAGGGTCCTAGATATGGGCAAAGGTACCTGGGGAGGGCAGCAGGTAAACACTGGGACCCGTGCAGTATAGGTATAAATATGTTGTTTCAGCTGGGTCAACAGTGCGAAGATCCCAACATTCTGCTAGAACTGGGGGCAGAGTGTGTGGCTCAAAGAGTAGCTCAGTGATCGTTTTTCCCTGCCCCAGTGGCTTAAGAGGCTGCCTTTGTACCTGTCCTAATAATAATTAAATTCAGCACGTGGCTGAACCATGAGTCACGTAACCAGGACCCTGGATATAAATACCTAAGACGTAGCTATAACCAAAGGTGCTCTGGTCCCTACTGACCAGTGATTCTCAAGCTGATTTGGATCACTGACAACTTTGAGAATCTGATCAAAGCCATGGATCATCTCCCCTGACAATCACAAGTACACACTTGAAGCACCATGGAGTTCAGCCCCTATGAGGGTCAGACAGCAGGTGAAAGAGCAAAGAAACACTCGAGTATACTGAAAGGAAAGAAACAGCACAAATCTGCTGGCTACAGCTGCTCCCAGAGCAAGATGGTCCTGGGCTGGCAGGATGTGGGACAACACAGGGCATCTTCCTTAGCTCAGAAGCAGAGGGAGGTTCGGGCCGCAGACAGTGCTCCGCTTGCCCATGACATCCACGGCAGCTTAAGAAGCTGAGTCTTCTGGTGGCAGCGCCAACAAAGGAAACTCTCCCAAAGAGACATGGAAGTGATCAGACAGGAAAGCAGAGCTCTGCAAACCAACATCAAAGAGCCCCAAGTTGAAAAGAGATTCTGTGTTTGTGTGTGTGTTTGTGTGCACATGTGCACGCAGTTTTGCGAGAAATGTTTCTAAAATAGTAACAAGAAAGGCTTTCTGAGCTGGCCAAAAGGAACAAAGCTTTGCCTAGTTGTGAGCAAGGCGGGAAGAGACCAGAGGGTCTTACCTGCAGTAGTTATGCTCGCCCACGCCCCCCTCCCCGTTGGGGTACTTCAGAGTGTTGTAAGGATGCTGGAAAGTCTCGTTCCAGAACAGACATGGCTTCCCACCTTGCAGTGCCGTCCAGTTCTGCGTTCCCCTGTAATCTGCACCGTTGGCTGTGAAACATTCTAGGAAAAAGAAAAGACAGAGCAAACTAAGTTTCTGGCAACATCTAGAGCTTCCTCCCTCTGTGCTAGATGTCTTGTTTTGTTTGGATGGAGCTGGAAATGGGTAGCATCTTGCTGGATACGAGACACAGTGGGTTGAACACTGGTAGGGCTGGGTACCCTCCAAAGCCCAGGCTCCTCTTGGCGCTTGCTTGTCTGCAGACACAAGGACATTTTCCCGGAAAGTATACAGATCCCAGCTAGGATATAAACAGGGAGCTGAAATGTATTGAAGCCCATGAAGTGAACCGGGAAAACCCCCAAATCTGGGAGCCGTCCGTGAGGAACTCTGGGTGCTCAGAGGGGGTCACTGCGCCGCCAGCGTCTCTGCGTGGTAACTGGAACCAGGGCATCAGCTCTAACTGAGCTCTCCTCCACGGCTGAAAGGCTGCACTGACACTTGGATCTAATAAGGCCATGGGATACAGCAACGCCTTGGAATCCCCATCACACGGGCCTGGGAATGACTCACATTCCCTGGTAATGAAGAACAGTCCTCCCCATGCTGCTTGAGACGGAGGTGCCACAAAACAGACAGTCAACAGGAGGGAGTGGGCGCTGAGCTGGCATTTTCTTTCACCTCCTTCTGAAATTCCTTCCTACAGGACACGTTCAACATGGTCTGAGTTCCCTTTGATAAGAAGACAAAACCCTTGCAGGTGCAACAGTTGTGCTTCTAAAATCTGCCTTTCAGACTTCGTGGGGGAGGGGTGGAGGTTGGATGGGAACCTCGGCTGAGAGGATTTCCCCCCACATATTGCACACATTACATTCGCAGAGGTTCACGAGAAAGGCACGGTACAAAGAGCGATTTCCGAAAATTAGCTTAGTTGAAACTGACAGATAGAAGCACTTCAAACACTTCTTTAAGATGTATCCCTAGGAACCTGACAATCTGGGGGAGTTACGCTAACATTCTTGGCTCTGTTCCTTTCCCTCTCCTGGCATGTGCTGACCCACGACTTCCGGCATGAAGGACTCACACCTCCAGCTCCCAATGTGGGGCATGCTCCTCTTCTAGCCTCAGCATGTGCATAACACGGGCAGATCTATACTCTGAAACGTATCTGAAACCTACCTGCAGATCATCTCTCTTCCTGTACCCACTTCCTCTCCCAATCTGGGCCGGTTTTGCCCAGAATGGCACGGTTTTATGGACAGCCAAAATAACCAGGAACCCCAGGCTGCACAGGACACCTCACACTTCACCTACACGTTGTGAGAAGGGTGACTTGTCATGTTCTGAGTCAACCGAACCCTCCACCAAGAGTGTGCACGAATTTAAAAAGTTCAAAGGTAACTGAAGGAGGCAGCTCAGTATAGCAGAAAATCACTGGTCCCAGACCTGATGCCAAACAGCTGTGCAACCTTGGATGAATCACCGCCATCCACATCACTGCTGATGTTTACATGGAGTTCTACTGAGTGCCAGGCTCTGCTCTAAGTGCTTCACATCAGCTCATCACCAGCCCAGCCCGGAGGCCTTAACACCCCCACTTTGCAGATGAGGCGACTGAGGCTCACACTCACACCCTACGCTGCCTCTGACAACCCCTTGGCCTCACCCGCGCTTTCCTGCTCTCCCTCACCCTGCTTCCTCTCACAGGTGAGTCCTGTGGACTTCTGTCAAACGAGTTCCCTGAAACTACCCTCTCCTCTCCGTCACCTTTGTCCCGATAGCCATGGGAGGACAATATGGTCCGATTCGGGTCCCACAGCATCCACGTTCGTGCTCCCAACAACCCATTCTCCACACAGGGCTCAAAACTCCCAGAGAGATGTGAGCACTGGGAACAAAACCCAGAGCCTTCGTCCCCGTCTGCGAACCTGTGAGACGTGGCCCCAGGCCCTCTCTCCACCAACCAAGCTCTCCCCTCGTCATTTGCTGTGCTCCAGCCACATTCTTCTGCTTTTAATTCTATAAACACACCATGCTATTTCCTGCCTGAAAAGTTCTTCCCCTAATACTTCCCATCACAGACTAAACATTATCTCCTCAGAAAACCCTTCCCCACCATCTCCACTCGTTTCTCTGCCCTTCATTTGTTTTCTTCGTAGCACTTATCATCACTAGGAATATATATGATCTGCTGGAGAGAGAGAGAGACTTGTGTGTGTGTGTGCATGTGGGCTCGTCACACCAGAGCCCTACCCAGTCTCAGGCTTAGAGCAGGACCTGGGAACCTATATTCCTAAAAATCTGCCCTGGTGATGATTCTAAGAACATCATGCCAATCTCTGCCAGTTACTAGAATCTTAATTTCTATGTGTTAGAAATCTTTTTCCCTTATCGAAAGTGACTGAGGGGCTTGGGAGCCAGAAATGCGGGCTGACCAACGGAAAGCCTTAGCAGTAGACAGCAATCTGCAGGGCAGTGGGTCAGTGTTCCCTGATGACTTGATCTGAAGAAGAACGTGGTGGCCATCCATACAAGGATGGAACAGCCCTCTGGAACGGGATGAGGTGGCATCTGAGAGATGGGAAGTGTACGAGCAAGCCTGTTGGCTTTAGTCTGCTTCTCCCAGACCCAGTTTTGTTCTTAATTACACTAGGGAAACTGAGGCAGTGTTAGCAGATTTGACAATTATTTTTTGAGCAGACTTGCCCAGTGCATGTCAATTGTGTGTGTGGGGGTGGGGCGGGGTGTAGGGGGACAAGAAAAACAAACGTGAACACCCTGGATTACAATTGTGTGCATCTTGATTTCATCAGAATACTAGGGTGGGTACTAGGACAAGAAGAGGAAGCAAACAGTAAATGACACAAGAAGGACTTTCTGGGTAGAGGGCATGGCAGGCACAGACCCGGAAAACTGCATAGACTCTTTGGGAAAGTGCAAGGCCGCTCCTCTGACCCAGCCAGAGTAGGGCGAGTATGCGGGGAAGGGTGGGTGGGACATGAAGAGGAGGGGCCAGGCAAGACCAGGATGTGTAAGGTCTTGAAGGCCATATAAGTTAGGTTTTTGCTTTTGTTCTAAGAATGAGAGGAAGTCATTGGAGGGTTTTGAGCAGAGAAGTGACGTGATCAGATTTATCCTTCAGTGGAATTGTAGCCGCTGGGAGGAGGAGGAGCTGTGAAGAGCGTGCCAAGCACGTGGCAAGGGGACCCTAGGTGGCTGTTGCAGATGATGGGCTGGAAAGAAGGCCTGGCCTGGGCCAGGCTGGCAGCTGAAGGGTGGGAAGAAGTGGCTGGACTCTGGATGTATTTTGAAGGTAGAACCAAAGTATTTGCTGGGGGGCAGGGGTTTGATGAATACAGGGTCCCAGAGAAAGAGCAATTGGCAACAACACCAAGGAGGTAGGCCTGGGCAGCTGGGTGAATGGTGCTGCCATGTACTATGATGGGGCAGACCCAAGAGGCACAGTATCTTGTGGGTGGAATCAAGGCTTTGGTTTTGGACAGGAAAACTGGATAGAGATAAGAGAGTAAGCAGATGGCTAGATGAGCCCAGGGTTGAGGAAAGAAGCCAAGGCCAGATCCAGAAGTGTGGAGGTAACAGCGCCTGTGTGGAGAGAGAGGACATCTGGGCCACGCCCTGGAGCCCTGCCGCATTTCAGGCCTGGAAGAAGGGCCCAGCCGTGAAGGCTGACAGAGCATAGTCTGGGAGGTGGGATCTTGAGGGGAGAAGGGGTTTTGAGAAGGAAGGGATCATAAGCTGTGAAAAGCACTGCTTTATTTCCTGCCTGTCTTCTCTAGCTGGAGCCCACTCCATTCATCTCTGTTGGACCTTTCCTCTCTATCAGAGAACCCCAAGTCTTTTGTTTTGGGGGACTGAAGGAAAACAGCCCTTAAGTTAGACACAAGCCTGAAGCACTCGGGCTTAATTCTGCCTTTCTAAGCTGGCGATGCCTTATCTTTTTCTCCATCACCAAAATCCTTCAAAGTATGGCTTGTGGCATTTATTTTTTAAAAACTGGAGATGCACTTGTGGTCAGAGGAGGATGCTGATGGGCGCGGGCCTGTCCTGCTCTGGCTCTGACCTGGCTGCTGTACCTCCTTCACAGCACATCCCTTCTACAACTCAAGTTTCTTTATCTCTGAAAAGAGGGCGGTCAGCGAGATCAGGAGTCCTAATCCTTTTACGTACACAGAGACCTCTTGGAGAACAGGATGAAAGACAGGGATCTGATTCCCCAGACAACCATCACATACACAACAGTTTACAGTTTCAGAAGTGCTCATGGAGCCCCTGAAGCCCTTCTATGCAGCCCTGACCACCTGAACAAGTGATACCTACAGAACAGACATATATGCACATGTAAACTTCCAGGACTGAATGTTTAATCTCCAGGGTTATGAAACAGTTTAAATCAAATACTTTTCTCACTTTCTAGCAAGAAAAACTTCTAGCATGGAAAGAGCACGATACCGGCTGGAGTTAGAGCTCAGCTCTGTGGTTTACAAGCTGCAGGCATGCAGCTGAACTCTGAGCCTCAGTTTCTTCACTGGTACAAAGGGGGATTCGATTATTAATAGCTTGGGACAAATGGAAGAATCAGAGGAACTGCAAGTAAAGTGCCCAGTACACAGTAGGTGCCCCATAAATCATTATTATGTAAATAAACAGTGCATTACTATGTTACTAAACTGTAAAAAAATTAAACTTTATTATAACTTTGAAAGTACTGTAACAATCACGATCATGTCGTTTACCCCATAAAAATACACAGCTATAAAAGGCAATATGTCATGGATGGACAGGCACACCATTCTGCTATTTACAGTTCTGTTGACAGTTTCCAGGCTACCATGCGGGTAGAAAAAAATATGTAATGTTTGAAAAAGAGGGGATATATGTACATGTATAGCTGATTCACTTTGCTGTATAGCAGAAATTTTCAACACTGTAAAGCAACTATACTCCAATAAAAATTAATTAAAAATAGATAAATAAAAGGAAAAAATATATATGGTTTGAGCCCTATGTTGAATTCCAGCATTCAGTGGATAAAAGGTAAGGCGAAAAACATATATGCTTTTCTTAAAATTCCAACTGTGTGATGAAACATGTCTTTGTTTATATATGCTACTGAAATCACATAATTCAATATTTGTACTTATTATAAGTGAGGAAAATGCCAAGTTAAGAGTCTCAGGCAATTTAACCCTTGATGGGTTGTGTATACACTGAATTTTTAAAGTTCATGTTTAAAACTGTAATGAGGTATTCTGTTAAAATAATTAAAACTTGACATATATGAGATAGTGGTGGGAAAGCAAAAGACATTCTACTCCTCAACAACATTTAATAAAGTTGAAGAATAAGCTCTCAATGAAGCTCCAAGTCATTCCTAGCGACACTATTTCCCTGAACCATTCCTAACCACACTATTGAGAAATAGAAATTTTTTCTCATACTGAGTCTTGAATTTTCCTAGTTTTCTGGTAGCTAATTACTAGTTAGATCTCTGTTGATGTGATTTTTGTGAGAGTCACTGTTTTTAATCCATCAAAGTCGAGTTTCTGTTCCACATAGAACCATTCAGCATCTCTATTAATCCTATGTTGGAAGAATCTGGCTGATTTTAGCCTAGTTTGAAATCAACACGAATCAACAAGCACTAAATTGAATTATGACATCTTAAAATAAGGCAGACAATATTTTTCAGCAGGAATATCTTCTGTTCTTTTAAAAGGTATCTGTTAAGTTTGGCAGGCAGGTAGATTATAGAACTACAAGGCTGAAGTGGAAAAAGCTCCTTTTAATACTTAGATAGAGACATAAGAGTGTCGTCAGATGTTGGCACAACACACCTGGTGCGTTTCCAGTACAGACTGGTGTCTGGTGGGAACTTGTGTGTAGGTCCTCAACGCCTGCGGTCCCTGACAAAATCATCTTTTGCCCTTAAGACACTCAAAGGCACTTCAGAAATGCTTATTTCAGTTACACGGAACCTGGAGGTCAAGAAGTGTGTGGCCCTGGGAAGTCAGTGGTTCTCAGCTTTTCTCACCCCAATGGGGCTGAGCCTGTGAGAAGAAAGTCTACATCTTTAACACCGATGGCTCCCCAAGGGCAGGGATTCCCATGATTACAAGAAGGCAAGTGATCTAGATCTTGATTTAGATCTAGATCCCCAGAGAGAGGCTAGTCTGCGGGGAAGGAGGAGGCCTTCTATATACATAGTGCATAGAGAATCACTTGCAGAAAGAGGAAATGACACGAAGTAAGTAGCTGACACTGCGAGGTTTAAAGAAATCACCTGGATTTGGGTCTCCACTTCTTCATTTGTGAAATGAGGGGATTGGAGCCAACGTCCCTTCACTCTAAACCCTAATCTCAGGAGTCTAACAAAATAGGACAGAGATGCAAAAGTCTGAGGTAATGTGACAGGAAAGGCTTAATGACTAAAAATCTCTTCCAAGCTTATAATGCTCTAATTCTGTTTCTCTAATGGAAGCAATGATTCTTCAGGAAAAAAAAACAAAACAAAACTCACCTCCCATGTGGGCCCTGCCTCTGGAGAGGCTCTTATAGCACTCTTTTTTGCTTAGAAGAAGCTACATCTTCAACATATATATGTCAAAGAAAAAAGAAAAAAAGGGGAAACTTCTAGGTGAATAGAGACTTAGGTTAATAGAGTCAGATCACCTAAATGCACCTTGTTTAGATCCTTGTTTGAACTGTAAAAAACACCCATGAGACAGTCAGGAATATTTAAATACTGATTAATGGACTGGATATTTGATGATACTAAGAAATCATTGTTAAATTTTTTAGCTGTGACAATGGTAGTGGTACTATGTTTTTGAAAAGGGTTCTTATCCTTTACAGATACATATTGAAATATTTACAGATGAGATGATATGATATCTGAGATTTGTTACAAAATAATCCAGTTGTAGGAATCAAAGGGATACAAATGAAATAATACTGGCCTTGGTTGACAATCATGGAAGCTGGGAGAGAGATACATAATGACTTCCTTGCACTCTTCTATTTTTGTACATGTTCTAAATTTCCCATATTAAAAATTTTTGAAAGGACACCTTGAAAATACTAACATGTTGTTTTACAATTAATCTACCTTAGTTTCTTTTTCAAGAACTATGATCAAACTCAATCAACCATAAATTCACTCATCTAAAATCAAGACAGACATTCACGTACCATGTTCTTGGACTATGTATTCACAGTTCAAATGACCACAGGAAAAAGTTCTGTACTTCTGCCCAAAGTAGAATTGCCACAAAATAATCACTGTAATTATTTAAATTATCAGTAGCTTTTCTATTAAAATATCTTTCAGATCTTCCTTTTCATTCATAGGAACAGTGTGCTTAAAAACAGCATCCCGTACCTCTCAAAGTTATTTTAACTAAAGAATGCATACTTTTGGAAGAGGACCTGAGGTCTTCTATTTGAATCTCCAGCTTATTCATAACAGATGAAAACGTTGCTCAGTTGCTCAGTCTTTGCAATCCCGTGGACTCTAGCCCACCAGGCTCTTCTGTCCATGAAAATTTCCAGGCAATAATACTGGAGCAGGTTGCCATTTCCCACTCCAGGGGATCTTCCCAACCCATTAACAGATAAAATACTTGATTAAAAGACTGTTCTAAGAAACAATGAACCTATACTAAGCAACGGACCAGAGGTTTAAATTCAGAAGACCCATGAAAAAACTTCAGAGAGGGGTCCTTATTACTTGTTATGTAGTAATTTGAAAAACAGATAACTATCAAAGCAGAGCAGGCCCTGAATGCAGGGCTGCTTGGATTCCAGTCCCCAGTCTGGGTTTCATCTGGAATATGCTCTACTCTCACCCAGGGAAGGCCCACTGGACAGCATGCACGGCTGTCACAGTGAAGCATGTGTTTTTGCCGGGAAGAGTCACCATGAACATGGAGTAATGCTTGAGGAATTGACAGTCATTCTGTAGGATATTATAAACAAATACGCTCATCAAATTGAAGACCAGGAGATAGCTTTTAAGAAAGAATGAGGGACTTCCCTGGTGGTCCAGTGGTTAAGAATCTGCCTTGCAATACAGGGAATTGGGATTTGGTCTCTGGTCAAGAGAAGTAAGATCCCATATGCCTCTGGGCAGTGTAACTCGCGTGCCACAACCAAGACCTGATGCAGCCGACAAAAAAAGGAAAAAGAATGACCATTCACCTACCAACATATACAGAAAGATTAGGCCAAGCTTCAGTGAAAGCATGAACTCTCTCAGAAGTCACTAGCTCAGCAGAACTCTAAGGAAAACATTTCATTAATTAACCGTGGACTTTTCTGCCAGTACCAGCAGGACATATTCTATCACAGCATGGTGACGGCACCTCTCTCAGTGTAATGCTTGAGCATCAGTGGGTCTACTTAAATATTTACTCATGAATATCCTCTTCAATCTTGAAATAAAATTTCACACTAGAGTTTTCACGGAAGGAAATGGGAAGCATAATAAAATGTTTTCAAGTTCAAAGCCCACTTCTCTGATGGACAATAACTTAGTGCATCATAAGTCAACTGTAAAGCATCAGAACATAGGACAAATGTTGGAGAACTATTTGAAAGCTCAGGGTCCAGAGGAGACAGCACTACACTCCTATGGAAACCACAGGCTCTAAAACAAGTCCCACAGTGCCTGCTGTCCCAGCTCTTTTAAGACTTGATCATCTTGAACTGTAATTGCTCCAGAAGCACCTGGCCCCGCTTCCACTAGCCCGTAAGTTTCCTGAGCGGTTCACTCATCTCTGTGCTCTCAGCAACTACAGACCACACAGAACATGCCTGGCAAACATCTGTTGAGTGAGGGAAGCAGGTGTATGGAGGGCTAGGTGGGGAACCCAAGATGGACATATTCAGAGAGCCCAGGTTTCCTTACCAGTTTGGGCCTCCACCCTGGCTGTCAGTGCCATACTGTGAAATGACCCGGGAGAAGTTCCAAGAAAGTTTATGTAAATCAAAGTATTTAAAAATCAAATGCTTGCTATTTAAACCAAGGGAATCTGCTATTTAAATGGAATCCATGGTAGAATTGCTTGTAACAGGGAATGAGCAGCCCTCTTTGCAATGAATACACCTGTTTCTATTCTGAGTCTGCTTGCAACAGGAGACACCTGGCTCAAATCTACACCTCACCTAACCATCACTTGAGCAACACTTTCACACTGTCTGAAGTTCTCGATCAGACTAAAAAGGAGATAAAAATAAACTGATACAATCCGGCTTCTGGACAAGTTTCATGAGTACTGCCTGTGCCCAATTTTTAATTTCAGACAGTGAGAAAGTTCTCCAATAATGGAATCCTGGAGGGCAGCCAATGCTCCATGGAAGCCAGGCTCTGGGCTATTCAGCTTCCCTTGGTTGATACGGAGTGGGCAAATAAATACAACAGCCCGTGAATGAGGAGCTAGCTGACTGCCAGGTAGACAGTGTATTTTAGGGGAGTGCGTGATCAGTCGTGTCCGACTCTTTGCGATCCCATGGACTGTAGCCCGCCAGGCTCAGTATTCCAGGCAAGAACACTGGAGTGGGTTGCCATTTCCTACTCCAGGGGATCTTTCTGACCCAGGATCGAACCCACATCTCTTGAGTCTCCTGCACTGGCAGGCAGATTCTTTTACCACTGAGCCACCTGGGAAGCCCCAGTGTATTTTTAGAGCACATCTTTAAATTAAAACCCAAAGCAACAAAGTTGTCGTTTTCTGATTTGGCACAGGGACAAGTCCTAGTCAGAGATGCGGGGCATACAGTAGACATTTGATAACATTTGTTAGTCAGTTCCAAGATAAAGATATGACTCAAGAGACAAGTTTCAGAAATCCTGGCCATGGAGACAGCTTGAGGCAGAAGTCAAGTCTCAGTTCCGTTGTCACCTCCAGTCACTCAGAACAATGAGGACAGATGGTGGCCAACAGACTGATTTGTTGGTCAAAGGTTTAAAGTTTCAGGCGATGTTTCATGTATCAAGAATTTGGTTGCCAGATTTAGCAAATGGAAGTACAGAATGCCCAGTTAAATTGGAATTTCAGATAAACAACTAACGATTTTTTAAGATAAGTATTCCCAAATATTGCATGAGACAAACACACAAAAAATTACTGTTTATCTGAAATTCAAATTTAATTGAGTGTCCTGTATTTAATCTGGCACTCTTACTCTAGAGAAAGTGGAAACATACGGTGACCCACAGACCTCCCTACTCCACTGAGATTTCTGAAGCCCTGTTCACAGAAATGCTTAAGGAGTTTAGATATGGATGAAGAATCTATTTTCTTAAGAGTGAAAAAAGATGTTGATCAGAGTCGCCTACTCTGAGGCCACAGAGAAGAGAAGGGCAAAAGAATTACATGATCAGGACAGGTTTCTCAATCTCGGCATGACTGACACTTCGGGTTGGATAATCCTGTAGGGGGCGCTGTCCTGTGCATTCCAGGATTGTCAGCAGCATCCCTGGCCTCTACCTGCTAGATGCCAGTAGTGCCCCGCTCCCCACAGCAAAAATGTCTCCAGATATTGTCAAATGTGCCTCGGGGGCACAAATCTCCTCTAGTTGAAACCACTGAATTAGAAGAAATGGTCAAATAAACAGAGAGTGTCATACTCATTAACCAGTGGTCACAGAACAAAAGATTCTTCTCAAGGGAGAAATTTTCAGCTCAGCCCGGGGGCCCCCTCAGGCCCGTAAGAAGGATGAGAGGACTAGTTATTTCAGCTAAGACAATCAGAAACCCTTCACTGGCCAGAAGCACTGGAGGAGAATCTTCGGTGAGCCAAGCCGATGAAGTTCTGCATGGCAGTGCACACATCACAAAGCAGGGAGACGCACCCAGCCTTTGAAGACGTTCCTTTTAAGTTAACCTCCCTTCCAACTAAACTTTTTCCAAATCTCTTCCTGCCATTTGGAAGTTGAGTGATTCTCAGCTGAAAAGGCCTGTATATACGAGGTGCAGATGGCAGCAGTTATGGCCCTCACCAGATGCTGCAGTCTCTAATTTGATTGAAAGGATATAATTAGACAACAGAAACACTTTAATGAAAGAGCAAAACATGGAGGGAGGGAAGGATTGAAGGCCCTTAACTGATGCCAAAACACCCACCAGTAATAGAGGCTTTGAGTCTGGGGAAAAGGAAGGGGAAAGCCCCTTAAAAGGACAGTCCCCATCCTGTTTATTTCCCCATAGACACAGGAATAGGGATTTTATTACTGTAGATTTCCACTGTATTTTATGTGGGAACAATCTGATTAAAACCAGAAGAAGTCTTCGGAAGAACATCAAAGAAAAACAAATATGGCTTCTGTGGTCATTATTAAAAATATTTTTACCAGTCCAATAATTTTCTTTGAAGATGAATTTTTATAGATTGAACAGCAGCAAGTAATTTATATACTGTGATGATACTGGTTAACAATCCCTACTGTTCTAGAATAGAACTACTTGGCCGCCATGTTTTCATCCAATGTCAGGACACCAAAGAACATGGACAGCCACTTAACATTTGTTTGGAAGATATCAAGAAACTGGGGAGAGTTAGTCCTATAAGTCAACGCTACAACTGTTCTGAATCATCTTTAAAAGTTGCCTCTGCTGTTTTTATTATTTCCTAGCTTTCAAACTTTGAGTGTGAGTACACTGCTCTGGTTCTAACCAAGAATCTAACCAAATTGAAAGAAGTCCAGCCCTCAAAGTCTGAAGTTGCTAATGTGGTGTGACACTCTGGTTTGGAAGCCTCCTCAGCCCACTAGAAGTGGGACCCCGCCCTCATGGAAAATTGAACAATAAAAGTTTAATGCTCTGGCTACTTGCCAGGGATTAAATCAGTGGTGAGAGAAACTAGAAGCTGGGCCCAGCAAAGGGGCAGCTCCGAGAGGGTACTGTTATAAGTAGGAGGGAGATGCAGCCTTGTGTAGGAGGTGGCCCGAAATCTTTTGTCTATAAAGTTCTTCCTAGTCCCCAACCTCATTCCTCTTCAAACTGGTGCAAGTCCAGGCGAGGGAGGTGTTTACCTAGAAAGTGGTTTAAAGGCAGGTGGGGAGTGGGAAGATTTCCATAGGGAAGGAAAAGGCAGGTTTCTGTGGAGTGGCCATTTTTGAAGAGGGACAACCTTCTGACATTTCTACAAGGGCTTCTTTGCTTTCTCTGTTCAATCTGAATCCAGGATAAGGTCCCAGAGGTGAGGTCTGGGGAAGAAGCACTGCTATCTTGAGAGGAAGACACTGAAGACAACAGAGAAAGGGGGAAAAATACAGAGTGACCGCGGGCTCCTCTCCTAGACTCACGCTTCTGGGTTCCAGCTGGATTCTCAAGATCAAAATAACATGGGAGAATGTCAGTCAGAGTTCTCACCCATTCACCAGGAGTCAGCCAGCAACTAACCTGCCAGGTGACAACAGGGGGCTTGAGGAGACCTCACCTCAAAACCCGCACAGGTAGCTTGCTAAGGAACACATTGACTTCCTCCTGTTGTCCTTAGTCAGGAGGCAAAAACCCAGACAAAAGCTGCAGATCCAAACTTCCGGCCTCTCCCAAGTGTTTTGCATTAACTGTTCCACAGTACAAATACAATCAACTTGGTATGTTTATTTCATTTTGTTTTTTTCAAAAATGTTTTAAAATAATCAGCCATGCTAAACACATTGTTGTTTTTCTAAAGGCCACTTTATAAAAATGACGATAGAACCATGGAAATAAAACTCAACTGTTTAGGAAAATGATAGAAGTTTGTTTTCTCTTTTTTTTTTTTCTGGCTTTTTTTTTTTTTTAATATCTCAGGGCTGGTGCCACCTGCTGCCTGGGCTTTCCTCTGAGAAACAGATCTCTCAACAGTTTGATCCAAGCAACATCTGCATAGCTGAACAAACCCTGGGCTGGTTCTGAGGCAGGCTCTGTTTTCTTTATGTACTGCACACTGAACCACACTGAATTTCTTTTTATTTATTTATTTATTTTTGAATTTCTTTTTAAAGCTTTTTTTTTTTTAAGTCTTAGTAAAGATCCAAATGTATGTGCATGAAATTTCCCTCCCGGACACATTATTTTTAATTGTGGTAAAATATACATAACATAAAATTTACCTTTTCAACCATTTCTTAAAAGTCTTTTAAAGTCAGCTACTAGTAAAAGGTAAAAATTCATTCACCAAAATCATTTGCCTCCTTGTCACCTTTTCAGACCAGTGAACAGTGGGAAAAGAAAATCAGTACATATGGACCTAGAGCAGGACTTGGTCAAGTACAGCCTGTAGGCCAACTCTGGCCCACTGCCTGTTTTTGTATGTCCTATGAGCTAAAATATGCTTTTTAAACTTCTAAATGGTTGGAAAAATTAAAACTTGTGACACGTTACAATTACACGAAATTCGAATGTGAGTGTCCATGTGAGTTTTACTGGAAGACAGCTACTCTCATTCATTCACATTTTGTCTACGGCCTCTTTTGCCCTACAAAGCCAGAGTTGAGTAATTGCAGCAGACAGTACATTGCCCACAAAACCCCAATTATTTACTGTCTAGCCCTTTATAAAAAATGATTGCCAACACCTGATCTAGACCTCAGATGGCATTACAGGCTTGAAAATTCTAAAGACGATATATTGCCCATCACACCAAATTCCTAATCTGTACAATGTGAAGCAACTGAAAGCAATATATTTTACCTTCATCACTGATTGCCTTTGATCCAAATAACCTAAATCATAAGTAAGCATATCAAGAATATCTCTGTTAAATGTACTGAGTTGCTGTTTCTTAGCAGTGAGCTTAAACTGAACTTCTTTTTGCTGTAAGATTTATAAAAGGTCTCATTACATACTCAAACACTTAAATAGCTTTGTCGAGGAGTGAGTTTTCACAAAAAGATGAGAGTTCTTTGATGCCCGGTCAGTTTTGACCATTTCCCTGTCTCTTAAAATACTAAAAGCATAAAAGAAACTGGCATGCACGTTGGTCCCCTTCACTACTCTCGGCCCTTCTGTTCGTTCATGCTAAGTCCCTTCAATTATGTCCGATTCTTTGCCACCCCATGGGCTGGCTGTAGCCCACCAAGCTCCTCTGTCCATGGGATTCTCCAGGCAAGAATGCTGCAGTGAGGTGCCATTTCCTCCTCCAGGGGATCTTCCCAATCCAGGGATTGAACTCATGTCTCTGGCACTGAGAGGCAGGTTTTTTGCAGGTAATCCTATTAACATTAATGGAGTCCCCACAAGGGACAAAGCTCTGTACACTATGAAGTTCTTACTGTTAACTGAACTCAGGTTTTAGGGCAAGACACATTACTGTCTAACGGGACAAATTCTAGATGAGGAGCTAGAGGAGAATGAGTATCAACTATAAAACGATATTCACGGCAAATGTTACCAGAGTTGAGACACTGCTGACGCACACCCAGCAGGCCCTAAATATGGTGAAACACTGATGGTGAGGTGAAACACTGAAGGTATTTGCCTTCAGCGGAAAACTCAGAGCTAAAGTCCACCCAGCCTTCTCTTCCTATCTCTTGGCTGTCCCCTGCAGGTTAGTAAATTCCAGATGGGAGTCCACGTCAGAGAGTCCATGGCCCTGGCTGCCTTTCTCCTTGAAGAGGGAGTCTAGATTCCACCACTAACCTCTACATCCCTCCTTATCTGTTATGAAGGAAGGGAGAGGATCTTAGAGGGTGAAGAGAAGGGAGATCATTTGGGGTTGGCTATACACTGTAATTAGAAGTATCACTGATAGGGAATGAGCTAACTGTTTTCATAAAGTCAGCATTCAAAAATGCAAACCACTAGTAATTTAAATATTACAAAATTATGCAGAATGTAAGTATTGAAATAATTTTTTCCATCCACAAAATTTTAGAGAAAATTACAGTATCAAAAATATGAAATGGCAAGCCTGACATATCTTCAGAGTAAAACATGTTTTTTATTGGAAAGGATTTTTAAAAACTAGTGGGTAGGCTCTAGACAGGATGTGATGGTGAAGAAAGACCATGTGTTATCTCCCCCAAATTGCTCTGGAACTAAAGAGGAAAAGTCACAAGGCACTGATGTATTATCTCAAGATGGTAGGGAGAGAAGCTGATGAGGCTCACTGAATTGGGAAGATAGGCCTTATCACAAATCATTTCATAATGGTTATTTATTTGTCTCTAACCCAGACCCACTCTTCCCAGGTGGCTCAGTGTAAAGAATCCACCTGCCAATGCAGGAGACTTAGGAGATTTGAGTTTGATCCCTGGGTCAGGAAGATCCCCTGGAGGAGGAAATGGCAACCCACTCCCGTATTCTTGTCTGGAAAATCCCATGGACAGAGGAGCCTGGCGGGCTATAGTCCATAGGGCTGCAGTACTTAAGGACTAAGCGAGCACGCAGGCACACACAAACCCCAGACCCTGCAATAAAAGCACACTGAGGTTTGAGGTTCACGTGACATAAGGGCTGCTGCACTTGACCCTTTCTACTGAAGCAAAGGTGCCTGAGGAGGGTGCCACCTTCCAACAAGCATAAGCACACAGCAGGCTCCCTGAACACTTTTTAGAGCTATTACTTTGCCCTTTCCAGGAGAGGAACCAGTTTATTTCCACCTGTACCTCTCTCCATAGAGGACACTAAATCCTGGCCACAGAGATGGCAAAGTGGAGCTAAGGGGTTACTAGGTTACAGTTATGTTGACATATTCTGGCTCTCAGAAAGTTCCTCCGTCATTCCTCACATACGGTAAACAGTACAAGTGATCAAACTTCTGCAGAAGTTTTTGTAGATGTCCCCTTAAGAGGCCACTGATCACTCAGAAACCCCTTCCTGAGCCTAAGCTTTACAGCACTTGGAGAGCCCCCTTCTACCTCTCTCTCTAAAGCCAAGCCTTGCCTTTTACGGGGTTTAATCAGATTGGAAGCTCAGAGCATTCCCAGCGCAAAGGAGGTGTCCAGCACTTGGCAAATTGTGAAGCACTATAAAAAGAATTCTTAAATGTGTTCAGTGACTGCCTGCTGTGTGTGGGTGTGTTACCTGCAGTATATCCTTTAATCTTCACAACCAGCAAGGGAATTGCCATCATCCCTCCTTTACAGATGAGGAAACTGAGGCTCAGAGAGGCACAGCCCAAAGTCAGGCAGTAAGTGACAACATTAAACTTGATCTTTATCAGGAAACCAAGCTGGCAAGTAAACAAAGCAACCCAGAGTTTTCTTTCAGCAGCAAAATCCTGTCTCTCCAACATCACAGTCTGCGACTTTGGGTGGAGAGCCCAGAGGCTTGAGTTTTCCCACTCAGGCAAATCTGTAATGCACTTTTCCCACCCCTTTCCCTCACGTCCAATTCCCCACACTTGAACAACCTGCTGAGGAAGGTACCTGGGCCAGACAACGCCCTCTTGCCTGCTCTTCAACTTGGGAGAGTTCTGCTGCAAGGAAGGGTGTGAGGGCAAGCTAAGCAAGTTCCAGCTTCCATCCTGGTCTAGGGCCCCATGTGGGGAAAACCTGGCCTTGACCTTGGCCTGGGGAGCGGGTGACCCTGTTTAAAGTGTGGAGACACCCACGGGAAACGGGGGCTCTGCGTTGCACTGGCACGATGAGCACACTAAACTCTAGGGGAGACGTTTGCTATCACCCCCTTCCTTTCTTCCTCTCCCCACGCTAGACCTGCACCTGAGTCCCCGGGAAGTTCAAAGCGGGCCCCGGGGGTGGGGGCGGGGCGGGTAAGGGGACGTGCAGGCAGGGCAGAGCCGGTCGTCTTGGGACCCAGATCCGCCTCTACTAGTAGGACAGGCAGGTCAACTCGACTCCCCACGAGGCGCAGATTACAGAGCTGGGCTAGCGGGGCGCAGACCCGGGCAGAGGGGCCGGGCGCCCGCTCTCGTCGCCTCTCGGCACCCGCTGAGGAGCCGGGAGGCGCGGGGCCCGCGGACGTGGGAGGGAAAGGGGCCGGGGGGCGTCGCTGTGGGGCTGGCGGAGGGCGTCCTGGCCCGGGGTGTCGCTGAGGGGCTTGGGGTGGGGGTGGGGCAGCGTCCCCAAGCGGGGCGAGTCGCCCCAGGGGACTGGGCTGGGGGTGCGAGGTCCTGAGAGGGGAGACCTCCCGGCCCGGGGGCGCGTCGCTGAGGAGCCTGAGGAAAGGATCTGAGGCACTGAGGCAGAGAGGGCGCCGGCCGGGGGCGTCGCGGAGGGGCCTGAGGAGAAGGGCCGCCTAGTCCGAGGGGCGTCGCTGAGGGGCTGGAAAAGCAGCCCCACCAAGCAGGGGCGAGGGAGTTGGGGCCCCGGGCGGGCTCCGCGAGGGACAGGCGGCGGCGGGGGGCTCGCTCACTCACCGGGTCCGGGGCCAAGGCCGGGGCTGGGCGCGGGCCGGGCGGCCAGCGTGAGCGCGGCGGCGGAGAGCAGGGCGAGGCGGGCGGCGGGCGGCGCCATGGGCCGTCAGTGCGGGGCCCCGGGGCGCGGCCCGGGGGAGAGGGGGCAGCGCAGGGAGCCGGGGGCGGCCATGGGAGCGGGACGCTGGGCTTGAGCGTGGCCCCGCCCCGGCCCGCCCTCCCCAGCTCCGCCACCGCCCCGGCCGCCCCGGGACCGCCCGGCTCAGCCGCGAGGCCCGAGGGGCGGAGCCGACGGCGCCCGCCCGTGCCTGCCACTCACGCGCCAGGACCCGCCCACATCCCCCCAACTGCACCTGGCCCCGCCCACCGGCGGAGCATTCACTTGGCAGATTCGAGGGGCGGGACCTACAGGTAAGGGGCGGGGCTTAGGGCACCGACTCCGAGTCCCCGAGTGGAGGTTTGACCCGGCTGGACCGGGCCGGGCGCCCAGTGACCCCTGCTCCACCCTCGCTCGGGTCGCGACCCACACGCGGGCTCAACCGCAGCCGTAAAAATCAAAACAGCACTTTGCAAACCAATTTTCTTTGCTTGGCTCATCGCAGCGGTTTTAAAAAGGGTGCTCTGGAGTCAGCCTGACCGGATTCATATCCCACTTGATCACCTGTAAGATCTTGAGAGTGAAAGTCGCTCAGTCGTGTCCGACTCTTTGCAACCCCATAGACTATGCAATTCTCCAGGCCAGAATACTGGAAGTGGGTAGCCGTTCCCTTCTCCAGGGGATCTTCCCAACGAAGGGATCGAACCCAGGTCTCCCGCATTGCAGGCGGATTCTTTACCAGCTGAGCCACCCGGGAAAGGAAAAATAGCTCTCTTATTTCAACTTCTTCATCGGTTAAACGGGGGCGTTGATAACAATTACTCCCAAAGCGGTGGTACTAACGAGAAAATGCGTGGAAACTTTTACACACATATAGTAGGAGCTTAGAAAATGTTGAGTTCCTTTCACCATGCCGATTCTTGCAGGCACAAAAGAGGCAGCATACTGAGCCCTGGTTCCGAATCCTAAAACACATCTTTTGTCAACTAGGGTAAGTTCCCGGCTCTTAGTCATCTGCAAAATAGAAATAATAAAAGGCCCTCACAAAATTAGGTTAGATTCCATAGAAACAAGTGAAGCTCCCGACCCAGAAGTGGGTGGGGCCGACGGTGCTTTCTCAGACACTTGGATCCCCTGGCGCAGAAAGCGCGTGGCGGCTCTGGGCCCCCGTGTGGCCGGCCCATTGCTCCTCACTCCCCGGCAAGGTCTTCCCTGCCCGCCCCAGGGTCTGTGGTAGGCCCTTCTCCTACCCCGCACTTCCCTAGGCAGAAATTTTCCTCCGGCTCCCGCCGAAAGCGCCGCGGCAACGCCCCGCAGGGCAGGTCCGGGCGATGCGCCGGGAGTTTTTAAGTCCCTGGTACCAGACTTGCAAGTGCGGGCCTGCGCCAGGCGCGGCGGCGGAAACGTCCGCCCTCTCATGCAGACTCGCAGCGCCCTGAGCGGAGCTGGGCTCTCCCCGGCCCTCAGGCTCCCAGCGGGCTTTAGGGACACCGTCCCCTGCGCCCCCTAACGCCCCGGGGGCCGTCCCCTCGCCTGCCACTTCGCCCCCAACCATCCCCCCTACCCCGTCCCAGCTGCTTCCAGAGGCGCCCCAAAGGCGCACCTACCTTCCACGACGCCTCTGGGCTCCCTCCTTCTCCACCCACACGACCCAGCGCCCCGACAAGAGTCATCTTGTTCAGTCATTGTTTTCCCTGTGTCATTCCCGAGGTGGAGACTCCTCTGGGCTCCTTGGAGCAGGGGGCCGCCCCTCTCCCAGGTTCCCAGAGACACTCCCTCCACGTCCCACCTGGTGTCTTGCACTTAATTTACCCTCTGTCTTCTGCACCATTTCTGGTCCTTCCCCACCTCCAAAATTGCCTCCTGTAACACAACCTGGGAATCCTTCACCTCTGAACGTGCACCCTCCCAAGCAGGAGCCGCTTGAAGGAGAACAAAATGGGGGAGATTCAGGTAGAATGATCAGCACAAAGTGAGTACTTAGGGAAGGGGATCCTTCCTTCCTTCAACAAATGCTAAGTGAGGAGTCTGTCAAAAGCACCAAGATAAGAACTTACAGTCTGAACTGACACTCATACAGAGGGGAGAGGCTGGGAGAGAACCAACAGGAAGATAATGTGATTTTCGGAGATCACCAAGTAGGACAAAGACCAGAAAATGATGATATTGACAGAGGATGCTCTGTGGAGTGTTTTAAACAGTCCTCTAGGGGATGGTTTTAGCAAAGCAGGACACAGCTCTCTATAGTTTATGAGGTCCTTTCACATCTCATCCTAGTTTCAGAAGAGGAAATAAGAAGGGCAGACAGGGGTTTCAAAATCAGGTTTATTTGGCCAAATCTGGGGATTTATGCCTCATGGTAGTAGCTCCCATCTGTCTTACTGTCCTGCAGAAAGGCACCCCTGCTGACTGGATGTGCCAGTCTGCTCTCTTGGCCTTGTGTAACCAGAATGGGCTACAGTGAGAGATGAAAATGTGGGGTCCCTTTCTTCAAAATGAAGAATTTCCAGATAGCAACAATAGAACATTAAACCAAGCCTGGGGTCCTCCTAAGCTTGAAGGCCTGTGTCATCAACTACACACAGCCCTGGAATGTTGCAAGCCCCAGAAAGCTGGCTTGTACAACAGAACTGAGAAATAATGTGCAAGCCCCTGCCCCCACTGGCTGCCATGAGAAACATCCCTCTAGCTGTCCCCAGGCCTCCCTCCCCTCTTTTCCAGCGTAAAGCCCAGCACAGGTGATGGAAACAGCACACAGAGACTAAAAATACAGCCAAGCAGGTCTAGGTCAGGTCACGTAAGGGCTCAAGGTCTTTGCTCAATTATGTGGTCCGGGCCCTGGCAAGGAGCTGCCTGAGATATTCATTTCAGTGCTTCACATGCCTCAGTCCTTAAGCAGCTTTATTTCATGGAAAGAGTGAGGACATTGATCGTAGCCCCTGGGCCTCCAGGAAGAGGCTGGTGTCTGTCTGCTGGCTCTGCAGTCAGGCCCTTGGATTCCTCCTGAGGGCAGCAGGAAAAATCTGAGTGGTCTCAGCTGGTGGAGTTTGGGGGATCCTGGTATCTTTGAAACTCCAGCTGGGATGATTTCTGCTCAAAGGGCAGTCATGCTGTGGAGAGAGCATGAGATGAGAAGTCTGGTTATAATAACAAGAATAGCAGGCGTTCACTGAGGATTCACTGAGCTCTCGGCAGGGTGCAGGGTTTGTCATCATATTGCATGTATGACAGTCACCCTACAAGGGAGGCAGCCTTACCAGCCCCCTCATACAAAGATGGTTAATGGCTTGCCCAAAGGTCGCCTAGTGGCGGAGCTGGGCTTTGACCCCAGTGGGACTTCAAGACCACACACCTCATCACCCACTGTGGTGAAGTGCCTTCTTGTCTTTGTGGCTTCTAGCAACCAATGCTCCCTGAGTGGTCCAGGGCTGGGATTAGGGTGAGGTAAGTGAGGCATTGGCTTTAAGCACAAGATTTAAGGGGGCCCCCAAACCCAGGTGGTGCTAGTGGTGAAGAACCTGGCTGCCAGTGCAGGAGACATAAGAGATGCGGGTTCGATTCCTGGGTCAGGAAGATCCCCTGGAGAAGAGCATGGCAATCCACTCCAGTATTCTTGCCTGGAGAATCCCATGGACAGAGGAGCCTGGTGGGCTATGATCTGGTGCTGCTGGTGCTGCTGCTAAGCCGCTTCAATTGTGTCCGACTCTGTGCGACCCCAGAGATGGCAGCCCACCAGGCTCCCCTGTCCCTGGGATTCTCCAGGCAAGAATACTGGAGTGGGTTGCCATTTCCTTCTCCAATGCATGAAAGTGAAAAGTGAAAGTGAAGTTGCTCAGTCATGTCTGACTCCTAGCTACCCCATGGACTGCAGCCTACCAGGCTCCTCCTTCCATGGGATTTTCCAGGCAAGAGTACTGGAGTGGGGTGCCATTGCCTTCTCCGGGGCTACGATCTACAGGGTCGCAAACAGTCAGACACAACTGAAGCGATTCAGCTCCAAACTCAGTAATCAAGATAAATATTTAATCAAGTTTAAAATATATTAAATATATTTAATGGACTGTATTTTTGAAAATTATTTTATCTTTGGCCTTGCTGGGTCTTTGTTGCTGCAGAGACTTTTCTCTAGTTGTGGAGACTGGGGGCCACTCTCTAATTGCAGTGCGTGGGCTGCTCACTGCTGAGGCTTCTCTTCTTGTGGAGAACAGGCTCTAGGGCTCATGGGCTTCAGCTGTTGCAGTTCCCAGGCTCTAGAGCAAGGACTCAGTAGTTGCAGCGCACAGGCTTTATTGCTCCTCGGCATGTGGGATCTTCCCGGATCAGTGAGTGGACACTTGTCTCCTGCATTGGCAGGCGATTCTTTACCACTAAGCCACCAGGGAAGCCCTGGACTGTGTTTTTATGTACTTTTTAAATTAAAAAAAAAAAAATTTCTTGGCTGTGCCGTGTTGCGTTGGGATCTTAGTTTCCCCAACCAGGGATTGAACCTGTATCCCCTACATTGAAAGCACAGTCTTAACCAGTAGACTGCCAGGGAAGTCCCAGTGGATTACATTTAAATGCAATATTTTTAAAAACTCTAAATGAATGCCCAAAAAACTCATGAACAGAATCTTAAATTTTTAAATAAAATCAGGATCTCGATTCCTGATTTTCCTTTAGTCTCAGGCTCATCTCAGCACAGTACTGTTACTGACCCTGTCTCCTAGCTTCTGAGTCAGGCAACTAGTGATGGAGAAGAGACGCAGTAGTTTTTCTTTTCTGATGGAGGTGAAGGGAGAAAAAGAATTTGGTTTTGAACACAATGAGTTAGAGATGTCTGTGGGCCATCTGGTGGCCACGTCTGAGAACCCAGAGCCAGGTGAGAAGGGGTTGGCAGGGTAGGCAGGACACCCTCATCTCACATACTTGGCCATGAGAGGTGTGTGTACGGCACATGTGGTCTAAATCACTGGTCCTCTGAGTTTGCATCACGGCTCAGGAATCTACAAATTCTCTCATCCAGAGTTTCTCTCTTCTTTCCTAAAACTTCTGCATCACGAACTTCAGATGTGTTCCCATATGGGTGTGGAAGTTTACTTGCTTGGGTGTTAAAAACATCTTCTGCGGAAATTAAAAACAACTAAATTCCATTAGAATTTGAGGATGGGGCATGAAGGAGGAAGAGGAGAATTCATATGAATTGGCTCAATTTCCTCTTTATTCACCAACCCTCCAGAAAGAGAATAGGAGCTAAGAAAAACTACAAAGAAGAAGAGGGGTAGTAAAGAAGAAAAAGAAAGAAGAAAGATTAATAGAGCTAAAAATACAGTGAGGAGAGCCTGGCTAAACATCAGAGAAGAGCAGATGTGTTTGCAAATAGAAGCGGTGATTTAGATATGTCAAGAAGAAGAGCTCCAAAGGATGGGTGGAAAGTAAAAGTTATTTAGACTTAGCTCAGCACATAAAAAAGGTTCATTGGCCAATCAAACTGAGGGACAGATCTTTCCGCAACACGGAAGCCCTACGGCCTCAACCCCAAGTTCTCTGGACCAAGGGTTGGCACCAACGATGGAAACTCTTGCCATGGTTTCAGGACCCTGGACCAGATGCAGTCTTTCCATCCTGATTTCATACTTCTGAACAACCTTCAATGGAACAACCTCTGTTAATGACTAGTTACTTTGTTTAATGTATCCTCATATACCCACTTCCCTGTGCACCTAACACAGCAGGGGACATTCGAGACAACTTCTAAAACCAGGGGGAGAAACTTCCTTGGTGGTCCAGTGGCTAAGACTCCGTGCTCCCAATGCATGGGGCCTGGGTTCAATCCCTGGTCAGAGAACTAGATCCAACATGCCGCAACTAAAGATTGCATATGGCACAATGCAGACTGAAGATCCTGTGTGCAGCAATGAAGACTTTGGGCAGCCAAATAAATAAGTTTGTTTGTTTTTAAAGAAGACTGTTGGTACCATTTTGTGAGATGATGTTGGTAAAGAGTCTAGAACCATGCTTTGGACTACAGTGAGCATTCAATCAAAACAGGTTTTACAGAAATAGGAGCAATCAGTTCAGTTCAGTTGCTCAGTCGTGTCTGACTCTTTGAGACCCCATGAATTGCAGCACGCCAGGCTTCCCTGTCCATCACCAACTCATGAGTTCACTCAAACTCATGTCCGTCAAGTCGGTGATGCCATTCAGCCATCTCATTCTCTGTTGTCCCCTTCTCCTCCTGCCCCCAATCCCTCCCAGCATCAGAGTCTTTTCCAATGAGTCAACTCTTCACATGAGGTGGCCAAAGTACTGGAGTTTCAGCTTTAGCATCAGTCCTTCCAATGAACACTCAGGACTGGTCTTCTTTAGGATGGACTGGTTGGATCTCCTTGCAGTCCAAGGGACTCTCAAGAGTCTTCTCCAACACCACAGTTCAAAAGCATCAATTCTTCAGCACTCAGCTTTCTTCACAGTCCAACTCTCACATCCATACATGACCACTGGAAAAACCATAGCCTTGACTAGATGGACCTTTGTTGGCAAAGTAATGTCTCTGCTTTTGAATATGCTATCTAGGTTGGTCTTAAGTTTCCTTCCAAGGAGTAAGCGTCTTTTAATTTCATGGCTGCAGTCACCATCTGCAGTGATTTTGGAGCCCCCCAAAATATATTCTGACACTGTTTCCACTGTTTCCCCATCTATTTCCCATGAAGTGATGGGACCGGATGCCATGATCTTCGTTTTCTGAATGTTGAGCTTTAAGCCAACTTTTTCACTCTCCTCTTTCACTTTCATCAAGAGGCTTTTTAGTTCTATAGCACACGTCAAATTACTCTGAATTATTGGTAAAGAACATGAGGATTACTTTTGGGGCAGTGTCAACTGAAGAAGACAGATTTAACAGAGCTTGAAGAGTATGTATCAGCTGCCATCTGTGTGAAGAGCTCTGTGCTAGAAAGAGATTCTGAGAGGCAGAGCAGTGTTGCTCAGTGATTGAGTCAAAGGCCCAGGAAAGTAAATACATTTGAGTGTTTGGAACGAGGTGGTGAGGAAAAGTCAACCTCAAGACGGGAAAGGAGCGAAGGGAAACAGAGATGCGGTTCCCTGTGTCTTGCCCTCCTGTTCCCACAATGCGGAATAAAGGCAGACCGTAGCCCCAGAGCCAGGTCGCACTTCTCCGGGGCTCACCAACTTTGAAAGGATGCCTGCCTGACCAACCTCCAGACGTTCACAAACCCTTCCCAGAGACAAACCCTTTCTGATGCCCTGCTCTAAAACTGACCCACCTCTCAGGAGGTGAGGCCAAGGCTCCGCCACTGAATGGGCCCCATTGTCCTCCTGAGCCTCTGTGGGTCCAGATGCCAGTGGCCTGGAGGTGGTTCCATGGCAGCCTGCGGTGCAGTCTGCCTGCAACTTTGATTCACTCCGGGGACAAAAACAAAAACAAACAAACAAACAAAAATCAAACAGGCAACACATGTGATTCCAGGAACTTCTGCCAGACTCATGCTCTGTTTTTCCATCATTTTGCTCTCCTCCTCCCCCTGGGGAGGGAGCCTCCTTTGGCATTCTGCACAAGAAATGTCAAAACCCCCAACGGGGCGAGCACCTGATAAGGAGCTCAGCATTGCCCAAGAGTTCCCAGGAAGAGGCGTCTTTGTTCTTGTTTCAAGCCCTTGACACTGCTAAGAGCTCTAATTACTGCATTTGCCATGGGATGTAAAATAAAACCACATTCCAGAAACCATGTAGTCTCCCCGGGAGAGACACGCGGGCAGAGGTAGGTGCCCAGGGCTGCAGGAACGTGTTCTTTCATTTCTGGTCCCTAACCTTGGCAGCCGTTCTGAGAATGTAACAGTACCTTCTTTATGTGCACGGAGAAGGGCCCTTGTGCACAGGTAAAGATACATCTCTCTACCTGTACCCACAAATCTGGTCTGCATATTTGAGTATGCTGCGTGCAGAGGGTGCTTCTTAAGAATGTCAGGACCTTCAAAATTTACCCAAGCCATTTTGGGGGAGAAGAGGGCTAGAGAAGTTCCTGAGGCTGTAAGCACAAGAAGATAGAACTTCTTCCAACATAAATCAACTATAAAAATCTGATGATGTAACACCCACCCACACCCACATCACAAACCAAAGTGACATCATAAATACTAGAGATAATGGTTCAAAACTGCCTGTATGAGAGCCAAAATTGAAACAAACAGCAGTTTGCCCATGCGTGACTGAGGCAGAGAAAGACAGGTGATAGAAATATTAAAACAAAGCAAAACAAAACAAAAAACAAAAGAGAAAAAGGGAAAAGAAAATACACATTTCTTCCCCCTACTAAGCTAGCTAAAATAAAGTTTAAGGCAACTGAAATATGGTAAGGTGATTTTATTTTATTATAGATGACATTTCTTAGAAAGCCAGGTCTCTTTTAAGTGTGTGATTCTAATCTCCCCAAATTGTTCTCTTGTTCTTGGCTGGTCCTGGGGAATGGAGGCCAGCATCATTTACATTGTGCTTTTGCCTTTATAGACCCCAGAGTATATTTCCCTGCTTAGCAGCTTTTCTTGGCTCATGGCAGTCTGGTTAGAAGCGATTTCAGGACTTGGCGGGATTTTTACCTGCTGTCATTTCTGGGTTGCAGCAGAGTTGAGAACTGGCTACAGCTCTATAGGCAGCTCAAGTGATCCTGTCTCCCATTCCTCTCCCACTGTGGTTTCCCTTAGCTTTCCAGGAGACAGAAATTGCTTTTAATTCCTTATAAATGCTCCCCAACCCTCCCTCCACTTCCAGTGCAAGCATGCTATGTTTGAGAACCTGACCATCACTGTGACGTTGTGAAGTTACTATTGCTTTCCTACTTGGTACAAAAGGCTTTGGTGAGCAGGAGAGAGGATATGTAGAAAGGTTTCTAAGAGTTTTTGGGGAAGGAATGGTCTTTAAAAAGATGTTAGTACTTTACCTCCAAAATAGACCTTCTAGTCTCAGCTTGAGAATTGGTCTTTTTTATTCCTCTTTCCCCCTTATGATTCTAGCATCCAATCTATGTGAGACGAGACCCCAGCATCCCTGCCTATGGACTCCGACAGTCTATCTTACTGAACACCAGGCTCCAGGACTGCTATGTGGACTCGCCAGCTCTCACCAACATCTGGACAACCAGAACATGTGCTGAGCCGAACACCACTGCCCCCACACCAGGTCCCACCTCTTCTTGGGAAGTTGTAAAGGAGCCAGCAATTGCCAGTTCCTTCTCCCTGGTGAAACTGGTGCTCAGGCGACAGCTGAAGGAGAAATGCTGCCCAGTGCCACGCAAGTTTGGAGATGCAAAACCCTCCAAGAGATTAAAGCCCAGGGACGACACAACAATGAAAACCACCCAGCAGGGCGGAACAAGAAACTCCATCAGTTCCAAGAGCAAGCAGCCAGCAGGGCAGCAGCCAGGCTTGCTCAGGCGCAGGAAGCTTGCAGGGGGCGTCAACGAGGTAGGAGAGGGCCGGTGGTGGAGGAAATGTGACAGAGTGGGAAGAGGGAAAGGTGAGCTAGGGATTCCCACGAAGAAGAGGAAATCCTGAAGTTAAAGATGGCATGCGGGGGTCGCGGGCAGTTAGGATGGGGGTGGGGGGGTTGATATAGCAGAGAGAATACGAGATCCGGGGTCATGCCTATGTATCCTCTGCCCAGCTCGAGAGGAGGACAAAGTGGTTTTCAGAAGCAGAGACAAAAAGAACTTGATGTGAAGGGAAAATGAAGATGAGAAAGGCTCAGAGACACATGCCTGAACCCCAGAGCTGAGCCACAGATCTAGCTATAAATCTGAACATGAAGACCTTGGCATCCAGAGGCCTGATAGGAGTCCAGCTCTGTTACTCCATGGTGGCCAGCAGAGCTCAGGAGGCACTGTGTGGGAACCTGCTCCATAGCACAGGGAGCTCAGCTTGGTGCTCCGTGATGACCTAGAGGGGTGGGATGGCAGTGGGGTGGGGGTGAGGTGGGAGGGAGGTCCAAAAGGGAGGGGATGAATGTGTGAATATATATCTGATCGACTTCATTGTACAGCCGAGACCAATACAACATTGTAAAGCAATTATGAAGAAAGTGAAAGTGTTAGTCACTCACTCATATCAGACTCTTTTCGACCCCTTGGACTGTAGCCCACCAAGCTCCCTGTCCTTGGGATTCTCCAGGCAAGCATACTGGAGTGGGTTGCCATTCCCTTCTCCAGGGGATCTTCCCGACCCAGGGATCAAACTCAGGTCTCCTGCATTGCAGGCAGATTCTTTACTGAGCCACCAGGAAAGCAGGGTAATTATATTCCAATTAAAAAAAGAATGCCTCCTGGAGCTAGTCACTCAGGGTTCTGATCCCAAATCTGACTGTAATTGGCTTTTGTCATCTATAAAACGGGGATTGACAGCCCTTTCTTCATAGGGTTTCATGAGAATGAAATGAGTTAGTACACGCAAACGGTGTTTGAGCCGAGGCTGGCGCTGAGTAGATGCTTGGGGTCCTGTGTGGCACTCTGTAGGTGACAGCCGTGGCCCACCCAGTGGCCGTGTGGCCTTGGGCAAACCCATTCCCAGATCCTTGCCTTTAGAGCCGTCTCCCGCTGACCTTCCAGTGTGGTGGCGAATCGCTCGCAGAGGCGTCCCTGAAGGAATTCAGTAAAGTAGAACATGCTAGACAATGTTGGTTGTGGCTGTAACCAAGACTGGGGACACAAATCCCAGATAATTATTCTGAGCTCCCTTCTCAAGTTTTAGCTTTGACTTCTCTGCTTTCTTCCTGGCTAGAGTAAAGAGGGTTCAAAGGAGAAAAAAGCGACGGTCTGCCAAGATCTTGAGAGCAGATATGCTGAACATGTGGCCGCCACCCAAGCGCTACCTCGGGACATGGGGACAGCGTCCTGGAAGGGCCGAGCCTCGCTTCCCGAAACCAGGAAGAGGCAGCAGTTGTCCGAGGACGCATTAGTCATCCATGGCCTCCCCACTGAGAGCTACCGGGCTCTGTACCATTCTGTGGTAGAGCCCATGCTGTGGAATCCTTCTGGGACCCCCAAGAGGTACAGCCTGGAGCTGGGCAAGGCCATCAAACAAAAGCTCTGGGGGGCTCTGTGCAGACAGGCTGCCGTCCCCGAAGACGCTCAGGACCCGCTGCCGGGCAGGAAGCGGCTGGAAGACCACGAGGAGCCTGTTGAGGAGGCTGTACCCAAGAAATAGCTCAAGAGGGAGAAATAGGAACTGGAGCTCACAGGATTAGGATGTTCTCTGCTGGATGTCTGAAAAATAAACACCGCTTTGCACCTTCCACATGATCTCAGAGCGCTTTACAAATCAGTGACTACCTTCCCCGGGGCAGGGGGGAAGCAAGCTTGGATCGGTAGGAGATTCACTTTAGATGCAGGGCCCCCTCTCCACCTTCAGGGTTTGGTCATTCCCAGGCTGGACACTTAAGCCTTTTTCCTACAAGTCCCTTTTCCTTAGAGAGGGGCTGGAGGACCTCAGTCTTTCAAGTAGGAAAAGGCCTGGCAGGTGAAGTCGATGGTTACATCCAGCCTATGGTCCCTATTTTTAAAAAGTAGGCTCCTGGGATTCGCCCTCCCCTGCCACACACACACAGGGCTGAGCAGAAAACTTGCCACCACCACCAGGGACATACTCACAAATGCTCGCCCGGGACATCACCTGGATCCCCAGTTACCTGAATTCTGTTTACACAGAAGCCCCCGTGGGTGACAGGCACTGCTTCACGCACAGGTCACCTTTGTGGCATCTGTAAGACCTTTATCAAACAGAGCGACGACAGAATGTAACACATACTTGATAAAATTGTATTTTTTTTTTTACAGTCATTTGTACAATTTGTTACAAAACCATAGAAGACTACAACTTGTTTTAAATCATTTTTGGTCGGCAAATATGTAAAATCTGTGTGCAATTATCATGTATTTACAGGGCTTCATGTTAGTCATTTTCAATGATTATTCCAACAATGTCACACTCTCAACATAAGACATGGCTTAAGATAAATATATTAGTAAATAAATATTCTGAGAACATATTTCCATAAATGAAATGTGCTGCTATACATATACAGAATATACATAAGTTGTTTTCTAGCCTTTAAAACATTTTTTAAAAATGGTAATGTTGGAGAAGGAGCCCTTAGACAACTTTATTACAAAATCTTTACAGCAAAAGTCTTTACAAAATATCTTTTAAGTGCTACGGGAGAAATATTTTTTTAAAAAAACATTTTAAAATAGTGCCTTGTTAGACCAATACAATAGAGTTTATATAAAGAATAGAAAAAGGCAGTTCTGTGTAAAAAATAATACTCTTGATTAGTAATTATTTTTTAGACCTCATTTTAAAAGCATTAGTCCTGCATGAGCTTTGAGTAGGGGCTAGCAGCACATTAGGGAGGGTGTGGGCTGTGGGCAGCAGAAGGAGCTTTATAAAATGGTGTGGGTTAGGGTCAGGGTCAGGGTCAGGGTCAAGGCAAGGGAGAGGCGAAGAGACGGAGAGATAAGGCCAGCATCCCAGGGCTGTGGCCACAAAGAGGTACCTAGTGGTCCAGAACTCCCCAACCCCCATTTTTCACTGGTTCCAGCACTCTTCAATCTACAAGGCTGCCCTACACCCAAGGCTGGGCCATCGGACCACACCCAACAGTCACATTCCTGCTCATGGGTATGTGTGTGTTGGGGGTGGTTCTCCATGGAAGATTCGAGGCTTCCAGTTTCCACGTCTACATAACCCCCACATGCCCCGGAGAGGCCACTGAGAAAAGATACTTATCATTATTGGAGTCTTACGACTTCAAAGAAGACAGTTCTTTTGACTTGAACGTGAGGCAATATAGTCGGGTTATTATGCTTTGTGACCCAACACAGATTTAAGACAATGGTTAGAGATTTCAAAGTCTGAAAAATTCATTGTTCTGTTTCTACCACCCTATAAAATATGAAAATTAGATGCATTTCTTTTGCCATCTGTAGTTACTGCTCTTTTCAAATGAAAATTGGACACATTTATTCTAATAAGCCCAGTTGAAGCCACATGTTCTCCTCATCCATTTATTGCTTAAGGCTGTTGAGGAGTGGTTTGTTTTTTCCCAGTCGGGACTAAAGCAAGCCACTTTGGGGGAGGTCGGCTTTCAGACAAAGAAGAGAATATGCACTTGAAGGCATTAAAAACAAACAAAAAACACAAAACCACAAACAAACAGAATCTCAACAATGAGAAGCTGCTTTTTGTAGTTCATGTTAGAAGCCCCCACCCGTTCCCTATGCAAGTTGCTGTCCTCTGCAGCTGCTACTCTCCGCCCCAGGAATAAAGGCGGCCCAGATCACACATTACCCGCTCAGGCGCTGCCCACACCCTCACCAACAGGTGCGCCAGGCACAGGTGGGGCTGGGGGTGGGGGTGGCCCCAGAGGGATGTCGCACGGCGGAGGCTGGGGGACAAATCTCACCACAGCGAGCCCCTTAATGGGCAGATGGCTCAATCGCTTGATGCTGAGATTTCTTTCTGACAAATCCTGGCCAGAAGTAAGCAGATGTCCTCACCACAGGCTGGGCTTTTTAAGAAAGGGATTCAATAAGATTTTCATTCAAAATGTTCTGGTGCAGACCCTGGGCTGACCTCCCCTGGGGTAGATTAGAGAAGAGTCTTACAGCCCCCTGGCAGAGGTCTCCACTTCCCCACCTATGTGGGGGCCAGGACTCAAGGTTCTATTCGGCAAATGAGCATTTCAGATGACAACAAACACCTGCTGAATAAATGAACAAGCAGAAATGACCAGAAGAGTTAGCAGACACAAGGGGTAAGGTGATTAGTTTCCTTAAAAAAAAAACAAAAAAAAAAAACACTTTTTTTTTTTTAAGGACAAGAAATACATTGGACAAACAGGTTAATGATCCCTGATCTGAAACAGCTTTAAATAGATTCTCCCTTTTAAAACGGAAACATCTTTTAAAAAACGGTTTGGGTTTTTAAACTCTCCCTCCCTCTTAAAACGACAACAACAAAAGAAAACGAAAGGCTGGGACAATATACAAAAACCTACCCTTTGGGGCTAAACTATCTGATAGTCTCTTTCTCTCTGTCTCATGGAGAATCAATACATACATAATAGTGCATTAGGTAGAAAGGATAGTAGACATTTGCAGGCGAGATGAGCAATTTCAGCCATGAGGCAGAGGGCTGAACAACCCTGAAGCAATGGGATGGGAAACTTTCATACGGAGCTCAGACCCTATGGGGTCCCTGCCACGCGCCCCTAGGAAGATATCCCAAAGTCGGAACAGTCCGGGCGCGTGTCCGCGCCCGCTGGGACGCATGCACACAAGCCCACTCTGCGCCAGGGTGCCCTCCATCCCTCCCCTCCCCCAACTTGGGTCAGACACCGAGGCTGCAAAACCATGTACATTCATTCCTCCTGGGTGTCTGTCCCCACACCCCACATCGAACCATCTCTGCAGCCAGCGGCGGGAAGCCCAAGATCAGGGCTCTGTCCTACCTAGGACACGGACCAGGGGGGACAGCCTGAGCAGAATCGTCCCTGTCACCCCGGGGCTTACGTAGCAATGGCTTGTCCCGACTCCCCAGTGCGGCAGACCTTCCGCCCGACCCCCGGCTGTTGCCATCATCGGCCTGCAGGTACGGGCTGGACAGGCCTGGCTTCCGAGGAGGCCTGACGCTTTGTACGTTGGGATTTGCCACGAGAAAGAAAGAGGCAGCATTGCATTGTTCCTCAGAGTTTGTACCCATATCAGCTAGCTTTACTTCAAGTTTCTGGTTCATTTTCTAAGGCAGGTGTAGCCCTGAGCTTTTCAAAGGCCTGAGCTCCCTCCAGGGAGACAACAGTATCTACACATGATGTGGTTCAATTAATGCAGCAGTGATTTTTTTTTTTTTTTTTTCCAGCAAAAGTTGGCAGTTAGGGTTCTTTAAAATATATATTTAAATAACTTTTTACACTTACATATAATATCTTAAAAAAAAAAAAAGGCAGAGAAGTCAATCCCACACACCTCAGAACCCCAAGCACACACACTTTACAAAACAGAAGAGTAACATGTTATCAAAGAGGCAAAAGACTCAGAATTTTGTCTGTTGGTTTGTTAATGGGGGTGGGGGGGTTGCCACAGGTGGCTCACATTTTGGGTTGAGAAGGAGGGCTCTTTTTATTACCACTTTTGTGTTTGTCAAAGCTAAAAAAAATTTTTTTTGTTGTTTGTTTTCTTTTTTCTGTAGGAAGTCAGAGTTTGGAGTCTCCATACAGTTCCCATTTCCAAGGAAGAGTTCCTTCGGAGCTCAGGCTCCAGGGCTGCCGCTGTCCACCGGGCGAGATATCAGTCCTGGGAGAGAGAAAACCACCATCAGGGGAGGGGGCCGGCCCCGCAGCCTTTGGGCACCATGTGCGGGGACCAGGCAAGGGACCCAGGGGCCCATCCCCTGGGGGCGCTTAAGCCGAGATCTGCAGGAGAGAAGCGGCAGAGGCACCTGGGGGCTGGGACCGCCTGGCATGTTAGGGGAACAGGATGGGGGCACGGGGCGGATGACTTCATGAACAAGGAGGGAAGCAGGAGGTGGTCAGAGGGGTTGGCAGGGCCTGATCAGCTGGGAGAGGGGTCTACAGTTCTAAAATTCAGAGGGTAATGGCAAGTCAGTGAGGGGTTTTCTGGTGTAAAGACAGACTTAGTGTTTAAAGAGAGACAACTGTGGCGCCGACGTGGAACAGAGGACAAGATCAGCCAGAGGAGACCAGTCAGAGGGCTACTACCCTCACCCTGGAGAGAGCGGATGGGCCTGGCTGCGGACAGTGGGTGGGGAGCAGCGGAGACCCTTGTGGGGTTTACTATGCAGATGGAACGGTCCCGGTGCTAGGTGCTAGGCTGCCCACCGTTCGCCCACTCCTGAGACAAAATGTTTGGAAACATTATCGCAGTTTGACCATGTCTGCTCAACCTCATAGTAAAAAATCTGGACTAGAATTCTGCATGTCTTTTAGCTAAGTTTCATTTTTCTGGGGATTCCCCTTTCTGGATGAGGGGCAAACCAGCACACAGGGTTCTCACAGACAGACCGTGGAGTCCAGGACCCTGAAGCAGGAGGGGCAGGGCAGGCTCAGGGCTGGGGCATCCGGGTGGGGAGCCCTGGAGGAGAGGGTGCAGAGGGTTGGGTGGGCTGCATACGGGGCATCTGGGGGAGAGGTGAGGGATGCACAAGGCCCCCAGGTCTGGAGCACAGAGGAGGGGTAGGTGGGGGAGTACCACCTGTAAATCACCAGGTACGGATGGGGTTTAAAGCCAAGCGCACCAAGAAAAGTCACCCAGGAAGTGACCATGGGGAGAGAAGACCCCAACCCGGGCCTGCTGTCACCGTCCGCTCTCACCTGCAGCCTCGGGGGCTGTGGCGCTGGACTCCCGAGTGTCCCGGAGAGCTCTGGGGGAGCTGGCCCCGGGGGCTCCCACATCCTCCGGAGGGCAGCCAGGTGGCCGTGGTGCCCTGGCCGGGCAGCACAGAACCCGTTCTTCTTGGGCTGCTCCCAGGCTCCTGTGGGGCCACAGGGCATCCGGACCAGGAAGCGTCCCCCCCCACGGGCCAAGGCCACGGGTCCCCTGGCAGTTGGAGGGCAAGCCCAAGTCGCTGTCCACATCCTCCGGAATGATGGGGACGCGCTGGCTCAGGTCCCGGGCCCCGGGGTGACAGCCGACCGGGGGCTCCTGGGCCAGCGTGTACTGCACGCGCACCGAGCAGTCCTCGGTGTAGCAGCCGCCGCCCCCACGGCCGCGGGCCACCTGCTTCTCTTCATAGAAGCAGCAGGGCAGGCCCTCGTACTTCACCCCGTCCGTCCTGAGCAGATGGTCCGGGTGAAGGCCGTACAGGCCCTGGGAGCTCGCGGGCTGTGGCTCCCCGCCCGGGGGGCCGCACCCCTCACAGGGCGGGGGGCCCAGGTACAAGGCGCCACCCCCGGCCGCCCCCGCGCCGGGCTCTGGGGCGGGGGCCGGGGGCTCGCAGCAGCAGGTGCACGACAGCCCCTCTCGGGCCCCCTTCCAGGTCCTCCTGAGGTCCGGGGCGGCGCCGGGAGAGGCCTCGAGCCCCCCTTGTGAGGTAGAGCTGTGGGGCCCCCGGGGCTCCAGGGAGGAGCTGCTGCTGTAGTTCATCTCCAGGCTGCAGGTGGACAGCTGGTCCCCCGAGGCGGAGGCCGAGACCGAGGCGGGCCCGGGCCAGGGCTCCCCACGCGCGGGGCCGGGGCCACGGGCTGCCGCCGGGGGCTCTTCGGGGGCCGGGGAGCCATCGAGGCGCACCACGGGGCCCCGGCCCGAGCCCCCCACATCGCCGGCGCGACAGGGGCTGCGGCTACGGTAGACGAAGGGGTCGTAGTCGCTGCTGAGCGAGCTGCGGAAGGTGGAGCAGCTGCCGTACACGCCCTGGTTGCTGACCTCCGTGCAGTCCACCACCGAGTCGCTGGACGAGCAGCGGCACTGGCCCGAGCTGCCGCTGCTGCTGCTGCTACTGCTGCTGTCGCTGCCCGGGCCGTCGGCCAGGTAGCCGCTGCATACCGAGCGGTGGCCGTGGTAGCAGCTGAAGCTGGATGCGCTGCCGCTCTCCAGGGGCGAGGCCGGGGCCGCGGGCGCGAAGAGCAGGCTGCCGCCGCCACCGCCACCCGGGGGGAAGGCCCGCGCCGGGCTCCCGGGGGCCAGGCTGGGGGGCGGCTGCCCCTCGGGCTCGGGGTAGCTGAGGCCCCGGAAGTAGTAGTGCTGGTACATGGTCTCATACTGCGAGAAGCAAGCTGCCTTGGAGAAGCTGCGGCCGCCGAACTTGGGCCTGCGGAAGGGGGGCGCGGGCGAGTAGGGCCGGTGCTCCAGGCCACAGCGGTGCGCCGCCAGGCCGTGGTCCAGGTGGAGGGGCGGGTAGCCGCGGATGTAGGCGGGGGTCTGCGGTGAGAAGAGGCCTTGCTCCCCGCGCCGGTCCACGGTCAGCAGTGTGACCGGATTCCCGTGGGCGTCCATGCTGGTCCTCGTGGGGTAGGTGGGCACGGCGCCGGCCCTGTGCACGCGGCCCGGGTGGTGCACCGGCAGGATCACCCTCTGCTGCCGCCCGCGCGCCAGGCTGCTGGTCTCCACGCACACGCCGCTCGGGTTTCCCTTTTGTTCTGGGGAGAAGCGCAGGAAACAGGTCAGCGGGCGGAGTTAGAGGGGCAGACACCGGCAGACTGAAGCGGTTGGCACCGGGGGGTTCTGACCCATTCTAAGCTCCCACCAAACCCGGCCATGCGGGCAGAGGCCTCATGCTTGTCCACTCTCAGGGTGGTCACTCCTATTAGGGTCCATCTCCCACATCCCAGCTGCTCTGAGTGACAAGAGCCTCCAGAGAGCAACCGAGACCGGAGAGGAAAGGCCCTGACCCTCTTGGAAAAGCGGCTACGGGGAGGGCACCCTGCCTTCTGGGCCCTCAGGCTCCCCCACAGTGACACAGCATCATGTCACCACTCTTGTCCTGCTTAAGAGACTGTGGGCCCGAGGCCTGGAGAGGCCAGGGGCCTGGTCCAAGGTCAGGAACCCAGTTGTGTCAAAGCCAGAGCTCAGACCCAGGCTGACCCTCCAGCAGACCTCCCCAGGCCCCCCGGTGCCTCCAGGTCCTGGCGGCAGTGCCTTGGTGGTCTGCCAGCTCACCAGCCCGTGGTGCCCGTCCTGCTCCCACTAGGCACCTGGGAAAGACAGTGCCTCTTGGCAGGGACAGGGGCAGCGGAGCGTTACCTATGATGTTGTGTCGACAGTGGGGGCAGGTGTGGTGTTGCAGCAGCCAGGGGTCTACGCACTTCCTGTGAAAGCGGTGAGTGCAGGGGATGACCCGCAGTTCCTGGGGCAGGAGAGAAGACACAGAGCCTGAACGTGGGCCCGGGCAGAGGGCGGTCGCACATGCTTCTTTCTTCCTGTGGGGCCGGAGTGGGCCAAGGAGCCCAGTGCACCGTGGCGGTGCCCAGAGGCTCCGCCATCCCCATCTTTGGCTCCAACCACGGTGCTTGGTGTCAAGGGAGGAAGTAGGCTCCCTTCTTGCCTCTGGAGGAGGGCACTCACATTCGGGCCACTCACACAGGCCCGCCAGAGCCGTGTGCTCGCACAGGCTGCTCAGCCTGGGGCATGAGGGACAGCTAGGTGCGCTCCAAAACCTTTTGCATTTCTGGGATGGTGGCTGGCTCTGGATACCCAAAATGAGGTGGGTAGAAAGGACGATGCCTGGGATTCATGACTGACAGGTGGGACAGCAAAGGGGCAAAGTTGTCCCACCTTTCCCTTCATGGACCCTCAACATTCACCTGAGGACACGTGGTCTGTAACAAAACTCCCAACATGGAGAGGAGGTGATGGGGTTCTGAGGCAGGCAGAAATGCCCCTAAAGTTCCTGCGCCCAGAGCACCCTCTGGACTTGCCACTTTTGATTTTCCATTCTCGGACCAGCTAACCATAGTCACATTCCAACTAACCCCTAAGGCTGTGCCTGACCGTGACCAGAGTCCTACCTAGATTTTCTCACGTGACCTTGGTGATTACTGGGAGTTCAGGCCAGTCTTGGGCTCGTGTCATAAGCAGAGACACAGAGAGTAAAGTTACTTGCCCAAGATCGCAGAGCTAGAACCCTCCTGGGCCCAGATGAGAGCTCAAGCAGTCTGCAGGTGGAGACTGTGTGAGACCATTCATTTGAAAGCCTCTGTAAAACCTTGTTTTTCATCCAACAGTCTACACAGTGGCAGGACACTTTCATCAAAGGGGCGTCAAATGCCTGCAACTAATTCTGAAGTGGTTTGCCCCCTTACTCCCTCAAATGTGTGTATTTACGTGTGTTTCTGCCCGGAAGGAAATGAAGCAGATGTACGAAGTGACTCTCAGTGAATGATAACAGCGTTCACTGTATGCTTCTTGCAACTTTTCTGAAAGTTTGAAATTTTCACAAAAAAAGCTAGGACAAAGGAGACATCACATCCTTTGTCCTTACTTTCTTTTTTTTTTCCATACCAACCTGGCTTGTGCGATCTTAAATCCCCAACCAGGGATCGAACCTGAGCCCCTGGCAGAAAAAGCGTGGAGTCGTAACCACTGGACCACCAGGAGAGTCCCTTCCTTTGTCTCTTTATAAGTAAAAATGAGTGTAAGTGTTCCACACAGCTTTCAGGAGAGGACTGTATGAAGCTGAGTCCCAGAGTTTTCAGATGAGCAATGCGAAAATTAAGTCTTGCTGTTGTTCTGTCACTAAGTCATGTCTGACTCTTTCCTTTCTCTGAGTTTGCTCAAACTCATGTCCACTGACTCGGTGATGCTATCCAACCCTCTCCTCTGTTGCCCCCTTCTCCTACTGCCCTCAATTTAATAAGTGTAAATTAATTAATTTAAATTTAATTAATTTAAGAAGCTCCCCACCCCTTGTGGCTCAGCAGTAAAGAATCTGCCTGCCAATGTAGGAGACCAGGGTTCCATCCCTAGGTCAGGAAGATCCCCCAGAGAAGGAAATGGCAACCCACTCTAATATTCTTGCCCGGGGAAATCCCATGGACAGCAGAGCCTGGTGGGCTACAGTCCATGGGGTTACAAAGAGTCAGACACGAACGAGTGACTAACACTTTCACTTTCTTCAAATGTAAATGAACTGTAAATATTCCTAAAACCAGAGTTACATAGATTGCTGATCAACTTGTGTTCAGCCAGGTCCCTGGGAGAGAGTGTTTATGCATGTGGCCACCCCCTTCTGGGGGGGACAGCAGTTGGAAGGTCTCAGGATGCCCCCGGGACACTTGGCAGGCTCAGCCCTTGTCCCACAAGGCTGTGGGGAAGGCCCGTGGGGCCTGTCCTTCCGGGTCCCGTGCGCCCTCTGCGGGCCAGTCCCTCTCATCCTCGGCTCGTCCCCACGGGGCCAGGCCCCGCCCCCGCCATTACCTCCCCGTCGATGTACTTCTCCAGGCAGATGGCACAGTCAGACGTGGAGCTGCTGCTGAGTGTGTCCAGGGCCCCGCAGCTCCCCTCCCGGCGCCCCTTGCTCTTGGAGTTGAACTTCCTGGTTTCCATCTTCTCCAGAGCCTGCACAGCCAGCCTGTTCATGGAATTCTGTGCAGCAGAACGTGGCCCGTGTGAGGGTCTGGGTTGTGTTAACAGTGGCAGTCACCCCCCGGGGGGCCACGGTCAGCCTAATGCTAGTCTCCATCCGGCCAGGACAGACTGCTGAGGAATCACTAAACATGGAGAGACCACGGCCCAAGAGCACAGGTCTTCCAGACTCCCGAGTGTCCACCACATTGGCCTAAGCAGCAGAGCCGGCAGAGGTCTGCTTGAGTTATTTGGCCAAGTCTCCTCTGGGCTAAGGGCTCCTCCCTTCACTGAAGAACGTCCCGAGGGCCAGTGAATAACTTGTGGGGGTGCTCTGCACTTGGCAGACTGGACGTGCTCGACAGACACCAGCTGCTGCTCTGTTGCTGATGGCCCACCTGACCCTTGGCGCTGTGTCTCTCTGGGGACATCACACTGCTACACCCCTGAGAGTCTGGACTCCTGAGTGTCCCTCCATTGCCCTCTGCCCCCAAACAGTTCCTTCCTGTAACCACGCAGTGCTGTGTCAGCCGGGGCACTAGCATGGCTCCTCTGTTCATTGAGAATCGCCTGGAGAGCTTGGTAGATGCAGATTCGGACACAATAGGTCTGGGGTGAGGCCTGAGACTCTGCACGTCTCCCAAGCTCCCAGGTGATGCTGAGCCTGCTGGTCCCCTGATCATATCTGGGGAGCAAGACTCTCGGGCTCCATGTTAACATTCAAACATTTTTTTGGAAAAACCTGTGGCTGGAAACAGCACCAGCGCTTGACCCTTGTATTGAGAGGACCGGCCTTTTTGGAACAGAAACAGCTCAGTGCTCTGAGCTCCGCTCTGGCTTTTCTCCATCTTTGCTGACTCTGGGCCAGCAGGGAAGAGGCTGCAGTGTCGGGGCAGGACCCTGCCCTGGTCTGCACTGGCAGCGGGGCCTTGGGGATGAAGGTGATGGGCCGCTCTGGGGCCATTACCTGACTGCGTCGCTGCTTCAGCTTGATTTTGACAAGGAGGATGAGGCAGACCAAGGAGACCACGACGAAGAAAGCCAGGAATATCCCCATATCGAAGTACTCAGTGGGTTGCTGGAACAGAAGAGACACAGTGAGTCACGGCGCTCTTTAGCCTGGGGATGGGCATAGGCATTGGGTTGGCTCTGGGCAGCGGAGGGATGGAGCCTCTGGGCTGCGTTTCCCCTCCTTTGTGGACACACCGGGGCTTCTGCTAACAGGCGCCCTGTGCGCTCTCCGGGCCCAGGGAGTGCCTGCAGTGCGGCCAGGGGAGGCCTGCCGGGGTCTTAGCCAGGCCTCCTAACAGCTGGGAGAACTCTACTCACTGAGCCCAGCTCCCTGCGGAACAGTGCAGAGTCCGCTGTACCCGGTGGGAGAGGCCCTTCCAAATAAACACAAATATCACATTTATGGGACAAAGGAGTGAGTGTCATGTTTTGAGGGAACAGTGATTACTAACCGTATAATTAATGGTTTACAACAACTCAGAAAATTGTACGCTGCTTCCACAAATATCAGCTTCTACTATAGTGAGTCATATTTACCAAAGTGCTCTTTTTTCCCTTTAAAAAGCAGCCAGCAAGTCAGTTCTTCTGCAAACTCCCTCTGGTTTTAGTTCTTACCTTTCCCTCATGGCATACAGCCTCCTAAAACCTTACAGCCACCTGATCTGGGACGTGCATTTGGCCCGCTGGAGTGGAGTTTTGCTCACTGAATGCTACGAGCATCTGGGTATTTTTTGTGAAAGGATCCTTCTTTATGTGAATATTCCAATATTTGGAAAGAGGAAATAAACCATCTATGGAGCACCTGTCCCAGGTTCCTAGAATCTTGAGCCTGAGGTTGGGCAGAGGATGCCAGCAGCATGGCTTTAACACAACTATAAGAGAAGCCTAGAAGACAAAGCTGTTCATTAACCACCTGGAGGTCGTGAGCTCCGATCCCAGTTGAAAGCTTACATTTCCAGATTCTAGTCCAGGTTAGGGAGTTTCGGTAATGCACTTGCCCCACAGGAAGGAGGAAGCACAGGCTTTATCCTCTTAGTGAAGATGCATGGGAGGAGGGAGACCCAGGAAAAGCAGCTGAGGGTAGGGCGCCCTTCCCTTCAGTCCTTAGTCAGCTTTTCATGGGAAGATGGGGCAGAAGAGAAAAAGGGACAGGAAGTCACCCACAGGGGATGCCGGGTGCAAGAGACACCTGGTCACAAGTCATCTATATCTGGAAAGGCTTTTCAGATGCCCTCAAGTAGAACTGGTAATCTCTCCCTGGCCTCCGGGCTTACATCTGCTACAAACCTGCAGGTCCCTGGGGCGCGTCAGCGTTTTAGATGGGGAAAAAGCCGGAAGCAAAAAAAAAGGCCGAAGCCGGAAGGGGCAGGTGGCAAGGGGGGCAGGTGGTGGAGGCTCACTCGAGGGGGGCGGTGTTGGATTCGCGCGCGCGCCACTTTCTGCTTGTTGACGATGTTCATCAGCTTGATGGCGTCTGCGCCCTTCACGTACACCACCGGCCTCTTGAGCGGGTCTTCTGAGCCCTGGTTCAGCTAAGCAAGGAGAGAAGGTGCTGCTTAGAAGACGTAATTACTTTCAAGAAGCCGGAGAGAGAAAGAAAAGCTGGAGGAAAAGAACATGAAATTCCCTTTCGAAAATCCCCAAACACCAGCATCATAGGCTGGGGGCTCCCAGGCAGATGAAGCTGAGGATGCCCCCCGTTTTAGGATGAGGGGTATCTGACAATGCCTCCCAGCCCCCTGGCTCTTAACCCCTCTTGACACACTCGCTTTGGAGGACAACGCGCAAACATGGGTCACTAATGAGGGCAGACAAGTGCAAGGGCCCCGAAGACCCAGCTGATATGACTGTGAGAAGCCAGGCTAAGGAAGGGAGGTGCTTCTCTCGGGGGCCCTGCAGCCTTGGCCTGGCCCCAGGAGCTTACCTGGTCAATAGCTTCTGGGTTTTCGGACACATCGAAGATGACTGCGGTGGCTCCCCGCTGCACGGCTCGCTTGGCCTGGGAGAGTGAGAAAGAGCATGTAGGGACGTTCCCACAAAGCTGGCCTTGGAAATTTGACCTGTATTCGAATGCAGAATCTGATGGTCACAAACTTATGTGACTGGGAGAGTTACTAACTTTCCTAAGCCTCAACTTAAGTGAAAGTCGCTCAGTCGCGTGCCACTCTTGGCGACCCCATGGGCTACACAGTCCATGGAATTCTCCAGGCCAGAATACTGGAGTGGGTAGCCTTTCCCTTTCCTTCCCCAGTGGATCTTCCCGACCCAGGAATCAAACTGGGGTCTCCTGCCTTGCAGCGGATTCTTTACCAACTGAGCTATCAGGGAAGCCCAAGCCTCAACTTGCCTGTTTTTTTCTTTTTTTAAAGGAGGGGGTGGGGAGTGGGATGGGGGTGGATATGGGTAGGCAACAGTGCCTTGTTCAGTTGAACCTGAGAACTAGATGAGATAGAAATGGTGAAAATAAATAACTAGGTACTCAATTAACCTCTGTCTCCCTCTTCAGCCTAAGCCTTAACATCAGACTACAAACTGACAACCTGCCCCGTCAGCATAAAGGTATTGGTTTCAGTAATTTCTGCTATGAACGCAGGGCCACTGGCAATAAAAGCACATGCCTTTGGTCCTTCTCTTGTGGTCCCCTTCTCCCCATGTCGTCCAGCCCTGCAGTTCGAAGAGCCTGTGACTATGTCCAAAGGAATCTCAAAATGGTCCGTTTTAATAACGGACATGAGCTGAAGACCTTCGGAGATGCTGTCGGGTGGGGGGAAAGGCTAGGAGAAATAATTGTAAATGGGGATTTAGAGCTGTTGGCTGCCAAACCTGGCCACACATCAAAAACCACTTGGGGAAGTTTGTAAAGCAGATTTCCTGGCTCAGACCACAGAGCCTGATTCAGCAGGGCTGGAGTGAGGCCCAGGAAACTGAGTTCCGAAAGTTTTCTGAGGATTCAACCATTTGGGGAACTACTGATCAGAGATGAAATGTTTTAGGAACAAATGAGAAGTGGTGGAATTCTTTTTGGGGGGTGGAAAGGATTCCCTTCCATCCTGGTGAACCTTCTAGTTTCATGTCCAGCTAAGAGAACAACAGGGTAAAGCTGAGGAAGAATCAGACACAATCCTTGCTTTTAAGAACCTGAATCTTGTTTGGAAAGCAAGACTCCTCTAAAGGTGAGGGGCGGGGGAGGGGACCAAAATGAAAACCCAGCCTTCTGTAAGATGGACAAACGATAGCCAGTACTCAGAGGTCAAGAAAGCCTCTATGGGCCAGACTGCTTGAGAAAGAACGAAAGCTAAATTCCTTCCATAGAAATAACCACTACATGGATACAGCATGGGAAAGCAACACTGAGCCTTAGACTGGAATGTGGCTAGGGCAATGCTCCATCAGCCCACCAGAGGGCAGTCTTGCCCCACAGCTGCTACAATAAGCCTGCTCCCTGTACTTGGTACAAGCAGGACAGTGAACTCTGCGGGATACAGCGAAGCCCTCCGCAATTTAACAAGCTCAGGCACCTGAGTGCTGTCCTTGTTCTGCTGAGGACCCCTTCCCGTTGGACTGAGATTCGCTGTACTTGGTCTGCTCTGCCGCTTGCCGGTCCCACCCTGGTTCCCCGCTGGGTGCGCCCCAATCAGGAGGAGCTCCTGGGTGCTGTCCCTGGCTCTTCCAGACAAGCTGCCAATGCGGGGTGGGTCACTAAGTCTCTTTCAGTCCCCAGCCTCAGGTTCCCCACCAGTAAAAGGGGGACAGAGCCTGTGTCATGAGGACTAGTCTCGGCCACTTGTAGAGGCAACGGGCTGTCCAGAGTGCTGCAGAAAGAGCTGCGATGGCTGTCACTGCCTCCAGCAAGAGAGGATGTGATGTCCCTGTGAGAAAGTTTGGAGCCAGATGGTGTCACTTTCCTCCAGAAAGCTGTTTAGGGGCACAGACCCCTTTGCCTGAGGTCAGCAGGTCCTCAGGGGCCCCAGTAAATGGGTGCCAGTCTTCTGCTCAGGGGGTGTGTGAGTCACTCAATTGTGTCCACCTCTTTGCGAACCCATGGACTGTAGCTCCCCAGGCTCCTCTGTCCATGGAATTCTCCAGGCAAGAATACTGGAGTGGGTTGCCATGCCCTTCTCCGGGGGGTCTTCCTGACCCAGGGATCGAACCCAGGTCTCCTGCATGGCAGGCAGATTCTTTAACAAGGAAGATCCTCCAGGCCTTGTTCATAACCTGGCTGCCAGTGAGGAAATAAACAGGATCTCTCGTTCCTTTACTGGCTTTCAGTCCCTGCACATCAGGCAGCACTGGAGGGGACTGGGCATGCAGCTTTGTCTTGCTTGGGAGCCTCAGTGGAAGGCAGACCAGTCTCCTGGTTTCTCTCATGAAAACAGCAGGTCAAGAACATGGAGCTTAAATCCTGTTTATAGCTCAACTGCAGACACAACCAGGTTAATACACCGGGTCCAGGGCACCGATATTTTGTTTGAGAAGACAATCATTCTCACAGTGGCTTACTTTAAAAATTAGGTTTGATGTAAGCTGCTGTTGAAGTAAGGCTGTATTTCCCGCACGCAGGACTGGACACGAGGCGGGTCAGGATTACGTTCAGAACTCACTTGTCAGGAGCAGGCTTGGGATTAAGAATGTTGTTGTTGTTGGGTCTGACTCTTTGTGACCCCATGGACTGTAGCCCACCAGGCTCCTCTGTCCATGGGATTCCCCAGGCAACAGTACTGGAGTGGGTTGCCATTTCCTCCCCCAGGGATTGAACATGTTTCTCCTGCTTTGCAGGCCAATTCTTTACCACTGAGCCACCTGAAAAGCCTGGGTTTAAAAATAGGCCATGAATGATCTACACTTTGAAAATGACACATTGATCATACTATTCCCAAAGCAAATGAAAAAACGTATTTGGTCACACAGTTCCCCCTCACCCCCACATTTTCAGTTTGAAAATGGATGTGGTGTCCTTGAACGCGTGTTCATGTGTTAGATTTTTCACCTCTTCTGTAGTCAAACTTGGGCCGGAGAGTTATTTCAAAGCCTCATCTTTATAAAGTCACACACCCAAATGTCCAAATTTCTCAAAACGAGGCTGTTTCAATGGATGTCTAGGGAAGATGCCTTCTGGTGGATGCTGCTAGACAGTCATTGTAGCTGAGCTTAGCTGGAGAGGGCAGTTACCCCTGATCTGTGCACAGACTAGATTAAGAAGAAGAGCTTGAGAAGGGCGTGGGCAGCAGAAAGCAGGTGGGAGGACCAGGCCAGGCCTCCCAGAAGCAGCCGAAGGCCTCTGCCCACCCTTCCCCGCGCCCCACTCACACGGGCATGTTCCCACCCTCCATCACTGCGGCTGCTTCCACCAGGCCGGCACAGGTCGGCCCCAGCCAGCAGGTGACCACAAGCCCCATAGCAGGATGTGGACTAAAAGGCTGTCACGGTTCCTTATTTACCTTTCCAGGCCTGCTAGACCCGAGGCGACAACGTCCACAGCCACTGAGACATGTCACAAAAGCGCCAACATCTGCAGACTTACGTCTTGCAGAGTACAAAACGTCAAGCTCTAGAAGACAGGATCGTACGTGACTGGCACTTACTGCAATGCAAGACCCCTGTGGTTCTTCAGTAAACACTTATTCTGAATGAGAGCAAGTTTGCCTGGGACTGTGCTCCAGGGTTCCTGCTCCCTGAACGTGGACTGTCGTCTTCCCCCAAGGAAGTGCTTCTATCGATGTGTTTGAGTCTTGAATTTCCGGATGCATACTGTGCATTCTGCTAATAGTCCCACTGCCACCTTATGGGTGAAGAGACCCACAGCCTAGAGTCTGCTTGGGTTTCGATTAAATTCAGGAATTCCAACCAGGGATGGACCTGGCACTGACCCAGAGTGTGCAGTTACACCCAGACTGGGTTTGGGGCCTGGTCCTACACCACATAGGGGCTTCCCAGGTGGCTCAGTGGTAAAGAATCCGCCTGCCAATGCAGGAGCCACCGGAGATGTGTATTTGATCCCTGGATCAGGACGATCCCCTGGAGGAGGGCAGGGCAACCCACTCCTGTGTTCTTGCCTGGGACCATCCCATGGACAGAGGAGCCTGGTGGGCTACAGTCCATGGGGTAGAAGAGTTAGACATGACTGAGCGCGCACACAGACTCCCACCCCGTAGCTCCCCTGCAGAGCCCCTGGGAACAGACCGCTTCCCTGTTTCTTCATCAAGATCTGGATGTGGCATCCCCAGTGCTTAAACGTTATTGTAGGAAAACTTTCCGTGGAATACAACCTGAATCGGAAATAACCCAAAAGATGGCCCACGATCTCTTCTTTGGCCCTCACGCCTGACCAGAGCATAAGCCAGGAAGCTGGACTGTTAGCACTGATACAAAGACTTGTATCTTCAACCTCTTACAGGAAGTTCTGATATATGGGGGCTTCAAGCAGACTTTTTCTTTATTTGCCTCTATTGAATATAAGTCTGTGTTCTGGGTTTGGTTTTTTTTTTTTTTGCACTTATCATAATCTTCCAACAAGTCATTTAAAATTTTTTGTTAATATCTTTAAGGCTGTGATAGATCCCTTCAGATACCCCGCTCACTCATATCTTTTTGATATTTGGGCTATTTCAGTTTTTTTATTCTTACAGTTAATGCCATGTTGAATGAATCTTGGCTTACACTTCCAATTCTCCTAGGATGGAGGCCCAGGGCCAAAGAAAATGAAGATTATTAAGAATCTTTATACAATCCACATAAGATTTTAATGCTCCTCTTTATAAACCCACTCAACTCTTAATTTATCTGCATCAAGGACAAGATAGGATGACAAGGACAATAAAAGACAAATTTGGGTCAACAGATTTAACTTCTGGATAAAGTCGCACATTGGGGAGCTGGCTAGGAAGGAGGCTGGCAGTCTGAGAGTAACCCTCCAGGAGATACTTCACACGTGTAAAGACCTCCAGAGTGAACTATAATCTTACCTAGCCTATTGATGTTCAAGGTCAAGTTCATGTGCAAAGCCTCCCACGTAAGACTGGTAAATGCTTCTCTTTAGTCAGAAGCAGCTCTTACCCCTGAGCTCTTACTCCTGGTTCTAATCTATAAAGATTTCTCCTCTGCCACTTATCACTTTCTATGATGCATTTTCCCCTGCAAAGGTGACCATCTTTAGTATTTTTGCAATTAATAAAAGTGACATGCTTGACATGAAAATTCAAACATAACTCAGAAGTTGAAAGCAAAAAATAACCGACTTAGTGCCTCCTCAAATCCCAGCTTTATAACATAACAAGTGTGGTTTATATCCTTCCATGTATGTTTTTTTAAAATTCATGTATCAGCAGGCATAAAATGCGTATGTATATACACACTCACATATGAAAATACACTTAAAAATAAATTGGATGTATATGTTTTAGAATCTGTTCTCAACTGTTTTCCCCCTTATCTCAACAATTTACTCAACAACCTTATATGCAGTGATGCAGAAAAGCGTTTTTCTTCTTACCAGCTACATATAGTCTTCCATCACACGGTGGACCGCCTCTCTGACAGGCATTTAGGGGCTCTCTGCCTTTTCTCCATCAGGATCAGTGCTCTATGTACAGTCTTGTACTCACATTCTGGTGGCATCCACTCCTTACATCACTACACGTGGTCCTGCGGAGTCAGACTGCGCTAACATCTCACATGTAATTGTCTTGGCTGGCTGCTAGGCTCACCTGCCCTGGGGTCTGTGGAGCCAGGACGTACATCTGACCCGTGTCGGTGCCCGGAAAAGCCTAATAGAGCAGACTGCCCTGGGCGGGCGCAGCCCATACTCGACAAATTCACATAGTAGGCAGCGGCAGAGTTTAATTCTCTTTGTGGTGCCATTTATGACTTTATTCGTTCGATGGTAGTAATTAACCAGTTACTGTGGGTGCTAGGCCGGGAGGATGAACACGGTGAGCAGGACGGTGGCTGCCCCGTCCTCACGGAGCGTCCGTTTCACCAGCAGTGTTGGGGCGGGCCTCGCTGAAGAGCCTTGGGGGAGTTGTAACGAAAGGTCTGAGTGTTCTGTTCCGAGGGCCAATGAGTTAGAAATGACCCGCCTGGAGCCACCGATCCCACGTTCCTATAGTAGGTCTCAGGGGATGAGACACTGTCCTGGTCAGCGTCCTTTGAGAAATATCGCATGTGCTAAGGCTCTCAGCTACCTGGCAGCCCTAGAGTTTTCGACACAGGACCCTTTCTGCAGCAACTTCTGCCCATACCTTTCCTTCCACAGGAGAAGCTTTGGGACCCAAGGCTCTGTGCAAACGGCTGGCTCAGGTGACAGGAGCCTCACTGCCTAACTACTCCCTGGCTCTTAACGCATGGTCGGAGGGGGAGGGATGGGCCAGAATCTACATTTTGACCTGGAAGACAATGTCTAAAGGAGGTGGTCCCTGGTGTGAAAACACTCAATTAACAGTTGACCCTCAAATAATGTGGGGGTTAGGGCGCTGACCCTCTGCACAACCGAAGGGAAATCGCCATGGAACTTCAAGTCACCCTCTGTATACTCGGCTCCTCAATCTCCAAGGTTCCTCCATGTCCATGGTTCTGTGTTCGCAGATTCAAGCCCCTGGGTTATGCAGCATTGTAGTATTGAGCACTGAAAACACCCATGTCTAAGTGGACCCATGTTTCACACCTGTGTTGCTCGAGGGTCAGCTGTATACAGTGCAATGTGACAACTACTTAAGAAGGCCAAGTGTGTGCCAGGCACCCCAGGAAGGATCCAAGCCAGGACCTTCTAGAGGCGTCTGTCTCCACACACCTGCTGTTGTCCTGGGAGGGGGAAGAGATCTCGGTTGGCAAGCAGCAGGGTAAGGGCACTGAGGTCTCCCCCTTTCTTACTCGAGTGTTCACGTGCAGCCCTCCTCCAGCATACACAGCAGTATGACCCACAGTGGCAGAAACCACGGTCGTGGGGAATCCAAGATGGCACCAGAGGCCCAGGGCTTAGTGCCCACGACCTGGCAGCAGCTTCCTGCTTCAGCGGGTCCCTGGGTTCCTTCTGCAGCTGTTCCTGGGGCAGAGCTCACTGTTCCAGCTCAGGCTAATAGAGGTGCATGTGCCTACCCTTCACGTGGTCCTGGCCTTCCTATGGCCAGGGCTCTCTCTGGAGAAAGGTGCCCCACGAGCGCCGTCCAGGGGCCAGGCTGAACCACACCCCTTTGCCCTCACCCCGATGCTCAGCCGCTCACCAAGTTTTGCTGATTCCATCTTCCACATCCATTCATTGTTTTCCCAGCCCCATTACTGCCATCCCGTACCGGACACTAGAGTTCTCACGTGAGTCACAACCACCACCCCCCTGGGGGCTCCGTAGCCCACCCCACCTTCCCCCACCGCCCCCCACCCCCCACAGGGTCTCCATGCAGCACAAGAGGGCATTCTCTGAATCGCAGACCTGCCCTGCCCCAGTCTCCTGAATGACTCTGTGATGCTCTTAGAGTAAGACGTGAGCTCTGTTTAAAATGGGTAACCACCAAGGTCCTACAGTACACCCAGGGAACTCTGTTCAACGTCACGCAGCAGTCTGGCTGGGAAGGGGGTTTGGGGAGAATGGATACGCGTGCATGTTCGGCTGAGCTCCTCTGCCGCCCACCTGGAAGCAGCACGACACTGTTAATCGGCTATCCTCCAAAAAATCAGAATAGGATGTGACTCTGCCGGCTTTCCGCGAACTCAACCCACCAGCCCCGGAGCCTGAGGAGGCGGGGCTTCTACAGCTCCTTGCCTACCCTTGCCCATAGCCAGCCGGGCCTCCTCCAGCTCTCACAGCCGCAGGTGCTCCTCTCCTTACCCTGGCCCGCCCGGTCCCACTGGAACAGCTCTTGTGACATCACACTGTCACTGTTTACTTAAAGTGCCTCCCTCACTAGAGGGCAGCCAAGGCCTCAGACTTCTTTCCCGCTCCATTCCCAGAATCCAGCAAAGAGCCTGGCAAGGGTAAAATGGCCTAGAAATGTCTGTTGATTGACCTAAAAAGGATGAGCTTTCGCCCCGGGGGTTAGCATCAAACACGCTGAGCCCTGCTGTTCCAAGTACGGGCTGCGGCTCGCTCCAGGCCACCTGGTCTCCTATTTCCTCTGACTCTTTCCGAGTGGCCGAAGGTTCATTCTCTACCAGATCTTCTCGGAAGTCAGGATCCTCCTCTGGGCAGATGTTGGCGATTTGGTTTCTTATGAGCTGTGGCCGGGTCTTCTGCTGCAGTGCTTGCGTATGGCCCTTCTATTGGTGGTTGGTTCTAACTCAGGAATTATTCTCTCTGGGGAACCTCCACCCCAGTCCCTGAGAGTGGCTCTGCCTCGCTGGGGATCTTTATGGGGTCCCAGGCCTCTTGTGAGCAGGTCTCTGATGTCAGGGCACTCGTTGCATGTGCCCCTTCTACTCCTGGGAGGAATGAAAGCCTCCCTGACAACTCTCAGCAGAGGACAGCTGAGCAAACCACCACCTCCAGGTATATGCACGGGCACAGACGGCAGGAGATGTGCATTTTCACTGTCCTCTCTCGCTTAGGAAAACCTGGCTTTCCTTCCTCCTCGAAGACTGATGGGAGAAACTGGTCTGCATGACACAGAGGGGCAGCGTGTGGACACTGGGCTGGCTGCCCACCCACCCTGCTGTCAAGATCCCAGAACTGGCGGCAGATTCCAAACCCCCAGACTCAAACTTGCCCTTGGGCAGAGCCACGAGAGACCAAAGTGCAGGCTTGCAAGGCTCATCCACCTGAGGCCTGAACCTCCAGGCACGGTCCCTGCCAGGAACGCAGGGCCCCCTAACAAGCCCTGCTCAGGCTGCCACTGGGGCAGGGGCCTGTCCACACACAGAGACCACCAGCCAGATGCGGAGACACCCTGCCTGATGCTCACCAGTCTCTCTTGGCTGGTCCCAACCCAGCACAAACAAGCCAGAGCTCCCCAGGTCCCTGTGTGCCCCTCCCTCTGGACACCGCTAAGTGGATTCTAAAGCTGCCCTCCTCACTTTTTCCTTTCCTCCTCCTTCCCTGTGTTCTCGGCTGAGTGACCACCCAGGCACGGGGCTCTTGGGCTTTCTGGTCCGCCGCTGCGCCCTGAAGCATGAGTCACCGCACGACAGGGGACACTCTTTGCCAGCCGAGGGGGCTTGCAAGGCCCGTCTCACCAAGTGCCCTGTTTTCCTACAGAAACCTTTCATTCCATAGGAAATGAGGTCACACACCGGCGCCCATGGGTAACCGGTGAGAAAAGCCTGGTGCCAAGAAGGGGGCGGGTGTCAGAAGAAGTGGCCAGGAAAAAAAAAAAAAAAAAAAAAAAGACCCTAACACTCTAACCCGGCAGGGAATCACCTGCCGCTCTGCGGGGGCGGGGGCGGGGAGTGGGGTGGGGGGGGGGGGATGGGGTGGGGGTGGGGTTCTGCAGGGGAGGGTTAGGAGGGAAAGGAGGTGGGGAGGGGCACAGAGCTTAGGAAAATACCCTGGTTTCGTTTCCAGTATGTAGGACAGATAGGGTAGTTACTAAACAAAATTTGCAGGGCATGTGTCTGGTTTACTGCCACGACTTGGAGACCCTAATCTACTGCCTAAAGGGAGACCAACGCAAAACAGCTCCAACCCAGTGAGGGGGTGGGTGTAGGGAAGTGGGGGTGTCGGGCGGCCAGGCGGGCTCACCTTCCGGGGGCGGGAGGAGGCGGATGGGGGAGGCGGGTGGGTGGCTCGGCCCGGCCCGCTCCACCGGCTCCTGGCTCCGGGGCTTGGCTGCAGCCCGGCCTGACCTTCCAGGTTTCCCTGGCCGGAGATCAAAGCGCCGAAGCCACAAACACCGCTCAGAACTCCGAGGCCCTCCCCCCACGCCGCGGGGCCGTCTTCGGGGGGGCGGGGGTTGGGGGGGGAGCTGGGCTCCCATCCGGCCTCCTCTGACCCCACCCCGCCGGCCGCGCCCCTCCCGCCCGGAGAAGGTATTTCTCGCCATAATTAAAGTCATTAAGCCCTCCCGGGGCTCGCGTCGGCTGCGGGTTCCGAGCTCCGGAACGAAGGTGATGCATTTTAAGTCCTAGTGAAGATTATGCCGATCTACTTAGGAGACATGTAGCAGCGAGAACTCAGCGGTTAAGTTAGTGGTTAAGGCTGCCTGCGTTTAAATAGTGTTATTTATTCTCAAAATATGTAGCAGCCCAACTTAATTTCTCCTAATTAAAGGAACCGGCAGGAGAAGCTGGGGGCCGCGGCCGTGTGACGGCGCCATCACCAGGTTGGTACCCTTCACGAGCAGAAAACGAACGGAAATGCGTTTCCCTAGATCTTAAACAGAGACATTTAGACCAGTTCCAAGAAACACAACGATCCTCTTTAACACCTTGACGAGGAGCACCCAAACCCGGGAAGCTGTCCACGCCCTCCTGCGCCACCGCGCTGCCGGGTCAAGAGGTGTTGCTGGGTGGGGTGGGGTGGGGGGGACCTCCGCAGGTTGGGTTGTTCCTCGGGAGATGGCCGTGCCTGCGACAGAAACTTCTCGAAGGACTTGTTAGCTGCTATGTCGGGTTGATGAGTTTCCAGAAGCCCCACTTGAGGCCAGATCTTATAAAGTCAGCAACTAGAAACTTCAAAAAGGACCACCCCCTTCTCTGCATTCGGCAGCTAAGGCTTGTTTAATATAAACAAGTGTTAATTAGGTGGCGGGATGGGGCTTAACAACAACAGTGCCTGCAGAGACTGAAGACCCGACAGGCTCCCTTCCACTAGGAGAGCAAAGGCCGGGCTCCTCGCAGAGAGAACCATCAAGCCTGGCAGACTTGCTTCTCAACCTTGGCAAGTCGTGGGGTGCAGGGCAGCCTGCAGGCCTGGGGCCCTGCCCTGGAGATGCCTATTTCATCTGTTCAGAAGGGAGCCTCCCCCTGCAGGATTTTTCTGAGTTTCTCAGTCAGTTTTAAAATTCAGACAAGGCCGAGGTACCACTGAGTCGGGAGCTGCACGAAGCCTCTGGGGTACCTGTCAGAGGCACATTCCGAGGCCTCTCCTAGTTCAACTGAACTCAGATAGGTCCAGAAGCTAGGTAACTAGCATCCCAGGCCAAACTGCTGATGAGGCAGAGGAATTCCTGAATCAGGTGGCAAAATGAAAACAAAAACAAAAAAACCCTAGGATAGTCTGATTATATGTTTTCTTATTTTTATTAAGAGGAAGGGAATCTGGATGAAAGAATTTCTGCATGCCCCAGGCAGGCTTGCTCTTCCCATCTGTGGGGCTTGGGGGGAAACTAACAAACCTTTAAATAAAATAAATGCTACCATCTATCTTGAGGGCTTCCCAGGTGGCTCAGTGGTAAAGAAATCTGCCTGCCAATGCAGGAGACTCGGTTCGATCCCTGGGCGGAAGACCCCTTGGAGGAGTAAGTGGCAACCCACTCCAGTATTCTTGTCTGGAGAATTCCATGGACAGAGGAGCCTGGTGGGCTACAGTCCATGCATAGAGTTGGATGCACACACGCATACGTATCTTAACATATACACCTTCATAGAGACTTGAAAGGCCAGGTTCTAACTGAAATTTCTCCAACTCCTTGGAGTTCATTGTCGGAATGTTTCGGTATGGAGAAAGCTGACCCCCAGGCCCACCCTGCATTTGGGGCGGGGGTGGGGTGGGGCGAGCTTGTGCACATGCGAGGGGTCACCCCAGCCTCGAGGCCAAAGTCCACCCACCCTCCTTGGGAAGAGGGCTGTGCTGCCAGGGTACCCTGCCCTAGAAGGAAGGTCCTGGAGGAGAGAACTGCAAGGTCCTGGAAGCCAGCACAGGGCCATCTTGGGGGAGATCTGGGATCCCAGAAACAATTTAGAAGGGGGCTTCCTCTTGGATTGTCTTCGAGTGGCCAGAAGCTGTAGAAACTGGGCCTCCCCCACCTGGTCTTGGGACATGACTGCCCCAGAGCATCAGACCTAGAGAAGGAAAGTAACCTGTTATGTAAGGGTGAGGCAATGAGTGCTTTCAGACAGCCCTGAACCTGCACAGCACATCTGCAGGTGAGGTGGGGCTAGTTCCTGGTTTAGAGCTGGACAGCCAGTGGTTACATGATACAGCCATGGTATCGTGGGGAGCTGAAAATGTGACATCAGCCTCTCTCCATAATCCGAGGCTAGAGAAATATTCATGGTATCCTGCTGCTGCTGCTGCTAAGTCGCTTCAGTCGTGTCCGACTCTGTGCGACCCAGTGGACGGCAGCCCACCAGGCTCCCCCGTCCCTGGGATTCTCCAGGCAAGAACAATGGAGTGGGTTGCCATTTCCTTCTCCAATGCATGAAAGTGAAAAGTGAAAGTGAAGTTGCTCAGTCGTATCAGACTCTTCACAACCCCATGGACTGCAGCCCACCAGGCTCCTCTGTCCATGGGATTTTCCAGGCGAGAGTACTGGAGTGGGGTACCATTGCCTTCTCTGCATGGTATCCTAGGGGTTTCCAAAAATCAAGCCTGATGGAGATGCATACAGACATGAATGGTAGCCCACTAATAGTTTATGTGTGTGTGCACTCAGTTGTGTCTGACTCTTTGCAAACCCACGGATTGTACCCTGCCAGGCTCCTCTGTCCATGGAATTTCCCAGGCAAGAATAGTGGAGTGGGTTGCCATTGCCTCCTCCAGGGGATCTTCCCAACCCAGGGATCAAACCTGCATCTCTTGTGTCTCCTGTCTTGGTAGGCATGAGCCTTGGGGAAGCCCCACCTACTAACACCTTATGTAAGTATTCTGTTTCCCAACCCCACAGTGAAGTTCCAGGTATCTCTTATCCTAACCCAGCTAGACTCCCCCCTCTTTACAACTCCCTTTACAAATGCCGTGCAGCTCACACAGTTGACATGAAGTGGGGTGGTAGGGTGGAACGTCCTGCTTATGTACAGGTTAGCTGCCTTGAGAGTTCATGACTGTCTCAGTCAGAAGCCGTTCGTTCGGGAGGCAGGTCCACTGCTCTTTAGGAAGTGCAGGCTCACGGATGGTACAGCTTCACTGTGTGGTTCTTAAGCATCTGCCGAGCTTGTTTCACATAGGTCCTCCCCTGTGTACCCTACTGTCGTGATTCCTTGTACCTGTGACTACTTGTATTAGGACTTGAGTGATATTGTTTCATCGTCTCTTAACCTTACACCAAAGTCATTTATAGCAGCAACAGAACCACACCTCTCCCCCAGCCCACCTTGGGCAGAGTTGCCAGGTGCCCCTCAGCTCGGGGAGGGGTTTGATGACACCCCCCAACCACGGTGGCCCTGAGGAAGAACAGTAGCTAGAAGGTGACTTGGGAATGGGTGGCTGACCCAGGTTCTTTTTAGCACTGCTGGTGTTTAAAGAAAAAAAAAACCCAGCTCACCTCCCCAGCTCTGACCGTGAGCACCCGCACGACAGGGATGATGCTAACAGACAAGACGAGAACGCGCCTGGTGTGCGGTAAGCCCTTCAGCGCCCTCTCCATCTCGATGCAGTAGGTATGCGAGGAGTGTCTCCTTGGGGTCCCTGGCCCTCCCCATGACCGCCTGTGTGCAGGCTTCCTCTGCTCTCCAGGTCCCTCCTGCAGGTCCAGTTCCCACACAGAGCAGCAGGCACTCTGCTGGACTCACAGGGACTGTACCTGTGGAAGGTTCTGGAAGTCAGCGTGACTGTGCTGCACACCATGGACACACAGGAACCTCACGGTTTAGGCACAGAACCAGGAGAAGGTGGTCAGTAACACATCTGAATGTTCTGGGAGCCTCTTAAAAACACAGGGTGGGGGCAGGCCCTCCCTGGAGACCGGGGGCCCAGGGCAGGAGGTAGACCCCACCTCTATAGGGCTGAAAGCTCCCTGGATTGATCCTTGGGCACAGCTGAGAGCTGGACTGCCAGACTAAGACCCTGAGGAGGCCAGAGGATGGGGCGGTGGGAATGTGCTTCTCAGCCCTAGCTTACCCATCCCCCTTGTCCACAGCCAACCCCCCAACCCCAGCCCCGGTCCCAGGACAGCCTGATTCCTTTCTCAGTCAGGCTGTTTGGTTTCTAGAAGCCCACTTAGGCTACTGTAACTCAGACCTAAGGAAAGCGCTCAGAAAAATGTGCTTCAAGGCAATAATTGCGCTTCTTTCAATGTCTGGCTGAGGAAATGGTATGTGCCCCACTCCCCCACCAAGCAGGAGGCTCAGAGTCAAAGGTCAAAGGTCTGGGGCGCAGTCACTATCCCAGGCATCCTCCGGCAGGGTACCTGGGACCCCGCAGGCAGCAAATGTGCCAAGGCCCTCATGCAGGGACGGGGGAGGGACTGTGGGCACAGAGCAACCACCTACCCCGTAAGGGGCAACTTTACGGTTCACCGCAGAGGATCTCCCGGGGCCCAGGGGCCTGCATACCTTGACTGGACAGGGCAACAGAATGAGAGTTCAGAGGAGTCTTCTGTGATAATAGGATGATGAAAATTCAAGATGAGAATCTCAAGGATTCCATTTCCAAAGTCCCATTTTTCTTCACAAGACCCATGCTTTCTTGAACAAAATCTTCAAGCACACCCTGAGCCAAGTTAGCCGAGTCACAGAGCTGGAATCCCACCTGCCCACCTCAGATCCACTTCCCTGTGGGAAGTCAGGACAGCGGTGCCGTTGGGAGCCCTTCTGGGGATGGGGACTGGGGGTGTGGAAGGGGACGCTGGCGAGAGCAGCTGAGATAGTGGGGCAAGCTAGAAAACATCATGGGAGTTCGTTTGGCCCAGAAAGGCCATATGCTAGTGTCTAATTCAAAGAACAAGCCTTATAAGCCCATCTCTATAGACCAGCAAGCTGAAGGCCATGTGGAAAGTACACTTGTTTTTCCCCCCAACGCATTCCAGGCCTGGCGCTCAATAAACAGCCACCACAATGGTGGTGGTGATGGAAGGGGAGGGAGACAAGCTGAGCAGGCCTTCCTCAGGCTGAGAACAGACCCGAGCTGGAGGAGAAGGAGGTTCCTGTGCATCCCTACCCGGCATCAGGGTGGCGGCAGCAGTTACTTCCTGGGTCCACGGTCCCATCCTGCCCACCGCCTGGGCTGCAAGGCAGTCGGGGGTGATCACTCGCCTGTGCAGAGCTTGCAGTGTCCTGACTAGAGAGAGGGAGCTGGACCAACAGGGGAAACAAGTGGATTGAGAGCCCAACCATGTGGGACCACCACCTTGAGGGATGCTCCAAACAGGTGCTCCAAAGAGGAGCTGGGATGGGGGGTGGTGTGTGCTGTGGGCTCGAGTGGCTGGGAAGGGCTTTAGCGGCCAAGCTGACCAAATGAAGAGGAAGGGAAGGCTGGCTGGGAGCTGGACACGTGAGGTGCAGGCTGAGGCCGAAGACCTTGCAGACACCATCAAGTCCTATGAAGGGAAGAGGCGATGCTCTGTAACGCGATGGTGATTACACAGCACGGTCCCCCCGAAGCCACCGTGTGAATACTGACTACTACTTTGTTGCTGTTATTCAGTCACTCAGTTGTGCCTGACTCTTTACAACCCCATGGACTGTAGCCCCGCCAGGCTCCTCTGTCCTTGGGATTTCCTAGGCAAGAATACTGGAGTGGGTTGCCATTTCCTCCTCCAGGGTATCTTCCCGACCCAGGGATCCAACCTGCATCTCCTGCACTGGCAGGTGGAGCCTTTCCCAGTGAGCACCAGGGAAGCTTACTGCTGCTGCTGCTGCTAAGTCGCTTCAGTCGTGTCCGACTCTCTGCGACCCCACGGACTGTAGCCTACCAGTCTCCTCTGTCCGTGGGATTTTCCAGGCAAGAGTCCTGGAGTGGGTTGCCATTGCCTCTCCAGCTTGACGAATACTTACCAACTAACTCTCCTTTTCTCTCGGTAGCAGGCCAGGCCCACAGGTTAGTTTCCAACACACAGCGTCCAAGAGCCCCTGTGGTTTATGGACATTTCTGGATCACTAACTGAAATTGCATTTTTTTTCTTGGAGGGGTGCCCTGACCCCTACACAAGGCTCAGTTTGCTTGCTCTGTGCTTACAGGCAAATGTGTAATTCTGACAGTCTTCCCCAGGAGTTATTTACATAACACGTATTTCTCGAGTGCCTACCGTGATGGCCCAGTCATATGCTGGGCAGGCCCCGTCCTAAAGGATTTAATGCCTCTTAGCTTGGGGCTGCAGCCGTCACACTGGGGGCCCTGTATGCGCAGCAAGAAATACCCCTTGAATGAAGGGAAAACGGGAAAGGGGGGAAATAAGGGGAACCAAGGTGCCTGCTGACAGGGCCCACGTGTCTCCATTTTACATCAGACCTCAACTCATCATCCCGTGCAGGGCATACTGCCTCGGAACCCTCGCTCAGCAAATACTAAAACATCTCTTCGGTGTGAACACTCATAGCCGACAACAAATACACAGGCAATTATTGCTTCAAGAAGGCAGATTGATTTTAAAGTGTAGTTTGATGGCCTTTCACTGTGCCAAAAATTGAAGAAAAAAAAAAAAAAAAACAGTTAATGACTTTGAAAGTCATTTATAATGAAAGAGACCAAAGGGACTGTGAACCACAGAAAGGTGGGGTTGGGCTGGATCGCTTCCTTTGGTCAATAATGGGTCGATGACTGTGTCATTAAGAAGAGGACTTCTTGCAAAGGAACAGCTTAATCCCAGGAAAAGGAAAGAGTAAAAAGGTTACATTAAGGGAATCAGGGATAATCTCTATCAATTACCCAGAGCCTTTCCTGTTGGGGAAGTCTCAAAAGAAGAACAGGAAAAGAGCTGGGTCACGATCCAGGTGCTTACGCTTTGTTTCCCGATCCGAGGGCTTGGCGGGCTGGCTTGTGGTAGGTAAGCGGAGAGGGCTGAAACTACGAGTGGGGTGGATGGATGTTCAGTCATGCCCCACTCTGCGACCCCATGGGCTCCTCTCATGGGATCCTCCAGGCAGGAACACTGGACCGGGTTGCCATGCTCTCCTCCAGGGGATCTTCCCGACCAGTGACCGGGAACCTTTGTCTCCTACACTGGCAGGCGCTTTCTTTGCCACTGCGCCATCTGGGAGGCCCATGTAACCCACCCACCCCCACCCCTGAAAAACAAGCAGGTGATCGAAGAATATGCCCGGGCTGGTTCAGGAGGCACCCCACCATCAGGCAGGCAGTGGGGGACTGGCTGGCATCCTTTGGAAGCTAAACAAGTCAAACTGCGTTCCCCCGCGGGAGGCTGGCCGTTTGGAAGGACCAGGGAGCCAGATCCAGACGAGAAGGTGAGCCTGCTTCTCCCGGGCGCCAACATGGCCCAGCTGAGAAGCCGCCGCAGTCCTCACACAGAGGGACAAAGGGAGCCTCTGAGGCAACGCTGACCTCCTCGACTATGGTCCATCTGAATCGATTAAGTGTCTCTCGGTCCTGGAACAGGATTAAAGAGCACCTAGCCCCACGTCCCAGATTTGCAGAGGATGCGGTGACTTCCCGAGGTCAGAGCACGCTGGCAGCGGGGGAGGGCGTTCAACTCACATCCTGTCGGCCCTGCCCCCCACTTCTCTTGTAGCCCATTATGTTGTGTCATGTCTGAGCTTTCCTTTTGGGAGAAAATAAAAACTCAGGGGCGTCCAATGGTAGTTTTCCAAAAATAGCTGAAAGATATATTTAACTGATACCTATGCTTTAGAACATAAGTATTTTGCATATTATCTTAAGCAGTCATTTACTAGAACATTCCTACACTAAGAGGTCTGAAACCAAACATTTAAGGAAAGAGCTGTTAAAAAGAAACCGATCTGTGAAAGGAAGACGGTGAACTGTAATGAACTCGATAGCAGACAGGTGTATGTTAGCCTTAAAAGGAGATGGAGTCTTGAAGTGTCAATTCAAATAATTTCAAGTGAATCGAGTTCATTATTAAAAAAAAAATCCTAAAGGGAGTACTTTTGAAGCAACACAGGGGTCCCCTCATTTCCACCCCATATACTAAATGTGCTTCTACTGGGCATTTGCATAGCTCAAACTTAGAGAGCTGACTGAAGTCCAAGCTTCTCTCAGAGCACCCAGAGCCTGCTCTTCTGACAGCCACACCATCACAAAGCCCAGAGCCCCGTCATGAGAACATGAAGATGGGCTACGTTCAGATTCGACCATGGGCAGGGATGGACCAAGACTCACAAGTACTGGGTTCCCCAAGCCCTGCAGCCCGACTTCAGTTTGAGCCCCCAAGGGAAAGGGTGCCCAGGATCAGGGTCTGACTGACAGTCAGGAGGAGCTTAGGTCTGGGGGGGGTCGCGTTAACTGGTAACAGATGAGGTTATAGATTAACTCATTGCTGGCATTAGTTGGTTAATGTACAATTTGGTAGGTAACTTCAATAGTCCTGGGCCAAGTTCAGAGGGAAAAAAAAACAGCAGTGTTCCCTTTTCTCCTTTAAAATTTTAAAAGGAATAAACTGCTGATACAATCAACATGGATGAATCTCAAAGTATGCTAATTATGCTGAGTGAAAGAAGTCAGATTAAAGAGTCCATATTATATGATTTTATTCATATGAAGTCAAATTAATCTACAGAGGAGAAAGCAATAATGGTTGTCTGGGGACTGGCAAGGGACAAGAGAGAGGGGGCAAGGAAGGGTTTCAAAGAAGCAAAAGGGAACTTTTTGGAGCGATAGAAAGTCCATATCTTGACTCTGGTCCTAGCTTCACGGATGTGTGTGTGTATGGGGTGGGGGGGGTGGGGGTGGTAAAAACTTATCAAATTGTACACTTCAAATATGTAGTGTCTATTATACATCAATAGAGAACTTAGAAGTGGGGCGGGGAGGAGGGGGGTAGAATCCAGAAACATTCTTTCCCCATTATTGCTCTTAACTGCTTAAAAGCAAAATTTTTAAGACACAGATAGTTTTCATCATGTGAATGCTGTTAGCATTAGCTGATATAGGAAAATTCTAAAGCTGGTTTTAAAATTATCCAGACTGAGCAAGATTAAGACCTCCTTCTGATACATCACACCTCAACATTCTAAAACCAATCCACTCTCGGTGAATCTGGATGAATGGGAAAGCTGGACCGGCAGTCCCGAGACCCCCGGGACTCCCGGTCAGTAGGCGGGAGAGATGACCATGTGTAGGGGGTGATCAGGACTGGAGGGGATGGGGGGTGGCAGGCGTCCCTGTGCACTTGCTCCAGCTGCCCACAGTCCTGGGAGTCTAGTGGCCTGAGCGATTCTTTAAAAATTGATAAGGCGGGTAAGAATCCACTTGCCAGCTAGGGGACATGAGGTTCCATCCCTCATTGGGGAAGATTTCATGTGCTGTGGGCAGATAAAGCCCGTGCACAACTACTGAGCCTGCGCCCTGGAGCCTCTGCTCCACAACGTGAAATCCCCGCAGTGAGAAGCCCGAGCACCACAACGAAGCCCCCTGCAACTAGAGAAAACCTGCTCGGAGCAACGAAGACCCAAGCGCAGCCGAAAATAAATTGTTATTTTTTTTAATTCTGGACTCTCTGACTTCCTAAATAGGTGCCCGTGAGTTCACTGTTTCTATCTGACTTGCAGGCTTCCCGCTCGGAGAGAAGTGAGCCAGCGATAGGACTCTATAAGGTTGTTCAGGGGATCAGACAGTTCATGGGTGCGGAGTGCGTGGCATGGTGTGAGCACCCTGAAGGCACCAAGGAATGGCAGCTAGGATCTAGTCTCAAATGAGTCATGGTGCTAGCAAGTGTTGATTGCTACGAATCAGACAATGCTGCTTTGAGAGAAAGGAATTTGAGTTTGGAACTGGGTATATCCATGTGTTTAGGAATCGTTTTAGCTTGCTGTCACGAATACCAGTGGCACTGGCTTTCCCCTGTACCACCTTTAGCTTTCGTCTGGAGCAGAACCGAAACAGTCTCCTCCACAGTTAGGTGAGTCGTCAGAATTTAAAGTGCTCCACCGTGATCTCCCATCCTTCCTGGGTCAATTACGAGTTACACGGTTGACCCAAAACATCAAATAGCTCCTCTGGTCAAGTGTTAACAAGAAATTCACACCTGTCAAGGAAGACAGAAAAGAAAATCTGGCCACAATACTTTGTGGCTCCTGCCATCAGGAGGTAGAGTTTAATTCTACAGTCCTTGGGCTTGAGCTTGGTCCCTATCGCTGGCTTTGGCCAATGGTTGGTTAGCACATGAGATGCCTGCGGAGGCTTGCTAAGTGCCTGTGCATTGGGCTGGCCCTCTTCTGCTGCTGGGAACCCAGGGATGACCACGTGAAGGAGCCTGGGCCAGTGTTCTGGCTGATGAAGACCATTTGTGGGGCAAAGCACTGCTCTCCTGGTTTATCTAGAATACAGGGACCAGACTGTCCTCTCTAGGCAAGCATTTCTCTCCCATTTCAAGGCTCTTGGATGAAAAAGGGTTGCAGAGGCGGCTTTGTGCACCACTGGGCATGCTCCTTAGAACAAGGGGAACTTTGCCCAGAGGGACATTTCTCCAGCTGAAGTCACGTTGCTTGAGATACTGCACCCTGCGCCCCCCCCCCTCCCCCGCCCCGATCCCACCCCCCACTGCTCCCCAACATAAGCCGCCTTCAGCCAGGTCAAGTTCTTTAAATTGGAATATGAAAAGTTTTATTTGAAATTCCTTGGTTAATCAGTAATCACTTAAATGCTAAGAGGTCACTCGCATAAAAGGAACAAATACACTTCTGTTTCTACCACCTCTAACAGGTAATTTGCAAAAATCCCTAAATTCAAGCTTCATCTCAAGTCACATTAAATTAACCCTTGAATTTAAGTCCCTTAAATTAACCTTCATTGAACAAGTGAAAGGATGGCCTCATTCAGACTCTTCCCACTATAATTATTCAGTGTTAGCAAGACTTTACTTAGTAGAACAAAGGAAGTGGGTTCTAGTGCAACCTTTTATTTGCTAGAGCGCCCATCCCTTGCCCTGGCCTTGCTTCTCATTCACCTTTTTTCTAAAAGAGAAAGTTCTCTAGCTCATTACAGCCTGTGTCCACACTTGCATCTACCTTGGGTGGTCAGACACCACATCACCTTCCCAAATGCACTTATCATCGCGGGCTGAGGGGACGCAGGGTTGCTCTGGTCTCTAGATTTTCAGGCGACCGCGAGGTCAGTGCACCGGAAGCTCTGCCGTGAACTGTGGCCATGACTTTTGCCAGGATCACAGACATCATCTAGGGATGGCCAGCTGACCTCTTGCAACATTATTTAATTCAGAGTAGAAGACACAGCTTTCACCAGCCAAGCCGGTTTTCATTGCAATAGCTTGGGGATGTTTTTTTCTTTTTCCCTTTCCTTCCTTCCCTCCCTTCTTAAAGCCACTGGGAGAAGGAAAGAAAAAGTCTGGAAGGAAGGATATTAACCCAAAGCAATACACTGAAACCTAAGTTTAAATTAAAGTTTTCTCTTGTTTTAATATTTATTTATTTAGTTGTGCTGGGTTTTAGTTGCAGCACGTGGTATCTAGTCCCCTGACCAGAGATCAAACCCAGGTCCCCTGCATTGGGAGCGCAGAGTCCTAGCCACTGGACCACCAGGGAAGTCCCTCCATTCAAGGTTTGGTTAAACATTGGGTTTCTTAGGCTACAGTTAGCCATTAAGGAAAAAAAAAAAAAAAAAAAAAAACCCATACAGTACGTTTTAGGCAATTATTAGAATAAAGATTTTACATACAGCACATCCTTTAACAGCACTCACTCAGCACATTAGATAACTTTTAGAGGATCTGAAAGAAGTTGTCACCAAATAATCAAGTATTAATATTTAACAGGATACCTCAAATAAGTTGTTAACTTTCTGCAAGACTCGAGTGCTCTCGCTCTATTACTTGGCAGATGAACATATATGGAAGCGAAGTTCCACTTGATGGTTAGAAAGTGACAGGAATCACAGGAATCAAGAGTGAGGCCCCCCCATGCAGCAGATGTTCCAAAGAGCAGGTGCCGGGTTGGGTCGGTGCAGAGGTGGGCGCCGGGGACGTGGTGAGAGGTGTGGGAACCTTGACTCTGGAAGGCTCTCCACTGGAGGCAGCCTATGTGCAGAGACACTGCAGCCAGCCTCCCACCCGTTTGCTGGTCTCAAGATGCACATAGCAGCCTGTCGTGTGTGTGTGTACTTGCCAGGGGTCTCTGCGCCCCCTTCACCTCCCACCAGCCCCCTATGGGCAAGGGACCTATCTATCCGAGTTACCACTGTATCGGCAGCATTGAGCAGAAGACCTGGGACACGGGATCTTCCCAATGGCTCAGCAGGTAAAGAATCCGCCTGCCAGTGCAGGAGACACAGGAAATGTGGGTTTGACCCCTGGGTACGGAAGATCTCCTGAAGGTGGAAATGGCAACCCACTCCAGTATTCTTGCCTGGAGAATCCCAGAGATGGAGGAGCCTGGCGGGCTACCTACAGTCCGTAGGGTTGCAAAGGGTCAGACACGACTGAGCGACTAAGCACGCACGCATGGGGACATAGGAGCTACTTCATGAACAGAGGAATGAAATCCAAAGATGTAGTCGGTTCTTCTACACAAAAGGGAGCTGCTGTGAGTCGAGCTCGTTGCATCCTTTCCCCACTGCTGGGAGCCCTGGTACATCTTTGCCTCTGGTCAAATGCAGGGGTTGCAGTGAGATGGCCTACAAGCTCTCGTCCCCACCCTGGCTTCTATGCCGTGCGCTGAACTGCCGGGGCTCAGGGATCCCACGGACACGAGAAATCACATAGCCCAAGCAAGCCTGGCACACAGCTCAGGCAGCTCACAGGGTGACTGCTCTGGGGGGACCGGCTGAGGGCATGCAGGGCATTAACAAATGACTTCAGATGACTGAGGGCCATCAAAGATGCCACCACTATTAACTGCCTTGTTTAGAAAATTTAAAAAGCGGGGCGGGGGGCGGGGACATCAACCCTGAATATTCATTGGAAGGACTGATGCTGAAGTTGAAACTCCAATAATTTGGTCACCTGATGTGAAGAGCTGACTCACTGGAAAAGACCCTGATGCTGGGAAAGATTGAAGGTGGGAGGAGAAGCAGGTGGCAGAGGATGAGATGGTTGGATGGCATCACTAACTCAATGGACATGAGTGAGCAAACTCTGGGAGACAGTGACAGACAGGGAAGCCTGGAGTGCTGCAGGCCATGGAGGTCGCAAAGAGTCGGACACGACTGGGTAACTGAACAACATAACACAAAGTCAGAAAAACAACAGGGGTACTTCCAGTGACATTTCTCATCTCTTCCTAGGGGCAAGATTTTGGCGAGGATCCTCGGGGTTAGCCCTTGGATGCCTGTGTGCTTTCCCAGCAGCAACATGGAAATAACCAGGGCAAGAGGAAAAATACAGCGGAAAGATATTTAGGGAACAATATTAAGACTATGAAGACTTTGGCACTGGTTTTTTTTTTTTTTTTTTCCCTTCAGAGCATGGAGATATTTTACCATTATTAGCAATGCTAGGCTGGTCTGGAAAAAGACCGCCACCAGTATCTGGGACGTCGGTGGTTGCTTATGTCAGAGAATGGTGCCCAACCCTGCCCCCGGTTCCTCACGCTAATGGAGTACAGCGTCACAGTTCTCTGTGTCACCGTGCTGACAGTCACACCGGCAATCAAGAATCTGTGATCGAGTTTGGTTCTTAACACTTGGGCCCTCTTCCAAGCCCGCTGTCATAACAAGTTTAGCAGGCAATGGTTTAAGCTGTTTATTAGGTACAAAAAGAAAAAAATAGTCACTTGGTCGTGTCTGACTCTTTGCAACCTCATGGACTGTAGCCCACTAGCTCAGTCCATGGAATTCTCCAGGTAAGAATACTGGAGTGGGTAGCCATTTCCTTCTCTGGGGGATCTTCCCGACCCAGGGATCAAACCCAGGTCTCCTGCATTGCAGGCGGATTCTTTACTATCTGAGCCAGCGGGGAAGCCCAGGTATAAGCCATTAGGTACAAGCTGACATGCAGATGACTGTATTCCCTCTTTTCAGTCTGATACAGCTTTCTTTAAGTTAGCCGTGAGTGTGTAATATGGCGAAGATTTTTTTATAACAAGGGTCAAGTTGCTACCACGTTCTGTCACTTAAGCACAACACTTTTGAAAAGCGAAAAGATAAATCAAGGGCACAGTGGGAAGGTTTCCTTTTGTCTTATCTTTTTATATTTTTTTAAAAGTTTTTTTCAAAAAATACTTATGTATGTATTGGCTGCCTCACACTGGAAGATCCCCCAGAGGAGGGATCAAACCCATGTCTCTCTAGTTGTAGCTCCCTCAGTTGTATGCTGATCGGAGGCCTGTGGGATCTTAGTTCCCTTAGTTCCCAGACCAGGGATCAAATCCATGTCCCCCGCATTGCAAGGTGGATTCTTAACCACTGGACCACCAGGGCAGTCTCTGTCTTATCTTTTTAAAAGGATCAATGGGACCTCTAGAAACTTTGTTCTTATCTGGGCTTCCCTGGTGGCTTAGCTGGTAAAGAATCCGCCTGCAATGCAGGAGACCTGAGTTCAATCCTTGGTTGGGAAGATCCCCTGGAGAAGGGAACGGCTACGCACTCCAGTATTCTAGCCTGGAGAAGTCCATGGACTATATAGTCCATGGGGTCACAAAGAGTCGGACCCGACTGAGCGACGTGCACTTCACTTTCGTGTTGATCTGCCTGTTTCCCCAGGACATCGAGTAGTTTCTAGAAGCCCTGTTGAAAATTAAAGCATGGATGCGAGGCTGGAACCAGGCCAGTAGCTGGAGCTGACGGGAAGCTCCTCACAGGCATCACCCGGCCCGATGGTGGACGAGCCGCAGTGGCCTGACCACAGGCACAGCGTGAACAGACAGACCCCCGGGGCTCCCTGAAGCCGCACTTCAGACCGTCTGAGTGGGTTGAGGGCTTCTGGGAGACAGGCGCAGTGGACATGGCCCTTGGGCTCAGGACAACAGGAGTGGGTGGCAGTGGTGGGCTCCTCCCCAGTGGGGGCGTGGACTGTTGGTTAGGAATCCATCTGCCCTGTTCAGTTCAGTTCAGTCACTCAGTCATGTGCGACTCTTTGCAACCCCATGGACTGCAACACGCCAGGCTTCCTTGTCCATCACCAACTCCTGGAGCTTATTCAAATTCATGTCCATTGAGTCAGTGATGCCATCCCACCATCTCATCCGCTTTCATCCCCTTCTCCCCCCGCCTTCAATCTTGCCCAGCATCAGGGTCTTTTCTAGTGAGTCCGTTATTCGCATCAGGTGGCCAAAGTATTGGAGTTTCAGGTTCAGCATCAGTCCTTCCAATGAATATTCAGGGCTGATTTCCTTTAGAATGGACTGGTTGGATCTCCTTGCAGTACAAGGGACTCTCAAGCATCTTTTCCAACACCACAGTTCAAAAGCATCAATTCTTCAGTGCCCAGCTTTCTTTATAGTCCAACTCTCACATCCATACATGACCACTGGAAAAACCATAGCTTTGACTAGACCTTTGTTGCCAAAGTAATGTCTCTGCTTTTTAACATGCTGTCTAAGTTGGTCATTGGAGAAGGCAATGGCACCCCACTCCAGTACTCTTGCAGGGAAAATCCCATGGACAGAGGAGCCTGGTGGGCTGTAGTCCATGGGGCTGCTAAGAGTCAGACATGAGTGAGTGACTTCACTTCACTTTCACTTCACTAGGTTGGTCATAACTCTTCTTCCAAGGAGCAAGTATCTTTTAATTTCATGGCTGCAGTCACCATCTGCAGTGATTTTGGAGCCCCCCAAAATAAAGTTTGTCACTGTTTCCATTGTTTCCTCATCTACTTCCCACGAAATGATGGGACCAGATGCCATGATCTTTGTTTCCTGAATGTTGGGTTTTAAGCCAACTTCTTCACTCTCCTCTTTCACTTTTATCAAGAGGTTCTTTAGTTCTTTGCTTTCTGCCATAAGTGTGGTGTCATCTGCATATCTTAGGTTATTGATATTTCTCCTAGCAATCTTGATTCCAACTTGTGCTTCATCCAGTCCAGCATTTCCCATAATATACTCTGCATATAGGTTAAATAAGCAAGGTGACAATATATAGCCTTGATGTACTCTTTTTCCGACTTGGAACCAACCTGTTGTTCCATGTCCAGTTGTAACTGTTGTTTCTTGATCTGCATACAGATTTCTCAGGAGGCAGGTCAGGTGATCTGGTATTCCCATCTCTTTAAGAATTTTCCACAGTTTATTGTGATCCACACAGCTTTGGCATAATCAATAAAACAGAAATAGATGTTTTTCTGGAACTCTCTTGCTTTTTTGATGACCCAAAGGATGTTGGCAATTGGATCTCTGGTTCCTCTCCCTTTTCTAAATCCAGCTTGAACATCTGGAAGTTCACAGTTCACGTACTGTTGAAACCTGACTTGGAGAATTTTGAGCATTACTTTGCTAGCGTGTGAGATGAGTACAATTGCATAGTAGTTTGAGTTTTCTTTGGCATTGCCTTTCTTTGGGATTGGAATGAAAACTGATCTTTTCCAGTCCTGTGACTGGACTGTTACACATACACAAGTGGAAGAACCACCATCTGTAGGCTCAACTTCTAATGCAAAGGACAGAACTGATGGGCAAAGAGGAGCTGGGTGGCCTAGGGCAGGTCTGGAGTTACTTGGGGGCCTGGACAGAGCCAGGAGGTGGCTGCGGGCAACTGTCCTCCTCGAGACTCGGCATATTCATCTTAAAGGAGGTTGGAAGTTGTGACCATCAGAGGAGACTCTCCGGACCCAGTGTGGCCCAGGGCTCCGTGCACAGGGAATGGCAGCTCAGGAGAGGCGACCTTCCTATATGCAACTCCAGAACGTGCCATTTTCCCTTAGGAACTTTTGAAGGCGCTCATCGGGCACAAGCATCCAGTGACCCAGCAGGTGACAGCCCTCAATGGTGCATAAGATGCGTAGGCACATGGCTTCTCATGTGTCCTTCCCACGCCTCCCAACGTGACGGACGATGGACTCCCCGAAGAGCACCGAGGAAAGGTGCATCACTCGTGCTCATCTTCATCATCTAGAATTGTCCAGTTTGTTCTGTCCTCTGCCCACAGCCCGGTACTTTGGGCGCAGAGAACACTGCTCATTTGCCTTTTTAGGACAAGAGAGAGAAAAATGAGTGAGACCATCTGTGCTAGCCCCTGAGGGTGCTTGGGCAAATCGCCGATGTACACAAGACCGAACGAAACTGGTGTGGGTAGATTCCCTACACCTGCGATACTTCGGGATATTCAAGAACTAAGAGGTGAAAGTGTTAGCTACTCAGTCATGTCCGACTCTTTGAGACCCTACGGACTGTAGCCCACCAGGCTCCTCTCTCCATGGAATTCTCCTGGCAAAGATACCAAGAGGTGATGAGTCTGAAAAGGAGTACATCCCCTCAGCCTCACGGATATGTGAGGCTGAAGACATCAGAGGCCCTGCCTCCCGGTTCCAACTCCACCTTGGCCTCGGCACCTCCGAGCTGCAGCTCCCCTCCGCTGCTTTGCATTTTGTTCGCACTGTTCTCCTTCGGGACTTGAGAAACTTTGCTTGCAGTCTAAGCGTGGATTTGAGCGGTTCATGGGGTGAGGGGCGAGGGGGCTGGGGGTGGTGGTGGTGGCCTGGGCTCCAATTTAGCCATCAGCTTCAAACAACCTGGTCAGTCCAGGTGACCCGGCTCTCGGCCCAGCCCGAGCTCTTTGTCTGGGGTGAGGCCGGTGGCGGGGTGCCCCCCGGCCGCGGTGGTGGGCCCGCATTGTCAGCTTGTTGCTTCTTTCCCCAAAGAGGATCTGGTTACAAAGAGGAGCTGGAAATGTCTTTGCACACAAGCAGAGACATGGCGGCCCTGCAAAGGCCCCAGGGTAAGGATTAAAGAAAAACAAAATAGAAACCCTTCCATCTCTAATTAGGGTCTTCATTTGCCAAAGTGCCATTCCCCAGCAGGAGAATTTACATTCAGGCCGTTGCTTGGAGTTACTTGGAAAACGTCTCCCAGCAGGTTGGTTCCTCGGCTCGGGCGCCTTTGAGCCAACAGTTTCTGGTTACTTGGAGGGGAGCTGCCTGCATATTGTTTTAACTGGCCTGGCTTCAGCAGCCAGCTTAGCTGTGTGAACAATCTCCCATTCAGAATCCAAAGATAAAAGCACAGTTTGGTTGAAAAATCTTTTCCCCTCCCGCCTTTTTTTTTTTTTTTTTTTAAACTTGGGAATTATAGGTTTTGGAACTGGCACTATTTCTCTCATATACAAGCGTGTTTTCCCCTCCGCCTTGGTTCCCCGCCAGCAGAGGCTACATCCTGGAGTGCCGCCAGCCGCCAGCCCCCACTTCCTCACCATTCACACCGTGGGGCCGGTGGCAGCTGGCCACGGAGGCCAACAGGAGCTCCCCGTTTGCGAGAGGTCGACCACAGAATAGTGCGGCCAGCCTGCTGGACCCCTGTGGCCGGCCTCTGAACGGCCTCGGAACTTTCTGTGTGGTTCCGTATCATTCTTTGCATCCACAACAGCGCATCTTCCAACACAGGGAGTTGATAGCCCGGCCTGGGAAGCAAAATGTTCTCTTCCTTTCTGGAACTCTCAGGACAACAGTAAATTCTAAACCGAGACCAAGGAGTAGGATGTATTTCCATAACTTTCTACGTGTAAGAAAAATGTTAGCGGGCGATGAATTAAGGAGCAAGTGCAAAAGAGAGAAGAGACATCAAAAGCACAAGGCCACAAACAGAAAAAGAAAAGAGAGAATCTGGATCTCAACTCAGTTAAAAAATGGGCAAAGGACCTGAACAGTCCTTATCCAAAGCAGATACACAAATAGCCAGTAAGTACAAGAAAAGATGCGCACCATCACTAATCACTGCGTGTGTGTGTGAGTGCTAGGTCACTTCGGTCGTGTCCAACTCTGTGCGACTCCATGGACTGTAACCCACCAGGCTCCTCTGTCCATGGCATTCTCCAGGCAAGAATACTGGAGTGGGTTGCCGTGCATTCCTCCAGGAGATCTTCCTGAGCCAGGGATCAAACTCACGTCTCCTACATCTCCTGCATTGGCATGCAGGTTCTTTACCACTTGGGAAGCCCTCACTAATCATTAGGAAAATGCAAATCAAAATCACAATGAAATAATCACCTCACACCCCTAAAGATGACTATGAGAAAACAAAACACAAGAAGTGTTGAGAGGATGTGGAGAAAACTGAACCTCTGTTCATTACTGGTGGGAATGCAAAATGGGGCAACTGTTGTGGAGAATGGTGTGGTGGGATCCCTCAAAGAGTTAGGCACAGAATTACCATATGGTCCAGCATTTCTGTCTTTGGGTATAGACCCAAAAGAACTGAAAGTAGGTCTTGAAGAGACATTTGTATATCTGTGTTCATAGTAACATTATTCACAGCAGCTGAAAGATGGAAACACCCCAATCATCCATTGAGCAATGAATGCATAAACAAACGTGCACACACAAAGATATTACTCAAGCGTAAAAAGGGAAGAAATTCTGATCCGTGCTACAACATGGACGCACCTTGAAGACGTCATTCTAAGTGAAAAGCATATGAAAGGACAAACATGACTTGACCCAACTGACATGAGGCCCCTGGAGTAATCAAATTCACAGAGACAGAAAGGACAGTGGTAGCTGCCAGGGAGGGGCTAGGGAGAGGGATGGATGGGGAGCTGGTGTTTAAAGGGCACAGAGTCTCAACTGGAGAAAACGAGAAAGTTCTGAGATGGACGGTGGTGATGGTCGCACAAAATGTGACAGTATTTCATGCCACAGAACTGTACACTTGAAAATGCTTAAAATGATAAGTGTTAGTCGCTTAGCCATGTCCGACTCTTTGTGACCACAAGGACTGTAGGCCACCAGGCTTCTCTGTCCACAGGATTCTCCAGGAAAGAATACCGGAGTGGGTAGCCTTTCCCTTCTCCAGGGGATCGTCCCAAATCAGGGATTGAACCCGGGTCGCCTGCACTGCAGGCAGATTCTTTTCCATCTGAGCCACCAGGGAAACTCCATATATACATACAGAACCACAAAGCAGAGAGAAGATTCAGGGTAAAAACAATAAATGCCACAGGGGAAGGGAAATTAGAGCCCCTGTTTGTGTTCGTGTTGGCCGGGCAGGTTCTACCAAGTACCACTTCAGTTCAGTCATGTAAAAAATCCTCTTGGAGTCTACATTTTAAGACCTCTTTGAGTTTATTCCTCTATTTTACTTAAACTGCCACAGAACAGCAATTTACAGCAACATCATAGAAATGCCCAAACTGGGATTCTGTGTCTGGGCCTAAGCACTCCCAGTTCCCTCCACTGCGTGCTCCTCTTTTGCACACCTCTTGACATGCTCCCTGGAAATGCCCTCCCTACCAAAGGGCTCTTCTGTCCTCTAAAACCACGAGGCCCAGTCCAGTCACTCTTTCTGGCCACCCCACCCCGGGACACAGCAAGGGCTTTGCTATTCCTGCCAGCCCTACTCCAGGAGTGTCCCTCCCCCCTGCAGTTTCTTACCCCAAACCCAACCATCCTTGAGAGTTCAGTTTCCCCTCTTCTGGAAGCCTCTGCTTGCTAACACACCACCAGTCCAGAAAGACTTTTAAGAGAAAGTGATGTATGAGCAAAGACCTGAAGAAGTCAGTCCTGAGGCTCTCTCCGTGATGGCCTCGCGGTGCCCAGAGGGTGGCTGGAGCCTTGTGGACATCCTGAAGCTGCCTGCTAAAGGTTGAGAGACTAGGGCAACCAGGGCAAAGGAGTGTGTGGGAAGCTGTAGTTCTGAGACTTCAGGTAAAATTTACATCCCTGTACACATCCACACCTTCAATCACAAATCCTGGCCCAATAACTGAACAGACCTCCTTGGTAACAAAAAAGATTAACTGGCTCCCTAGGTTATCGTAGCCACAGAATACAGACAAACCACAGAACTGGAACTGGAGAATCAGTTTCGAGTGGTGAGAGACATCTAAGTTTCCCAATCCTTCTATGAAAGCTGCCAAGAAGGATAGTCACTGGCATTTTTTGTTGTTGCTTAGTCACTAAGTTGTGTCCAACTCTTTGCGACCCCATGGACTGCAGCACGCCAGGCTTCCCTGTCCTTCACCATCTCCCAGAGCTTGCTCAAACTCATGTTCAATGAGTCGGTGATGCCATCCAACCATCTAATCCTCTGTCACCCCAAGGGGTGAAAACCCAACCACATTCTTCTGAAGAATGGCTAAATTCAAGGCAAGAGCCTGTGTGGTCTCCACCCGCCGTCCCACGCCCGTCTCACTGAGTTCTGTCCTGAGAACACACAGAAAGAAAACAGTCCTCATTCGTTCAGCCTTGCAGAGCTACGTCCAAGTCAGACAGGCCTGGCCCCGGGGAGGAAGGCGAGGCAGAAAACCCAACAGGTTCAAGTGAATCAAGACTCCTCTCTTTCCTAGTTTCTTCAAGTCACATGACCGACAAGCTAACAGGGCCAAAGTAAATCATCACACCGCATTAACTTCTGCATGTTGACGTGGATCAAGACTCGAGAGAGAGTCGGCTCAGACCCTGGATCACCCCGCAGCGCACGTGGGTGATCTGCAACCCCCAGACCCCACGGCCAGACCCTGAACAGCTCACGGTCTCCTGCTCCCACTGGTAAGAATAGAGTTTGGAGCACGCATTCTGCCCACCAAACAGGACGTGGTGAGGATGACATTCTTGAATACAGAGAGCTTGTGTCACCAATCGTATGTTCTAGCCTCATCATCTGAGCAGGCAAATGAGAGAGGGACCGTTTCGGGTAGCTCTGTAAAAAGGAATGAAATTGAGTTTTCATAGAAAGGGCAAATGAGCAAGAGAAAAAAGAGGAAGTGTGATCAAAATATTATAAAAGGCAGGTGGCTTAGTGGTAAACAATCTGCCTGCCAATGCAGGAGACACAGGAGATGCAACTTGGATCTCTGGGTCGGGAAGATACCCTGGAAGAAGAAATGGCAACCCACTCCAGTGTTCTTGCCTGGAGAATCCCTTAGACAGAGGTGCCTGGTGGGCTACAGTCCATGGGGTCACAAAGAGTCAGACATGACAGAGCGACTGAGCACCCACACACGCAGAGTAGGTAGCAAATTAACAGCTGGAGAAACATCCAGTTTCCCACAAGCCTCTAGTTCAGGAAGCCCAAGGCAGAAATTAACATTTGGGCTCCGAGGGAAGGGGGCAGGCTTGATATCTGAAAGGTGAGTTCTCAGGGGACATTTCATCTTTTAATTCTGGCAACACCGTCCAGCAGCCCTCCCAGATCGTTGACACTGCCTCTGTCTCTACAAATGATGTGAGAGGCTCCACTCCTCTGCGTTATTCAACAAAGAACGAAGACAAAAGTCAAGCCGGGAGGCGGGGCGGGGTGACTGCTCCGCCATCTGTGGTCCTGGAGGAGTGAACAGGTACCACCCAGACCACCCTGGCTCCTGAGACATGAAGCAGGACCATCTACATTGATTCCATTCTCTGCTGACCCTAAAGACACGGGTCTAGCAGAGGAAGTCACCCACGACCTGCCAGTCCCACCACCTGCTGGTCCCACGACCTTCCTCAATCCAGCCTCCTCTCCCTTGCCCTCTCCTGCCCCAAAGGAGGCCACTCTTTTCCAATTGTAAGGGGCTCGGGCTTGGTTCTTTCCTTCAGTTTCAGAAAGGCTCCCCAAACTCTCACCAACCTGTGATCTCTACATCCCATCCAAGCCCACCGGGGCATGCGAGACCAGCGCACGCCAACACACACTCAGGCGGCAGAGCCGCACTGGGCGGAGGGGAGGCTTCCCTCAGGGCGGGCAGTGAGGGTCAGAGGCCTAGCTCGGAGGAGCCGCTCATTGTGTGGCCGCCTGGGGCAGGCAGCGCGAGCGCCCGGAGGGGAAAGGTTCCCTTTGAAGCACATGGCGCTGAGCGCTTCCCAGTGACCATGGAAACAGGCGCAGTGGGTTCCCAGCCTGAGAACCAGCGAGAGCAGCCTCGATTCAAACGTCAAACACGCACGGGGGTCTGAAAAGCGGAGGCAGGAGGGGCAGACGGCCCGCGGGGGCTGGCAGGAACTGAGCGGCTCTCTGGTAGGAGAATCTGGCCAGTGAAGCCAAGCAGGTTCACGGGGTTTCCTTTTCATTCCCGAGGCTTTCTTCTCGCTCCCGTCACTGCCCCTCGGGTCCCATTCAGCACCTCATCAGATCAGTAGAGCCGGCCCTTTGGCTGGCCTGCTGGCGGCGGGGCCTGGAACCCGGAGGGAGGTGATCAAAGGAGCTGCCCCGTGCTCCCACCTCCCTCCTCCTGCCCTCCTCCTCGGATGAGGCCCTGCCAAAGTGATCCAGTGGAGGCCGCCGGGGTGGGGGGTGTGGGGTGTGGGGCAAGGAAGAGAGGCAGCTTTCATGTCTGCTGTTCTCTTCTCAGAAGAGACGCAAGGCATGGTTTGAATGGAGAAGACACACCACTGGCCGAGTTACCTCCTTCAAGGATGTTTCTGCTCTTAAACCAGGGACCCAGAAACCACCTAGACTGATGTGCTCGGGGTGCACCTGGATGCCGCCCCCGGATCCTCGCCCGCCTGAGACTTACTGCTTCCGGGTCCTCTCATAGTTGTCCACCTCCCAACCCTCGAGATGAAGGAAGTTACACTGAACAAGTTATCTGCGATGCTATGCCCCATCTCTTCAGGGTTCCAATTTAAACGAGGGGTCGGGGAGGTGAGGGTGGGGGTGGGGGGAATCTATCTGTGATTTTTTTCCCCCAGCAAGGAAGCCGAAGTGATGTGATTAGAGTCTGTTAAGGAGGAAAGCTCTTGCCCTGATTGATGAGAATCTTTTCTCTCAGGTGGGACTGAATCAAAGTCCAACAGCATCCTGCTGGGCACAGGGCCAGGGCCAGTGAGAGAAGTGAGCCCACTTCTCAGCCTGGCCTCATGGCTGCCACTGAGCAGGGCAGGCTTTGGCCCTGACCAGCGGCTCCTGGGGAAGGTGGTGTTTGGACAGGCCTGTAATTTGAAAGGCCCATTAGGTACCTTCTCCCTTTCTTACCTTTGTTGGGCTGCCAAAACATTTACTTGACTTCTTAACTCTAAATCTCTGAAACACACCTGCATTGCCTAAAACAGGCAATTTTCTTAGTTTCTCTCATTCAGAGAAGAAAGCCCAACCTAAGCAGAGATGACGATAGCACAGAGGGATAAAGAGGGTGGGGGCCTGGGAAGAGATGAGGCTTTATGTAACACCAGCTTCCTAACAGAGTGCAGTGCTCAAGAGACGGCTGCATACTGCATTTGTCTTTAATTTTTTTTTTGGGGGGTGTGCGGGTTAGTTTGCAGGGCAGTGAGCATAGCTGAAAGCAATTCTACAAAAGGTAATCCTTTTGCAAAACAAACTGATTCTATTTTGACCTATAGGGGAAGAGTCCATTTCCATGTCAAGTAAACATTCTGTGTGGTAGCCTACTGCATCCACTCATCCATCCATCCATCTAACATACTTGTGATAGAAAAGCCAACTGCACTGTAATACAAGCAGAGGAACTGAAGACTGTGTTAACAGGAAAAAATGGGGTGCGTAAACAACAAATAGTATTTTCAGGGTCTTAGATGAATTTCTGCTGCTGCTGCTGCTAAGTCACTTCAGTCGTGTCCGACTCTGTGCGACCCCATAGACGGCAGCCCGCCAGGCTCCCCCGTCCCTGGGATTCTCCAGGCAAGAACACTGGAGTGGGTTGCCATTTCCTTCTCCAACGCATGAGAGTGAAAAGGGAAAGTGAAGTCGCTCAGTCGTGTCCGACTCTTTGCGACCCCATGGACTGCAGCCCACCAGGCTCCCCCATCCCTGGGATTTTCCAGGCAAGAGTACTGGAGTGGGGTGCCATTGCCTTCTCCGAGATGAATTTCAGATGCCACAAATGACGTGTGCACGTGTGCTCCGTCATGTCCAACTCATGGACTGTAGCCCACCAGGCTCCTCTGTCCATGGGGATTCTCCAGGCAGGAACACTGGAGTGGGCTGCCATTTCCTTCTCCAGGGGATCTTTCTAACCCAGGGATTGAACCCTTGTCTCCTACATTGGCAAGCAGGTTCTTTACCACTGGGAGCCACTGGGGAAGCCCTATACATGACACAAATAACGCAAAAAGTTTTTTTTCCCCCCTTTTCTCAGTGCTTCCAACCTCATGAAAAGAACTTAGGAGAAGAACCTCACGTCTAGCAAGCAAGACGCCTCTGCACCACCGGCTCCCGCTGCCACGTGGGTCTGTCTATCAGCCCTGGTTTCGGCCGGGGACTTTATGAAGCACATGCTTGCCAAGGCTGAGTGGTCTGAAGTGAGGCCTTGCAGGCCGGCGGTGGTTACGGCCAGAACTCAGAGGAAGGCCCCTGCACTGCCCGTGCTCTTGGGAGGACATCATCCCAGTCGATGACTCTCGACCCCAAAGACACCTACACCCTCTCTCTAGAACAAGGGTGCGGCCAACAGTTAGGGAGTTCTTTTCACAGTGCTGGTGCTCATCGGCAAAACCTTTTAAGAGAAAAATTATTTTGGAAAGATTTTTCAAGATCCCGAATGTTCTAAAATGGGACTTGTGAGCCGCTGTCTTCTCCAAGGCACTAACAGCACAATGGAGGTGGGCGCCTCGCTGACAGCCGTCACTCGCCTACATCCTTTCTGTGGCGCTTCCAGATTGGCTCTGCCTTTCCCTTTGTTTTGGTAGACTGTCTTGTCTTCTCTATGTAAGCCTGACAGAATATAACCTTAAACCTGAGAAATCGGGTCCCTGAGCCTGGTCGGCGGGGGTACCCGCGTTCATAGGCATCTGCTGGGATTCTGGGAAGTGGCGGGCCAGTGTCTCCTGGCCCTCCGTTAGCTTTAAGCTTCTTGAGGGGGAAAGAGGGTAAATTCTTTATGACAAATCCCAGGAGGGCCTTAAATATATGACCAGTAAGGAAAACTAGTGGGTCTCAGTAAAAGAGAGAGCTTTCCTTCTAGTGATAAACCATAATGGAAAAGAAGGTGAAGAGGAATATATGTGTGTGTAACTCATCACTTGGCTGTACAGCAGAAATGAAGACAACATTGTAAATCAACTATACTTCGATAAAATTTAAAAGAAAAAAAATGAGCTTTCCAGTGATTTCTTTGGCATGATACTAAAAGAAAATATTAATTAACTGGACTCTGCTGAAATTTAAGCTTTTCTGCTCCAAAGGACACTATCAACAAAGTGAAAGAAAACCCCCAGTATAGGAGAAAATATTTGCAAATTGTATATCTGATAAGGGACAGGTATCGAGGATATATGAAGAACTCTTAGGATCTGAATAGCTATTCATATTTCTTCATAAAAGATATGCAGACTTTGAATAAGCACATAGAAAAGACGCTCAATATCATTATCCAACAGGGAAATGCAAAGCAAAACCACAATGAGCTACCACGTCATACCCAGGAGGATGGCTGTAATCAAAAAGACAGATAATAACAAGTGTTGGCTAGCATTTGGAGGAATCATACACTGCCGGCAGGAGTATAGAACGTGCGGCCCCCTTGGGAAAATAGTTTGGTAGCAAAGGCTAAACAGTTATCATATGACCCAGCAACTCCACTCTTAGTTACCTACCCAAGATAGATGAAATCCGATACCTACACAAGATCATGCACACAAATGTTCATAGGAGCATCACTCTAGTAACCCCAAAGCAGAAACAATCTAAATGTTTTTATCCGTACATCGATGGATGAACAAGCAACGAACACACACAATGAACTATTATTTGGCAATTAAAAGAAATGATGTGCTGACAGCTTACTGCCACGTGGATGAACCTTGAAGACATCATGCTAAGCCAAAAAGAAACAGATACAGAAGTTCACGTTCTGCATGATTCCATGTGTATGGAATGCCTGGGATGGAGGGGAAATGAGGGCTCAGCGGTACATGGTTTCTTTCTGGGTTGATGAAAACGTTCAGACATCTGATAAGGGACTTCTGTCCATTATATATAAAGAATATGAAAATACTAAAATTAACAGTGAGTGATGGTGGCCCAATTCTATGAATATACTAAAGTCCACTGTGTGTGCACATGTGTGCTCGGTCGTGTCCGACTCTTTGTGGCCCCATGGACTGCAGCCTGCCAGGCTCCTCTGTCCATGGGATTTCCCAGGCAAGAATATTGGAGTGGGCTACCATTTCCTTCTTCAGGGGATCTTCCTGACCCAAAGATTGAACCCGTGTCTCCTGTATCTCCTGCACTGGCAGGCGGACTCTTAACCACTGAGCCACCTGAGAAGCCCCCCAAAACCACTCTATACTTAGATAAAAAGAAGCCTTTGTGTGGGAACAACCTGATCAGTCATTTCTTTTCTATTTCTGTGTAGAGTCCAATCATCTGAAAACTTATTTCTTGAACAGAAATGGGTAGAAAAATTTTGATAGGGAAAAGATCTTGGGCATTTCAAAGTTGAAATAGGCTTGACTGGCAGTTGGTTTTAACCACAGTATATACCTCCTAGTAAAACTTATGTGTGTGTGCTGAAATGGAGTGAAACTTGGATATGATGATGAACAGATTCTGAAAGCAGCTCCCCATGCTGACAGAGTTGGGACAGGGCTATGATATACTTAGGGGTTTCCTGGTGGCTCAGATGGTAAAGAATCTGCCTGCAATGCAGGAGACCTGCATTCAATCCCAGGGTCAGGAAGATCCCCTGGAGGAGGGAGTGGCAACCCACTCCGCATTGCCTGGAGAATTCCATGGACAGAGGAGCCTGGCGGGCCACAGTTCAAAGGGTTGCAAAGAGTCGGATATGACTGAGTGACTAACACTTTCATACTTTCATGATATACTTACTGAGTGGGAGAGAATGAGGTTTAATTAGAATTCCCTGGTCTAAAGAATAGCAACAGCAGGCATTTGCTTTGTTGATTTACCAATGGATTAATCCTTTTAAATGTTTTTGTAAGCAGGACTTCCCCAGCAGCCCAGTGGTTAATACTCTGCACTTCCACTAAAGGGGGAATGGGTTCGATCCCTGCTTAACTAATTCCATATGCTGCACAGCGTGGCCAAAATTAAGTAACTAAATAAATTTGCCAAAAAAAAAAAAAAAAGTGTTTGCAAACAAGCGTATTTTACTTAACTCGGGGGGACTATGTTCTGAAACAACAAAAATTAAAAATGTGTTATTGGCCTTAAAAGGAATACAGAATCTGACAGTAGATAATACTGTCTGCTATAGGTTTCAGTAGGTCAGAATATGTTATCTTTTTAAAGGAGGAAGATACATAAAACGAAGGAAATGACAACTTTGAGAAAGGCAGAGACTCTAATTAGCCACTCCCTGATGTTACACATCAAAATAAATTGAGTGATTTAAAGATGTAATATATTAAAAGAAAAACAATGATAACAGAAACAGTACAAAAGGCAAAATGATTCTAAGCTTGCAAGGGAGGGGAGAAAATAATTAAAAGCAATAGGAGAAATCATGAAGGAATGATGGCTATGTACAAACTTTAAGCTTCTGCAGGCCAAGAAAGCTAAAACAGACAAAATTAGTAAATACAAGGGCCAGTTTAAAGACATTCCGAACAAGGAATTAATATGTTGCTATTTAAAAAAAAAAAAACAAAAAACTACATTAAGATCCACCCATAAATGAGCAAGGGGCCAGCATAGACAATTCACATAGACAATTAATTAGTAGAGGGAAAGATGCTTGGCGCTTAATGCTTGCTGATAATCAAAGCAATGCAAAGGAAACAATGAAGTACTATTTTTATCTTTCTAATCAGTAAAGGAACATAGTAACTATAACAGTCAGGGATAGCTGTTTGTTTCTGTGGAAAACGGTTCGTACTTGCTTCACTAGTGGCAAGGTAAACTGAGGGAGCTTTCCTGAAAAGCAATTTGCAACTGTTTGCAGCAAGAGTCCTTAAAAAATGTTTATGTCCTTTGATCTATAATCTGCTCCTGGAATATTACCATGAGAGAATAATTCAAAGAGAGAAAAAAAACCAAAAAACAAAAAAAACCCCCGAAAGTCCATCTTACATGAAGAAAGCTTTCAGTGTGGGTTCTTTGCAAGGATTGAAAATAAAACAGAAGCCACCTAATTACTGAACCCTGGGGGTCGACTCCATCGTGGTATGTTGCACTGTCCTGTCCAATGAAAGGCTAGGTTACAAAAGTAACAGCAAACTGGTCAAATGACCAGCATATGTTATTAAATTTAAAAAGGCAGAACAGAGATGCATACCTTTGTAATAATTACATTAAAAATCAGACTTGTGCTGGAGAGGGTGTGGAGAAAAGGGAACCCTCTTACACTGTTGGTGGGAATGCAAACTAGTACAGCCACTATGGAGAACAGTGTGGAGATTCCTTAAAAAACTGGAAATAGACATGCCTTATGATCCAGCAATCCCACTGCTGGGCATACACACTGAGAAAACCAGAAGGGAAAGAGACACGTGTACCCCAATGTTCATCGCAGCACTGTTTATAATAGCCAGGACATGGAAGCAACCTAGATGTCCATCAGCAGATGAATGGATAAGAAAGCTGTGGTACATATACACAATGGAGTATTATTCAGCCATTAAAAAGAATACATTTGAATCAGTTCTAATGAGGTGGATGAAACTGGAGCCTATTATACAGAGTGAAGTAAGCCAGAAAGAAAAACACCAATACAGTATACTAACGCATATATATGGAATTTAGAAAGATGGTAACAATAACCCTGTGTACGAGACAGCAAAAGAGACACTGATGTATAGAACAGTCTTATGGACTCTGTGGGAGAGGGAGAGGGTGGGAAGATTTGGGAGAATGGCATTGAAACATGTAAAATATCATGTATGAAATGAGTTGCCAGTCCAGGTTCGATGCACGATACTGGATGCTTGGGGCTGGTGCACTGGGAGGACCCAGAGGGATGGAATGGGGAGGGAGGAGGGAGGAGGGTTCAGGATGGGGAACACATGTATACTTGTGGTGGATTCATTTTGATATTTGGCAAATCTAATACAGTTATGTAAAGTTTAAAAATAAAATAAAATTAAAAAAATAATAAAATAAAAAAAAAAAATAAAAATCAGACTTGGAGTCCCTGGAAGACTGGAAGGGAATAAACCAAGACTGACAGTACTTGAATTAAACGAGTAAGATTAAAGTTGGATTTTCCCCTTCGGTTTTTCAATAATCCATAATTAATTGTTTCATGCAACAAATATCCACCAGGTGCCCAATATAGGTACTAGGCACTGTTCTTGGCACTAGGAATATAGGATTGTATAAAATTATTATATTGCTTTAAAGAAAAAAGGAAAGGGACCAGAAAATTGTTAGTTATAGAAAGTAAAGTAAGTTAATGCTATAAATTTGGGGTATATCTTTAAAATTAGGGATTACAAAATGTTAAGATTCTATTAATTGAAACTCTAAAAAATGGGAAAATATTACAAAAATAACTCATCTGAAAAAAAAAATCTAGGGACTTCCCTGGTGGTCCAGTGGTTAAGACTCAGAGCTTCCACTGCAAGGGCAGGGCACGCAGGACCCCTTTATCCAACCCCTTAATCCAACTTTATGGCCAAAAGCAAACCAAAAACAAACAATTTACTATATTTACAAACAGATTTTTTTAAAAAAAGATTTTGAAGCTAATCGCTTTAAAATCTGATTTCTAAAGACTGAGCCAAAATAACAAAGGTTCCTAGCAAATACCATATTCTTTTCTCTGAGGTTCATTTAAGAGTTGATACTTGTGGCATGGGCTTCCCAGGTGGCACTAGTGGGTAAAGAATGGCTCCTGGCTCCTGATGCAGGAGACGTAAGAGACGCAGGTTCGGTCCCTGGGTTGGGAAGATCCCCTGGAGAAGGGCATGGCAATCCACTCCAGTATTCTTGCCTGGAGAATCCCTTGGACAGAGGAGCCTGGTGGGCTACAGTCCATAGGGTTGCACAGAGTCAGACACAACTAAAAAGCGACTTAGCACGCAGCACGCTTGTGAAAATCCATCAGCAATGGGGTAAAGTGTAATAGGGACAGCTGCGTGCTTTATGAGCTTCCCTGGTGGCTCGGACAGTAAAGAATCTGCCTGCAGTGCGGGAGACCCAGGTTCATATCCCTGGGTCGGGAAGATCCCCTGGAGAAAGGGATGGCTACTCACTCGAGTATTCTTGTCTGGAGAATTCCATGGGCAGAGGAGGAAAAATAGCCCAAGATCTTCAGGCAGACTAGAAATTTATTTTATCCAGCAGTGCTTATTGGAAATGTGTTGGTACTCTTTAGTATTTTTATAACTAACAAAAATGAGGCAGGATTTAAAGAGTTTCAGTATCCCAACTGTTAAGATTGTCTCAAACTTAAAACAGCACAAAACATATTAGACTACAGGGCCCGAAGTCTGATTTGGAAAGTAAGATCACCAAAGCAGAATGCTACCTTTTATCAGACGAAATACGGTGCTTTCTGTACGGGGAACAAACTCGAAAGACAATGAGGCAGAGAAATGGCTTCTGTCCACAGTTAGCAGACAAATCTGGCCAGCATCCCTGCTCCTCTGCGTCTGCACCCAGTGGGACTCTCTGCCCAGCCTGGGCAGAGAGTAAGTAGATGGAGCCTTGGGGCTGATCTCCAGAGATGCAGGTCACCTGACTTGGAACTGTTTCTATACACATTACCATGACTTACTGTGTTAGGTTCTAACTTCATTTATAATTCAGAATGGCCTCTCGAAAGTAGACAAGGTCATCGGCTACTTTAAAATTTTATTTGTTTATTTATTTTTGGCTGCACTGGGTCTTCAATGCTGCGCGGGGGCTCTAGAGCTTGGGCTCAGTTGTTGTCCCGAGACAGGTGGGATCTTCCCGGACCAGGCATCAAACCAGTGTCCCCTGAATTGGCAGGCGGATTCTTTACCGCTGGACCACCAGGGAAGCCCCATTAGCTACTTCTGATGGTCTTTTCTGCTGGCCTGTCACACCAGCCCCAATTTCCTAGGACAGCCTCATTTGTGGCCTCTGCTCTATTGAGAGCCTGGTTCAGTTGGAGGGGACAGTGGCCAGGGGAGTGCTGTGAGCCAGGCTTCCCCCGGTCCGGGGAGGTGGCCGGCAGCCTCAGACGGCCAGAAACATTATTTTGCTTTATTCACTCGCTCTACCGTCAAAACTGCCTAAAGCCTTTCAGGGGATTTCAAAGAAAAGTTTCGGTTAGCCTTTTATAGCTGAAAATGTCTCAGATCTAGCTTAAAAAAAAAAGTCTTGTGCTTAATATAGCCTGTTAACCAAGAGGTTCCTGGAAGATTTAGGTGAAGAAGAAAAGCATCCCATTAAAAGTTTGTGACTTTCAAACCAGACACAGGACGGTGAGAAGCAAAGTGGTATTCCCTGAGATTTTCCTTTTTCCATTCATATCATGCCAATCTTTTCTTCCTGATCTGATTTCTTTTACTAAGTTCCTTTCTTGCTTTCCTTTTTAACCAAATATGGGAGGTATGTACCCAAGTGGTCCTTAAAATAAATCTGAGGAGCCTTCCAAACTTCCTCTCCAGCCAGAAACCCACCTCATCTCAGGAGTATGTTTAAAGCTGGGAGGAAACTGATATTTGCCGAGTATTCACACCCTCTGAGACTGACGGATGTCATTTTTTAAAATCATCACAACGCTCTTTACAGAGGACAGTGTGGAGAAATGAAGACAGAGGGAGGTGAACCGGCCCAGGGTGAGGCACACAGAGGAGTGCAGGGGGCCTGGGTGGTGAAGACACAACGCATCCGTGCAAATCCTGCTCCCCACACTCCTCACACGGAAACAAACGTGCCCTGACGCAGATCACGCACTTCAGCCAACACACCACCAGACACCATGGACCTGCCTTTGTACCAGAGGCCAGTGGGCACAGAAGCAAAGAAAGAAGTGGAATTAAGGGTCTGCTCAGGGAGACAGCACATGTCCCAGAGAGACGGGACTTCTCAACGCTGACACTAGTTAACATCCGCGGCCAGAGTGTACTTTGTTGTCAGGGAGGCCTGGCCTGTGCATTGAGGGGTGCTGAGCAGCAAGGCAGCACCCCCGGCTTCCACTTGCTTGATGCCAGCAGCAGCCCCACCCCACCCCCACCCTCTCCTGGATATTTCTGTCTGAAAACCAAACAGGTCTCCTGATACTGCCAGATGACCTTAGGGAGGTGTGTGCGCGCACACGCGTTTTCCTGCCCCCCAGCCCCACCCCAGGTGAGAATCGCTGCAATAAGAGGCCCCAGGTGATGTGCTCTGGGAAGGTGTGACACAGGTAAGTGTCCCAAACACAGGTGCTCCTAGGGACACCATGGCAAATTGCTCGGTCACAGTGCCCTGAGCTCAGGTATGTGGCGAACTTCACACTCACTTCCCAGCAGGGCCTGTGATGGCGGGGCGGCTGCTGAGAGGCCCTGCTCCAGTCGGCCAGTACCTTCCTTTGGCTCTTGAGACGCAGCCGGGGATCTCATTCCCAGGGGCGCTAGGCTGGGCTTGGTCTAGGAGTCAGGGCCCCCAGGGTTGCAGGGGACACCCACCTGTGACTGAACCCCGGATGAGGAGGGCACGATGACCCCCACTCCCGTCCACCACCCACCATTCATCTCCAGAACTCTTCCACCTCCTCTCTGAAACCCTGGCCCGGTTGAACACTAATTCCTCATCCTCTCCTCCCCGCAGCCCTGGCAACCACCACTTTGCTTCTGTCTCTAGGGATCTGACCACTTAAGTAACGGCACTGTGAGAGCTGAAAGCTACTGAAGGATAATAAGGGAAGCAGGGAGGGAGAAAGGAAGGGAGCTTGGGCACCAAGAGCTGCTAGTTGATTTGTGTCTCTGGCCGTGAGTGAACCCAACATGCACTCTCCCCCGAGGTCCCTCCTATCTCTGGAAGGTGGAATCGGGCAGAGGGGTTTGGTGACCGTCCCAGGCCACGTGGATCTGGGGGCTGGAACTGGACTTTAAATTCAGGTTAGTTTGGTGACTAAACCCAAATCTTAACTGTTACGTGCTCTCGCTCCCCCCAGCTGTCTTGAAAACAGTGAATTCCTTTGATTCTGTTTTCTGTCTTGCAGTCGCTTTGGGCACCAAGGGATCTGTTCTCTAGAAGAAGTTACCAAGAAACACTCCGAGGGCTGGCCGTGGGGTTCCGTTCTCCACCGACCCCTCACCCTTGGGTTTCCCGCAGCTCAGTCTCACGGGATGGTGGTTCCCAGCAGTGTCTGCCCACCGTGCTCGGCCAGGAGGCTGCCGCAGGTGGAAGCAGAAGAGGCTGGGTGGAAAGCTGGGAGATCTGAGGGCGAACACGAGGTCACCATCATCGGCTAAAGCCTCATCAGAGCTCCCAAAGCCTTGGTGTCTGGGCCCGTTAGCTCCGGAAACACCCGCCAGCACAGTAACCTGACTGACCCTCTCCCTAGACCTAGACACCATTGCCAAGCAAACTCCCCGGCAAACCTTCAGTGGCTCCCAGCTTCCTGGGGGATGGAGATGAAACCCTGTCATCTCAAAGCCTCTTCCTGCCCCACCAGCTTTCAGTACCCGCCAAGGAACCTGCTCCCACACTCCCCGCCTGCCTCACCCCCTCACACAGCCTGTCCAGCCACTCGCTTCTGGGGACGGCCCTCAGTTCAGGACAAGAGGAAGCAGCTTCTCTGGGTGCAGGAACCAGAGCGGGGGCAGCTTGTGAGTGCACATGTGACCTGGTGCCCGCAGGGGCTGCTGAGGCACAGTAGCCCAGAGCTGGCCCTCGCCAGCTTCCTTCTTGCAAGTGCATCTTCCACCACCCCCGCCCCTGCAACACACACACACACACACACACACACACACACACACACACACACACAGAGCTGGGCAGTTCCAGCATGTTCCCAGCTCCAGATCACAGCTGACAGACTAAAGGGAGCCCCTGATCCAAGATACATCGGATCAAGGGATATTAGGGCGCTGTTTCCCCCGCAGGAGATAGCGAGTGGGAGTGAAATGAAGCAGATGCCCAGAAGACTCCGGGAGGGGCCCCGGCACTGAGTCCCATGGTCGGCAGCTGCAGTGGAGCACAGCACCCCCATCTCGGGTTCCCTGACGACATTCAGAACCTCAGGAGTGGATCCCGCTGTGGGCTCAACACAGCTCAAGCGGGGTTTCTACTCAATAGAACCAGCACTCCTCACGTGGCCAGTAACCACTGAAGTGCATCCAATTCTTAAATCCAGAGAAACCACCAAAGACAACAGGAGCCAAGAGGAAGACACCACCATCGGAGAGGCGGCGGGACAGGCCTCATCTCAGATTTTGGCTCAGCCCCTGGGAGTCGTCTGATCTCAGGAAACGTTGAGATGTCCTCAGCACAGGATGGGGATCTAGACAGAGCCCCAGGGTTGGCCTGACGATGGGAGGAGACGCTGTGTGGGACGCCCTCAGCTCTCGGTGAGTACCCAGCACACGAGGGCTGCTGTCACACCCTCGCGGGGCATCCACCGAGGGCTGGGCGCTGCGCTCGGGGCTCCCCGCAGGACTCCCACCACAATGACAGGGGCGGCGTGAGCCCGGTTGAGAACAGGCCCCCAAAATTGAAGGGACCTTTCCAAGGCCACTCAGCCAAAGCTAGGTTCTCTTTGACTTAAGCCTCCTGCTTTTCTTGTCTTTCTGCTAACTTCCTGCTATCCTCCTGAGGACTGTGAAAGCCAAGTTCAAATCTGTGGACCATCCTGTGCTTCAGAACCCTAAGAGCCCCCTCCAGCGTGGGGTGTGGGGTACAGAGCTCTGCCCTGCTTCCATGTTTGGTGACTCCAGGCTGAGCAGGCTGTGTTGGATCTGAGCAAGTCTGGTGTGTTCCCTGCCACGAGGCTGTCCATGCGGTGGCCGGACGATGTCTTCCCTATCCCATAGGATGCTTTATACAATAAATACTGCTTGAATTAAAGGGCTGAAATGCCTGGGGCCTAAACACAGACTCTTACAACTTTGGAGATGGTTGAAGACCCTTACTTTCAAAAGCAAGCTGCTCAGAAATGTCTACTTTATTCTGTTTTAATTTCTGAAGACTTAGATCGTTGCGGGTAACACAGCCAGTGTTTTAGTGTTGCAACTAGAAATCTCTGAAAGGTAGAATCTCAAGGGAAGCTTTTTAATATGATACAGAAGTTCAACATATCAGACGAGCAAGGAACCCAGGACAGCCTTGTCACATGATGTGGAAGAGAGAGGCCCAGGAAGTGGAAGGGACTTGCCCGGGGTCTGGCCTGGAACCCTGGCCAGCTGCATTCTGGGGGGCGGGGTGGAGTAGGGCGGCTTACCCCTATCCCAACTCTGCAACGCCCCCAGGCCCCGAGCTGATCCAACTGTCTGCCTTTGCCTCCTCCAGAATGAAAAAGATTATAAGGAGAGGATCGTAAATCACTTTTCTCTCTTGAGTTTACAGTGTTCCCTTTTTTTGAGGAGTTCAAAAGCACTCAGTAATAAACCCAGGTGATGAGTTTATGTCTTTCACTCTTAAAATGAAACTTTATTTGAACTCCTGGAGAGGCATTTAACGTTGTTTTAATTTAGGACATTCCTCCAGTATTTCAGAGTTTCGCCCCATGGCATTTTCTGTGGGCGGGTAGGTGAAGGGCGTGGGTGACGGGGGAGGGAGAGGGGTCTGTGTCTCCCGCTCCTGTACAGGCCCTTCCAGATGCTGGCGGACCCTCCCTTCTATGGTTTTCAACAAGTCTCAACATCCACAGGAGGAGGAGGAGGGCCACCCGCACGCCCACGGGGACTTGGCTGCCCACCTCCTTGCCCTCGCTGCTGAGAGCAGAGGGAAACACGCCTGAGTACAGAAAACCACACCGAGCATCCGCGGTGGGGTGGACCACACTGCTCATCCCGCATTACCCTCTTGCCACTGTGCTTGCTTGAGGGCTTGGGAAGAAAGAAAGGGCAGCTGGCAAAGTAAATAAAACTGAAGCCGGAAAAAAAACTTCTTCTTAAGAAGAAGGTGAGAGGGCAGAAGAGAGGGAGGGAGGGAGCGAGGTGAGGAAGGAGACAGGGAAAAAGGCTTGACTCCGGGTACCTCCTCAGTCAACCCAGGTTTTAGGCAAACGCGAAACTGCCCTGCTACGTCTGGCCCTGGCGGTTTTGCTCATGATTTTATGCGGGTGTTAAGCCAAATTTCAGTCACTAACCACGTGTGAATACTGCCTGGCCACCACACAGCCCCTCCAAACAGAACCATGGAAGCAGGGACAAGGGGTCGGGGACGGCCTGTTGCTTGCAAGCAGGCGGAATCTTGTGCTGAGGTCCTGCATTCAATAAATACTTGGTGAAGGAATAAACATGACAGATACTTAATGGTGCAGTATACGTCAAGAGTTTCTATTCCTTCTGGCTTCACGGGCAGGCAGGCCAAGCCATATACGACGCAAGTCACACCCACTCCATGGCTGTTCCAGGTAGAGAAGCAGCAGCTGGGTTCTTGGAGTGACTTCAACACCGCTCGGGCCCCAGGGGACCATGGCGGGTGGGGCCGAGGACGCCATGTTCCAGCCCATTTACAGACGTAACAGACGCGCGGGTGGAGGCCCACCAGACTGCGGCTGAGCTGCTGAGCCCTGCAGAGCAGCAGCTTCAGTACAAAGGAAAATATCCTATTAGGGGAGTGTTAGCTACAAGGAGAGCACTGTGCCCAAGCTCTGGATGTGGCTGGCATTCCTCCTAGGAAAACACTAACGTTTTCTCGAGGGGGTTGCTGCTCTCTTAGCATCATTAGGCAGCATGGCCACCTATTTAAACGACGAAGGATGGGGCCTGGGCCGCCTGAAACACATCGAATCGACTTCGTGAATTGTAAACCAAAGAGGCAATAGTCCCTGTGGGGTTTTTTTTGTTTTTCCTTCTTCTTCTCTAAAAGGGTGGTTGGGGGGTGGGGCGGGGGGGGGAGGGTGTTCCCTGGTGGCTCAGTGGTAAACAATCCCCCTGCCAATGCAGGAGACACGGGTTCGATCCCTGATCTGGGAAGAGCCCACATGTCTCAGAGCAACTAAGCCCACGCACCCTAGGGCTCGCGCTTCGAAACAGGAGAAGCTACCTTAATGAGAAGCCCGTGCATTGCAACTAGAGAAGAGCCCTCGCGGCAATGAAGACTCAGCACAGCCAAAATCAAATAATTAAAGAAGAAGGCAGGGGAACTTGACAAGTGGTCAGAAGCTACCCAGAAGACAGGTGGGACAGAAACATCACAGATCCGTGAGGGTCTCCTGGGCCAAAAGTCTTCAAGGAAACACTGACTGGGACATTTTCCTTCTCTCTTTCATTTTCGTATTTAGCTCTCTATTTGGCTTTGCCGGGTCTTCAGTTGCGGCATGCGGGATCTTTAGCGGCAGCATGCAAACTCTTCGTTGTGGCAGGTGGGATCTAGTTTCCTGACCAGGGATTGAACCCAGGCCTGCTGCATTGGGAGTGTGGAGTCTTAGCCACTGGACCACCAGGCAAGTCCCCTGGGACATTTTCATGTGTTGGAAAAGGCTCTCTCTCAAGTGCCCTGTATCAGAACCACTCTGCTCTGGCCTGAATCTCCTCAGGAGGTCAGAACCAGGACTGTTTCCCCCCACCGTCCCCTCCAGTTCTCTCCCCGTGATACCTAGAACAGCTGTTTCTGAGAAGATAAAAAAACATCCAGGCGATAACACTTATCCTTAGGCTGTACTGCCGCTCCTCCAACCAAAATCCTAGCAGCTTTCTCCAGACCTTTCTCTTTACCAAAACGATCCGGTTTAAAACAAGATGTCATCTGTTGTATTTTGACATCACTGACATATGGTTTTCCAAAATCAATGGACCTCTATCTTTTATCTCATACCACAACCAGAGGTAATGCTGACCCTAAAAGAGGTGTTTTTTGTTCTTATAAAGTACTTCTAAGTGGAAGAACGGAACAGTCAACGGCAGCAGACATTTCTGGAGCCCTCTCTCTGCTACACGTTTTGTCTCTCATCTCACCTCCTGACCGCCCTGTGAGGTAAGTTCTAAGACAGGACGGTAATTGCTGTCTGCCATTCGGAAACCAAAAAAGCTCCACAGCCCCCAGGTTTTTCCATAACTCAGCTGGCAGCAAAACAGCAGGGCCCTGAGCTAACACCAGGCTGTTTAGATTCCAGTTGTCCCACTAGGTGTGAATATCCATGCAGGCGGCTACCAGGCTCTGCGTGTGTTCGGTTACTGAGGGCGGCCCTGTGTCTCCTTAATACAAGATATGTGCACCTGAGCACCTTTCTAACCCCCCCAAATCTCAGAATTCTGAAATATCTGGCCCCAGGGCTGTAAGATAAGGACTGTGAATCTCTATGATCAACCCAGTTTGCCGATAAGAAACTGGGAATCCCCGAGGGTGAGAGACCTGCCCGAGGCCACATGGTGGGCAAGGGTGGAGGCCACTCTGAGGCTGCGGCTGCCACCAGTGTCCAAGCCGCTGACCACCCTGGGGCGGGGGGGCTGCCCCAACACACGACTTCAGCCAGGAAAGAGTGCGGTGCCAACAGGGGCTCTTCTCCATACCCGGCTATTTGAGGGCATGGACGGCACCGGGCAGAACCAGGGCAGGTTGGGGGAGGGCCAGGGGCTTACCTTGCCGAGGACAGTGAGGCATGGCTTCGGGTCCAGCTCCGGCTGTTCCAGTTTCACCACTCCGACCCAGCCGTATTCATACAGGTCCTCTTCGTCATTGTTGTTACACAGGCCCAGTGGGTGCATCTGGGAAACAAGTGGGGAGAAAGCTTCAGTGGGCAGGCTGCAGGCCTACGGGGCTCCCGTGCTGCCCGTCTCAGACGCCTCAGTCAAGAGCAACCTCGAAACCGGAAAGCATATGGGATTTCAGCATAATGAGCGGAACCCTGGGGAGAACACGGTAGGACCACTACAAATAGACTGTATGGACACTGTCTCACTGCTCTGTAAGGAGCAGTCACCCAAGGCGGATGCCATCTGATGGGAAGCAGAAAAAGAGAAACAGCTTAACCGCCACGTAAGGGCCGGTCTAAATCACTGTGAAATGCCGTGACGTTCAGCGGCAGCATCCCAGACTATTTGGCTTCCAGACCTGAACAACACATCTACTTCAGCTGATGCAAGAGGACCTGGAAAAGTAAGGAATTTATGGAGAGACCACTAGCCATGGGGCGGCATCGGCAATAAAATTAACAGGCCGTTTAAAGGCCACTCCTGGTTACCGGGAGACGGGTGACATTTTTTTGAGGTTTTCTCCAAAATTTGGCAAAGCCCAAAATCAGAGATAGGTAGAAGAGCTGGTCAAATTTTTACCAGGAAAAGTGACGTCGGTGGAAGCCTGAACACAGAATGATGCTGCCGTTTACACTCACAGTTCAGTGTTGAGTCTGGTATCAGACGGAAGAATCCCTGATAACCATCCAAGAAGAGAAGGTCCTCAAAGATAAACCTAACCTACCACAATGTTAAGGGGTGTATCACGGTGCTAAGCTCTTTAAATAACAGGAAGAAATATGTCTTTAGGTTCCTGGTGTGAAGAACCCACCCTGTTAGCCAGAATAGATCAATGTCCTAATCTACAGAACCTGGGAATATGTTATCTTAAAAGACACAAGAGACTTAGAGATGTGATGAACTTTGATGTCCTGGATTACCTGGGTAAGCCCAATGTAATCACAAGGGTCCTTACAAGGAAAAGGGGAAATCATGCAAATAGGGGAGACATGACCAGGGAAGCAGAGGTTGGAGTGATTTGCTTTGAAGATGGAGATGGGAGCCAAGAGCCAAGGAAAGCAGGTGGTTGGCTTCCAGAAGCTAGAAAAGACAAGGAAAAGGATTCTCTCACAAGCCTCCAGAGCGAATGTAGCCCCCGCCAACCCATTTTTTTCACTTCTGACCTCCGGAAATATGCGAGAGTACGTCTGTGTTGCTTTAACCCATTCGGTGATGTAACTTGTTACAGCAGCAGATAGGAAACTAAAACCTCCTAATCGCCCACTCATTTTATGGATAAAGATGTTTTGGCGTCAGATGATAGTAACTGATATGTGAACATTGTGAATGGACTAAACACCTCTGAACTGTACACTTTATTTTTTTTTAAAGAGGATTCGTAAGTTGTGCTTTATTCAGATTTTGAATCTTACAAAGCAGTTTAAAGAAATGAGGCTGATCTATAGACTAGTATAGACACATCAAATCCCAGTGACATACAAAATGAAATTGAGGAGTATATACAGCTTGACACACACAAAATTTTAAACGTATTTTTTACTGATATATTTATGAATATAAATTCTCAAAAAAAATTTTTTTAGAAAGGATACATGCCAAATTCCTATCTAATTTTCTTCTCAGAGAAGGAATTTTGGTATTTATGAACATTCAGAGGGACTTTGAATTGTATACTTTAAAATGGCTTAAATGGTAAATTTGATGTCAATTTTACTGAAATAAAAAAGCTTTTGGGGGGACTTCCCTGGTGGTCCAGTGGCTAAGACTCTGAGCTCGCGGTGCGGGGGCCCAGGGTCAACCCCTGGTCAGGGAACTAGATCCTGCATGCCACAACTAAGACCTGGTGCAGCCAAATAATTAAATAAATGTTAAAATATATATATATATATATATATTTATTTAATGTCCCAAGAGTTTACTCAGAAACTACTGTCCTCAGTCAACGCGGAGATCCAGTGTAAGACAACAGTGATCTCCACTCCTCCGGAGTCTCAGCCAGCCCTGTGTCCCTCAGGAGACCCTGTCCTCAGAGTCCTAGCCCCGCCCCATGACTGACAGTTCCGCACAAGCAGGAAGGCGGAGCAACGGGGCAGGCGAATTCAAGATCTACATCTGGACATTAAAGCTCTGCAGTGGCCTGAGGTTTAAAAAAAGGGTTTTAACTGTTGCTGAAACCAGCATTCCTTACCCTTTGACGGTCAGCCCATGCTGCGCTTACGATGCTCACACTTTCTCATGGGGCACATCCTGAGAGATGCTGGGTCAGGGACAGCACAGGTACATGAGTGAAGAAGAAACGAACTTAAAGTAGACGTGACTCAAGCCTGACGCTGACACGCCTGATGCCAACAGCGAGGGCTTTGACGGGGAGGAGATGGAGCGACAGAGGGAGGAAGAGGGGGCCTGGTAGGGTGGTACCAGGAAACCAGAGCAGCAGGAGCAGGAGGAAAAACTGGGGCCCTTTGGCAGACTGGGCAGAGGCTCGAGCTATGGAGCAGGACACGCAGGCATGGGAGGGGCAGCAAGGGGGTGCCCTGAGCTCGCAGAAACCCCCACTGCACACGCCTCCCACACACTGAGGTCCCCCTGGAGCCCTGTCCTGCGCCCCACCAGCGGGCCCTCCCCTTCTCAGCAGCCACACCCTCCTCCTCCCCCTCCAACCCCCAGACTCCCTTTCAGACCATCGCTGGGGTGACTGTGAGCAGCTCAAAGTGTCAGCCCTGTCAAGGGTGTTGACTTCTGAACAGGGATCAAAGACTTAAAAACCAAAAGGAATTTCTGTAAAGCGCCGGCAGGTGTCATGGGTTGGTGTGGGTGGTTTGTTTTCCCCGGGGAGGGTGAAAGGGCCCCCAAGATCGCATCTCAGTGCATCCAAAACCGACCTCGCTGTCTCCACTGACTTCCAAGCTCCTCTCCGGAGTTCTTTCTCTGCAGAATTCCTTAGAGTTCCTTACTCTAGTTTGTATCTCCAGAGGCCTGAACTGCCTGGCTTGAGAACGCAATCTCAGCCATGTCTCAGGTGTAACTGGTCTCTTCCATCCACCTGCCAGATACTGTCCAGTTGGGTCTTTCTCAACTCAGCCCTGATGACAACATCAGCTTCCAGAAGTGCCTGCCGCCCTAGGTCTCCAAACATTCACACCCTGGGGTCCTCTTTTTCCAAGGGCTCCACACTATGGGGTCTGTAACATCTTATGGGAAAACCCAAACCAACTTTCTGGCCAACCCAAAGCTAATGAAAGCATAAATAAAAAAAAAAAACAAATAGACTCAGAAACCTAGAACAGAGCTTGACAAAAACTCACTGGAGACAGAATATTTAAAGAGGGGAAGGGCAGCCTGAAATGAAGAGAAGATCAGGAAAACTCCTAGGCGGGTCCACAGAAGAACAATGCCAATAATTCACAAGCTACCCTAAACTGTGAGGATTTAACAGAAGATCTGTCTTGTGTTGTAACTCTGCTCTTGCGCTCTCAGAATAACTTTGTGATGTCAACATTCTTGCTTAAGTTAACTGAAGGCAAATTCCCAGCTGGTCCTCTATAGTGAGGCTTGACATTAAGAAGCTGTGTCTAGAGACTTTCCAGGTGGTCCAGTGGCTACGACTCTGCACTCCCTAGAGGGGGCCCAGGCTGAATCCCTGGTCAGGGAACTAGATCCCACAGGCCACAACAAAGACTGAAGATCCTGAGTGCCACAACTAAAACCCGGTGCAGATAAATTATAGAATTTTTTTTTTAAAAAAGAAGTTGTTGTGCCTCTTGCTGTTTTCCTCCTGATTTTGTTCCGAGGGGTGTTTGGGGGGTGGAGAGGATGTGAGCTTTGGAATCATGTAACCATGTGTTAAAACCTGCCTCTTACGAGGCACATCTCCTTGGCAGATGACTCAATTTCTGTAAACCTCTACTTTCTCATCTGTAAAATGGGAACAGCAGCATCTGCCTCAACAGGGTGCTGTGAAGAGTCAATGAGATAGAACACATCATCATAGTTGCACAGCAGACGCTCCAGCAGTGGGAAAGTCCTCTCCTTCTTCACTTTCTCTAGACAGGTCATGCTCGCTTGCAAGTCACACTTCTGCCTAGAATCCTCTGTCCTTCAAGACCAGTTTCAAGGTCAGCCCTTCCATGGAGCTTTCTTAAATGCACCAGTACAGCTAGCGGCTTGCACCCCTGTGTTCCCACACGCTTTACACGGTGCTTGCCACAGTTCTTTCACCATCTCCTCATGGATGGGCAGCTGCTTCTAGAAGTCTTCTCAGAGGGCCCCTTTCACCCCACCCACAGCCTTGCACCCAAAAGGCGCTCAATAAATGACCACTGCTACCATGCCTCAGCTCTGCTTGGAAGTCATTTGGGCCTCTGTTTGCCTAGGTGAGGGAGCAGGACAAAACAGGTCAGAATTCCAGCAAACGACCGCATGAACTTTAGTAGAGGCGGCTCTTACAGCCATTGATCCCCAAGTCACCAACACATTCCTAGGACTTTACTGGCGACCTCAGGATTTCCTAGCAACAGCACAGGAGCAAAGGCTGCTCCTTCTTGGTCACCACAGCCGGGCTGGCAGGGGCGGACAGCACTCTCGAAGTGAAGTGCAGGGAATACAATGCCGCCTCCCTTCCCTGGGGCAGGCCCACGACAGGGCTTTATCAGGGTGGTGGAGGGGGATGAGGAATAGAGGATAAATTTCAAATTCTCCCACCCTGGTCTGACCTCAGAAGTTGCTGTCACCTCTGATAAGATGAAGGAATAAAGCGAGGAATAAGCAGGCATTGGATCAAGGGCACAGGGAACCCAACAGAGAAGAAAAGTAGAGGGAAACCCCAGGATGACAGCTATGCCATGGCCGGCCGGGCGAGCAGCCCAGATGGTGCCAGAAGGATGGGCACTGCAGAGAGCACCAGATGATAAGCGAACAGCAGCAGCCTGGGCCATCACCCAGGGGCTCTGGCAGTACTGGGCAGAGTGTTATAGTTCCGAACAGGAGAATGAAATGTGATAATTATACAGCAAACTAAAGCAATGGAGGCAAAGGGGACAATTATTAACTCCGGAAAAAAACCAAAACGTCAACGCCAGAATTGTAAACCACAGCAGGGCATGGCATGCAGGACCTGCTTGGGAATAGTGACAGCCATAAAATGTAAATCCCGATCTAGGCATTAATTATCATGTGACTACACTGGGAAAATGCAGAGATGGGAAATATGGGGGGGGGGGCGATGCGGGGGGCGGAGAGGCGGAAAGGTTGGGGCTGGGGAAGGGATGAGACGGGTAAGAGAACAAAATGTCCATCTTCCATAGGAGGAAGCCAAAAAACGTATAAATGGGCTAAAATATGAGGCAGTATAAGCACGCTATTTAGAAATTGACAGAAACTTAGAAATATTCCTCGAGGTGAACAAGAGAAGAAACCACTAAATAACTGAAAACAGTTCCCTCTGAGAAGAGCAATCAGGAATGGCAACGGGTGCCCTGGAGGAAGCCTCTTTTTACTAAAAGCCATGAAGTGCCCTTTGCCTGTTATAAACGTACACGTGCTTCAGTTTGGCTAGGATCTTTGCAGGCACTGCTGGACAGAACACCTTCCTCTAGGCGCTCCAGCCTTTTCTGTGGGTCCTGCAGGGAAGTATTCCATTGGGCCAAAGAGAGACCCCGCAGGCAACCTGCACAGGACCGTGGCCTTGGAGGAGGGCCGTCTGGGACGGCTCTCGGGAGCCCCCAGGCCCAGGGTTGGCGATGGCGGGAACACGGCTCGGGGACGACTCAGGGAGAATGGTGTAGAGAGGACCCGCAGCCCACGCCACCCCCACAGCCCAAAATAACTTCCGGGTGGCACCAGGGTGTGACGAGGACTTGGGTGTTGCAGAGGTGGCAGACACAAGGGGCCCCGGTTTTCTCCCAGACACAGACAGATCCTATAACCTCCAGGAGGGGTGCCGAACGACCGACCTGCACTTCCCCACAAGGAGCTGCTCAGGGCCAAATGGCTAACAATGAGTAGAGCAGAGTCCCGGCCACCGGCGGTGCCAGGAATCAAGCGTCTGGCTTCATGCTGAAATATGAAGATGGACCTTCTTCAAATTTCTTGGAGCCTGACGGGGTTGGCTATCAGGGTTTCACTGTTTTCTTAATGGACAAAGACTAGAGGGAACTTCAAAGCTGAAAGGCTATGTCAGACAAGGTTAAATAACTGAAGAAAACAGAACCACGCTCCCTTGGGGACAGGACATCAAGCCGGGCTTTGAAACCAAGACCTGCTCTTTAAGAAGCTCTCAGTACAAAATCCTTGAGATATACCAGGGTGCTTTCCACACGTCTGAAAGGGCAAAACTGAAACCGGGGCTGGTGGAGCTCTTATCCAAGGTTACAATATCTCCACACTCTGCTGCAAGTTTAAAATAACTTCAAAAGGGCCGCCTGCTTCTAAGTGGGTTACTGTTACACTGGAGCCAAACACGGAACGAACAGGAGGAGAGACATTTCGGTCTGTAATATTATCTCATCAAAAAATTCCTGGGGATTTAAAAGGGAAACTTCCTTCCTTTTGTCCTCTCGCCGCCCGTCGACTAGGGTAGGGTGTCAGTGTGGTACAGGGTTTCACAGCCCTGGACCTTTTCTTAAAAGGTGTGGTGGCTGCGGTCAAGACTTATAATTTATGTGAAAGAGTGGAAAAGGACAGCTCCACCCGCTTCTCTCTTGAATCATAAGGATTTTTTTTTTTTTTTCTCTTCTATGTACAAAGAAACAGCTCTCTTTTGCTCTTTGAACAAACATCCTGAACCTCCTTCTGGAGCTAGAATCCAGAGGGCCTCGAACACAGTTTTTCTCCCCCGGTTGTCATAGCAATGGGAACAGAAAGTACCACAGACAGACACAGAAAAGGAGCTGGCTGTTGCTGCTGTTTGCTGGAAACTTCGAAGTGGGAATTGTCTGAGGATTAAAACCAGTGTTTCTTTTGCTGAGGACTCTGGTTTTCTGAACATGGTCTTCTGCCATGGGCATCACTTTTTAGAGAAAAACCAAGAACTACGTCTACCCTGTTTGCTTCCTCTTGGTACCAAAGAACCACTGAGAACCTGCCTGTCGGAAGCTGTGCAAAGCAGCAAGCATTTCAAATCCACCTTTTCACCTGAACATCTCCAGGCACTGAATTTGGTCAGATGATTATGTTGAAACTTAGATATAGCCCTGTGTCTATCCCAGGTCTGACTTTATAGACCTTCACTTAGAACTTCCAATTCTGACTCCAAGTAGGTAAGGATATATTTCATAAGTTAAATTTTATTTTCTAAAAAAGAAAAAAGTATCCAATAGCCTATAGAAAACCATCTGAAAATGTTCTGTTCTAAAAATGACTCAAAGTGACTCATACCACTACCTGATGACAAGAACTGAGCTCCGCACAGAAACCCACGGACACAGTTTTATTTTAATTGCAAGATGTAATAAAGGACACTTGATTGTTCCTACTATAAAGAAGGTAAGGGTTTGGTGCCTGTACACACCAAAGAGTTACTAAATCAAGAAGAAACATGGTGGAGGGGAAAGCAAAGTGGGCTTCTCATTCTCCCAGTTTTACAAACAACACTATAAAACCACAAAATCAACAAAACTACGTGGTGCCAGTCTTAAACTAGAAAAATGGAACAAGTGGAAACGCAATTCCAAAAACACATTTAAGTTGTTATAAGGTCTTAATATGACGTAAACCAGGGCAACATAAGAATGGAGAAAGGACTCACTCGATAAACTGTTGGAACAGGTGTATAGCAACGCACAGAAAAGCTCAGTTTGGCTGTCCGTAAGCTATTCTAAGAATTGATGAGGCAACTTGAGTTAAGGGAAGCCCTTTAGGGAAGCTTGAGAATAACAAAAGGAGGCAGAAAGAACAAGATATTCTTAAAATGTCTCCATGTTATCAGCAGCAGAAAGGAATGAAATGATGGTTATAGGATAGACATCAATAGGTTATAGTAAGAAAACTGAAAGACCATCAGCCTTACTGTGGATTAATGCACAGTAAAATCACCAACGTAAACCAATGCTAACCACAGGGGAGGGCTGCTGGGTACATGTGGACTCGGGTGGAATCTGTCTAGCAACATGCAACAAACCCGAGATCTTATGACTTCCTTTCCCCCACAATTCCATTTTTAGAGAAAATACTGAGGAATTAATCTAAAACAAATAAATCAAAAACAAACTAAATAAATAAAAGAAGAAACACAATCCTAAAGGAAATCAACCCTGAATATTCACTGGAAGGACTGATGGTGAAGCTGAAGCTCCAATAGTTTGGTCACCTGATGCAAAGAGGCAACTCATTGGAAAAGACCCTGATGCTGGGAAAGATTGAGGGCAAGAGGAGAAGAGGGCGGCAGAGGATGAGATGGTTGGATAGCATCACTGACTCAATGGACATGATTTGAGCAAACTCTGGGAGATAGTGAAGGACAAGGAAGCCTGGTGTGCTGCAGTTTATGGGGTCGCAAAGGGTCAGACATGACTTAGTGACTGAACAGTAACAACTTTACATGATAAAATCTTCAAGTAGTCCCCCTCCAAACTATGAAAACATAGAAAGAAAAAAGATTTCCCTAAGAGTATATAATCAAACCAAACAACATGCCTAATTTATGGGATGCTGTACAACCCTAAGAAGATAATGATGAAGATAACAGGGTATAAAAAGTACCATGTATGAAATTGTAAGAAAAGTGTATTCATAAGGCAACACCTATTCAAAAATACCATCTGCAGATGGGCAAAGAATGCAAGGAGACAACGAATTTTAAAAGCTGATGGGTTTAGAGTATAAGGATAGCTGGAGACTTCCCTTTTGTGGATTTCAGTATTATATTCATCCAAACCAACGTTTGCTGAGCGCTGACCCGGTCAGCACACTGGCACTGCGCAAGAGAAGGTAATTAAGACCTATTGCTGGGACTGCCCTGGTGGTCCAATGGTTAAGACTTCATTTGCCAATGCAGAGGGTGTGGGTTTGATCCCTGGTCCAGGAGCTAAGACCCCACATGCAGCCTGGCACTGGGAGCAAGTGCTGGTCGAACAGCACAGGCTGCGTGCAAGGGCTCAGCAAAGAAAACACAGGAGGAAATTATTATACATCAGCACACAGCGAGGAATCAGCCATGAACACTATCCTAACCAATGATGACAGCAGCTGAGCTCCAGTCATTCTGACGCGCCGAACTCGCTCGCTCGAGAGGCCACCTGATCACAGAAACACCTTACCAAGTTACACGGCGATTTGAGTTCATTCCCCTGAAACACACAAGACAGATGGACAAAAATGCTTGAAACAAAAATAAAGCTAAAAATTCTTTCACCTAGAAAATACACTGTGAGCATGCTAAGCTGCTCAGTCACGTCTGACTCTTTGCGATCCCATGGACTGTAGCCTGCCAGGCTCCTCTGTCCATGGGATTCTCCAGGCAAGAATACTGGAGTGGTTGCCCTGCCCTCCTCCAGGGGAACTTCTCGACTCAGGGATCAGAGCCCTATCTCTTATGTCTCCTGCATTGGCAGGCGGGTTCTTTACCACTATCACCACCTAAAGCCCCAGAAAATACACTTCTTCACCCCAAATATGACAATAAAGGGCAAGTCAGGGGTTCTTTATAAAATAAAGACAACTCCTGAGATTTGAGGGGTTTCTTACAAGGAATACCCAGGGAGAGAACGCAGGCTTGCTGTAACTTTGAGTCATTTTCTGAATGCAAAGAAAGTCAGGCCTTGGGGAGGTAGATTCATTACATTACCTCCCAGTCATGATTCTAATTCATTTTCATTCAGAATGTCTCCTTAATTAGTAAAACGCAGAAAGTAAGATGGGAGGAATGAGCCAACAGGTGCCAAGTGACCATTCTGGACGCAAGGGACTCAGCACCGTGTTGGGAGCGGGCTGTCTGGTGTCCAGCCTGGGGGCAGAGTGTGTCCTTTCCACTGACCCCGTGGTGCTGCCCTGACGTGTTGGACGTGGCTGTGAGCCGCTGGCCAGGGTGGCTCCCGGCACTGCCGCTTAACTTCTGGCCACCTGGGAAGAGCCATGCAACCTCAGAGCTTGCTTCCCGTCTGAGAGCGGTGCTGATCCTGACTACGTGCATCTATTCCTGAGGTTAGGGCTGCAGTGGGCCCGTGTCCCGGCAGGTGGCCAGTAGGGCAACACACTTGACACCAGAAGCACGAGCAACCAGAGAAAAAACAGATCAACGGCACTAGTGACACATGGAAAGGACACCCTCAAGAGTGTGCAGAGACAACCCACAGGATGGAAGAAAACACATACAAATCACATATCTGATAATGGACTAAAACGCGGGAACATCCGTACCACTCAGTAACGAAAGGACAAATTATCTAATTAAAAAATGGGCAAGGGATCTAAATAGATATTTCTCCAAAAAAAAAAAGAAAAAGCAAATGCAAATAAGCACATGAAAAGTTGCTCAACATCATTAGCCATCAAGGAAATGCAAATCAAAACCACAATGAGCTACCACTTCATACCCTTGGTGCTGGGCTGTGCTTAGTCACTCAGTCTTGTCTGACTCTTTGCCACCCCATGGACTGTAGCCCACCAGGCTCTTTTGTCCATGAGGATTCTCCAGGTAAGAATACTGAGTGGGTAGCTGTTTCCTTCTCCAGGAGGTCTTCCCAACCCAGGGTTCAAACCCAGATCTCCCACATTTCAGGTGGATTCTTTACTGTCTGAGCCACTAGGGAAGCCCCCATACCCTCTAAGATGCCTGTAGTCAGAAAGAAAATAACAAGTGTTGCCTACCAGGTGGAAAAATTAGAACCTCCATTCACTGCTTTGGGAACTGTGAAGACAGGACAATAATTTTGCAAACAGTTACCATCGGACCTGGCAATTCCACTCCTAGCTACATAACCAGCAGATATGAAAACATACATCCACACAAACACTTGCACCTGGAAGTTTATGGTAACATTATTCGTTATTGCACCAAAAAGGTGGAAACAACCCAAATGCCCATCAGCAGGTGAATGGGTAAGCAAAGCATGGCACACTCACACAAGGGCATATCACTTGGCTCTACCAAGGAACAGAATCCTGATACATGCTACAACACGGGTGGACCTTGAAAATATTAAGCCGAGTCAAAGAGACCAGTCACAAAAGTCCACATCTTATATTGCTCTATTCATACGAAAGTCCGGCACAGGGAATTCTGTAAATACAGAAAAGAGAGTTGTGGTTGTGTAAGGCTGGAGGGTTGAGGAGTGAGAGGCTGGGGAAGTAGGACCTACAAGGTACAGGGTTTCTTTTTTGATATGATTTGAATGTTCTAATATGGATTGTGGTGACACTCTGCAGCTCTGCGAATATACTAAGAACCACTGAACCCTATCCTTTATACAGTGAACTGTGTGGTGTGTAAATTATATCTCGACAAAGCTGTGATGAAAGAGCTATGCAAATAAAGGGAAAGTTAGAAGAGAAAAAAAATAGGGCAGGACTCTAATTAAGAGCAATGGTATGGCGTGTTGAAGAGAATGCAGTCCTGGAGGTCATTTCCTCGGGCGTAAAGTAGGGACAGGGTCTGCATCTCCTGAGTTAGACAGCAGGAGCCATTGACAAATTAGGATCCCGGGGCTGGGGGTGAGGGGTGTGTATCGAGGCACAGTGTCTAAGAGGGTGGGGTCTCTAGGAAGAGGGACAACGGGAGAGTGGGGCGGAAGCACAACCACCCCCGTTCCCTGTGCCCGACCACGGACTCAAGCGAGAAACTGTCACAGGAAAGCAGGACCCCAGTGATGGATCCAGAACGGGGTGGGGGGCAAGAGCCTGCAGGGAGGGGATGGGTGCCTTGGGGCCCTCGAGGACTCACTAGCTTCACCCACAGGCCCCGGGTTCACCCCTTCCCGTCCCGCCTCTCTGGAATTGCACTGGTGAGTTTCCAGACTGGAGCCTTCAGAAAGGGACACTGGATGAAAATCGCCTGATTAAAACTGTTCTGTGTTAGTCTGTTAATAACAGGGGTGGGAGGATAGGGAGGAGAGGAGACCACACAATAAAAGCAATAAATCATACGCTGCGCTTTCCCACCCTGGACGACCCTGGGCGAGTGGCATGAGGGCTCTGTTCGCGCCCGATAGCTAGGGGAACGCCTGCCCCCTGCTCACCCCGTGGGGGTTTGGGGTGGATTAATGAGATGGTGTCTGAGCTCTGTTCCAGGCCCCCTGCAGACACCACTGGGTCTCAGGCATTATAAGCAGAAGCTAGGACAGCCCTCTGCCCTTTCCTCACCTCATTATGACACCTAAGCTTTATTACGTCTGCTATTAAAGTTCTCACTCTAAGAGTGCACCACGGAGGTCACGACCTAGGCTGGGTCAGCACTGCCTGGCCAGCCTTGTTAACTCCAGTCCTTAAACCCTGCTCCTCAACAACAGGGCACCTTGAACCTTCAGCAGGGCGCCCAGCATTTGATGCCAGAGACGGATGGTTTAAAAGGCCCTCTAGGATCTCCCTGGTGGCTCAGTGGAAAAGAATCCACCTGCCAATGCAGGAGACACGGGTTCGATCCCTGGTCTGGGAAGAGTCCATGTGCCAGTAAGCCCGTGGGCCACAACTACGGAGCTGGCATACCTAGAGCCTGTGCTTGGCAATGAGAGAAGCCACCTCACTACAAAGAGTAGCTACAGCCAGAGGAAGCCCGCCTGCAGCAAAGAAGACCCAGCATAGCCAAAAATAAACAAAACAATTAAATGAAGGTCCCCTGGATTTGGGGGTTTTGAGACCCCTTGCTTCATGTTACCACCCTTACCCTTCAACATTTAGGACCTGAGGGAAGTGACCTGGGCCAGGCTGGGGAGGGGCGTGGGGATAAGCTCCTGGAGTCTTCAAGGACTCTGTTCCTGAGTATCAGACTCATGGACCGGTTTTTGCAGGGTTTAATTTCAAGGCTACCAAACCCAGGAGACCAGTATTTCAAAGCGAAGGCAAGGCTATGTTGTGTGTGTGTAAAACTGATACAAAAGTCTATACGTGGGCCTCTGCCTTCAAGCGTCTTTATTCAGTTGGGTCAACTAACATTATAAGTTTGTTGTGAAGATCAGAGATAACACACGTTCAACTTCCAGAGTGGTGGATTATAACAGCTGCCAACACTTATCGTGGGCTTGCTGTGTTCTGGGCACCGGTTTTCCAGTTTTACAGGTAATAATTCACTTGATCCTAGCAACCTTGAGTTAGGTATTCTTAGTATTCCCGTTTTTTAGATAAGGAAATCGAGACAGAAGGGTTCAGTGATTCGTTCAAGGTCACGCCCAAGTCAGTGGTACAGCTGAGATTTAAACCCAGGTAGCCTTTACTCCCCTGCCACAGTAGACATAAAATACAACCCCATTCATATTACCTTCTTGGTGCTGAAAAGAAAATGAACATGTTTCCTCCAACTCAAGTGCTAAGAATGGTTCCTATCCTGATACTGTAGTTATTTGGTTGACCTTGAGTTTAAACAAACAGTGAGAGAAAGGAGAAGGGTCGACAGGGATGTGGGTGACAAAGGACTCTAGAAGTGAGGCATCATCCACTCTGAGGGGTGGCAGAGGAGAAGCAAATAGGTTCCCCAGTGAAGAAGGCTTCATGACCCTCTGCCTCCACAAACCAAAGTTCCAAATCCGGGAATATGCAATCATCCAGCTGAACACCAGACCCATTTAAGACAGAAGCAGCCACGGAAATAAAAATGCCAAATTCATGACGGTGGCCACATTATCTGATATACTGTTTTACATCTCAATCCCTTTATTTCTTGAGAAAGCATAATGGGTGGGGTCGGAGGGAGGTCCGAAAGGGAGGGGATATATGTATACATATATAGCTGATTCACTTCACTGTACAGCAGAAACCAACAATTATACGCCAATTGAAAAGAAAAAAAAAGAAAGCATAAACCGGATGACTTTGTTACATAAGAAATCTACCCACCGCACCCCCATATCAAGCACAGTCCACTCTCTCCATAAATCAGTAATCTTCCTAGTATGTCTCCTGTCTACTTTCAGATACTTCTCCCAATGTTCTGACTGGTAAAAACCTAATTCCTACCTCTGCAAAGCTCCTAGGTCCTTGTCTAAATGACGGGGGAAAATGTGAAAATAAATTAAACCTCTGAAATTCAACAGGTACCAAAAAAGTACCTAGGCAGGAAGAAAACTACCAATCTGTATCAATTTTTCTAACCTGAAGAAAAAAGTAACACACAATAGCAAATCATAAGTGTACCAACTAGGTCCAGAAACATGTTAATAAAGAAACAAGTCATGTTTTAAATTGGGAGGGGGCCAAAGAAGCAGGAGTGCAGCAGGACTTCAGTCTATGTGTCAGCATAGGAGGACAACCCGCCCGTCTTCCCATCACCTTCCCCACGATGCAGGAGCCCATTGAGAGAACCTGGCTTGGTTCTAGCACCAAACAACTCCAGATCACCCGGGAAGCCTGCTTATCCGATTTCCCACCTTGAGGAAAGGTGGACAGAGCACAGGCTCCGGGCAGCAGCCTCACCTCGGTCTCCTACAGCCGTGGCCTTGAACAGGTCATTGTCATTCAGCCCCTCGGGTCTTCGAGCTTCTGCATCTATAAAACATAGCAAGAAACACCCCGGCTTGTACATCTTCGGATGTGGTGGGTAGCAGGGGGTGGCCTGCAGATGGTGACTGCAGCCATGAAATTAAAAGATGCTTGCTCCTTGGAAGAAAAGCTATGACAAACCTAGACAGCATATTAAAAAGCAGAGACATTACTTTGCCAACAAAGGTCCATCTAGTCAAAGCTATGGCTTTTTTTCCAGTAGTCATGTATGGATGTGTGAGTTGGACCATAAAGAAGGCTGAGCGCTGAAGAATTGATGCTTTTGAACTATGGTGTTGGAGAAGATGCTTGAGAGTCCCTGAGACTGCAAGATCAAATCAGTCAATCCTAAAGGAAATCAGTCCTGAATATTCATTGGAAGGACTGATGCTGAAGCTGAAACTCCAATACTTTGGCCACTTGATGTGAGGAGCTGAGTCACTGGAAAAGACCCTAATGCTGGGAAAGATTGAAGGCAGGAGGAGAAGGGGATGACAGAGGACGAGATGGTTGGATGGTATCACCGACTCAATGGACATGAGTTTGAGCAAGCTCCGGGAGATGGTGAAGGACGGGGAAGCCTGGTGTGGTGCAGTCCATGGGGTCCCAAAGAGTCGGACACGACTGAGTGACTGAACAAAACCAAGAGTGTGGCTACTCAGACGCAGGTCCGCTTAATGCTCAACAAGACAAAATCTGTGGCTGCTTAAGGACTTAAGCAGCAACCTCCTGCCTTAGCACTTAGGATCAAGGCTTGAGACGGAGTAGAATGTCTGCAGAAAAAAGCACCACCTGAAAACTGCCACTCCTGGGACTGGACTTCCCTGGAGGGCCAGCTTCCAATCAGGGGACGTGAGTTCAATCCCTGCTTGGTTTGAAGAACTAAGATTCCATATGCCACACTGTGCAGCCAAATAAATAAATAAAGTAAAATAAAAATGTAGTTTTTAAAACAAAAACCAATCAAACAAAAACTGCCACTCCTTCACAGGTTAGCAGTCTTCTCTCTTTTGGTAGTTTGGGAGATTTTTGCTTTATGCCCACATTGGGCTATTGTACTGTACATGTCCAGGTGTGGACTTGTGGGTTTATTTTAATTCACCTTGTTAAAGCAAAGCACTGGGTGTGTTTCATTCTGAAAACTTGTATCTTGTTTTGCCTCTGGAAAATTCTCAGGCTTCCTCTCTGAATAGCACTTGTCTGCCACTAGTCTGTCTCTCTTCCTCAAGGGCACCTATCAGATCTGGTTGAGGCTCAGGTCCTCCCTACATGTGACCCAACTACTCTATCGAAACATTTTTACTCCACCTCTTCGGCATTCTGCATATCTTCCAATTCACTAATCCTATCTGTATGTTTGTCCAGTATGGGGCTTCATTCATTAAGATTTAAATTTCGTTCTTATTTTTCATTTCTGGCATTTGCACTTTTTTTTCATACCTACCTATTAATACTTCCTTTCTGCCTGTTGTGTTTCCTGTTTTCTTATAGCTGTACTTTCTTCCGTCTCTGATAATTCTAAACATGCATTTTACAGCCAGTATCGGATTGCTCTGTTTTCATGTAACCCTGAACAAATTAATCTCTCAGTGTTGATTTGGCTGTCTATCTTTAGTACTTCAGATGTACTGGAACTTTGGTTTGCAAGTCCCCACGGTCAGAGTTAGTCAGCAGGAGGTGGAGTGGAGTAAGGTGGGGGTGGGGGTGGGGTGGGTCTCTTCTGCACCAGCCCTCCCCCACAGCCGTGTGGTCACTTCTCCCAGGACCCGCCTCATGTTGACAGGTCAGGACTCTTAGCACACAGTAATGCAGGCAACCTCAGTCACGCCTCCAGGTGATGCTGGCCCTCGAGTGGGCCGCAGGCTTGTGTCTGCTTCTTCCCAGTGCCCTAGACTTCACCCTGAGCAGTAATTGTCTTGGATGTTTTTAGCTTCCTTCCACAGCCAGAGCGGCCAGCCCAGACCTTGTTTTCAGCAGTGAGTCTGGCTCGTGGGCTACTTTTAGTTCCCTCTGCCGCAGCAGAGCGGGGCTCCCAGCTACACAACCTACTTCCAGACTCCCAGCGGAGCGGGGCTGTGGCTTCAGCATAAAAAGGCCAATGCTTTTTATTTGGTTGTGTGTTTTTCACAGATATGTCTGTCTTGTTTTTGAGCATAATTGCATCTTTAATTTTCTTTTTATATTTGGTGTTTGGAACTAGGGGCGGGGTGGGGGGGGTGGGAGAAGGAAAGCAACTCCAAATTAAACAAACACTGAGCAGAAGGTGAATATTTAAACAAAGACTTAAAGGAGGTTAAGGGCGAGAGTCATGCCTGGAGGAAGAAAATTATCCCAGAAGAGAGGGAACAACCACAAGTGCAAGAAGCCTGAGGCAAGTCTGCAGTGTCTGAAGAACAGAGTGAGCAAGGGCCGATGGAACGAGGCAGAAAGGTGAGGGCTTTACCGGCCCTCCTAAGTAGATGTGAAATTCTCAACAGAGCAGCAAGAGGGCTGGGCTTGGGTTTTAACAGGGTTGCTCTAGCTGCTACATTTGGGGAAAGATGGGTGGGGAGAGCGGCAGGAAGTGGGAGCGGAGATGAAGGGACACCAGCTAGGAGGCTCCTCTGAGAACCCAGAGGAGAGAAGACGGCGGGTGAGAACAGGGCAGACGTGGTGAAACCGGTTGGGTTCTGAATATAATCTGAAGGTAGAGCAGAAGAAATTGTCGATGGATTGGATGTGGGTAGGGGAGAGAGACAGTAGTCAGGAAGGGCCCCAAGGATAGAAATGCTATTGCCTGAGATGAAAGAGAGTGACAGAACAGGTCTGTTTTGGAAGGAGTTCAGTTCTGAACACTAAAACGAAAGCTGGGCCTTGTCTTACTACAAAGATACAAAAATGAGTGTAAGACTCAAAAGAAGACTGAGGACTATTATCCAGAACATATAAAGAACTCTTAAAACTCCATAATAAAAACACAAACAATCCAATTAAAAATAGGGAGAGGATTTGAATAAAGACTCCCCAAAGGAAGAGACAAGGGTGGCAAATAAGCGCACGAAAAGATGCTCAGCATCATTAGCCATCAGAGAAATGCAACATCAACACAAGATACACTGCTACACACCCAGTAGGAGGGCTGAAATGAAAAGACTGGTAATATGAAGGGATGGTGATGATGTAGAGCAATGGGAACTCTCATGCACTGCTTTCTGGAAGGCAAAGTGGCACAGTCACAGTGGAAAAGCAGTTTGGCAGCTTCTTATAAAATAAGACACAGACCTACCAGGTGACCCAGCCATTCTACCCCTGGGCATTTACACAAGAGAAATGAAAACATTTGTCCACACAAATCTTGTACTCAAATAGTCATAGCAGATTTGCTTGCAAAAGCCAGAAAGTGGAAATAACCCAGCGTCCATCAACAAAGTAAATGAATAAATAAGATCTGGTGTGTACACACAATGGAATATTACCCAGCCATAAAGAGTTACAAAACACGGATGGGTGCTATAAGACAGATGAACCTCAAAATCAACACACCGAATAAAGCAACCCAGCCTTCCTCCCCTCCCCCCAGAAAGGGCACATCATGCTTGTTTCCATTAACGCAAAATTCTAGAAAATAGAAGCTTATCTGTAGTGACAGAAAGCAGACCAGGGATTCTCTGGGGCTGGGCCAGAGGAAAAGGGATGGGCGGCCAAGGGACAAGACATGTTCAGGGGTAATGAAAACATTGGTTGTGGTGTTGGTTTCACAATGTCTACATCTATCAAAACTTCCTACATTTTACCTTTAAATGATACTTTATGGTATATAAATACTTTAAGTAAAAGTTTGTTGGTTCGTTTTTAAGGAAATTGCTGAATTCAGGGCAAAAAACAAAGACAACATTCTAAAAAGAGTCAGCAACTCCACCATGGAGCGCTCCACCCCAACCAAACGTCACAAGCGTCTCAGTGCCGACACTCGGTTACGTAAATAGGCTGTTCATTCATAAACACGTGATGACCTGGGAGAGGAGGAAGAAAACGTTCCTTCTCTGATTCAGCTCTAGCTTAGAATCGGACCAGGAAAACCAATACGAGACGATGTCTTTTTTAGATTACGAGTGTGGATTTGGCGCTTCGGGCTTTGTAAACCCTAATCTTGGTGGAATAGAGCCTGAAGCCGAGAGCGGGGCCCTTTGGGTGTCTCACCATCCCATCAGAGGCAGTGTACGCGCTGAGCCACAAGAGCCCTCTCTACTTTGCTCTTCCAAAAGGACTTTCCCGCTACCAGCCAGTGTGCGTAGAATAACTTTACATCTGACACACAGGAACTAAGAGCAGTCCCTTACCTGTAACTCTGCATTCAGGCTTTTATTCTTACAAACCCAAAGAATGCACAAACCAAATTCCAGTCAGAGACCGGTAACAGTGAAATTCTTAAGGGTAGGGGCAGCGATGTGGCAGCTCATCCACCCCCCCACACCTCTCCCAACACAGGCTATGCCTTCACCCACATGCGTTCATCCATGCACACACCACTGTGTCACTATGCACCACTAACAGCACATGCAGTGTGACCACATGTAAACATGGGATAGAAGATAATACAGTCGTCCATCAGTATCCACGGCAACTGGTTCCAGAATGCCACCCCCCCACCCCCCATTCTCCTGCATACCAAAATCCAAGGATGCTCAAGTCCCTTATAGGAAATGGTGCATATTTGCATATGATCTATACAGGCGGCGCTAGTGGTAGAGAACCTGCCTGCCAGTGCCGGAGATGTAAGAGACCCAGGTTTGATTCCTAGGTCGGGAAGATCATCTGGAGGAGGGCATGGGAACCCACACCAGTATTCTTGCCTGGGAAATCCCGTGGACAGAGGAGCCTGAAGGGCTGCAGTCCAAAGGGGTACAAAGAGTCAGACATGACTGAAATGACTGAGCACAGCACATACGCTCATCCTTCTGTTCACTTTATATCATCTCTAGATTAATTATAACATTCAACACAATGTCAACAGTTGTAAATACAATGTAAACGCTAAAAAGTCACCAGCATGAAGCAAATCCAGTTTCTGCGTTTTGGGACTTCCTGCGTTTTGGGACTTTCTGGAATTTTGCTTCCCAACCGAACACTTTCCATCTGCGGCTGGCTGGATCCATGGCTGACGGACACTGGTTCTGGATTCTGTCGTGGGAGGCTGCCTGACCCGAGGAGCACTGGTAACATTTCAGAACCATGACTAGAGACAGAGGTCGTCCCTCTCTGGGAAAAACGAGCAACCGCTTGTGTCTTTTAGGGAGCTGAACCGGAGACTGTTCGAAGGCGGCCTGAACACACGTCAGTGCCACAGACAACTACATCACACCCTCTGCGTCCGGAGCCTCCACGTAAGGTCAGAGGCCACGGAAGTCCTTCAGTGGAGGCTGCGGCTTTAGGCCAGGGCCGTCTGGCAGCACCTTCCGCAGTGAAGGGGATGCTCTGTTTCTGCACCGCCACCACGGGAGCCATGAGTCACATGAGGCCGTGGAAACCGGGGGAACCACACTTTAAGTTTTACTTAATCTTAATGAATTCAAATTCAAGGAGCCACACCTGGCTAGTGACTGTCATGTTAACTTTAGACTCTGAAATCTAATATTTCCCTATGATCTCAAGAGAGGGGAAAAAAAAGTCTAGAGATACTCTTTACCCTGTCCTTCTCAATTAGCTTAAAAGTCAGGATTGGCTCAAATCTAGAAGATAAAGAAATGTGTTGGACGCCGCAGGCTTACAGGGGAAATGCTGTGGTTAAGAGATTTTGTTTGGGCAGCACCATGCAGTGCAGAATAAAACAAAACACCACGGGGAACCAGCAGTGAAGGTGTTCTGGGGTCAGAGACCAGTGGGAGGTCAGGTGACACAGGAAACTCGGGAGCAAAAGGCAGGGCTCAGGCTGCCGGTGATCTCCCTGGGTAGTCTTGGGCAAAAAAAATCATTTTTTTCTTTCTGGACCTCAATTTCTCAACAATACATAGGATTTAACCACCTGCCCCATCTAATTCACAGAGCTGTACGAAAGGTAAGGTAATGAGCACCTAAGAGTATCAGGGGCTCCCCTGGGGGTTCAGATGGTAAAGAATCTGCCTGAATGCAGGAGACTCAGGTTTAATCTCTGGATCAGGAAGATCCTCTAGAGGAGATGGCAACCCACTCCAGTACTCTTGCCTGGAGAATTCCACGGATAGAGGAGCCTGGCAGGCTACAGTCCTTGGGGTCACAAAGAGTTGGATACGACTGAGCCATGAAGGGGCTGGAGCCCACAAGAGCCTGGTAGGCGATGGGCACTGCTATGATCTGAATTCTTGTGTCCCTGCAGAATTCCTCTGTTGCAGTCTTAGCCTCCAAAGGTGATGGTATTAAGTGGGTGGGGCCTCTAGGGGGTGCTTACTTCAGGTATGGCATCAGTGCCTTGTGAACGAGGCTCCAGAGAACTCTCTGGCCTCTTCTGCCCTGTGAGGATGCAGTGTCTGAAGTCTGAAGCCCAGGAGAGGTCCCTCACCAACTATGCTGGCACCCAGATCTCAGAATTGCAGCCTCCAGAAAAGTGAGAAATAAGCTGTTCCTTATAAGCTGCCCAGTCCATGGTATTTTGTTGAAATAGGCCCAAAGATCTAAAAGTCTGAACAACAACAGAGACTCCACATCCGGAACTGAAAACACCCTGATTTCAGAAGGGAGCAGCAAGGCAGACCCACGGGCAGCTTGTAACTCCTAAGAAAGTTGCCCAAAATAGGTCTTTTTAAAATACAGTCCCTGTCAGACTTCCCTGGTGGTCTAGTGGTTAAGAATCTGTCTGCCAATACAGGGGACACAGGTTCAATTCCTGGTCAGGGAAGATCCCAAATGCTGCAGAGCAATTAAACCCATGCACCACATCTACTAGAGCCCGCGCTCTGCAACAAGAGAAGCCACTGCAATGAAAGACCTGCACACTGCAACGAAGCATAGCACCTGCTTAGCACTGCAGCCAGGGAACGCCCGCACAGCAACGAAGACACAGCAGGGTCACACACACACACATATATAGTGTATAGATCCTATCAATAGGATCCAAGATCCACAGAATCCAAGAGCCTTGACTTCAGATGGGAACTCCAATACCCAACCCTTCCTGATGGATCAGACTTCCAACGCGGTGAGGTAGCTCAGAAATCACCAGCAGTTCTTGGCCACTATTGACAAGAAGCCCTAGGCACTGTGAGGTGAGCAGTCCGGTGGGGACTGACTGGGAACGGGCACGAGGGAACCTTCTGGGCTGGTGGTCACGTTGTTCCTTATCTTGACCGAAGAGACAAAGGCTGAGTTCCGCAAGGGGCCACCGGGTGGTATACTTAAGATCTGCACATCTCATTCCATGCAAATTTTAACCACAAAGAAGGGACGGTAAACACACAAAGAATGCCAAGTCCAGCCATACACATAACCCCAACCAGAATCTCCGGGACTGGGCCACAGACTTAGGGATTTTAGCATGATGCTCATGAAGGTGAACTTCTGAGTCAGCTTTGAAAATTACTTGCCTATGCCAAAGAAAACAGGTCAAGGGTAGACAAGCAGGATAATTCGACTTAGGCTTCTCACTTTCTATCTGAAACTGACTACATGACAAGAATCATAACTCAATGCTCCCAAGAAGTAGTGGGAAGAACGGTGTAACAATGGCCGCTGCTGCTGCTGCTAAGTCACTTCAGTCGTTTCCAACTTTGTGCGACCCCAGAGACAGCAGCCCACCAGGCTCCCGTACCTGGGATTCTCCAGGCAAGAACACTGGAGTAGGTTGCTATTTCCTTCTCCAATGTATGAAAGTGAAAGGTGAAAGTGAAGTCGCTCAGTCGTGTCTGACTCTTAGCGACCCCATGGACTGCAGCCCACCAGGCTCCTCCGCCCACGGGATTTTCCAGGCAAGAGTACTGGAGTGGGGTGCCATTGCCTTCTCCGACAATGGCCACTATTTGACAATTATTGTTATTTACAAAAGTCGCAATTGTATATGGTAATAGGATGCCATTACTTCTAGATGCAAACATGTGCCTTGGCGAATGGGCATCTTTTTATCCATAGAAGAGCATAACCTTAATTTACAAGAAGTCCACTGGGAACAGAGGTTTATCTCCCTCGTGAACTGTCCTGCTGCCCTGGGTGGGGTGGGGGAGCGGGGCAGGTGGCAGCAGCCAGGGGGTGTGGCAGTCCAAGGGCGAGTGCCCACCAAGATGCCTGGTTCCAAGGCTCAGGGGTCACTTTCCATGTGGGAGTCAGAGAGCTGCTGGGTCAGAGGCTTGTGTAAACTGAGCCTGCTTCTTCCTCCAGGAAGACCAGCCTGTATTTTCTTGTTTCTGAGGTCTAATTATTTTCAACAAAACTGGGATTCTCACCCCTTGGTCTTAAGATGAGCTTGAGAAGCAACTCGGCTTCCCTTGGGAAGGATGGGACGGTGAGGTCCAAAAGGTAACCTTCCGGAGCGCTTGTGACGGTGAGGACTTCCGGACCAGAAAGGGCGCCCTCCTCCAGGGCCCGGCCTTCCCTCGAGGCTGCATGCTTCCCTGCTGATGACCCCGGTTCCGTTTAGTCCTTGCTATAAGATGCAAGGACAAAATGTACCAGATGCAAGGCACTCGGTTTTGAACACAGTCAACTTGTTTACCTAGAGCTGAGAGAGAAGCCAAACTGGGAAATGGGCCAAATGAAGGAAACTGGAGGAGTCGGCACCCACGGAGGGCAGGAGGACCAAATGCAGCCGGTCCCCAGCCCGAGGCTCCTGGAGTCTCTGTGGCCACCAGGGCCACTCTCTCATCCTCTGCCCCTGTGGGCAGCAACCACTTCCGGGTACACGGTCTTTACACACTTCAGTGCAGGTCATATCCGCTCCTTCGCTGTAGATTTACGGCCCTGTGCAAGAGAAGGGGCCTGTGCTCAGGAGATGACATGTCCAAAGAGACAGGGGGGCTGCTGGACCCACGGGCAAACCAGCCACTCTGAGCCCCTTCCACCAACAAGGCCCCTGAGTCCCTGGGTCATATACCTTCCCCAACAGGGAAAAATACATGACTTTTCAGTTGTTTTCTGGATCTGAGGGAGACAAAGGTAAAACCAACTTTTATCCATCTTCAAATCAATCAATGACTGATCTACTGGCCTGCCTAGTAAGCACTCACACAGTTGCTGGTAGGTGACTAGTAATCTCGGCTCTTATTAACAAATGGACAGAAGCGTCACTCGCTTTTTGAAGCATCCTTCTTCCCCCTCAAAGTTCTCCACACTCCCAGATGGAGAATAAACTTGTTCCCACCTCTTGAATGGGTGCAATCTCGGGGAGGTAGTATATTGATAATATTACTAGATGCAACGTGATGAACAAGGTCTCAGAAACAGTGAGCTAGTTATTATCCCATCAGAAAGCAATCTGTAAGTTTATAAACCTGGTCAATAAGTTTATTGAGCATCCTCTGGGGGTCAGGCACTGTGACAGGTGCTGGGAGTGGTACGGTGAAGAGTCACACCAAGGATGTCCCCCTGCTGGAGGGGCTCTGGATGACGATCCTCGGCTTGCAATCCTGTGACTGAGCCTTATCCGGTGCCACCAGAGCAGGACCCCAGCCCCTCGACAGAGACGGAATTTGGAAAGCACTGCTCTGGCTCCAAACCACAGTGACGTCGTACACCAGGTGTCCTAAACCAAAGACACTGGGCTTTCCCAGTGGCCCAGAGGTTAAGAATCCGCCTTGCAAGGCAAGGGACACTGGTCGATCCGTGGTCCAGGAAGATCCCATGTGCCTCAGAGCAACTAAGCCTGTGCGCCACGAGCACTGAAGCCTGAGCGCCTAGAGCCTGTGCGCCACAACAAGAGAAGCCACCGCAGCGAGGAGTCCACGCACCGCGACCAGACAGCAGTCCCCGATCGCTGCGACTAGAGAAAGCCTGAGTGCAGCAACGAAGACCCAGCACAGCCAAAAAATAATAAACCTTAAAAAAAAAAAAAGACGCTAACATAAATCTACACTGCTCTACAATTCTCTTCCACATGCAGACAGTCTTGAACAAAACGCCCTGTGGTCTGTCCAGTATTACCTTTCTAGATCTGATTCAAATTTTCCTTCTTAACAAATCAAGATGTGCTGGGAGAGGGAGGTGCCCCTCAGCACTCTCTGTGCTGCTGGACCCCACTTAGCGGCTGAGCCCCCTGAGGGCTAAAGACAATTTGGAGTGAAAAGCAGTAGTGGCTTTTAGGCCCAATTTTTCCTCCAGAACTGACCCCGCCTGATTCCAAAGCCCTCTGGGGACTATTTATCCCCCAGCCCTGAAGGGATGGAGACCCCCGTCCCCTCCACACCACTACAGGAGGCCTTCAACGCCCAGGGGTCTAAAAAGCAGGCGTGCCCCTAAGAAGGCATGAGTCTAAGAAAAGGCTTTCTCAGCTCTCTGGCAGATAAAGTTAAGGCAGGAATGCGTGAAGCCCTCCACACGCACCTCACGTACTGCTTTGGGCAATTAAGTGATTTTTTTTTTCCTTTTTGCTCAGCTCGAGGCTCAAAGCTAGTGGGGAAACTGTCTCCAGCAGAGCAGGTGACTTCAAAGGACTGAGAGGCAGGCTCTGGCTCTGCAGACACGCCTCTCTTCCTGGAGGAGCAAAGGCAGAACCGGCTTCCCCAAATTCCCCGTGCTCCTGCTCCTTGCTTGGTCCAGCCCCAGAGAAGGGAAGGAGCAAAGAGTCGGGAGATCCCTTTGTTTCTAGGAAGCTCGGGATTTCATCCCGTGAAAGACACTGCTGCTAAAAAAAGAAAGAAAATCAAGGAAACAGAAATGAAAGGCTGCTGAGAAAATCGAAAATATCTCATCAGACACTTCTGCATAATAGGAAGACCTACAGGTGTTGGCAGGAATGACCCATCACCCCTCCCTACCTTACCTGCTCTACACACCTGTCTGGTCCCTTGTATTTCAGGGCAGGCCTCGCACAGCACTTGACAAGCCCACTTCCGTCCCAGGAAGCAGCCTGTGAAGAACACGCCCACTACTTGAAGGCACTGCAGGCCAAGCCAGACATCCCTGTCTCTGACCATCTCTGTGGTATTCAATGTGCTCCAATGACAGGCAGAGCCACCGACCATCGGCCAGGTGGGCCAACTGGTCCACCAGGTGGGCGTCCCTGTCTCAGAGACGGAGAGAACCCTTTGCACCCCACCCTGCCCAGCGGACAGGACCTCAGTGGGCCATCGGGCTGGGGGGTGGAGGGGGGCAAACAGGAGAATGGCTTACTGTCGGTTTCCCACCCGTGTTTAGTACTGGAAGTCCTATCGACCAGCCCTCAAGTAAAACCACAGAGGATTCAAGGTGGTACCCAGGCGGACTTTTGAAAACAACACACATATGTTCGATTTAGCATGGGTTAGAAAAAGTTAACTAGCACAAATTCTTGATAAAAATCTCCTTTCAAAAATACCATTTTTTCACCAAAGCTCAGATACCATCAACCAAACGCGGCAAGGAAAAAATTAACCTAGGACACACCATGGGTTTTGAGACATTCCAGTGTCAGAGATGATATGATACCAAAAAGGAAAGCCTCTAAAAATCAACAAGGTAAGTTATTTCAGTTTTTAGAATTACAGTCACTTTAAAGAAAATTTTCAAATAAATAACCATGGCTTGCAGGTATGGGAGGAACTGTGAAGGTGTTACGAGAATAACCACGTCATACAACAAGAGTGCACAGAGCAAGCCATGAGCCACGCCCGCTCCAGGGGCTTTACAGAACTGAACATATTTCATCTAGAAAACAACTCCACGGGCTTCCCTGGTGGTCCAGTGGTTGAGAATCTACGCACCAATACAGGGGACATGGGTTTGATCCCTGGTCTAAGAAGATCCCACCTGAGCAACCAAGCCCATGAGCCATGACTACTGAGCCTGCTCTAGAACTCGGGAGCCACGACTCCTGAGCCCACATGCCCTGGAGTCTGTGCTCCCCAGCATGAGAAGCCACCACAATGAGAAGCCCGGGAACCACAGCTGGAGAGTAGTCCCTACTCAACGCAACTAGAGAAAAAGCCCATGTGGCAATGAAGACCCAACAGAGCCAAAAATAAATAAATCTTTCAAAAAAAAATTTTTTTAATAGTTAAAAAAAAAACCCACGACAAGGTACCGCATCATGCCTGTTAGCAGTGAACTGCAGCACGAGGGGGCTGGTGACCTGCCCAATGTCACTCTCTCTCTCACACACACTCAGACACACATACACACACACAGTGCAGAGCCCAGCCCAGCACCAGGCATGTGGGTCCCAGCTCCCTGCTCTTCTGAGCTTCCCCAGAGAACTCTGGGTAGGACCATGGGAAACCGTGGATATGCAACCATTCCTGACTTAACAAAAATGGCAAGTTCAAAGGATTCAACCTAAGAGCTGCACGAGCCATTTGTTAAATGTCTGATTAACAGCTGGCACGTGACTGACTGGAGCCAATTCCTTTCAGGACAGAATGGAACCTCAGTCTTGGGCAGTGTGTCCCTAACCTCAATCCAAACCCCGAAACTTTTGGAATATTCTAGAATGTTTACCTAAAGCCCTCTTCGTCTTCTTCAAACTCCGTTTTGAGGCTCAGATTTCGGTCTCCAGAATCCACTGGAGCACGTGAAGGGATACTGGAGGAGAAACGTATAAAAAGGAGAAATGCAAGTACGTTCCTTTCCTCAACTGCAGGACTGGCCCGCAAGCAGGTTCAAAGCAACCTGGAGAGACAATTGACGATTCTCCAGGTTGATCTTTCACAGGCTGTGGCCTCACCCCCATCAAGCTGTGGCTAAGCTCGTGGCGGGAGGGCAAGGGCCATAAGTCAGGGTTGGCCAGATATTTCTCCAGATGAATGATTTGGTTCATCAAGGGCATAGAGTATCAGGGTTTATGCCCAGGGTCTAAATGTGATTACATAATACATGACCCCCAGAGCAGGGACCCCCACCCGCCCTGCCTTTCCTGTCGCCACCTGCACACGCGGCCCGGCTCCAGCCAGCACCCTTCACACGCTGGTCTCATCTGCTCTCAGATGAATGGGGCCCCTGGGGTTGTGCAACACGCTGGCCCTTCCTGCATGTATAGAGAGAAGGGAGCTCGGGTTTCTAATAACTCTGGGCAGATGCCCAGAGAAGATCTGAAGTGAAGCAGAAACCTGATACACAAAACTGTGATCATCACGGAGGAAGGCAAGGGGAAACCTGGATCTTATTTTAGGAAAATGCTTTATTCTGACATTTAACTCAAAATACCTTAATGGTCAGGGACTCTGGGCAGGTTAAAGACTCCTCATTCTAAGAACGGCATGGTCCCCTGACATTAGGAACCTCTTTTATTTTTATTTCTTTGTAACTTGCAGAGCTCATTCTCATTAATGATATACCTCCACGGACTCCTAATTCCAGAGAAGTTATAAATACGCACGTTCTCAAACATGTTCTTTTTTTTCCCCCTAAATCGCCAGCCAACAGCACCAGAAAAAATTATCTCGAGCCCCAGAAGATTATCTTCATAAACATTATATTCTTAATAGAAGTAAACTGCTCTTTTCCCTTAAGCAAAATAGGACATTATGTAGCGCCTTTTGTGCTCAGCTTTCAAAAACGTGAATGGGAACACTTTCCCAAAGTCACGAATATACAAAAGGACCAAACAAAAATCGCAAAAAAAAACAACAAAAAAAAAAACACATGGAAATGAAAAACTTCTCTCTGCTGAAAGGAACGGCTCTTTGTTGATAAAAGGGAGGTTCAAACATATTTTAAATATTTTTAAACAAAGGCCTAGCTGATGGCCCTTAATCCATCCATCCAGTTCAACTTTCGGAGCAGGCAGCTGCCGCTGAGAAGTGCCCGTCCAGAAGGGAGGGCCCGGAGGCATTTCCTTAGCGTCCCACATTCCTGGGGGACACGGGACTTAGCCAACTTAACAGCGATTTGCAACCTCCAATGCGAGCACGACAACATCTTCATAAAAGTTTTACAAGGACATCCTGCCAAGAACCAAGCTACCACGAGAGAGGAGAGTTGCGGGGCCCTGGAGCACCCCCAGCAGCTTGCTTTTCTTGGCCACCGCTCCTCCCAGTACGGCGCACACAGGCGGCCGGCAGCAGGAACCCACGGGAGGGTCCCGGGGAGGAAGCACTTGCGGCAAAGAAGATACCCACTCTGGCTTGGCAAGACTGGGGGCAAGAGGAGGCCGGGCAGGGGAAGGGATGGAGGCAGAGGCCTCGAGTTGCCTGCCTCGGGGTGCAGTCCCGCCCCACTCCATCCTTCCGGGAGACCTCACCAGCGGGAGTGCTCAGGGAGCCTGGCTCTGAGCATGACCCTCCCGGGGAGGGGGTGGGGAGGGGAGGCGACACGGGGAGACCGCCCGTGGTATGACCTGTGGCGCAAAGGCCCAAGGTGAACGACAGAACCACAGGGTCCTGAGACAGTGTGGTCAGCCGTGCAGCCGGTCTCCGTGTCCTGGGGCTGCCCCGACAAATGCCACAGACTCAGCGGCCTCAACACCCGCGCACTGTCCCGCTGTCCCGGAGGGCGGCGGTCAGAGAGTGCGGTGTCTGAGGCTGAGTCTGTCCCCGCCTCTCCCCTGGCTTGCGGGGGCACTGCTGGCGGCCTCTGGCACTCCATGGTTTGCAGGGTCACCGGCCCGTCACGGGTTCCCATCTCCGTGTTCTCCCTCTGTTCGCGTCTGTGTCCAAATCTCTCCATATTATAAGGACACTAGTCATATTTGATCAGGGCCCACCTGAATAATCTCCTTTTAACTTGATTACCTCTGTAAGGAATCCATCTCCCCGGAAGGTCACAGTCTGAGGTACTGGGGGTTAAAAACTTGACATGTGATTTTTGGGGTGGGGGAATGTAATTCCACCCATAAGAAGACTCTTGGAGAACCACGGGTAGGTGAGAAAGGAAGGGCCCTATAAAAAATAAGCATTTTCTTTTCTTTAACATCTCTTTCACAATAAGTAACTACAGAACCCACAAGTCTGTATTACAGTGCAGGAGTAAATTAAATGGATAATTTTTTTTTTAAGTGGGTGGAAAGATGTGGGAGAGAAACACAGGCAAGGTGCCATCACAGGGGGAAACAGGAAAAAATGAGGTGTAAAATGATACATTCACAGACTGTTTTGGCAGAGGCCTGTTGCCAGTAGCTATACAGTAGACTCTCCGAGTTTGGCAAGATATAAAAGAGGACGAGGCCCAAAATACATTAATGGCCTAGCTATGGCTTTAGATCGAGTCATAATTGGCTGGGAAACGGGGCTCACCTTACAATTCCGTGAACTGCTAAGTTTGAGCCTCCTGCCATTCAGGGAGGATTTACGTGGCGAGGATCGGGTCACTGCCAGCCACTGGCCCGGGCTTGAGCTAGACACCCATTTGGGGTTTTCAGAGGAAGGAGTGTCCTGAGAAACAAGACGCGTGGAAGGAGGCCCTAAGGGGACCCTGCTTTCTCAAACTCAAAGCACGAAATGAGGAAACACTGCATTTGGCAAAGACGGGCAATGAAGAGGGTCCTTTCCTTGGAAGAAAAAAAAAGGCGGAAGGCATATTATTTTTAAAAGGACCTCATTGGTAACGGCTTTGTGATTCTGAATATTGCTGACGACTGGGAAGAATGTCCAACCACAAGGTGTATAATACACACGCGAACACACAGCCACTATCATCAGGCAAGTGTCTGCTAACATGTGACGCCAGAGAGGCACAACCGTCAGAGAAGAAAGCAGCAATAGATATTCATGCTCTGTCGTGACCTCACGGACTGTAGCTCACCAGGCTCCTCTGTCCATGGAATTTTCCAGGCAAGAATACTGGAGTGGGTTGCCATTTCCTCCTCCAGGGGATACCTTCCCAACCCAGGGATCAAACCTGTGTCTCCTGCATCTCCTGCATTGCAGGCAGATTCTTTACCAGTGAGCCACCTGGGAAGCCTCACCAGACAGCCAAGTGCCTTCAAAACAATTTAATTCCAATTTCCATTAAATCCCATCTAGCCCATGGGTTCTGAAAGTCCAGTCTACAAGCTCCTGGGGGGGTAGTTTAGGGGCAGGGTTTGTGTTGGTCGCTTGGTAGTGTCCAACTCTTTTCAACCCTGTCGATTGTAGTTCGCCAGGCTCCTCTTTCCATGGAATTCTCCAGGCAAGAACACTGGAGTGGACTGTCATTTCCTTCTCCAGAGAATCTTCCCAGCCCAGGGATGGAACCTGGGTCTCCTGCATTGGCAGGCAGATTCTTTACCGTCTGAGCCACCAGGGAAGCCCAAATCGGGAGATGGTTGCGGGAGTGAGGGGTCCTTAAACCTTTTCAGAGAACCTGAAAGTGCACAACTATTTCTGTAACGATACTAAGGCAGCATTTGCCTCTTACACTGCGCAGCACACGCACTGATGGTGTAAATGCAACAGTGGGAAAAGAGTGTCGCGGGAATCAAGGCAGTGGTGCCAGACCGCACTCCTGATTACTATGCACTTGCAGTCGGAAAAAAAACAGTTTCCTTAAGAAGGTTGATGCAGGAATTCCCTGGCGGTGCAGTGGTTAGGACTCTGCACTTCCAATGCAGGGGCAGAGGTTTGATCCCTGGTTTGGGAACTAAGATCCCTCATGCCACGTGGCACAACCAAAATTTAAAAACAAAGAAATAAAGAAGAATGTTAATGAAGCAATACTGATTAAAAACACTGATGAATAAAAGCTATTTTTATTTAACCTAAAAATTTTTTTATTAGCGTTCAACTCCCAGTGAAGTGAAAGTTGCTCGGTCATGTCCGACTCTGTGACCCCATGGACTATGGAATTCTCCACGCAAGAATACTGGAGTGGGTTGCCATTTCCTCCTCCAGGGGACTCTTCCCAACCCAGGGATTGAGCCCAGGTCTTCTGCATTGCAGGCGGATTCTTTACCAGCTGAGCCACCAGGGAAGCCCTCAACTCCTAAGTACATACTTTTTAATATTCTGTGTGAAAAAATGAGACGTTTGCCCAAAGCACGTCTGTTGCATACCAAAGCACATGGTCGCCTCATGATAAAGTCATACAATACCACGTGACTATGACGTGCAAGCTCATCTAGTCACTTCTTAATGGGACGGCATTTTTACCTAAAATTTTTTACTTAAAACATACAGTTATACGGACAGGTACAGGGCAGACATTTTCTCAGAAATGAATGAAATGAGCCTGCCACTTCAAGAAAAACAATTGATAATATTTGTTGCCAATGATAAAATTTGAGCTTCCAAGCAAAATCAGAAGTTGGGGAAATTTGTATCTACCACCATGAGCTTGACAGAATCCCAGAACTACTTCAAGGCTTTCCTACTGAGAAGAATGAGGACAGTAACAAAGGTGATTTTTTAAATACTGTATGATGAAATGTGTCCGCATTTGAAAGAGCTGAGTGACTCAGTGAATCAGTATGTTCTAAATGACCAGCGCATGATAATACAAAATCATTCATTAGTAACAGATCCCTTCAAAGAACAAGTGAGACCAGTGGATTTAAACAGAGCAGAGCAGGAAGAGTTCATCGATATGGTTTCAGGTTCCACTTTATACCTTCAAGAAACTACCTCTTCTTGAGTATTGATACAGTATCAAAGAATATCCACAATTACCTTGAGAAGCTAAGAAAGTACTCCTCTGTTTTCCAACTACATATCTGAGTAAGGCCAGATTTTCTTCATATACTTCAATCAAAGCATATCAAAACAGACTGGGTACAGAAGTAGGTGTGAGAATCCAACTATCAGATAGTATGAAGCCAGACACCAGAGATTTACGAAAATACAAAACCAGACCATTCTTCTCACTGTATCTCCAAAATACAATTGTTTCATAAAAAATGTTAGTTATGTTAACATGTAATGGGCTTGTTATTATTTTAAAGTATATTTTTAAAGTTTCTGTTTTAATTTCTTATCTGGCAAATATCAGTAGGTTTAAAAAACGCTCAGAGGAAGATATGACAAAACTAGGCAGTGTGTTAAACAGCAGAGACATCACTTCACCAAAGATCAGTCTAGTCAAAGCTATGGCTTTTTTTCCAGTAGTCATGTACGGATATGTGAGTTGGACCATAAAGAAGGTTGAGCACCAAAGAATTGATGCTTTGGACCTATAGCATCATAGAACTTTCGATGCTAAAGAAGATTCTTGAGAGTCCCTTGGACAGCAAGGAGATCAAGCCACTTAATCCTAAAGGAAATCAACCCTGAATACTCACTGGAAGGACTGATGCTGAAGCTGAAGCTCCAATACTTTGGCCACCTGATGTGAGGAGCTGACTCGCCGGAGAAGACCCTGATGCTGGGGAAGACTGAGGGCAAAAGGAGAAGGGGGCAGCAGAGGATGAGATGGTTAGATGGCATCACCGACTCAACAGTCAAAAATGTGAGCAAACCCTGGGAGACAGTGGAAGACAGAGGAGCCTGGCATGCTACAGACAATGGGGTCACAAAAAGCTGGACTTAACTAAGCGACTGAACAACGGCAATACAAATCTCATAAAGAAAATCTCTTTGTGTTCCTTAATACCTAGCATTAAGGAGTCTTACCATAAAAAAAGAACATACCTACTAGGAAGACTATAACCAAAAGAACAAAACAGACAATAACAACTGTTGATGAGGACAGAGAAATTGGAACCCTCACACACTGCTGATAAGAATGTAAATGGTACAAGCATTTGGAAAGTAGTCTGGGAGTTCCTGAAAACATGAGACACAGAGTTCCCACGTGACCTAGCGATACCACTGCCAGGCTTACACCAAAGAGAAGAGAAAACAGGTTCACACAGAGACTTGGACATGACTGTTCACAGCAGCATTGTTTATAATAACCAAAGAGTGGAAACCCAAATGATCACCAGCTGATGAATGGACAATCAAAATGTGGTGTTCATACAATGCAACATTACTCAGTCATATACGGTTAAAAACAGGATACTAATTAAAACTCCGTCTAGACACCTGTAGATTCCCACATGTCCCTATTTAAAGGGTGCAAAATAGAAGGGAGTGTTAAAAAACTAAGCCCTTTTAGGAGAGCCAACCCAAACTTCACTAGTCCCTCACACAAGAGGAACCCAAGAGAAACCAGTTTTATTCATATTCCAGCATTCTAGACTTCACTCTCAACACCTTCTCAAGAACTGACTGCTCTCTTTCTCTTCCTCCCAGCTTTATGAGTTTCCCAAGTAACTGGTGACAGAGACGGTTGAAGAAGTATAAGGCTCATAGCACAGCTATGATGAGTAAACCAACCTCATAGTCAAGTTCACCTCAATAGACCGAACAGACCTTGCTACCTTCGGCCACCATCATCTGCTACTGCCAAACACAAATGAAACTCACCTTAAAGTCCTCAAAACCCTCTCCCGCCACTCTGATTCCCCTAAATAACCTGCTCATAAAACCATCACCTGCGAACACTTCTTCTTCCCTCCAAATCACAAACATGTCCTAATAAAAGCAGAGTCCATAACTAGTGCTTTCAACCGCTAACAAACAGAAAAGGCCCCGAAAGCACACTCTCATTCATACACCTCTAGCAAATGGACAGTCTACCTGGACTCTGCCAAAAACAACCAATCCAAACACCAATGCCCATAAATTAGCAAGTCACTTTGAAGTCAGGCGTCGTTGCATGATTACAAAAGATGATATATTACCTTATTGAATTCCTGCTAAGGGACAGAACTTCCTTTTGGATAAAACTGCAACTTCTTAAAGCTGCAAAGCCATTGCTCTCACAGAGAATGATGGTGATGTTAATTAAAAGAAAAAAAAAAAAACCTCATGAGCACATTCTAATGACAACAACAACAAAAGAACAGATGCATTATCTTGGTTTATGTATTTTAAAAATAGTTAGCTTTAGAAAGTATGTGAAAGTGTGTGTGTTAGTTGCTCAGTGGTGTCCAACTCTTTGAGATCCCATGGACTGTGTAGCCCGCCAGGCTCCACTGTCCATGGGATTTCCCAGGCAAAAGTACTGGAATGGGTTGCCATTTCCTTCTCCAGGGGATCTTCCTGACCCAGGGATCGAACTCGTGTCTCCTGCATTGGCAGGTGGATTCTTTACTACTGAGCCACCTGGGAAGCCCACTGTGTTATTATATTCTGCTTTTTTTCACTTACGAGCCTTTTCCCTCAACATTAAATACTCTCAAGCAATTTTAAGGTATGCATGGAACTGGACTATATGAACAAAAGTACTATCACTGACCCAGCTCTTGATTGTTACATATTCTCATTATTGGCAGTTTTTATCCTAAGTAACATACTAGCGAACATCCTCACATGAAAATCTTGTTAGGCACCTCTGATTTTTCTTTTTAGGATAAATTCCTAGAAGAAAAACTGCTGAGTCAAGGAGTCAGAATATTTGTAAGCCTCTAGATACACGTGCTGCTGCTACAAACCACCCTCCTACCAGCAGTGCATAAAAACAGCTATTTTCTCATACCTTTTACTAAAATGGGTTCTACCATTATATTGGCCTTTGCCATTCAGGTACGTTAAAAATAAATCAATAAATAAGGCCAGTTTTTGTTTTAATCCAGGGTTCTTTCGAAATCCTTGCTGTCCGGCCTCGTTCTCTCCACGGAGCAGCCACAGGGCTCAACGGAAACGTGCACAGCACGTAAGGGGCTGTCCACGCCGGACAAGGGCCACGTGTGAGGGGATTCTAAGCCTTTAAAGAAAGAGGCAACTTGACACTTCGGGGGGAAAACACGGTGTTCAAGTGTGTGGAGATTCAGACACTCTGGTGATGCCCAGAGCTCAGATTATATCAGGAGGCAGGTTTAGTGCCAACATACAAACACTGACAGGGAGCAGGGTGGGAGGGGAACGAGCGCCCTCCCCCTCCCATGAGGCTAATCTCACTATGATAAAAATGAAAAGGAAACCCAGTAACTTCAGTAAGGAACTGGTGCAGCATCTATTTCCAAATTATCTCACCACCAGGGCAATCCTACACACTCAAAAGTATGTTCAGTTCAGCACGAATGTCCCCTCCCCTCCCCAACCACCCCCAGACCTCATATTCTGGAAAGAGAAAGCACAGGCTGAGGGACCCTGGGAGCCCTGAAAGAAATGTGCTAACAGCAGGCCCCTACCCTCAGCCTGGTAAATCTCTCATCTATAATCCAACACAAGAGACAACAGGCAAACAGCAAGAGGTCATCTTCAAAGAGCCGGTTGCTACGGGAAGCGAGTATAGAGGCAGCAAGCATGTCCCCATCAAAGTCCAGCAGCTGCAGAAGAACCACAAAGGTACGGCGCACCCCTCGGGGGGGAGCACGGGTGGGGGCGGGGGAGTCCGGGGGAGGGGGCCCAGGAGGAGGAGGAGGAAGGAGAGAGGAAAACATCAGACCGGTAGCAGCTGCCCAGTGGAACATAAAACCTGGCAGTTCTGTGTGGCTCAACAAGGGGGAAAGGAGGGAAAGAAGACACAAGCAAACAGCATTTCCTGAACTTGCCTTTTTAAGCGCTAGTCAGAGCTGTGGGCCTACTGGAGAGATGGCCAGAGAAAACCCACGGCTGTGGAAAGAAAAACACAGCCATGAGCGATAAAATGGCAAGGACCAGTGTAAGGGGCTTCCCTGGTGGCTCAGCGGTAAAGAAACCGCCTGCCAATGCAGCAGATGGAGCTTCAGTCCCTGGGCAGGGAAGATCCCCGGGAGAAGGAAATGGCAACTCACTCCAGTACTCTTGCCTGGGAAACCCCATGGACAGAGGAGCCTGGTGGGCTGCAGTCCATGGGGTGGCAAAGAGTCGGACACGACTTAGGGACTAAACAGCAGCAACTAGCTTTAAGCACCATCTCAGTACAAAAGTGATCACCTCCCGGTAGAAAGATCTCTAAAACCTTGGTCCCAAACAGCCCTTTCCCAGCAGAGCAACTCCAGCCACAAAGAAGAGTGGACCTATCTGTTGTCTACAGCATCTAAACAGGGGAATCTGAGTGCACCCCTTAATACAAGTAGAAGCTGTCCTCATTTTTCCAGGTGTAAGAGGCACAGAGTCAGCAGGCTCCACAGGCTCTAAGTGGACATCTCAGAGAGTCCCTTTCACACCTGCGCTCTCCAGCCCCAGAAATCACACGGGACTTGGGGGAAGAGACAGTAGGAGAATCAAGTCCCATTCCTGCAGGATGAAGGAAGACAGGTTTTGGGACGTGCCCCCGGCTCATCTGGAGGCCGGTCTCCTAGCTCCCAGGCTGAAGGCCTTTCCACTCACGGGTGACACCCATAAAGTCCCGGGGACGAGGAGAGGGGCGAGAGGCTTGGTCTTCGTCTCTGGCAGCTACTGAATGGCTTGACGTGCTCTACAGAAGTTCTGAGAGAAAACGCTTCCAAAGGACAATCTGTCTGTTGGTTTTAGTGGGTACTCAACGGCCGTCAGGCCCCCAGGCAGGTGGACACATCTGTGTGCGCTCGGCCCGCTCCCCATGTCTGTCTCATGTGGTTTCGCTGAGAACATGCTCAGAGCCTCAGAGAAGGTATCGTTTCGCTCAAAGTGATTTCCTGAAGCAGGTGAGAGGTTCGTGGGGCTAGACGTACAAACGCAAGTAGGTTCAGGTCCAAAACTTTACCAGGGAACCCTATCCTGCGAAGCGCTGTCTCGGAACCATATCCTGTGTGAAAGGGCAAAGTTGAAGAGGCACGGGTGATCTCTTCCAGGGTAAACACTCGCAAGTCAAAGACTTTCGCAATCTGTTTTTATCAATGGCTCTGTCTTCACCACGTTTTGCGGATATAAAATGTGCTGTGCTAAAAAATAAAAGGACAAGATTTAAATGGCCTTTTCAATAGGCCAAGACTTTTATCTGGGTTTGTCCTCAGCCAAGTGGAAAAGAGTCAACACGAAATGAAAAGAAAAAAAATAAAAATTTCAAAAACTCCTCTGAATTCAAATCAACAGACATAAATCTGCGGTCCTCCAGACACCTTCTATGGCCACCCAGCTGGTGAACAAGCGGCCGCTCCTAATCGGCGTGCCAGGGCCTCGCCACTTTGTTCCTCCGCCACCAGCGATGCCGCCATCACAGCCTTTCTGAGAACCCTGCTTCTACTCCTCTGGGCTTTTTGTCTTGTTTTCCTTCTCAAGAAAATGAGAGAAGTATGGGGAGAGATGCAGGCACTAATCTACGTGAAGAAAGACTTCTCAAGGCCCCTCCACTGTCACTGAACACATCAGAGAACTGAAGACAGAAAAAGATGAGGGGGGAAAAAAAAGAAAGAAAGAAGGAATTCGTGAGGGTGATTCAAGTGCCTGAAAAGGAACAACCGTCCATAAAATGAACAACCTCAGTTAAACACATTTCTGTTATGTTGGGTCATTTTCATACTTTTTTTTTTTTTGGGCTGAAGCCATTAGAAGCTTCTGGCTGCAGTGGTAATGATAAAGGAGAGCTGGTCTCTGATGCCGCGTCTCCCTTACAGTTCACGACTGGAGATTTAGAGGCAAAACCCAACCCCCTAAGCCAGAGAATCAGACTTGCTCCTGCCCCCTCAGCCTTCCGAGGGCCCAGAGGAAGACCTCCATGGCCCCAGGTCAGGCGCTGGCAGCCTCTGAAGGGGAGGGCGAGGGCCCCTGAATGACCAGATTAAGTCTGAATGGAAGAAGAACCTGTGATTAAGTTTCCTGAATAGTTGGCTCTCTTAGGAGGAGCAAACTTCTTTAAAAAAAGGGGGCAGAAATGTAGCATGGCTGTTGCTGCCCGTCAGAAATGGGAATCCCGCTCTTTGAATCCAGAAGAGTGGATTTTCACATACTCATGTCAAGCCCACTTTCCAACCAATATGTGGGGGTTTGGCCGATTTTCCAGGGAAAGGAGGAAAAACAAAAATAACACTGCCTTGTTTCTTCTCAAGATGACTGTTTGGACGGTTCAGGTCGACATGGAATGTGTTTTAACCACCAGTCCCCCAGGACAAACTCAGAAAGTTCTCCAAGCTATTACACAGCAAAGAAGCTAGTCTTTCCTTTAGCTCACTTCACCGCGTCTTCAACCAAAACTTTACAATATTATTCCAGCTTGACTGGTCCAGAATCTTGGCTAGAGGCTTCTCTACCCCAGGCATACATAGGAAAGGAAAAGGGCAAACTGCATTTTATCCACCCTGTGGTGTCCTGGTCAGAACTGTCCAGCTTTCCTAAGGGGGTGGGGTATCAACATAAATCTTTCTTCCCGGCGAAAGAGCCAAGGATTAAGTTAACTCATGACGAAGACTACTCATATATCAAGATAGAGTTCATTAAAAAACTCTTGCTGAGGGACTTCTCTGGAGACCGGTCAAGTGGTCAAGCCTCCGCCCTTCCAACACAGGGGGTGTGAGTTCTATCCCTGGTCAGGAAACTAAGATCCCACGTGTTGCACAGTGCAGCCAAAAACATAAAAAAATAAATGAAATGAAAAATCTTGCTGAATAAAATGTGCAGTAACCCATCCGTGTTAAAAATTCAAGTTTGGGGGTAAAAGGTTAACATCTGGGAAACTCTTCCAAGACCATCCATCGTGTGTAAGCTTGACCACCTTGGCAACGAGAGCATGCGCCCCTCCTTTATAGCACCTGGTTCTGCAATTGATATTCAGTGTGTTTCCATTTAACCGCAGGGGACGGAAGAATGAAAGGCAGGGACCCTGCAATTGCACGGGGCAGAGAAGGCACGAACAGGATAACTGCACATGTGGGAGAGAGGTGTCAGCGCCAACAGCGAGGACCACCGTGAGAAGGCAAAACTGGGACTCCCCCAGCAGCCTAGTGGTTAAGAATCAGCCTTCCAAGGCAGGGTTCAACTCCTGGTTGGGGAACTAACAGCCCACGTGCCGGGGGATGACTAAGCCTACGCGTCTCAACTGAACAGCCTGCATCCTGAGACTAGAAAGAAGCCCGCACACCGCAACAAGGCCTGATGCAGCCAAAAGTAAATAAATAACGGGGTTTTTTTGCCTTTTTTTTTTTTTTTTAAAGGAGGCAAAATTGGGCATGAGGCATCCCGGGAGACCTTCAGGATTTGGTCTTAAGAGATAAAAGAAGACTGTGAGATGCGGTTCCTCCCTTATTTCCTGTCTGGAACGTTCCAAGGATTTTTCAGTGCAAGTTTCCACTCAGCAACTGATGTGGCAGAGATTACATGCTTATATTTATGAGGCCCACTATGTACAGAAAAAAATACTTAATACGTGTTTATGTATATATTGAGCATAACAACTGCGAGCTCTTACCATGCATCTATTTAATCTTACAGCAACCATAAGAAGGTACTCATGGCAAAGACTCAGAGAGGTCAAGCGCCTGACCTTGGGTCACTCAGCTGACTATGAGCTCAGGTCTGATCGCCACGCCTGAAGCTCCACTCCCCTCTGCACCTCTGTCCTGCAACAGTTCCAGGCACACGTCCCCTCCTCTGGTGGAATTTTTTTTAAGGCGTCAAAACCCCATCAGTAACTTAAAACCTCTGATGTAGTTCTTTGTTTATCTGCATGTCTTCCCAAATAGCCCGAGTTCCTAAAGGACATCCTTCACCTTCATATTTGAGCACTGGGTTTGGCCCACAGGAGAGCTGAACAAACACACCATGGTCACACTAAGTGGAGAGGCTCGTGGCACTCAAAACGCCAGGGGGACCTCCCTGGTGGTCCAGTGGTTAAGAATCAGCCTGCCAATGAAGGGGACAAGGGTTTGATTCTTGGTCAACATGACACAGAGCAACTAAAGCCCTTGCGCCAGAACTATACTGAGCCCTCTCTAGAGTGCCTGAGCTGCCGCTATTGAAGCCAGCATGCTTAGAACCTGTGCTCTGCAACAAGAGATGCCACAGTGAGAAGCCCACGCAGCACAGCTAGAGAAAACCCGCATGCAGCAACGAAGACCCAATGCAGGCAAAAATAAATGAACCTTTAAAAAAGGAGGGGGGGGGCACTTAAAGAAAAGAAAAGCCAGAGAGCATGCTGCAACTAGAAAGTCATCAAAGGGTTTTGCTCACTTCACCTTCCTGACCCTCAGTCTCCTCATCTGTTAATAAGGATAATAATGATACCTGTTTCGTAAGGTTGTTTTGATAAGTGCATGAGATAATGTATGCTAAAGGTGAAGACCTGGCAGTGCCTGGAACCTGCTAAGTACTCCACAGAGGCGGGTAAATAATGTCTCACCTCCAGTGTAAGATAAAAGGGAGGCGTGCCAAGCCTCACCTTTTATCCACTAGATTAAGAATCTGGAAACTGATGAGATATTATTAGGTTTAAAAAGAGGACCAAACAATGTGTGCTATCCATCAAAACACAATGGGACAGATCTAGATACACCGACAGACAGAAAACGCTCAAGACACATTAGATGAAAAGAGCATGTCTGAAACTAAGGTTTGAGGGTGTGTGTGTGTGTCTGTCTGTCTGTCTGTCTGTGTGCAAGTGGTGAGTACATAAGTGCACAGAAAAATACTCTGACATATACAGGTAATGAGATGGAGGAGTGAAGAGGCCTTTTAACTTCTGTCACTATACAGTTCTGATATTTGAATCTTAAGGGGAAAAAAAATATTAAAAGGAATATTTTCATTAAAAGCAAAAACAGTGTGGAGTTTATTTACGTAACTGCAGTGTACCGGTGTTGGTCTCTTGGTTGTGACAAAGGTACCATAAGAAGATAAGTTACTAACAATAAGAGAAACTGGGTGCAGAATGTGGGAACTATCTATTCCATCTTTGCAGCTTATCTGCAAGTCTGAAACTATTCTAAAATTAGAAGTTGGCTTCTTTCAAAAGCGACAACCTCCACAGCCCAGAACCATCTTTGCTTTAAAAAATCTGTCCATGTAAATATGCCAGCACATATTCACTACATCTCAGACGTTAACAGCGGTTCTGAGTGGTCAGATTGAAGACGGCGCTCATCTCCTTGTCCCTGCGAGATCCGTGGTTCTCAAAGGGGAGTTGTCAGATCAGCAGCAGCAGCATCTGGAAACTTGTTATACATGCAATTCACAGCTGCCCCATCTCCAGGGCCAGTGACTCCGACTCTGAGGTGGGGCCAGGTGAGCTTGCTGCACACAACGGTTGGGGAGCACGTTCTAGATGACGGAGACTCGCTTTGTCACGAGCGTCACTGTTATGGTCAAAACAACACAACAGGCAGACTTGAAAAGGAGCGTGGACGTGTAGCCAAAGCAAAGAACCTGGAATAAAGGCAGGTGGACCGAGCGCACGGGTGGGGCACCCAAAACCCAGGCCACAGCAGAGCCATGCCAAGGTCGGGGCCGAGTGACTTAAAACCTGAAGACGGCGGGGCTGGATCGCCTGTGACACCCAAGTGGGCTGCTTCTGAGGGTCCCCGCAGGGCTGCCTCTGGGGACAAAGGACAGGAACAGGGACAGGTCTGTGTGCTTGTGTCTGAGGTCAAAGGACTTGAGATATCCCGAAATTCCACCCTGGAAGCACCACGGCAGGAGAACGACACCGAGAGGATCGAGAACCGTGACACGGGCTTCCCTGGTGGTCCAGTGGCTAAGACTCCGCTTTGCCATGCAGGGGATGCGGGTTCGATCCCCGACTGGGGAACTAGGATCCCACAGGCTGTGAAGCAACTAAGCCAGCGCGAGCCGCCAACTACTGAGCCCGAGGGCTGCAACTAGAGAAACTGCACGCGGAAACGAGGGGTCCTACAGGACACGAGGATCCCACATGACGCAACCGAGACCCGGTGCAGCCAAACAAACAAAGACTTAAAAAAAAAAAAAAATCGTAATAGTCATACTCAGAAAGTGGGGCAACATCTGAAGCATACAGAGGAGATGTAACACCCAGGAGCTTCAGGTCAGCACCGCTGCCCCACAAACGCCTTCAAGCACGTCCTGCTTCACCAGACCCGTGTCGCATGCCACGCTAGGGCTTGGCTGTGGTGCCCCAGTACCCCTGTTCTACTCCGAGGAGCCCTGGGTCAGCAGTCTAGCAACAGAGCTAGCGGATAACAGATAAACCGCAGGAGAGAAAAACTAGGCACCCAGCTGGTGACGGCAGCATTTACAGGAAGAAGAGGGGGGTACGAAGGCTACTCCTTTCTTAATCTGTATACTTTTTCACTGATAAGACTGTAATGTTTGCTTGAATTACAGGAGCTCTGCCTTAAAGCAATTTTGGGGGGTCATTTTTTTTGGGGGGCCACACCGGGTGGGATGTGGGATCTTGGTTCCCAGACCAGGGGTCGAACCCACACCCCCTGCATTGACAGCATGCAGTCTTAACCACTGGACTGCCAGGGAAGCCCAAAAGCAATTTTTAAAAACAGAATTTAAGGCCAAAAATTCCAGGAGCACTGGGTGATGGCGATCAATGAACGGCCTTTGATGCCAACTCTCAATGCACCTCATCAGCTCTTTTTCCAGCGGGGTATTTGAGAGTAAATGAGAGGCGGAGAAAAATGGCCACTCCAGACCACTCTATATAGAAACAGGCTGAAATTTTATGGGGCCCTCTGGGCTGAGAAGCTATTAGACGCCACGGCTCCAAAGCAGCGAGGTGGCAGGGAGAGCACTCCAGAGGGGCTATTCAGGAGCCTCCAGCATCTTCCCATTTGTGAGTTTGAAAGTACTTTTGTTCTTCTCCGGGTTTAAGTTTCTGGGTCACCCGGCCTTTTGTTCATAACCCATAGACGCATCAGCAGTAGGGCAGGACCCCCAGACACGAGCGGCCTCAGGGCATCAGTACCTCACCAGGGCACTCACTGTGTTTACCTGCACCTCGCCATCACTGTCTCCACGAAGCAGTTGTAACGAGTGCCCCTAAAGGGGGCTTCCCAGGTGGCTCAGTGGTAAAGAATCTACCTGCCAGTGCAAGAGATGTGGGTTTGATCCCTGGGTCAGGAAGAAGCCCTGGAGAAGGAAATGGCAACCCCACTCCAGTATTCTTGCCTGGAAAAGTCCATGGACAGAGGAGCTTGGCGGGCTACAGTCCATGGGGTCGCAAAAAGAGCTTTCAGACACGACTTAGTGACCAAACAACGAGACCAAAACAGGAAAAGAGGTACTGTTCATCTTTATACAGTGAAATAATTACTACAGCCCTCTCCCCTGGATCCAGATAACTCTGTGCGTGTGTGTATTAGGGGAGCAGGAGGTGTTGACAGGAGGTTACAGAATGTAAGACGGCAAACTCTATGTACCCACAACGCCAGTGTTTCGCTGGATATAATCAAGAATCTTCCTTTGTTGCAGCCTAATGTCTAGTCTCATCCTGTTTTAGCATCTCCTCGGAGGAAAAACAAAGCTCCCACTGCCAGAAAATGTTCCGAGTAATTGTTGATAACAGATAACGGCAGAGGAAGCCCTCTGGTTAATATTTAAACACAGGCAGGGGTAACATTTAACTCCTCGGCAGTTACGACGCCCACCAGAAGACTCCAACGTGTGCTTCCGGGGCCCCTGGCTTATGGGGAACGCTGACTGCTCTGTTCAAGTTCAGGAATGTCCCGTCAAAAAAAGAAAATCAGAATAACGCCTGAAACGCCTTCTAATTACCACACTGCTCAGACTTGAACTGATCCGTGTTTTGAACACTGTAATGCGCAATCCCCCAGTTTTAACAAGTAGATTCCAATAATTTCTAGAGACATTAAGCAGAAGAAAGGGAAAATCGTGGTGGAATCAGGGTATAATCGAGAAGAATGCATTTGTTCTTGAGTTGAGATGATATTTTAAAAACCACAGCTATTAAAATACGGGTTTGCCATGAAAAGAAAGTCTCTGTTCTAAAATGTCAGATGACATGCTGTGGAAGATTTGGCTGTTATTATAGATGGACTACACACACGCGCGCACGTGCGCACACACACACACACACACACAACACTTCTAATGAACTTTGGCAGTCTTTGTCTCCATATAATTAGAAGTTTGGCTTTCTGTCTTTCGGGCAGAGGGAGGAAGAGGCAGGGGCATAGGGGAGAGGGAAGGGCCCGGCTCAGAGAGGACCCACACCGAAGATCTGCTGCTGGTAAAGAGAAGGCAGACTTGGGGTGAACCTCCTGGGGCGGGGGCGGGGGCGGGGGAAGGCTACTGGGGGAGGGGGGATGGCTGACCACAGCCAGCAACACCCAAGACAAGGACTGAAGGAAGGTGGGGGGGGGGGGCCACGGGGGTCAGCCCTGCCCCCAGGCTTCAGGGCTCCAGTTGCAGAAGGCACCGCTCTGTGGGGTCTCGCCTCTCAGCTCAGCTCTCTGTTGGGCGCTGTGGCCTGGGGACAGTCGGTGAGGACCCCCTGCTCCCGCGCAGCTCCCGCACCCTCGCACCACCCGAGCTTCTGAACCTGACGGCAGGGCCCCGGTCTTCTACAGACCGACAGTTTGCATTCACGCCAAAGGTAGCGGGAGCCAGGAAAAGCCAGGTCCCCTCCACTCATGCGGATTGCTGATCAAAGATCAAAGAGGCAAGTGGTTACATTCTTACTCAACAATGTTGAGCTGCTGCAGGGTTGGGTTTTTTTTTGTAAATTCAAAGCGGTAGAGACCTTTGAGATGCAGGCCTCGTTTTACAGGTGAGGAAACCAAGCCCAGGAGAGGGCCAGGCCTCCCCCAGCCCAGATAAACATCAGCTCCCCCACCTCCCATTGCCCCAGGCACACCTCCCTTTGCTAGGCTTTCATCTTTGATTTCAAATAGGCGCTCCGGGATGTGCATGGGCGGGCGGGGCTGAGCTGGTCCTCTCTGCGCTGGAGCAGGGTAAGGCCATCACCTGAGCCCCAGCTACAAGGAGCCACACACAACCTGGCCCTTCCACAGCCTCTGCTCCAGGCGGGCCCTGGGCCTGGCATGCAGCCTGCACTTGTCGCCGAATTCAGGTCCCCCAGGCTCTCCATGGTGAAGCCTCACCACGCTCAGCGTGTCCCCATCACACCTTCTCTGACCATGGAAACCGCACCTGTGTTTTGCCAGGTGACCAAAGCTTAGCTGTTTCTGGATCACACATTCACTGCACGTCCAGCCCCGGGGAACTGGACAGGTGGGGGTCCCTCTGTTTTCAGCATGACTGCGGTGGTATGACAGTTCCCCGGTATGATGCTGGATCCAAGTCTTTTCCACTGCGGTGTTCCGAGCGCCTGGCATGGATGGATGGGCTTCCTTAACCAAGCGCAGCCTCCTGGATGTTTCCCCTTCTGTCAATTCGCATGTCAGAAGACCAGTGCTAGCTTCAGGGCAGAATCTGTGCTGCACTAATAACAATTTGCATTAATAATTCCAGGGTTTCCCTGGAATGCTAATTGCAACACAATTGTGCTATTCTTCAAGCTACAAATGTACTCACAAAATAACCTCTTCACTTACTGGGGAGATTCTAGCTTCCCAAGGTGGGAGGGAGAGGAGGAGGAAGGTTACAAAAGAGTGACCGGATGGACTCAGTTTCTCTGATTGGTGACATTCCACAACAAAAGGGCTTTCAACATCTGAACATCAGCGTGAGAGTCATCTAACCATTCAAGAAGCAGCACAAGACTGCGGACAGCTCTAACACTGGTCAGCCTGATGATGCAAGAATGAAAGCGGCATCCTGGCAAAAATACACATAATTTCTTACTGTCCAGGATACCCTAGGAGGTTGCACTGAAACGATGACTTCTTTTCCTCCAGGATGGTGCAGACTTCCTCTGCAGGCACGTCAAAGCACAGGTGCAGGACCAGGGGTGAGGACCCAGACCCTACAGCCAGGCCCCCATGTCCCCACCTCCTGCCCCTCACCCCCACCTGCGGTCTGCATTCATCACCGAGAAGCCAGTATCTCCACTCAAGCAAGACCTACGACCACAACAGAGCCACACCACCTGGGTTTGCCAACAGGAGTCGAGAGCGGTTTCCCCAGTTATGGGTATGGACATGCTAGAGAAGACTCTCGAGAGTCCCTTGGACAGCAGGAATATCCAACCAGTCCATCCTAAAGGAAATCAACACTGAATATTCACAAAGGACTGATGCTGAAGCTGAAGCTCCAATACTTTGGCCACTTGATGCCAAGAGCGACTCATTGGAAAAGACTCTGATGCTGGGAGGGATTGGGGGCAGGAGGAGAAGGGGGCGACAGAGGATGAGATGGTTGGATGGCATCACCGATTCAATGGATTTGAGTTTGAGCAAACTCTGGGAGATAAAGTAAGACAGGTAAGCCTGGCAGTGTTGCTGTTCATGGGGTCACAAACACTTGGACATGACTTGGCGACTGAACATCACCAACTAACAATGGGTATGAACACTGACTGAACAGTCGCTTCTGCTTCCTATTCTGGCCCAAAGCGCCCAGTGTGATGGTTCCGCTGTCCTGCGGTCAGAGAGCAAGAAGCAACCACACACCCTCAGAAGAGCAATCCATTCGCAGACTCGGCAAGAGCTGACTCACTAATAACACACCAGGGGCCCCGGGGCACGTTTGCAAAGGTGCGTCCGCCGTGTCCCTTAGGTGACCTGCCTGGAACCTGCAGGATGACCTGCATGGTGGTTAAGACCAGGGTTACTAATCACTCCAATCTGGCATATGAGCAACCAGAATGTTACGGTCTCTAAGGTAAGCTTGGGGTCTCTTGCTCCCAGATCTTCCAACTCCTGAGGCGGCCCACACTTAGGAAAGGGCACTGCCTTCATCTGGACTGACTCCACTACTTTGGAAAAGAGCAGGGGCTATCAACAGAACTGCCCTACACGCCACTGGCTGGTACCCACTGCAGACGCCTGGCCAGGAAACCATCTCCCATTAGCGAGACTGTATGTGTTTATAGATCTGTTTGTCCTTACTCTGTCTGATACAACTTTATAACTCAACTAAATCTTAAATGTTACCAAAACATTGAGTTTTAGTCTAGGAAAACTAAGTCAAAAAATGTGGAAAGAAAGATTGAATGAAGGCAAGTAACTTTAAAAATGGTTGAGAACTAAGTGCAATTTTTGAAGACTAGATGAAAAGGGGTAGGGGGAAGGCAATTTCTAGAAGCTTTGTATCAGAATGTCTGATAGCTTTGCAGGTGTTTGTAAGTTTTCCCTTTGCTTAGAAAAAAAGCCCAAAACTGTGAATTTTAAGTGCTAGATCAAGAGGAAGGCTAAAATAAGGCTTTGAGGAACACAAATCAGTGGTCCCATTCACAAAAGCCTGAGTCTGAATGTCTGCTTTTAAACTTTTTAAATCATTCCCTGCTTCAAGTGAACTGACCTTGTTCAATCACCCAGCCATCTACAGGTCCCAACAGTATCAGCTTATCACAAAAGGCACACAATCTGTTGTCATCTGCCAACTGATTTCGGTCCCTGGCCAGTGACATCTTAGGAATTTCTGGGCTCTCACACAGGGAGAGGGCTTAACATAGTTTAATTCTCATGGCTATAGGAAATATCCCTACACAGAAATTCATCAGCAGCCCGGTCAACCTCAATTCAGTAATTAACCCTAAAATGTTTCTAAAATAATGGTTCTTACATGTATACCTGTGGTGGATTCATTTTGATATTTGGCAAAACTAATACAATTATGTAAAGTTTAAAAATTAAATAAAATTAAAAATAAAATAAAATAAAATAATGGTTCTTAACTACAAGCAGTTTTGTGCCACTCCCCCTGCTCCCCACACATACACACACATCTGGAGACATTTCTAGCTGTCATAACTGAGAGGGAAGCTTGTTACTAGCATCCAGCAGGTGGGGAGGGGTGGCTGAGATGCTGCTCAATGTCATCTGAAGCACGGGACAGCCCCCCGCCACCCCCGACCGACTGAGAATGATCCAGCTTAAAATGCCGACGGTCCTGGGATTGAAAAAGTCACCTTGGAGAAAGGGGTTTCCAGACCTGTGGATTCTGTTTACATCATCAGAAAAGCCAGCCTCTGGACAAACCAAAGGAAGAGGCAATTTCTTCCCTCTTGACTCAAACAGGACTCAAAGGCCACCGGCTTCCTGGTATTCCTGATAAAACTCCCAATCTGTTGGCAGGAATTTTCAAAGACCACAATTTTCGTGTACGTGGTGAAACAGCACAAGAATGCTGGTCAGTTCTCTTTTTTCTTTCACATTCCATGAGACCTCCAATTATCTCATGGATGGTGATGAAAATGAACTGAAACGTTTGTCCAGAGCTTCGTTTTTAAAGACTATAAGCAGATGGAAAGAAAAAATTGGTTTGGCTTACTGTGACAGAAGGCCTGTGGAAGAAGCTTTCCTTCTATATCACTTTCCCATTAGCATTCTAGTATCTGAGCAGCTACAGAATATAACCACTTAAAGGCTGGCTACTACAGTACGAGAGAAGCCTGAATGCATCCTGTATTTTTTAAAGCCAGTTATTACAGCCATGTTGAGACACTTAGAGAAATTTAAATGTCAAGTTCATAGGTGTGATGGTTACACAGTGGTTAGCAGCATGTCCTTAGTCTTCACTGGATGTATGCTGGAGCACCGAGGGGAAAAAAGTCAAGGCACTAGCATCTTTTGAATGGCCAAAACAGAAAAAAAACCTCACACACCACAATGTGTTAAGAGTATAATGTAAGCAACTAGTAACATATTGCCACACTCAATTATTCATTCAACTTTTCCATGTGTTTAAAAACTTCAAAATAAGAGTTGGGCAAAAAAAAAGTTAAAGACCAAGATAGGGATTAAGGAGACAATCAAATCACAAGTATTGCTGGATCTTGGGTCCAGACCAAAGAAAGGTCTCCAAATAGAATCAAACTGGAGATGGTGGGCTTGGCATCATTATTAAAAAGGCTGCATAGCTGCCTTCTACCGTTACAGCAAAATTAAACAGGTACAACAACCCTGGAGCAAAAGGCACACCCTGCAGATTCACAACACAACTCATGTCACAGACCTCTCAGCATCCTGGAGGCACCATAGAGACCACGGCAAAGTCAGGTCATCTGGACACACACACACACCTAAAACTGAAATCTCTCTGAGCCCAACCCCTTAACCAGGGAAACCAAGATTGAAATGAAAATTTGCTCCCCACACACAAAGGGAAGAGCCTACCCATTCTCTGAAAAAGAATCATGTAAGCCTGAAGACCTGGTCCATTTCCTGTTTATAACAGTGAAAGCAAGCACTTCTCCCCTAGAAAACTTTGCACACACCCGCAATCCCATTGGCTTGTTCTGGAGGAGACGCAAAGCCAAGCGAAGCAAAGAGAAAGGAGGAGGCCGGTTTAAGTGCAGCAATCCATGGTTCACTTCAACTTTGCAAAGCTTTTTACATGCAGGTTTTTACACAGAAATCAAAATAGCTTAGGTTTCCAGGATCCTTCAAGCAGGTTTACAAGCAAGAGTGAAGGAAGGCCTTTCAACTGAAAGGGTTATACAGCAAGCTGACTTTGTCAATTCCTGTGAGATTTCCCTCCAAAGCACAGGTTCATACTAATATTCCAAGAAACATGACTTGTTTTACTTACTTAAAAACAAATAATAAATAAAAAAACAATTCTGTTCAAACTAGAGAGCCTTAAACCCAATTTCTTTAAAACCTACCAGATATTCCACCCAGCTGGCTAACTGTTCGCTCTACAGTAGCGTCCTTTGTTGTAGGAAAATGTATAGTCTCTGAGCCTTGCAGCACCCCCAGGCCACATCAGCAGGCAGCAGAGGTCAGAACAAGACTGAGAAGAGCAATGGGCTCTGGAAGCTTGAGGGGACAAGTCATTCAAACACAACAGGTCCGCAAAGCAGACTCCATGGCCCAGGTGCAACCTTCTGGGTTCTCCTTTGAGTGCCTAAAGAAAGAAGCAAGATCCCTGGGTCTGCTGCAGCTTGAGAGAGACAGACAGACAGATACCTGGATCTGAAAGTTGTAAAAACAGAATGAAAAGGGAACCTCAAATAACCCTGTCACATCCATTAAAACATCTGAGCACCTACCAAATACATGTGCACAGGTTTCAAACATGTAAGACACATCACGTGAACAGATGGACAGATATGTGATACAGCAAGTCTAGTAAAACGTTAACAGTAGATTGTGGATACAGTCATTCATTATAAAATGCTTTTTTTTCCCTCTATGTCTGAAATTTTTTGCGATAAAATAGTGGGGGGAGGGCTTTCGTAGATGGGAGAAATCTGATTTATAGTTTAAAAAAAGGATAAAAACCTCCCAGTCGTGCTGTCAAAGAGCTTACAGACAATTTGACTTGCATGGATGGAGGCCTCTTTGGGGCCAGAAGAGAAAAGACAGACTAGAAAGATGGAAGGATTTGAGCTTGAGTTACAAGCAAGGACACAAGGGAAATGGATTTGGGAACAGAAGAGAAATCTGCTTTTTACACGTGAGGGCTTAAAGTGCCTGTAAGATGCCAAGGTGGGTGTTGGTCACCATGAACTTGGCCTGGCTGAGCACCTCAGACCCCGGTGATCCCAACCTCTGATGTGGGAGAGGTCCCGGGAAGGAGCTCAAGGCCCAGCAAGCTGGCCCGCTGTGGAGGACTGCTTTACGTGTGCAGCTCTGTGTCTGTAAGACGATGGAGCTCATAGAGGTATGTGTGGCACAGGCTTTTGCCAATGTGTGTACTGAACAAACTGCTAAAGGCGAACACACTGGCATAAGCTGGGAACATTCAGATCACCCACATGTCTGTGATTCTTATAAAGACTTGGAGGACGTTCAGGCTGGGGGTGCTGGGGATCCTGGCATTCTACCACATTGTTGGGGACCACCTCCCCAACAGAAAGCCCTGTCCACCAGCCTCAGGCAAACCTCTCACATCCACCGCGGAGGGGACAGGTGAGCAGGAACAAGCAGAGGAGGGGCCCCAGACCCCGCTGCCTACTTCTGGTTTGTCTCCCACCTGGTTCACCAGGTGTGCTCCCAAGGCTGACTCACCCACCAGAGGATGCTGCTTTCAAAATCTCAGGAAGGCCACTTGGGAACAAACCCGACCACCCCCAAGAAAGGGACAAAAAATCAGCTGCTCCTAACAGAAATAGTTTGTCTTTTCCGGAAAACTCCGGCAAGTCCAGCTAAGAAAACTCTCCATGCTTGGCGCATTCCTGCCCTACCCGCCCCCCACCCCCCAGGACCCACCACCCCTCCACCAGGCTTGGAGCCCTCCAGATGCCGGGTGCCCTCCGCGGCACACGCTTCACCTCTCTAAACAAACAAGGGGTGTCTTTGTTTAAATTAAAAAAAAAAAAAAAAAAAGAACCTGTCTCACAGGCTGCGATTACATCAGCAGAGTCTCTTTCTCTGCATCAATCCCGGCTGCTCGGCGGCTTTGAAGTGCGGAGCGCGCGGTGCCCTTTGATCTTGAGGTTCCCGCCCCGGGGCCAAGCCGATACCATCGCGCCCACGCGGGGAACCGCGGTCCACACCGGGACGGCCGATCACAACCCAGCCCCCAGACTCGGCTGCCAGGGCCGGGATGCTGGAGATGGCTTACCAAGCGGAGCAGGGAGGAGACACCACTGACTCAGAGATAACCTCTTCTGGGAATAGCACTGAGGTTACGTTTTTACAGACCCACTATCGTTTAGGGAATATTTACAGATTTTTCAATGTTTCCAGATTAAAGAATGATACAGGCTGGCTCTGCTTCAAAAGAACGGGAGGGGCGGGGAGCTGATGGCTTCTAAAGCAGGTGATGGCGGCTGGCTGGGTTAGGGGGTACAGTGGAGGTACACGGTGTACAGGACACCTTCTGTCCACTTGCGAATACAAGTAGAAGATTGTCTACAATAAGGACTTGAAAAAGAAACCAACCTCTTGACGCTTTGCTATTTTAAAAGGTTATTTCTCATAGACTGTTTATTTTAGGAAAGAGAACAGCGGTCTGACACCGGGGTGGGGTGAGGGTGGAACGCATCAGACTTTCCCACTCTGCCCCCAGGGCAGTCGCTGGAGCGACCAGGGCACACGTGGCCTAGGTGGCCAGGTCCCCAGTGCCATCCCTGAAGCAAAAGGAGTGCAAGGGCACCCCTGTCGGGAGCTCCTCATTGGTTTAAGGGCCTCAGCCTTCTTTAAAAGAAAGATGAGAACCCATCTCTCCCCCCCAAAAAAACACCCACAAATGCAGGACAACCTGGAGGAAATACCAACCCCCCTCCCCCAGATCCATTACTTACAGAAATTAGGTCAAAAGCGGCCCTTGGAGTGAGTACTCCAGGTTGCTCTGTTTGGACCACTCCCTCCCTCAAAGGGCTACAGGTTCGTGTCCAGTCAGTGGCCTCCCAACACCACCATGGGGGCCAGGGATGCACGGCACATCTCTGGGTTGCCTTGCAAGCCTGACCCTGCTCCTTTCTAGTGCTGCGGCCTTGGGTAAGCTGCCTAGCCTCTCCCAGCCCATCCCTGAATTCTGTCAATCGAGAGTTATTAATGACGACCCTCTTTTATTACAGGCTTAACTGGGGTATAAGAAAGGGGGGGTCGGGGGGGGGCAAAATGCCAAGAAGGAAAATGTATGTGGGGACGCAAACATGATTCTACTGGCTACTGCAGCTGAACAAGCCACACACAGACTGGGCATGGAAGAGTTAGCTTGGAAACAGACAGGGTCCAGGACTGTTAGGTGCGTTCAAGGCCAGAATTTCATACGCACACAGGCCAGAAGGCAGGAAGGGGCTGGGAAGGAGTGGACAAGGGGAAATAAACCCTCTCCATACAGGTGGATCCACCTTTGGGAGCTCAGACCGGAAACCCCAGTGAAGACCGTCAACCCACCTGCACCCCTCAGAGTCCAGGGCACAACAACGAAAAACTTCGGAAAGGGTCAAGGAAACAAGATACAGTATCATAATAGCTGAGAAGATTAGGGATATTTTTAAGAGAAGAATACAACTGCAATGGTGTGAGCAGAGATCCAAGAAGTGAGTTCAGGGGGAGACGTTATCAGAACACTGAAGTCAAAGACTAAAAATAAAAGGGCAACCAACCGGAGGGGAGCAAAACCTCAACAGCAGATTAAAACTGCACACACTTATTAGCTTTCATCCTGAAGGGGTCTAACTCCAAAAACCCCACTCTAGACTGGTTGCCAGTCAAATCACACACATTTTAAAATGTGCGAAAATTCCCCCACTCATTCAAGAGTTTCTGATTTAAAAGCATATTGATTCTGGCATAGCAAGATCTCAAGATCTCTCTGGCACAAAAATCTCTCTGTTAATTATTTTGAAAACTCATTGATCAAGTCTTTCACTCCTATTAACAGAAAAAATGTTAAGACTGAAGTCCCAGATCCTATGTAGCATCCAACCAAGACGCTGAGGAATGCTGGTGCAACTCGGAAGGCCTGCCTCTGACCTCAGTAGGCGTGCAATCTAGTGAAGAGGCAGACCCCCCCACACACACACACACACGCAAAACCTATTATGAAGTGACAGACGCATGACCAGACCAGGCTTTTTCAAGTTCAGGGGTAGCAGAGATGGTTGGAGAAGGCAATGGTACCTCACTCCAGTACTCTTGCCTGGAAAATCCCATGGACAGAGGAGCCTGGTAGGCTGCAGTCCATGGGGTCGCTGGGAGTCGGACACAACTGAGCGACTTCACTTTCACTTTTCACTTTCATGCACTGGAGAAGGAAATGGCAACCCACTCCAGTGTTCTTGCCTGGAGAATCCCAGGCACGGGGGAGCCTGGTGGGCTGCAGTCTATGGGGTCGCACAGAGTCGGACACGACTGAAGCGACTTAGCAGCAGCAGCAGCAGCAGCAGCAGCAGAGATGGTTGGGTGCAGCCATGATCCAGGAGAGCTTCCTGGAGGTGGCAGTCTTGAAAGATGGGCAGAAAGTAAGCAAAGAGGCAAATAAAGTCTGTTTGGAGGAGGTGAGTGATTCTACAGTAGGGTATCAAACTGCAAAGACAGATAGGGAGCAAAATGCCAAGGGCTTTAGAATATTAGGGTAACACAGGGTTTAGACTCCATCCTACAGAGTCAAAAAGCTCTTAAAGACTCGTGAAGAGGAACATGACATCTGGCAGGCGAGTAGCAGAGTTGAGGAGGGGATGCGGGGCCCTAGCTGAAACAGGCCACTGGAGGGTGGGGGGCTTCCTGCTAAAAGAGAAATGACTGTCCCTCAATGAACCAAAGAGAACCATGTGTTCAGGCTGCCAGTGTGGCTTTGCTGGGGAGGGGGGGGCATGTTTAAACAAAGGGGTGAAGATCAAAAGAAACTGTTTGCAAATGAGAGCCCTCCTACTCCTCTGACTTGTCATTTCTAGTCCTTTCATCTACTCTCCTGTTTGAAATTCAGGTGAAAAGGAAAAGCATGTGGCCAGTGGCCTGCTGGCCTGGACCTGGGTCTGGCCCCATGTGCAACTGGGGGTAAATCACTCAAGCTTTCCCAACCCTCTCCCTCCTTTACTGAGGAAGGTCAAGGATGGGATCAAGTAAGTGCGAAGTCTGGATCTAGGCTGGGGTAAGACCAAAAGTTTACAGCGAAGATTCCCAGAGGTACATCAATGCCCAACACCAAGACCTTCAGCTGCAGGAAAGCCACCATCACAGAGCCCTGCAACTGTCTTCCTACCTTCCCAATGATAGAGAAAACAGCATTTATGTTATGAAGACAACACAAAGAACTTGAAAAGTTCCTTTTCAAAAACCACAAGTGGGAAAAAAAGTATTTAATTCAAATACAACCAATCAGCAAGAATCAACAGATGAACATAACCATCAGAAGGAACGGAGTTCAATGTTCTGCTTCTTTCCCTAAAAACAGTTTCTGACCAGGCTTAGGGCACTGAATTAAATTTCAACCTTCGTCACTTAGTGTAACTTAGAGCAATGAAGAGTAAAGGGTTTAAAATCATCTTGACTGGGTCTGCATTTCCATATTTGTATCAGGAGGAAGTAAGACCTTGGCCGAGTCATTTCACTTCTTTAAAGCCTCAGTTTCCTCATCTATAAAATGGGAACAAGGGCACTTAACAGCACAGAGTTATTATGTGAAATAAATATGGTCATCTGCGTTGGGTGCTTAACGTCATGCGGGCATATGGTGATCACGTCCCAAGGCAGTGATAAATGTTAGCCCTGTGATATTTTAAATCTGTGGCCCTCATCCCTTGTCTAAAGGAGACAGGAAGTAGTGTCATGAGAAGTAAGGAATCCATATGATAAGGGCACCTCCCAGCAAAAAAACGGACTGCAAACCCCACTTCAGAAAGAACTTGTGTGGCCCCATTTGTGGGGAGAAACAGGTTGGCATTCTTCCCCTAGAATCTAACAGCTGCCTCTCCTCTCATCTCACCCCGACCCCTCCTCGGCTGCAAATACTCAAGGATTAAGAAGACATTCAAGCTTTGTTCCGTCTCATTTCTGCTCTGGCATTCTCTTCTGCCCTAAATGCCGTTTCTGCTCCACAGCAGCGGGCCCTGCACTGCAGAAGGGTCTTGCACTTTCAGGGTGCCCTCGAACCTTGATTTCCACGGATCCTTACAACACTGACATCCTGGCCGCAGGAGCCGCCAGCCCCACTTTTCGGACAGGGACCCCCAAGGTTAAGAGGGGTCGGGGCATCATGCTGGCTCTCAGCAAGGAGTCCCAAGTGTCGGAATCAGAACCTCCCGCCCTGAGCCCACGGGTCTTCCGGGCTGCACTGCTCGGATATGAATCACAGGCGGGATCTGTGGTGGCTGTCCCACGCCCGCGGGGGGCAAGGAGCCTGGCTCAATCCTTGAGGACTCCGTGGAAACACCAGGGTTTCCCAGAAACCCGGACGCCACCCCCACTGGAGCAGCCCCCGGGAGCTGTGTGGTCAGAGGGGCTCCTGCCTGCGCCAGGAGCTGCAGTCTAGCCATCTCTCTTGGGGAGAAACACTCTTTTTGCAGAAACTTTAAACACAAACACACGCGTGCACGCGCGCACACATACACACGGAGGAAGCCAGCCGCATCCCCGCTGCAAGCTGTGAAATGTGTGAGGAGACTCGACTGGCCGGTGGGTCACTAGGAAGGCTGGGGACTCGGTCCCTCCCCCTCAGACTCCCCGGGAGAGACGTGCGGGCAACAGGCCCCGCTCCGGGTTCGGTTCTCTACCAGGTTTTACCCTCCGCCGCTTCTCCCCACACTTCAAAGGAAGTATTTTTGTACAGCCCGGGGAGGAGTGTAAACTGGCCAGCTGCTTCCAAAGCAGAGCCGTTAACCCTGAGAGGGCCGTGGGGGCCTGGTGGAGTCGCGGGGAGCCGTCTCAGCCCACACCCAGGCCGGCTCCCCACCCCTCCAGCAAGGCGGCGCGCCTTCCAGAGGCAGGGCTAAATGGAAACTCCCGCTAACAAACCAGGCCTCTCTCTCTCTAAGTCCCTCTCTGAGCCACACGAGGGGCTCAAGGGCTCAAAAGCTAGCGCCAAGTCTGACCCCTTGAGGCCTGGAGGCCTGGGGAGAGCCCGCCCACCCTTGGCGGCATCCTAGCGGCTGAGCCCCTGCTAAGCACGTGGGGCAGCGCCCGGAGGGGGCCGCCCCTTCCCCAGGACTCCCAAGGGTTAGGGTCTTCCAAAGAGGCAGGGGAGGGAAGATTAAGACCCCAGACCCAATCAGCTCTCCATTCTCTCCAGATTCTTCACCCTCCAGAGACCGTGTGGACCCAGAGCCAGAACCAGCATCCTCAGTGCCCGCCTTGGAATCCGAGGGTTCCTTCCAGACCTGGACACTGCGCTGGGCATGCTCCTGCTCACCAGGGACCTAACCTAGCGGGCTTCTCCGAACCAACCACCCGAGACACAGTCACCTAGGGGCTGCAGGTACAGCAACGAGGGCTGCTCTCAAGAGTCTACATACCTTGGCCTCTCTTGTGTTTTTACCCCCACCCACACTATCTCCAAGGACCTACTAGAAACCCCAGGGCGTCCCAGGAGGCCCCAACCGCACCCAGGTGGGCCTCTGCTCCCGCCACCTGGCTGCCAGCTTCTGGGCAGCCCTAGAGTGGCGGGCAGGTGGGTGTTCGTCCCGACCCACTGGCAAGAGCATCCTGTAATTTCCTGACACTGAAAAGGATGCTATAAATAGTTGGTGTTTTTAATGTCATCGGGCCTCCAGAACAGAGGGGGCCCAACAGCTGTGTGGGGCCGAGGTTCTGGGCATCTCAGAGCCAATTTGGAAACCCTGGGTGCTGCAGTCAAAGTGTCTTCAAAGAAAGGAACTCCAAGAGTGTTGAGCTCCATCTGAAGAGGCTACAGTGGAGGGAGAAGGTCAGAACCATCCCTCAGGATTTACAAACCACTACTGAGCAGAAGCGTGAGTGGCCTCTTGGTGGAAAGATCCAAGCGGCCAAAGAGGAAGCAGCCGGAATAACCCCCGAACCCCAAGCTGCCATTTCTGCTACATTTGGGCCTCTGAGACACAACAGGACACTCCCAATCAAATAAGCACAAGATGATTCAGAGGCTTCGTTTAGTCATTCAACAACTTTAAACTTCACTCCGCCACATGCTGAAGATACAAAGAACAAAACAAAAAGATAGGCCTTTTGACACTTAATCTCTGGTGTAAGAGATGTGGACAATAAGAAGTAAAACAGTCTCCACAAGTGAAGAGAATACCTTATAATCTTAACTCTAATTACACTAGAACTTGGCATAAGAGTATGTACCTAAAAGGAGTTATATTCAAGTAACTGAATTACTTCAAGGCTCTCCAGACAGCAATTACACTTCAAAAGAACACACACATCTCTCCATTCATTTGCTCCTTTGAAATAACTATCCCCACTGGCTTTCCTAAAACTGAAGTGTAAGGAAGGACAAGAGTGGTGAATAAGATTGGACCCTGAGTACTTAACTCTCAACATCGATGCCCGAGTCAGAAGGAGACTTATGGTCAGCACTGCTCTCGTGAGGGGCTGTGTGTGTGCGCGCGTGTACATTTGTCAACAGCCAGACCAATTCAGGCAAGATTAAAGATAAAAATAGTAAAGTTGCTACTGAAACTTAGGTCTAATTTCAGCCTTTAAATTTTTTCCAAAAAAATCATCACAACTATTTGCTGGAGGAGATATTAGATTTAATTCCATCTAGAATATAGCAAGCAGTCCAGGGTACTTGACGTTGTATCTTCCTAACTGAAGCAAGTCTAGAAGACTCCCAAGATGGTCAAGGATCTCAAAACCATCTCATGTGAAGAATAATGGAAAGAACCAGGGTGCTCAGCGAGGAGAAAACCAGTGTTATCAGTTCCATCGGTGGTGGTGGGTGATGACCACCTTCAAAGATCGGAAGGCCCGTCATGTCTTAGTGGCTCTGAGTGTTACGGTTGAATTGTATCTCCCCAAAATCTCCGTACTGAAATCCAAACCCCAGGACCTCAGAGTGTGACCTTTAAAGGGGTGATCAGGTTAAAGGTGAGCTCTAATCCAGTACAACTGGTGTCATTTTAAGGAGAAATCTAGACAGAGCTGATCACGGAGGGAAGACCACGCGAGCACGCAGGAAGAAGACAGTGGGCTGTCTGTGAGGCAAAGAGAAAGGCCTCTGAAGAAATCAGCCCTGCGGCCACCTTGATCTTGGACGTGGAGCCTCCAGAACCATGAGAAGACGGATTTCTGCCGCATGAGCCACCTAGTCTGTGGTGCTTTGTTCCAGGAGCCCGAGGACGCTAACATACTCTAGGAACCAGAACCAAGGCATGGAGTCTGGGTCCGTATAAGGAAGAACCTTCTGACTTCAGCACCCCTGCAAAAAGACGCTGCTTCCTTGAGGGGCGTGTGTGTGTTGGGGGCGGGGAGCTGAAGAGAGGCTGAGTCCCACCCTCAGGGCCATAGCAGAGGCTGGGACCTCATCAGAAGCCACTGAGTCAAAGGGAGGGATGCCCCTGGCTACAGAGAGCTCAACTGCTGACAGTCTCCATCAGGAGGGTCAACCCCACTTGAAAAAGTTAAAAAAAAAAAAAAGAAAAAAAAGCCCTAAGTCAACACTCTGTGAAATGTGACACATTGTTGGAGAAGAGTTTAAACTCTTCTGGAGTCTCCTCTTCACACTCACAGGGAGAGTGGCTCAGCCCTGCTCGTGTTACATTCTTCCTACAGGCAACCAGAGCCAGGAGAGCGTATGTAATCTTCCCATGCATTAACCAAAGTAGACAAACCTGAAAGAGGCACGTCCATCCTACTCAGCCCAGCGCCTCCGAGGAAGCTGGGCCCCAAAACCCAGCCGCCAGACTCACAGCCTGAGGGTCAGGAGTTGGGGAGGGTGGCCAACCCCAAATCCAGGATGTGAACCCAGCCCAGGAGCCGAGAGAGTGCTCCTTCCAGAGGCTCCTTCCAACTCGCGTTGCATCCAACTCTGACATGCCAACCGCAGGCCAGTCTGAGGGGCTGCTCCACGTGCACGTGGGTCAAACGCAGGGCCGAGTCCAACAGCGAGGCATTCAGGACGTCTCAGTTGCCAGGCCGCTCCTCTGTCTTATCTTCCACAGCTCACTCGGTTGCAACACTCTCGCTCCTTCCTGCCCCTGACAAACGCCCAGAGGACAGGCTGCCTGGACCTGGTGCTGGGCTTGATCTGGTATTGCCTCCTATCTGCTTGGAAGGTATCACTGCTTAACTCTCACGAGTCTTCCCATGCTGGTAGAAATTAAAAGTCTTCAAAGACAGGTGTTGTCTCTTGGTTCTTTATACACTCTGACCCCAAACCCATCCATCACCCAAGTCCAGAGAAGACCACAAACCTGCTAACACCAGATGGAAGAAAAGGGCCCATCACAGCTGAGAGGCGCTCAGACAGCTCTTGGCAGGATGACTATCCCAGGGCCCTGTGGGAAGTTGGAAACCAACACAGTCTTGGCCTACCATGCTCGAGATCCGACAGGACACTGACAGGGTGAACGTGGTCCCTAAACCAACCTCATGCCAGCCAGCTGGAGTGGAGTTTCCCAAGCACCTTGGGGCCTTTGAAAAAAGAGAGCTGTAGGATCAAGGATACTCGTGAAATGCCAGCTTGAACAGAGTTCAATTCCTTTTCAGTGGGGTTTTGCTGAGCCATTAACTCACTACTGAGCAGTCTAAGTCTCCAAGATGGAATGATGATAAACAGCATTCTCAAAGTTAGCTCATTGTGGAACCCTTTCCAGAGCATTCTGTAGGACTGGGTATCTTTCAGAAGGTGCCTTGAGAAAAGCTCGTCTTAGAGGCCTAATCCAGAGAAATCTGCACTGGACTTTAGAAAGGGTAAAACTGTTTTAATACAGGCCCTAAACTCCCACAACATTCCCAAACCAAAATAAACCAAGTCGGCCAGTAAAGACCCAGATCAACAAACGCAAGACAGCCTCAGTCTTCCTCCCCAGGATCGTGTGCTCTGCACCTGCCATCTTTCCTAGGGACAGAGAAGCAGTAATTGAGTGCTTTGGTGAGGAGAAGGGCTCCTTGATCCCCAGATGTGATCCAGCATAGCTCAGAGATAAGGATCAAGCTTTATTTTTTTTTTTTTAAGTGACTTAAGCAGAAAGGAATAAAGGTCACAAAAGAGCTGAAACTATGAGAGGCAGGGAAAGATGAAAACAGAAAATTAAACATTCTAGAGAGAATGCCACCTGGACTGGCCCTGGTTCATTCTGCACCTCTTGCCCTAAATTAAAAAACTGACACGTGCTTTGGTCCTGGCTAGAGCAAGCAACAGCTCCTGGAACAGGCTTCACCTTGGTTACATATTTGTACTTTAAACACTCCAGAGCGGCCGACGGCCTCCCAGGAACAGATGCTCCTGCTTCTCAGGAGGGAGTTAGTTCCTGTGGAAAGTGTTTGTTTAGTTTGATTACAACTTTGAAGAGGGGCTAGGAATTCTGGCCCAAAAGAATTTAATGGTCAGGCCCTCCGCTTACATAATTTGTAAACAAACAGAGTTTATCCTTGTGTGGCTCATTTGGCTCAGTGGCTGGATTTAGAAAAATATATTCCTCATTCATGTGGGAGAAGCCACAGTCAGGCCTGTCAATAACCAGAAAAATGTCCAAACCCAGCCTGTCTGTCATTCGATTGCCTAATCCTAACGGACGTCGGAGTCGCTCTTCGGAAACCCAGGACTGTCAACAGATGGAGCCCCAGCTGAAGGGCTATGGGCAGAACCTGAGAGGCCGCTGATGAATCGCTCCCCCAGAAGTTTCTATGCACTCGTGGTATATTAAAAAAAGAAAGAAAGAAAATGCTCAGAAAAAAAGGGCCAGAACAGCAAATTTCCCCAGGGTGTCATGAATGGTTGAGAGTACGGGTGGAGAGCAATTTGTTACTAATAACAGTTAAAGGCCAAAGCTGGCATGTAATTTATTTATCTTTAATAAAGTGAATTCAAGGTTTTCACTCGAATGTCACTTACTCCCTTACATTCCAGGCTGTTCTCCTTGGGAGAGGAGAGCACAGCCCCCAGCTGAGCCTCTGGGTGGCTGTGATTACAAACCCTGCTGCTGGCTAGGAAGCCTGGAGCAGGGGGGAGGTCATGTTATCAAAAATCCAGCCGTGCACAGGGACCTCCCGACCGCATGGAACTGTGGCGCCCATCAGCAAAAAGAGTCAAACACCTTCACTGGCATTCAAACCACCACCCCCCACCCAACCCCCTGCCACCCCCGAGCCATCCCTTGCTTGCCCTCTAAAGTTCATTTCCTCCCTGGTTCTCCAGCTTGGGTGGCTCTCCCCTTTCCTGCTCCTGTCCCACCCCTGGGCACACAGATCTGAGCCCCCGAGAATCTCACCTGGCCCCCATGCCCAGGTCACAGATGTAGACACTAAGGCTCAGAGGAGCTGGCTCCCCTGGTGTATCACTCATGTGACAGGTAGGGGAGGAGGTTGGGAGTCCTGTCTCCAAGCAGTGCCTCAGCTTGCCACCAGCACGCTCCACGCGCCATGGGGCCTCCTGGTCTGCTTGTGACCCCCACAAGCTTGGAAAAGCCCTGTCGGAGGCCGACCCGGCCCTGGGTCTCAGCAAGGAATGTCCCCCACCCACCCCCTGAGATCCAAGTGCTGGCCTTCTTTAAGAACCCAGCTGGAGGCGAGCCCCCAGGAGCTTCGCAGCAATGCTAGGCACTTTCCCGCAGCCCTGGGCTTGCAGTACTCAGTCCAGCCCTGTCACCATCTCGGGGGCACAGTCTGGCTTTCCCGCTGGCCCAGAAGCACCCCCTCACCCCTGCCCTGGTCACTCAGGAGGCCCGCAGTGGTTCTGTGCACACTACCCGGAAGATGTCAGGCCCACATCCATCAAACCGCTCCAGGAAAGAGGGCATAAACACGGCTGGACACACCCTTAAACACCGCCGTGCCCAAAACACAGAACACAGCCTGCGGTGAAGAGACTGGGGCCGCCTGAACCCACAGAAGACAGTGCTGCGTCACCTCACCTCTCTTCTCACTCCATTTCAGACCTGGGGTCTAACAGAGAAACTGAGGCTCCCGGGCACAAACCAGATTTCATCAAACTCGTTGCGTAAATGAGGAAGAGACATGGGCCAGAAGGAGTCCCTTTCTTCTTTTCACTGAACATTTATTTCCAGGAACACGAGCCTATGGACCTGATTTGCAGAACCATCCCCTACCAGCAAGAGCAAATTTTAGTTTATTTCTAAGAAAATCAGTACAAGTGAACACCGTCCTGGACGGGAGGCAGAGTCCATGGCAGGGCGGTGAGCAAGGCCAACAGGAAGCCCCCAGGACGGCCGGGCCACACTAGAGGCTGCCAGCTCCCAGGGGCTGCCCATCCCCAGAGCGCAAGTTTCCACAGAGACTTAAGACCGGGCAGGGCTTCGGAGTTCTGGAAAGTGGTTCGAAACCAAAAGAGCTCCTGTAGGCAGCAAGCCTGACAAGCCCAAGAGAGACGCTAGGCCTGGCCTGAGAACCCGCGGTCCCTGCTGGACCATCACCTTCCTCTCTGCTCCCCACCCAGACAGCTCTAATCCCCAATTACAAACACCCAGACTGCAAGCACAGGTCCTGTCACTGTGTTATCAGTGTGGACTTTCCCTTCTGATAAAAACCTTCTGAGCAAAACCACACAGCATCCTATTGACCACACAATCGGGTCAGCTGAGCCAGAGGAAGGGGTGTGACGCGCACTGGGTTTTGCTCCCCGTTTCGACAGCCAGAGTGGGGGCAAGACACGCCCCACAGGGCAGGGGGCAAGTGGATGGTCCATGAGTATCACCAGGAAACACCAACACTGCCACATTCAGCCGCAGGGGCACGAACTCAACCTCCCTGCACTTCCTTCTGTCCAGGTTTGCCAGTGATGCCCACTTCTCTCCAGAATAACCTTGCATGCTCCCCAATGCTACTGGGAGGTATGCTTTCAGACACTGCTGCTTCATCCTTGTCTGTTGCTGACAAGCACCGGGGTCCAAGGACAGAAGGATGCCACCGAGATGCCCGAGGGAAGGTAAGGGAGCAGGGATTCTTTGGAGAGAAACCTGGGCTTCGCTCAATTCTCATGGACACTACGGAGCTGACCGGCAGCACGTTTCAGTTGTATGCTGCCTCCTCTCATTCACCCTTCTTTCAAACTCCCCTTTCAACCGGTTGCTAACTTAGCTGCATGGAAGCTATTTTGATGGGAAGCTCGTCTACTATTTAAAGAAAGCAGGGCCCCCTGCTGTGCTGAGCAGAGTGACCCACCCTGGTGGGTATCTTCAAATGGAGCCAAGTAGAAAATTAACACTATTTTCATGGTCCGCCGGTGTATTTACAAAACACCCGCCTCCCACTGAAAGCTTGCTAACTCAACGAAAAAGGCACCAAAATGACCCGAAATCTGTTTTAGGGAAGAGGCTTAATCTGGGTTCTTAAAGCATACAGAAGAGAATAGCAACCTCCTTCCAGCTGTATCATTTGTTCGATTATGCTTTTTTTGTTAAAAATATGTAACACATCTTAATAAACCTGTTATCAATCAACTCAACAAATGAAAGCTATGAACCACCCACTCTGGACCACGCAAAAGTTCTCCCGCCCCACCATCCTTGCTGCTGGCAGAAGGGCGGGGAGGTGAAGAATGGCACTTGTGTTTACAGAGACAATGAAATGAAGCAGAGAAAAGAGTTACAGAGTGCCGGTAATCAAATCTGAATATGGCGCTGGGTTGGAAAACCAAATCAAAGCAAACCCTTATCAACAAATCCCCATGGAACCAGACCATGAGAAGGCACGGCCACCATCTGGGCTCCGTGAGGAACAAAAGGAACACCACCTGCTCCCTCAGCAAGTCGCCGGTACATTTGCAAGGACGGTGCAGTTCTTCTGTGTGAGAGACCAGGAAAATTAGGGAGAAAATTAGATGAGGTTAAAATAACAGTTGACGGATAACACAGAGCCACAGGAGATAAACTGTCAAATGCCCCCGTTTGGCACTTTGGGGTTTCATGTGAAAATGACTTCAGGAAACCTTTCTCCAGGTGGCAATTAACATTTTAACTCAAGCTCCCCCAGGGAAAGGGAAATTTCAGGAGGGGGAGGGGACGCTTCCTTAGCACAGGGCACTCAATCCGCAGGTGCTGAGTGAGAGAAGGCAGAAACCCACGCCTGGGACTCCATCCTGGGTGCCTCCTGAGCACTAGGACATCTCTGCTGCGTCCACCACAGTCACCTGCTTCGCCTGACTGTCTTTCCAGCAGGACTGTGGACTCCAGCAGCAAAGCCAGGGTGCTAACATGTATTAAGCACTTACTGTATGCTTAGCTCATGAATTAGCTCACAATCCTCTGGAAGTATGAGCTATCCTGTCCCGGGTGAGAGATGGGGAGGCAGAAGTTCAGGGAGGCTGATGACCTGGCCAAGGTCACGGCCTGGCAGTGGCAAAGCTGGGATGCACATGCTGGTCCGACTCCCAGGCCGTGCTTGGCACCACAGCGCCCTTTCTGCAGCAAGAGCCTGGTCAGCTCCAAACTCTTGGCATGCAGCTGGCGGCCATCATTACCTGTAAGAGGCGAGCAGACCACCGTAGGGTTTACGGGCCTCAAACCACCTTACGGCGAGGCTGGAAACACAGTCCTGCACTGCGGGCCAGCTTCTCCAGTCACTAGTTGCGTTAAACCTCCCTGCACCTTGGTGTCACCCAGGGACACAGGGATGGAACCTCTTACCACTCGGAAGCATCCTGGGGATCCAGTGGGACCAACAGTGTAAAGCCCCAAGGACAGTCTCTAACGTGGTATTCTTTCATTGATTCAAATATTTCACCAACCACCTATGTGACCTTCAGCCCCCAAAGCCTCTCGTGCAGGAGGGGGCAGAGCCAGGGGTGGTGGAGCCAGCCACACAAGGTTCCAGGCCAGGTTAATTGACAGCGGCTGAGAGGTAATCCCTTGGGTAGTTTCACAAGCAGAATGTTTACCCAGAGTCCAGCCTGGGAGAAACCACTGTCCTCTGTCTTGTCATTGGATTTGATTGGTACCAAGTTTCCTTTTCCTTTTCCTTAATGGTTTAACAAATCTCCGTCGCAGCTCTGTTTTTCCCATTCCCGAGCCTGAGGTCTAAAGGTTCTCTATTACTTTCGGCCAGGAAGTCCAGCAAAGCCAAATGGAGCAGGCCTGCAGAGATCAGGACAGGGTTCTGTCTCTGTGTTTCCTGCCCCAGCTACGACGGTCCTTGCCAGAGTTATATCATAAATCAGAACATGCTGGGGCCCGGTCAAGATGCACAGGCGGAGCCTGGTCATCCATAAAGAGACACCTCCACACACATTGCCCAGGTCTCCGCGCAGATCTGAAAGCCCTCAGGTCAGCCAGAGAGCAGATTCCTGAGCCAAATCAAGAAGAAGAAAAAAAAAAATCTCAGCTTCTAGAAAGTCAAGGGACAGCAGAAAAGTGCCCTAAGCAATGTCCAGTGGGCAGGATGATACAGAGAGGTGGTCTTTACCAAAGAAGCAAAAGGAAGGGTCAAGCCCGTGTGTGTGTGAATGCACCCAGAGAGCCTTCGCTAAAGCTGCAAAGGAAACAAAAATAAACCAACGGGATAAAAGGAAGGCTGTTGCACGAGGGAGAACTTTTGCTCCAGTTTTTTTTTAAAAAAAAAAAAAGAGAGAGAAGAAAAGAAAAAGAAAGCACACACTGAAATGATCTAAAGCTGCCTATAAATATTTGGAAACATCAAAGGCGGTCCTGTTAAATTAAAAATGCTGTCACACAGATAGGAACTAGCCTCCAGCGCTCTGCCAGCTTCAACATGTGAGCCTGTGATCTGAGGAGCGAGGGCTCAGCTCCTCGAGAAATCTGATTCACTAAAGAAAAAAGTGAACGAGCAGTTGAGTTTTAATAAGGGCATTAAATACCTTAGGAATGAGCTAATTAGAGTTTAACTCTTTCAAGATTGTCCGAGCTCTTAAGAATGCTGTAAAGTGAGCTCCCTCCAGAATCTAGTTAAATCGGTCTCGAAACCTGCAGTGTAAAAGAAAAGTATTAAAATAGCACCTTAGGACTTCAAAGCTGGTAAATCCCACCAGGTCTCCGGCAAAGGCCGAGGGAAAGGAAGGGAGGAGGCCGGCCCAGAATCGTTTTCAAGGTGAGGTTAGGTTGCCTGCTTATTTAGAGCCTGCTTTCCCCCACCCTACCCCCTGCACCAGGTAAGGAGAGCTCACCTCCTAATACCAAATGCGTTCTTCCTGCCCTGTGAACAGGCCCTTCACCTAAGCCCTTCTTCATGTTCTGACCCCGCTCGCATGCCTTGTGAGAAATATCAGCCAACCCCCCAGTCACCCAGCAGTTTCCCAACACACATTCAGAGTCAGGATCCTAAAGAATTCCCCCATTCGTGAAGTCCCCATCAGGACAGCAGGTCCTTTCAGGAACAAGAGTCTCTGGACTTGAAGTAGAATGCAGCAGTACCTCTTGCAGAATGAGAGAGAAAACACACCTGCGTGGAAGAGAACGGGCATCTTTCCATCACCCTGTCTCAGGAATGTGGGAGAAGGGGGCAGGCCGAGGTGGAAACTACCGTCTCCATTCAAGGAGAGGAATGCACTGCCCAGTCTTGGCAAAGGGGATGGGGGCAGTTATTAAAAAAAAAAAAAGCCCACAATGCACTCTGGTCATTCCCATTTTTAGAAAAAAATCCAAGTGCCTAACTTGGGGGCTTAAGATTAATGAAGTATTTGCTTTGGCATAATTGCACCCCGGACTGAACCAAGCATGGAAGTCACTTATGTCTGCGTCAGGTCCCATGTTATAGGCCTCAAGAGCACAGCCTGAGCGCATCACAACATCCCACGGGCCCTGGCTGGATCCAGAGTAGCCAGCCACCGCCCCGCTTCCCTGCGGAGCAGCCGTTCCCGCAGGCAGGCCGAGTGGCCTCAGGGACAAGAGGCAGGCTGGTCTAGAAGCCTCGCTTCCTGTGCACTGGACTTGAAGTTCACACATACGCAGGTCTGTGGGTGTGTGTGTGTGAACACAGGCCCAAGTGACCGAGCTCGGAACCTGGATGATGACCGAGCTGTAGGGCCCAGCCTTGAGTAGATGGAGCTGCAGCAGAGCTTCTCCCATCCCCCAGGACACAGCGCTGAAAGAGGGCCCCGGGGATCCACAAGGCATTGAACGCCCCGGCCCCTCGCAGACACTCCCAGGACAGAAGAGCCACGGGTGCAAGCGGTCAGGCACTGAGCGTGTTGGGAAATGATTCCTACGGTATGGTCACGTCTCCTGTTGATGACTAGCATCTCTGGATTCTTTAACCTTGATCAACGATGACTTCAGAATAAAAAGCTTCAGCCGCTCAGGAACGACACCGTGAGTGTGAGTATATGTGAGGAACATTATGCAAGTATGCACATTGCTTTCTTCATCATCATCCTTTCATCACTAGAGCTTAGTGCATGTTGTAACTCAACTCCATTTTACAGGTGAGGAAACTGAGACCCAGAGAGGCATGGTCACCTTTCTACAGCAGGTAACTGGCAGGGTCGGGTCCAAGCCTAGGCAGTCTGCTCTGCTGCCTCTCACATCAGCAAAGGAAATCCAGAACCACCAACATTTGCATACAGTTTAAGGAAGCCGATAAGTCCTGCGTAGCAAAGGTGCTGACTAAGGCTAATAGTCACACCAATGCCTCAAGACCTGGCCGTCCCAACTCCTGAAATACGGCTGGCTCAAGGTTATAACACAGAACCGAAGAGAACTCACACCCAAATCAGGAGATAGGCCGAAAGGTAATTTTTAAGTTGGTTCCTAGGAAGGCATGTGTATCTTCTCCCATAAAATGGGGTGCCATTTCTGCTCCACGGAAGGCCTCTCTGTTTAACTGGAACACACCCAAGGCCTGAGGACCCCACTCCAGGAAGCCCAAAGCAAAATAGCAGACAAGCAGAGGTTAAAAATCCCTGTACTAAACTCCTGACTCACCTTGGGATCTTGTTTCCTAACTTTACACTCAATTCTGACAAACATGGCTCCCTGGTTTTCTAGGAATGGACTACAGAAGGCAGGCGGGCGCAAATCGCATTTGCTGAGAGAGAAGCCTTGTTGGGGAGGAGGGAGCGAATTTACAGACAGGTGCCTCACGACTGCACAACTCCAGGGGGCGCTATTGGATCCACGTTAGGGCAAAGAGACGCCAGGTATCTTGAGGAAGGGGCAACTTTCCCTCATTCATACAAAGGGACACTGTGAGTCAGAGTGGGTAAATGTCAAAAGGTCGAGCCCCCAGCCCTGCCCTAAGACAAGAGCAGTCCCCTGGAGAGCCATACAGCCGACCCTGAGTCACCGGGCGACGACACGTGTGGTCACATCCCCTTCTGCAGCAGTAAGTCTCCATTCAGAGGGGCGGGGACGGGCCCTCTAACCACGAGGCCACCTGAGCTGTTGACACTGCCCCAGCCCGGCCTCCAGGGACTCGGGTCTCCCCCTGCAGAGGGGCGCTCGTTCCGAGGACGGTGCCCTGGCGTCCCATCCCATTCTACCATTGGGACCTCCCATCGAGCTTACCGGGCCTGATCAAGCCCCTTCCGGATGTTTCACTGCACAACACCAAGCGCCACAGAATCAATTCCGTGGGACGTCATTTGCAAAGGGGCAGACAGCATCCCAGGGCTGGGTGGCAGAGACCGCTCCTCTCCCTGTCCCAGCTCTGAACACCCAACCTTGAGAGCTGGACATCCTGAGATCCCACTTCTGGGCAGGGGGGTGGCACCTGCCACCATGGTCTCTGCTGAATATACAGGATCAGAGAGGGGAGAGGATAAGCCTTCCTGTAATGGGGAGCAGGGAGGAATGAGGATGAGGAGCTCGGGGAGGGGGAGTCCCTTATCCATCCCGCCTCATGTTCTTTCCCTTTCCCTCCCCCCATCACCCCCATTGGATCAGAGATACCAGAGGGCAAGGGATGTTGGCAGGACGTGGGAGGGAGGGATCTGTAAATTTTTAGAGACTGAAGACTCCCTATTTACCCTGCAGCAAGTAGGGTAGACGGGCTTCCCAGGTGGCTCAGACGGTAAAGAATCTGCCTGCCATGGCAGGAGAAACGGGTTCGATCCCTGGGTCGAGAAGATCCCCTAGAGAAGGAAATGGCAACCCACTCCAGTATTCTTGCCTGGAGAATCCCATGGGCAGAGGAGCCTGGTAGGCTACAGTCCATGGAGTTGCAAAGAGTTGGACACAACTGAGCATACAAATACACATGTGCGTGCACACATATACAAGGAGGGAAGACACTCATACCTGAACTTTGACAAGTTTGCAAGGGGGCAATTAAAACAGCCTTGCATAATTAAGAAAATTAACTACTGTTACCTGAGCATGCAGTAAGAATTCTAGGGTTTCCTACATCTTCTCGTAGGAGCACATAACAGGGAATCATTCCACTTGGAATATTCGAAACTATTCTTACCCCCCATCCCATTGCTGTTTCAGAGCCTCCCCCTTCCAAAAACAAGGTTGGCATGGCAACCAGAGCACCAGTCACTGTGGTCCCTAACCACATCCGCCAGGGCCTGGCGTGCTGAGGCGTGTGCCAGCTCTGTTGTCTGTAGGGCACTCCTGGCCACAGCACGCAGCGAGCTATAATCAAGTCAGAAACCGCCACATTCGTATAGAACTCGGCTCCACATAAATATTCATTAAATGTGAAAACCTATGGTGATGCAATGTTGAGACTGCAAATTTAAACACAAGAGTCAGGAAATGCAAAAATTACCACTGCCACTGGAACCTGAATCACCCAGACGGCGCATTTAATGCCAAGCAGTTCGTGTGCGTCCTAGAGATTTAAACCCAGTAACACCAAAGCTTCAGAACTACACGCTGGCTGCTCACTTAACTCCCTGGGTGAGGCTGACGCTTGCCTGAGGGGCCTCGGAACATTTCTGGAGTGGACATGCCGTGAAAAGGCGTGACTAGCCTCCAGTACAAGTGAAATATAACATATCACAGATATGCTATGCTAAGTCACTTCCGTCGTGTCCAACTCTGTGCAACCCCATAGACGGCAGCCCACCGACTCTGAACTATTTCTGAAGGTCCCAGCACCCATATAATAGCCACTATTTCACAAAAAAACAATAAATAACCGAAAAACCTCAACATGCCAACATGTACACAACAAAGCAATAACTTAATAATTCCCAAATGTGTATGGTGGGCCGCTTAAAGACTAGAAAATCATGTTCTTTAAACCGAAACTCTGAATTCCTTCCACTCATAGTCTGCTGGCCTCTTTGACATCTATTTTGTGCTTCTATTATTTGGCTGTGCTGGGTCTTGGCTGTGGTGCTCACAATCTTTGATCTTCATCGTGGCAGCACGTGGGATCCAGCTCCCTGACCAGGGGTGGAACCCGGGCCCCGCATCGGGAGCATGGGGTCAGCCAGTGGACCGCCAGGGAAGCAGGCCCTGCTGGTTTCTTTGGAGTACTACTGCCGTCCTTTAAAACTGCTTCCCGGACTTCCCTGCTGGGACAGTGGATATAAGTCCACCTGCCAATGTAGGGGCCATGGGTTCGATCCCTGGTCTGGGAAGATTCCACGTGCCAAGGAGCAACTAAGCCTGTGGGCCGCCACTACTGAGCCTGCATTCTAGAGCCCAGGCTCCACAACAAGAGAAGCCAGAGCAGGGGCTTCCCTGGTGGCTCAGTGGTAAAGAGTCTGCCTGCCAATGCAAGAGACACAGGTTCGAGCCCTGGTTCGGAAAGATCCCACATGCCTCAGAGCAGCTGAGCCCATGGGCCACGGCTACTGAGTCTGTGCTCTAGAGCCCGGGAGCTGCAAGCCCCACGTGCTCTAGGGTCTGTGCTCCACAGCAAGAGAGGCCGCCCCAAGGAGAAGCCCAACACCGAAACTGGAGAGGGGCCCCCACTCCCCACAACTAGGGAAAAGCCCATGCAGCAATGAGACCCAGCACAGCCAAAGTGAATCAATAAAGAAAGTATTTTTTAAGAAAAGAAGCCACAGCAATGAGAAGTGTGCACACCACAGCTAGAGAGTAGCCCCCACTCGCCCCAACTGGAGAAGCCTGTGTACAGCAACAAAGACACAATGCAACCAAAAATTAACAAATAAATTTTGAAAAGTGAAATGAAACTGCTTTCCATCCAGCATCTAAACACAGCCTCAGCCAGAACTTCAAAGGCCAGAGGTGGGGCGGTGTGCGGGGAGCAGGGAATTGACAAAACAGCTCAGTGCAAACGTAAGAATGGGTCCTTCGGGGGCTGCAGATAATTCTTACCATTTCCCCAAACACCAGCTTTCTAAGTGAAACCAAAATATGGCACATTTTTTAAAAGAAACATACTCCCTAAAAGTCTAGGCTGAGATGTCTCTTGTCCAGCATGCTCGGAACACTGCACCCAGGCAGCCTCGCCAGCCGGGAAGGAGTTAGATGGTGCTATGGCCTTATCCCACGTCCTTTTTCCAGGCCCAGAGAACAGAAGCGAGGGGAAATTACTTTGAGAGTCTGGTCCACCCCAACTATTTGGAATAGCCCTAGGACACACCCACGTCTTGTGATCGGTTTCTCCAATCACAGAAAGCTCTCCCTCAAAAAGCCAAGTCTTTTATTTATTTATTTTTTTTGGGGGGGTGCTCCACTAACATCTCCACCTCTACCATATCCCTAAGTATCATGATCTAGAAGAATTTAGTTCAGTACATATTTAAGAGCTTTACTGCAGGGCAACAAGGGGGATGAGGAAGTCACAAGCCTTCTCTGCTGGGAGCAGTGACTTTGTGGGAAAAAGAAATAGTAAGGTATGGAAGATCAGCTGGGAAGTGAAAAAGGGAGTGCTTGGGTAGGAGGAACCCACCAGCAGAATTTGGGAATGCCTGATGGGAATGGCTGGAAGTCTAACCACAGGTGAAAGCTCTGGGGAGAAGGGAAAGTGGAGTAGGGGGCAAAGGTGGGGGTCGGGAAGGTGCGAGCCGCAGAAATGCACCCCTGCGGAAGGTCTCAGAGCGAGGGAAGCCCAGGACCCATTCGGGAAATAAAAGCAGGAACACCCAGGACACAGGCCCGCGTCCCAGGCCGGCTCTGCGCTCAGCAAACAACGGGAAAGACTCTGATGGAGGGAATGACAAGATCAGCGGTTACTTGGGAAAGATGAAGCGGAGGGGAAGAGCTGCTCGGGGGAGGCAGACCGACACAGGGAAATGCTGAGGCGGCATCTGATGACGCAAAGGGGCAAGGTCAGCAGGGAGGGAGCAAGGGCACTGTTTCCTCTGACTTGGCCACAAGATACCTCGATTTACATTTTGCAAACGGCTTTGCAAGTCACGCCTGCAACATTCTTTACATGCCATTAGCCGCCTGCCTACCACCTACTCCAAGACTGAGGCACTTTCTGAAATGATGCCAAGCCTCCGGGTACCCAGTGGTGGTTCCAAAAATCGCATAAAGGTGCTGAACACACAAATGTCGAAGGCGCGTAAGTAAAATTAGGTACAAAGAAACGCCTTCGACGTCAAGTGTGGGACAAGCCTTGGCAGCTGGGACAACCTGAATGGCAGATGGCCCTCTGGGCAGAATCCAGGGAAGGCACTCTGAGCTGGGAGGACGAAACCAGGAATACGGGTGAAAGTTCGGGGGGGGGGGGGTGCCCTAAAAGCGCGTGGAAAATTTGCTGGAACCCGAGCATCACAGAAGGATGCTGCTCCAGGGAGACCAGCACCTGGACCAATGAGACCCGAGTTCTAACCCCAGCTCCTCGGGCCACCAAAGGCTCGAGGCTCTTGCCCATAGCACCCTCGCTGTAAAAGGAGATCGGGGCCATGGCATTCCAGGGTGCCCTCTGGTTCAAACAGGAGCTCTCATAGTCAAAAAAAAAACCAAGGAGCAGAAAGAGAGAAGGGACAAAGATGGTGATGAAGGTGTGCACCAAATGGCTCCAGGGAACAGAAGAACCCTGTCAACCAAGAAGAACACTCTGGTTGGGAGGGGGGGGGGGGGCCTCCCTTGTGGTCCAGTGGCTAAGACTCTGTGCTCTACTGCAGGGGGTGCAGGTTCAACCCCTGGTCAGGAAACTAAGAGCCCTCATGCCACGTGGGGCAGCCAAAAACAGCAGCAACACACAATAACGCTCTGGTCACGCCAGGGCCACTGCGGCCCTCCCCAGTAGAACTTGAGGCTCACAGGGTGCAGTGAAGTGTCATGAAGTCACTAACGGCCCGGCCGTCTGACACACAGATGGCAGGGGAAAGACAACAGAGACTTGCCAAGCGCAACTTAAAAGCTTTAGGCTCCAGAACTTGCAGCGAGAGAAAGGATGGCAAACACCACTGCCCACGGGGGCCCCGGGAGCTGGTAGGCGCGGGATCGTTACCCGTGAGTGCGGCAACCCGCCGCAATGCAGGGGAAGCTTGTAAACAGGGGCCTGCGCCCCATCTGAAGAGGGCAGCTGCCGTCTCACTGGAGCAGGCTGTCGCCACGTGGGAATGCGGACCCGACACTGCCAGATCTTTTCGTGTTTCGAGAAGAGCCAAAGCTCCAGATTTTTATGTAAAACTTCTAGATTTTTAACAGGGATCAAACGAAAGAGCAGGATGCTGTCTTCTGCCCGTGGGCCTGCTGTTCAGGGGCGCCCTGACAGCCTGCAGCTCGGCTCTAAGGCACCCCTGGCTTCCACACGCTGACAGCAGCGCTGCCCCGAATGAGGGCACAGGGAGAGAGGTGCACAGAACACCCCAGGCAGCAGCGCCCTCCTGGGCCGCCATCCGCTGCCACCGGGAGTGCCCGCCACGAGGCAGTCCCTTCCCTGAGGAGCGTGGCCATCTGCCCGGCCAGACGCTGCGTCCCTACCCAGAGCCCTAGGGCGCCTGCTCCCGGATCGGGCTCAGACACACCCGCCGGGGAAGGACCCAGATACCACGCCAGGCACCTTCCCTTTGATGCTGACAGTCGCGTCTCAGATCCCCATGGCAGAGGGGGAAAGCCAGTATTTCACCACTCACTAAGTGACAGGGATACACAGGGCTTCCCTGGGGCTCAGGTGGTAAAGAATCTGCCTGTAATGCAGGAGACCTGGGTTCGATTCCTGCATGGGGAAGATCCCCTGGAGAAGTAAAAGGCAACCCACTCCAGTATTCTTGCCTGGAGAATCCCAAGGACAGAGGAGCCTGGTGGGCTACAGTCCATGGGGTCGCAAAGAGTCGGACATGACTGAGCAACACACACACACACACACAGGAATACACAGGCTTTCACTCTTGTGAAGCTGTTTTTCAATGGGGTGCTGTTCAGTCACTCAGTCATGTCCGACTCTTTGCGACCCCATGGACTGCAGCACGCCAGGCTTCCCTGTCCTTCACAATCTCCCGGAGCTTGCTCAAACTCATGTCCACTGAGTCAGTGATGCCATCCAACCATCCCATCCTCTGTGGTCCCCTTCTCCTCCTGCCCTCAATGGGTATGTTTGTTTTGTTTTTTAAGAAACTACCCATTGTGAGCAGGGGTGCGTGGAAACACGAAGGCCAGCCTGGCTGGGGAACATAAACCAGCCCTGCTCTTTTGCAGGGGGGACTGACCACACACGACAGGACCAGGGGAAGTATTTATACCTCTCCCGATCCTAGAACCTGAGTCTGCGAAGGGAGTCAAGGGATAGAGAAAAAAACCTCCCCACAGCAGCACTTACAATAACGGAAAACAAGACACTAAAAGTGTTTTGGAATATTTATTAGTAAGAGGGAAATACTTAAGGTACACAAAGGGTCATTAACACTATATAGTGTTTTTTCCAATTTTCTTAAAAATCTAAGTGCATAGGAAAAAAAAAAAAGGAAAGGAAAGCTATCCCAAATCACAAAAGGTTAACAGAGGTTACGTGGAGGCAGTGGGACTGATTTTCTTTTTCATACTTTTATTTTCCAAGTATTCGACAATAAACATGTATGATTTTTATAATTAAAGAATAATTACAGATGATCTGGTTTTTTAAAGGGAAATGTTGGCCCTGACGAGAGGTAATGTAAAATGAATCTATCCTAGCCTTTTTGCCCAAACTGTATCTAAGTACACCCAGGTCCTCAAGCAAGCGGGTCTCGAGGTTTGTCTTCAAGTGACCCAAGCTCGATCCCAGCTCTGTGGCCCTGAGAAGCTTACTTACACCCTCTGCCCCGGTTTCCTCTGTGAAGTGCAGATAATTCAACGGCCCACTGTGCATGGGAGAGACCATGAACATGATACCTGCAAACCACAAACTGTGCGGTGGGTGTACAAGGCTGCTTCTTCTCTAGGCTGTATCCACAGCAGGAACTCAAGAAACGTCTGCTGACAAGTTAGCGCACTCAGTTTAAGTGAAAAGAAAAAATCAAGTTTAAACTCTTACAGCACTGAAGGGTTCATGCACCTGACTGAGCACCACTCTGAACTCTCTTATTTTAAAAACGCAGCAGCTTCTGTACCAGGAGACCAGAAGCTCCCATTCCAACATACAGTTCCCTGTGAAACTTCTAGAACCATCAGAGTCTGTCTTCACCAAATTGACTCTACACACTGAATTTCTAAACAACCATATCACACTGGCTGCTGGGGCGAGAACGGGGTTAATGTCAAGTCTTAGCACACATCTGAAGGGTAATAAAAATAAAACGCTCTCCCTTGAACCACAACAGGCCGGCTGACCTCATTGTCTTCACACTATAGTGAGTCAACAGAGTGCTCAAAGTCAGAATTTCAAACATCTCATTCAAGCGGCAGATGGAACCAAGACCCTCTACTCTTTACGGCCTCCCCATCCTGTTTGGCAGGTATAAAGGCACCTCTCTGCAGAGGGGTTATCAGCTTTTAACCTCAAAGGTAGGTAAAAACAAAACAAACAAAAAAATGAGCAGGAAAAGGCCAAAAGGCACAAATCCACGTACTGTGTCATTACGCAGACGTGCCTCTTCAGAATGGGCTGCCCAGGCCCACTTGTCACCCCTGGGCCAGGTGCACCCCCGGTTTCGCACAGCTGTGTCCCCCCGGAGAGGGCCTGTGGTCAGCACGCCGCTCGCCCCCTCCACTCTGCCGCCTGCGGGCAGGGCCCACGCCTCCCTTGTGCCCACCTGCTGCCTCGCCCCGCCCAGGGTTGGGGGCACAGAAAGCAGCGGTGAACGCCGGCCCACTGCAGGAATGCAGACCCACGGGAGGTCTTAACCGCCAGGAGGACGGGATGAGCGGAGGGAAGCCACAGCTTCAGGTTCTGACCATCTCTGAAATCAAATTTCAGATCACAGGGGAACGCGCAGACTGTGTAAATAAAGGAAGAAAAGCAATGAACACGGGACGGGGCCTCTTTGGGGAAAGCCACACAGGCTGTGAAAGGGCTCTGAAAAGCCAGCTACAGGAAGGAGGTGTGTCTCACTTCAGAGATCTCTTTAAATGCCAGAGTGCCACGGCCATTCCAACTTCCCCGAAGCCAGAAAACAACGGACATGCCATCGAGCGACAGCGGTGCACTTCAAGTCACTGGTCCCTCTTCCCAACCTTGGCGGGTCAGCTCTTCATGAAAAAAACAAGGTAGAATGAGACTGTGTGACTGAAAAAAGGATGCGAAAAAGGGAAGGAAGGAAGGAAGGAGAAAAGTCTCTAAGGGCAGAGGGTTTTCTCACTTGAAGTTACCGGCTCCTCTCTTGGTCCATCACTCTGGGTTTATACTGACTCTAAATTCCACCATCAGTTGCCATAATCTCATCCCAAGCAGAAGAAAGTGCCAAGTGAAGCAGGCTTGTGAAAACAGAAATGGCTGGGAATCACACAGAGCTGGGTTTTAATCTGAGCCCTGCAACTGACCTGCTCAGCATCTTCCATGCGTGACCTTAGCTCTCTGGGCTTAGTTTCCTCATCTGAACACCTGGGCCATCCCATTTCCCTCGTCCACTGAGTCTAAGTTCAGGTGCTGTACCCAGTGCCTGGTGTGCAGGAAACACGGGATCACGACCACCTATTTTTAAGAGCTCTGACAGAGGAAGACTGAGTGAAAACTCTAAATTAAAGGAGAAAAGCAGCCACTTACACGCGGGGTGCAGCTTTACGAGACCTGGCTTTCCCCAGTCAGACACCTGATCACTAAGCTCGCTTCCAAGTGGGCTCTCCCTGGCACACTCGGCCAAGGTCCAGCTGAGGACGACAGAAAGGCCCAAACCCGGGAGCTGGGAGACCCAGACAGTTCTCCAGGGTTATCTCAACCTCACTCACTTCTATGGATCAACCCCCTTCACTTCTCTGGACCTCAGCCTCCTTCCTCAACTAACACATTAAAGGGCTGAGTCTGGGTCTTCAGATTATTGAAATGGATTTAAATGTCCTTTTTGTTGTGAACTGCGAATCCGCATTCTCCAGACTTGTGCGATGCCATCAAAAAGCAAAGTTTTCATATGACATAATATTCAGGGTAATGATAATCCTGAATACCAAACTTTTACAGTTATGCCCAGGGACACTGGGGCCTGGCCATGAACGGTTCTTCATGTGTCTGTCCATCCCTAACAGCTGTCCACATGAGGCCTCTCTCAATATCAGGGTTTTATCATGAAGAGAATGTCTTCAGACCCTCATGACGCCAGATACCCGACCCCTGAGCACACACGCACACACGTGTGTCACTGTCACACAGCCCGGGCGACAACAGCAGTGCTTCCAACCGGGACCATCCTCCCATCTAATCAAGCAAGCTTCTGTAAACAACCACCGAAAGGAAAGCTGAGCCCAGAATGTATCAGCAAAGCATACGAAGTGGTTCTCATCAATTCTCATAAGATCCACTGCCCGCCTGGTGTCCACCCTGAATCCATCATTCATTCACTGAATACTGAGTGTCTGATAAGCAGCAGGCACTGGGGACCAGGGATGAACAGAAACAAACAGGCCTGTGCCCAGGTCCACGGAGAAGCAAGCAGTGAGGGGTTGCTCTCAAGGCATCTCAACATCGACGGATGCTCCATTTCATTTCCCAGTGAACACTGAAAAGACGCACACCTGCAGTCCACGCTCCCACACTCTGCATTCAGAGCCTCATCTTCCTGCCTTTCACCATCTAAACGCAGAAAATTCTTTTTTTAATTGAAGTATAATTGACCAAAAACATTATGTTAGTTCCAGGTATACAACACAGTGATTCGATACTAAATGCAGAAAATTCTTGGAGTGACTGTCTTTCCATTTCTCCCAAGGATAATGCATTTCACTACTACAGATAGGTGAACTGGAGAGAAATTAATCCATTAGAGATAAAGGATGCCTTCAGAACTAAGGGCTCCACTGTGTGTGGAGACCCAGTCAGGAGCAATTATCATTTATTCACACAGATCTAAAGGAAAAGCAATACAGTATGCGGTACAGAACAGGGCTTGAGTAGAAATCCATCAAGTGAACACGCTCGACAGAGACACACAAACCTGCAGACTTCTCAAAGACTCCTGCTAGCCTGAGCCGCACGTCACTGCCTTCAAATCCCCAGGGATGGATGGCTTGACAACGAGTACTGGAGAACTGGAGAACTGCTTCTCTTTTTCCTCTTAGAGAGGAGGGGCATCAGAGAACCCACCTTGGGGAAAAATTACACATCTTCTCAGGAAAATAAAAGTGCACATACACGGGATTGTATGCATAATTTCAGGGGTTCACAGGCCATCTATGGAAGTCTGTGACCCTCAGGTTAAGAACCCCTATTCTAGACTATGAAAAATTAGACTTGAACAAACGTCAGGACCTAACCAGCCAACTCCTATTTATTTAACGGTAATAGGAACAAAGGAGCCAGACAGACCTGGGTTTCAACCCAAGTTTTATCATTTGCTACCAATGTGAGGTTGCAGAAGTCAAATAGCCTTTCTCAGCCTCAGTTTCCTCATCTGTCAAATGGGTCAACAACAGTTGTTGATTCCATGTTAAAGACATAGATGAGCAAACACATGACGAGCTTGGCATAGTGCCCTATACAAAAGAAATGCTCCTAAAGAGAAGCCAGCATCACCCTCTCTAGTTCACAGGCTGCACACTTATCCTCACTCCCATCTTCATCTCCATTCAGAGCTGTATTAGTAACTCCCATGGCATCTCAGGGAACGAGATAGAAAGTAAGAGCTCCTAAAGAATTCACGAGGTCACAAAACACAGCCCTGATGTCTTCCCCTAAATCAAATGCTTGGTTTTAACCTATGAAGGCCCTTCTGACAAGACAGTCAGCAATCCCTTTTTGTGTAAATCCAGGTCAGCTGTCAGCACGCAATTGTTCTATTAGGTCAAGTCAATTTTTAGAGAGGCAGGCCTGTTAACTTAAAATGGAGATGAAAAGAAAGTGTTTGATCAAATGCTAAACTGCAGAAACACACTGACAGGGAGACAAGGCAGAGGAATTAGTTTCCTAAAATTATTCTCTCTGATACCCTTAGTTAACATTGGCTATTTAAGGACCTCACTCAAGCCTTTCTGACCCACCACTCAGCTCTCCTCCCAGCCCTCGTGGCTAAAGGCACTGGCTTAGTTCTTAAATGTTCTCAGCAAGCTCTGTTTTTAAGACCATTCAACACTTAATCCAGGATCCAGAGGCCGATTTTAAAGTTACACAAAACCTACCATTCAGATTTCTCCTACAAATGAATTTCTCAAGCGTTTCTAAATATTTGACTTCAAGGGGGGGAAAAATATATTTCCATTTAAAACAATCTTTCACCTCTAGCTATGCAAATTTTCTTTGTTTGCTTAACCAATTCACATACCACTAGCCAGTGTTTAATTGGGTCTTTATTTAACATCACTAACCATGTGAGCTGAACAGCCAAAGTCTGAAAGTTTCAGATAATGATCTCATTAATAGCAACAAATTGGTTCAAAGATGAAATATGTATCAATACATCTAAGAACCCTTTAAAGTTCCACACTTCAGAACTAAAGGAGAAGTGTAATTACTTCCTCCAGCGTTCACACTGTATGCTTGACACTTACAGACGGGCTGTAATCCTGCATGAATAAATAAAATACTAAAGTAGTGAACAGCACTTCATAGCCACATATTGTTTCCACAACTTTCACAGACGAAGATGTCAAAAAAAAAAAAGAAAAAGGATCTCTCTTCTTTCAGAGCACAGTGATGACCTTGGGAAAGTTATTTAAGCCTAAAATGCACAAGGAGAGAATCAACACTCTTAGTGACTAATCTCAAGATTTGAATTTCCCTCTCTCTCTGTCTTTCTCACTCTCCTCTCTCTTTCACACACACACACACCCTTCTTTACCAGGCCTCCTCCTACCCCAACCCATGCAGATGAATGAACAGGTATTCTAATTAGAGGTATCTGGGCAAACCAGACTGTGATAAGGTATCTACTCTATAAACAGACATAGACACATACTTTCATTGCATACAATACAGAGGGGGGAAAAAAAATCAGTGATACAAACCAATTTCCTATCTTAGAATTCTTAAAGGAAAGAGTCTCTCAGACAGGTTCTTTTCTCCCCTAAGCATGAAAGCCGTGCTACAGATCCCACGTGCTACAGATCCCACGTGCTACAGATCCCACGTGCTGCAGATCCCACGTGCTACAGATCCCACGTGCTGCAGATCCCACGGCAACCAAGCTAGTGCTGTAAGTGCTATGATTTAGGGTTAGTTAAAGGAAAATAAACTCCGTTCTGAAGACCATAAAATATTAAATAGCAAATTATGCAAGTTTTTTTTTTTTTAAAGATAGTAAATAGAAGGAGGCTTGAAAAGTTCAACAAGGGCACTTAGAAAATCGGATTAATCTGAAGCTGAAGAAACAACCAAGTTGTTTCTTCTACATTCTCATTTCTCACGCAAGATGTGACATTCTCTCTCTCGGCAGTCCTAAAACATCAGCTTCCCTTACAAAAACTTTCTTGGGGGCTGACAGGGGCCACGCGAGTTCCTCCACACAGGAGTATTCCAAGAACTAATGAAAGCATGCCAGCCTCTGTACACACAGCCCTGGGAGCCACGCCGAGCTCCTTCTGTGCACACAGGTTCAGCAAGCAGGCCTCACAATAAAGTTATCAAAGATGTAGAGAACACTAAGAAAGGACTACTCAGACAGCTCAGACAAACTCACCAGTGTTACTGCAGTTATAAGGGAATTAGGACACTTATTAGTGATTGCTTAACAGGTAAACTTATTAAATACCATTTAAGTCATTTTTCTTTACTTAGCAGTTGTTGACTTTTTTTTGGCAAGGCTAATGGACTACAAAGGAGTTAGATAAGCACTTCAAAAACTTTCAAAAGAGAATAGATTCCTTCTGCCAAATTCACACAGTATCTCCCCACTCACAAGGATAAAATAGTTACAAATGGTGTGTTTAAACTGCTAATTTTGTATTAAATGGTGAACCCAAGATTATCTCCAAAGCACTGCACTACTCATAATGCATAGCTCGTCAGACAACCTACCAGGGAGAAAGTACAAGTTAAAACACTGCAGATAAAAATCGCAAACTTCAAAAGTCTCCTTCAAAAAGTGCCATGATTAAAACATCTTTTCTCTTAGAAAGCTGTAAATCAAACATTTTCTACAGGCATCAGGCCACAGTGAAAGCCTCAAAGAGAAACAAGAAGTCACAGGAGCAGGCATTAAGATTCAAACTGTGCTTGAAGGCTGCAACTGAAAGAAAGGCTGCAGGAATCTTCAGCAGACCGTGGTCTCTAAAGCTTATAAATTAAAGACTATAACATTATCCCCCTAAAAAGTCCAAACGCTTTTAACATATGCGTAGTAACAGAACTCAGACAACCTGTGTTTTCCCCCTTCTATCTGTCCTGCAGAAGTCTGAGATGGGGACCTAAGGACACACCTCTAAGGGCTAAGCCGCACTGCCCCCTGCCCTAACCCTGCAGAGTTTTCAGTCTGCACCAGGGGAGGGGAAATGAAAGGCTGCTTGCAGTTAATTCCATTCAGTCCCCCGCTCTTCATTCATAACTCATCCAAGAGCAAAGCGCACAAGGCCTCAAAGCTTGGAGCCCCTGCAGCCATCCCCTCACCCGCAAAAGGTTCAAAGACGAGCCAACCATTTCAAATCACTCCCATCCCAGGCACGCATATTCACCGCGGTAAGTGCGCTGGCTGTCTACTAAGTTGATAAAATCACAGCCAAGGAAGCAGAAAGGCATCTACCCAGTTCACCATCTGCAGAGGCTTGGGCTCAGAGTCCCTCCTCCACAGAGAGGGGTTCTGCTGAAAGCTCGCTCTCCACCCCCGCCCCCGCCGCCCCACTCCGCCAGCTTCCTTTGGAATGCACACCCCTTTCATTCGGAGCAAGGTGGAGGCCCTGTCAGTGAGCGACCCTTCTCCCGAGGTGCAGGCCCTCTGCACCAGTCCTTGGCCGAGGAGCGGGCAGGCTGCCTCCCTCCCACTCTCTCTGTAATCTGAGGCACGCAGCGAGGGCTGCTGCTCCGGCCACTCCGGGGCACCCGCGATCCCCACTCCTCCGCCAGCTCCCGCTGCCTCTCCTCCTGCGGCTGCTGGTCCAGCGCCCCCGCGGGAGGGTGGGCGCCCAGGTGAGGCTGGCGGCAGGTTCCGGGGGGAGCCCCTCGGACAAGCCTGGCTGCTCCCTCAAAGAACCTGCACGGGTGTGAGGGCACAGCCTGCGACCTGGAACGAGCCACCCCATCCTTCATCACTTGTCTCGCCGAAGTTGGCATTCAACAGGTAGTTCCCGGGACTTCCACCTGAGGTAAAAGCGAGCGCCCCGACAGCCTGAGGGGGCTGCCTCAGCGTGGGCGCCCGGACCCGGGGTCTCCTCTCCCGCTCCCGGGACCGACGGGAGGCCGAGCCCCCACGTGCGCTCGCCCCCCCACGGCGGCGCCCTGGAGGCCGCGTCCCGCCCGCCCGCTTGAGAGGGATGCCGCCGACCTCCTCACCGCCCCTCCCGCCCGCCCGCCCGCCCGCCAGCCCGCGGCGGGGTCGGCGGGCGCAGCCCCCGGAGCCATCTTGTGGCGGCGGCGGCGCGGGGCCCGGGCGGCGGGCAGCTACCTGCACGATTTCGCCCTCCGCGCTGAGCGTGGCCCCGGCCCGCGAGAAGCGGCCAGTGAGGCCGGTGGTGTAGGTGGTGTAGTCGCCGCTCGGGCTCGACTCGAACAGCACCACCTCCACGAACGCCGTCTCCTTGGCCCGCGCCGTGCCGGGCCCCGCGGCCGCGAGCAACAGCCCGAGCAGCAGCGGCAGCGGCGGCGGCGGCGGCAGGCGGCGGCCGCGGGGGCCGCGGGGCCGGCAGCGGAGGCGGCGGCGGCGGCGGCCCGGGGCCCCTGGGCGCCCGCCCGAGCGCGGCCTCATGGTCCTGCAGCGGGAGGGCGCGGAGGGCGGGCGCGGCCGGGCATAGTCGCGGGCCGGCGGAGGACCGAGCGCGGGCGGACGCCTCACAGCCCCATCGCGGCGGCGGCGGCGGCTTTGTGGGTCGCAGGCTCGGCTGGGCTCCCACGGCCGTCGCGCCGCGGCCCTTTCATCTGCTCCACGTGAGGGGTTATCCCCGCCCCGGCAACGTCGTGACCCGCTCTCCCCTCCCTCCCCGCGCTCGACCGCCGCGGCTGCCGGCGGGGCGGGGGAGCGGGTAGGCGGGGCGGGCGCGCCTGCGGCGGGGGTGGAGCCGGACGGTGGGACACGCCCCCGAATTCGCCCCCGCCCCCTCGCCCGCCGTCTGCGCGCCTCCCCTTGCTGTCGCTCCGCCCATCGCCTACCGTCTTGCCCCGCCCCTTCGTCCTCGCTCCGCCCCTAGGCTCTAGCCCCGCCCCTTCTGTCGCGCTCCGCCCCCGCCGCGCCCCTCCCTCGGCGGCAGACATTTCTCCTCCCGGTTCCTGAAGTTCGGCGGGAGTGGAGACCGCATCCTGCTCCGGGGCGATGTGCGTCCTCTCTGGAGGCCCCGCGCCTCCTGGTCTCATGCAGAAGTCAGGTTCCTGTCCTTCCTTCCCGGCTCCCCGCGTCAATCCACAGTTCCTGGGATCGGAGCCCCCGCACCCGGCTCTCAACCCCACCCCCACCTCCAGGATCGAAAGGGAAAGGCTCTGGCGGTCTGGGGCAGTTTGCTGCTCGGCCGTTCCCGGGCGTGTCGGGTTCTTGCACTGGAGTCGCTTAGACAGTTGTGTGTGTAAGGGAGGGAGGGGGCGGGGGTGAGAAAGCCATTAAGTCTTTTGGACTGATGGAGATAATCTTTATACAGCCCCAGAGGCTGTAACTGAAACATCCCCCTCGATGGAAGTTCTGAAACTTCGATTCTCTCCTGAGCAGAAGTCCAGAGAATTCCAACGCCATCACACTTTGTGCGCGGAGGATAGCTACCAAATTAACGTACCTAAGACATGAGCTCCAGGATTCAGGGGTTCCCAGTCACCCAGAAGAGAAACTTTGGATTTTCTTTGGAACATGCCTTTTTCTTCCTCATCTGTTCCTCTGAGAATCGAACCTTCCTCCGAAATCCAGATTCAATTCCCTCTTCCTCCGTGGAGTCTTCCCTCTCTGACCAGAATGGCTTTGTTCAGATAGTGGCAGATATTTGATTGGGATGGGCTGCTTCTTCTACTTGCTTCCACACCCAAAATATTAAAAAGGAAACTCATTGAGAATTGTCTTGGGTAAATAATTTACCAAGGTTACAATTTAAAGTAGGGGGAGAAAAAATAAACTTTCAAAACATGGAGTAGCAAATACATTTGGAAAAAAACCCCACAGGTCTGTGTTGCTGAATTTGGACCACCCAGAGCTACTGCTCAGGAGAGGGACAGGTAGGAAAGCAGGGTTCTGAAAATGGTGGCATTTTAGTTTCTTCAGAACCAAGCTTCACCGGTGCTTACTGGACTGGGCAACATCAGGCCTGACAGTGGTCTCCCTCCAGTCCTTAATGGGGTGGTCAGTTACTGCAGCCCATCAGTTGATGAATGGATGAACAAATGTGATATATCCATACAGTGGCATATTAGCCTTCAAGGGATGAAGTACTAATACATGCTACAAGATGGATGAACCTTGGAAACAAGGTTTTCAGCGCTAAGTGAAAGAAGCCGGACACAAAGGACCACATGGTACATGATCCCATTTATATGAAATGTCCAGAACTGGCAAAATCTATAGAGATAGAAAGTAGATTAGTGGTTGCCAGGAACTAGGGGGTAGATGGAAATGGGTGGCAATGGCTAATGGGTTTATTTTGGGGGTGATAAAAATGTTCTGGGATTAGATAATTTTGTGATGGTTGCACAACTCTGTAAACGTATTAAAAGCTATTGAATTGCACACTTTTTTTTAATTGCACGCTTTAAAAGGGTGAATTTAATGGTATGTGCAGTATATCTCAGTACAGTTGTAAAATAAATATTACAAAATCATCAGTGGGTTTTTTTTTCAGGCAAACATACATATAACACACAGGATACTGTGTAAGACTATTTTGTGTTCTTTGAAGTGTAAGTTCAAATCTCACACCCTCAGCAACACTTACTCAGGACACTCTGTTTAAAACAGCAAAGTGCTCCCGTCCCCCTCTCCCAATCTCCTTTGGTCTGCCCACCCCACCCCCACCCTTAGCACTTATCACCTCCTAACATACTAAATAATTCACTGATTTATTTTTGTCTCTCCTTCATGCCCCATAAACACACATGCCAGAGAGCAAACTCTATAATGGCTAGGATCTTGTCTTATTCACTGACTTAGGCTGAGGCTGCCTGGCCCAGAGTCAGCACTCAATATAAATATTTCTTGCATGAATTAATGACTAAATGAATGAGTGATAAGCTCACTGTTGTGTATCCCTCTCATTTTGCAGATATGTGGGGCAGCTTGTTAACAGCTGTTTAGGAGCACTGGGCTTCATGGGACCAAAATAAATTCTGAACATGGAAAAGAGTAACAGTCATTCCCTCAGGGACTGTGATTAAGATCCTGTCAAGGGTCAACAAAGAAACCAGTTTAGATTTTTTTTTAAATCTGCTTTTAAAAAGGTGTGGTTAATAAGACACAGGTCAGCAACACAAAGGGGTGTGTGGGTGTGTGTGTGTGTGTGCGCGCACGCGCGTGCCAACTCACTTCAGTAGTGTCCAGCTCTGCAGCCCTACGGACTGTAGCCTGCCAGGCTCCTCTGTCCATGGGATTCTCCAGGCAACAGGCATGGGTTGCCATTTCCTGCTCCAGGGGATCTTCCCAACCCAGAGATCGAACCCGCATCTCTGGTGTCTCCTGCATTGGCAATTGAGTTCTTTACCACCAGCACCATCTGGGAAGTAACATGATTCACCTCTCAGCAGTAAACCTGTCTAGAAATGGAAGTGTTCAGTGAGTAATGAAACTTCACCAAAATCTGCTGGGCAGCGAGGGGAGATAGAAAATAACTTCAAATAAGAAGGAAGGCTTAAAGGCCAGGAACAGGGCTGATAGGAGGGAAGTGAAGCAATGCACATTCACTATCCAAGACTCCCAGTCACCCCGAGCTTAACTCATCTTGGTCGTCTCTCTCGGACACAGCTCAGACGAAAGCAGCGGAGCGCGGGCGCGTCAGCATCAGCTAGCGCTGCCAGACCCTGAGCGAGCCGCACTAACTCAGGCCAGAAACCACACAAAGCTCAGGAAGCTTTCTGCCATCCGTGTTCCATTTACATGATCAAATAGTGAAGTTCACAGATGTGAGGCCAGTAAAACCTATGCTTTAGTACCTAAAGACACTGTTATCTGTGCTAAATCAAATCACAGCCATATTGTTATTGAAAACAAAAGACAGGAAAGAGTCAATATGCCTAAAAGGGGATTCATTAAACAAATTATTTTATGGTACCTCTATATAATATATAATGGAACACATATAAATAGTCATTAAAAAGAATGCAATAAGGACTTTCCTGGTGGTCCAGTGGTTAAGAATCTGCCTTACAGTGCAGGGGATGTGGGTTTATCCCTGGTCAGGGAAGTAAGATCCCACACACCAGAGGAACAACTAAGCCTGCACCCCACAACTATGGAAACCTGCAAGCTCCGGAGCCCACGAGCCACAGCTAGGGAGCCTGTGCACCTCAGCTAAAGATCCTGCATGACACAGCAGGGATCCCACGTCCACAACGAAGACCCACCGCAGCCAAAAGAATAAATAAGGCCTCAAGCAAAGGAGTGAAAAACGAAAAAAAACAAGAATGCAGCAGCACTCTATGAACTTACACGGAATGATCTCCAATGTACACCACTCAGTGAAAAGGATATATAGATGGTATTCTACAATGGAGGGGAGTGACGAGGAGGCGACAGATCTGTGAAGGCTTGTAGACATGAACAGTGTGAGGAAGGAGCTATAAGAAATGAATGGTGGCCTCTGGGTGACTGGGAGGTGTACCCTTACTTGTATACCCTTTGTATATATTGAATTTGTTCCTGAGTGACTGATATTACTATTATCTGACCTGTTAAAGGTGCTTTCCAGGTGGCGCTAGTGGTAAAGAACCCACCTGCCAATGCAGGAGAGACATGGGTTCAATCCCTGGGTCCTGAAGATCCCCTGAAGGAGGGCAGAGCAACCCACTCCAATGTTCTTGCTTGGAGAATCCCATGGACAGAGGAGCCTGGCGGGCTACAGTCCATGGGGTTGCAAAGAGTCAGACACAACTGAAGCGACTTAGCACAACAGCACAAGCACAATGGGAGAGTTATGGAGAAGGAAATGGCAGCCCACTCCAGCGTTCTTGCCTGGAGAATCCCAGGGAAGGGAGCCTGGTGGGCTGCCGTCTATGGGGTCGCACAGAGTCGGACACGACTGACGTAATTTAGCAGCAGCAGCGTGCAAGAATTATCTCCTTTTAGTAAACTGTGTGGCAATCATAGTATTATTTAAGTTGCTAAAAGTATCTCTGGTAGTTCCTAGCACCCTTCTGAATGAACAGATGAAACTCCGGTAGTGACTATTCAACAATGCAGGTTAATATTTGGAAATTTATATTATGAAACACTTTCACAAGAAAATTTTAAGTGGCATCCAAAAATCAACAGCAAACTAGCACTCGTGATGAACTTGAGATGTGGCCAGTAAAAGTAGAAATGTTTTGTTTTCATTTTGTTTTAAAGAGGATGCCTGCTTTAGGACAGAGTTTGAATGCAATAAGATTCACAGGTTAAATCTTCCTTTACTTGGGCTCTAATTCAAAGTACAATAAAATTTTCCTAAAATGTCAAAAAAAAAAAAAAAAAGGAGAGTTAGAGAAGTCACACTTTCCTTCACAAAGTAAACTTGAGTTTGAATTTCATCTTGTTTCTTTAAGGAGATTCAAACTGAAGACATGCTAGCGTTCTTCCACAGCCTTTATGTCTATTTCTGGAAACTTTTAATTTATTGTATTTAAAGATCATATAATTCTCTTGAAAGGTACAATAGATGTTACACAGACAAGTAGCGGCAGTTCTTTCAAAACCCTTAGAAGTGTCTCTTCTGCCTTTGAAGTACACCATCAATCTCCATCCACTTTGAGCCTCGAGGCGGAAGGCCAGGCTGGCCCCGATTCATCAGCGGTTGAAACCCTGCTTCAACCCGTCCCTGATGTGCAGTGGCCACCCAACCAGGAGTCACAAACTCAAACAACGCTGCAGGGGCCAGGGAGGGAATGTGACTGAGTGAGGTGGGCCAGGTGTAAGCAAAAATAACCAACAAGTAAGAAGGTAAATGGGCTTCCCTGGTGGCTCAGACAGTAAAGAATCTGCCTGCAATGCAGGAGACCTGGGTTCGATCCCTGGGTGAGGAAGATCCCCTAGAGGAGGGCATGGCAATCCACTCCAGTATTCTTGCCCGGAGAATCCCCATGGACAGAGGAGCCTTGGCGGGCTGCAGTCCATCGGGTTGCAAAGAGTCAGACATGACTGAGCGGCTAAGCACACAAGAAGGTAAATGGCAGAGGGCCCTCAAACAGGAACACCCTTGGGAGCGGTGGCCTAGGAGCACATGGTAGGTCCGGGACACTCCGAGCATCATCGCCTTGGGGTACGTGGGCCCAGGGTTCACAGATCTCCTGAGCTGTAAGAAAGAAACAAAACTCCAAATGTGTCTGTAGTGTCTGTTGGGTTTAACATGTTTACAATAGATTTTAAATATTTATATTGCTGTGTGGGGCCAAATAAATACACCTCCAGGTCCCAAAATAAATACAGTTTGGGCCCAAAAGACAACGGAGAGAAGAATGACAAAGCAAATGTTGATTGGACCAGGCTGTAAAACTGTTGCTTCTCGCTATTGAGATAGAGAAAGAAGAAGAATCGCAGTATCTGAGAAGTGTAAATGCTGCAGTGTATAATGATAGCTGAGCTTCCCTGGTGGCTCAGACAGTAAAGAATCTGCCTGCAACACAGGAAACCGGGTTTTGATCCCTGGGTTGAGAAGGTTCTCTGGAGGCAGGCATGGCAATTCACTCCAGTATTCTTGCCTGGAGAATCCCATGCACAGAGGAGCCTGGCAGCTACAGTCCATACAGTCGCAAAGAGCCAGACACAACTGACTGTCACACACACGCATACACACACACAGATAGCTGTATGTGTGGGCTGCGCCTGTGACCACAAGAGGAACCTCTTTTCGTGATGCCATATCTAATTGAGGTGGAAATGTAATCATATACCTACTTGACCAAGAAAGACTGATAGTGGATAAGGGGGTCATTAGAGCATCTAAAGATAGATGAGTGTACTTATGGTTAGATAGTCCTTTTGTGTGTGTGTGTATGAAACAAACATATATACTCCAGGAATGTACAGAAGAAACTGTTATCCAGACTTGTTTGAATAAAGGAAAAAAAATTAAGTCTGGGATGGGAGAGAGGCATATTGAATCCTTTTTCTTATGATAGAAATCCAACTCAAACTGCCTTAAGATTTAAAAAAAAAAATGTGTGTGGGGGGTTAATGATTCACACAACTGCAAGGACCAGAAATAACTTTGATTTCAGACACAGCTGGGTCCAGCGGCTCAAAGGATGTTATCAGGTGCCTTCTTTCTCCTGCTCTCAGCTCTGCTTTCTTCTATGACATCATTTTACCTGGTTTCTACAGAGGCGGGTCCCTCTTCTCCAGGCTCACATCACCCACTTTGCCAACACTCCAAGTAGAGACAGAGCTTCTTTACTCTAGGTTCCAGCACTAATCATGGGTTAACTCTCATTGGCCAAAGCTGGTTTATGTGCACCTCAGTGAACCAATCACTATGGTCAGGCAGGTGACTACACAGATTGACTAGGTCTGGTTCAAGGTGTTCTTCTCTGGACCTGGAGATGAGTGTCAGTCCCTTCCAACCACATGGACTAAGATTGGTTGACGACTACAAGGGGAAGGAATGCTGGGCAGTCAAGACTCACAAAAGCAAAACTAGATGCCATAGTTACCTCCTCCTTCCCCTGCTCCCTACATTGTGTGGACAGCTGTTTTCCTGGTACTTAAAGCAGAATAAAGGGCAGAAATGGTAGGGACCTAACAGAAGCAGAAGATATTAAGAAGAGGTGGCAAGAATACACAGAAGAACTGTACAAAAAAGATCTTCAAACCCAAATAATCACGAGGATGTGATCACTCACCTAGAGCCAGACATCCTGGAATGTGAAGTCAAGCGGGCCTTAGGAAGCATCACTACAAACAAAGCTAGTGGAGGTGATGGAATTCCAGTTGAGCTATTTCAAATCCTAAAAGATGATGCTGTGAAAGTGCTCCACTCAATATGTCAGCAAATTTGGAAGCCTCAGCAGTGGCCACAGGACTGGAAAAGGTCAGTTTTCATTCCAATCCCAAAGAAAGGCAATGCCAAAGAATGCTCAAACTACCGTACAATTGCACTCATCTCACACGCTAGTAAAGAAATGCTCAAAATCCTCCAAGCCAGACTTCAGCAATATGTGAACCGTGAACTTCCTGATGTTCAAGCTGGTTTTAGAAAAGGCAGAGGAACCAGAGATCAAATTGCCAACATCCGCTGGATCATCGAAAAAGCAAGAGAGTTCCAGAAAAACATCTATTTCTGCTTCATTGACTGCCGGGAGCAGGAGCTCCACCCATGACAAAGGTCATGAGGAAGGAGGCTCGGCATATGCAAAGGCGGGATCGAGCCTCAGGATTCCCCCTGGAAATTCTCGAGCATCTACCCCCAAAACCAGAGTCTGCCTACTTTCTGCTTTGTGCTCTCACCTACACCTCTGACTTTACGGGGGGCTGTCCCCCACTACCTCTCTCTGAAAAAAAAGAGTTAACTTACAGCTCGAGTTAATAAAGTTCCTGGGTGTGACAGTGTTTCAACCTACAAACTCCTTTGGAAGTCCTCTAGCCTGCCTGAATAGGTTTTTCTGGCCACATGTCCCAACTGTGAGAGACATGAGATGTTCTAAACTGTCTAAATACAGATTCTTTTGAGCAGTTAAAAGATTGATTAGAAATTGTACTGGTGAAGGGTTTTTCACTTGTTGGGCCAATGTTTGCTCCTAAGTCTCTATATCCCTTACCTGCTGTATCCCAGGCAGTGTATTGACTAATATGATTGGTGTAAGTAGTAGCTTTAATGTTTGTAACCTTGGACCCTTGAGTTAATTCTTTTTTTTGTTATAGCCCACCACACCTTTGCTCTGTAGGAATGCAACTTTATCTAATGCTTTTGAGGGTGGCGCCTGACTAATCACCTTTAGAGAAAAGTAAGTTTTCTGAAGAAAGGGTCTTAAAATGTTAACAGGCCTCCGGGCCAGAAGATGATGCAAATCACCTAAACTTTTGCATATGATAAGTTTGCAGGAAGAAAGCCTGGCTTACTGCATGACTCTACCCCTTCCCCCGTTATCCTCTATGCATAACTTAAGGTATAAAAACTACTTGGGAAATAAAGTGCGGGCCTTGTTCACCAAAGCTTGGTCTCCCCATGTCGTTCTTTCTCTCACCTTCTGGCTGAATTATTCAGCCTCTTTTCTCCACTGAATTTCCTCACTGAGCTATCCTTATTTAACCACTCTTTATATCTTTAATTAACATTTAAGTAAGCTGTTGTTTCCTGATCGCCGAAGCTGTCTCCCCTTTGAAACCCCTGGATCCACTGGGGCTGGACCCCGGCAATTGACTTTGCCAAAGCCTTTGACTGTGTGGATCACAATAAACTGTGGAAAATTCTGAAAGAGATGGGAATACCAGACCACCTGACCTGCCTCTTGAGAAACCTATATGCAGGTCAGGAAGCAACAGTTAGAACTGGACATGGAACAACAGACTGGTTCCAAATAGGAAAAGGAGTACGTCAAGGCTGTATATTGTCACCCTGCTTATTTAACTTATATGCAGAGTACATCATGAGAAACGCTGGGCTGGAAGAAGCACAAGCTGGAATCAAGACTGCCAGGAGAAATATCAATAACCTCAGATATGCAGATGACACCACCCTTATGGCAGAAAGTGAAGAGGAACTAAAGAGCCTCTTGATGAAAGTGAAAGAGGAGAGTGAAAAAGTTGGCTTAAAGCTCAACATTCAGAAAACTAAGATCATGGCATCCGGTCCCATCACTTCATGGCAAATAGATGGGGAAACAGTAGAAACAGTGTCAGACTTTATTTTTGGGGGCTCCAAAATCACTGCAGATGGTGATTGCAGCCATGAAATTAAAAGACACTTACTCCTTGGAAGAAAAGTTATGACCAAGCTAGACAGCATATTAAAAAGCAGAGACATTACTTTGTCAACAAAGTTTGTCTAGTCAAGGCTATGGTTTTTCCAGTGGTCATGTATGGATGTGACAGTTGGACTATAATGAAAGCTGAGGGCTGAAGAATTGATGCTTTTGAACTGTGGTGTTGGAGTAGACTCTTGAGAGTCCCTTGGACTGCAAGGAGATCAGTCCTGGGGGTTCACTGGAAGGTCTGATGTTGAAGCTGAAACTCCAATACTTTAGCCACCTGATGCGAAGAGCTGACTCATTTGAAAAGACCCTGATGCTGGGAAAGATTGAGGGCAGGAGGAGAAGGGGACGACAGAGGATGAGATGGCTGGATGGCATCACCGACTCAATGGACATGAGTTCGGGTGAACTCCGGGAGTTGGTCATGGACAGGGAAGCCTGGCGTGCTGCAGTTCATGGGGTTGCCAAGAGTCAGACACGACTGAGCGACTGGACTGAACTGAGCTGAAAGCGGATCCCTTTTAGAGTTTCCATCACATTGACAACATTCGTCCATTTCCTCCTACTGTTTCCTTCTACTGGACCATTTAACTCCTTGAGGACATGACTACACCTTTCACTTAGGCGGTGATTCCTGCCAAAATGCTTTATGTACAGTTGACGCATGATAAAGATTTGCTAAAATGAATGAATGGCTCTTCAGTCTATGCCAAAATTAAGTCTTGACATTCAAATCATCCTTCCAGCCTCTCCTGCATTTTCCACAGCCTATTGGTCAGCATCCACCTGTAAGTACTGGCATCCATCTAGCCAGCTACTCCCTTGGCCAGGTTGGCCTCCATCTACACTCAAAGCATTCGTCATGGAGGAGTCTGGAAAGGTTGACCACCCAGTTTTCTGATCACAAGACCTTGCAGTTGAAATGTCTGTCACAGAAACCTTTGACTAGGCTGCTCAGCTTCTCATCTCCACTCACTTGAGACTGTGTTTGAACAAAACCACCCTCCCTTTCGGGCTTCCCTGGTGACTCACTCAGTGAAGAATCCACCGTCAATGCAGGAGACCACCTGCAATGCGGGAGACCCAAATGTGATGCTTGGGTTGGGAAGATCCCCTGGAGGAGGGCGTGGCAACCCACTGCAGTATTCTTGCCTGGAGAATTCCATGGACATAGGAGCCTGGCAGGCTACAATCCATGGGGTCACAAAAGACCTGGACACGACTTGGTGACTAAACCATCATCACCACCCTCCCTTGTAATAGTTGGTTCCCCGGCTGAAGTCAGGACAAGGTGCTAGTGAGCTCACGAGCAGTGTTGGATCTGGGAGGGCTGGGGAGACTACTTCCTACCATGTGAGATGATAACAGAATCTTCTGTTTGCTAAGCATTTGTTATGTGCCAGGCTTTGTGCCAAGGACTTTGCACGTGTTATCACCTTTGATCACTCCATGGGAACCACAGCGTCCCCATTTAGCGGTGGGGGAGTGGCGTGTGTGCCTGAGGTCGCAGAGGTAATAAATGGTGAAGCCAGGACTGGACCCAACTCTTGCTCTTAACCCCCAAATAGAGGGAGGAATAACATTAATACTCAATTAGAAATACAGCTGGGAGATTATGTAATCCCAGAAAAAGAGAGAGAAGAGGACAGTGTCTTCCTAAAGGCTTTGCTGGTCACAGCTCTTGTCTTTTTAGAGGCCCAGCTCTGCTTACTGTTCTTAGGCTCCTAAACATTCCACAAACCTGAATTCATTCCCCTTTTGGCTAGAGCCAGCTCTGTTTGTTTCCCCGCCACTGACAAGCTGTGTGGCCAGGCCAAGTTCTCTCCGTCTCTGGACTTGGGTCTCCTGGCCTGCGGGATGTGGGCGGGCAATCATCGCCTGCCTCAGAGGGTCGGCGTGAGCATTAGATGAGAGCATGACCGCTCGCGGAGGACCCTGTGATGGCGCATGGGCGCGTGCCTGTGGTGGCCGTGAGCTCTGGCACCCCAGCTCTGAGCCGACGGCCGGCTCTGTCCGTGCCTCGGTCCGCACAGCGCCCGCTCTGGGTCTCCTTTGTGGAGAAGATGCTCAGCAAAGGCTCGCACCAGCCTGTGGGAACCTTGAGTGGCAGACTCTCCTGATAAGCGGGACTTCTTCATGTCCAGGCGACTCTAGGGTGGCCGACACTCCTGTTTGTTTCTTCAATGAGTTAATGATTTACCTCCAGTGTTTAGTTTTGTTTAAACAGACATGACCCTGTGGGTGCCCAAGGCCCTGTCTCCACCCAAGTGGCCCAGGGATCAAAGAAGCTCAAAGACACAGGAAACCGCCCACTGTCCCCGTCCTGGAACTGCCCTTTAGCCTGGGGCATCCACCCCTGCACCTCTGCAGGGCTGGGTTAGACCTTACCCATCCTGCTGTTAGTCACACGCTCCTTAGCCCTTAGTGTCTCTTTGAGACCTGTCTGCCGCTCTCCAGCCTCTGCGGTGGCTCAGGCATCCACTGCCTCACCGCCCAGGGCTCCCTGGGCCTCCCAGGGACCCCTGCTGCCTCTCTCCTTTGTAGATGAGGTATCGCAAGGGGTCTGGAGTGGATTCATTCATTTTATTGGGAGTCAAGGGTCCTTTCACTGTGGCCCTGTCACTTACGCCCTCTCTATGGTCATCATCCCCCTTCCTAGACGTGAGGGAGTGGACTTGCCTCCTGGCTGGGAGTTTCAGACAGGCTGCATCCCACTGCCCACCTCTCCAGTTCCCCAGTCTGGGTTCCCCATCCATCAGCTTCTCTGGTTCCCCCTAACTCCAGCTTCCCGTCCGTATGAATCTCCTAGGGCTGCTGGGACAAATTCCCACATACTCAGGGGGCTCATCACAACAGAAATGCAGTCTCTCACAGTTCTGGAGATCAGATGTCTGAAATTGACATGTCCCCAGGACCATGTGCCCTCCAAAGACTCTTGGGGAAGTATGCTTCCCCAGCTCACCAGACTCTGGTGTCTGTCCAAGTTCCCTGGCTTGTGGCCGCTTCACTACGGCTCTGTTTCCATTTGAACATTGCCTTCCTCTTTGTCTTTTCATCTTCTGTCTCTTAGAAGGAATCTGTCATTGGATTTAGGATCCAGCAGGTAATGCTGGTGGCTCAGACAGTAAAGAATCTGCCTGCAATGCAGGGGACCCAGGTTCAATCCCTGGATCAGGAAGATCCCTCGAAGAAGGGAATGGCTTACCCATTCCAGTATTCTTACCCGGAAAATTCCATGGACAGCGGAGCCTGTGGGCTACAGTCCATGGAGGTGAAAAGAGTCAGACACGATTGAGCGACTGACACTTCACTTCAGATAATTCAGGATGACCTCATCTTGAGATCTTTAATTACACTCCCAAAGACCCTTTTTCCAAATAAGACCATATTTACAGATCCTGGGTAGACGTACTTTTTGGGGGAGAGTACCATTCAACCTACTACAAGCAGTATTAACTGAGACCAGAAGAATATGGACTTGCTAGGTAGTTAGAACAAAACCAGTGAATGTCCAAAGTAATAGAGAGCCGGATGTTCTGGAGCACAGAATGGTGAGGGGTGAGGGCAGGAATTTTGAGGCAGAGCTCGTGAACGACCTTGCAGACTGAAACAAGGAATCTGGGGCCTCTTCTCGAGGCATGGAGAGTCATGGAGAGTTTTAAGTAGGGGAGTGACATTAGCTGATTGTCATTGATTATTGAACATCTGGTGAACAGACAACCTGCTATCCAGAGAGAAAAGAGGGGAGGAAATCCCTGTACCACCATGTCCCCCCAAATCCATCTCAAGGAGATTAAATTGCTCAACTTGAAAAGCAAAACTTCAAAAGGAGAACACTGTTTTGACTTTGGAGTAGGAAAAGATATCTTAAACAAGTCACACCATAAAGGAAAGGAGAGACAAATTAAACTTTAATCTTCTGTTCAACAAAAGACACTATTAAAAAAGGAAGACAGTAACCACAGATGGGAAGATTTTCACAACACGTCATCAACAGAGATCAGTATCGGAAAGACCTAAAGAGCATCTATGAACAAATAGGATAAAGATAAGCATCCAATACGGGCTTTCTTGGTGGTCCAGTGGTAAGACTATGTGCTTCCGCCATAGGGGGCTCAGGTAGGTCAGGGAACAAAGTTCAACCACCCCTCAATCACATGCCTTCATGTATATATTTGCAAAAAAATCTTGCTCATGCATACAAGGAGGTAAGTCCAAATGTTCAGAGAGCAACTGTTTGTAATAGCAAAAAAAAAAAAAACAAAAAAAAAACGGAGGGGGAGAAAATGACTATGATGAGAAGAATGGATAGATGTTGTTCATTCACCATGAAACAGCATAGAGCAGGGGAAGTGAATGAACTAAGCTACATGCCTCAACTTGGTTGTTTTATAAATGCTAAGTAAAAAGGTAATGACACACTGCATGATTTCTTTTAAATCAGTTGTACAAACATGCAGAACAGTACTACCTTTTGGTAGTATACATATAGATGCAATATAAAGAAATCCAGAGGAATAATAGACATCAGGTTTGGGATAGAGTTCATGTGTGGGAGAGATCGCAGAGGGGATACTGTGTTTGGGGGAGGTTTTATTTCTTGAGCCTCTTACATGTGGAATCTAAAAACTACAACAAACTAGTGAATATGGGAAAAAAAGAAGCAGACTCACAGATATAGGGAAAAAAAAAAAGCTAGAGAGGGGAGGGAAGCAGGGAGGGGCAGTATATGGGTGGGGGAGAGGAGACAGATACAAACTACTGGATGTAAGACAGATTATAAGGATGCATTGTACAATAGAAAGAATATAGTCAATATTTTATAATAAATGTAAATGAAAGTAACCTTAAAATACTGTATACAAATTTTTTTAATGTTTTTAAAGTACAAAGAAGAAAAAAAAGATAAATATGTTCTCAGAGAAGGTCCCTGCAAAAATCCATATCATGTTCCCTTGGAGTTGTTCGGTGTATTTGCCCTTTGCAATGTATTTTCAGGTATGTGACCTGTCTGATTTGACCTGCGTAATCTGAGATAGGTAAAGCAGGTCTAATAATCCCCATTGTATTGGTGGGGCGACTGGGGCTCTGAGACGTTTAGTCACTCGGTTAACAAAGGGTAAGGCCAGGAACAGAACTCAGGTCTCCTGACTTCTAGTCCAGTAACACTAACAGGACACGCTGACTTGAGCCCCTTTTAAATGGATGGTGGCTACATCACACAGTGGAGCCATCTTTCAGGAATGAAGCCCTAGTTCATCCCAGATTCCCTCAGAGGAACCTTATCTTTGTTCCGAAATGTAGTCACACTATGTGCACGTCTGCGTGCTCAGTTGCTTCAATCATGTCTGACTCTTTGCAACCCTATGGGCCGTAGTCCGCCAGGCTCCTCTGTCCATGGGATTCTCCAGGCAAGAACACTGGAGTGGGTTGTCATGCCCTCCCCTAGGGGATTTTCCAGACCCAGGGAATCAAACCTCTGGCTCCTGCATTGCAGGCTGATTCTTTACCACTGAGCCACAGGGGAAGCCCTACATTGTGTACCTGGATGTGAAAATTCCAAGCAAAGTTCTGAAGGTCAAGGGCAAAGTTAGTACTCACTTTCCTATCTCTGAATGGCTTTGGAGCATGCTGACCATTCGACGAGCTGGGCCTTCGTTGTGGGTCTCCTTGCGTTCAGGCCCTGGCTCTCCTTCTGTATGCATGGCCTCCATGGACCTTCCCATCACATGCTGGTCTCATTGTGATATCACAGCAAGAGAGTACTGCCAAACTGTTTTCTCTTCCAAATGAAATCTCAGTCTACATCTCAGTGTTCCTTCTTCTGGTGGTCCATTAGTCATTCACAGGGCATTTATCACCCACATGCCTTCCCTCCAACCACACGCAGGATTCATGAGAGACAGAAAAGCAATGGATCCAAGATTCATGGGTGATTTTGCCCTGTTCCCTTTCACGGAGGTCTGAGTGTCTAGCCAGCCTGGTAGAAGGTGCGGGTTTGGGGGTTTAAGGTTTCAGAAGAGGTGGGGGAATCATCTTTCTGCATCAACCCCTACATGTAACAGCTGAAGCTGTAACAGCAAAATGCGTTCCAATGTTCGGATCGCCCCCTAGTGCTAGAAACAAGAACAGCACACTACGGAGTGGTTGATTCAATCAAAACCCTTCAAATTCTAATAAAAACCCTAAATCCTATTGGATTAGAGAGGAAGTTGAGGAAGGGAAGGTCTACAGAGGGAAAGGGAATCGTCAGGACATACGGCAACTTCATGGTGAAGGCAGGACTAGAATCAGGTCCTAAACTTGGACTCCTGTATTCAGGACACACACCACAAACTGATAATCTAAGAAATACTTTTCTCAAAAAAAGCAATGACCCAATGTAGTACATGCTATAAGACATAGACAAATTCATACAAGTTTTTTTTCTTTTTTTAGGATGCAAATTATATGAAGGCAGAGACTTCGGCTGACGTACCCCAAGCATTAGTTAAGGGTGATGACAAAAGATAGCAGCCTTACTACCTGCTGCGCTATGTGCCAGATGCTGAGCCTAGTGGCGCCAGGCTGGTGACCGCCACCTTATCTTCCTTCTTTCACCCATACAGTGTAGATGTAGAGCTGGGTTGAGATACAGTAGAAAGACATGGAGAGCTTTCTGCGGGCCTTCAGAGGAGGCAGCAATGTCTGGGTGAAAGGAAAATCAGAGTGGAACCTTGTAGGTGACAGGAGGTTGAGGAGGGGAACGTGGGGAGGGCATCAGAGTCTGACAGAACAGGATTTCTTTACCTGCTTCCGGGACGGAAAGCTTGAAGTGGGCCTCTTGACTCTCTGTCAGCCTTCCCGAAATTGACCGACACCTTCTGAAACCAAGAGCTAGTGATGTATTCTTGGGGCTCCCTGAGCGGTCTCTGATAATTTTCCTTCTAAATCTCAAGTCCACAGGAAAGTGGCAAGACGAGTCTACACAGCTTTCATTTAGAACTGAAATTGTTAACCTTCTGTCCTGTTGTTCTGCTTCACTTTTGCTGAACTGTTTGAAAATACATTGCAGATGTGAAAACATTTTACTCCTCTACACTTCAAAATATATCTCCTAAGGACAAGGACATTTTCTTACATAATCACAATATTATGTTTATGACCTTTTTTCCCCACACTTAGCCATGGCTATTTTTTTTTTATTTTGGCCACATAGCAAGTGGCATCTTAGTTCCCTAGCCAGCGATCGAACCTGTGCCCCCTGCATTGGAAGTGTGGAGTCTTAACCACTGGATTGCCAGGGAAGTCCATGTTTATGATCACTTTACTATTCTGTTATAATACTATAAACTTAAAATAAACGACTGAAGCCACTTAGCAGCAAAATAAACATATTCTGTATCATCCAGATGATCTCTTTCCATTACAGCATTACCAATAGGTTACATTATGCTATAGTAACAAACAGCCCCTAAACCTCAGTGTCTTGTAACAGAGTTCTTTATTACTGTGTTATGCTACATACTCATTACATATTAGCTGGTGCTTTGCTCCATGTCACCTCCCTTCAAAAGTGAAGCATAATACCAAAGTAGCCCCAGATCTGAATATTGCTGGTTGTCATTACAGAGTGGAATAGAGCTCTGAAAACTCTCGTATCAACAAGGAAATATTCTAGCCCAGTTTGCCGCTCAGTGCTCCACAGGGGGCAGAAGTCAGAGAGGCAGAACTGAGTCACTGCAGCCTGCATCATCTCTTTGCTTTGAGTGGTAATATAGTTCCAGCAAAACGACATCATCTGCCACTTTCCCCGGCCGTCCGGTGGTTAAGACTGCATGCTTCCAGAGGGCATGGGTTCAATCCCTGGTTGGGGAACTAAGATCCTGCATACCGTGTGGGCATAAAAAAAAGAAAAGAAAGAAAAACAACATCATCTGCCACATTAGATTGTTGACAACTGCAATTTTTATTTGCAGGTATGGTTTTATAGTTCTATAAGGTGCTTATACCTAGTGTTATGTTTCTGCATTATAATAAAAGCACTTAGTGGATACTGTGGCGAGGAGAGGGTCAGGAAGAAGTGTTTTCCTTTTTTAAAAAAAGTCCATTTATACATTATCCAGGTTTAAGGAACAAAAGCCTCCAGGATAAAGCCCAAATCCCTAGGCAAGACTTCAAAGGCCCTTTGTGATCCCGTCCCTGAACATGTCTCCAGCCTCGTCATCTCTACAGCCCCCCTTTCTTGAGTCCCCTGAACCACTTGGAGCTCCCCAGCTTAACATATCTTGCTCTCTCAGGCCTTGAATAAACTAGGAATCGGTTTGGCCCGTATAACAGAAAGCTCAGCTTACAATGGCTTAGCCAGATAGAGGTCTTATTCTTCTCCTGTAACTGGAAGTCCGGAGCTGGGCAGCCGCGCGCTTGTCTCACGGCTCCACGATGCCAACAGAAAACTCCTTTATTGAAGGACGGTTGGTTTGCAATGTTGTGTTAATGTTAGGTGTACAGCAAAGCGATACATACATTCCTTCACAAATTCTTTTTAAAATTTTGTACTCATGTTTATTTCTGACTGTGCTAGGTTTTCATCGCTGCGTGGGCTTTTCTCCGGTTGTGGCAAGTGGGATCTAGCCTCTAGTTGTGGTGTGCGGGCCTATCATTGCTGTGAATTTTCTTGTTGTAGAGCACGGGCTCTGGGGCCCATGGGCTTCAGTCGCTGTGGTTCCCCGGGCCCCAGAGCACAGGCTCAGTAACTGTGGCACCTGGGCCTAGTGGCTCCACGGTGTGTGGAATCTTCCCAGATCAGGGATCAAACCCATGTCTCCTATATTGGCAGGCGGATTCTCTATCACTGAGCCATCAGGGAAGCCCTTCTTTTTCAGATTCTTTCCATTATAGGTTATTACAAGATATTGAATATAGTTCCCTGTGCCATACAGCAGGTCCTTGTTGTTTACAGCAGTGAGTTTCTGTTAATCCCAAACTCCTAATTTATCCCTCCCCCTTTCCCCTTCGTAATCATAAGTTTGTTTCCTATGTCTGTGAGTCTGTCTCTGTTTTGTAAATAAATTCACTTGTATTTAATTTTTTAAGATTCCACATATAACTGATATCAGATGATATTTGTCTTTCTCTGACATATTTTACACAGTATGACAATCTCTAGGTGCATCCATGTAGCTGCAAATGGCAATATATCATTCTTTTTTTACGGCTGAGTAATATTCCATTGTGTATATGGAGCACATCTTCTTTATCCATTTATCCGTCCATGGACACTTCAATTCTTTCCAGGTCTTGGCTCTTGTAAACAGTGCTGCCCTGAACATTGCGGTGCATGTGTCTTTTTGAATTAGAGTTTTCATCTTTTCCAGATAGATGCCCAGGAGTGGGATTTCTGGATTTTATGATAGCTCTATTTTTAATTTTTTGAGGAAACTTCATACTGGTTTTCATAGTGGCTGCACCAACTTACATTCCCACCAACAGTACAGGAGGGTCCCTTTTCTCACACCCTCTCCAGCATTTAATTAATCAATTGCTTTCAGCTGCACTGGGTCTTTGTTGCAGCACAAAGCTGTAGATCAATTTCGGGAAGGCTGACAGAGTCAAGAGGCCAACGTCAAGCTTTCTGTTCAGGAAGCAAGGAAAGAAATCCCGTTCCATCAGACTCTGATGCCCTCCCCACATTCCCCGCCTCACCCTCCTGTCACCTGCAAGGTTCCACTAATATTACTTTTGCCCAGAAATCGTTTCCTCCTCTGAATGCCCTCTGAAAGCCAACGGGCTTTCTCCAGTTGCGGCACACAGAGGCTACTCTCCTGTTGCGGAGCACAGGCTCTAGATGGGCTTTCTCCACATTTCTGACTCCCCAGTAGTAAGTCAGAAATGGTCACAGTCACTTTTCCCTTTACCATGGGATTTGTCACACAGATGCTTTTAATCTTGATACAGTCAGATTTAACCATCTTTTCCTTAACGGTCTGCAGTTTTTGCATCTTCTTTAAGAGATCCATTCCATTCTGATGTTCCAAATATGTTTGTTAAAATTTCTGCTAAAATTGTAAGGTTTCATGTTCCACAGTGGGAGCTTTGATGCATCTGAAATTTGTTCATGGTCTGATGGGACAGAGTGAGCCGATCCTGTTTTCTTCCTGTACAAAGAGTCTGTTGTCCCAACACCATTGCTTCCCTGCCGACCTGCTGGTCTGGTGTCTGGGCTGAGTCAAAGTGGGCCAGTTCCTCAGCCACAGGACAGCCCTGGCGGGGCAGCGCCCTCTTGGGCATACAACTTGCAGCAATGCTTTAGAGGCTGCGTGGATGAAGGAGACCCCCTTTAGGGTTTTTAGAAAAGTTGCTGTTCAAAACTTTAGAAAGTATGGGCAAAGAGTGAAGAGGAGTCCAAGGCCATAGTTACAAACCCAGGCTTTAGAGTCAGACAGACCTAACCTAAGATCCCACTTCCCCTCTCAGATGAGTTATCTCCTCTTTCTTTATGGCTGCCCCTCCCGGGGACCCCCTGATCCAACCACAACATCACTCCCCAGCTTTTCCCTGGCTGCCTGACTCTGCACCCTGCTCCACCCCCCAATCACAGACGACTCAGGTGGGTGCTGGACAAAGGGAGCCCACTCAGAGACTGGGGCAGCCAGAGATTCTAGTGCAAGAGATTTATTGAGGAAGGACCCTAGGGAGGAACATGGGAGGAACTGAAAGAAGCAGGACAGAGCCAGGGAGGAAACTGAGCAGATGCGTGCTTTCAGGAGAGGTCTAACCGCAGCCCGATCCCACAGGGAGCTCGGGGGTATTTATTACACTGCAGAGTCTGTCCTGCCCTGAGGCCAGGGAGCCGGACTTTAAACCCCACCCTGTTAGTCAGTCATTGGCCAAGGGCCACCCGGGCCGTGTGTGTAACCTCCCAGGCATCTCCTGGCAGGGCAGCTCCTGTTAGCTAAGAGAATCCTCCAGAGAAGTATGGAGCCATGAGCTTTTAGCAGCCAACACCCAGAACAGCTGGGAAGTGGGTGTACCAGTGGGCAGGGCACCAACAGTGTCCAGCCCAGAGACCAAATCTCCCTACATGCTGCAGTTCATCATAAATTAGAAAGAAATAGTTGAAACAGAGTCTAAGGATGTGATGATGGGAAAGGTTTAGTGAAAAATATGTTCTTGGACATGTCTTCACAAAGCTTCGTCAAAGAACGATCTATTTCACTATTTGATGCCTGTTATGTAATGTTAGTTTAAATTGCTCTTTGGCTTTATTTTTTTCTAGTGACAAAATAAATCTAGGTTCATGGTAAATTATTCCTATGCTAAAGTAATTTTATCTTAGCAAGTAATGTCAGATGGAGAAGGAAATGGCAATCCACTCCAGTATTCTTGCCTGGGAAATCCCCAGGACAGAGGAGCCTGGCAGGCTGCAGTCTATGGGGTCACAACAAGTCTGACATGACTTATCAACTAAACAAGTTATGTCATACATCCTAAAGGAATCAACCCTGAATATTCATTGAAAGCACTGATGCTGAAGCTCCAATACTTTGGCCATCTGATGCAAAGAGCCAACTCATTGGAAAAGACCTTGATGCTGGAAAAGACTGAAGGCAGGAGGAGAAGGAGCGATAGACAATGAAATGGTTGGATGGCATCACTGACTCAGTAGATATGAGTTTGAGCAAACTCTGGGAGATAGTGGAGGATGGGGAAGCCTGGTGTGCTGCAGTCCATGGGGTCACAAAGTGTTGGACAACGACTTAGTGACTGAACAAGAACAATGTCATACAACCTGTCCCCACACATCCATCCTGAGAGAATCACTGGTAAGAGTTAGAAGTATATTATCTCAGCTCTTATCTCTATGAGTCATCTTTTGGAAAGGTCTAGAAAGCAGAAGCCAGAGATCAAATTGCCAACATCCGCTGGATCATGGAAAAGGCAAGAGAGTTCCAGAAAAACATCTATTTCTGCTTTATTGACTATGTCAAAGCCTTTGACTGTGTGGATCACAATAAACTGTGGAAAATTCTGAAAGAGATGGGAATACCAGACCACCTGATCTGCCTCTTGAGAAATTTGTATGCAGGTCAGGAAGCAACAGTTAGAACTGGACATGGAACAACAGACTGGTTCCAAATAGGAAAAGGAGTATGTCAAGGCTGTATATTGTCACCCTGCTTATTTAACTTATATGCAGAGTACATCATGAGAAACGCTGGGCTGGAAGAAGCACAAGCTGAAATCAAGACTGCCGGGAGAAATATCAATAACCTCAGATATGCAGATGACACCACCCCTATGGCAGAAAGTGAAGAGGAACTAAAGAGCCTCTTGATGAAAATGAAAGTGGAGAGTGAAAAAGTTGGCTTAAAGCTCAACATTCAGAAAACTAAGATCATGGCATCCGGTCCCATCACTTCATGGGAAAAAGATGGGGAAACAGTAGAAACAGGGTCAGACTTTATTTTTTTGGGCTCCAAAATCTCTGCAGATGGTGACTGCAGCCATGAAATTAAAAGATGCTTACTCCTTGGAAGGAAAGTTATGACCAACCCAGATAGCATATTCAAAAGCAGAGACATTACTTTGCCAACAAAGGTCCGTCTAGTCAAGGCTATGGTTTTTCCTATGGTCATGTATGGATGTGAGAGTTGGTCTGTGAAGAAGGCTGAGCGCCGAAGAATTGATGCTTTTGAACTGTGGTGTTGGAGAAGACTCTTCAGAGTCCCTTGGACTGCAAGGAGATCCAACCAGTCCATTCTGAAGGAGATCAGCCCTGGGATTTCTTTGGAAGGAATGATGCTGAAGCTGAAACTCCAATACTTTGGCCACCTCATGCGAAGAGTCGACTCATTGGAAAAGACTCTGATGCTGGGAGGGATTGGGGGCAGGAGGAGAAGGGGATGACAGAGGATGAGATGGCTGGATGGCATCACTGACTCGATGGACGTGAGTCTGGGTGAACTCCGGGAGTTGGTGATGGACAGGGAGGCCTGGCGTGCTGCGATTCATGGGGTCGCAAAGAGTCGGACACGACTGAGCGACTGAACTGAACTGAACTGAGAAAGCAGAAGAGGTCTCATTAAGTTAGGTCTCATTAAGTCTGACCCACTGGGAACCTTTAGCAAATATACTTAATGGTAACTTTGAAAGCTTTCTTTCTGAGATGGAGAATGAGATGACAGTGTCTGCTCTCATCACAAATATTTACCACAGTTTTTTAGGCCATTCGAGAGGCAATATTTAAACCATATGGTATGGATACACAGACGGAGAAGGCAATGGCACCCTACTCCAGTACTCTTGCCTGGCAAATCCCATGGACGGAGGAGCCTGGTAGGCTGTAGTCCATGGGGTCGCTAAGAGTCGGACACGACTGAGCAACTTCCCTTTCACTTTCATGCATTGGAGAAGGAAATGGCAACCCACTCCAGTGTTCTTCCCTGAGAATCCCAGGGACAGAGGAGTCTGGTGGGCTGCCGTCTATGGGGTCACACAGAGTTGGACACGACTGAAGGGACCTAGCAGCAGCAGCATGCAATGCTCCCCTGATTGTGCATGCAGAAAGCTCAAATGAATAAAACATAAACTGTAAAATAAGTTAATTTAGCAAGTTTGGTAGATACAAGGTTGATATAATAGCTGGATTTCTACACAAAAACAATTTTAAAGTGAAATGTGAAAAAGCACCATGTATAATGGCATCAAAATTAAAATATATAGCTCAGTTCAGTCCAGTCGCTCCCTCGTCGTGTCTTACTCTTTGACAGCAGTACACCCTGTCCGTCACCAGCTCCTGGAGCTTGCTCAAACTCATTTCCCTCGAGTCGGTGATACCATCCAACCATCTCATCCTCTGTCGTCCCCTTCTCCTCCTGCCTTCAGTCTTTCCCAGAACTGGGCTCTTTTCCAATGAGTCAGTTCTTCACATCAGGTTCTACACAGTGTCTTTACAAAGACAAACAATTAACATATACACACTACTATATATAAAATAAACAAGAGGCTACTATATAGCTAGGGATGTCTACTCAATACTCCGTAATAACCTATATAGAAAAAAGAATCTGCAAAAAGAATGGACATATGTACATGTATAACTGAATCAGTCTGCTGTACACTGGAGACTAATATATTGTAAATCAACTACACCCCAATATAAATTATTTTTTTAATTTAAGTTAAACACACACACACACACACAAGGCTTCCTTGGTGGCTGTGGTAAAGAATCCACCTGCCAGTGCAGAAGACTCAAGTTCTATCCCTGATCCGGGAAGATGTCACGTGCCGCAGAGCAACTAAGTCCATGTGCCACGACTATGAAGCCGGTGCTCCAGAGCCGGGCGGCGCAGCTGCTGAGCGCATGCGCCAAGCCCACTGAAGCCTGCGCCCCCTAGAGGCTGTGCTCCACAGCAACAGAAGCCGCCGCAGTGAGCCCCCACGCCGCAACTCGAGAGCAGCCCTGCTCGCCCAGAAAAGCCTGAGCAGCAGTGAAGGCCCAGCACAGCCAAATACATGTATATAAAAGAAAAAATACATATATACAGGAAAAAAAAAACCACACCCACCAGCGACTATAAAACATTACTGAGAGGAAGTGAAGGATTTCTGAGACGATGCTTGAGTTCCTCATAGTGAACCTTTTCCTTGAGCCCTGGGTGATGCTGTCTTTCTATAAGCACCGAACAAATTAATAGCAAAGGTTTACTTGTCAGAAACAGTGGCAAAGACGTGACATGCACATTTTCCTGGGTCTTCAGAACAGTCCTGTCACTGTTATCTCCATTGTGCAAGAGGACACGGAGAGTCAGAGAGTTCCAGTAACTTGCTCAAAGTCACACAGACAGCAAACTCGCACCCAAGCCTGTCTGACTTGGGTAACAGTGCTCCGAATCACCACTGAAATGCTAGAAACTCAGTCTTAAGATTTGTACCGAGGCAATAATTCTACGTGCAAGGTTGTAGGAACGTTTGTAACGTGAGATTTCAGAAATGCCACAAAATGACCAAGATTGATTCTTATGCCAGAAACCCTGGGTGGGAGTCAACCATTGGAATAGTCGTCACTTGCACATGCAGTGATGACAAATGACCACTAGATGGCCCTGCAGCTCGTTACGGTGTCCGTGCCCTCTACCTCGGCCTCTTTGTTCCTGGTGGCCAAACCACAGAAAAAACAGAGAAATGAGAAAACTATGCAGAATGTGGGGGCTTATTTTTCAAAAAGCTCAGTGTACTCAATTTAAAAGACCATCCTCTACTCTGAGATCATGCCCTTCTTACTTTGGGGGATGGTAATAGATGGTTACCCTTTCCTTAGCAAATATTCTTTCTTGGCAAAATTGACCTATCACGGGATACCTTTTTTAAAAAAAAATTGGCACCTCTCTGGTGAACTAGTGGTTAGGACTCCACGCATCCACCACAGGGGGCTGGGGTTTGATCCCTGGTCAGGGAACTAAGATCCCACATGCTGCACGGCAAATCCTTCCCCCACTCCATCCCTCTGGCCTGCTGACCTGCTGACCTCAAAAAAAAAAAAAAAAAAATCATGCTAAACTGTGCATTCAGAAAGTCTGGGATCAGTAAAAGTACTAGCTTCTCAGGAATAATGGATCCAGGTCAACCGTCGTAGTGTGGTGTAAAGGTTCTCAGCCCTCCAGGCAGTAGCCCTTGAAAAAAGCTACATACAGTACCTAAGAAAGTTACAGACATAAACACCACACTTAGAAGCTTTTGTAAAAATAGTGAAATGAAAAGTTGATAAAAGAATCATCAAGTCAAGGAAGTGCAGAATCAGTAAGAATTTCCCAAGGGAATTAGTGACTCAGTTGTTAAAACAGCTGGAGTATCAGGAAGGTAGGAAGATGTGAGATGGCTAGAGAGAGAGAAAGGCAAGAAATCTTTTGGTTTTTTTTAAGTTTATTTACTTGGCTGTGCAAGGTTTTAGTGCAGCATGTGGGATCTATTAATAGCTCCCCAACCAGGAACTGAACCCGTGCCCCGGGCTTTGGGAGCACAGAGTCTTAACCACTGAACCACCAGGGAAGTCCCCAAAGGAAGAAGTCTTGTATAGAGTTGCAGGTCAAGGCCGAGCTAAGGGATCGACAAGAACCTGCCTAGGCCTGGGGATGTTCTGAAACAGAATGGGAGGGAACTGGGCAGGCTTTTGCTTTGCACTTAAAGATGGTGAGTCTCTGGGTGTGGCCAAAAGGCATCAGAGCCACAGGGATGGGTGTAGAAGACCATCCAGTTATGGACACAGCTATTGTTCTCTACGTTTTTTTCTTTTCATAAGAACTGTTAAAATGTGAGCCCCTCATTCAGTCTGGCCTTGCTTCCAGACGTCTAGACTGCCTCCTGCTGCCCGCCCTCACCAAGTCTGCTGGCTTTCCGTGTTTTCCTCAGTGTTTCTTTGGCTAATAACTTCCGGTGGGAGGGAGGCTCAAGAGAAGAGATATATGCATACTTACAGCTGACTCATGTTGTTGTACAGTAGAAACCAACACAACACTGTAAAGCAGTTATCCTCCAGTTAAAAATAAAAATCAGTTATTTCCTTAGGCCCACTCTGTATGGTCATGGCTCGAATCACTGTAGGCCCTGAATCTTCACCACACGCATAATCCCTTCCAAGCTACCGGTGAGGAATCTGAGACTACATACGGCTGTTGGGGATTCTCCCAAGGTGGCCTTCCCTCTTGGTCATGCAGGCAGATCCTAGGTTCCTCCTGGGCGAGTCCTTTGGGGACTGGGCCAGGCGCAGTTAATCTGAAGCTTTGGGGTGTGTGGAGGAATTGGAGTCTGAGCTCCAGATGGGGAGAAACAGGGAAAGTCCCCAGGTGTCACGTTTAGGGAAGCAGGAGTTGAGTAAGGTTCAGCTGGGAAGCCAAGATGAGTATTTGAGAGCAAGCCAGCCGGACCAGTGAGTCTGGGAAGCCATGCTGAGAAGAGCCCCACAGACCAGGGGAGAGATGGCTAAGAACATTCTAGGGTTGTGGGGAGGAGGACTGTACACCACCTGGAATCTATAACCACAGAGGGCGAAGGGCAGCAAGAAAGGAGGCTGGTCCCCGGAGTTAGACACACCTGGAGGTAGAGGAGACTGTCCCTGCCTAGGGCCCAATCTCCTGTCTTGGTGTTCTGAGCTCTTTTTTCCTTCTAATTAAAAAAAAATGGGGGGGGAGGCATGCTCCACGGCATGAGGGATCCTAGTTCCCCAACTAGCGATTAAACCTGTGTCCCCTGCATTGCAAGGCGGATTCCCAACCGCTGGACCCCCAGGGAAGTAAGTCCCTGGCTGACTCATTTTTTAGTGAGAGTTCTCTTCCTGGCTTACCAATGGCCGCCTTCTCCCTGTGTCTTTACAGGGCAAGGAGAGAAGAGAGAGGAGCTTGCTGGTGTCTCTTTTTCTAAGGACACTAACTGTGTTGGATCAGGGCTCCACTCATCTGACCTCGGTCAGTCAGTTCAGTTGTTCAGTCGTGTCCAACTCTTCGCGACCCCATGGACTGCAGTACACCAGGCCGCCCTGTCCATCACCAACTCCAGGAGCTTGCTCAAACTCATGTCCCTCGAGTCGGTGATGCTATCCAACCACCTCATCCTCTGTCGTCCCCTTCTCCTCCTGCCTTCAATCTCTCCCAAAACCGGGGTCTTTTCCAATGAGTCAGTTCTTCACATCAAGCAGCCAAAGTACTGGAGCTTCAGCATCAATCCTTCCAAAGAATATTTGGGACTGATTTCCTTTAGGATGGACTGGTTTCACCTCCTTGCAATCCAAGGGACTCTCAAGAGTCTTCTCCAACAATTCAAAAACATCAGTTCTTTCGTGTTCAGCTTTCTTTATGGTCCAACTCTCACATCTATACATGACTACTGGAAAAACCACAGCCTTGACTGGATGGACATTTGTTGGCAAAATAATGTCTCTGCTTTTTAATATGCTGTCTAGGTTGATCATAGCCTTTCTTTTTCTCTTCCTCCTTTTAATTTTATGGCTGCAGTCACCATCTGCAGTGATTTTGGAGCCCAGGAAAATAGTCTGTCACTGTTTCCATTGTTTCCCAATCTATGTGCCAAGAAGTGATGGAATTGGATGCCATGATCTTCATTTTATGAATGTTGAGCTTTAAGCCAGTTTTTTCACTCTCCTCTTTCACTTTCATTAAGAGGCTGTTTAGTTCCTCTTCGCTTTCTGCCATAAGGGTGGTGTCATCTGCATATCTGAGGTTATTGCTATTTCTGCCGGCAATCTTGATTCCAGCTTGTGCTTCATCGCGCCCGGCATTTCCCATGATGCACTCTGCACATAAGTTAAATAAGCAGGGTGACAATACACGGCCTTGATGTACTCCTTTCCCAATTTGGAACCAGTCTGTTGTTCTATGTCCGGTTGTTAACTGTTGCTTCTTGACCTGCATACAGATTTCTCAGGAGGCAGGCAGGTAAGGTAGTCTGGTAGTCCCATCTCTTTAAGAATTTTCCACAATTTGTTGTGATCCACACAGTCAAACACTTTAGCATAGTCAATGAAGCAGATGTTTTTCTGGAATTCTCATCTGACCTCATTTAACCTTAATTACTTCTTCCAAATACAGGTTAGGGCTTCAGTGTGTGAATTAGGGGATGGAGGGGCAAATACAACATTTGGTACATAATAATGATATACTAAAAATCATTTGCTCTTAATTAGAAATTCGAATGTAACTGCATGCCCTACACTGTATCTGACGATCCTACTCACACAGCTGTGGTTTCTGATGCCCTTCCGTGTCCGGGACTCTGGGATCAGCCAGCTCAGTACTCACGACAATGCTGCTGAGGGTGGGGTGGGGCATTTATCATCCCTGCTTTCACCCTAGGAGGAAGTCATGCCTTGAGAGGTTAAGCAACTTGCCCAACGTCACAGAGCTACCAACTGGCCCGGGCAGATAGATGAGGCAAGAGTCCATCCAGCTGAGGCAGTGTCCAACCCAGAGCAAAGCAAGGCTGGTGACCACCTCGTCAAAGCCCCTCTGCAGAGAGGGCTACTGCGGTGCTCAGGACCAGGCTCCATTAGCTCGGAGCACATAAAGTCCTCCGAAGTGAAACTGTGTGTGTACAAGCCACATGCCCACAAATGAGTAATAATGCAACCTCCTCCCCCCCAAAAACTGTATTCATAGAACAAGCAATGAAGTACCAGCAAGCAGCTCTTCCAGGCAACACCTTTAAAAATGGATGAACTGACTCCAGGAAAGAGTGTCAAATCAGTCAAAGCAAATAATGCTGGAGTGAGGGCAGGGTTACTTCCCTGGTGTTCCAGTGGCTAAGACACTGCACTCCCAATGCAAGGGGCCTGGGGTTTGATCCCTGATCAGGGAACTAGATCTCATATGCTGAAACTAAGACCTGGTACAGCCAAATAAATAAATAGATAGATATTTAAAAAAAATACTGCTGTGTCCTCTTTTTTTTTTTTGGCCCCATCACTAAGCTTTCACAATCTTAGTTCCTCGAGCAGGGATTGAACTCTTGGACCCTCACCAGTGAAAGTTCGGAGTCCTAACCACTAGACAACCTGGGGATTCCCCACCTTTCCTTTTTTTAATTAACTTTTTTTGAAATTTTAAATGAGATATATTAACATCAATAAAATGCACAGATCTTAGTGTACAATTCATTACTTTTGGACAGTTGTATATTTTCTGTAACAACTGCCCCAAAACAAGATGTAGACAATTTCCATCATTCCAGAAAGTTCCCTTGTGCGTCTTTCCAACCCTTTCCTCCTGTTCTGATTCCTGTCACCACAGATGAGCCGGTACCTGAGCATCAGATGAATTGATTCATACAGATCATGTTCCTTTGTATCTGGCTTTTTAACCTTTTCTTTCATTTTTGAGTGGGGTGAAGTTCACATAACATAAAAAGCATCATTTTAAAGTGTGAGATTCAATGGCATTTAGGACATTCACCATGGTGTGGAACCACCACCTCTATCAAGTTCTAAGACATTTTCATTACCCACCCCCAAAGCAGGGGTCCGCACCCTCCGGGATCTAACGCCTGATGATCTGAGGTGGAGCTGATGTAACACTAATAGAAATAAAGTGCACAATAAATGGCATGCACTTGAAATCCTAAAACCATTCCCGGCCCAGACTGTGGGAAAATGGTCTTCCATGAAACTGGTCCGTGGTGCCAAAAAGGTTGGGAACAGCTGCCCCCCAAGGAGACCCCACCCCCAACAAGCTCGCACTCTCTAGTCCTTTGCCACCCCCAGCACCTGGCAACTGATCACCTGCTCTCTGTCTAACCTTTACTTTATATGGCTCATCAATCCTCAACCATCTGGTTAAAGTCCCACAAGTAGAGAGGGATTATTGAAAAGAGAGCCAAGGAAGAGAAAGCAGAAGGACGGAAGATCAAGGCAGACAATCAACCCATAAAGAAGGACGGCATTCCAGATGATCAAGCCTTGAAGAAGGACAACATTCCTAACCAGGAAGAGAAAGACTATTCTTTCTCTTGAGGGAAGGCTTCTGTTCCAACCAGTCTTAAAGCCTGCTCTAGTGCTATCTTGGCAAGTGGTGATTTATTTTCTTATCAACAAAGCACAGTCCAGGGGCAATGTTGAAACAAGAAAAGCTCCACAGCTGGCTCTCTGTACAAAAGGCATTGACATAAAAACCAAAGTAAATGTTAGCATCCTGGAAACAGCAGCAGGTGTTTTACATACAAGAATAGCAGCCGGTTTGGGAGAATTGTGACCACCTGCTAAGCAGTATCTACTCAGAATTCATCTAAAATGGTCATCATGGGGATGGATGGTTTCTGACTTCTGGGCGTGTTCTGCCAATCGATCTTCTTGCTCTGTCTTTCTTTGCAGGGGATTTCTGGATAATTTTCATGTTTTCTCACCGGATTCTTGTTCACCATCATGCGCTTAGCACCTAAAACCTAAGATGGTGCTCGGCACAGTGTTAGTTGCTCGGTTGTGTCCAGCTCTTTGCTGTCCAGTGGCACGTGGCATCTTCCCGGACCAGGGATCTAAACTGCATCCCCTGCATTGGCAGGCTGATGCTTAACACTGGACTGCTGTTACTTCTGTGTCATAGACATTTGTGTGCGTCTCCTCTTGGACAGAAAAGGTCCACGTGTTAATATCCGTGTATCATCCAGAGAACTAGTAAAGAGCCTTTTCAGGTTCCAAGCATTCACTGAATATTTGCAGAATTAAGGAATCACCAATAATTCCCAACTAGATACCAGCACTGACCTAAGCTTGAACTCTAAGAGGTTAACTCTCTTGTAAGTTTGTTAACTTTTGCTTGAATTGAATCTCAATGTCCCTGAAAACAGCAACAAAAAGTCAAAGGAAAGGATTCTCATGGCCATGATGGAATATTCTAGAATCCTACTGTGCCTTCTGACTGTGATTCCTTGAAAACCCTTGTGAGATGGGTCCTATAATTATTCCTGGATGAGTAATGGGAAAACAGAGGCTCTGAAAAGTGAAGGACTTGTGTGGGGTCACAGAGTGTGTGAGTGGTGACGTTCACACTTGAACCCAGGCAGCTCGATTCGACCCTCTGCAGCTCTGCCCACGGCAAACTGACCCCTGCAGCCAGATTCCCGTGTCACCGAGTTGATCTCCTCCACTTCCAGGTGAGGAGCAGAGACGTACACGAGGCAGTGCTAGGACCAGCACTCCGGGCTCCCGGCTTCCAGCCCACAGGCACCTTCTCCTGTTTGCCTCTCAAAGGGAGGCCTCACTGGGGACCTTGGGTGCCCTGCCTCGAGGCCTCCAGGTGCTATTTACTCAGTTAGGTGTGGGCTCTGCCTGGCTCCCAGGCTGCTGTTTGCACGGTAAACGTCACCCAATCTGTACCCCCATCAGTGGACGGGAACAGCGACTGAAAGGAACCTTCTTTTGCTGGTTTCGGACACCTTGACTTGGGTTTTCAGTTTCTGTGTCATACCATGCAAATTACTGAAGGCGGGGGTCGCCTCAGCGGCGTCTTGTCCTAAAAGCAGTGGGCCTGGCCTGGGTCTTTTCCACGCCTGTGCAACCTCCGGAAAGCCGGACAACCTCTGAAGTCACAGGGATGCAGGTTTGAATCCCAGGTCAACCACGTGACCTTTGGCTTACCCTCTCAGAGCCTGCTCGTCCTCCTCTGAGAAACAGAGCCAATTCCTACCTTGCAGAGAAAAGAGAGCAGAGGCTAGGAGTTATGCACCATGCCCGGCTCACGTCCTGTAACTGTTTGCTCATGTTCTAATAGTGACTTATTTCACACATCCTCATGTTGGGTTCTTTGAAAATAAAAGGAGCTTTGTAACTTAGGAGGGCCCAAATGAGGTTTCTTGTTCTTTGTGACCCCGATTTCCCATTACCTGGCTTCTTCTGGGAAGAGGGTTCCAAGAAAACTTTCAGAAGTAGAGAGCAAACAAACAAGGAAGATTTTAACCGGTTAAAAGAGACGGCAGATTCTGCCTTTCTCGGGAAGACCACTGCCTATGGCTCACTCATCCACTCATTCAGTAACTTTACCTCCCTGATCGATTGATTTCCAACCAGCGGTTCCTGTTTTCCAACCAGGATATGCAAACAAAAGCACTTACTGGAAGGGAGGTCTCAGGGCCTCTGGATTTCATCAGCTGCCCACTCTCCCAGGAGAGCAGGTGGGACCAGTCGAGCCAGAGGCCAAGGCCAGGAGGCAGGCTAAACATTTCAAGGTCTGTGGGGCCTCTTCCTCTTGAGTTTTTAATTTCAATGGGATGCACATAAGAAATGCCAAGGAGGAAGCAGTTGATTTGTGGTTGCCAAGCCAAGGAGGGTACAGAAGAAAAACAAGATGAAATGGAAAAGGTCAACAAGCTCATTGTGCAAAGTGAGGAAAGCTGCGGGCTTGGGGGAGGGTGGCGGGAGGGGCACAGACGCAGATCCCAGAACCCCAGGCGCCCACCTGGCTCCTGACCCTGAGGGATAACTCCTCCAAGGGACTCAGGAGAGGGACAGCACCCCCTGAACTCAGATACCCCAATGTCCCTTCTGTCTCCTTTTAGGAGAGAAGCAGAGTAAGGAACTGGGGAGGGAGTGAGTGTGCAGAATTGAAAACCAAACAAGGGAAGGGTGGGGAGGATGGGAAGTTATCTTTTCTCTCTTTCTTTCCTGTCTCCATTTCTAAAGAAAAGTTGTTGGTTAAAATGAAAATATCAAGGAAATCTTGAAGGAAGCTAAGGATGAGGGTAAGAAAGGGGCAAAGGATGTCTCAGGAGAGTTGGAATACGTATACCGAAATCCAGAAGGGTCTTCTTATCCACTCAGCCTCAGGAACGGTAGCAGATGTCAAAGGTTGAATATATGGTGTTAGTTTCAGGTCTTTTTTAGCCCTGAATGAACTATTACTGCTTTCTTGAGATTCTAGCTCAGGGGCCAGGTGGCATCTAGCTTCTCTAGCAGGGAGAAGGAGCAGGGGGAAAAGTAAAGCTAAATCCTACACAAACTCCTGCTCATCCTTCAAGGCCTCATGAATATTACCTCCTCTTGGAAGCCTTCCCTGATGGCCCTGCAGAGCTAGGCCTCTGCTCCTCAGTCCCACCCCTAAGGGTTGCTTACAGTTATACAACATTAGTCACTTATTATGTCTCCTCTTCTAGATTCTGCTCCCAGAGAGAAGATAAAGGCAGCACAGCGCTCAGGATGAATGACTGACTCCAAATCAAGGTTTTTCTGGCTGTGGTTCTAATCATAGTGTTGGAAAAATCAGTTCATTGCACATGGAACAGAAATTAAAAAAAACAAAAAACAAAACTACTGACTGCAAATAGTTGAGCACAGATGAAGGATGGAAATCTTCAGGAGAACCTCAAGTCAGTGCAAACTGTTCTCCTTCTTGTCCTGGTCCCTGGAAGAGTAGGGGGACATTTGCTGATCAAGATTAGGAGTGTCCCTTTAGAAAACTGTTTTCAATTTCTTCCCCCCAAATGTTTAAAGTTACACGTAGACAACACACTTCCTGCAAGCCTGAACAAAGTTGATTTTTCAAGACACTGATGAAACACACCAATTGAGAAATTTTATTTTCATCCAAAGCTGTGCCCAGGGTGGCTATCTTCTATACCCCTTTCTCTGTTCTAGAAAGTAAAGTCAGATTCAGAGGCCCTTTGACTTGTAAACTCACCTGGTCATCTGGAAGGTGAATCTAAAGGATCCCTGGCATGTGGCTTTGGGATGTCGGAGAACCTGCATTCATTCCTTCTGTGGCAGTGCCTGTTCCTGGACAGCGCTGCCCAGGGTGGGAGTCTGAGGCTGGCGGGTGGGCACTCCGGTCACCAGCGTTCTGTTATCTAGTGCTGAGGAGGCTGTTTGTGGGCGTGAAGGGCTCAAACAGGGGGTTATTTCTGCTGATGTCAGTTTCCTTCAGATTCTAAGACAGGGCCGCCCTGGTGAAGTGAAGGGGCTCAGACTGGACTGCCTTTGCTTCGGAGCCTGGAACAAGCTCCTTCCTGTGTTCCAGTCACTCAGGCACTGTTAGGTTGCTTTCAGGCACATGCCTGTCTTTTCGAGTAAAAACAGACAAAAACAGGGCCTCCCAGGGGGCCCAGTGGTAAAGAATTCACCTGCCAGTGCAGGAGACACAAGTTCGGATCCTGGATCCGAAAACATCCCACGTGCTGCAGAGCTCATAAGCCCATGTGTCACAGCTAGCGAGCCTGTGCTCCAGAGCCCGGAGCTGCAACTGCCGAGTCCACGTGCCACAACTACTGAAGCTCGAGCCTGTGCTGAAGCCGCCGCAGTGAGAAGCCCACACACCACCACTAGCCCCTGAGATCCTTCTGAAACTAGAGAAAAGCTCGCACAGCAATGAAGACTCAGGATAGCCAAAAATAAACAAATAATTTAAAACAGAAACAGACAACAACAATGGAAAAAAAGCTCTTGAAGAGATCCATGGTATATTCCTGGTCCCCAGCAGAGCCAAGCGCTAACCCCCACCCCGTGCTATTCAAATTTAGTGGTCGGTCCCCCACTTCTGGCTCCCGTGCAGGCAAAGACCATGACGAGGGCTTTTAGGAAACATGTTGTGGGTCCTAAGGATTGTAATAAACTCTATAATTCTGGAACTCTAGGTTGGAAAACACAACTCATTTTCAAACACAAAATGATTCTGTTTAGTACGAAACAATAGGGTTCCCCACTTTTTTTTCTGGCTGCGCCTTGTGACTTGTGAGATCCTAGTTCCCCGACCAGGGATTGAACCCAGGCCCTCCGCAGTGAAAGCTCGGAGCTAACCATTGGACCGCCAGGAAGGTCCCAACAGGGTCCCTTTTTAAAAAACTGGAGATCCCAACCTCTTCCTCCCCAGATCCTGCAGCCTTGCTCAGCTGTTCTGTGCAGAGCAACTCCCATGAGCCCCCCCAGCCCCAGGTATGGCATCATCCAGGCCCCGCCCCGGAATCTCACCGGAGGTCACAGGTTTGTGTACCGAGGCAATGTTGGCAGTTCTCTGCTGGGAATGTTGTCCTAGGTCACACAGACAGAACCGGTCGTCGGCAACCTGTGGCCAGGTCCAGCCCACCCAGGGGACATGCGGGCCTTTTGTCCTATTGTTGGGGGAGGGTGAAGCTGGGGAAAACTCACCTGGTGTCCATCCCTATGACGCCTCTCCTACATGTCATCCATCACTACGGTCCACCTTCATGGGCACTTTTCTGCATGTAATCAGTGATCAAATTTTATATTTAGACATATTTTAAAGACTTGGACCCACCATTGCTCTACTTAGCTTTCTGGGACCTGTCAAAACTCCTGGCTACCAGATCTCAAAAGATAGAAGGAAGGATGAGAATTGTGTGAAACTAGAAAGAGTGTGGGAATGACACGTGGTATGAAGGTGGATGACCCTTGGTGAGAGTAATAACTAACATGAATTGTGATGCTTTCTCTGCATCATGAGCTGTGTTTAACATATTATCTTGATCGACACTTGATTCTCATTTTCCTAACAGGGAAATTGAGGCTCAGAGAGCTCAAGTAACTTGTCCAAGGTTACCTAACTAGAATGTGTGAGAGCTGAAAACCTGCCCGATGTCCATTTGTCTATGTCGCTAGCCCAGGCCTCCAGCTCCCAGGTTGCAAGGACTGTCCTTACAGGGTCTGGAAATGGAAGATGCATGGTCTCTGTTCTAATATTCTAGGAGGCAATCGTAATTCTCGTCCTCCGCTCCCAAAGCTTTTCTCTTTTCGTATTTCTTTTATTCACCAAACCAGAGTTTGGTCCATATTTTACCCAGCTGACTCTTGGAGCTGCATAAATCCTGGATGTTTTCATGAAAAAAAGTTTATGAGAGAACAGAAAATGTACAGCTTGCTATCTTTCCCCACAGGAATATTAGATGTACAAAGTTAGCTATAAATAAAAGACAGGAGGATTTTTTCTTTTTTTAATATTGAAAGTCCCTGGGCCATTCTCAAGAAATCTTGTCTCCTACGACACCAGGTCAGGATAAAACTCACAGCATCACCTGAAGGCAAGGCCATCTCATCAAAGAGGGAGGGATTCAATTGTTATTATTTTAGAGTCAGAGCCTCAGGGTATGTATGTGTCTGGGAAGGTTGAGTTTAGGTAAATCCAGCACTGCAGATAAATATCACTTACTGAAATTAGTCATGAAACATTTTGCAAAAACAGATATACCATACGAAAGCTAAGCAATCAAAACCAAGGCAGGATCCTAGAACAGAAAACAGAAAGTAAGGGAGAAACTGTTGAAATCCAAATAAGATCTAGAGTTTGGTTAATAGCACTGTGTCAGTGTTGGTTTCTGAATTTTGACAAATGTAACAATGGTAGCGTAGGCTGAAAACATTGTGTGTGTGTGCTCAGTTGTGTCTATCTCTTTGTAACCCCATGAACTGTAGCCTGCCAGACTCTTTTGTCCATAGAATTTTTCAGGCAAGAATACAGGAGTGGGTTGCCATTTCCTACTCCAGGGGCTCTTCCCAACGGAGGGATTGAACCCACATCTCTTGTGTCTCCTGCTCTGGAGGCGGATTCTTTTTCCATTGTGCCGCCTAAAAAGGCTGATAACATTATGGGAAACTAGAACTGTTTGTGTAGGGGAGTGGGGCGGGAGGGTGGCATAAGGGAATTCTATTGGCCTTGTAACTTTTCTGTCGATCTAAAATTATACCCCAAAAAAGTCTATTAAAAAAAAATTTCACAACCAGCACATTGATATTTATTTTCTTAGGACTAATGAAGGGCACCTGCCCACTGAAACTTCTTTCAAGTAAGATAAAACTTGCTCCTCCTGCTGCCTTTGAACCTTGGTGTCAATAAAGGTACTGACAATGGAGAGTCTGTACTTTCTTCAAAAATACAAAAACAAACGTTGAGCCATTTACTGCTCTGGGTCAATGCCAACTGTAAAAGAGAGTCATGTAATATCTCTTCACTTTTCAAAGAAAACTTTTCCTTTTGTTACTGTCTGCTCCCTTTCAGGCTTTGTTTAATTTACTGAGCAAATGAACAGCAGCGTTTTGCAGAAGCCAAAGGAGTATTGAATTTCTTAGAGCCCTAATACACACAAATGAACTTCAGGAAGTGTTGCAACTCTTCTCCAGAAAGGGGTGGGCAGCCCGCAGGATTGAAGGAAGCATCCGCCAGCAGGACCAGGAGGACTTCCTGCCCACATGTTGGTGTCTTGTTACTCAGATGGTTCAAAAATGTCTGCCTTTAAACACACACTCATGAAATTAAAAGCACTAGAATCACTAATCCTAGCAAACCAAAAGACTGCATCCATTTCTCACGGGTAATGAATCTGTGGTTTCAGGTCAGTTTCTTAGCTGTGACAGATGCACCACAGTCATGTAAAAGGACAATGTTGGGGGAACGGGAACTGGGTGAGGGGTGTAGGTAGCACTTTCTGACTAAAATACAACTTTGATTCTATTAAGGAAATAAAAATAGTGTAGACAGACTTTGGCTTTTCACTCTTTCCCTTATCATTTAAGAATTTTTCATTTCTCTTTGTGAGACCATAAAAAGTTGTCTTACAATTTTTTGCTCTCCTTTACCATCCAATTGGTGTTTATAACAATAAGCCATGTAGCACTTTCCTGCTAGAATCTGTCTCTTGACTACAGCATGAGTGCCTATAAAATAAGATACCAGGCATCTTTAACAGTGAGTGTCAAAATCATGGTATCAAGGAGCCAGGATTCTTGAAATCTATTCCCATTATTGTCCTGGACCATTTTAATATCTGTTTTGTCAATGAACAGGGAGATTACAAAGATGAGTCAGATGTAGTCCCTGCCTTCAGGAAGCTTACAGTTTAACATGGAGATCTAGGTAGGTAGGCAGTACTGCCGATAATCATAGGCAGCAAGTTTAGAGCAGTGGATCTTAATGGTGGGTGGAGGGGGAGGTCTCGGCTCCCAGGGACACTGATCATGTCCAGAGACAATTTTGGTTGTCATAATGGGCAAGAGTGGGGGTGGGGTGCTCCTGGCATCTAGTGAATGCTAGTAAAATTTCACAATGCACAGGACACCGCCTCACCCCACAACAAAGGATTGTTCAGCCTCAAATGTCATTAATGATGAGGTTGGGAAACTAAGGTTTAAACAGAGAGAGGAAAAGGACATTCCAGAAAAATGACGGGACTGAAGTATAGGACAGATAGATAAGCTGGAAAGTGTAGCTTTAAGATGATTATTTTGCCCCTTAGAACTTACAGGGTTTGTTTTTGTTTTTTTTCTGGCCACAAAATAGTGATGCTATAATGCTAAGTCGGAGAAGGCAATGGCACCCCACTCCAGTACTTTTGCCTGGAAAATCCCATGGATGGAGGAGCCTGGTGGGCTGCAGCCCATGGGGTCGCTAAGAGTTGGACACGACTGAGCGACTTCACTTTCACTTTTTCACTTTCATGCATTGGAGAAGGAAACGGCAACCCACTCCAGTGTTCTTGCCTGGAGGATCCCAGGGACGGGGGAGCCTGGTGGGCTGCCGTCTCTGGGGTTGCACAGAGTCGGACACGACTGAAGCAACTTAGCTGCAGCATAATGCTAAGTGACTCATCTCTTTTCCTGGTATTGGAAGGGAACTGATAAAAATTTTGTCTCTGGGATCCACCTACTTCCTGTCACTCTATTTCTTCAGCAGTACTAGTAGCCCATTCACAAGAACAACAAAGACAGTGTTTGGAAAATCTGACTTAGGGCATCGTGTAAGTAAGTGCCTGTAAAAGTGAGGATTGTGTTGTATGGCAGATAATAAAAACCCAGGCACCATGATAATTCTACTTGTCACATGTAACTTGGGATCTGTAAGCAGGCAGTCTAGAACTACTAGGTCAGGGCTAGATGACCACTCTCTGACGGCGTCAGGAACCCAGACTCCTTCCGTCTTTACTCTCTGACATCCTTAGTTTGTGGCTTCCTCCCTCATGTTTGCAGGGTGGCTGATGAACTGTCTCAATCTTTCCACTGTCATCAGCATTGCAGGCAAGCAACACTGCCCGGGGGAAAAAGGGGCAACAGTCAAAAGGCGTAATGCCTCCCAGCAGAGTCTTCATTGAACAAGCTTTCCCGGAATCCTCTCTGCCTACTACTTCCACTTACACACTGGCCTGAACTTCATTCCACATCTACTCAAGAGTTTCCAGGGAATTGGGAAGCTGAATGTTTTCAGTTAGGCAACCTGTACAAAAGTATTATTATTTTTTTTTTTAATAAGGAAGAAAAATAGAATAGATGCTGTGTAAATAACTAGAAATATTGCCTTAGTGCCTTAAAATGAGCACATTCCAGGCTTTAGTAATGAGTCCAAGACAGACCAGCTTTGTCTTGAATTCTGCTTTCGAGAAAATGGTATTATGTAGCAATCTGCCAGAGTAATTTAAAAGATGTTCTGTCTTTTAAAGCATATTGCTGACAACCTTACAGTTTAATAGCCATTTAAAAATATATTTATTTGAATGTCTAATGTATACTCAGCACTATACTAAACACAAAGAAGTGTAGCACATGCTTCTGTTTCTAATGAGCTTTTTGAAATCCAGTTGGAGAAACATAACAATGTGTACACAAATGGAAAGCTAGGTAACAATGAAAGAGTTAGATAACAATCTGTACTAGCAGTCTAAGAAAGCCTTGTGGGACTTGCCTGGTCGCTGAAGAATCCACCTAGGAATGCAAGGGGACACGGGTTTAATCCCTGGCCCAGAAAGACCCCACATGCCACTGGGGCAACTAAGCCTATGCACCACAGCTACTGAGCCCATCTGCCCTAAAGCTCACGTTCCAACACAAGAGAAGCCACCACAACGAGAGGCCCCAACACTGAGGCCAGTGCACAGCCAGCGAAGGCCAGCGCAGTCAGGAATAAAGTTTTTGGTTTTTTTTTTTTTTTTTAATTTTATTTTATTTTTAAACTTTACATAACTGTATTAGATTTGCCAAATATCAAAATGAATCCGCCACAGGTAGTTTTTGGTTTTTTTTAAAGAAAGGAAATCACTGTGGTAACAATTAATTTAAGGAAGAATCATCTATGGATCCTAGAACTGTGAGTGAAAATCTAATGAGGAACAGGATAGCTAGAAATCTTAAAATATCTTTCTTATTAAGTACCAGTACTAATTAACTTCAGGGGGTACTATGGTAACCAAGTGGTAAGAATTAACATCACTAGTTTTGGGACAAATGGTCATCTTGTGCCTCCTGATAAGATGCACTGAGAAGAGTACAGCACCATCTGTGTATTCCTGCCCATTCTACTTTCCTTACAGGTTTTATCTCAATGCAACATAGTTTTATGCTTAAAAGTCTATTGTTGATTACCTAATAGGCTACCTTGGACAAAAAATACATGTATTTAAGTATTTTAAAGCTTTTTTCAAACCATAAAAAATTATTCTGCATGGAGCTATTGTAACAATTTAAATCATGACAAATTTTATAAGCCTTATCAAAACAACTTATATTCCAAATTTTGGTAATTATTAAACACAGAATAAAATACATTGGAAATGTATCTTTCCATCATGTATCAGCGGATTAATAGTACTTATTGCTAGAGTGAGGCAGGATTCAGCGTTAACTTTATTCCTTTTTTTTTTTTTCATTAAAAGAGTGCCCCCAAACTTTGTTTGTATACCTAAATGGATAAGTAAGGAAGGCATATTTGGTTATAACAATGCCCTTCAATTGTCTGAACATCTTTCGACTTAGAAGCCAATGATAATGATTTATCATTAAAAATTATGGTATTGAAGTATCTGCTGACAACTCAACTTTGTATATAACAAAGGAGTAGAACCAATGGAATTGGAAAGGGATTTGATACTCAGTGATGAAGGTCATTTCCTTTTCCGATCTCATCACTAGTAGCTTGATAGGTCTATTTGTTCCTGCTGCTGCTGCTGCTGCTAAGTCGCTTTAGTCGTGTCCGACTCTGTGCGACCCCAGAGATGGCAGCCCACCAGGCTCCCCCGTCCCTGGGATTCTTCAGGCAAAAACACTGGTGTGGGTTGCCATTTCCTTCTCCAATGCATGAAAGTGAAAAGTGCAAGTGAAGTCGCTCAGTCCTGTCCGACTCTTAGCGACCCCATGGACTGCAGCCTACCAGGCTCCTCAGTCCATGGGATTTTCCAGGCTAGCCCCAGACATTTTTCTACCGCAGGGCAGTACACCTTGGGAAGATTAAGCATGAGTGTAGAGTGTTACAATGGAGACTGAAAAAGAGAGATGGGAAAAAGAATAAATAGGCAGGAACTTCCCTGGGGGTCCAGTGGCTAGGACTCAGTGCTCCTAATTCAGGGGGCCTGGATTTGTTCCCTGGTCAGGAAACTAGATCCTACATGATGCAACTAAAAGTTTGCCTGCCACAACTAAGACTCCAATTTTAGGATTAGGCTTAAGACCTGGTGCAGCCAAATAAAGAAAGATTAAAAAAAAAAAAAAGAATCGCTTGCCACCTGTGGTCAGTGGTTCCTGTAGTAGATAGAGCAGTTCTTGAATTTTAGCTTCAGATTGCTTCTGGGTTGCTTTGGTGTAGTTTTTTTTTTTTTTTTTTTTTTTTTTGCATTGACATTTATTTAGACTTAACGTTCTAAATTAAGAGGAGAAGCGGATGAAGGAGGATGAGATGGTTGGACAGCAACACCAACTCTATGGACATAAGTTTGAGCAAGCTCCGGGAGTTGGTGATGGACAGGGAAGCCTGGCGTGCAGTCCATGGGGTCGCAAAGAGTCAGACACGACTGAGCTACTGAACTGAACTGAATGTTCTACTCTTTCTTGCATTTCACAAAGACTAAGAACTTTGTGTTTTGTATAGTTTAGAGCTCTAATCACAACTGCCTTGGTTTAAAATATTAATGGCATCTGATGCAAGAATTATCAGAGTAACCTTACAGAAAGGATATAAAACTGTTCAAAGGTTTGGACAAGAGTGTTCATGATTCCACGGAGAGAAATCAGCACTGGGTCCAATGACTGGTTTTGAGTATGATTTAACATGTTTATTCAAGATTTTTTTAAAAGGGCCTTGAAAACAAAGCTGGGGGAGTTAGTTTCAACATTCTATTTCTACCCCATTGACCAAGACTAAAATGCAATCCTCCTTTCCTCCTCTGCCCCAGCTCTTGTACCTTTTCCATATGGTTACTTATTTACACCATGCTGGACTGATAAAATCCTCATGCATTTTCAAGTCTAAATGATTTAAATTTCTTTTAGTTGCCTTGAGATTTCTTACACAGTGCCAGACATTCTTTTGGTCTTCACAAATATTAACTTAAAAGTCTTCATGACATTTACATGGCTTTTCTCAGAACCTCTTACAGCTTTTCAAGGTCCTTTAACAGGAACATGTATGTCTCAACCAGAAAGCATTGCAAGGAATTTCCCCCAAATGTTCCAGGGCCAGGAGTGAGTCCTACCCTGCATGCACTTTAGGACCGTTAGCTCAAGGCTGATGAGGTTAAAAGGGAGGCTGGCTGCTTTGTCCTGTTCTCTGATCAGCTCCTATCTCTTTTCCAGTCAAAGGAAGCAGCCTGTGCTCAGGATGCTCTGAGGTGGGCCGACTCAGTTTAAATAAAATCACTGAGTTTACTCCTCCGGTTTGGAGAAAATACTAGGAGACTCACAGTCCAGCCCTGGGGATGACCGAAACCATGCCTGAAAGGGGCCTGTATATTGAGAGATTGAATTTTCATTCATTCCTTCATCCCAGCTTGTTTTCTCACCACCAAAAGATAACTGAAAAGCTAGTCTGACTTAATAACACCAAAGAATTACCTGGAAGCATTCTTTCACTCTTTGCCTACCTTCCAACCACCAGAGATTCACTCACTCCCTTTAGGGCTTTTAGTCCCTTTAGGGCTTTCTCTGGTGGCTCAGTGGTAAGGAATCCACCTGCCAATGCAGGATCTTTAGCTTCCACCCTTAGGTTGGGAAGATCTCCTGAAGGAAATGCCGACCCACTCCAGTTATTCTTGCCTGGGAAATCCCATGGACAGAGGAGCCTGGCAGATTACAGTCCATGGGGTCACAAAACAGCGGAACACGACTCAGCCACTGAAGAACAACATCCCTACGAACCTAAAACAGTGCTAAGCACAGAGTAAAGAAAGGGTTGCTTCGTGATTCCAGGGAACTTAACATTTTATAGTTTGCTTCAAAAAAGTGAAAATGCCTGTGGAGGGCGTTTCCTCAGGTTTCTCCATTTTAATATTCCTGTGTCTAAACTGGTCCCCAGCTACAGTTCGGAGGCCCCTCTTTCACAAGTACCCCACCCCGACTCCCTTTGCGCCATAACAGGCAGGCAGGAGCCCTGAATCTCCCATCTTTTATACACATCTTTTTTTGTCTTTTCATAAATACACGCTCACAGCTGAAAGTTTAGAGAGGCAAAGAGAAACGAAATTACAGGCACTCCCGCATTCTGAGAGAACATCACCTATGGTTTATTAAACCTTCACTATGAGGTAAATCTAGTTTTAAAACGGGCGATCTCACTCCCTAAGGACTTATTTCGCGGAATTTCTCTGCAGGCTACTTTTTTCCTAACCCAAGGCCAGATTCGCGCTACCCTTTGGATTTTCCACTCAGCTCCGGGCCCGAAGTGGCGCACAAGATACAATTTTCTCAGGAGGGGATAAAAATCTCCGTCAAAATTCCTGTCCGGAAACCTCGCGGTTTCGAATTAAACTCTCCGTCAGCATAGGGGGGGAAATCCATGTAGTGAGGAAACTCCGCCTTGTTCCGGACCCTTCCTCAAGTTCCCGGGGCCCACCCCCCACCCTGCTCTCAGGGGCCCCGCACCTGCTCTTAGACTTCTGCCTGTGGCCACCGCGCAAAAGGCTCCGGCGCCCCCTGCGTAAGACCGCGGTGGCCACAGTGGACGCCCTGGCCCCGCCCCTCCAAATCATCCGGGCCAATGGGCGCAGAGGTAGGCGTGCGTCACGAGGCGCTGGCCAATCGAAAAGGGCCACGATCGTAGAAAGGCTGGGCCCGGCGGGGCCGGCCCACTGGGCAGCGGCGGCGCGCACTGGCGTAGACACGCTCCGGCCATGGTGGTGGTTGCACCCGCGCAGAGCCCGGCCGCCGGGGCCCCTAAAGTACTCCTTCTGTCCGGCCAGCCCGCTGCTGTCGCCGGAGCCCCGGCAGGCCGGGCTCTGCCGGTCATGGTGCCGGGCCAGCAAGGGGCCAGCCCGGAGGGGGCGAGCGGGGTTCCGCCCCAGGCGCGCAAGCGACAGCGCCTCACGCACCTGAGCCCCGAAGAGAAGGCGCTGCGGAGGTGGGCGAGCGTCGGGGGTTTGGGGGCCGAAATCGAAGGCGGGACAGGGGCCTGGGGGTCGCGCTGACCGCCTGCAGCGTTCGGGCGCCGGTGTCTGGCCGGTCCGGTGCCAGCGTGGCGCGGCGCGGGGCGGGGCGGGGCAGGGCAGGAAGTCTGGACTGGCCGATCCATTGCGCTAGGTGGAGTCCAGGGCAGCGCAGGCCTTTTTTCTTTCTTTCGTTTCTGTCTCGTTAGAGATGACCAGAGCAGGGTACGCTGGCACCTGTGTTCCAGGCCCTTTAGCTGTGTGACCACAGACCCCTGGTTCAGCTTCTCTGAACTTGGGCTGTGACGTGGAGCCATGGGTTTACCTACTTTTTTGGAGGCTCACGGAGCTGAAATGCCAGCTGTTGAAGGGACTGGAAGCACTATGAGGCTCCTCAGTCAGTCTCTGCGTCCTTAAAAATGGTTATCTACTTCCCGAGGTCGCTGGGGCTGTGGAGAAATGCCTAGTACTTACTCCTTCGTAAATGTTACTATGACCAGTGTGCTTTTTTTGTGATTTATGAAGTGCCCGCTGGAGCAGACATGGGCCTTGGCTTTCAGCACCAGGAGGAAAGTCGCATCAGCCTCTTAGAAGTTAGGTTGTTAAGTTATCGGCTGCAGTAGCGCGATTGCAGCCTTCGCTAGCTTTAATCAGTCCTGGTTGGATCCTTTTTGAGGGGACTGTAATCAGGAAGCAATGGGAAATAGAAAGGGGAGGATAAAATATCTTATGATGCAAAATGAGTAATATTTGTGTCCAGCCTGTGCTGTGGCGGGGACGAGGCTGAGGTGGGTGACGCAATACGGGGGAGGGTGAGTTAGGTCTGCTAGCGAGATCCACAGAAGGTTGATTTTTTTTTTTTTTTTGGGTTTTCTTTTATTGAGGGGAGGAGCCTGAAATGTATTTTACCATTACTGTATATTGTAAATTAAAGTGAAAGCACCAGCTGGCCAAGTTTTCAAATAAATAAGGTTTGAGATGATTTAGTGTGGTATGTCTCTTTCTGTTCTCAGGAAACTGAAAAACAGAGTAGCAGCTCAGACTGCCAGAGACCGGAAGAAAGCTCGAATGAGTGAGCTGGAGCAACAAGTGGTAGATTTGGAAGAAGAGGTAAAAATACTTAAGGCCAAACACTTTATTGTACATCCATTGTGTAGCTTTCCCTGGTGAATGGTTGGTTGTTTCATCTCCTTTAGAATACAATTGGATGTATTGTTAAAAGTTAAGCGAGTCTAAGATTGGTAGTTTGTTAAGTGGCGAAGCTTGATGAGAACAGAAGTGATTGACCCTCTGGTATTTGGTGCTAGATCAGTCTAAATTGATTGTTGGTGAATTACAGCATTAAACAATGTTTAATCAATTAGTACTAAGAAATTAGTAAAAGCTGATAGGAAATCATTGCTTAAATTTTCCTGATTTAGTCCACCAACGGTTCCCTTCCCCTTCTTGGGCCCACTTGTTACCTAAACTTAAAATTGTTGCCGGTTACACATCTTGAATACATAAAGAGTATTTGTGGTGGTCTTTTTTTTAAACCTGTTAATTTTACAGCTCACCACTACCACTTTTATTATTACCTGCCAGTTCAAGATAGGATTTTTTAAACCATCACATCTAAATTAAAGCTACTAGTCACTCTTTGCTGAGGTCTCTATTAGTAGTTGGGGGCACTTTGTTATATGTGACCCTCATGTAATGGCACTTGTTAAATAGCTTATTTTTTATATTTATGACCTTGCCTTTTGATACGTACTATGAACAACTGTGTAAGGATAGAGTTTTCCAAAAGATCCAGGAGAAGGAAAGAAAACCTGCTGTAGTGAAGCTGTCAGGTGTGTTCTTAAAGTGAAAGAATGAGATGTTTTAATAGCCTCTTCTGAACTTTCTTCCAGAACCAAAAACTTTTGTTAGAAAATCAGCTTTTACGAGAGAAAACTCATGGCCTTGTAGTTGAGAATCAGGAGTTAAGACAGCGGTTGGGAATGGATGCCCTAATGACTGAAGAGGAAGCAGAGACCAAGGTGAGTTATGTCCTTTATTTGGTGCCATATGTAAGAACTGGTTTTAAGTGACATGACCTCTTTTTTTAAGGATATTCTTTTTTCAAGGGTGTAGTTGAATAGTACTAAGTCCTAATAACTGGAATAAGTTACACAAGACTCTTTAAGAGCAAGTACTAACAAATGCCGGTAGCTGACATGTGTCTACAATGCCAGCGTTGAGGAGAACCAGGATAAGAGTGGCAGTCAAACCTGACTTTGAATGCTACTAAAATTAAAGTAGCTCTTTGATGAATATGAATAAGAGAAGGGATTCTTTGTGATAGACACACCTTTCTGATGGAAGCGTGATGTGTGGGTTTTAATTTATGGCAAATCCAGTGATAACAGATATGTGGTCTAAGGTTGACTGGCAGTTCTGCTCTAAAAGTAATGTTCAGAACAAACTTTAAAAATAATAACATGGGTTCGAGCCCTGAGTTGGAAAGATTCCCTGGAGCAGGAAATGGCTTTCCACTCCAGTATCTTGCCTGGAAAATTTCATGGATAGAAGAGCCTGCTGGCTACAGTCCATGCGGTTGTAAAAGGTTGGACATGACTGAGTGTCTGAGTACAGCACTATCCAAAAAGATTCTGGGCCTCAATTCACTACAGAACTTTATTACTAGGGATGTTACTCTTATTGAGAATATAAATAAGATAATAATAATTAGGAATAACAGTCCTGCCTGAATCTTAGCTTGGGGAAGAAAAACATTTCATCGTACAGAAAATAAAAAGAAGTTAGCCTTACCTCCCTTTTCTTTTCCTCAAGGAAGACTCAAAAAAATGGAAATAACAGATGTGTAAGGGAAAGATTTCAGCTCTAAAGAATAATTTTCCAGGGACTTCCCTGGTGGTCCAGTGGCTAAGACTCTGTGCTCCCAATGCAGGGGCCCAGGTTTGATCCCTGGTCAGGGAACTAGATCCCACATGCTGTCAAGTCAGACCCAGCACAGCCAAAATAAATGAATTTTAAAAAAAAGTTTTTTTAGCTTTCTTAAAAGTTGAGAATCAGAGCCTCCTGGCAAGCATTTCCCTGGGGACACCCAGCTGTTGGAGCTGTTCACTGACTGATCTTTCCTTCCAGGGGAATGGAGTGGGGCTGGTGGCCGGGTCTGCTGAGTCCGCAGCACTCAGACTACGTGCACCTCTGCAGCAGGTGCAGGCCCAGTTGTCACCCCTCCAGAACATCTCCCCATGGACTCTGATGGCATTGACTCTTCAGACTCTGAGGTAGGGCTTACTCAGATTTTACTAAAGAGCTGTTTACTCGGTTCCGTCTGTGTGATGCCTGACACCCCGAACCAGACAGATGCGGGCAGTGCAGATTTGGTTGAGTTGGGGCTGAACACTGACTACCTTCCTGTTCCCAGGTGGTCTAGGACATGCAGCGAAGGGTGCATGAGTGGGTCTGGTGGGTCCCAGAGATCATCCTGTAGCGGAAGGATTAGTGTACATTATGGAACCTAGCACTAAGGTCAGTTCTCAGTGCACTGTAGCAGTTGAATGCCATTTATTTTTCCTTTTCCAGTCTGATATCCTGTTGGGCATTCTGTTCAACTTGGACCCAGTCATGTTCCTCAGATGTCCTTCCCCAGAGTCTGCCAGCCTGGAGCAGCTCCCAGAAGTGGACCCAGAAGGACCCAGTTCCTTACCGGCCTCCCCTTCTCCATCCCTGGGGACGTCATCAGCCAAGCTGGAAGCCATTAATGAACTGATTCGTTTTGATCACGTATATACAAAGCCCTTAGTCTTAGAGATGCCCTCTGAGACCGAGAGCGAAGCCAATGTGGTAGTGAAAATTGAGGAAGCACCTTTCAGCCCCTCAGAGAAAGATCACCCTGAATTCACTGTCTCAGTGAAGGAAGAACTTGTAGAAGATGACTTCATTCCAGAGCTGGGTATCTCAGATCTGCTTTCAACCAGCAACTGCCTGAAGCCATCTTGCTGCCTGCTGGATGCGTACAGTGACTGTAGCTGTGAGGGGTCCCCTTCTCCCCTGAGCGACATGTCCTCCCTGCTTGATGCAGACCATTCTTGGGAGGACCCTTTTGCCAGTGAACTCTTTCCCCAGCTGATTAGTGTCTAAGGAGTGATCCGGTGCTGATGCTCTGACTGTGACACTGCCTGGAGGACAGCACAAGGCCTGTGCTTCACCCAGAAAGCCAAAGTAGAGGGGGTGCGGTCCTAGAGAATCCCTCTAAAGTATTTGTTCAAGCCTCCTAGGTCACCCCAAGTATTGTCTTTTGACCTTTAGTGGTCCAGGGTACGTAGATACATTACTATGATCCAGAATTACAGCTTCTGAGGGTGTACCTTGATCTTAAGGGCGGTGGTTTGCCCTGAAGTACTTACACAAGGGTCACGCGATAAGTGTTTCAGACATGGAGTTAACGAATGGTCCTTCATCAATTTCTCTTTTCCCTTCTCAGCATCCCAGGCTTGCCTCCGACTTTAGGTCCTTTAGTTTGCTTCTGCAAGCGGAACACCTACCTGAGGGGGCTCCTTTTCCCTCATGTACAGTTCAAGTACAGATCAAGAATCTTTAGTAAAATTACGGACAGCTACTGTGTAAACGCTCGATGAAATCTTTCCGTGCTAGTGTGACTTTGGACGGTGCTTTCTCCATTTATTTAAAACTACCTGTGCAATTAAAAAGTACAATGCAGTGTCTTTGTTCTTCGAATGTTTCTTGAACGTTTCAAGTCTTGTTCTTTCCGGGTGTTTCACTGCCGTGGTAGTGATTTATCCAACTTCACTGAGCCACTTTTTACAGTGAGTGAAGGCCTTTCCCCCTTAATTACCGCCTGCTTCAGTTCCTGGCTGCCCTAAGTAATACACTCTGACCAGTAACTATATTTGAGACAGTTTCTTCAGCCTAACTGACCAATATTACAGCTAATAAATGGTAGAGCTAGAACACTTAACTGTTTTGCCATAACATCTTGTTACAGAAGAACATGCTATTAAGTATCAATACGGCTATTGATATTACAGAGATTAAGAGCATTTTTTAGACTCAGACTCCCCGAGTTCAACTCTGCCACCCATTTAGCTGGATGATCTTGGGCATAAAATACCACTTATCTCCTCATCTCAAAATACCTTATTTGCCCACCTCAAAGGGGTATGATAGTATCTCTAAAGGCTACTAGAGGATTCAAATAAATGATGCATTATAAGCACCTTGTACAAAGCCAGGCACCATCCCAAAAGTTGATGGTTATCTCCTATTCCACTTTGGGTTTTAATCTCTTAAAAGAGTTATATACACTATAGAACATGTTTCACAAAAGAATGAACCTGTTCAAGAAAATATCCTAGAGACAATATGACCTTCAAATTAGAGACTGCATAACCTCATCATGCTGCCTCTTTTGCTCGGGAAACCACTTAAGATATTAAAGGAGTTCCCTAATTCATAAAAATTATTTCACCCATGCCAGCATTCTATGCCAGTATTTACTGACTACCTCCGGGGAGGTCAGTGAAGATGGGATTCAAAGAATCCCAAGTAGCAAGGCACAGCAGGCTGTGGTTTCAACCAAGTATATTAATACAAAGGAATGCCTTTGGTGTGACTGGGAACATGCCCAGAAGCACACTAGTAGGCAAGACAATCGATGGTCACTGATGGCCAGAGTTCAGTCCTAGGGCCTAGCAGTGCAAACGTGTTTAAGCTCTGAGTTTCTGTTTTGTAAATATAAGAACAGGCTTCCAGCTGCCCCCACAATTAAAAACCTTATCACCTGATTTTCTAGAACTGAAAACTTAAGTGCTGAGAATCTATTTAGGGATTGTTTAAGTAAATGTGGGTTTCCCAGGTGTGTCTGTAGTAAAGAATCTGCCTGCCAAGCAGGAAATGTGGGTTTGATCCCTGGGTTGGGAAGATCCCCTGGAGAATGAAATAGGAATCCATTCCAGTATTCTTGCCTGGGAAATCCCATGGACAGAGGGGCCTGGCAGGCTCCAGTCCATGGGGTCATATAAAGAGTTGGACACAACTGAGTGACTCAACAACATAGGCAACGGTACAGATATGTTTTAGCTTTCAAAATTATAGAACAAGCATCTGAAGACTGGGGTTCAGGTAATTTACATTCAGTGACATCACATGAAAGAAACAGCTGTATTAACAGGAATAACACACAAGAGTATAGATTATTTGAGTGTTCATTTCCTGCACAGATGGGTGAAAATGACTGAACACTGTGCTCAGACCTGAGAAAACACCTGACATTCAAGGGTATCTTCATATTGAAACACTAAATTGAATAGTTAAAAAATGAAAATCAGGATCTTTCCCCACAAAACCAAAGCAAGATTCCTATTAAAAGCAAAGTTGTCCATAGTTCTGATTAAAAGAAACAGGTGACCGATGGCTAGACACCAATTCCCTGACCCTTCAGACACCAACGTGTGCCTGCCTTCCTGCTTTCCTAGCAGGTGTGCTGCGGGCACAGGCAACCTAGGGACAGACGTGTAGGCAGAGGACATTCCTACACCAGGAATTCTCATCTTCAAAGACATTCAACCGACCCCGTGACTTCTAAAGTTAATGAAGGGACAGGAAGACTGGCTTGTTTACCCGCCAACCGGTTTTTAAAGACAACATCCTGTCTTCTGGAGCTGTACTCTAACACCATATTCTAATTGCATGAAGTTCATTTCAAATGCCACTGGTAAGAGTATTTGAACCGAAGAGATACATATACAACTGTGTTCCCTCAAGGTGTTTAAAGTTACATTGCCTGAACTACACCCCTTACTGTAGTTTATTTCAATGAAATCTAAACACGTTAGATATTGCTGTCAAAAAACTGTATGTAAAACCACTGGTCAAGTAGGAAGAACCCTGGACCTGGTGAACTGATTATACTAAATTGTCACTATCTACTTAGGCTTAGTTTTCAAATCTATAAAAATAAATTAGGTAACTTTTAGCTGTGATTTTCAATTCAGGTAGAAAAGGTAACTGCATTGAAAACTCTGCCCACCCACAAACAGGGACCCACATTTATTCAATAATGGTCGTAAACATAGAGGCAATACTGCCACCCAGTGACCTGTCAACTCAAGAAAGGAACAACCATGTTACTGAACATTAAGGACTTTTCCTACTCCCTGGACTTTCCCAAACTTGCTGATTTCAGTTTACTTAAATGCAGAAATACAAATGCCTCAAAAAGTCCAAAACACTTAAGAAGTTTTATTGAAAACAATAAAATACAGAAACACCAGATTCTCATTTTAAAGTAAAACTGACAGCATCTTCCAGAACTTTCCTAGTATTCCACCTTTCTTATCACTATTTAAAAAACAAAGCCAAGTTCCAGATCCAAAATAATCAATGAACCTGCTGGTAAACATTCTTCTTATGGTTAGAGCTACCACCCTACTTTTTTTTTTTTAATTGGACATTTGCACCTTTTCAAGAATGAGTAGCAATTTTTGATTAATATCTGTGAGAACTGGACTTACTTTCTTCATATTAATTAAAAAACAAAACCACACACACCCTAATCAAACTCAGAGGAAATATACATTTGTTCATTAAAGCTCACCTGCTTTAGATAACCGTTTCTGATCACACATTAGCATAGTAAGCCAATGTTTGATCCATGCTGTACAAGTTTTACAAAATGAAAAGACCTGTTAATTCCCGAGGGAAACCTTAAGGCAAAAACAAAAGCCTTACCCTACAAAAAGGGAAACAAAGCAAGTCATGGGGCCTGTGGAGACGGCTCAGATAAGTAAGCACCACAAGGATGAAGAAAATTTTTGTACAAATGAATGCGGGTTTAAAAAGGTGCACTGAACATCCATGTTTCCTGCAGAAATGATGATCGTGTCAGATAAAATGACTCCTGAAACAAGTTCTGCCTGGATTTCAATTAAACAGAATCCTGCTAGTTCTCTCCTACATAAAGCTGTGTGGTATCAGAGCTTTGTTCAGAGAGCTCTTCCTACTGTTCACTGTACAGACCTGGATCCCAGGCCTGTCCAACACCCCTACAGAGGACAGTGTAAGTGTGTGTGTGTCCTTTGGAAAACTGTCATCTCTTCTTCACCTCAACACTGGGACTAACTCCAAATTCCAGGCAGTCACTTCCTCTTTATGAGCTGTAGCAGAACTAACTTTTTATCTGGAGACTTCTTTAAGGCTACAAATGTTACAAGTTGGTCCCATTAAACAATGACCAAGAGGCAGCTGACATGGCGTGAATCAAACACGTGCACGTTTCAACAGAACACAGTTTACATTCATCTCTAAATCTGAGATTAAGAAACTAGTAGCTGGTTTCCAACTGGTTTCAATACTGGTTTGAAGTCTGAATAATTTTACTGTGTAGACATTAAATATTTTGTTTAAATATTAAACATTAAATCTTTTCCTGACTATCCAGACAGAAATAGAAAAAGCAGGAACTACAGGCAGAAGAAACAGTCTAGTTAACAGACTTGTGACTTCTACACCATCTGTAACAAGGGGAGGGACTTCGGCATGGGTTTCAAAATTGCCTGGGAGCTGCCTCCTAAAGTCACCTCTACTTGGCATAAACCATTTTTTCTACACAAGGTATGTGATTCCTACAAAAGAAAAGAAACCCAGAAAACAAAACAAAAAGAACTGGGGTGGTCTCCTGCTGTCTGATAAAAGGGCCAGTATTACACTCATTATTAATAAGTTATAGTGGGTATTCTGTAGCACTAAAGGGACGGTCACTTTACTTTGTACTACTGAGTCCTTGCCACGCAGAAGAGCTGTTCCTGAGAAAAAAAATACTTCAATCCTGGTTACTCCCAAGAGGACACCCTGAGCCTGGGTAGTGTCCTCCGGATGATGATTTCTGGCTGGCAGGAAGCTATTCTCTAGTAACTTCTAGGCTTACTGCACAAAGAGTTGAAGCACCACGCAAACTGGCTATTTCAGTAAATCTCAATGTCACTTGCATGTGCTCTTAATTATTCAGTCAACCTTTCCTAAATTAACATTAAAAAAACCCAAAAAACAACTTGCTTCTACAGGCACATTTCTTTAACTACTGAAATAATATGCTGGGCTGAGCTGATACGGCACTTCCTCAGGATGACTTAAGGATGCTTCTCCCAGAGCCAGTTCACACACTGGTTACCTCACGATCTTCTAAACTATCACTTAAAGTCAATTAGGCTGTAAACATCACTGAAGAGCTGGGTTTACGGATTAGGGAAACCGAGGAGCAACAGTAGCACAGGGCAAAACAAGCCTCGGAGGAAAAACCTTTTCTTTGTATTTTCCATTGCATTGTCAAGAGGCAAGGAGGGGAGCCACAACACTACTGGCTATTTAACCAATAAAGCTACACTGAACTGACAACTAATATACAAGTTTCAGAGCTTCTGTTAAATTCCCCAGCAGTAGGCCTAAGCTGCTGTCATCCTCCTCCTTCCCAGTAATATCTAGTTACCATTATAAACAGAGCTCATTTATCTGAAGTTGTGGCTCAACTGTCAGGGCACACTTGTAGTAGGGAGAGCACTCTTTTTTTTTTTTAATGCATCTTTTTCAGCTCAAGTGTCTGAATACTCTCCAAGTATCTGAATGACTTAGACGATGTGACAGATGACTTAAAAGTCACATACAGCTTCTACACTCAACTCTGCAGAATGTACTCTCACATTCCTTTAATAAGCCCCCTAGAAAACTGCTTTTCCCTTGAGACAAGTTTCCTTGGCAAGAAGTTGAAGTTCAAGAAATGGCTACCCAAAATCAAGAGTCCCACCCCAAATCACAGGTGGAGATATTACACCCGTTTCAAAACTTTCAAGTCCCTATACTGTACAAGCAGGCTCATGACTGAACACATAAGCTCTGCAACATGACAACTTTAGTGTAGAAACTGGTTTCTAGAGTTCCATCTCCTCTTCTGTGCAAGCAGCTGTCTCCAAACTATTGTAAACAGGCAACCCTGTTGGCCGAGGTTCCAAGAACAGTTCAGTTCTTTGAGGAAAGGCAGTGCCAGCAGCTGCGTGCTTAGTTTGGCTCTCTCCTGTGTAGTTCTTAGCATTAGATGACGGCTTTGGCTTATCAGAAAGGAGTTCAGGGAGAGGTTTCCAGAGCACAAGCTCCATGGAAGGACGGCTCCTAAGACAGGAAATATATATTTGTATCAACAACTTTACAAAGCAGAAATAAAAGACATACGTTGAAAAACTAATGTTTGCTAGCTAGTATATAAAAATTGACGGGAGGACTTCCCTGGTGGGCCGGGGGCTCCACATTGGGAAGACACTACCAATGCAGGGGCCCGGGTTCCACTCCTGTTCAGGGAATTAGATCCCACATGCTGCAACTAAAAGATGCCGCGTGCCGCAACTAAGATCTGGGCAGCCAAAAAAAAAAAATCCAAAAATAAAAACCAAAAAAAACCATCGGACGCGATATGATAAAAATAGGGAGAATTATGACAATCCAAACTTATCTTTACAAAGGCCACTCAAGTACATAAAATTTTAGAGTTCTGCACGCATTGTAAGCAAAGCAACTGGCTGCATTGAATGCTGTGATTAGAATATAAATGTTCAATATGAAAAACAGAGGCCCTTGATTTAACATTATAGTTTCTTCTTAAATTGTGGTTAGTATTAGCAGATGTCGGTTTTTATCTTGTACTAAACCATTATAAATAAAAAGAAACACTGGCTAAATACACTAAAAATCTCAGCAAGCCTTTCGCTTATTAGTACAGCTATGAAGTATATAATGCTTTGTGCAGTAAGCCACTGTCTGTGTCTACCACCCCACAACCTATTTCATCTAGTGATGGTCTGATGGTTTCTGGGACCCAAGTGCAAGGCAAAATAAAACACAAACAATGAAGAACACCCCACAAAGGTTAGCTTCTGGAAAACTACCAAGAGCAGCAAGTGCTAATGCTTTACACTGGGGGGCAATGTGACCTGCTTACTCGTGGCTAAACTATTTACCCACCCTCAGGGCTGGGTAGTTAATTATAAGCTCAAGCTAGGAGGCTAATGCAAAACCCCATGAGCTAACATCCAGCAATAGGAGAAACCACAGTGTCTAAAGACAGTCATCTACCTAGTACCAGTGGGACTGGTAGCCTAAGAGAAGTTTTCAGATATCTGACACTTACTCTCACAGTACCAAGTCTATTGAAAGTCTTTTCTAGGAAACACCTGCAGGGCACTTTATATCTTGCCTACTACAGTTGGCCCTCCGTATCTGTGGGGTTTTGATTTGGACCATTTTATATAAGAGATGTAAGCATCCCTGGATTTTGGTATCTGTAGGGGTCCTAGAAGCAATCCCCCATGGATATTGAGAGACAACTGTATTTTACAGAGTAAGGGCCACTTGAGACCATCGAAGTCCAAGGACGATGATTAGGCATTATCATCAATTACAGGCTACCATTAGTTTTATGTTAATGGAGCCCAGGCTGCTTTGCTTTTTAGGTTCTTACGCTTGCTTTCATTTCCTCTGTTGTCCTTACACTGTACTGTCACTGCTCACTATAACCATGAGTTTGTTCTGCTCTCACTTGCTGTTTTTGTGTTTCTACTCTGATGCCAGAGGAAACCAGGTAAGTGAGCTCATCAAATGGTCTAAATGAAGAGCAAAATGGCTCTTAGAGCTAAAGGCCTGAGGGGCCACACACTGTGAGATACAAATATGAGCTCTAGACTGTGGCCTCTGTGGTAACTTTTTTGACTGCTGGTAAACTTTTCACTTTTTTCCAACGTCTTAATGGTGGTTCAAGATAACTGAGAGAGCCACGTAAACAGGTAGTTTTCAAGTGTGGTTCTTACAACCTATCACAGTAATTTGAGAGAATGGGTTCTTTCTTGCCAATCCTCCCATTCCCAAGTATTAGACTATGAGTGCATTTCCGGACTTCAAAACAACCCAGGGGTAAATAGGCAAGGCAGCCACTCCTGTGAACTTCCAAATCCCACTTGCACAGCATTCTGCTCACCCCAATGAACTAAGAAAAGGTCTCCAACCTGGGCTAAACATAAAACCTACTGAGCTTTCACTCAGTTGGTGATCAGGAAGTGTTTAGAGACATTGGGTCTTCCTTTGAAGATCATAACAGGGGACTTCCCTAGTGGTCCAGTGGTAAAAAATCTGACTGCCAATGCAGGGGACATGGCTTTAATCCCCTGGTGCAGTATTTCACAAGCTGAGGGTCAAGCCCATGCAACGCAAACATGAAGCCTGTGCGCCCTAGAGCCTGTGCTCTGCAACAAGAAAGCATCACAACGGGAGAGCAGCCCCAACTGCTGCAGCCAGAGAAGGCTTGTGCACAACAATGAAAACCTAGCACAGCCAAAACTACATTTAAAAGAATTTTTAAAAAAGATCAGAGTTGAATGGAAACCAGAAACCAAAACTTACATGGACTCAATCATCTTTTTTGTGAAGATTTCATCAAATTCCCTCTTCAAACCTGTTTTCATGGTATCAGAAAGGACAAGGCTGGGGAGACGGTTAATATTTCTGTCAGCTTCAACTTCTTCATCTTCGTCAATTATTCTAAACAAAGGCAGACGCAAAGAAAAAAAATTATTTGGTTAAACATATATTCTGTTAATTGGACAAAATTTTTAAAATAAAAAAGGATAAACTCAACAGGTGCTACAGCAAAAGGTTAAGTAAAGTATGAAACTCGACTTTGGAGAGAAAGAAGTATATACACAAGAGCTACATTTGACAAAAAAGATACCAAATATGAAGGCTAAAACCCTCATAAACCAAAAAATTAATATTCAGAGATAGTAAATGAAAATATTTAGTACAGTTCTATGAAAAACACTTACTTTAACATTTAAAGTGCATACTTTAAGCTTCTTGATTTTTACTGTTTGACAGGCTGAGGATTAAGGAATCACCAGATGATGAATTAGACTTAACTTGAAAGAGAAGAGATGTTACACAGGGACAACAAGAAGCCAGATGGATATGCTGTCCATTTACCTGTCCTCAATTTCCTGAAGCCTCCTTCGGGCAACTTCACATTGTGGTTCCCCCGTTGTCTGATCCATCTCTTCACAAATAACATCTAACATGCCAGGTGCAGAAAGGCCACTAGTGCACGGATTTACTCCATGACCCTCTATATCCTGATGTGCACAAAGAATCCAGTCATTAGGACCAGCACAGAGCCCTGCTTCAGTTAGCCTTTTCTTTCTGACTGGACAACTGAAAAAAAAAAAAAAAAATCAATGAAAATCCTGACTGATACAAATGAAACATGTATCACCACCATTGCTAATAAAATTCTGCTATGAAAAAAACTCTTAACTTTTGACAGTATGTGATTACAAGATGGAAAATCACGCACTTTCTTTTCTGTCATTCTCACAGCCACCCTGAGATATTTCCCTTAACATCTGTCAAATTAGGTTGCACCTGCAAGATTTTGCCTTTCCAGATTAGAAGCCTTTGATATGAGAACTTAAGAGTCATTCTTACTTACTCAGCTCTGGAAAGGTCAAGTGGGAAGTAAAGAAACCAAGAATCACAAAGTAGCGATTCAGGGCCAGCCATACTTTTTCATACTGCTGCTGCTCCATTACACTGGGCATATGAGGAGGTGGTCTGCAGGCATCCTATATTCCCTTAGGGCAAAAACACATGCTTCATCAGGTCCGCAGCAAGTACGACAGGTGCAGGTGACACTGCTCATTTCTTGGTTCTTGCCAAAAATGGTAGAGGCTGTCATTTGCTCTATGGGTCCCTGCCTAATGGGGTGCACTTTTCTCCCAGCGTGCAACATAAACTATCTTCACTTTCTAGAAAATTTTACATTTCACTGAGACCATAAGAGTTCAATTCAGATTGCTTTGCACATGTGGAAACAAGAACGTAGAAAACTAAAGTGCCCCCTCTAAAGTGTCACATAAGGTGAGTTGTATTTTGGGCACCAGATTCCAGAGACAGATGCTGTATCCTCTATGCTTTTCATAGAGGATTCTCACTAAAACCTCCTGCCTTGTTAGGGAAGTTCAACTGCTCAAGCTCTTAACACATACTAGTATTTGTAAGCACTACAACATGCCCAACATTTAGTTGCTGTTTAGTCACTAAGTCATGTCCAACTCTTTTGCGACCTTATGGACTGTAGCCCGCCAGGCTCCTTTGCCCATGGAATTTTCCAGGCAAAAAACTGAAGGGGGTTGCCATTTCCTTCTCTGGCAAGCTTCCTGACCCAGGGATTGAACCTGTCTCCTGCACTGCAGGCCGATTCTTTACTACTGAGGGGTGTCCTGAACAGACAACCAGCCCTGCTCTGAGTATTTAGACCAAAAGTACGTTATTGCCTGGGTATCACCAAGCACAATCTCAATCATATGTTTAGCTTATTATTAGTTTTAACTCATAAGTGAGTATTAAGAATGTCTCTCCATAAATTAAACACTTCTTTAACATTTGGATAGTTCTAAGGTATGCGATGTTTTGGAAAGCAGAAGAAAAAGTTATACACATAAGAAATCATCTAAGAAGGAGCAGAACAACTTATAGAGATCAATGATGATTAAGTGCCAGAGAAAATGGGACATAAAAGACTTTAAAGTTCTGATAAGAGCCACTGAAGTGGCAAGCAGGCAACACACTTCTGGGCATTCGACATCCAACTGTCCAGTCCCTTATCCTCTCAGGGCCTCAATCTCTCCATCTGCAAATTAAAGATGGTTAACTTTTAAAGTCAATGGTTTTTACACTTCAGAATTTTTATTTATGACATTAGAATTATTTAATAATCTCCTAGGAAACTTCCCTGGTGGCTCAGACAGTAAACAATCTGCCTGCAATGCAAGAGACCTCAGTTTCATCCCTAGGTCAGGAAGATCCTCTGGAGAAGGGAATGGCCCACTCCAGTATTCTTGCCTGGAGAATTTCGTGGACAGAGGAGAGTCTTGGGCTACAGTCCGTGGGGTCGCAAAGAGTTGGACGTGACTAAGCAACTAGCACTTCCACACTTTCAAAAGATAAAAGCAAAGAGGTCCTTGTGCATCCACAGCAATCCCAAAGCTATAAAGAACATAAATGTTGTCTGGTCTAGAGGTTTTTTATTTTAAATTTTTTGGCCATGCCACATGACATGCAGGATTTTAGTTCCCTAATCAGGAATCAAACCCACGCCCCCTACATTGGAAGCACAGAGTCCTAACCACTGGACCACCCGAGAAGTCTCAGATGTTTTTTAAACTGAGGCAACTTTCAAATCTACTGTCTTGTAGGTCTATGTATCAACCTGGTGAGAAAATTAAAAGTTTCTGTTGGCCAAAAAAAAAAAAAAAAAAAAATCACACAAAAGGTGAAAGACAACAAATCTGGGAAAAACACAACATACATAAAAAAGACCAATAAGTCAATAAAAGATCTGCAGAAACAAAGAATTCACCCAAAATGAAACACAAATGGCTTAAAGGAAAAGATGGCTTAAAGGAAAAGACGTTCAAAATCACATATAATTTACAAAACTTAAATTAAAAGTGATCTAATTTCTTTAATTATAAAATGCTTGCACTCATAAAAATACATATAATAATTATAAAACAAAAATCCATGAAAGTAATATTCAAGATACAGAATGCCATCAGCATCCCTATATGGTACTCTAGTCCCTCCTCCCTGTAAGTACACACTGCTGCTGCTAAGTTTCTTCAGTCGTGTCCGACTCTGTGCGACCCCATAGACGGCAGCCCACCAGGCTCCGCCGTCCCTGGGATTCTCCAGGCAAGAACACTGGAGTGGGTTGCCATTTCCTCCTCCAATGCATGAAAGTCAAAAGTGAAAGTGAAGTCGCTCGGTCGGGTCTGACTCTTAGCGACCCCATGGACTGCAGCCTACCAGGCTCCTCCGTCCATGGGATTTTCTAGGCAAGAGTACTGGAGTGGGGTGCCATTGCCTAACTACACACAGTCTTTTATAATAACCACGTCATTTTAAAAAATATACATTATCATGTATGTAAATATTCAATATTAAAAGTTTTCAGTTCTGCCTGGTTTTGACCCTTATATAAGGAATTATACTGAATATGTATACATTCGTGCTATGTTTCTTTTGTTCCTACTACGCTTATAAGACACATCTGGGTTGGTAAGTGTGGTTCAGTGTTTCTTTTTTGCTGAACTGAACTCAGCAAAAATTTATTATGTTCAGACACTGTTAAGGGACATTCCAATTTTGAGCCATCATGAACAAGGATGCCATAAACTTTCTTGTACATGTCTTCTGATGAGCATGTGTAGTCAAAAAAAGAACTGCTGGGTAAATGGGTATGTGTGCCTTCAACTCATTCAAAACTGCTTCCCAAAGTGTTGTAGCAATTTACATTCTTATCCAATAGTGTCTGTGAGTTCCTGGTGCTACAGAACCCTCCAATATCTAGTAGTGGAGTACTTTCTCACTGTGCTTTTAATATGCATTTCCCTAAAGACTGATGAGGTCGAATATCTTTTCATTTGTTTGGTCATTTTGATATCCTCTTTAGGGGACGTCTTTTACTCATTTTCTTTTTTAGACATGCAGTATTTTCCCTATCAGTTAAGAGGTGATCAAAAAGTTTGAAAATACAATTCTGATGAGAAGATGGAGAAACACACATTCCCAAAGTTTAAAGGAGTATAAATTGCCAACAACTCTTGCTTAAAATTCAAAATGCATACATTTAAAGATTGAGCAATTTCCCATCTAGGAATCCATTTATCTAATTACAAACACAAAGAACTTAAGACTAGGTCACTTTAGATTTATTAGTATTAAAATCCATCACGGGGAGACTGGTTAATTACCTATTCCTAGCCTTACAACAGAATTCCACTCAACTGTTGAAAAAGAAATGAGATAGAACTGTGTGTGTCCATATGCAACAAGTTACAGGAGTAAAATGAAAACACCAGTGTTGCAGTGTTAACAGTATGTTACTAATAAATGTAAAAATCCAGAATTATACAGCTATAAACTTGCACATTTTTACATTATCTTCCTTAAGGGGAAACAGGCAATAAGGATAACCCTCTGGGGAGAACTGGGAGCATAAGATTTTGCCTTCTGCGAATTTTTAAAAATTTTGTGCATGTAATAATACTCATATGCCTCAAAGTTCAAACATGACAATCGCTTATGCTGTAAGAAGCGTCCCTCTGACCTGCCCAGCTCACTGCTCTAAAAGGCAACCTGTGTTGTCAGTTCCTTGGGCCTCCTTTCAGAGACACCTGATGTTCCACCTTTTCACTTAAAAACAAATAGTTATGGACATAAAATAGGTTAAATTAAGTGACCGTTAAGTGACTAAAAAAGCACTTGAAACTTACTCATCCTCCTCCTCCTCCTCTCGCTTGTGTTTCTTTCTACAGTGAGTTGAAATACTGTTAAAACAAACAAACAAACTCAGTCAGTTGAGAAATTTACTGAGCTGGTACTTTCAGCATCCACTTTCAGGCTCCGATCATCTTGCCCACCCCACTACTATCAGCTCTCCCCTCCCTTGCCCTGTGGTATGGATATACAGGTCACACGGTCAGTCAGGTAAAGTGTTGGCTGGTCCTGACAAAAATCACACTGAAAGCTAAATTCATTCGGTCAAGACCGGGGGAGATAAACTGGGGCGACCAGCGTAGGGAAAACCTATCGGGGCAGTTTATGATCCCACTCGAAGGACCCATTTCTCTCCCAAGTTGCGGATGAGGAAACTCAAGAGTCCGAGAGTCGCTGAAAGTTACCAACAACAGCTGCCCGGCCGCAGTCCGGTCGGAGCGAGGCGTGTGCGCGCCCAGGGCAGCTCCAGGCCCGGGTCGGGCCGGCTCCCATCCCCGCACGCCCTGGGTGAGCAGACCTCTCCTCACTTCGGGCGCAAGCGCGCCGAGGTCGGAACCGGACCCCGCGCTGTGCGACCTCCGCGATTTACGGCAACCGCCTGTGGGGCTCTGTCTCCTCATCCTCAACTTGAGGTTGAAGAGCCCCCGCCAGGGTCGCGAAAAGGGTCAACTAGCCCGCGCCAGAGCCTACACCCGCGCCCGCCGCCCGCCGGCCTCCTCACCGTCCGCGCGCCGCGCTCCCGCCGGAGCTGCTCGGGGTGGCGCGAAGTCCCGGCCGCGGGGCCAGCTCGGCGCCCTCCGTCCCCGGCGGGAAGGCCCGACCGGCGAAGGCCGGCGGCGGCTGCAGGAAGTCCGACCCACCGCTCAGGGGAAGGCCGCTAAACGGCCGGCCGAGCGCCGCCATGGCCGGGGAGACGAGGAGGCTGCGCCCACGGCCCCGGCCGTCCGCGTCCCCGGGCTCGGCAGCAGCGGCCACAGCGACTGCCGAAAGGTACCCGCCTCTGAGCCCGCTTCCCGACCCCACGTCACGCCTTCTAGAACCCTCCACCCCAAGCCGCCCGGAGCACGCCGGGATTTGTTGTGTGTGGCGAACTGCTGGCGCGAGGGCTGCTGGGAGCTGAAGTCCTTGAGGACTACAAACAAGATGGCTTGTCGTCTTCGGGGCTGGAGGATGGCCCTACCTAGCAGAGGTCCTAGGTCCAAATCCTCACTCCTCAAGTAACCTCTGTACCTCAGTTTTCTCAGTAGTAAAACCCGAAAACAGTAGTACCTATGTTTTTAAGATTGATAGGAGAAGTAAATGAATTAAAACTTCTAGAGCCCTTAGAAGTTCTAAGTTAGAACACTTCTTGGCACATATAACTGTTAGTCGCTCAGTCGTGCCCGACTCTTTGCGACCCCATGGACTGCAGCCTGCCAGGATCCTCTGTTCATGGACTTTTCCAGGCAAGAAAAATACTGGAGTGGGTTGCCATTTCCTTCTCCAGTCTTCGGTGTTTTAATGTAAATGAAGTTGGTGACACTTTAGAGGAAACGGCATGGAAGATCAGGAAAACCCTCAGAGTTCTCCTGAGCGGTACTGGCAAGCCTTCCAGCCTCTCTCTGGGGGCATCTAGAGACAACTGCTTGCTAAAGGGCTAGCAGAGTTGGCCGTCCCAACCACTGATCACGACAGTTATTTCCCATCTCAGGAAACGGCACCATCGTCTAGTCTGAGTTGCTTATACCAAAGTCAATGCCCTTCAGTCAAAGACCACCAAGAACTCACACTTGTGTTGCATATGGACACATAGAGTTCTACTTCATTTCCATTTCAACTGTTGAGTGGAATTCTATTGTAAGGCTGTGTGTGCTTAGTAGCTCAGTCGTGTCCTACTCTTTGCGACTCCATGGGACTGTAGTCCGCCAGGCTTCTGTGTTCATGGGGATTCTCCAGACAGGAATATTGGAGTGGGTTGCCATGCCCTCCTCCCGGAGATCTTCCCACCCTAGGGCTCAAACCCAGTCTCCCGCATTGCAGGTGGACTGATAACCGTCTGAGCCACCAGGAAAGCCCCATTGTAAGGCTAAGTGTAGACAAATCTAAGTTTTTTGTATATATTTGCAAGTAGGTAAATGGATTCCTAGGTGGAAAATTGCTGACAATGTTTTTAAAATAAACATGGTCAAAAATAAATAAATAAAATAAACATGTTCAATACAATGAGATGCAATGCACTGAATGTTTGTGTCCATTGCACCTCATTGTATATTAACCCAGATGGAGTAGAACATGAGGTTAAAAACAAGAAGTTGAAAGAAGCAAACATCAGCAACGAGCATTTATTGAGCACTTACTTCCCTGGTGGCTCAGATGGTAAAGCGTCTGCCTGCAATGCAGGAGAACTGGGTTCAATCCCTGGGTTGGGAAGATGCCCTGGAGAAGGAAATGACAACCCATTCCAGTACTCTTGCCTGGAAAATTCCATGGACTGAGGAGCCTGGTAAGCTACAGTCCTATGGGGTGGCAAAGAGTTGGACACAACTGAACAACTTCACTTTCACTTTCTTTCACTACGCTAGGGCACTGCTTATCATTAACTCCACCACAACTCTGTACTTCCCTGGTGGTTCAGACAGTAAAGAATCTGCCCATAATGCAGGAGACCCAGGTTTGATCCTTGGGTCGGGAAGATCCCCTGGGGGAGGAAATGGCAACCCACTCCAGTATTCTTGCCTAGAGAATCCCATGGACAGAGGAGCCTGTCAGGCTATAGTCCATGGGGTCACAAAGAGTCTGACAAAACTGAGCGACTAACATACACGTGTGCTAGGGCACTGCTTCTCATCATCACCACTTTGCAGAATAAGAGGCTGAGATTCAGAGAGGTGAAGGACCAATCTCAAGGTCTCACAGTTCATAATGGTTGTTCTGGAAATGTTTGATTGATTCCAAAACTAGTTATATTATCACCGCTTTCTACAAGGAAATAGAAACTTTTTTTCCCCTGCTGAGCATCCTCCAAATGCATATTCTAGGGAAGATCCTTGCATTAGTCAGGGTTCTGCAGAGAAATAGAAACTACAGGATGTGTATGTATGTGTGTATGTATATATATATATATATAAAAGAGGAGATCTATTATTGGAATTGACTCAGTTGGTTACGGAAGCCAAGAAGTCCCACCATCTGCCCTCTATAACTAGAGAACCAGAAAGCCAATGATGTAATTTAGTCTGAGTCTGAAGGCCTGGTAATCAGGGAGCTGCTGATATGAGTCCATGTCTGAGTGTGAAAGCCTGAGCACAAGGGCAGAAAATGGATGACTCGGCTCAAGCAGAAGGAGGGAGCCCGTTTGCCCTTTCTCCTCCTTTTTGTTCTATTAGGGTCCCCATGGCTCAGTCAGTAAAGAATCAGCCTGCAATTCAGGAGACTGCCTGCCACGCAGGAGACGCAGGTTTGATCCCTGGGTCAGGAAGATCCACTGGAGGATGAAATGGCAACCCACTCCAGTATTCTTGCCTGGGAGATCCCATGGACAGAAAAGCCTGGCAGACTACAGTCCCTGGGGTTGCAAGAGTCGGACACGACTTAGCCACTAAACCACCACCAGAACCCCCAGTGGATTGGAGGATGCTCCCCACATCAAAGAGCCATTTGTATTACTCAGTTCCCCAATTCAAATTCCAATCTCTTCCAGAAACATCCTTAGAGGCACACCCAGAAATATTTCACCAGCTATCAGGAAATCACTTAGCCTAGTCAAGCTGACATATAAAATTAACCATCACAATCCCTAAAAAATTGATGTTCCTGCTTTACAAAATACAACAACCTGTATAGAACAGAGAAAAACCTGTATGTTCAGGGCTTGCCAATGACATTCCAAATAGAGGACCCCCTTTTCAAAAGCAGCATCTGGGGGCCTCCCTGGTGGCTCAGTGGTAAAGAATCCGCCTGCCAGTGCAGGAGACACAGGTTCAGTCCCTACTCCAGGAAGACCCCAAATGCTGTGGCGCAACTAAGCCCGTGAGCCACAACTAGCAGAGCCAGAAATGAATAAATAAAGTTATTAAAAAAAAAAGAAACAAGGAAGAGTAAACTAGATATAAAGCAAGCAGAAGGGAGGAAGTAATAAAGATTAAAGCTGAAATAAAGAAAGAATAGAAAAGGGACTTCCCTGGTAGTTCAGTGGTGAAGACTCCACACTTCCCAGGCAGGGGCATGGGTTTCATCCCTGTTTGGGGAACTAAGATCCCACATGCTGCAACTGAGACCTGGTGCAGCCAAATAAATAAACAGTTTTTTAAAAATCAAGAGAAATCAATGAAATGCAAACTTGATTCTTTGAAAAAGCTAATGCAATGTGACAAACCTTTAGCAGGACAGATCAAGAAACAGAAAGCAAAGACTCAAATTATTAAAATCAGGAATGAAAGAGGGAATTATAAGGGAAAACCACAAATACCTGTATGCCAACAAATTAGATAATTTAGATGAAACATACATTCATGAACAAATTAATAAAACTGATTCAAGAAGAAACAGAAATTTTGAATAGGCCTATGATAAGAGACTGAATTAGTAACAAACAATCTTCCTACAAAGAAAAGACCAGGTCCACATGGCTTCACCAGTGAAGTCTACTGAATATTTAAAGAAAAATTGACACCAATCCTTCACAAACTTCCAGAAAATAGAAGAGGAGGGAAAATTTCCCAATCCATTATACAAGTCCAGTATTACTTTGATGCCTAAATCAGATGCTAACTAAAGAATGTCACTCATCATCTGGCTTTAAAAGGATTAGGTCATTAGCCACTGCAGTAGCTGACTTTCTGCCCTGAAAGAACTTCAGAGCAGAGATTAGGAATGAGGCACTCTGCTCTGGCAAATCTGGCAGAACAGGTCTGCAGATAAATAGTTTCAGGAAAGAATTTTATGAACCCAAACTCTTGCATCAAAGCACTAAAATCATTAACTAGGATATCTGTTTCTATTTTAAAATAGTACAATATTTAAATTTAAAAATCAATTGTATTTCTATACTCTAGCAACGGCGCCCCACTCCAGTCCTCTTGCCTGGAAAATCCCATGGACGGAGAAGCCTTGAAGGCTGCAGTCCACGGGGTCCTGGAAGGTCAGACACGACTGAGCAACTTCACTTTCACTTTTCACCTTCATGCATTGGAGAAGGAAATGGCAACCCACTCCAGTGTTCTTGCCTGGAGAATCCCAGGGGCGGCGGAGCCTGGTGGACGGTCGACCATGGGGTCGCACCAGAGTCGGACACGACTGAAGTGACTTAGCAGCTTAGCAGCAGCAATAAATAATCTTGAAAATGAAATTAAGAAAATCATTTCGTTTACAGGAACATCAGAAAGAGTAAAATACTTAGGAATAACTCTTAACAAAATAAGCATGTGACTTTTACACTGAAATTATAAAACATTTGAAAGAAATTAAAGACAATCTAAATAAATGAAAAGTCTGCCTATGTTCATGGATCAAAACACTTAATATTGTTTAATGGTTTTTAAATTAAAAAAATTTTTTTTTTTGCTTCATCCAAGACATGTGGGACGTTAGTTCTCTGATCAGGGATTGAACTCATGCCTCCTGCATTGGTAGGTAGAGCCCTAATCACTGAACCGCTGGGGAAGTCCAATATTGTTGTTTTAATACTGAATACTCCTCACATTGATCTGCAGATTCAATGCAATCCTTATAAAAATTCTAGCTTTTTTTTGCAGATATTGACAAAATGATTTTAAAATTCATACAGAAATGCAACTGTTGTGTAACAAAGATTTTGGCCTTTATCTCTGGTTCTGGAGGGTGTTTCCGTATCCTGAGAATTACCTGACTGATAGGTGTGTGTGTATTATGAGCTCTATGGATTATTCCTGAGTTTATGCTAATGAATGAGGTGATCCCAAATTGGGGCTGGTCATCAAAAAGACCAGCTATGTGATTAGAGGGTTGGGGCTTTGAGCCAGCCTAGCACCCAGGGAGAAAAAAAGAGACTGAAGATTGAATCCAACCACATGGCCAATGATTCAGTCAACAATATTTACACAGTAGTTCAGTTCAGTTGCTCAGTCGTGTCTGACTCTTTGCGACCCCACAGACTGCAGCACACCAGGCTTCCCTGTCCATCACTAACTCTCGGAGTTTACCCAAACTCATGTCCATCGAGTCAGTGATGCCATCCAACCATCTCACCCTCTGTTGTCCCCGTCTCCTCCCGCCTTCAATCTTTCCCAGCATCAGGATCTTTTCCAATGTCAGTTCTTCAAATCAGGTGGCCAAAGTATTGGAGTTTCATCTTTAACCTCAATCCTTCCAATGAATATTCAGGACTGATTTCCTTTAGGATGGACTGGTTGGATCTCCTTGCAGTCCAAGGGACTCCCAAGAGTCTTCTCCAGCACCACAGTTCAAAAGCATTAATTCTTTGGCTCTCAGCTTTCTTTATAGTCCAACTCTCAACATCCATACATGACTACTGGAAAAACCATAGCTTTAACTAGACGGACCTCTGTTGGCAAAGTAATATCTCTGCTTTTTAATATGCTGTCTAGGCTGGTTTTACACAGTAAAACCCCAGTAAAAACTGGATGCCAGAGCTCATTGGAGCTTTCTGATGATGAACACATAGATATGCTGGAGGATGAAGCACTCTGAATGCATGGGGAGAGGTCATGGAAACTGCACTCAAGAACACCCCTCCTCCCCACTACATCTTATACTAGACGTAAGATGTACCCTTTCGTTTGTACCCTTACAACGCAGCTATAATCAAAGTATAACTTCCCCTCAATTCTGGGAATCATTCCAGTGAATTGTTGAACCTAAGAGGTGTCACGGGAACCTCCTGGATTTGTGGCTAGTCTGTCATAAGCATAGGTGACCCCACTTGACTCTGGCATCTGAAATAAGGGAAATCTTGTTTGACCCAATCCTGTGCCCTTAAACCTGGTGAGTCTGATGCCAACTGTAGATGGTTAGTGTCAGAATTACACCGCAGTATTGCACTCCTGTCAGAATAGCAAGGGACCCGGAAAGCCAAACAATCTTATAGAAGAAGAACAGAGTTAGTGAACTCAGCCTCTCTTCTATGATGAGAAAAACACATGGGGTTCTGAGTTGCTGCCCAGACATTTTACAGGGTGATAACCCTGCTCACACCCAGAGTCTGAACATCTAGATAAGGACTTGAGTTTGGGGTGCTTGCTGCTCAGTTCCCACTTTGCTTTTCCCAGGGCACCTTTTAAAGTAACCACTTAAGAGTTAAGTGGTTAAGTAAAAAATTAGTGATCTCCACCCCAATTACTTTATAAGTAATAAGTGCTTGCTACCCTGCTCTTTGAGGCTTCCAAGGTGGCTCAGTGGTAAAGAATCTGCCTTCAATGCAAGAGATGTGGGTTCGATTCCTGGGTCAGGAAGATACCCTGGAGGAGGACATGCAATCCATGCCAGTATTCTTGCCTGGAGAATCCCATGGACAGAGGAGCCAGGCGGGCTACAGTTCATGGGGTCACAAAGAGTCGGACACAGCTGAGCAACTGAGCACATAAACCCTGCTCTCTATCTCCAGCTCACTCCTGAGGTGAGACTGGAGAGTGCCCTTCCCCCACTCATTAAAAACCACCCCACCTCCCATCTGGGATCTATAAGTAAAAATTCTTATAACTTACTTCCTTTGTGTGGGCATATTGAAACTTTGCCTTCAATCAAAATCACCCCATGAGTTTCACTTCCCCAAAGTGGGAGCTCAGATGCTGAGGGAACTACCTTGGTACCCCCATGTGGTGTTCTGTGCCCCGTTATTCAGCAGGTCATAATCTGCATATTCTTAATTCAATACACCATCTCCTCAGCACATGTTCCAATTTCAAAACAGCTACTCTGCTCTTCAAAGCCCTAATTTCTCCATCCGTGAAATGGGGCTGATAGTTCCTGCCTGAAAGGGTCCATTGGAGGATTCAGGGATAAGGGGAGTATAACGTACTTATTAAATGCCCGTCCACCAGATCTCTTTGCCCTGCCCAGACATTCTTCCTCAGCTGCTGGCATCCTCCAGTTGCCTACTGAACATCTACAGGAAGTTCCAAGGACACAAACCCAACCTGTCCAAATGGAGCTCAGTCCCTCCCTCAGCCCCTACCCCAAGCTGCAGCTCCTCTTCCCGGGTCAAGGCTTCTCCATCCCCCCAGTGCTCACACCAGGCACTTGAGGTCCCCTTATTCAGCCCTCACCATAGCCAATTACCTGCCAAGTCCTAATGGTCACACCTCCTAGAATGCTCTTGGATCTGTCTACTTACTGTCCCCTCACCACCACGTTGCTTTTGATCAGAAACCATGAGCTGTCAGCTCTACCCAGGTCTCCAGATGTGTCTCTTTTTCTAGTTGTCTACACCCTACTGATCTGGCTGCCTCCTTCTCAACACCATCCCTACCCCTTCCTTGCTCCTGCTGTCACCTCCTTGCAGTAAGAGTCTTCTTCACTTGCGTGCATGCCATTTCTCCTGCTAACCTACCAGAAAATGCAAATGCCTTCTAACCTTCAAGATTCAGCTTACCATGAGGCACCACTTCCAGGAAGCCCCTGTGATTCCACCTCTAACCCTTGGTCAAGGTTAGGGGCTGCTCTTCTCTGCTCCCACGTCATTCTGTGCTTCCCACGAATATTTGGTGAGTGCATCGCCAGGCCTTGTGCTGAGCACTTCGTGTCCATTATTTTATATCCTCTTCACTCTTGATGTCATATTTGTACTTTGTCATGATTAAGGCTGGTGCTATAGTTATGCTTGTCTTACAGATGAGAAAAATGTACTTAACTGCTCGAGGTCACACGGTAAGAGGAACTTCCAGATGCAAAACCCAGTTCTGTCTGAATCTCTGAAATCTGTGGTATCACAAGTAACCTAACTTCCTTCCTCAGTCCACCGGATAAGCTGTCTCATTTTTTAAAAAAACCATTGAATTGTACACTTTATTATTCTTTTTTTACTTAAAAATTTTTTTTGGCCATACCACTTGGTATGTGGGATCTTAGTTCCCTGATCAGGGATTGAACTTATGACCTCCTGCATTGGCAACACAGTCTTAACCATTGGATCACCAGGAAGTTCCTGAACTGTCTTATTTTTTACCTTACTGCTCTCACATCACCTCCTCTGCAAAAGCCTTTCTTGCTTCTGTCCTTTCGCCAGCTGACTTAGCTCTTTCTTGCTTGTCTGTTTCCATGGGCAGCCCCAGGGAAATTTTCTGTTAAAATCCCAGTTCCAGCTTCTCTTAAAAACAATACAGAGATGGTCAACACGGCATCTGAATCTCAGCATGGCAGCAAGGACCAGGGTCAAGTAGCATCTCCCTTTCCCCCTTCAGCTTTGGGATGGGGCATGTTTTAAGTCCTCCAAGACCTCACCCCTCTCTGATGGCAGCCCCTTCCACCACCAACGCTCTGTGTGTTTCCTGCCTGGAGCCCTCACCCCTATCAACTCTCCTGACTTTCTCTTGCCTTCCGACTGTGGCCCCTAGAAAGGAAAAATGGTGTCGTCTCTTTCTTTTTTCATCTGGCCCCATCTGATATAACCAACATGTTATCAAAAGTGACAGAACTGAAGGAATTCTTTGCCAAAGCAAAGCTTTAGTCTGCTGCAGCTGTTTGTACCTTGCCACTGAACACATTAGGTGGTCACTCAGCAGCATCTTTCTTTTTGCCTGCTGCTGTTGCTGCTGCTAAGTCGCTTCAGTTGTGTCTGACTCTGTGCGACCCCATAGATGACAGCCCACCAGGCTCCGCCGTCCCTGGGATTCTCCAGGCAAGAACACTGGAGTGGGTTTCTATTTCCTTCTCCAGTGCATGAAAGTGAAAAGTAAAAGTGAAGTCACTCAGTCATGTCCTACTCTTCGAGACCTCATGGACTGCAGCCTACCAGACTCCTCCGCCCATGGGATTTTCCAGGCAAGAGTACTGGAGTGGGGTGCCATTGCCTTCTCCATTCTTTTTGCCTGATGGTGGTCAAACAGGAAAAAGCCCTTTAGCAATTATAGATTACTGGTCATATAACTCCCTCAACTGTGACAGGACTGCCCCTTGGCTTCTGTGGAGAAAACAGTTAACTCAGCTGCCCTGAGATTGAGTGAAGCTATAGTGAAGTTGCTCAGTCGTGTACGACTCTTTGCAACCTCATGGACTGTAACCTGCCAGGCTCCTCCATCCATGGGATTTTCCAGGCAAAAGTACTGGAGTGGGTTGCCATTTCCTTCTCTAGTGTATCTTCCAGACCCAGGGATTGAACCCAGGTCTCCCACATTGCAGGCAGATGCTTTACCATCTGAGCCACCAGGGAATCCCAAGATTGAATATCCTTATAAAGTCCTGCTCACAAGGTTGGCCCTTGATTGGTGCCTGGGAACTTGGATTTGGGGAGTTTCCCTGGTGGCTCAGATGATAAAGAATCTGCTTGCAATGCAGAAGACCCGGGTTTGATCCCTGAGTCAGGAAGATCCCCCGGAGGAGGAAATGGCAACTCATTCCAGTATTCTTGCCTGGAGAATTCTATGGACAGAGGAGCCTGGAGGGCTATAGTCCACGGGGTCAAAAAGAGTCGGACATGACTGAGCAACTAACACTTTCCCTATTTCCAGAACGGATAAGTGGTTCACTCTACCTAAGTTATTTGTACAACAATGTTGTTGTTGTTCAGCCGCTCAGTTGTGTCCTACTCTTTGTGATCCCATGGACTGCAGCACCAGTCTTCCTTGTCCTTCACTGACTCCCAGGGTTTGCTCAACCTCATGTCCTTTGAGTCAATGATGCCATCCAACCATCTTGTCCTCTGTCGTCCCCTTCTCCTCCTGCCTTCCATCTTTCCCAGCATCAGGGTCTTTTCCAATGAGTCAGCTCTTTGCATCAGGTGGCCAAAGTATTGGAGCTTCAGCTTCATCATCAGTACTTCCAATGAGTATTCAAGAGTTGATTTCCTTTAGGGTTGACTGGTTTGATCTCCTTGCAGTCCAAGGGGCTCTCAAGAGTCTTCTCCAGCACCACAGTTTGAAAGCATCAATTCTTTGGTGCTCAGCCTTCTTTACGGTCCAACTCTCACATCTGTACATGACTACTGGACCTCTGACTATATGGATCTTTGTTGGCAAAGTAACGTCTCCGCTTTTTAATATGCTGCCTAGGATTGTCATAGCTTTTCTTCCAAGGAACAAGCTTCTTTTAATTTCATTGCTGCAATCACCACCTGCAGTGATTTTGGAGCCCAAGAAAATAAAGTCTGTCACTATTTCCATTTTTCCCCCATCTATTTGCCATGAAAAGATGGGACTGGATGCCATGATCTTAGTTTTTGCTGTTCATACAAGCAATGTAGTTTATGCTGAATACCTGTTTTCTTTCTGGAAGTTGAATTTTGGCACATGCTAAACAAAGAGTGCTTACGTAACCAGCACTCAAGAAAAACTCTAGGGACTGAGTCTCTAACAAGCCTCCCCGGCAGACAGCACTTTCACACTTTTGGTGTCACAGCTTGTTGCTGGGGGAATTTAGTGTGTTTTCTGTGACTTCCCTGGGAGAGGAACCTTGGATGCTTGTGCCTTGTTTTGGTGGGACTTCATCCCATGTGCTTTTTCCCTGTGGTGACTTTAGCTTTGTATCCTTTAGCTGTGATAAATCGTAGCCATGAACAGGACTATATACCGAGTCCTGTGGGTTCTCCCACTGAGTCAGTGAAGCTGAGGGTGGTCTCGGGGACACCCGACACAGGTTCTCTCTGCTTGTCTGGATCCCACTTTCCTGAGGCCTTCTTCCCTGGTTCCCATAGTGGGGAGTGATCGTCCCCTAGGCCCAGTGAAGCTGTATCAGCAGACTTTGGAAACAGGGTCTTGGATCAAATCCTGCTTCGGCTGGCACGGTGCAGGCCCAGGTACATGGCCCCTCTTGTAATGATTGGTCAGTACCTGTGGCTGGTACTTAATCATGGCTGGTTCAACCTCCCTAAGAGCACAGGCTTTGCAGGCAGACTTGGGTTTGAATCCCTGCTCTTAATCCTCTTACTTTCTGTGATCTTGTTTCTTCATCTGTAAAATGGGTGGAATTGGGTTTAATTTGATGGAATCATGCAAAGTACTGCCCATAGTGCCTGGCACACAGTCACTGCGCAGCAAATGGGAACCTTTATCATTGTTGTGGTTGTTGGTGTTGAAAGTCCTCTCCCCAAATAGACAGGAAGCACCTCACTGTTTTTTGTTACTTTCTCAGGTTCCAGCATTCTCTTACACAAACTAGGTGCTTGAAACTAGGTGTTGAAAGGATAATATTTTACTCTGTAGCCAAAGGCATGAGTTTGTTGCAAAATAAAAACCAAAGAAGTCATTACCATTTAAAAAATCACCTTTGAGTGATTATGTGCCGTGCACTGTGCTCAACAGTTTGCATAGACAATTTATTCCATTTACTCTTTACAACAACCTTGTGAGCGCGGTGCTTTTATCTTTATCACCTTTTTTGTTTTGGCCGTTGCTCTGGGCATTAGAAGAAAGCCAATAGGAAGGCCAGCCACTCATACTCTTGTGGGCTTTCACATCCACCGGGAGTTCTAAAGGAACCTACTGAATTATTGTGTAGGTGTGATTTTGTTCGTTTTTTGGCCACACCGTGTCATGTGGGATCCTGCTTCCCCGACCAGGGATCAAAACTGCACCCCCCGCCCCTGCATTGAAAGCGCAGTCTCACTCACTGGACCGCCAGGGAAGCCGCTATCATCACTGTTTTGAAGATGAGGAAATGAAGCTTAGCACAACTGTGGACTCATGCAAATTAGCGGCAGAGCTGGAATTCAAAGCCAGGCATATTATTAATAATCTACTCAGGCTGCTGTAACGAAATACCACAGACTGGGTGTCTTAAACAACAGAAGTTAATTTTCTCATGGTCTGGAGGCTGGAAGTCCAAGATCAAGGTTGCCATCAGGGCCAGTTTCAGTAGGTTTATAGACAGTGGGCGTCTCCCTGGCTTTCTGTTGGGGCCTTTCCCCGTACATGACTGTGAAAAGACTGAGCAAGGGAGCTCTCTGGTGTCTTTTCTTGTAAGAACACTCATCCTGTCAGATCAGGGCTTCACCTTTACAACCTCATTTATCCTTAGTTACTTCCCTAGAGGCACCATCTCCAAATACAGCCACAGTGTAAGTAGGGCTTCAACATACAAATTTTGGGGAGCCACGTTCTTTCTATAACACCAGAGCAAACGGTCACAAATCACTCACCCCCTTGACTTGTTCTACCATTATATTAGGAACCATGTGGGGCTGGGAGGCAGGTGGTTAATTTCCTTCCCTTGGTCAGAAATGTTAACCCAAGTGGGACTGCTAAGCTTTCAGAGGTCCTGAAGCATCCCTCTAGAGGGCTTTGTTACGGAACACTTGAGCGGGCTTCTGGATTGAGAAGTTCGGCTATACTTGGAGTTTAAACTAAAAGGGAAAGAATTTGGAAGAGAGGGGAAACCATGTCTCAGAGATAAAGTCTTTTCTTTTTTAAAAAATTGCTTGCCTGGCTGCACCCAGGTCTTAGTTGCAACATGCAACTCATTTGCCTAAAGGTTCATTTGCCTTTAGAAAGATCCATAAATCCTGAAATGTTAACTGAGTATAACTGGATTCACAAGATATAAATTCTTAAGACAGTGATGAGGGATATTTGGTTGTGCTATGCAAACTTGTGGTTTCAGCGTGCGGGATGGTTTCCTAACCGGAAATCGAGCTCGGGCTGCCTGCATTGGAGACAGAGTCTTGGCCCCTGGACCACCAAGGAAATCCCAGAAATATTCTTTTCTATCTATTCCCCTGATCAGAAATGGTTTGCTGGGAGGCCTTTCCAGCCAATGGCAATAGGTAAGGGGAAGTTTCTTTGAAGTGCTGCCAAAAACATCGTTCGAAGCAAATTCATTGATCTGATATCTTTTTGTGGTCGGATAGTTTCAGTCTTGATCTTTGTTCTGAGGAAGGATGGAAAATTGTCTACAGGCATATTTCGAATATTCCTTTCATTTCCTTCTTAGCAGAAGCACCCAGTCTAATCAGGACTTTTTGCTTGCTTTGTAATTATTTACTTAAAGGACTTCCTGTGCATGTTCAGACAAGTAACTCATTCTTCTTGTAAATTATGAGGGGCTTGGAGATTGTACTGATACTCCTAAATATCATTAAGCCAGACAGCTGCTGTGGTTCATTTGCCTTTAGAAAGATCCATAAATCCTGAAACGTTAACTGAGTATAACTGGATTCACAAGATATAAATTCTTAAGACAGTAATGAGGGAAGATGCAAAAGAATGCCAGTTTTTCTTTAAAAAAATTTTTTTTAAACTTATTTATTTGGCTGTGCCAAGTCATACCATGCAGGATCTTCAGTTGCAGCATATGGGATCAGTTCCCTGACTGGGGCTTGATCCTGGGCCTCCTGCCTTGGGAGTGCAGAGTCTTAGCCACTGGACCACCAGGAAAGTCCTAGGAGCTGCAGTTTTAAGCTCTAGGCGTAATATTTAAACCTTGGTTCAGAACCCTGAATTTTTTTCATTTATAAACAAGCAGTTCTAAGAGTTTGAATGCTGTTTCTCAGAATTTTCTATTTTAATCTTCCTTGATCTAGAGACTTAAAAAAATTTTTTTTTTCTTCTGGAAATGAATCAACTTTAAACTGAATTTCCAAAGATCGAAAAGGGGAAAGAAGCTGCTTCGGGTGACAGGAGAGCAGTTGTCCAGGAACAGATTAAAAACGCTCTGCTCCACCAAGGTGGAGCTGAAAATGTGCTTGTGTTTCATACCAGCCTAATTCTTGGTAAAATTATCTATATTTCATGTAGATGACATGCATTTATTTAAGTGTGGACCAAAGAGACCCTTAGGGAGTTTGCGTGGTTCCAAAATTGAATTCCCTGAAAGCCATACTAACAAGACTATTTGTGAAGGTCATGCCTTTGGTAGGAAGATGTGGTTCTAGAGCAGAGGGTAGTAAACACCTTTCAAATCTAACCCACTGCCTGCTTAGTAAATAATATGCTATAAGGGCTTCCCAGGTGGCACTAGTGGTAAAGAACCTGCCTGCCAATATAGGAGATGTAAGAGACGTGGGTTCGATCCCTGGGTCGGGAAGATCCCCTGGAGGAGGGCATGGCAACCCACATCACTATTCTTGCCTGGAGAATCCCCATGGACAGAGGAGCCTGGTGGGCTACAGTCCATAGAGTCGCAGAGAGTCGGACACGACTGACGCAGCTTAGTACGCATGTAGCATGCACATGTTACAAGGGAAGAGTTGAGTAGTTGCAGCAGAGGAGGAGGCCCACAGAATCTAAAATATTTACTACTGGCCTTTTCAGAAAAAAGTCCCGTCGTCTCGAGGGCCTCAGGTTGGTCCTGTTTGCATCTCTTCATCCACCAGCCTAGCTGGGGGACATGGTATACCAAGTACCCCGTGACAAGCCGACCACTCAAACCCTGGCGAGGCTGTGCTTCCGCTGACATGACAAACTCTGCCGCCCGCTAGTGCCTGAGCCACAGGTTAGTTAAGATGGTCACAGTGGTTGAAGCACCTCTGTTCTCAGTCAGCAGAGGCAGAAGAGAAATCACTAAGAACTTTATTTTTTAAAACTTTAAAATTAGCAACCATTAGAGGGGAATCTTCTTTAACTTAATCTTTTCTTCAATGTTTGAAAAGTATCTCATCTTTGTTAAGAGTTCCTTGGCTTTTTCAAAATTGTCTGAAATAAAGAGAAAGATTAATGTGAGAGGCTTCATTTCAAGCAAGAATAAAATCACTCTACCACCCAAGGCAGCTGGATCAAAGCTGAGGGCCGGGCTCTGGAAGGTTGATCAGTTACTCAGTAGATCTGAGAGAGGGAGATGGAACACCTGGATTGCTCTCAGGGACAGAGGACTTACGACCAAAGGGAGCAAAAGCATCCTTGTTCACAGGATTCAGACTTTAAATGAGGAGCTGATCCTTTTTCAGGATGATGCCCAGTATAACTAAGTTGAGTTTTTTTGTTTTTTTAAAGTAAATGAATTTTGGCTGTGCTGAGTCTTTTTTGCTGCATGGGCCTCACTCTAGTTGTGGCGAGTGGGGGCTCCTCTAGCTGTGTTGCTCGGCCATCTCATTGCTGTGGCTTCTCTTGTTGCGGAGCAGGGGCTCTAGGGCATAGGCTCAGTAGCTGTGGTGCATGGGCTTAGTTGCTCCGTGGCATGTGGGATCTTCCTGGACCAGGGATCGAACCCGTGTCCCCTGCATTGGCAGGCAGATTCTTTGCCACTGGGCCACCAGGGAAGTCCCTAAGTTGTGTTTCAAGAGTTCTCCCCCCGTCATATATGGTGGTCGAAGCCTGATAAGGAATGTGGAAGCACCTGGTGCAGGGAGAGAAGGATGGAGTGGACCGCCAGGCCACCATATTCAGGACCACAGTCTTGGTTCCAGACTGCTTCTACTTTCCAGGTCCTGCTCTACAGTAGCTCTCATCACACTGTATGGACTCATTTCTGGGACTCTAGATTCTGAGAGGTGGCCCTAACTCCTTAGAATAACCTCCTTTTATCTGGGTTAGTATGAGTTGCTTTCTCCTTCCTGCAGTGGAATGATCCCTAGGCCAAAGGGCTATTATTGTCTTATTTAAGAGGTGGCACTAGACAGGGATGGAGGGAATGGGCTGTTCTTGCTTAAAAATAGCTAGAAACAGATCTAGTCTCTTCAGCCTGAGAGCCAGGAGCAGTGAGGACTCCATATTTACAATTTAGCACAGTTGGGCCATAGGCTTCTCCTTCTGGGCTCTGCAGAAGACGGGGCTTTGCCAAATGTTGACTGTGCAGCCTTGCCCTCAGGTCAGTCTGGGTTGGCTTCAGCCCACATCCCTCACCTTATCTTCCCCTACTTGCCAAAGGGGAATGGGAGCATTTTCTCTCATCTAATCTTCAGTGGACATTTACTGGCTTGGCACACACCTGGACTCTGTAGCAATACTGTGAATCCTTGAAGGCTGAAATGTAGGCTCATCTCTATTTTATCGCTCCCCACATAACTGTCATAGGATGGGCATATAGTAGCTACTTATTGAATGAATGGTTATATCTCAGTGCTTAGAATTTCTTTCCGTATTTAAGAAAGTCATGAAATGAAGGGAGTACCTCTTTCAAAAGCTCTGCTCACATCGTCAGTCAGTTCTTTCTGTTTAGCTGAAAAGGAAAACCAAGATCTTAATTTTTCTATTTAAGTAGACTGATAATATGAAGACAATCCTCTGTCGTCTTGTGAATACAGCACAGCGGGGAGCTTGGATTCAAGGGCGAGGCCTCATGACCTCTGTCTCTACATGTTCACACTGGCAGCTTCTGTTTCATGCAGCTCTGGCTGACCCTAGTTACACTGTTTTCCCACCCACGCAAGGTCTGAGGGGCAGTCACCAAAGTTCATAAAATGGCTATAGAAGCATTAAAAAAGAAAAAAGGACAAGGACATATTTTATCTCCACCAAGCACTCTGAGTCTTCCAGGTTCCAGCTAGGAGAAAAATCAACAAGCTGGGCTCACCCATCAGCAGGGTGTTACAGAATCAGGCAACCACTAGCAAATCATACAGCCTCTCCTTCCCAGGTAGCGCTAGTGGTAACTCTCCTGCCAATGTAGGAGATGTAAGAGACGCGGGTTTGATCCCTGGGTTGGGAAGATCCCTGGAGAAGGAAATGGTAACCCATCCCAGTATTCTTGCCTGGAGAATCCCATGGACAGAGGAGCCTTTGGGCAATGGTTCATGGGGTCGCAAACAGTTGGACATGACTGAAGTGACTTAGCACTTAGAACGTACCTGAAGAGAGAAGATGCCAGATGAAGTAAAGGAGCAGCTCTCTCATGCTTGCATTGTTCCCTCATTAGGAAATGAGGAATTTTATAAGTGCATTTCCCAGATACAGACAGTATTAATTATTTATGGGGGTACCTGCTTTCAAAGCACTTTTAAATATATTATATCCCCATCATAGGCAACGACAGGTATTGGGAAAATGTACTGTGGTTACACAGCTGGAGAGTTGAAGAGCTCAGAATAGACCCCAAGTCACCTGACTCCTAGTTCAGTGGCTAGAAACTCACTTTTCTGGTAGCAACGTGGTGTTGACAAAAAAGAACACTGGATTAGGAGTCTGGAGGCTCTGAAGTCCTGACCCCAAAACCATCTAGCTCATGCCCTTGAACGTTCACTTTAACTGGGCCTTAGCAGGTAAGGGAGGAAATTTAGGAATTACTCTACATGAAGGTCAGTGACCTGCTTAAAGCCAGACATTAATGATAGAGCTAAAATAAACCCCACCACTGACTGAGCACTTACCATGAACCAGGCTCTGTATCAAGTGTTTTACACACTTTGTTGTCCAGTTGCTAAGTTGTGTCTGACTCTTTGCGACCTTATGAACTTCAGCATGCCAAGCTTCCCTGTCCTTCACTATCTCCTGGAGTTTGCTCAAATTCATGTCCATTGAGTCGGTGATGCCATCAAACCATCTTATCCTCTGTTGCCCTGTTCTCCTCCTGCCCTCAATCTTTCCCAGCATCAGGGTGTTTTTAACTCATTCAATCCTTGCAACAATGGGTACTAATATTGTCTCCATTTTACAGATGATGAAACTGAGGCTCAGAGGGGGTGAAGGCACTTTGCTCAAGGTCACACAAAAAGTCAGTGGCAGTGTTGGGACTGAACCCAAGCCCACCTCACCCAGAGCTCCATGATCTGCCTGCCAAAGCCATGCAGCCGCGCCTTCTGACTGCAAATGCCGAGTTTCTCTTTCTCCAATACCACATAGCTCTAGTGCTGATATACCCCCACTGGACAGCTCCCCCACCAGAACTTCTATTTTACTGCTTTTAATTTGTTTGTTATTTATTCACTCACTTGATAAATATTTACTGAGTCCTCATTACACTCCAAGTACTGTTATGTGTGCTGAGGATGTGAGAGAAGCAAAAAGCAGACACAATTTCTGCCTCCACAGAACTTCTGGTCTAATGGGGGAGGCTGATGTGGGGCCAATAATCTCACATAGAACAATAAGGTTATAACTATTATTAGTCCTACAAAAGAGGGGTACTCTCAGCTAAAAGACTTAGACAGAGGTCCTCTGAGGATTTCCTGAGGAAGTGGGGACTGCCCCCGGATCTGAAGGAGGAAGAGTTAGTAGATGGGGTGGAGAAGAAGGGGATTTTGGGCAGAAGCAACAGTACCTACAAATGCCCTGGGCAGGAAGGTGGAAAGTACAGATGAAGAACTGGAGGCAGCCTGCATGGCTGGAATGGAAGGAGCAAACAGGAGGAAGCAGAGGCCCAGTTATCCAGGTCTCTTTAACCTGAAAGTGATGGGGAGCCAAGGGAGCCAGTTCCAAGTTTTTAAGCAAGGCCAAGGGTGCTATGATTAGATTTGGGTTTCAGAAAGGTAACACAGGTGATAGTGTAGGAATATATCAGACTGAAGGTAGAGATGGACTGGTCTGGAGTTACTCCAGTCATCCAGGTGGGAGAGAATGGTAGCTTGGGATGGGGTGGTGGCAGTGAAAATGGATGGATGGATTTGAGATGCAGTAAGAAAGCCAGTTTTTCAAGACTTGGTGATAGACTGTCTATGGGGGCGAGGAGGAGTACGTTGTCAAGAACGCCTACTCAGTGTTTTGGACTTGAGCAACTGCAGAGCGTCATCCACTTAGAAAGGGAATATCTTCAGAGGAATAGGTTGATTTTGGGGGATGGAGGACGGACACTCATGACTTCCATGTGGGACACACTGAATTGGAATATATAAAGTCCCTGAAGGCCCAAGGTCATGTCCTTCTGTTCACTGCTGGATTCTCAGTGTCCTGCACAGTGCCTGATACACAGTAGGTACGCCATAAACATGTGTGAAAGTTTGGACATGCATACAATTTGGGTGAGAAACCTGGAGCCTTTTCTACTTGGCATGGTTAATTTTATGTGCCAACTTGTTTAGGCTGCAGTGCCCAGTTGTCTCAGAGAAGGCAATGGCACCCCACTCCAATACTCTTGCCTGGAGGATCCCATGGATGGAGGAGCCTGGTGGGCTGCAGTCCATGGGGTCACTAAGAGTCGGACATGACTGAGCGACTTCACTTTCACTTTTCGCTTTCACGCATTGGAGAGGAAATGGCAACCCACCACAGTGTTCTTGCCTGGAGAATCCCATGGACGGAGGAGTCTGGTGGGCTGCCGTCTCTGGGGTCGCACAGAGTCGGACACGACTGAAGCGACTTAGCAGCAGCAGCCGTTGTCTGGTCAAACACTAGTCTAGAAGCTGCTGTGAAGGTTTTCTGTAGACGTGATTAACGTTTACAGTCAGTTGACCTTAAGGAGACTATCTTTAATAACACAGGTGGGCCTCATCCAATCAGCTGAAGACAGTAAGCCAAAACTGAGTTTTCCTGAAGAGTGAATTTTTCCTCATGACTAACATAGAAGTTCTGTCTGAGTTTCCAGCCTGCTGGTCTATCTGACATAGTTTGGATTTGCTAGCTCCTACAATTGCATGAGCCATTCCTTAAAATAAGTTTCTCTCTCCATACACACATACACTATTGATTCTGTTTCTCTGGAGAACCCTGACTGACACTCTATGGAATAAAGTGAAAGCAAAGCAACATGGATCATAAGAGCAAGGTTTCATTCTTTGCTCTGCTATATCTGCTGAGTGACTTTGGGTATTTCCATGAACTTCTGAGGCCTGTTTTTCTTGGCAGGGATAATAATATCATCCAAATGATGTCATGGGTAGGAAAGAGCACTGTGGTCTACAAAATACTATTACATTCTTAGTTTAAGCCTGCTTTCCAGAGAATTAGGGATTTTGCAGGTCTAACAAAATGGGTTTCAGTATGATCAAGAAAAAAAAATTCCCCAAATCACTATGAAGACCAATGTGTCCTCTTTATATCCATTTTCCACTAAACTTCTACATATATAGGGACTTCTCTGGTGGCCCAGTGGTTAAGAATCTGCCTTTGGGCTTCCCTGGTGGCTCAGATGGTAAAGTATCTGTCTGTAATGCGGGAGACCTGAGTTCTATCCCTGGATCGGGAAGATCCCCTGGAGGAGGAAATGGCAAACCACTCTGGTATTCTTGCCTGTAAAATCCCATGGACGGAGGAGCCTGGTGGGCTATACAGTCCATCGGGTTGCAAAGAGTCGGACACGACTGAGTGACTTAGACTATACATGTACTCAAAATAGCAATATAAAATATTTGGTACTATTTTTATCTTTTACCTCTGACAATAGATTCAATCTCTTTCATGGCAATTTCACCTTGAGCTTCTGCAAGTTTTTCATTGATTTCCATTATTTCCGTGAGGAATTGACTATCCATCTCATAGTCTGTCCCTTCAGGAATCTCTATTCCACGGAGCTTTAGCTATTGGGGCATAAAGCAGGGAAAATTAAGTTTAATTCAAGAAATTATGGCTAGAGTCATAAATCCTACTCACCATAAATCCTTCTCACCCTTTAGAACAAAATGTCACTAACGCAGAAGACTTTAAGTGTCCCAGTGATGAAACTGGGACTGAGACAGGAGTATTGGAACTCTCCTACCTGGAACTATGTGACCCTAGGGAAGTCATTCTTCCACTTTTGAACTATGTATCGGTAAAGATTCTATTAAATCCTAAAACTCTAAGGTGCTCACTTCTCTACTAGCAACTAAACAAAACAAAAATTACTCTTTCCTAAAAGCCAGTACCGTCTAATTCTTTAAATTTATAGCAAATGGTAAAAAAAAAAAAAAAAGGCATTTGGGCAAGTAAAGTTTATAGAGATACTCAGAAAACTATATGCATGTAGTATTTTTGAGGCTAATTATGGGTCCCTAGACTAGCTAAGATCTCAAGCACTCTTCTGTTGAATGCAGGGGAACAGCTGTCCCCCAGAGGAATGGGATCAGGCAGTCATGATAGAAGGGTTGGAAAATCACCTTACAAGGTATAGTCCCCTGCTCAGGGGGGCCAGAAGGGTCTTATAGGCCTCATTGACAAGGGTCGAATGCTTCTCTGAGAAGTCCTTTTCATTCTGTAAGTGGAAATGAAGATAGTCATATTACCACGCAAATCAGCCATCTTACATTCACAAACTGTTTCATAAAACACTGATGGGCTGGCACATAAGGAAGGAGAACTGGTGTGGGATAAGCTGTTTTAATTTTCAGACAATGGTTTTTAATTCTGCTAGGAAGTAAGGTTGGAGAAGGCAATGGCACCCCACTCCAGTACTCTCGCCTGGAAAATTCCAGGGACGGAGGAGCCTGGTAGGCTTCAGTCCATGGGGTCGCGAAGAGTCAGACACGACTGAGCGACTTCACTTTTACTTTTCACTTTCACGCACTGGAGAAGGAAATGGCAACCCACTCCAGTGTTCTTGCCTGGAGAATCCCAGGGACGGCAGAGCCTGGTGGGCTGCCATCTATGGGGTTGCACAGAGTCGGACACGACTGAAGTGACTTAGCAGCAGGAAGTAAGGTAAAAGCTCTGAGTGTAGGATTAATCCAGGGCCTGGTTGGTTGTAATCAGGCTGCCCCAGGGCAAAGCTGGTTGTCCAGTTTTGTCCCTGGTAATCGGTAATCTCATAACCACAGGCCACTGCACCCAGGGTGCATATGTGTCTGGGTATGACTGTGCTATGTCTGTTGTGCTAAGTCACTTCAGTCATGTCTGACTCTTTACGACCCTATGGACTGTTGACCACCAGGCTCCTCTGTCCCTGGGATTTTCCAGGGAAGAATATTGGAGAGGGTGGCCATGACCTAGAGGGGAGCTTCCTCATCCAGGGAATGATTAGGGATGGCCAGTAGGCTTACCTGAGACCTCTGGCTGAAGAAATCTGGGTGGACAAGGCGCTGTAGTTGCTGGTATCTATGTTGGAGCTTCACAGTGTCAACTCTGAAGGAGCGGTTGCTGGAAGGAAATCAGGAGATGAAACTCATGCATCACATATTTATAGATCTGTATACTATGGGCCTCGGAGAAGGCAATGGCATCCCACTCCAGTACTCTTGCCTGGAGAATCCCATGGACCGAGGAGCCTGGTAGGCTGCAGTCCATGGGGTCTCGAGGAGTCTGACACGACTGAGCGACTTCCCTTTCACTTTTCACTTTCATGCACTGGAGAAGGAAATGGCTACCCACTCTAGTGTTCTTGCCTGGAGAATCCCAGGGACGGGGGAGCCTGGTGGGCTGCCATCTATGGGGTCGCACAGAGTCGGACACGACTGAAGCGACTTAGCAGCAGCAGCAGCATACTATGGGCTTGGTTCCTCTTCTCAGGGGGGACACAATAAACATGTAGACAAGAGCTATTCCAGAAAGTGCTAAGTACTGTAAAGGAAAACAGAATAGATCAGAGAATGGTAGATGTAGTGGACAAAGAGATGACATTTGAGCATAGACCTAAATGATGAAGAGGAGTAATCAGAGATCAGAGGAAAGACGCATTCAGGCACAGGGAACACACAGAGACCTTGAAGTTAGAACAAGACTGGCATGCTTGAAAACTTACAGGGTAGTGTTACTGCGACCCTTCATACGTGCTCAGTGACTGGTGGGGCCAGAGCCCAGGGTTAAGAGGCATTCCAGAATCACACTCTATTTTTCTAAGGCCCAGGTCCTTTCATTTCTGCCTCTCACTTTATTTTAAACGAATCCCCTTCACTTTTTATTCCCAGAGCCTGCACTATCTCTTTAGCTTCGCCCAAATTTGTCACCTCTCCAAACTCCTCGACCTTCCGCGTAAATAGGAAAAACACTTATTTCTCAGACCCTCCAGTTCTCACTTTTCCCTTATATTCTGCCCACAGCCTTAAGTTTTTCCATGCTCTTACTCTCATATTTTGTATACCACTTCTGTACTTCTTTCTTAAAAATCTCAAGCCAACTTTAAACATTCTGAATTTCAAGCTTCTATGCTCCAAAGTGAAAGTGAAAGTCGCTCTGCTGCTGCTGCTGCTAAGCTGCTTCAGTCGTGTCAGACTCTGTGCGACCCCATAGACGGCAGCCCACCAGGCTCTGCCGTCCATGGGATTTTCCAGGCAAGGGTGCTGGAGTGGGGTGCCATTGCCTTCTCCAATGCATGAAAGTGAAAAGTGCAAGTCAAGTCGCTCATTCGTGTCCGACTCTTAGCGACCCCATGGACTGCAGCCCACCAGGCTCCTCCGTCCATGGGATTTTCCAGGCAAGAGTGCTGGAGTAGGGTGCTATTGCCTTCTCCGGAAAGTCGCTCAGTCGTGTCCAACTATTGCGACCCATGGACTATACAGTCTATGGCATTCTCTAGGCCAGAATACTGGAGTGGGTAGCTTTTCCCTTCCCCAGGGGATCTTCCTAACCCAGGGATCCAACCCAGGTCTCCCGCATTGCAGGAAGATTCTTTACCAGCTGAGCCACAAGGGAAGCCTGTAATTAATGGATCTTCCCAACCCAGGGGTAGAACCCAGGTCTCCTGCATTGCAGGCGGATTCTTTACCAGCTGAGCCACCAGGGAAACCCAAGTATACCGGAGTGGGTAGCTTATCCTATCTCCAGCAGATCTTCCCGACCCAGGAATCGAACCGGGGTCTCCTGCATTGCAGGCAGATTCTTTACCCTGAGCTATCAGGGAAGCCCTAGGGCCGCGCCAAGAACCCTCCCCTCAAAGCCCCGCCTCTCGGCCTTCTCTCAGAACCCGCCCCTCCATTGCTGCCTTCAAACTTCAGTTTCCCCTAACCACTCCCCGCCTCTCCACTCCAAGACTCACTCTCGTCTTCATCCCCTCAAAGCGTCCTCGCTCAGGCCAGCCCCTTAATTTCCTCCCCAGGCACATCCCACGCACCCTTCTCGACCAGGCTCCACCCCCAGCCCGGTCCTCCAGGGCTCCGCCAACCTGTGTGACTGGTCCAGCCTTCCTCCTCCCCTAGCCCGACCCGCCCTCCCCTCTCGCACGTCCAGACGCGTTTAAAGAAACGGCCTCCATACCAGTCCATGAGGCTGAAGTAATCTCGAGTCGGGTCAGGTGGCTGCAGCGCGCGGCACTGAGGGCAGAAGAACCGGTCCCCCCGCGGTGGGCCCCCTGGGCCGCCGCAGTTCCAACATCGTGGGGAGCTGCTTCCTGCCAGCGACGCAGCATTGCAGTTTAGCAGTCTTTTCCCGAGCACCCCTGTCGGCCACCTCCCCGACGGCCGGAGCAAGGCCCCGGCCCTTCCGCCCCACATCGGGCCGGCGGCCTGCCTCGCCGAGGTCACCTGAGGCTGACCAGACTTGTGCTAGTGATTGGCTGGGGAACTAGGCGGGGGGCGGGACCACCCGGGGGAAACCTGGATTCTGAGTCCCGCTCTGCAGCGTAAACTACAACTCCCAGAAAGCATTTAAGCTGCGGGGGCGGCCACATCCGCTGCTTCTCATTGGTCCGGCGGGAGCGGAGGGGTGTTTTGATTGGTGGAGGGTGGAGTTTGTATCTGCGGGTTTAGCGCCACTCCGCTGGCTGCGGCTGCTCTGGGTTGTACTCTTCCAGAGGGGCTCACGCGGTGAGTCATAGTGGGGAGCTTCTTTTGGGTATTTAGGGGTTCGAATCCTGTCCTCAGGGTCTTATTGCGAGCTGAATCTCCCGAGCCTTCATCTCGTCCTGTGTATGAGCTCGGGAAGGCGCGGGGGAGAGGAATGCGTGGGCCACTCTCTTCCTCCTTTGTAGACAAACCTCGAGGTGAATTTCACTTCCCTTGTTACTTACAAGCAGAAACTGGCCCAGAAGTACAGGATAAGAAAGAACAAAGTTATGCTCTTCAGAATCAGAGCCAAGATGCTCTGCAGAAAGTTTTAAAGGTGTTAGTAATTATTATCATGAAAGTGAAAGTGAAGTCGCTCAGTCGTGTCCGACTCTTTGCGACCCCATGGACTGTAGCCTAATCAGGTTCCTCCGTCCATGGGATTTTCCAGGCAAGAGTGCTGGAGTGGATTGCCATGTCCTTCTCCAGGGGATCTTCCCGACCCAGGAATCGAACCCGGATCTCCCGCGTTGTAGGCAGACGCTTTACCGTCTGAGCCACCAGGGAAACCCAATTATTATCATAGTTTGGTTCAATCTGAAAAATGCCTATTGAGAACCCACTCTCAATAGGCTCTGCTGGAACTGGAAGCACACTGACTTGTGTAGGAAGATGCTTCGAGAGTGTCCGTAAGGAAGTGTGGGGGATTGGGTGGCAAAGGGAGGGGAGGGGGCCACCAGTCTTCCTTGGGACTCAGTTTCTCTATTTGAGGAGAAATAAATTGTGTTGCACTTGTAAGACCTTTCTCTGCTTTCAGATTCTTTGGGCCTGAAAGTCCGATCATCAAGCTTTACTGAGGGGGTGGGGTTGAAAGAACGTTGCTGCAGCATCTCATTTGATTTTCTAGCTCCGTCTACTTTTTGAGTTCAGAGAGGCTGTGATCTACCTAAAGGTCATGCGAAGAGCTGGCTTAGCTGACTCCAAATCTGTTTGCTTATAACCTGTCCACTATACGTGGCGGAGGCCCATGTAGTCCTGGTGTGGTGCACCCTTCTTATCAGGTGTGATGATAGCAGCTACCTCTTGACACACTGTCTTTTGCCACTTTTCAGGGCGGAGAAGATTTGCTCCAAAGCCGCAGGAGGTCACACCTCGGCTGAGGTGGTATCAGAGCATCAGGTCCTGAAGTCGAAGCTCTGGCAGCACCTCCCTGGTGCACTTTGAGGAAACCTCATCAGACTTTTGCATCTGGAAGGACGTTTGTGTCTGGAAGGCCTGTGTAAATGCAATAATCTGTGTCAGTCATGTTTACTATATTTTCCTTGAGGGGTAGCCTGAGTGTGGAATTCTGGAGAGAAAGCCTTAAAAAAAATCAGATTAGGGATTTAAAGTTAGGGTTTGAAAGTTACTTTGACTTTACTGTAGGTTCTGTTATTGGGGTTTAACTGTGAAATTCTAAAACAAGGGTGGGAACCTCTGTTATGATCTTCTTTGTGTCTGAATAGTTCTTTCTGTTGTGCTGGGAGGTCATTTGGGATGCTGAAAAGATGAGCCGCATGGTTAGTTAACATGACAAAGGGCTAGGTGGGATTGTTTAGAGCAGTCTTAGTGTTTTGCTTCATTAAGTGGCCCAGCTCTTAGTTTGGAGTCTAGGAATCTAGAATGAACTTGTGTCCTACCCTCCAGGAGCTGGTTTGGGTAAGGGGCATCAGTGACATTTTATGTAAATGTCATCCCTGGGGTGATGCAGCCAATTTCTGTAGAATTTTTCTTTGCCCATCATCTATGCCAAACCACCCGACCTTTCCCCTTCTTTGCTTTCCGAAAATACGTATGTAGTTTAAGTGCAGTGTTGATTGTATTAATGAATACATTTTAGGTTCCATTTTTTCTTAAAAAATATATATTTATTTATTTGGCTGCCCTGGGTCTTAGTGACAGCCTGTGGAATCTTTTTAGCTGTGGCATGAGGGATCTAGTTCCCTGACCAGGGATTGAACCCGAGCCCTCTGCATTGGGAGCACAGAGTCTTAGCCACTGGACCACCAGGGATCACCATTTCTAATTTTTAACAATTGGATGAGTGTAAGCTGTTATGATTCTCTCCCCCTCCCCAATTCAGTATCTTTGTTTTTTCACTTATTTATAGTCTTCAAATTGTTTCTTTCCCCTGTGGTTTGTGGCTGTCACACAAAAAACTTATCAGGTGAAAATGATCTGAAGAAAAACTGAGCTCAGAAGAGTGATGGCTGTAGACTGTTGGAATTTTAATTTTTGCAGAGCATGCTTGTCCTGGATCTTCTTTTTTGTGTTGTTTTGGCTGTTGTAATATGCCCATCCTTCTTCATTGACCTTTAAGTCTTGTTCCTTGAAACTCACCTGGTTGTGGGACACTTATTTTTGAGGTGGTGATGTCTCGGGAGACGAATGTGGAGCGTCAGCAGCCCCGCGGCAGCGCCTCCCCGCAGTCCCAGGGCGGCTTCTCACAGTCCCAGGGTCCCTCCTCGCAGCCACACAGCTCCTCGTCACAGTCCCAGGGCACGTCCAGCCAGTCCTCCCACTCCAGCTCTGGCACGCTGAGCTCTTTAGACACAGTGTCCACGCAGGAACTCTATTCTATTCCGGAGGACCAAGAACCCGAGGAGCCTGTCCCTGCCCCTTGGGCTCGATTATGGGCCCTTCAGGATGGATTCTCCAATCTTGGTAAGATCTTTTGTTATGCAGTGCAATATTTGGCTCAGAAAAACAGTTACAGAAAGTTGTTGCAACAGATAACCCAAGACACTCCTGGAATGATTATGGAGTTTGGAGGTGGTGAAAGACAGAACTGAGAAAGCAGTTTTGGGTCGTGCACTGGCTCTTACTTGCTGTGGATCCCCTTCATTTATTCTTTCACCAAATGTTGATTTGGCCTCTGCCATGTGTTGTCCATCTGAGGAGGGTTGTGGATCTTTTCCCTAGAAAAATGTTAATTCATGCAAACTTGCAAACATTTGTTGTCTAATCACAGAAATGTCATCACTTCAGTCCTGCTCTGGTGCAGCAGTTTCAGAGCATCTGTGTTACAGTCTTAGGATGGAGAAGGTTATTTGTTGACTCCCTGTTATTTGTTTTTATCTCAAAATAGCCAACCTTGCTGTTTAAATGTACTCATCCACTCTGACAGCTGATTCCAACAGTGAGACTTTGCTTTCAGTATGTTTTATTTAGTATTTTTCCTGTCTCGAATTAAAATGACCTCTTCATTAAAAAGATGGCTCAGCTGGTAAAGAATCAGCCTGCCAATGGGGAGACACAGGAAACGTGGGTTCTATCCCTGGGGCGGAAAGATCCCCTGGAGATAGAGAAGGCGACCCACTCCAGTATTCTTGCCTGAAAAATCCCATGGACAGAGGAGCCTGGAGGGCTACAGTCCAATGGGTTGCAATGTCAGACACAACTGAAATACGCACAATACACTTCATTAAAAAAAAATGAGCTTGATGTTAATGGAATAGAGAATAATAATATAAGGAAATGAATGACTAATGTACCATTTTGTACCTTGTCAGTCACCTTTCCTTTTATATCATATGCAACTTGGTGACTTGAAAAAACAGTAAAAAGTGGAGAAATAATATAACAATATTCATATGTATAACTTTAAATTTAGAAGTAAACATTTGAAGCTACTTTTTACTCATTTAAGCCATATTTTTAAGATAGGCTTAGGGCTGATGTATGGTGAATGGGACACAGGAGTGTTAAGAGTGAAGTGGGATGTATCTCCTTTTTTTTTAATTTTTAAAATAAAAAAATTAATTAATTTATTTTAATTGGAGGTTAATTACTTTACAGTATTGTAGTGGTTTTTGCCATACATCAACACGAATCAGCCACGGGTGTACGCGTGTTCCCCATCCTGAACCCCGCTACCCCCTCCCTCCCCATCCCATCCCTCAGGGTCATCCTAGTGCACCAGCCCTGAGCACCCTGTCTCATGCATCGAACCTGGACTGGTGATGTGTTTCACATATGATAGTTTACACGTTTCAATGCTATTCTCTCAAATCATCCTACCCTCGCCTTCTCCCACAGAGTCCAAAAGACTGTTCTTTACATCTGTGTCTGGATGTATCTCCTTTAAAAGGGAGAACTTGATATATAAGACTTGAGAGTCCCTTGGACTACAAGGAGAGCAAACCGTCAATCCTAAAGAAAATAAATTCTGAATACTCATTGGAAGCACTGATGAAGCTGAAGCTGTAATACTTTGACCATATGAGGCCAAAAGATCCTGATGTTGGGAAAGATTGAAGGCAATAGGAGAAGGGGGTGACAGAGGATAAGATGGTTAGATAGCATCACCAACTCAGTGGACATGAATTTGAGCAAACTCCAGGAGATACTGGAGGACAGAGGAGCCTGGTGTGCTACAGTCCATGGGGTCGCACAGAGTTGGACATGACTTAACAACTGAATAACAATAATTGCTGAATAAAGAGGAGCTACTTTATTGTTATTGATTCAAACCCTATCTTCTAAATACTTTACAGTTTTAGCTCTTACACTGATCCCTGAGTTGATTTTTGTACTTGGTATGAGGTATTGTCCAAGTTCATCCTTTGTCATGGCAATGCCCAGTTGTCCAAGAACTATTTCTTGAAGAGACTTTTTGAATGGTCTCGATACCTTCATCAAAGATCATTTTGAAGCCATTTGGTGGCCTTTTGAGGGGGAGGGAGGCTCCAAAGAGCTCCTGGTACTATAGTCCTTTATGTCTCAGCACAGAAAGACTTCAGTGAGAGGCAAAGTGATAGATAAAGCGACTTATTAGAATAGGGGACTTCTGAGGTTTACCAGTGGGGTGGGTGAGAGATGCTGCACTGAGAACTTACTAGTCTGTAGCTTTATGGTAAAAAAAAAAAAAAAAAAAAGTGGGCGAGGGGAGAAGACCGTGTTTGTTTTTCTTGAGTAGATGTCATGCTTCCATCATTAGCTCCTCCTGCAGGTTTAGCAGGGGAGATTTCTTGTCCCTTCATGGTCAAGCTGCTGCTGCTGCTGCATCGCTTCAGTCGTATCCGACTGTGCGACCTCATAGACGGCAGCCCACCAGGCTCCCCTGTCCCTGGGATTCTCAAGGCAAGAACACTGGAGTGGGTTGCCATTTCCTTCTCTAATGCATGAAAGTGAAAAGTGAAAGTGAAGTCACTCAGTCCTGTCCGACCCTCAGCGACCCCATGGACTGCAGCCTTCCAGGCTCCTCTGTCCATGGGATTTTCCAGGCAAGAATACTGGAGTGGGGTGCCATTGCCTTCTCCGCATGGTCAAGCTAGGTCCACAAATTGTTTTCATGTGAGCAGAGAGCATGTCCCAAGGATCATTAACTTACTGAGCTCGCTGGCCAGGATGTGGGCTCACACCACCATTGTTTTATTGTTTGGGGGCGTGTCTCGTGCTTCTGTTAGACGGTTTTGTTGCTAAGCAAGATTGCTTGGTTTTGTGGTTTAGCAAACCTGCTTTCTTGAGTAATCATTAACTTATAGGGGTCTCATATTTTTTCTACTTATAGTCCTCTAGCGTGACTAACTATTTAATCACTTACTTTATCCCTTTACTCTGTCCTTATCAGTTTGAGCATAAATGTCAGGGTTTAATTCTGGACTTCCGGTCCATTGATCTGTGTGTACATCCTTATGCCAGCACCACAAAGTCTCAATTACTGTAGCTTTGTAGTAAGTTTTGAAATCCAGAGTGAGTTCTGATTTGTTCTCTTTCAAGATTGTTTTGACTACTATGGTTCTTTCCTTTTTCATAGAAATTTTAGGATATGTTTGTTACTTCCTGCAAAGAAGGCCTCTGGGGTTATATCTGTAGATCAATTTGGATACTGTTCCCATTGTAACTGTATTAAGTCTTCCAGTCTATGAACACGAGATATCTTTCATTTATTTAGGTCTTTAATTTCTTTCAACAGTGTTTTGTAGTTTTCAGGACACAAATCTTGCACTTTAAAAACTATGTACTTTAGTATTTCTTTTTCTTTTTTTAATTCATTTATTTTTGCTTTTGCTGGGTCTTCATTGCTGCACGCAGGCTTTCTCTGGTTGTGACTAGAGGGAATACTCTTGGTTGGGGTGCGTGGACTTCTCATTGCAGGGGCTTCCCTTGGTGCAGAACAGAGGCTGTAGGCACACAGGCCTCAGTAGTTGCAGCGGGGGGCTCAGTAACTGTGGCTCACGGGCTCTAGAGCCCTGGTTCAGTAGTTGTGACACTCGGTGCTTAATTGATCTACGGCATTTGGGAAGCTCCCAGACCAGGGATTGAACCCTTGACCCTTGTATTGGCAAGCAGATTCTCAACCTCTAGACCACTAGGGAAGCCCCCTTAGTATTTTTTTTTTATGTTTACTTCTTTTCATTGTAATAAAATATATATAACATAAACATTTGCCATTTTAACCATGAAGTATGCAGTTCGTTGGGCTTCCTTGGTGTCTCAGTGGTAAAGAATCTGATGCCTGCTAATTCAGGAGACAGGGATTTAATCTCTGGGTTGGAAATATCCCCTGGAGAAGGAAATGACAACCCACTCCAGTATGCTTGCCTGGGAAATCCTATGGACATAGGAGCCTGAGAGTCTGACATGACTTAGCGATTAAACAACAGTAACAAATACAGTTCACTGGCATCAGTACTTTCACATATCTAGTTCCAAAATTTTTCCCTTTGGAAATTTCTCCTTTCCCATTCCTAGCTTTACTGAAACATATGTAACTAACATATGTAACATTATATAAATTTAAGATGTACAATTTGATACACGATATATATTGCAAAATAATCCTCACCATGGCCTTAGCTAACACCTTCATCACATCACAAAATGACCATTTGTTTTCTTGTAGCTTTACAGTTTCATTTATATTTAAGTCCTTAATCTGTTTCAAGTTAATTTTTGTGAGTGGTGTAAGAAAGGGGTCCAGTTTCATTCTTCTGCATCTCATTATTCAGTTTTCCCAGCACCATTCATTGAAGAGATTGTCTATTCCCCATCGAGTTCCTCTGTTAATTTGTAACCTATTTTCTGTGTCTTTTGAGTAGATATTTCATATAAGTGAAATCGTAATTGTCCTTCTGTGTCTGGCTTCTTTCACTTAGCATAATGTTTTTAAAGTTCATTCATGTTGTGTCATGATTTTCTGAGCAGTCTTTTTTTAATTGGAGGATAATTGCTTTACAATGTTGTATTGGTTTCTACCATACAACAACGTGAATCAGCCATAAGTATATGGCTGAAGGGTATTCATAAGTATATGAATCAGCCATAAGTATTCCCTCCTTCTTGAACCTCCCTCATACCCACCACCCCATCTCACCCCTCTAGATTGTCCCAGAGCACCTGTTGAGCTCCCTGTGCTAAGCAGCAGTTTCCCACTACCTATCTTATTTTACTCATGGTAATGTATGTTTCAGTGTTTATAAGCAGTTTTAAAAGGTGTTTGAGACATGAAATTCAGCAGCCCTCTGATGTGTGCTTTTGTGTTGCAGATTGTATTAATGACAGCTACTGGTTCGGGAGGGATAGAAACTGTGAATACTGCTTCGATGAGCCCCTGCTGAAAAGCACCGATAAATACCGGACATACAGCAAGAAGCACTTTCGGATCTTCAGAGTAGGTGTCAAATACCCATACATTTGGGAAAACTGCTCATCTAGATGTCACCCTCAGCTATCTCCCGACTCTAACACCCCATCATTAAAACTTTGAAATAAAATGTTCTCTATTTTAGGAAATGGGTCCTAAAAACTCTTACATCGCATACATAGAAGATCACAGTGGGAATGGAACCTTTGTAAATAGAGAGCTTGTAGGGAAAGGAAGACGCCTTCCTTTGAGTAACAATTCTGAAATTGCACTTTCAGTATGGAGTAATAAAGGTAATATTATTATCTTCTGGTTACCGGAACTTTCTCCTCCCGTATAAAAGGAAAAATGACACTGTCCTTTGCAGAGTATGGTTTAGGTAAATAAAGTAAGTAGGTTAGCATTCAAGATTCATCTCAATCTAGCTGCATTTTTTTTAATTATGAAAAGTTCTATCAAGACAGATTTTCTAAGGTTGGATTGGTTTGATTAATTTCATTTAAAGCCATATGCTTTAAATAATCATATTGCTTAATTTATCATTCATTAATTGATCCAGTTTAATTACGTCAACCTTAGATATCAATGAATTATTTTTGGCCATTAGTTCATTTCCCTCCCCACCTTTTTCTCTCCCTTTCTCATTCTTCCTTTTCTTTGTTCCTTTTAGACATTAATTTCTGTATATATTTGTTGAGTTATTATGTATAGCCTGGCATTAGGCTATGGGTTTCCCTGTAAGAGTCTCAGTTTAGACCTTCCACCTTAAATATCGCATGGTTATCCTCTGAAAGTGGAAATGTTTATCATCACCATCGGGTAGCATTTTATATGCAGCTGTTCCTAAAACTTCATGAATATCACATCTGAAATGAACAGTTGTCATTCATTGGGGATGGAAAAAAACAACCTACAGAATTAAACATAGCTCACAGTGATTTTAAAACCTTGGACAAGAACAATACTCTTGTTTCTTTAATTTGAAAAAACCTCACAGATCTTCTCAAAACTTGAGGGTTGAGTGACGTGAAATAGTATCTGTTTGTGTGGGTGACACCTTAAAAATACAGATTCCCGGAGGCATTGTTCCTCAGAGCCTGATCCACCAGTTCCAGGGGTGTTAAAAATCCTTCCCAGGTGGTTCTCCTGCAGCCAGTCTTCAGAACAGCATCTTGGGATTATGGCTATTCTTGCCGTCCTGGTGTACATTTTATGATTGCCTTAGTTTTCTGTTTTCCACTTTGTTTCCTATCTGGTAATTACAGTCGGCAGCTGCACAGGATTTTGCTGTTTTGAAAGCACCCAGTCGAGGGGGCAAGTAGGCACTGAAATGTGGCCTGTCCTCTACTTGACAAGTGGCGTGCCATCCTTTCATAATTGTTCTATCTAAAGGGCACCTTTCGGAGAAGGCAATGGCACCCCACTCCAGTACTCTTGCCTGGAAAATCCCATGGATGGAGGAGCCTGGTGGGCTTCAGTCCATGGGGTCGCTGAGTCGGACATGACTGAGCGACTTTACTTTCACTTTTCACTTTTATGCATTGGAGAAGGAAATGGCACCCCACTCCAGTGTTCTTGCCTGGAGAATCCCAGGGACGGCAGAGCCTGGTGGGCTGCCGTCTATGGGGTCGCACAGAGTTGAACACGACTGACATGACTTAGCAGCAAAGGGCACCTTTTCTAATTTGAACAGAGGTGTTATGTAGTCTGAAGCTGGCCATGATTGAAATGGATCAAACTGGTACTCTGCAGACCGCATTTGGCCTATTGATAATTTTATTAGGCCTTGGATGATGTGTGTGCTTTAATGTGAAAATCCAGATTTCTTTGAAAAGATGGGCTATCTGGCCACACTTGAGCTTATCGTCCATTAATTCGAGGATCTGCAGGTGCTAAGTAGAGGCTGCCTCCTTTAGAAGGGTGATGTGTTTTTCTGTTCAAGTCCCCATTCACTGCTCTACATCTTACACTCACCCCAGCCTTACCTATTTCCATGACCTTCTGGCTTCTGTAGGCAACTGAATTTGCAGCCTTTGAAGTAGACCTCAATACATGGGAAAAATACATCTCAGAGCCCCTCAGATCCACTGATCTAGGGTGTCATTATAACATCTAGGTTCATAAATATCCACAGAGAGGAACGGTTGTATCCTCGGTGGCCAGCAGGTCTCATTCATTAGGTGGGTGTCTGCCTCCTGGGGACCAGCCTGGATTGAAATGTGCTGAGCTGGTTCAGATTTCTGCCTGACACTGGTTCTCTAGGTTACTCCAGAGCGGTTAAGACCTGTCAGTTGAAATCTGAGAAACTCACGGGTCTTCACAAATTTCAGTCTTTCCTGATATTATAGGCTGTTGCAAATGTACCATTTTGTAGAATTGTAGTGTTTAATAACTGACTGCAGGTTTGGACCAGTGGATGGTTAAATTATGAAATGAACAGTTTTTTTGGTACTCTTTCTCAGATGTAGGCCAAATAGTAAATAAATAAAGGAGGTTTGGGGGGAAAGTGTTATTTAATTTTACAAGTAAGTTCAGGATGGTTTGCGCTGTAAGATGCCAGCTAGGTAAAGGTAGAAATGACTGAGAGGTGGTAATATTAGTGATGGTGACCTCTGGCTTTATTTTTATCTGGATATTTACTTGCCTTGAATATATTTTCTAGATTTAAACTATTTGGCATTTGGTTCTGGGCCCAGCTGATAACTGTTCTGAGGTCAGTGACTAAGCACAGCATTGACATATGAGTTTCTTGCCATGAAGTGAGAATGGTACCGTGCGTTTCCATTGTGGGAATGAAACTTGCTGCCATCATTTCTCAAGGGTTTCATGGTATCCGTTAGCCTAGCTAGTGATTTCTTTGGGGTTAGATGTTAAATGGAACTAAGCATGATTGTCTTATACTCCATATGTTTACTAAGTATAGGACCATTTATTTTCTCTTTATCAAATGGATTAATGAGACTTGTCTCTGCCATTTTTTTCCCCTTAGTTTTTGTATTTTTTGATCTGACTGTAGATGATCAGTCAGTGTATCCTAAGGAATTAAGAGACGAATACATCATGTCAAAAACTCTCGGAAGGTAACTTTTTTGTTTTCTTATGGAACTTGCACTTAATTTCTTTCTAGATGTTTGTCACTGGTTAGCTTTTTGTTTCTGATTTTATAGCATTTGTTATGTATAGAAAATATTTTAGGGTACCTATTTGTGATAGGTATGTTACTGATTTATTTGATCATTTTCAGTTGAACAGTTTTTTCTTTTTAAAAGCAATTTTATTGAGATAATTTTTATATCATATAATTCACCCATTTAAAAGTGTACAATTCAATGGTTTTTCATATATTCACAGAACTGTGAAGCCTTTACTACAATCAATTTTAGAACATTTTCATTACCTTCCATAAAGAAACATTTATTGCATTTCTGCATTCTTCAGAATTGTGACATCTTGGGAAGAGAAATGGAGCTGACCATTGAATAGCAAAGTTCTCAAAAACCTTTTGGTCTCAGGACCCCTTACACTCCTAAAAATCACTGAAGATGTCAAAGAGCTTTTGTTCGTGAGACTTAGGTCTTGAAATTTACTGTGTTAGAAATTAAAATTGTTTCTGTCATTTAGTCATGTCCGACTCTTTGCAACCCCACAGACCGTAGCCCGCCAGGCTCCTCTGTCCATGAGATTTCCCAGGGAAGAATATAGGAGTGGGTTGCCATTTCCTTCTCCAGGGGATCTTCCCAACCCAGGCATGTCTCCTGCATTGGCAGGCGGATTCTTTACCACTGAGCCATCAGGGAAGCCCAGAAATTAAAATGGAGACATGTTACTAATATTTGTTAATTCATTAAAAAATAGTCACTTATGTTAAGATAAATAACATGTTTTTTTTCAATGAAAAATAATTATTTTAGAAAAGATTAGTGAGAAGAGAGGGAAAGCTTCACATTTTTACAGATCTGTTTCATACCTGGCTTACTAGATGGTGGCTGGAGCCTGATATTTGCTTTTTCACTTGTGTTTTTTTGTGATACGGCATACCATGTAGCCTCTGGAAAACTGTACACTCGTGAGAAAATGAGAGAGAAAAAGGCAAATAATGTCTTCGTGTCATTCTCTAGCTAGTACTGACTTTATGGGCATTCTGAATGGATCTTAGTGCCCTTTGGGGGTTGCCCATCAAGAACCACTTCCTTAGGGAAGGTGTTAGGACACCTTTACCAGGCACCCAATGTCCTTCACCCTCCCAGCCCTCCCCTGTCCCCGACAGACTTTCTGTTTATTGATATTTTCGGAAACATGAAAGAAAATAGGAGAAGGTGATAATCGCTCACGTTCCTGCCACAGAGAATTAAGCACAATGTACTCTTTATGATTATCTGTGAGAGATATTTCAGTTTATGAACATTAAATTCAGTAGCTCATTGTGTTCCCATATTTGGCATTGGCTGCTTAGAAGCTCGCAGCCAAATTTGTGTCAACCCTAAAGAAATGTCTGGGACTCTTGTTTTTTCCTGAGGGAGGATTCAACACAAATTCTCTAGCTTTTAGCAAGGGACAGAAATGAGCCAGGTAACAAAAGAAATTTACTGGCTCTTATAACTGGGGAATACAGGGGCACAGTTGACTTCTGGTATGACTGGACCAGGAGGCCTTTAGGGCTTTATTTCACTCTTAAGTTTTAATTATCTATTTGGCTTTATGTGGCTCAGTCTGAGGGTTACTGAAATGTTACCAGGGCTTTTTCTCCATCTTTTGATTCCTGTATTCTTTGCTCTTCTCCCATAGAATTACTTTCTCTGGGTATCAGGAAAAATGCCTTCCAGGAGTCTCATATTCATATTTTCTTTCTTTTAGAAACTACAGCATAGAGAATTGTTTCTCTCCCAACATCAGCATTTGATTCCAAAGAAATCCCTAATTGGCTCAATTTTATGTGTACATCTACCCCATAGTCCCGGGAGTGGGTGTTGTACTACTATAGGTACTCTGCTAGACTCGACAAAGTTTTCTCAGGCAAAAGGTGACTGTTATCATAGCAGAAGGGGAATTAGAAAGTGTTTGGAGTAAATTTTTAAAAATCATAGTTACTTGGAACTTTATCTCATACCATATATGAAAGTTAACTCAAAATGAAACAAAAAACTAAATGTGAGAGGTTTACCTATACAACTGTAAAAGGAAAACATGGAGACAAGTCTTTATGATCATCGAGTTGGCAGTGGTTTCTCAAATGGCATCAAAAATGCAAGCAGCAAGAGGAAAAATAGAAAAACCAGACTTTGTCAAATTTTAAAACTTTTGCATGTCAGAAGACACTGTCAGGAGAGTGAAACCCATATGAAATGAGAAAATATTTGCAAGTGATATATCTGATAAGGACTCAATATCCAGAATAGGTAAAGAACTCTTACAATTCAACAACAAAAAGAGAACCCAATTTAAAAATGGGCAAGATATTTAAGTAGACATTTCTCCAAAAGAAGATAGAGAAGTGACCAAAAATCACTTGAGAAGATAGCGTCATTAGGCAAGTGTAAATCAAAAGCACAGTGAGATGCTACTTCAAACCCACTAGGATGACTGTAGTAAAGAAACAGATGACAAGCGTTCGTGAGGATGCGGAGAAGTTAGAACTCTTATGCACTGCTGTTGGGAATATACAATGGTACAGCCACTGTGGGAAATAGTTTGATGTTGTCTCAAAAAGTTAAACATAGAATTACCATATGACCCAGCAGTTCCCCTTGTAGGTATATACCCCCCAGATTGGAAACAGATGTTCAACAAAAACTTGTGCATGAATGTTCCGCTGCAGCTCTGTTCACAATAGCGAAAAGGTGGAAACGACCTAAGTGTCCATCAACAAGAGAATGGATAAACAAACGGTGATGTATCCATAGAACAGGCTACTATTTAGCTATAAAAAGGAATGAAATACTAATACATGCACGGATGAACATGCTGATGAGCATACTGATATAGCATGGCTGAACTTTCAAAACATTCTAAGTAAAAGAAGTTGGAAAAAAGACCACATACTGTATCAATCTACTGGTGGGAGATATTCTGAGCAGGCAGATCTTTACAGAGAGAAATAGAATTTGCCAGGGGCTAATGGCAACCCACTCCAGTGTTCTTGCCTGGAAAATCCCAGGTATGGGGGAGCCTGGTGGGCTGCCGTCTATGGGGTCGCACAGAGTCGGACACGACTGAAGCGACTTAGCAGCAGCAGGGACAGGAAAAATGGAGAGTGAACACTGAGTGGGTATGGGGTTTCCATTTGTGCTGGTGAGAAAGTTCTGGAACTTGATAGAAATGATGGTTGTACAACATTGTGGATGTACTTACTGCCACTGAATTGTACACTTTAAAATGATTACAATGGCAAATTTTATGTATATACACGATGCATAAAAAAAGATGTCTCGGCAACCCTCTCACCCCATCCCCAGACCCACAATGATTATAAAATTCTACTGCAGGTAGGTAATGAGGTCTTGATACTTGATTAACTGTTCTGGGTGCCATCCTGGGTAGCAGTCCTGCATTTTAGCATCAGCATCCTAGTTAATTGCGAATCTTCAGGAGCTTGCTGCAAGCAGTTTCCTGGGATATTATTGGTTTCTTAGTGATTTTATTTACAGTGCAATTCATGGCATCAACTGCTTATGTATTTCCTTTGAAGATAGAGAATAAGAGAAATGGATGAGTGGAAGTAATTTATTTGCAGATGCTGTTTAATATTCTTTGTTGTAGGCATTCATTTTAAACTAGGACTTGGTTGTATATTTGATCTTTCTCTGGCCTCTGGGAGAAGTTATTTCTCTCTGATTTATTTTTAGTGTCTTTCTGAGCATTTCACAATCTGGAGGGACAGTAAGATTTAGGTTTATATCGCTCGGCTCAAAAAGTGGAATTTGGAGCTGACTCAGTGTTGCTGGATGGTCCCTGTTCCTTTATGCCCTTGACATCTTACCCTGGTGAGGTTTCTGAAAACAGAGACAATGGACTGTCTTTAACTTGAAATAGCTCAGGCCAGTTCAAGAGTGGTGGGTCTCAGGATTTAAAACACTGTGACAGTCAATCACTTTTTACATTTTTCCCTGTTAGCGGTGCCTGTGGTGAGGTGAAGCTAGCTTTCGAGAGGAAGACATGTAAGAAAGTGGCCATAAAGATCATTAGCAAGAGGAAGTTTGCTATCAGCTCTGAGAGAGAGGCAGTAAGTACCTGTGTTGGTGGCTGCTTGACCCCATCATAAAGAATTTACCGCTCAGAAGAACTTTGGAAAATTTTGGGTATACTGACCTAACCTAAACACAGATAATTTATTTCCAAAAATATTTGGTTGTACATAATAATACACATAGCAGGAACTTTTTTTTTTCCTTCCAAGTTGTTACAAGACTGTTTTTACAATAAACGAAAGGAAATTAGGGGAAAAAAAAAATCCTGCTGTATCCCCGCTGCTGGAACCCCACAGCTGCTTTTAGTTTTCCCTTTCCTTCTGGTCTTTGTTCCTGTGAACTCATGTTTCTAGATGGCTGAGATCGTATTGTATACAGTTTTGTATTCTGCTTTTCCACATAAGCATTAATGCGTAAACTCTTCCCTACTATATCCTTTTGGATGATTGAGTCTCTGTTTCACCAGCTTTATCACACTTTATTCATCCATCTCTCTGTTTGATCATTTAGATCATTTAGGTCATTGAGATAATTTCTAATTCTTTGTTCTTTCTGATAATGTGGCAATGAATACCTCCATGTTTATAGATTTTTAAAAGATCTTGATTAAATTATATGGTCTCTTTATATGGTAACCATTCACTTTTTACATTTCCTGTAATACATACTTACTGCATTGGTGGAGTGGCCAAATGTATTGGTTTTTCAACACATGACCCCACAAAGTAATATAAAATGTGTCGTCTAGTCACGTTTTCCTTTGTGGCCAGCTGTTTCTGGCTATTATGCTTTACATTCCTTAAAGATCGATTTTTTTTTTTTTTGGTCCCTAGACAATGCATTCTCACATAGCAAGAGGAATTTCCTTTCAGTGTTCACTTTGTTATAGATCTTTCCCCTGTGATTCTGGGTTTGTTTTCCATTTAGGGGGGAAGAAAATAACCTACCAGATTCTTAATGACTTGGAGCACAATTTTACGTTTTAATTTCATCTTTCAAATCCCATCATATTCTTTAGAGCTCTCTATCATCAGAATATACCCAGCCTTGGTAATGAGTTTACCAGCTTACAGGAAGAGGCTGGCTTTTAAAATTAAACATCTGGCTTTCTTCGCTGAAGTCCATTTTACATAAATATGTAATTCTATATCCTCTTTGCTTGTAGAGGGTGTAGCCCGTGAGGTTGAGTAACTCGAGTCATTCTTCTGGAATTGTAACGGAGAGCGACTTTTCTACCCTGAAGCTTCCTCTTCCCTTTAGAGTCTCAGTAAATATCTCAGCTTGCGTTTGAAATTGGAACCTGGCTCTGCTTAATTATGAGAAATGTGACTTTATGTTTTCTTTACACAGTTTAATTGAATACCTTCTCCTTTATGGTTTTTGCTTGTTGTATTTTATTTACAAATGTAAACAATTCCTCAGTTTGATGAGACAAGCAGAGCTTACCAGGTCAATGTAAGGACAGTGGGAACACATTTGTTTCTGGCTGTGGGAACTGCAGCAAGTGGCTTCCTTTCTCTGAGCCTTGTTCTGTCTGTCAAATGGGAATACTTTTAGAGCCCAGTTCACTTGGATTATGGGCTTACATGAGATGACCCTTTTAGATAAAGAGCTTGGCATAGAGCCTAGTCACTTACTGAATGGCTTATTATTTACCAAGCATTTTGCAAAGTGATTTTAGGTGAGTTTTTGTGTAATTCATCCTTGATTTCTCTGTAAGAACAGTGCTGAGTTTGGAACTCAGGCAGCCTTTACTCAACTAAGTTTAACTGTAAACATTTTCTGCATATTGGCTATTATTATCATTAATAACTAATGTTGTTTTATTAAAGGATCCGGCACTCAATGTTGAAACAGAAATAGAAATTTTGAAGAAACTAAATCATGTAAGTACTACTGTAAAAACATGACCCATACTTAAATTCTTTTATCTCAAAAAATGGGGAGAGTGCAAAGCACTTCAGTGTAATAAAACTAGTATTAACCTGGGTTCCTTAATTGTGTGTGTATACGTGTGTGTATGCATACATGCATGGTTTTAGCTGTTAAGCTGGGAAGAGCTTTACCCTAAAATTTTGAAAGGACAATACAAAGATTTTATCATTAATTATGTTATTTTTCCGCTGAGTTAGTTCTGGACCAAAAGATGTAGTAAATCCGCTAAATCTCTTTTGGTATATTAATTATACCTGAATTTCGTACCTCTTAAGTACCTTTAGGAGGTGCTGATTTCCATTCACCTTGGTTGGAATAAATCAAATATATCCAAGAGTATACCCAATAAGTATGACAACATCTTGGGTGTTTGAATGGTGTCTCTGGCCCCACTGAGTATCAGAGGTCCTGTCTTTTTTTGTGCAATCATGACCTTGTCTCAGTGGAAAGAGTCTAAAGATATGAGAAGAGAAAGTTAGACGAGTGGGACGCCTCCCATCTTCCTTTTTCTTCTTTCTGTGTTTCATCATTAATTCATGGGCCCCCATGTAGTTGTGAGCTACATGAGTTAAACTTGAAATAAGACCTCCAGTCTTCCAGCTGAGAATTATCTCAGTGGTCCTCAGCCTTTTTGGCACCAGGAATTGGTTTCATGAAAGATGCTTTTTCCCTGGACCCGGGGTGAGTGGAGGATGGTTTCAGGATGATTCAAGTGCATTGCATTTATTATGTACTTTATATTTCTATTATTATTACACTGTGATATGTAATGAAATCATGATAGAGTTCACCATAATACAGAACCAATGGGCGGTCATTCGATTGATGGGGAGCAGCCGTAAGTACCGGAGAAGGCAATGGCACCCCGCTCCAGTATTCTTGCCTGGAAAATCCCATGGATGGAGGAGACTGGTGGGTTGCAGTCCATGGGGTCGCGAAGAGTCGGACACAACTGACGGACTTCACTTTCACTTTTCACTTTGATGCATTGGAGAAGGAAATGGCAACCCACTCCAGTGTTCTTGCCTGGAGGATCCCAGGATCGGGGGAGCCTGGTGGGCTGCCGTCTCTGGGGTCGCACAGAGTCAGACACGACTGAAGCGATTTAGCAGCAGCCGTAAGTACAAGTGAAACTGCTCCTTTGCCCACTACTCAGCTCCTGCTGTGTGGCCCCAGTTCCCATGGGTTGGGGGCCCCTGGATTGTCTGATTCTGGTTCTTAACTTCTGAACTATAAAAGTTTTCTTCTCCCTTCTCTGACCTGGTCAGATCCTCCTAACCACAAATAGAAACTAAGAACATCACATGGACACAACAATTCAGTAGGTTCCTTTAGAATTTGTGGTGGTTCTGAAGACCCATGGCACCCCACTCCAGTACTCTTGCCTGGAAAGTCCCATGGGCAGAGGAGCCTGGTAGGCTGCAGTCCATGGGGTCGAGAAGAGTCGGACACGACTGACCGACTTCACTTTCACTTTTCACTTTCACGCATTGGAGAAGGAAATGGCAACCCACTCCATTGTTCTTGCCTGGAGAATCCCAGGGGCCGGGGAGCCTGGTGGGCTGCCGTCTATGGGGTCGCACAGAGTCGGACACGACTGAAGCGACTTAGCAGCAGCAGCAGCAGCAGCTGAAGACCCATGAGAATGTGAGTGGCCGAGCTTCCTGCTTGGCTTTCTTCTAATACCTTGCAACTTCTACCTCTTCCCTGCCTTTGCCTCCTTTTTTCCATGGGATCTGGAATCTCGTTAAAGAGAGGAGCCCTCTAATTTACCAGGGTGGGGTTGCTTCAAACATCCCCCAAAGATAAACACTTAGAATCCTCAGAGAATTTTCTCTGATGTCAGAAGATCCCCAAGCATAACATTTATATAAATCTGATGTCTGCTGCAGAGGAGAGAAATTTAAAACTCTAAAAAAGATCCTTGGAGATTTTTGTTGGCAATTTACAAGGGCACTTGGGAGTCCTTGGGAAGTAGAGATGGGCACATGAGCGCATTTGGATGTTTGGGGACAGTGAGTAGAGCCTAGTATAAAGTCCAGTAGACCCTGGCCTTTAGAGTCAGGCACTGATTTATCAATTATCAAATGTTTATGGTGCCAGCCTGTTTTCTAGGCCCCAGGCAGTCAGTACAGATAGACCTGGCCATCTCTCTTCTTACATGGCTTTAGTCTAGTGGGGAGACAGACCTGGGTTCCCATCCCTTGTTCTGAGCAGGTCATTTCACTTTGCAGAGCTTCTGCTCCCTTGTCTGTTCCTGGAGACCATAGGATACTTACCTCAAAGGTCAATGAGACTTGATTATGTGCTTCTAAAGTTTTCAGGGCTTCCCAGGTGGCTCAGTGGTAAAGAATCTGTCTGCAGTGCAGGACACACTGGAGAGAGCCAGGTTCGATCCCTGGGTCAGGAAGATCCCCTGGAGAAGGGAAATGGTAACCCACTCCAGTATTCTTGGCTGGAGAATCCCATGGACAGAGGAGTCTGGTGAGCTACAGTCCATAGAGTTTCAAAGAGTCGGACATGACTGAGTGACTGAGCACGCACACAAAGCTCTCGGCACAGGAAACACACTGGGGGCATGACATTGATCTGCAGTTCCCTACCCTTTGCCCTGTAGGACCTAAGTGGAGGGTCTGGGTTGGTGGCCTCTGGTTTCTGAGACACTTCAACTGTGACAGCTGCAGCCTGTGGCTCTAGAGCTGGTGGGGACTGGAGACAGTGCATGCCGGCTCCGGCCGCCCCCCATTCCCAGAGTGGCACTGGCCAAACAGACCAAGCAGTTCCCAGTCCTTCCTTTCCTGTTCCTTTTCCACGTGTGTGTCTTTCCTTCTGCCTTTCTTTTCATTTTATAATGCACTTCCCTGGTGGTCCAGTGGTTAAGACGCTGCGCTTCCACTGCAGGGGACTAGGGTTCGATTTCTGGTCAGGGGACTAAGAGCACGTGTGCCTCGCGGCCAGAAGAAAAAGATGTCACAGGTGTATATTCTAGAGTCAGATGGTCCTAAAAGATTTATAAACAGCAGCTTTACTTCTTTACTAATCGCCTTCCTGCATTTAAAATTTTTTTCAGCTTTTTATAAAGAAGAATTTACCTCCGTTATTTCTACATGATTTATTAATGCATAAACTGCTGTCTCTTGGCTTATCAACAATAATAGCTTGTTGTCTTTCTGTTATAAGAGAATTTTCAGTTCAGTTCAGTTCAGTCACTCAGTTGTGTCCGACCATGAATCCCAGCATGCCAGGTCTCCCTGTCCATCACCAACTCCCGGAGTTTACCCAAACTCAGTCCAGCGAGTCGGTGATGCCATCCAGCCATCTCATCCTCTGTCGTCCCCTTCTCCTCCTGCCCCCAATCCCTCCCAGCATCACAGTCTTTTCCAATGAGTCAACTCTTCACATGAGGTGGCCAAAGTACTGGAGTTTCAGCTTTAGCATCACTCCTTCCAAAGAACACCCAGGACTGATCTCCTTTAGGATGGACTGGTTGGATCTCCTTGCAGTCCAAGGGACTAAGAGTCTTCTCCAACACCACAGTTCAAAAGCATCCATTCTTCGGTGCTCAGCTTTCTTCACAGTCCAACTCTCACATCCATACATGACCACTGGGAAAACCATAGCCTTGACTAGACAGACCTTTGTTGGCAAAGTAATGTCTCTGCCTTTGAATATGCTATCTAGGCTGGTCATAACCTTCCTTCCAAGGAGTAAGTGTCTTTTAATTTCATGGCTGTAATCACCATCTGCAGTGATTTTGGAGCCCCCTAAAAATAAAGTCTGACACTTTTTCCACTGTTTCCCCATCTATTTCCCATGAAGTGATGGGAGGAGATGCTATGATCTTAGTTTTCTGAATGTTGAGCTTTAAGCCATCTTTTTCACTCTCCTCTTTCACCTTCATCAAGAGGCTCCTTAGTTCCTCTTCACTTTAGCTCTCTTTTTCTTTTTATTTATTTTTATTTTCGGCCATGTGGCATGTAAGATCTTAGTTCCCCAACCAAGGATCAAACCCTCACCCCTGAAGCACAAACTTTTAACCACTGGACCGCCAGGAAAGTCCCTCAGGTCTCTTTTCTGTTCCTCTTAATGTAATACTACAGTGCATATTTAGTGTTTCCATTATCGTGACAATAACAGGTGGTCCTGCAGAGCCAAGTATACGGTGATCACAGGTAAGTAGAGGTGGAAATGGTTTACTGTCAGCCTGACTCCATGGCTGTAGAATCCGTGACCAAAACGTGGCCAGCAGGACCCACCCTCAGTGGGTGGTTGTGTCTGTTATTGATGTTGATGGTATTAAACTTGACAGCATATGAGTGTCCCCTGTGTGCCAGCTGCTCTGTTGAATGTTGGTCCTAGGAAGATAAAAATAAGACTGACTTGTTGACTTAGCCCATGCAGTACCTGGTGAAAGACTTCTGTTGGGTATCAATTTCCGTGGGGCCACACAGATGAGTACTACTGCAGAAAGTGTGGATCCAAACTGTGGAGGTGGGGGGACTTCCCTGGTGGTCCCATGGTTAAGAATCTGCCATCCAGAGGACACAGGTTTGATTCCTGGTTGGGGAACTAAGACCCACATGCTATAGTGTGGTGTGCCAAAAAAAAAAAAATCCAAGGGGACTTTGAGCTGGGGCTTGATACCTGAGGCCACGTGTGGCCAGAAGGCTGGATCACCAGGATGGAGGGTAGTGTGAGCAAAGATGTGACATGGGGAGAGAGCCTGGGGTAGATGGGGAGTTCTGTGGCCTGGAGAGGAGGATATTTGGGATGGGCAGAAGGAGATGAGGCTGGGTGGTGGTGGGGGCAGGAGGAGGCTGGGTCTGGAAGGGCTTGGTAACCCCTGCTGAGAAGTTGGATTGCAGTCTCTCGGCTGCAAGGTGCTGAAGGATTTCTATTTTCTTCCTTCCTTCCCTCCTCTCACTCTTCTCCCTTTCTGCGTTAAAATAATTTAAAATTATATAATATCCGACACATGTAAAGTAAAATGTAAGTGGTAAAGCGAACTGGTACGATGAACACCTTTGAACTTGCCGTGAGTTTAAGAACGAAGAAACCTGAGCATACTGTGGAATCTACCTCATACTCCAAAAAGCGTTTCGAGATTTGTGCTTTCCACTTGGCGTTGTGTTTCCAAGATCCACCGTGCTGGGGGAGGTGGTGGGGCGTCCATTCTCCACTAACAGTTCATGGTGGGGAGGTATCACTTGGAGGATTTTAATCAGCAATGGAAGGAATGAAATGTGCTTTGCAGGAAAATCACTCTGGTGGGTGTTGCTCTTTTTAATTGAAAGTTGAAAAATCTAAAGTGAATAGATATGCCAATAAAAATCGAGATTTTGATGAGAAAATAAATACAGTCTAAAAATCTTACCACTCTCTTCCTTTTGATTGACATAGCCAGAATCCTTTTCCCTGGTGGGGAGGAGTGTATGTCATTGATCCTCACCACTTCTTGTATCTACCCTGACCACTAGCTTTACCATCCATCCTTTGTACTAGAGAAGACAATAGGGGTGTTACATGCATTAGATGTACTGTACAGTTCTCCCTTGTTCTTTAGCAAATGCACCCAGCATTGATCAGAGGTCACAGACTGTCAGCCACGGTGTGTGTCTCTCTCTCCTCCACCGCACGTATGTGCTTTTGAGTTCTTCTGAAACTAGAATTGCCCTCTTCCCTGGAAAATGGAGGGTCTTGTCTCATGGGTTGCCCTGCGGTGCCAGTTGCCTTAGTTGAATGGCCCTGCTGTCTGGCAGCATGGCTGGGCCCCCCACCTGGGCTTCCTTTACTCGTACTCCTTGTCAGGCTCCCTGGTTTCTTAGGTGTCCTTGAGTCCCTGTGCTCTGGGACAGGGAGGAGGAAGGCTGGGAGGAGATTGGCCTTCCACCCTTGGCGCCAGCGTTAAATGTGAAGCATGGACTGCTCCCTTGTTATTTGGTGGGGTAGAGAGTTTATTGTGTGTACTCACGAAGGAGTAAGTTAGAGTTCTGTCTCCTCCCCTGTGGGCTTCCCAGGTGGTGCTAGTGTTAAAGAACCCACCTACCAATGCAGGAGACTTTAGAGATGCAGATTCGATCCCTGGATCAGGAAGATCCCCTGGAGGAGGGCATGGCAATGAACATGAATGAAAAGAATCCCATGAACAGAGGAGCCTGGTAGGCTATAGTCCATGGGGTTGCATAGAGTCAGACTCGACTGAAGCGGCTGAGCACACACGCACGCTCCTCCCCTGCATGAACTGCAGAGAGTCCTGAGGCAAGGACCAGATGCCTGGTCTTGGCCTCCTTGACACCTTGGCTGGGTGTCCCAAGTTCTGCTCTTGTACTTCTCCTCTTGGGGAGCTTCTTAACTATTTTTTCTCTTTTCCCCCTTTTAGCCTTGTATCATCAAGATTAAAGACTTTTTTGATGCTGAAGATTATTATATTGTTTTGGAATTGTAAGTAGCAAACTTTTTTGTTTCCATTTAAATGCTTATAAACCAACCAAAGGGTCTAATGCTGGTCTGCATTTCTCATCCTGGGGACCCTCAGCGTGTGTATGTGGGGGGTGGCCCGTAAAACAAGCACATGGGGTTAGTATAAATTCTAAAAATCACTCTAGTGTTTCCAAAGGCAGATAGATCTGAGGCCTGGGTTTGAAGCCCACTTTGCTGGTGACTAGCTGTCTACCCTGGAGAAGGCAATGGCAACCCACTCCAGTACTCTTGCCCAGAAAATCCCATGGATGGAGGAGCCTGGTGGGCTGCAGTCCATGGGGTTTCGAAGAGTCAGACACAACTGAGCGACTTCACTTTCACTTTTCACTTTCATGCATTGGATAAGGAAATGGCAAGCCACTCCAGTGTTCTTGCCTGGAGAATCCCAGGGACAGAGGAGCCTGTTGGGCTGCCGTCTATGGGGTTGCACCAGAGTCAGACACGACTGATGCGACTTAGCAGCAGCAGCAGCAGCAGCTGTCTACCCATGGGTTAGTTGATTTCACCTGAGTTTCATATTCCTAGTGTTAAGTAATAACGATAGCTCCCTGCGCAGTCATAAGGATCAAATGCTCTGAGGGCTGGAAGGCCTCCAGCGGAGCATGTGGCATGCGTGGTGCTCAAACACAGGTGCATGTTATACTCTGAAATAACCTGGGTGGCCCTCGTTGCTCAGGATCACTGCACCAGGGTGACACCTGAGTATCTTTCAGGCGCTGGTGTACTTGCAGCTGTACTTGGTGTGATTAAAATAATTTACCGTCTCATTCCTGAAAGAGGCCTGCCTTGGTGTCCATTCTGCATAAGTGTGCAGTGTTTCTGGGACTGGCCATCACGGCAGACAGGCTTGGCCTTACTCCTGAGTGGCCAACAGTGGCCGTGCTGGCTGACCATAAAGATTATAGAGTAAACAGCAGGCCAGTCATCGCGCTAGGAGAGACTGGACAGCCCTTGAAGTGCTTAAGGGAATATCTGTTGCTATGAAATAGGAGATTTATTATTTGACTGGATCTCATTAAAACAGTTCGGGACTTCCCTGGTAGCCCAGTGGCTAAGACTCCGTGGTCCCAAGGCAGGGTGCCCGGGTTCGATTCCTGGTCAGGGAACTAGAGTCCACATGTTGCAATGAAGATCGAAGATCCCGTGTGCTGCAACTAGGACCTGGCTCAGTCAGATAAATTTAAAGAAATAGTTTAATAATAGTAGTAATAAAATAATAGCAGTAACTGATACTAATGAAACAATATGAGCCAAAACCTGCTGTAAGCATTTCACTGGGATTGACTCATGTAACCTGCATAACTGTCATCCAGGTTATATACAAGTTAGTGGTGAGTTGTAGTAGTGAAGTTGCTCAGTCATGTCTGACTCTTTGCGACCCCATGAACTGGGGCCTATCAGGCTCCTCCGTCCTTGAGGTTTTCCAGGCAAGAATACTGGAGTGGGTTGCCATTTCCTTCTCCAGGGGATCTTCCCAACCCAGGGATCGAACCTGAGTCTCCCGCATTGTAGGCAGACGCTTTTACCATCTGAGACACCAGGGAAGTCACATAAGTGAAGTGGTAAGTTAGTTATTGTCTTTAGCTCCACTTGGCAGAAATGGGAACTGGATTGCAGAGGGATGAATAATCTGGCCAAGCATCTCCACTGTGCCGGGTGCTTTACCCACAGCAGTTAATCTCTTAATTTTTACAGCAGCCATCAAGGTAGGTGGGGTTTTATCCCCATTTGTTGAAGGGGTTTAGAAACAAGCTCAGAGAGGTTGCATAAGTCGCCCCAAGTCCCACAGCTGGGAGGTGGTGGAGCTGAAATTCAGGCCCAGTTGTCAGGTCATAGGCTCCTGCTTTCTCCCCTACACCAGTCTCAGAACCACCTGGGTGCACAGTAAAAATGCAGACCCCTGGGGTCTGCTTCCGATCTACTGCATCAGATTTCCTGAAAGCTCCCCAAGCGTGTCCAATGCCCGCCACTCTCTTCCTCTATCTTTCCTTGCTCCTCAGTTTCCGACGGACGCGTGTTTATTGTGGATGTGGCTAATTACCTCATTGCCTTGACACATGGGAGCCGAGAGTGGAAAAACCACTTTGCTTGTCTTGATGAGTTTGTTCTGTTTGTGTTGTTATCTTCCCTCCAAGTGAGTTTCCCTCTAGGAATGAACCCCCTGCTTTGCCTGTGTGTTTCAGGATGGAAGGAGGAGAGCTGTTTGACAGGGTGGTGGGGCATAAGCGCCTGAAAGAAGCCACATGCAAGCTCTATTTTTACCAGATGCTCCTGGCCGTGCAGGTAAGAGAAGCCCTTGGTGCTTTGGACAACTTTCTTTTAGGTGAGTTACTCTCCGAGTTGGCAGAAAATGAGGGATCAGGGATAAAAACCCAGAGAGCAGAGTCTGTGTGTGGGTGGTTCTGTTCTTGGCGAAAACACCCCACCCCTTTGACTCAGATGAGAAAGTTCTTGCTGTGAAGTTTAAGAGAAAAAAAAAGAAATAAGGAAGTTAAAGAAATAAACACACGGTCCCACATGGCTTCTCTTTAGCTAGGAGGTTTTAATGGGGGGTAGGGATCTCTGTTGTGCCTGATCCTTGCAGAAATCCCCCTTACCTCTGGGGCAGGGGTGAGGAGGCAACTGGGCAGGTGTGAGGATAGATCACTCCCCCGTGGCACAGTGCTAGGGGTTTCCTTCATCTGTAGCATCCTGTTGTTTTTTTTTTTCCTCCCATTTATTTATTTTTAATTGGAGGATAATTGCTTTACAATGTTGTGTTGGTTTGTCATACATCAACATGAATCAGCCATAGGTACACACATGTCCCCTCCCTCTTGATTCTCCCTCCCTCCCCCTGCTTGTCCCAGAGCACCAGGCTGACCCCCTATGCTATACAGCAACTTTCCATTAGCTATCTGTATCCAACCAGTCCATCCTAAAGGAAATCAGTCCTGAATATTCATTGAAAGGACTGATGCTGAAGCTGAAACTCCAATACTTTGGCCACCTGATGCGAAGAACTGACTCATTGGAGAAGACCCTGATGCTGGGAAAGATTGAAGGCGGGAGGGGAAGGGGACAACAGAGGATGAGATGGTTGGATGGCATCACCGACTCAATGGACTTGAGTTTGACTAATCTCCAGGAATTGGTGATGGGCAGGGAGGCCTGGTGTGCTGCAGTCCATGGGGTCGCGAAGAGTCGGACACGACTGAGTGACTGAACTGAGCTGAGCTTACACATGGTAATGTGTATATTTCAGTGCTGCAGCGGGCAAACGGCAGGCATGTGTACTGCCTTCTCTTCAGTGTTCGGGGCAGGTGTTGGGGTGAATGGCTGGTGGCACCCTGCATGGTTCAAAGAACATCTCCCTTTCTCAACCCAATTGTTGTGGGGATTCCTGCCAAGGTCTCTTCCCTTGAGAATGGTCCTCTGTGCAAGAAACACAGGGATTGGTGCAGCTGTTGCACTGAGTGAGGCTGGAGGGAGATTTTCCAGGGGCTGATCTACCTGGGTGCCCAGCCTGGGGGCTTCACCAGGTCACTTTCCCAGTGAGAGTGTTTTGGAGGTATTTTGCTGTAGGCTAGAGGGATATCCAGAGAAACCTAAAGCCCACAAACACCTAACCAGTGACTTTTATGTTTTTAATTTTTTAAAATTTAGTTTTTAATTGAAGGATAATTGCATTATAGAATTGTGTTGGTTTCTGCCAAACATCACTTCTCGGCCTTTTGGTTAATATCACGTGTAATGTGTAGTATCTGCTCTTATCAATCTAGCCAGTGTTTTACTCTCTTCATGGTTTGTGGTGGTGCTTTAGTTGCTAAGTTGTGTCCAACTTCTGTGGCCCCATGGACTGTAGCCCATCAGGGTCCTCTGTCCATGGGATTTCCCAGGCAAGAATACTGAAGTGCAGTGCCATTTCCTTCTCCAGGGGATCTTCTTGACCCAGGGATTGAACCTGGGTCTCCTGCATTGCAGGCAGGTTCTTTATCAACTGAGTCACCAGGGAAGGCCCTTAATGGTTTGCTCCCAACTTTATACCAAGAACATTAAGGTGAATTGAGTACAGATCAGTGGACGTGGGAAATTCTTTTTTTCCTAAAGAAATATGGCTTGGTATATAAAAATGAGTACATAGAGAAACATCCTTCTATTTATGATGTTTAGAAACCATTCTATTTCAGTCATCAAGTTTTCAAAGACTGATCTTGCATCAAGGAATATGTTAACTCTAGGTGTTCAGATAATTTACATATGTGTACTTTGTAGAGTCCCTTTAAAAATATTCTCAGAAGTGGAATCAACAAATACATTATTTTGGTAGAATTTTTATAGCTTAAATAGTCCCCAAATGTTTTATGTCACCTGTTGCATTTTTATTATTGAAGCTGACACCTGTTTCTGCTAACACGAAGCAATAGTTATTGTCTTGAAGAGCGAAATAAAAGGTCTGCTGTCATAAGTTGCCTTTTTCATTTTTCTACTTTTTAAAGATTTTCTTGCAAGCAAATTTGTAAATAGTAGTCCACTTATCCAGTGGTTTTCTGATTTGGGAGAGAATATGGTCGTGACATGAGTTATAATTTCATCCATCTGTAAGATGTGTGTGTGTCTGTCTCATGCGCCTGCTCCATGAATCTAAGGGTCACTCCTCTCTGTAGTACCTTCATGAAAATGGCATTATACATCGGGACTTAAAGCCAGAGAATGTTCTCCTGTCATCTCCAAAGGAGGACTGCCTTATAAAGGTAAGAAATTTATGCTCTGTATGTGGCCACTCCAGTAGATTGCTGTTCAGAAACTGTTTTCGAATTCATCAAGTAAAAAGTGGGAGCATAAAAAGGGAGGGAATTTGACCTTTCCATTCTTAGCTGTTCTTTTAGCAACCAGGTGATATTGCTCCAGTGAAGATGCAAATGAGCACTTATTCAGCTCCATGTGTACAAGCCACTTTCATCTTCAGAGAGAGGAAGGAAGAGTCTAGATGGGAGAAACACATCCCCTGTCTTCCTCTGTCTAAGATAGTACTTCCCAAGCCTGGCTTCATTTGAGAATCCCCTGTTGATTTAGAGAAAAACAAAAACAAAAACAACATGACAGCAAGCCTGCACCTTAGAATTGCTGAAGGTGGCACCTAGGTGAAGTATTTTTCCCCAGCTCCTCAGCCAACATTGAAAAACTGGGGTCTAAGAAGAATCAGGAATAACTAGACTTCTAGAGTGTCTGTTAAGGGTTATAAGCCTTTTGTAAGGTTACAGAGAATACAGATCTAAGTTGGGAGAAAACCTGAGCCGTAAAGTTCCTTGGCTCAGGAATTTTTATTTAAGCAAAATGTAATAACTTGCAGGATTTAAAATTACCTTACAGGGCTTTCCTGGGGGTCCAGTGGCTAAGACTCTGTTCACCCAACGCAGGGGGCCTGGGGTTTGATCCCTGGTTGGGGAACTAGATGCCACAACTAAAACTCAGAACAGCCAAATAAATAAAAATATTTTTTAAAAATTACCTTACGAAGATAAGAATGTGTAGAGTCCAGATTAACAGTGGCATGAGTCATAGGCTAGGAACTGCTGTCACCTTCATGCCTTTTTTGAATTGGCAGACTATGTTACTTTTTATTTCATGACATTAAAAGAGATGCCCTTTTGTCCTTACTTTAGATTACTGATTTTGGACAGTCCAAGATTTTGGGGGAGACCTCTCTGATGAGAACCTTATGTGGTACCCCCACCTACCTGGCTCCGGAGGTTCTTAATTCCTTTGGAACTGCTGGATATAACCGTGCTGTGGACTGCTGGAGTTTAGGAGTTATTCTTTTCATTTGGTAAGAAAAAGTTTTTATTGCTTCAGACTGGTTGGTGGTATTAAGGTGAAATAAAATATGTGTCCAGTTAGAGAGTTTGTGTTTAATTTAGGTCACCTTTTTCTTGGACCATTGATTTAAAACAATACCTGATTTTTCATTATGCTGAAAAAAAATTAATATATCTGAATGCCACTGAGAATGCCACTTGATTTCTTTTCCTTTCTCTCTCTACCAATATGAAGCCTTAGTGGGTATCCACCTTTCTCTGAGCATAAGACTCAAGTGTCATTGAAGGATCAGATCACCAGTGGAAAATACAACTTCATTCCCGAAGTCTGGGCAGAGGTCTCAGAGAAGGGTATGGATATGAAAGAGTTCAGAATTTGTGGTTTGCTAAAATGTATGTGTGCTGCGATGGGAGTTTATTTTCAAATTCTGTGATGTTTTCTCCTGTCAATCCTGTTCTTATTTTCTGTTAGTTTTTGCACCATTTTAGAGGCAAAGGAAGTTACTAGGAACTTGGTCTCCAGAGTCAGGCTGATGTAGGCTTGTGTCCTGGGGCTGCTACTTCTTAGCTTTGTGACCTTAGGCAAGTTACTTAACCTCTCTGGGTCTCCTTTTTGTTTATTTGTAAAAGAGGGCACTGTTACTGCTGCTAAGTCAGTTCAGTCGTGTCCGACTCTGTGCGACCCCATAGACGGCAGCCCACCAGGCTCCCCCGTCCCTGGGATTCTCCAGGCAAGAACACTGGAGTGGGTTGCCATTTCCTTCTCCAATGCATGACACTGAAAAGTGAAAGTGAAGTCCCTCAGTCCTGTTCAACTCTTAGCGACCCCATGGATGGCAGCCTACCAGGCTCCTCTGTCCATGGGATTTTCCAGGCAAGAGTACTGGAGTGGGGTGCCATTGCCTTCTCCAAAAGAGGGCACAATAAACCTCTATTTTAAGGAGGTTTTGTGAGGGTTAAATGTAATATACTCACTGTGCCTGGTATCTATTAAGTGTGCAAAATAATGGGTATCTTTTTAGTTACAAGGTCTCCTTTGAAGTAGTAAGCACAGCAAAAGCTAAATGTAACTTGTTATTCTGTGTTTTAGAATTTAAAAGGGTAACTTTGTAATTCTCAAAAGGAAAAGTAGAAAACTAAAACTAAATGTCAAACAATGTAATGCAGATGATTGTGCTAAGTGTCAGAACATCTGATAAATAATACTGTTGCAATATACAGCCAGCCTCCACTTGTTGCGGGCCAGTCCAGCTTTGTTTCTGCCAAGCCTGCGATTCCTAGGAGAGAGCTCTCCCTGGCTGAGGAACTCTCTCCATCACTCCGTGGGTCTCAGAGAGAGTTGGCTGAACATCCTGAGTGTTTTAGAACTGGGGGAAGTTCAGCTTTAATTAGTTTGAACTTGAGTCCAATAAGGGGAGCAGGAACAGAGAGTTAAGTTGTGATATCTGAGCAGGGAGCCATGGGGACCATCATGGCATTCCTGGTGTTCTAAAGTCTTCGGACAAATACTGAGAGTGGGGAGGCCTAGGGGGCTCTGCCTGCTCTGTCTGCTGACTCACTGTGACCTCAGCCCTTCTCTCTTCTTTCTGGATGTTGGCCTGTGATTCTGGCACACTCTCATTTTGTTGATTTAATGTTTTTATCCTTCTCACTGTGATTTGCCAAATTATCTTACTGCTTTAGCTCTGGATCTCGTCAAGAAGTTGTTGATAGTGGATCCAAAGGTGCGTTTTACGACAGAAGAGGCTTTAAGACACCCGTGGCTTCAGGTGTGTATGGGGCAGTGGCTGCCTGCCTGAAATACCCAGGCAACCCTGAACTGTGTCCCTGAGATGGGGAAGAGGATGAAAACATACGTTTGCTTGGTTGGGTCTAATGCCATTTTTCAAGACTGAGCTTTAGGTGGGTGGAGGTGCATGTTTATGTCTGTGGGTGTGAGTGTGGTGTCTTGCATTTGTGTGCAGCCTTTACAGCTTGACCTCGATGAACAAGCTCTCCTTATGGCCTGTCCCGGTTCCGCTTGGCTTCTCCGAGTCTGCAGTTCAGTTGTGTTCCTTTGAGAGGTGGTTGTAGCTCCAAACCTCCACCCCAGCTGCGTCCTTCTCTTCTCTCAAACCCCTTACCTCAGACAGATGGGATGAGCTGCGTTCTCGCCATCTTCAACCTTAGATCAGGGAAACGCGGTTGGGAGGAGGGGAGCAGCCTCCCGCTGGGAGAACCTGGCTATTTCTTAAGCTCAAGTGATCGGGTATGAGGGGGTCCTACTTCCTGTTCATGGTGAGCAAGCATGCCTTTAGCAGATTGTCACCTGGGCCTTTCAAGTCTGCATTACCTCTGTGTCCCTGCTAGGGGTTGTGGCTCCCATTAGATTATGTGTTGACTTCATTCAAGCTACTGGAGTTGGAAATCCTTTGTGCCTCTGCTGGGCTAGTCTTTGGTTTTAGAATTCACTACAGCCTTGGGCAGGCTCTCTGATGGATGCCAGGCCTGTGAGGTGGAGTTCCTTTCAGCACAGCCAGCCATACCTCTTTCTGTTAACTTGCAGTTGGTCTCTGTTACTTGTGGGGATGGATGGGGGACTTAACCAGGTTGCTTGAACTGGAGGCTCAGATACTCTGGAAATTTCTAGTCCAGGAACTCCTGGGGCCATCCAGTCTCAGCACTGTGCTTTTGGGGCTCTGGGAAGACTGTCCTTATTCTTTCTGTCATCCAACTCTCAGCTCAGGCCAGCTCAGGTTGAGAACAAGAAATCCCTACAATAAAGAAAAAAAGTAGATGTATATGTTTGGGATGTTGCCCTGGAAACAGCAGTCCCCCTGACTCCCCGCCCCACCTCCCCCCCAGAAAAAAAAAAACACCAAACTGTCAGATGATTTAGCACTTAATAGACCACACAGATTTGAAACTGCAGGACCCTGGAGAAAAGGAATTTGGAAACAAAGGGTGCCTTTGCATGTGGGGACTTAATTTTGATGAAAAAGAAAAACATTCCTCTTGGCTCTTTTCATATGCCTTAATAGGGAAACTCCTGGGGGCCAGATACGGAGGTGGAGGAGCTGTTAGTCTTGAAAAAAACAGAGCTTGCCAGTTAGGCCTGGGAACAGGATTTACATCCGCTCGAAATGTACAAACAAGTGTAGCCCATTTTTCTTTCACTTTTTGTCTCAAAAGAAAATTGTTGGTAACAGCCAAGGAAAAGGTGAAGTTCAGCCCTGCCACAGGGGTCTCACTTGAATACTCTTTTGTCCATGTTTTATTTTTCCAGCAAAAGTTGGAGTGAACATTCAATGATGACAAGGATGCCGACTGCCCACATAAATCACCTGTTAGTGACAGTTTAGGTTTTATTTTGGGAAATTCAACATTTTTGAAGAAACTAAATGGTTTTGTGGATCTGGCACTGGACTATTTGTCCACAGAATATGAATCTTGTCATTCTTTCTTGTCATCAACAGTGTCCAGTTTAGGGATGCATGTAACTTTTTGAATTATATGTGTGTGCATAGTCACTCCATTGTGTCCGACTGTTTGTGGCCCCATGGACTATAGCCTGCCAGGCTCCTCTGTCCATGGAATTTCCCAGGCAAGAATACTGGAGCCGGTTGCGATTTCCTACTCCAGGGAAACTTCCAGACCCAGGGATCGAACCCAAGTCTCTTACGTCTCCCGCACTGGCAGGCGGATTCTTGCATTGTACAGATATATGCCCAGGAGTGGGAATGCTGGAGCATATAGCAACTATTTTTTAGTTTTCTGAGGAACCTGCATACTATTTTCCATAGTGGCTGCTCCAGTTTATATTCCCGCCAACAATGTGGGAGGGTTCCCTTTTCTGCACACCTTCTCCAGCATTTATTATTTATAGACTTTTTAACGATGGCCATTCTAACCTGTGTGAGGTGGTACCGCATTGTAGTTTTGATTTGCATTTCTCTAATAATTAGCCATATGGAGCATCTTTTGATGTGCCTGTTGGCCATCTGTATGTCTTCTTTGGAGAAAATATCTATTTATGTGTTTTGCTCATTTTTTGACTGAGTTTTTGTTGTTGTTGTTGTTGAGTTGTATGAGCTGTTCGTATGTTTTGGAAATTAAGCCCTTGTCGCATCATTGGCAAATATTTTCTCCCAGTTCATAGGTTGTCCTTCAGTTCTGTTCATGGTTTCCTTTGATGTACGGAAGCTTGTAAGTTTGATAAGGTCACGTTCATTTATTTTTGCTTTAATTTCTATTGCTTTGGAAGACTGACCTAAGGAAACATCAGTATGATTTATGTCAGAGAATGTTTTGCCTCTATTCTCTTCTAGGAGTTGTATGGTGTCATGTCTTATATTTAAGCTAAGAACCTCATTTTAACTTAATTATCTGTGCAAAGGCCCTGTCTCCAAGTAGTCACAATACTGGGGGTTGGGCTTCACTATGTAAGTGGGGAAAGGGGGAGGGGATACAATTCAGCCATAACAGTCACAATTCAGTTGCCATAACGATGAACGAATAACATTTTCAACATTGAGCCCCTCTGATACAGAGGCCCCTGTGCTTATTATGGTGCCTGGCACCCAAGGGTCCTCGTAACTGTTCACTGGGTGGAAGAGGGAGGTGGGTGAGGTGGGTGGGCAGGAAGGCACAGAGGGCATGCCCGGTAGAGGCGAGCAGGTGTAGGAGGAAATAAGGGCTGGACCTTTGAGGGTGGCCTTGCCTGAGAAGTGAGATCCTAGAGGAGTGTGGATGAACTTGGTGCTTGGACAATGGGGAGGTACACTGAGTACCTCAATAAACACAGTGATGGAAGCAGGTGATTCTAGCCGCTAAATGTAGAGGATGAGATGGTGGGATGGCATCACCGACTCAATGGACATGAGTTTGAGTGAACTCCGGGAGTTGGTGATAGATAGGGAGGCCTGGCCTGCTGCAGTCCGTGGGGTCGCAAAAGTCGGACACGACTGAGCGACTGAACTGAACTGACATGTAGAACAGGTAAACTGATTGTTGTGCACTACGTTTTCTGCAGTCGAATTGCTGAATGTTGAAGGCCTTCCCTCCTTGGTTCTTCGTCGCCCCCATCCTCCATGGTGCACTGTGTATGCCAATACACAGTGGGAGGAGTGGGGGCGGGCTGGGATAGGAAGGTACACGGGGATTTGGAAATGAGCTGCTCTGGGACTCTATTCTAAACGTGCTACTTGCAATGGCTGAGCTCAGCTTTTGGCTGGCCCCAGAGTCCACATTCCTAATCATGTGGCATCTTACCTTTCTGAAGGGGGAAGCTACACTAGGCCACCTCTCCTGGTTGGCAAATTCTTAAGCCCTGCAGAAGTGAACATCTTGGGAGGTGGGCAGGGGTGTCTACGTGCCCTGCCCCACCCCTTCATTTCCATCTCTAGCAGCAGGAAGCACCTGTTCACTTTTTCCTCTCATTAACTCTGGGGTACTGTGGGCTTGCCATCCTTCTTACAACTCATACAGTGCTTGCTTGCTGAATTTTCTAGGGTGCAGGGTTGCTTTGTTAGGGTGGCCCTGGTAACATGCTTCATTGTTGGCAGTGGGAGGGGCCACTTATTGGAAAGATGTGTGGATCAGCATGGAGCCAACCCCAGTATCTGGCTTCCTGATGGCCATTTCTCAGGATCTGGGACGCTTGTTCTGAAAGTATTTGACTACTGGGGTCTGTGGTTCTCTCTGACCCACCTGGAGCGCTTAGGGTGTATGGATTTGGTTGAGCCCATGTTGACTGAGTGTTGACTGCTGATTAGACTGTTCTGTTTTCTCCCCTGCACCCCATCTTAGCCCACTTCTCTGTTTCTGGGAGCATCCTGGCCCTGCCTTTCAGGAGCCTTCTTTCCCGCATTCACAGCCTACTTAGGTTTTCCATTTCTTCACAGGATGAGGACATGAAGAGAAAATTTAACAACTTGCTTTCTGAAGAAGATAAGTTGATGGCTGTGACCCCGGTCCCTGCCCAGGTATTCTGGATGATGGTCATTAAATGTAGGCTAAGTTTAAGGAGCCCATGAGTGGAGGAGGAAGAGCTTGAATAGTCTTTTCAGCTCCAATTGCTTAACATTTTTTTGTAAGGAGTAATGTCGTAGATACTTTGTTTCAGCTTGATCTGCTCTGATACATTTAGAAGATTTAATAATGAAGAATATGTTTTATGAATTAGAGAAGCACAGGTGAGGGTCATTATTCAAAAAGTCTCCTGTAAGGCAAGATTGTGTGCATGCTCAGTTGCTAAGTCTCGTCTGACTCTTTGTGACCCTATGAACTGTAGCCCACCAGACTCCTCTGCCCATGGGATATTTCCAGCAAGAATACTGGAGTGGGTTGCCATTTCCTCCTCCAGTTGATCGTCCCGACCCAGGGATCCAACCAGCGTTTCCTGTGTTGCTGGTGGATTCTTTACCACTGAGCCACATTGGAAGACTGTATTAGAGGGTCAGATTTAAATTTTTTGAAAATTTAAAAATTTGGGGGAGTGATTGATAACTTACTGATTATAGTCTTATTCCTCTGAAGATCTTTGTATATATGTTAATATCTGTTCATTTCTGTCCGGCCTTCTTTCAGTAACATTCATTTTCCTGTCGGTCCCTCACAATTCTGTAAATGGGAAAACACATGAAAGGGTCAGGAGAAGACAACCAAGAGGAGGCTGGTTATGCTGCTTGTTTCCTTGTTTTCTTTTTTTCACTGCACCACATGGCATATAGGATCTTAGTTCTCCAACCAGGGATTGAACCTGTGCCCTCTGCAGTGGAAGCACGGATGCTTAACCACTGGACCAGCAGGGGAAGTCCCTGCAGCTTACTTTTAATACGTATCGTTTGAGTGGTTGGAGGCCCCAAGGGAGAGAGATGTCAGTCCAATAAACGTGTGTGAGTCGGGGAGAGGTGTGGTAGGGGTTCAGAGCCAATGAGGACAACCAGTATTCTTGGTCCTAGAAGGTTCACATGAAGTGCTCCAAGATTACTGGAAGCATATTGGGAAACTGATAATTGTGACAAAGCCAGAGGTTTTCTTTGAACATCTCTCCCCTTTCCTTTACTTGCAGCCTTCCACAAGTCGAAAGCGGCTTCTTGAAGGGGAAGCAGAGAATGCTGACCCCACGAAGCGCCTGGCTGTGTGCGCGGCTGTCTCGTGAACACTGGTGGACCACGAAAGAAGTGTACCTTCTTGAACCCCTCTGCTGCCATTTTCTTTAAATATGTTTTGTATAGTTTGTATTTCATTATGGGACGGCTGCTTTTCCACAACCATTGACACACAATTCAAAATGTGATGGAACCTGGGCTTTGTGCTTCTGCGTGTTGATCAGCTCTTAGCTACATGCCTTTAGTGTGTATGTATCTGATACGTGTACTTCTGGTGCTTCTACTTTGGCTGTAACTAGACATGTTTCTGAGGTTACGTCCCTGGGTGAGCTGCGTACAAATTCTAAAGACCCCTTAGAAAGGTGCAGGGGAAGGGGCACAGCAAGTCAGGGTGGGGTTTGTTGAAAGTGGCTGGTTGCCAGTCTTTACCAGACAGTTGGTACTTTGGTGCACATACCATGGCCCACTTTTGTGTTTTTTAATTTTTTAAATTCAATTTTTATTTTTTTGGCTGCACAGCTTTCGGGATCTTAGTTCCCCGAACAGGGATCAAACCTGTGCCCCCTGCAGTTGAATCATGACGTCCTAACCTCTGGACCACCAGGGAATTCCCCCATGGTTAGAGTCCCATTCTCACCCTCATGGTCCCTAAAACCACAGACCCAGATAAGTTGTGAAAATCAAAAACTTCCTGATTATAGGAAAAAGACCAGAAACATTGACTGTGTTTGAAATGTAAATAAGGCATGTGGACTTGTCATGTTGACCCAATGATGACCAAGAAGACCCTATGTAAAGTGCCTGCCTTGGTTGGTCTTGTCTAGTGATTCAGTGTGCTAGGTCCTCTGATTACCATCATGTTATAAGTGGAGAACCCAGACTGAAGAAGTGAGGTGACTTACTCTATGTCACACAGCTAGGAAGTGGCAGAGCTGGGATCCAGCCCAGGGCTTCCTGACTCAAATTCATGTTCCCTATCTCCTCTGTCCCTTATTTGATGAGACTCACAGACAAAACTCATGTGAGACTGATGTCTAAATCTTGAATACTGGTATGTTCAATCATGATGGATGGATACAACCCCATAATCTGTGGAAGTTGGGACATCTTGGGGACAAGGAACAGAGGCCCATTCAAATTACTTCACGGTAAAGGAGATTTGTTTTGGTCTTACAGAGGGCTGGGCCTGGGAGGCCATCAGGAGCCCGGGTAGTTCTAATGGCTGGCTCCTCTTGTCTCCTTCCAATGCACTGAATTTGCTTCTCTGGTCACTTTGGCTGATTGATGCTAGGCCACATTGTAACCTGCTGACCATGTCATGAGTTGAGTGCCTTGGTTTGGATGCCGCTGCTGAGCCAGCCAGGGGAGGGTCAGGGGCACACAGCTGTTGCCCCAGGCAGTGAGGGTGGTGGTTGGCAATGGAAATTAAAAGGGTGTGTAGGCATTCTGAGGCTTGGCTGGCCTGTTGCTGAGGGCTAGATGGGGATTTAGGTGGTTTGCATATTTAAAGGAATGAGGCAGAGATTGCCAAGTTAGATGGGTTTCAGCTCATTTGAATACTTAATGTGAAGGCTGTGGTTTCTTAGGGCATCTTTCCCTCTGGGGTAGTCAACCAGCCCTTCTCTATTTTCAGTGCACTCTCTGATTACACCTACCATGGGTAATGGCCTCCAAAGATGTTCTTATCCTAATCCCCAGAATTTATGAATATGTTCCTTTTTCATGGCAAAAGAGATTTTGCAGGTGTGATTAAGTGAAGGATCTTGAGATGGGAAGGTTATCCTGTTTTATCAAAGTGGGCCTGTGTCATCACAGTGTTCCTTTTAAGAGGGACACAGGGGGAGTCAAGGGTCAGAAGAGAGGGAGTGGTATTCTTTGAAAACAGAGGAAGAGGCCACAAGCCATGGACTACAGGCAGTTGCTAGCAGCTGACCAAAAGCAAAGAAATGGATTCTCTCCTCACAGCCCCCCTGAAGGAACCACTGCTTTTACTTTACACCTTGACTTTAGTCACATGAAACTGATTTTAGACTCTGACCTCCAGACTTAACAGAATAAATGTGTATTGTTTTAAGCCACCCAGATTGTGGTAATTTGTTACAGCAGCCAGAGGAAACATATACTGATTAATGAGACATCAACTGCTGATCTGGGGATACCAAGCATCCACTTCCACTTCTTAACCTCATACTCCACTTTTCTTTAGGGGGGAATTCTTTTCCCCTATCCCATGAGTTCATAGCGGGAGGGGGAGATGGTACCTAAGAAGCCAAAGGGGTCCCTAGAGGCCTCTCCCCTGGTAGAGCTCCCCCCACTGACTACCCAGCTGGAGGTGGGCACAGGACTAAAACATTAGGAAATGGAGCTAGGATGGCAACATTAGTAGGAGCAATTAGAAGGGGTGTGGGGGGGTCCCTTTTTCCATCTGCCCCACCCACCCGTGTCCTGGCAGGACTGACCCCACTCCCTTCCTAGAGGGGCTCCATATGATCCATTCTGGCCAGTCTTGCTGTGATAGGCTCAGGCAGATGCATGTGACCCAAAGGGGCCCTAAAGAAAGAAAACCCAAGCCTTTGGCTGGAGCTACTGGGAAACAGTTCCTGCTGTGAATATGTAAAGTCACATTCATAAATTATAGGAAGTTAGGTTGAGAACACCTTTGGAGGCCATTATTCACCCTACCATGGTAGAGGTGTGAGCTGGGAGGTGCCTGGGACACTGGGGAGAACGGCATGAGAATGAAGTCATCACAGACAGAAGCAGAGCTGAGATGTAGAATGACTGAGCTTATTGTTTGAGTACCTGGATCCAACTATCCCTTCAGTGAAGTACCAACAAGGACTTTGATTTGTTCCCTTAGTTGATTTACTTCAAGTTGAGTTTTTTTAAATTAAACAACAAATTAATTTTTTTCATTGTTTGGTCACTTGTGTCTGGAAGAGGCCAGACTAATAAATCCAACCATTTGCAAACTCTAAGAGACCCCTGGACACTCTTCTTTTTAAGTAGGGAAAACTAAACAACTGCTGTTGTTTTAGTGCCAACTTCAGGGTTTTTGGAGAGGTTTGGGGCAAAGAATGGAAAGTGAAGATGTGGGAACTACGAGTCCCTCCAGCCTCAAGGTTGAGAGAACCCCCTCCCAGCTAATTATACCACAGGGTTTGGGAGCAGAGCCCCCTTCATTAAACTTTTAGGAGTCTTGGAAGGACAGGGCTGGAATTATACCACTGAAACTTAGAGAGCTTGCTCTGTGCCAGGCATTGTGCTCAGACACACGTGTGCTTCCTCAGAAAGCTCACCTCAGCCCTGTGAGGCGTTACTGCCCCTCCTCCCTTTATGGGTTTAGAGATTTCCCAGTTGGCAAGAAGTGGAGGCAAGACTTGAACGGAAATTTCTCTTTTCAAGAGACCTTGGTTTTTGATCATAAAATTACTTAAGAGGTTTTGTCACCAGTTTACCACTTGATAAAAGTACTAGGTGCGGTATTGATATTTTATCTGGATTACTTCAAGGCCTCTGACTTGCCTTAGTTGTTAAACCTTCCCCATTAAGGAAAAACAGGCTTCTGGAGACCTGACCTTAATCAGGTAAAGGTTAGTGGAGATGCGGGACTCGAACTCAAGTTTCTCCATTGAGTGTGGCTTTTCCAGAGGCATAGACATCCAATTGTGCCGCTTAGGTTCACGCACGTGCTCACAGACCACCGCGATGGGGATCTCGATCACCTTAGCGGTGTCCTTCACCTCACACTTCTTGGGGGTAATTCCCTCTTGGGGTAGACCACCGCTTCAAGTCCAAGCAGGTGAAGCTTTTAAAAGGGGTAATGCTACGAGGGGCCTGGTCTGGCATCGTCCGCAGTGCGGCAGGCGGCTGCGCCCAGCCCAGAACAGCCAGCGCTTGGGCCTGGCCGGACGGGTGCGGAGGGGGTGGGCGCGAAGCTGGGAAGAGCGGGGCCGGGACCGGAGGGCGTCAGGCTTCGGGGGGCGGGGGCGCGGCGAGTGCGCGCGTGCGCGGTCGGGGGCACGCGCGGAGGCGCGCGGGGAGCGTGCGCGGCGCGTGCGCGGCGGGGGGTAGTGTGAGACGCCGCGGCGACGCGCGGCACGGCGGGAACATGGCGCGCGGAGCCGGCGCGCGCGCCTAGCTGGCGGGACCGTTAGCTCGAGGCGGACGCGGCCCGTGCCCCGCGGGGATGGAGCAGTCACCGCCGCCCGCGCCTGAGCCCACCCCGGGGTCGACCCCAGCACGGAGTCGTAGACGACGGGAGCCCGAGTCGCCGCCGGCGCCGGCTCCGGTGAGTGCTTGAGGGGCGCGGGCCGGGAGACTTTCTTTGTGAAACTCCGTCGGTGCGAGCCGGGCCGGGCCTCTGAGGCTGACGAGCGCCCGCGAGGCGGAACCCGCCCGGCCGTCCGGGTTCGAGCCCTGCCTCGCGTCGCTCGGCTTCGGGACCGGGTCTGTCGCCTGCCCGCCTCAGTTTCCGCGGGGGTGTTTGTGTGTGCGCGCCAGCGGGGAGGGGAGCGGTATACAGTCAGCGCCTACTGCGCGCGGTGCCACTCCTTGCCTCTGGCCCCTCGAGGCGGCGACTGCCCGCGGCCCGGGCCCACGGGAGAGGGAGACCGCAGCCTCTGGGAGACAGGTGTCGGTGCAGCTCCGGGATGCTCAGGTGCAGACAGCCCCAGGTGAATCTGAGGGAGTGAGCTGGCCGTCCTCGGAAGGAAGCAAGTCTGTCAGAGTGTCAGCACAGAGGGTATTTTGGAATGCTTTACATTAATCTCAGCTGGTGGTGGTGTTGGGGTATTTATCCGTTTGAGTGCCGGAAGCTGAGTGAAATGGACTGAAACCGAGTGAAATGGAGGTGTGGCTCCCACTGGGTGGGATGGGATGCCCCCGAGCACCCTGCCCCCAGACAGCCAGGGTTTGGGAATAAACTGGAGCGCTTGATAAAAACACAGGCGTCACGACTCACCCCAGGCCCGGGCTCTCCAAGGCAGAGAAGCACATTTGAATTTTTAACAAACTCTTAAGTTACTATGTTCAGAGCTCACCGTGGCATCCTGGTATCACTCGCGGTGCTTGGCTCATGGTAGATGGTCAGTAAATATTTGCAGGAAGACTGACTTAGGGAGCTTCCAAAATAGGAGTTCTTGAGGTATTTTCAGGAGCTTTTTGATGTTAAGATCTCTGTCAGATATACTGTATGTGATTTTCCTCAGGTCCCAACTTAACTTTTATGACTGTTTATAAATTCCTTGTTTTCAGTATATTTTAGGCAAAACCAGGGTATATACATTGCTTAGTATATGCCATCAACTGTGTATACCCTAGCTAGATTGAAATTAATTTCAGAAACTGAATTCTGAATTAAAAAATGCATATTTTTTTTCTCTTCATCACTTGGGAACGCTAGGCTTATAGGATTTTGTTCTTTTGAGGCAGGTAAATATTTACATTTTCATCAAAGCAAATCTGAATTACTGTTTATTCAGAAAGTTGGCAATTTGCTTAAACTTCTGAGTATTTGTTAATCTTTATGTGATATTTTGAAATTGAGATTTATGTTTAGTTCAGAATCAATGCTGAGTAGGATTGTTTGAAAGTTATTTGATATTTCAGGGGCTGTTTTTTTCATGTGTTTTGAATTTCAGTAGTTGATTTAATTTTAGTAGTTCTTGATGGATGAAATATGAATGTATAGGAAGACAAAATTTTAGGAATTGAGATTGCATCTGAAGAAGAAGAAAAACTGAAAATTAGGTGCTCTTTTTCTCCCACTGTTTCATTTGTGTAGTTCATGCAATGTCTTTTAAGGAATTCCTTCTTTTGAGATATAATTGACATATAATATTAGTTACAGGTGTACAATACAATGGCTTGATTAGTTACAGGTGTATAACATGATTTGAAATTTATATATTGCAAAGTGATCACAATAAGTTATATCGTTAAAATTTTTTTCTTGTGATAAGAGGTTTCAAGATCTGCTCTTTTAACAACTGTCAATTATGCAATACAGTGTTATTAACTATAGTCACCGTGCTGTGCATTATGTTCCCATGACTTTTTTTTTTAAAGTATCTTAAAAAAACAACTCAGCTTTTTTGAGATAGAATTATCTTACAATACATAGTCTTGTGTGACTGGTTTCTTTCCCTTAGCACAGTGTTTTTGAGGTTTATCCATGTTGCATGTGTATCATTTATTTATTGCTGAGTAATATTGAACAGATATACCACATTTTATCTTTTGATGCATTGATCGACATGTCCCCCCCCCCCCCCCCATTTTGGTTATAATAAATAATACTGCTATGAACATTTGTATGCAAGTTTCAGTGTGGATGTAATGTTTTGATTTTTCTTGGGCATACCCCATTTGCTGGGTTATATGATAACTCTGTATTAATGTTTTGAAGAGTTGAAAATCTGTTTCCTAAGGCATTGCATCCTTTTGTGTTCCCACCAGCAGTGTATGAGAGTTTTACATTCTTGCCAGTACTTGTTACAGTTTGTCTTTTTAACTTAGTCTTCTTAGTAGGTGTTAAGTGGTATCTCATTGCGATTTTGATTTGCATTTCCTTGATGACTAATGATATTGGGTGTGTGTGTCTGTGTGTGCATGCGTGCATTGAACTTACTGCCCATTTGTATGTATTTGGAGAAATGTCTGTTCAAATCCTTTGTCCATTTCAGGTATCCAGTTTTTCATTGGGTTATTTGTCTTTTTATTATTGAATTGCAGGAGTTTTAAAAACTCCTGTTTGTCTTTTTATTATTGAGTTGTAGGAGCTTAAAAATTTTTGGTTACTAAGTCACATATATGATTTGCAAATGTTTTCTCCCATTCTGTAGGTTGTGTTTTCAGTTTTTTGACTCTTCAAGTTTTCTGTTTCAGATCTTTCCTCGAAAATGGTAATGTCCTTTTTTGCAAAGTTTTGTGATGAAGTCCAAATTATCTGTTTTTGCTTTTGTTGCTCATGCTTTTGTTGCTGTATCTAAGAATTCATTGCCAAATTCAAGGAAACCCTATGCTTTCTTCTAAGAGTTTTATGTTTTTAGTCCTTATATTTAGGTTGTCAATCAATTCTAAATTGATTTTTGTGTATGGTGTAAAGCAGTGGCCCAAGTTCATTCTTTTGCATATGGTGATCCAGTTATCTCAGCACTATGTATTGAAAAGACTCTTCTAGTTCCATTGAATGTTCTTTGTATCCTTATTGAAAATCAGCTGACTATATGTTGGGTTTTATTTCTGGATTCTCAATTTTATTCTGTTGTCTATCTTTATGCCAGTACTATACTATTTGGTTACAGTACATTTGTATTGATAATAAGCTTGTAATAGGTTTTGAAAGTAAGTGTAAGTCTTGTAACTTCATTCTTTTTCAAGACTTTTTTTGACTTTTCTGGGTCCCTTGCATATGGATTTTAGGATCAGCTTGTCAATTTCTGCCCAAGAGTGGCTGGAATTTTTATAGATTGTGTTTAATCTGTTCTTTCAATAATGTTTTGTAGTTTTCAGGCCCAGGTCTTAAACTTCTTCCAAAAATTTATTCCTTAGTGTTTATTTTGTTGTAGTAGTTGCTGTTGTACCTGGAACTGTTACCAACATTTCATTTCACATCATCGTTCATCACTAGTTCATTGCCAGTGTATAGTAGAAATACAGTTGAGTTTTTGGATATGTCTTTTTAAATATTTATTTTTAATTGGAGGATAATTGTTTTACAATGTTGTGTTAGTTTCTGCTGCACAACAACATGAGTCAGCTGTTTCTGCTGTACAGCACTGTGAATTAGCTGTAAGCACACATATATCCCTTCCCTTTTGAGCCTTTCTCTCACCCCCCTTAGATGTTATCTTTCAACCTCATCATTTAGTGGTAGTCGCTTCAAGTTTTCTGTTTCAGATCTTTCCTCGGAAATGGTAAGGAGAAAAGGTCTTTGAAAGCTCAAGTATGGATGCAGATGTAGGTTCATATCTCCAGATTTTGCCTCTGCAACTTACTAGTTGAGTTTTTGACAAATCTTAACTGTTACTACATCTCAGTGTTCTCATATACGTAATGGGACAGTGATATCCACCTCAAAGAATTACTAAATAAGAGAGAATGTAGGTAGGTATTTAGAACAATGCCTTGCGTGTGGTAGGGATTTGGTACTTGTTGTTTATCTTCTTTTGCTAATTAGCTATTTAAAAGCAAGCCCCAAAGCAAACAAAACTGCCAAACCAAAAAAAAAAACACCTCTTTTCCCCCAAAATAAACAAACACAACCCCCCACAAATAAACAAGCCTAAAACACAGACAAGACAAAAAAAAACACAAAAAACGAAACAACCAAACCACAAAAACCCACAAAGGAAAAACCACAGACAAAAACCTCAAACCTCTTCCTGTCCCCATCACTTTTCTGTGACCCAAGAAATCCCTGTGAGCGCTTGAGGAACAGTGAAGGACAAAGTCTCCCACACCACACAGTTGTATTATAGAAGGCTGCTAAATCTAGGCTGTGTGTATGATACTTGATAGTATATTTGTATGTATTATTAAAAATAAAAGTGTAACTGAAAGCTGTTTTTATTCCACAGTTCTTATTAATGTGCTGTTCTTTTACTACTTATTTTTCCTAAAATCAGAAGCAGTGCTTTTTCATTAAGTTTGATGGTTACAATTCTTACTTCTTTAGAGTGGTTGCTAATTTAGAAAAACTCTTTTAGAGACAGAGAACCTTATGTTTAAACTTAAATTTAATAGTACTTTTATTTTGAGGTTTCTTTAGTAGCTAGATTGCTGTTTTATGTAGGAGGATTCAGAAATAACAATATTAAGGCAGATATGGTGCTTGGAACAAATCATGTTCACTGAATGTGTATTCACTATGAACCAAAGAAAATAATTGTTTATATTGTAAGTATTATTTAAACAAAAGCTTATCTTCAAGATCACAATTAAATTTATAGCCCCCACATCCTAAGACTGATAACTCATAGATATTTCTATAAAAAATTTAAATCATAGTGTCTTTATTAAAAAAAAAAAACAACTTTGGACTTTCCTAGGGGTCAGTGGCTGAGTCCACACCTCCACTGCAGGGGACACAGGTTCAACCCCTGGTCAGGGAAGATCCTGCATGTGGTGTGGTAAATTAAACCCTTTTATTATTACAAAAACTGTGTGTTTGCATTGTATGAAATTAGAAAATATAAGACAAGCAAAAATACCACCCTCATAACGTTGCCAATATAGTGATTACTGTTAATACTTTAATGCATAACTTTCTGGAACTTTTTCTGTACATTTTTTTTTTTTTTTTGACCGCGTGACTTATGGGATATTGAAATCAGAGACTAGTCCATTTTATTGGAAATCAAAGTAGTACTGGGAGACTGGAGCTTCTCTAGTGGCTCATATGGTAAAGAATCTGCCCGCAATGTGGGAGACCTGAGTTCAATCCTTGTGTTAGGAAGATCCCTTGGAGGAGGGCATGGCAACTCACTCCAGTATTCTTGCCTGGAGAATCCCCATGGACAGAAGAGCCTGGTGGGCTACAGTCCACAGGGTCGCAAAGAGTCGGACATGACTGAGCGACTCAGCACGCACATGCACACGCACACGGAGATTGGGAAAGCAGTAAGAGTAACTAGAGAGTAGAACGAACACACCCCCACACCCCCACACACACAAACACACAAACACACACCCCGGTAAGAGTAACTAGAGAGTAGAACCGCAAAAGTGGGGAGGCAGGTGGTCTTTAAGGGCTCTAATTGCCCTTACTGCGACTACTACCAAAAACCGGTTAACTTGCAGTATTCTGAAATGTGAGTTGTTGAGATTCTGGTTGACAAATAACGATTCGTAATGGGGATGTGGTACTGTGTTGTGGGTAAAGAACAGATTGCTAAGAAATAGCAGGTGGTCTCCATAACGCAGGAAACCTGACTCTGTGTTGTGGTTTTGCAAGAGTAAAAAAAAGTTTAGCTGTGACTGTTACATATGGGAAGGAATCTTACTGTATACAGTTTCCCTTTTTGTAATTATATATATGACATTTCCATGCTATGACTGCATAAGTTTGCCATAGTGGAAGTTAAAAAATTGCCATAGTAGTGTTTCTATTAATGTGGACTTAATTTCAGAAAATGATGGGAAATTTTTAAAATCAATATTCTTTTCACTTGCAGAAGTGCATAAAAAATGTCACTTTGATGAAGTTGGAACTTCCTAAGATGATTATTTCCCTCTGTCATCATAAAAGGAAAATCAGAAAACTTGATGCCTATATTTTGCAAAATCATGCATTGGTGTCTATTTTTAGATAATAGGCACAAAAAAATAGTTTTTGAAGATGAGAAGAAAGTAAGAATAGGCAGAAGAAAAGACATATTGGAAAAGAATCAACCAAATAAACAGAAAGTAGAAGCAAGCAGAGATGAGAGAAGAGGGTAATTATTAGATTTAAAGGACAATATTCTAAAAATTGTGAAAGTCACTCAGTTGTGTCCAACTCTTTGCAACCCCATGGATATACAGTCCATGGAATTTTCCAGGCCAGAATACTGGAGTGGGGTAGCTGTTCCCTTCTTCAAGGGACGTTCCCACCCGGGGATCAAACCCAGATTTCCCACATTGCAGGGGGGTTCTTTACCAGCTAAGCTACCAGGGAAGCCCAAGAGTACTGGAGTGGGTAGCCTATCCCTTCTCCAGTGAAATCTTTCCGACCCAGGAATCGAACTAGGATCTCCTGCATTGCAGGCAGATTCTTTACCAGCTGAGCTAAAAGAAAAAAAAAAATTGATATCCCTAGTGGCTTAGTTGGGATCCCACTGCAATGTGGGAGACCTGGGTTCGATCCCTGGGTCGGGAAGATCCCCTGGAGAGGGAAATGGCAACCCATTCTTGTATTCTTGCCTGAAAAATTCCATGGATAGAGGAGCCTGGTGGGCTACAGTCCATGAGGTCACAAAGAGCTGGACATGACTGAGTGACCAACTTTCACTTTTCATTCCAAAAATTACTGGGATCTCTGTTTGAGGCTTGCAGGACTTTAGTTCCCAGACCAGGGATTGAACCCATGCCACCTGCAGTGGAGATGGAATCCTAACCACTGGATTGCCAGGGAATTCCCAAGACAGTCTTGAAAAAGAACAAATTTAGAGGTCTCACTCTTCCCAGTTTCAAAATCTGTAAAGTGAGAGTAATCAAGACAGTGTGTTACTAGCATAGGAATAATATAAGTCTATGGAATTGAGAGTCTGGAAATAAATCCTCACATGTATGGTCAACTGATTCTCAACAGTAATGTGAAGACCATTCAAAGTGGGCGGAATTGTCTTTTCAGTGAAAGTTGCTGGACAGCAGACAACTGGATATCCACATACAAAAGGTTGAATTTGGACCCCTATCTTACACCATACACAAAAATTAACTCAAAATTTATTGAAGACCTAAATGTAAGAGCAAAAACAATAAAATTCTTAAAAAAGCACGGGTCTATAAGTGACAACATTTTAAATGCAAGCATGTTAACGTTTACATATTTATGAGATTATTATGCCAAGTTATAGAGCAGAGGAAGCCATCAACTTTGTAAGACTTACCCTGTGACCTTCGTCTTCTAAGAGCTTGCTGCTGCTGCTAAGTCACTTCAGTCGTGTACGACTCTGCGACCCAAGAGACGGCAGCCCACCAGGCTCCTCTGTCACTGGGATTCTCCAGGCAAGAATACTGGAGTGGGTTGCCATTGCCTTCTGCTCTAAGAGCTTAGTTTCCTGAAATTTTGTTAGTATAGTTTGATACTGAAGAGTATATATTTAATAAGGCTAAGCACTTAGGTTGAAACAGTACTTTTTATTTTGGAGTGAATTTGTTGTTGCTAAGTTGTGCCCAACTCTTTGTGACCCCATGGACTGCAGCTTGTACATCCCGGAGTTTGCTCAAATTCATGTCCATTGAGTTGGTGATGCTGTCCAACCATCTCATCCTCTGTTGGCTCCTTCTCCTCCTGCCTTCAGTCTTTCCCAGCATAAGGGTCTTTTCCAATGAGTTGGCTCTTCGCCTTATGTGACCAAAGTATTGGAGCTTCTATAACAGTCCTTCTAATGAGTATTCAGTGTTGATTTCCTTTAGGATTGACTGGTTTGATTTGGTCATTCTCATTTCCCTCTCAGAAATTTTCATGTTACTAATATGATTTTGGAATTCAGGCACCTTTATTGGACATTTGACCTTGTATATAGTTTCTTGTCCTTGGGAAAAAATGTATTACGGGGATTGCACAATTTGCTGAGAGAGTACTAAAAACAGTCACAAATGCTTTTGTTCTGTATGTAATATTTTTGTGTAGAGTGCTGTCTTAAATCTTTTAGATTATGCAGAAATGGGATTTTTGAAAGTTGCTCCATTGTCAAATACTACTCTTGTTAAATTACTTCCTAATCTCTATGAAGATTTATGAGAACTATTTATAAAAATTGTTCTGGAAATTGGTCATAAATTCGAGATACATTTTATAAAAAGTAAAATTTTCATTAGGTGTATTTGGAAGAATCATGTAAATTATAAAATACTGTATGTTGGCAGTGTTCTTGCCATAAAGTATAGGGTCTGTTGATTTCAGATTTTAATCACTAATCACTAACATTTTGTGTTTACTGTGTTTTACGTACTGTTCTAAGTCCTTTACATAAGTTAACTCATTTAATTCTCACAACTGTCTTTCTTGGGAGATAGTTGTTACCCCTTATTACACAAAAGAAAACTGAGGTACGGCAAGGTTACTATGTAGTATCCTGCTCAAGTTCCACAGTTAGGAAGCTGAGTTGCCCTGGATTCTAAGTTAGTAGTTAGGCTCTGGAGTTTATTTTCTTAACCATTGCACTGGACTGTCTTTGATTTGAATGATCATTAAGCAAATAATAATCCATTATAACTTTTGCTATGGGATATTAGACTTACTGCTGGACAGTAATATAGGAATGCCCCTGGATGTTTTGTAAACATCTAGTTTTTGGGATTTAAGGTTATGTTGGCACAGTATTCTGAAATTTGAGTCTTTATAATGATAGAGCAAAAGGATGAGTACTTGAAACTGAGTTTATTCTTTCATTTTATTATCTCACAACTTTATTAATCAAAATATAAACTTAACTGCAGGGTAAGCAGTTTATTTTTAAGTATTTAAAGTTATAAATCTGTTATTAAACTAATACTTAATGCAGTATCTGACATACATGTTTTTTGAATGAATACTGGGAATTAAACTAGATAATGAAGAAAAGTATCAAAATGAGGCTATATAAAAATAATTGTTTTTAAGATAGTAAAGGAATGATTATAATTTCATATGCATCTCTGAAATAAAAGAATTGTAAAATCATTGCTTATATCTTCTTTCTTATTAATGAAGGGAATCAGTCTTTATAATGCAAATTAAAAGTTGTTAACTAAAAACAAAAGATAATTAACACTATAAGTAATTTATTGATTCAGAATTTTAGCCCAAGGACAGATTTGAAAAATAAACTACAGTTTTAGTTTCCTGAAAGAAGTTTTTGGTTATTTCTACTTAATAAATATTAATTTTTGAGCTTATTTTTCTTGAATTAAAGAGTTGAAATAGTTAAATGTCTCAGTTTTACACTGCTCTCTCTTTCTGCATACCTGTATATATATATGTATTTGACTGCACCATGCAACTTATGGGATGTTTTTTCCCTGATGCAAGAATTGAACCCAGGGCCTCAGCAGCAAGAGTATAGAGTCCTAACCACTGGACCACCAGGGAATTCCCTACTCTTCTGCTTTAGAGTACATATTTATTTCTAGTTGAAGTTGGAGGAGTTAGATTTAGTTTGTGTTTAATACTAGCTGAATTTTTTTCAAAATGTAGTTGGTTTGCCACGATTGTCATAGCATTAAAAAAAAAAGAATTATTTGTTTGGTTGCACTGGGTCTTAGCTGTGGCATGTGGGATCTAGTTTCCTGACCAGGGAATGAACTCAGGCCCTCTGCATTAGGAGCACAGTCTTAACCACTGGACTACCAGGGAAGTCTCTGTCATAGCATTTTGATTGATCAGAGGAAGTTGTGAAAGTGAGTTTGTATCAATTTGGCTCAAACATTAAAAAAAAGTCTTGTTTCTTCTTGTGTAGTATTTTATTACATTTTGTGTATAGTTACTTTAAATGCAGCAGTATTTTAACATTAACTTTTAAAAATACTCTCCTGGAGGTGTCTTTTCCTTTAGATGAAATCTCCAGGTTTCAAGATGTGATGCTTAAGTACTACTTTGTCTCCTGAGAGTGCACTGTGAAAAGATTGCTGTACTAAAGCATGACTATTTTTAATAGAAGCAATTAGACCTTTGCAATATTTGAGTATCTTTCCTTTTTATTAGTTGTGCATCAAAAAAACCAGGACCAAGTGCATCAGGCATCCTATGACTATTTCAAAGGGTGAAAGTTTATGAATTCCAAAAAGGGTGGGTCTAAGATTTAGAAGGACCAATGGCAATGCTTTTGGTCAAGGTATTTGGAGAGCCTCTACAAATTTTTCCAGTCTTAATGCTATTTGGGCATTTGACTAAACCAGAGGATTGAGGGTGGTAAACACAGTGAAAGTATTGTAAAACCAGCCAAACTTCTCAGGCTTGTCAAAGGAAGTGGCCATAGAATGTGTTCTTGATCACTGTGAAGTTTGAGAAGCATTCTTTTGGTAGGGATAATTTTTTTCTTAAAGGACTTTTTAGCCACAAAGGAGGCAGTAGCCTGTCTGCAAGGGAATGCTTCCATCCAGTGTGATAACATACAAACCATGACTAAAACATATTTATATTCATGAGACAGAAGAAGTTATATGATATGCATTTTGCCAGACCTCAAATGGTCCATTGGGCAGTTTAAAATGTCCAAGAGCAGTACTAACAGGCTTCTCTGGGTTGTGCTTAGATAAATGAGACAAGTGAGGTAGGCACTTTTTGTGGCCTTGTTATTGTTTTCTCACCAATATTGATTCATGAAGGCTATCATTTTGTTGGTAGACCAGTGGCTTATTGCATGTACAATGGTGAGGACTGAGAATTTGAGAGTCTCTGGTAGGATGGGGTTGTTATTTGGTCCAAACCAGAGCTTTCTCTTTTTATCAAGTCAACAATTGTTGAGTTTCCAATACTGTTTTTGTTTTTTCTGAGGCCATTGTTGGGCTTCTGTAGCCAGTTTTCCTAAGTTATCATTTAGGGAAGTATCCCTTTCGACCATGACAGAGGTTTGGCGATTGTTGGTTCCTTTAACGGTAGCATTCCTTGCAGAGATGTCAGCAAGGTGATTTCCCTTAGCTTCCAGAGAGTCAAGTTTAGAATGCCCTGGAATTTTAATAGCTATCCTGGAATGGAAGTCAAGTGGGCCTTAGAAAGCATCAAAACAAACAAAGCTAGTGGAGGTGATGGAATTCCAGTTGAACTATTCCAAATCCTGGAAGATGATGCTGTGAAAGTGCTGCATTCAATATGCCAGCAAATTTGAAAAACTCAGCAGTGGCCACAGGACTGGAAAAGGTCAGTTATCATTCTAATCCCAAAGAAAGGAAATGCCAAAGAATGCTCAAACTACTGCACAATTGCACTCATCTCACACGCTAGTAAAGTAATGCTCAAAATTCTCCAAGCCAGGCTTCAGCAATACGTGAACCGTGAACTTCCAGATGTTCAAGCTGGTTTTAGAAAAGGCAGAGGAACCAGAGATCAAATTGCCAACATCCTCTGGATCATCGAAAAAGCAAGAGAGTTCCAGAACAACATCTATTTCTGCTTCATTGAGTATGCCAAAGCCTTTGACTGTGTGGATCACAATAAACTGTGGAAAATTCTGAAAGAGATGGGAATACCAGACCACCTGACCTGCCTCTTGAGAAACCTATATGCGGGTCAGGAGGCAACAGTTAGAAGTGGACTGTTGGAACAGTGACTGGAGCAACAGACTGGTTCCAAATAGGAAAAGGAGTCTGTCAAGGCTGTATATTGTCACCCTGCTTATTTAACTTATGTGCAGAGCACATCATGAGAAACGCTTGGCTGGAAGAAGCACAAGCTGGAATCAAGATTGCCGGGAGAAATATCAATAACCTCAGATATGCAGATGACACCACCCTTATGGCAGAAAGTGAAGAGGAACGAAAAACCTCATGATGAAAGTGAAAGAGGAGAGTGAAAAAGCTGTCTTAAAACTCAACATTCAAAAAATGAAGATCATGGCATCTGGTCCCATCACTTCATGGGAAATAGATGGGGAAACAGTGTGAGACTGTTTTTTTTTTTTTTGGGCCCCAAAATCACTGCAGATGGTGATTGCAGCCATGAAATTAAAAGATGCTTACTCCTTGGAAGGAAAGTTATGACCAACCTAGATAGCATATTCAAAAGCAGAGACATTACTTTGCCAACAAAGGTCCGTCTAGTCAAGGCTATGGTTTTTCCTGTGGTCATGTATGGATGTGAGAGTTGGACTGTGAAGAAGGCTGAGCGCCGAAGAATTGATGCTTTTGAACTGTGGAGTTGGAGAAGACTCTTGAGAGTCCCTTGGACTGCAAGGAGATCCAACCAGTCCATTCTGAAGATCAGCCCTGGGATTTCTTTGGAAGGAATGATGCTAAAGCTGAAACTCCAGTACTTTGGCCACCTCATGCGAAGAGTTGACTCATTGGAAAAGACTCTGATGCTTGGAGGGATTGGGGGCAGGAGGAAAAGGGGATGATGGAGGATGAAATAGCTAGATGGCATCACTGACTCGATGGACATGAGTCTGAGTGAACTCCGGGAGTTGGTGATGGACAGGGAGGCCTGGCGTGCTGCGATTCATGGGGTCGCAAAGAGTCGGACACGACTGAGCGACTGAACTGAACTGAAAGTGGCAGGTAAAAGTATTGCATCCAATAATTCCTGAACATAGGGGCCATTTTAAGTTTAATCTACACTAAAAGTAAGAAAGCCATGTTCCTCCCAACACATTTCAAAATCATAAGCTATCTAAAGCATATCTACTTTTAATATAAATATTGGCAGTTTTGTCATTGGCTAAAATATTCAGTTCAGTTGCTCAGTCATGTCTGACTTTGCGACCCCATGGATTACAGCATGCCAGGCCTCCCTGTCCATCATCAACTCCCAGAGCTTACCCAAACTCATGTCCATAGTGTTGGTAATGCCATCCAACCATCTCATTCTCTTGTCATCCCCTTCTCCTCCTGCCTTCAATCTTTCCCAGCATCAGGGTCTTTTCCAATGAGTCAGCTCTTCGCATCAGGTGGCCAAAGTATTGGAGTTTCAGCTTCAACATCAGTCCTTCCAAAGAACACCAGGACTGATCTCCTTTAGAATGGACTGGTTGGATCTCCTTGCAGTCCAAGGGACTCTCAAGAGTCTTCTCCAACACCAAGGTTCAAAAGCATCAATTCTTTGGCGCTCAGCTTTATAGTCCATACATCCGTACATGACTACTGGAAAAACCATAGCTTTGACCTTTTTCGGCAAAGTAATGTCTCTGCTTTTTAATATGCTGTCTAGGTTGGTCATAGCTTTTCTTCCAAGGAGCAAGCTAAAATATTGGCATGCCTCATTTTACTGTGCTTCGCTTTATTGCACTTTGCAGATGCTGCATTTTTTTTTTTTCTTTTTTTTACAAATGGAAGGTTTGTGGCAACTTTGCTTTGAGCAAGTTTATTGGTGGCATTTTTTTCCCCCTAGTAGTGTTTGCTCACTTCATATCTCTATGTCACATTTTGGTAATCCCCACGATATTTCAAAAAACTTTTATTTTATTTGTTATGGTTTTCTGTGATGCTAGTATTGTGGTTGTTTTGGGGCACAATGAATTGCACCCATATAAGATGCCAGACTTAATTGGTAAATGTTGTATGTGTCCTGACTCCAATGTAGGTGGTCTCTGGGTCAGAAAGATCCCCTGGAGAAGGAAATGGCTACCCACTTCAGAATTCTTGCTTGAGAATCCCATGGACAGAGGAGCCTGGCGGTCTGCAGTCCATGGAGTCACAAAGAGTCAGACAACGGCTGAGTGACTAACACTGCTCCATCATTGGATGAATGGATTTTTTATAATTCTAGCTGTTGTCTTTTGTGGACCTGTTATTTTTGTTTTTCTGTGAGGAATATATATTGGATGCGGGAGGTAAAGGAGAATCTGCTGCTTCTGTCACTCCCTTTATAGCTATCACTGTCTTGTTTCTTGTAGCTCAAGTTAGATTTTGGTCTCTTGTTCCGCTGCAAAAAACAAGCCTGAAGAGAGGGGGCAGGAGGAAAGCCCCTACAGACAGATCTGCTGGGTTTTGAGGAGTGATTTTCTTTCTTCCCCTTGAAGGGGAGAAAACTTTTTTCACTGGTACATTTAAAGCTCTTCAACTATAAAGAGTCACCAGTTTTGGACAAGTGTAACACAGAATGCTCAGAGGACCTGAGCGTTTAAACTTTGGAGGTCTAAACTTTATTGTTGGCCACTGCTAAGTCTGTCTGGTATTTCAAACGAATATTGAGCACTGCACGTAGGCACTGAAGGGGTAAACTTATTAAACCTGTGGCGGAGAAAAGTGCTACTGTAATGAACACACAAGGATAAGGAAGTGAAACAGCCTCATTACTGACATGGAGGAAGTTGTAGGGGTCTAGATAGATCAAACCAGCTACAACATTCCTTTAAGCCAAAGCCTAATCCGCAGTAAGGCCCTAATTCTTTTTACTTCTGTGAAGGCTGAGAGGCGAGGAAGCTGCAGAGGAAAAAACTGAAGTTAGTAGAGATTGGTTTATGAGGTTTAAGGAAAGAAGCTGTTTCCATAACAGGAAAGTGGAATATGAGACAGCAAGTGCTGACATAGAAGCCAGTTAACCAGAAGACCTCACTAAGGTAATTAATGAAGATGGCTACACTAGACAACAGATTTTCCGTGTAGCCTTCTGTTGGAAGAAGATGCCATCGAGGACTTTCATAGCTACAGAGGAGAAGTCAGTGCCTGACTTTGAAGCTTCAAAGGACAGGCTGACTCTTATTAAGGACTAATGCAGCTAGTCACTTTAAGTTGAAGCCAATGCTATTTACTATTCAAGAGATCCTAGGGTACTTAGGAATTATGCTAAATCTGTCTACCTGGATGACAGTACATCTGTTGACAGCATGGTTTACTGACTGTTTTAAGCCCACTGTTGAAATCTATTGCTCAGAAAAGAAGATTCCTTTCAAAATAGTACTGCTCATTGACAATGCACCTGTTCACCTGAGAGCTCTGCTCATACAAATGATGCTATTATGAATATCCTGGTATATATAGCTTTGTTTCATAGGTTAATGTATCTGAAGTCTAATTTACTAGAAGTAGGAAAAACTTCTAGAATTTGAAGGGTGTATATCTTTTACATTTTTTTTTTTTTAGATATTCCTAAATTGTTCTGTGATTACACCAGCTTGCACTTCCACCAACAATGTATGGGTGGGACTTTTTCTTTATCCTCTTACCATTAAAATGTATTTTTTTCCCCCATTAGTAGGAGAGGTGAAAAGTGATATTTCATGGTTTGATTTTCTTTTAAAATAATTGAAGCCACACATTAAAACATATGATTAAAAGCCATATGAATTTCCTTTCTCTTGATCTGCCTGTGCATATTCTTTGCTTTTTCCACTGGATTTTTTTTTTTTCTAATTTATTTGTAGATTTTTATATAGTAAGGGCTTCCCTTGTGGCTCAGCTGGTAAAGAATCTGCTTGCAATGTGGAAGACCTGGGTTTGATCCCTGGGTTGGGAAGATCCCTTGGAGAAGGGAAAGGCTACCCACTCCAGTATTCTGGCCTGGAGAATTCCATGGACTAGTCCATGGGGTTGCAAAGAGTCAGACATGACTGAGCGACTGTTACTTTTCTTTCACTATATAGTAAGCAAATTAGCTTTTTATCATGTATTACAAATAGCTTTTCTTTTTAACTTACTTGTGACTCACCTTTTACTTTTTTAAAAATAATTTTTCCATGCAGATATTTAAAAATGATAAGCATTTTTTATATCATTTGAATAGTCAAAATTTATAACAGGACTGGAGCTATGTTAAGTAATTGTGGCTGAATAGGTCTGAGTCAATTTGGTCCATATGTTATTGACATTTCTGTCCTTTTAAGATGAGTCTGTCAGAGGGTCAGAAGAAAACATCAACAATGTTAATGGATGTTGAAATTCATAAACTATCAGATCAGATCAGTCGCTCAGTCGTGTCCGACTCTTTGCAACCCCATGAATCGCAGCACGCCAGGCCTCCCTGTCCATCACCAACTCCCGGAGTTCACTGAGACTCACGTCCATCGGGTCAGTGATGCCATCCAGCCATCTCATCCTCTGTCGTCCTGTTCTCCTCCTGCCCCCAATCCCTCCCAGCATCAGAGTCTTTTCCAGTCAGTCAACTCTTCGCATGAAGTAGCCAAAGTACTGGAGTTTCAGCTTTAGCGTCATTCCTTCCAAAGAAATCCCAGGGCTGATCTCCTTTAGAATGGACTGGTTGGATCTCCTTGCAGTCCAAGGGACTCTCAAGAGTCTTCTCCAACTCCACAGTTCAAAAGCATCAATTCTTTGGCGCTCAGCCTTCTTCACAGTCCAACTCTCACATCCATACATGACCACAGGAAAAACTATAGCCTTGACTAGATGGACCTTTGTTGGCAAAGTAATGTCTCTGCTTTTGAATATGCTATCTAGGTTGGTCATAACTTTCCTTCCAAGGAGTAAGCGTCGTTTAAAAGCGTCTTTTAATTTCATGGCTGCAGTCACCATCTGCAGTGACCCTGGAGCCCAGAAAAATAAAGTCTGACACTGTTTCCACTGTTTCCCCATCTATTTCCCATGAAGTGGTGGGACCGGATGCTATGATCTTCATTTTCTGAATGTTGAGCTTGAAGCCAACCTTTTCACTCTCCACTTTGACTTTCATCAAGAGGCTTTTGAGTTCCTCTTCACTTTCTGCCATAAGGGTGGTGTCATCTGCATATCTGAGGTTATTGATATTTCTCCCGGCAATCTTGATTCCAGTTTGTGTTTCTTCCAGTCCAGCGTTTCTCATGATGTACTCTGCATATAAGTTAAATAAACAGGGTGACAATATACAGCCTTGATGAACTCCTTTTCCTTTTTGGAACCAGTCTGTTGTTCCATGTCCAGTTCTAACTGTTGCTTCCTGACCTGCATACAGATTTCTCAAGAGGCAGATCAGGTGGTCTGGTATTCCCATCTCTTTCAGAATTTTCCACAGTTTATTGTGATCCACACAGTCAAAGGCTTTGGCATACTCAATGAAGCAGAAATAGATGTTGTTCTGGAACTCTCTTGCTTTTTCGATGATCCAGAGGATGTTGGCAATTTGATCTCTGTTTCCTCTGCCTTTTCTAAAACCAGCTTGAACATCTGGAAGTTCATGGTTCACATATTGCTGAAGCCTGGCTTGGAGAATTTTGAGCATTACTTTACTAGCGTGTGAGATGAGTGCAATTGTGCAGTAGTTTGAGCATTCTTTGGCATTTCCTTTCTTTGGGATTAGAATGAAAACTGACCTTTTCCAGTCCTGTGGCCACTGCTGAGTTTTCCAAATTTCCTGGCATATGGAGTGCAGCACTTTCACAGCATCATCTTCCAGGATTTGGAATAGTTCAACTGGAATTCCATCACCTCCACTAGCTTTGTTCGTAGTGATGCTTTCTAAGGCCCACTTGACTTCACATTCCAGGATGTCTGGCTCTAGGTCATTGATCATACCATCGTGATTATCTGGGTCGTGAAGATCTGTTTGGTACAGTTCTTCTGTGTATTCTTGCCATCTCTTCTTAATATCTTCTGCTTCTGTTAGGTCCATACCATTTTTGTCCTTTATCGAGCTCATCTTTGCATGAAATGTTCCTTTGGTATCTCTGATTTTCTTGAAGAGATCCCTAGTCTTTCCCATTCTGTTGTTTCCCTCTATTTCTTTGCATTGATTGCTGGAGAAGGCTTTCTTATCTCTTCTTGCTATTCTTTGGAACTCTGCATTCAGATGCGTATATCTTTCCTTTTCTCCTTTGCTTTTGGCTTCTCTTCTTTTCACAGCTATTTGTAAGGCCTCCCCAGACAGCCATTTTGCTTTTTTGCATTTCTTTTCTATGGGGATGGTCTTGATCCCTGTCTCCTGTACAATGTCACAAACCTCATTCCATAGTTCATCATGCACTATCTATCAGATTTAGGCCCTTAAATCTATTTCTCACTTCCACTGTATAATCATAAGGGATTTGATTTAGGTCATACCTGAGTGGTCTAGTGGTTTTCCCTACTTTCTTCAATTTCAGTCTGAATTTGGCAATAAGGAGTTCATGATCTGAGCCACAGTCAGCTCTTGGTCTTGTTTTTGCTGACTGTATAGAGCTTCTCCATCTTTGGCTGCAAAGAATATAATCAATCTGATTTCGGTGTTGACCATCTGGTGATGTCCATGTATAGAGTCTTCTCTTGTGTTGTTGGAAAAGGATGTTTGTTATGACCAGTGCATTTTCTTGGCAAAACTCTATTAGTCTTTGCCCTGCTTCATTCCGTTTTCCAAGGCCAGATTTGCCTGTTACTCCAGGTGTTTCTTGACTTCCTACTTTTGCATTCCAGTCCCCTATAATGAAAAGGACATCTTTTTTGGGTGTTAGTTCTAAAAGGTCTTGTAGGTCTTCACAGAACCGTTCAACTTCAGCTTCTTCAGTGTTACTGGTTGGGGCATAGACTTGGATTACTGTGATATTGAATGGTTTGCCTTGGAAACGAACAGAGATCATTCTGTCGTTTTTGAGATTGCATCCAAGTACTGCATTTCAGACTCGTTTGTTGACCATGATGGCCACTCCATTTCTTCTGAGGGATTCCTGCCCGCAGTAGTAGATATAACGTTCATCTGAGTTAAATTCACCCATTCCAGTCCATTTCAGTGTGCTGATTCCTAGAATGTCGACATTCACTCTTGCCATCTCTTGTTTGACCACTTCCAATTTGCCTTGATTCATGGACCTGACATTCCAAGTTCCTATGCAATATTGCTCTTTACAGCAATGTTATCATAAACTATACCTATGTGAAATATGTGAGGAAAGAATATCAGAAGAATTAAGTGGTATTTCAAAACTTTGGTTTTTTTTGGTCTTCTTGAGTAGTACTGTATATTCACCGTAGTAGTCTATGAATTTAATATGGCCATTTATTCCAGGTACTATATAATCTGAGAAATACATGCAAACCTTTTTAAAAAATCTCTCTGTATTGCCAAATTTATCAATTGCAGAGAAGATAGAAAAGGACAAGGGAAATTATATCTCTTTTAAAAAATCATACACAAAAATTGCCATTTCTTAGCATCCTAAGGACCACATTGTAACCAGCTGAGTAGACTCAGGCATATTTTGACAAATTAGACGCTTCTGTGGACACTTACTAGAGTGTGTTTTTCTCTTACATTTGTGGGCATTTGGTGGTGATGATGGTGTTGGAGTTCCCTAGTATTTATAATCTTTCTGCACTAGCACTAACTGTTTCATGATGTTTTTCTTTGCTCTCAGAGGCATTAATAGTTTACATCAGTGTTTGAGCATTTTCTCGTCCAGCTAGGTACTCCACTGAAAAGATACTTTGATCTTATTATGTATAGTAGCTATCTCCTCTATCAGATTTACAATGTGTGAAATAACTCTTAGCAGGCTTCCCTGATAGCTCAGGTGGTCAAGAATCTGCCTGCAATGCAGAAGACCCCAGTTTCATTCCTGGGTCGGGAAGATCTGCTGGAGAAGGGACAGGCTACCTACTTCAGTATTCTTGGGCTTCCCTTGTGGCTCAGTTGGTAAAGAATTCATCTGCAATGTGGGAGACCTGGGTTTGATCTCTGGGTTGGAAAGATCCCCTGGAGAAGGGAAAGGCTACCCACTCCAGTGTTCTGGCCTGGAGGACTCCATGGACTGTTGAAGTGTCTTCCACTGAAGAAGAAACTTAATTTAACTTTGTTCATCCCAGTCTCCTGAGGACCTAGGGGTTCCTTGGAACATGTTTTGGAAATGTTACTTTGTATTACTGTATATGGAGATAATAGAATGCAGACTCTTTTCTTAATTTGATTCTTATCTATTTTGAAGTGGAACCAAATTACCCTGAGAAGCAAGGAATGCTGTAATAGTAGGATTATGTCTTTTTCACTTTTAGACCACATATGAACCTAATGAATTTTACTTCTGTTACTGTTACTGCTCTTTTTATGTTGTAGCCCTGAATTTTCAAATGTCAAATTTGTTGTATAATTTATGGATAGCACTGCTGTTAAGTAGAGTCATGATGATGACTGTTTCCCAAAATGAAATGTCTTATACATTGTTAAGGAGAAGGCAATGGCACCCAACTCCATTACTCTTGCCTGGAAAATCCCATGGATGGAGGAGCCTGGAAGGCTGCAGTCCATGGGGTCGCTGAGGGTTGGACATGACTGAGCGACTTCACTTTCACTTTTCACTTTCATGCATTGGAGAAGGAGAAGTCGGACACGACTGAAGTGACTTAGCAATAGCAATACATTGTTAAATGTCTTATATTAATCCATTAATTTGGTGTGGCTGAAATCATTAAAAAATTAATCAAGACTCTTCAGGAAAATCCTGGTCATTTGCTCAATGTTCCATAGTCCATTCACTTTCAAGCAATATGTTTCATGATCATCATTAAAAAAACAGAAACAGAACCCTAACCAGAGTATACATTATTGGCTACTTCTATATTAGTACGAGGAATTTGAGGGACGTAATTTGGGTGCTGATATTTGAAATTTCTAGGAAATTTTAAATTGTCCTAGAAAGCTAGGATATGATGTCCCTATGAGTAGAGGAAAAAATCTGATTGCCTCTGTGGGAGATTGGGTTTGTCTTCTTCCTCCTCTCTGTGGAGTCTGTTCTTTTCTAATGCAACTACCTCTGTGAGGAGTCTGTTACTTTTGTACCTGTTGTTATCTGTTACCTATTAGATCTGTCCACTTCTGAATGGAGAGACTGGACTGAGTCTTAAAGGAAGACGTGAGGAAAGAAATTAAATTTTTTGTTTTAATTTCACTTAGAGCAAGCCTACTTGAAATTGCAAACTGTTTGTCTTGATACTGCCGTCTTAAGCATCTATGCTTGGGATTCTAATGCAGTTTCTAATTTTCCTTTTTTAAAAATGAATAACATTTGACTCATTTATTCCTTTTTGTTTTAAGGTCATTGCTATAAAGTCATAGAAAACTTAGTGATTTGGAAAAATCAACGTCAGAGACAGGGCTTAAATTGCCAAGATACAATTTACAGCAGATTTTTTTTTCTTTTTGATGATCTCCAAAAACTGATGTTTGTCTTTGAAATTCCATGGTGGTAGGCAAATTATAGTTACCAAATTTGCCAGTCTTAAAAGATTCCTTGGTACATGAAAATTTATCTTTTAAAAGGTTATTATTTTTTTAAATTTAAGACTTACATGTGCTTACTGCATCACATTGGGGTAAAAGAAAATTTTAAGAAAATAACTCATAATCTTGTATCCAAAGATATCTTAGCATAGTTGATATTTTGATTTTGTTCCTTTTGTTAATTTCCTAAATGCAGCCATCTTAACATAATTGAGATCATATTGTCTGCATTGGTTTGCATTTTGTTTTTTTCTTAGTATAACTTTAAATTGCCAAGGAAAAGCCTGATTATTTTTTGCATTTATTCATTTATTCATTCTCTCAAACAAAAAATATATGCATATATAAATATGTATTTTTGTAACTATGTGTATATATGAGAACACATACACATATACATATGTATTTAAGGTACTAGGTTTGCTGCTGCTTGGAAAGTGTGTTGTCTTTCTGGGCATAAAAGTTAACTGTAATATAAAGCGGACTATGAAGAATGTTCATATTTTTTTGAAATTTCAACAAGGAACCTCTCTGGATTAACTGAACTTTATCTCACAAAGTTTCTTTGTTTGTAGATTCCTCTCTTTGGTGCTAAGACTATTGGCCGGAGAAGTCCTGATGGACCAGTGCTGAGCAAAGCTGAATTTGTTGAGAAAGTTCGTCAGAGTAATCAGGCCTGTCATAATGGAGATTTCCACACAGCTATTGTTCTCTACAATGAAGCCCTGGCTGTTGACCCTCAGAACTGTATCTTATACAGCAATAGATCTGCAGCCTATATGAAAATCCAGCAGTATGACAAGGCACTGGATGATGCAATCAAAGCTCGACTTCTCAATCCCAAGTGGCCAAAGGTAGAAATTTCCTTTACTTTCTCAGAACTTTTTGTGCTTTCTTATTTTAATGTAACATTTTATTGATTGAGTACAGTTATTAATATTTTAATAGTCTGTACTTCAGCAAGATGTGGAATTGGCTTCATTGAGCTGGTACACTAGTGAATGCCTTCCTTTTTTATACCTTGGAAGTATGCTTTCCATGTCTAATTCTTTTCCTTTGTGTTTGAGATACACTTTTTTTTTTACTCCAACTTAGCTTCTTGATAGTATGCATTCTAGTTATTTATCTAGGTTTTGGATATCTCTTTTTGCACTGATATTTCAGATGGAGTATTATGATTGTGTTTCTTCAATTTAAAATAATTTTATTCTCTATCAACAACTGCTTGTTTTCAGAATGGTAGTTGATCAGAGAAGCTTTGTTTTCCTAATAAATCAGTATAATTATCTATATTCCCTTGAATAGTTTAAGGGTTGAGTTGTTATCTTTATTTGGTATATACTTTATTTTCATTGTGCCTGTTCACCTTCTAACACCCAGTTTTAGAAATGCTTTCTTAAGATGTGATCAAAGTGTTTGAGATTTTTTTTAAATTGAACTACAAACCCATTTCATTCTATTTTTGGCTTTCTGTTGGACTAACAAATGTTAGTGAAAGTTTCCCAGAAATTTAAAAATGATTCTTACTGTCTTATTAGTGATATGTCACAGTCATGTTGTTTTCTACTTTAATTCTGGTATAGGTATTTTTGGCTTTAGTCAGTGGAATTTGTAGTAATGCTGCTACCTTGTAAGTTGTTTAGGATTCTGTAATTCCCTAAAGGATTTCTTTTACAACTATAATTACTGTAAATGAAACAAGATCTGTTTTTTAAAAAAATGTTACATGACACTGGGAGTTAGATTGCTGTTTTCAAAGGACAGACTTAGGTTCAAATTCCTTCACTTCTATTAATGACAATATGGCTTTAGATAAGTCTCTTAACATCTCTGGGGTTAAGATAAATGGAATGATAATACCTATCTTGTAAGGTTATTTAAGAGTTAGAGATAATTTGTTACTTGTACATACTTGGTGTTTTGTGTATAACAGCTGTGATTGTGCATTTTTATTGAATGTTCAAATTAGTAAGTTATTCTAGCAAACCTTGATCTGTATCCTCTCTTTTTCTTTCTTTCTTTCTTTTTTAAAGCCTGTGATGATACAATGAGCCCAATAAATATAGAGCACTTAAATTTCAGATCAAGTGTCTTCATTCCTTCTTTATTGAGGTCTACTTATTTTGTGTTCTTATTATTTATGAATAGCTTCAAACTTTTTTCTTTTCCCTTTTTCTATGTCATTTCCACTTTCTCATGTCCACTTCTTATGATTTTTGCACAGAAAATGGCTGGAAGGTGCACTTTTATGATTATAGATGAGAGATCAACTTTTAAGATAATTTCTCTCAAGTTTAGTCTCTGATTTTTTTTCCCTTATGATAAATAAGTTTATTGTATATTTACAATTTTCATTAATATTTAAACTCCATATTTGGCTTTAAGCAACAAGATTTAGAATCATGTAAAATATAAATTAGGGTTTGTTACTGAAGTCATGAAAGGGTCTTTCTATATAATATGATTCATAATAAAATTAACTTAAGAAATTTCTACTGCATAAAAGTTTCCTTTGATAAAAACTTGCTTTTATACTTTTCTAGGAATATACTCATTATATAAAAGAAGATTTATTTCTATTCCCTTGTAAAGATATGTCTGGTAAATTTTTATCAATTCCTTTTCTTTTTGACTTTTTTGATGGGCTTTTTCATTATAATCCATTCTGAAATCTTTCTCCAACTGTCATTGTTGTCTACTTTGATGTGGTAAAACATACCTTCCAATTTCTCTTTCTCTCTCTGTAAAAGTTACTTTATGTTAAGATCCAAGGAGTCCAGAGATTGGATGGAGAGTTTTTATTCTCATTTATTTTGTCTGAAAGAAATATGTTGGTGTGATATGGGCTTCAAAAGAAGTATGGACGAAAACACTATGAGAGCCCCCCAGAAAACAAGCCCAATCCCATTATGATACCTTTATCTCCAACTGCCTCTTAGCTGTTGTCTGTGTATATATTCATTCTTTCTGTGTCTTGTTTAATAAATATTTGTCTTACTGAAAGTTGTAAAGTTTTTCTTTTCCTCTAGAATTTTTGTAGTTTTACCTTTAGGTCTGTGATTCAGTTCAAGTTAATTTTAGGGACTGAATGAGGTTAAGGATCAAGGTTTATTTATTTATTTTCCATATAGATAACTATGTTCCAGGCACATTTGTTGAAAAGACTATGCTTTCACCATTGAATTATCTTTAATACCTTTTTCACAGACCATTTGATTGTAAAAGTGTGAGGATATTACTGTACTGTTTTGTTCTATTAGTTTATTATTTATCCTTATCAAAATCATATTGTTTTGATTACTATAGTTTTGTAAGTCTTGACATCAGATACTGTGAATCTTCTAACTTTATTCTTTTTCTAGGTTTTTGCTATTCTCTGTCTTTGCATTTTTATTCAAGTGTAGAATCAACATCAATTTCTTAAAAAAATCTAGGAAACTAATGGGATTGCTTTGAATTCTTAGAGTAATTTGGAGAGAATTGCTGTCTTAACGTTCCAGTCCATGAATATGGTATAATCTCTCTCTGTTTATTTAGTTTTTATTTTATTTCCCTTTGCAACTTTCTGTCACTTTCAGTGTTTGGGTCTTTCACATCTTTTATTAAATTTATTTCTAAGTATTTTGTTTTTTGATACTATTACAAATGTATTTAAAATTTTTCATTTAGCAATTTTTAATTGCTAGTGTATAGGAAAAAGTGTGTTGTGTGACCCTGTTGAATTTTCTTTTAAGTTCTAGTAGGGATTTTTGGTGGAGAAGGCAGTGGCACCCCATCCAGTACTCTTGCCTGGAAAATCCCAGGGATGGAGGAGCCTGGTGGGCTTCAGTCTATGGGGTCGCACAGAGTTGGACACGACTGGGTGACTTAGCAGCAGCAGCAGCAGCAGGGCTTTTTGGATTTTCTCTGTGCATGATCTTATTGTCTGCAGGTAATGACAATTTTGCTTCTTCCTTTTTTTTTTGGCCTTTGCCTTTTATTTCTTTTTCTTGCTCCATTATACCTGTTAGGATATCCAGTACAATTATGAATAGAAAAGATGAGAGCAAACTTCCTCTGCTCATTCCTGATCTTAGTGCAAAAGATCACTTGAGCTTTGTATTGTTGATGATGATGCCCTTAATCAGGTGGAGGATATTCCATTCAATTCTATTATGATTGAGTGTTGAATTTTGTCACATGTTTTCTTCATCTGTTGAAATGATATTTTTTCTCACTTACTTTGGAATGTTAAGTCAGCCTTGCAGTCATGGGATAAATACCACTTTGTCATTATATATACCATTTTTATATATTGTTAGGTGCAACTTGATATAATTTTGTCAAGGATTTTTGCATCTGTGTTTATGAGGAATATTGATTTGTGTTTTCTTTTCTCGTGATATCTTTGCTGGTTTTGGTATCAGAATGATATTGGCCTCATATGATGAGTTTTGAAGTGTTTGCTCTTCCTGTGTTTTCTAGAAAAAGGCATGTTTTGTCCTTAAGTATTTGATAGAATTCACCAGTCTATTCTAGAGTCTGGTAGAAATGACCATCTTTACCGTGACTTTTCTTTGTGGGAAGGTTTTAATTATGGATTAAATTTCTTTGATATGAGGCCATTTAAATTTTCTAATTCTTCTTGGATTAGTTTTGGTATTTTGTTTCTTTCAGTTACTTTTTACATTTAATCCAGGTTGCAAATTGATCAGCATGGAATTGTTAATAACATTCTTTTATTATTGTTTTCGTTTCTGTAGGATCTATAATGGTGTCCTTTCTTTCATTCCTACTATTGTTAATTTGTATCTTCTCTTTTGTTTCATTAGTCTGTCTAGATACTTACCAATTTTGTTCATCTTTCTGTTCAATCAGTTATTAGGTTTATTGATTTTCAGTATTGTACATTTTCTCTTTCATCAATTTCTGCTCTTTATTATTTCCTTCTTTCTAAGTATTTTTCATTTAATTTGCTGTCTTTTTCATTTCCTAAAATGGGAGGTTAGGCCATTGATTTTATTTAAAAATTTCTTCTGTATTTCTTTTTGGCTGTGCTGGGTGTGTGTTGCTTTGCCCGGGCTCGGGCTTTTCTCTAGTTGGGGCAAGTGGGGGCTACTCTCTAGTTGTGGTGCACAGGCCTCATTGTGGTGGTTTCTCTTGTTGTGGAGCACAGGCTCTAGGCACGTGGGCTTCAGTAGTTGTAGCACACAGGCTCAGTAGTTGAGGTGTGTGAGCTTAAAGGTGTGCAGACTTCTGTAGTTGTGGCAGGAGGGCCCTAGAGCATGGGCTCAGTAGTTGTGGTACACGGGCTTAGTTGCTCGGTAATATGTGGAGTCTTCCCAGACCAGGGATGGAACCTGTGTCCCCTGCACTGAAGGTGCAGTGTCCCACTGCACTCCAGGGAAGACCTAGGCTATGAATCATAAATCTTTCTTCTTTTTTAATATAATAATTTAAACCTAAATTGTTCTCTCCAATCACTGCTTTTGCTGTATCCCACAAATTTTGACATGTTTTCATTATAATGATAATGTTAAGAATGTTTTCTAATCCTCCTTATGGTTACTTCTTTGATCCATGAGTTATTTAATGAAGTTTGTACTTAAGTTCCTAATATTTGGGTTTTTTAAAGTTATCTTATTATTGATATCTAATCTATTTCCATTGTTATTAAAGGACATACTTGGAATGATATTATTGCTTTTCAGTTTACTGAGGCTTGTTTCATGGCCAGCATATGATTTATCTTGGTGAACCTACTGTGAGCAGTTGAAAAGAATGAGTATTTTTCAGTAGTGAGGTATAGCTCTATGGATATCAACTAGGTCAAGGTAGTTGATGTGAAGTGAAGTGAAGTCGCTCAGTCGTGTCCGACTCTTTGCGACCCCATGGACAGTAGGCTACCAGGCTCCTCCCTCCATGGGATTCTCCAGGCAAGAATACTGGAGTGGGTTGCCTTTGATAGTGTTGTTCATATCTTCTTTCTCTTTGCTGACTTATTTAGGTCTAGTTATTCCATCAATTGTTGGAATAAAGTTAAAATCTCCAATTAAGATTTTGGAATTGGGGATTTTCCTCTTTAGTATTTTCAAATTTTGCTTCATATGTTTTGAAGCTCTGTTATTAATATAAATACTTTTATTAATATTACGTCTTCTTGAGGAATTGATCCTTTTATTATTATGCAAGGTTTTTCTTTATTTCTGGTATACTAATTTTGGTCCTAAAATCTATTTTGTTTGATATTAATATAGCTGTCTTCTGCTTACTTTTTGCTTCATGTATATTTTTCTATTTATAAATTTTCAATCTTTCTGGGCTTTTACACTTAAACTTCATCTCTTTTGAATAGCATATAATTGTGTCTTGCTTTTTAAGTCAGTTTTGGTAGTCTTTGTCTCTTAAGTGGATCTTTGTCCAATAACATTTAATGTGATCATCAACGCTATTGATTTTGCCTTTACCTACCATTTTATTACTGTCTTCTGTTTTTGTCTCTGTTACTCTTTTCCTGCTATTTATTGGTTTATTTGAAATCTTTTTGAGTTGATTTTTTTTTCTTGTAAGTTTGCCATTGTTTTCAGTGGTTGTTGATGATGTTGTTTGGCTAGTAATTTTCTTGGTTAGAATAAAACTGCTGCTACTGCTAAGTCACTTCAGTCGTGTCCGACTCTGTGTGACCCCATAGATGGCAGCCCACCAGGCTCCCCCGTCCCTGGGATTCTCCAGGCAAGAACACTGGAGTGGGTTGCCATTTCCTTCTCCAATGCATGAAAGTGAAAAGTGAAAGTGAAGTTGCTCAGTCATGTCCGACTCTTAGCGACCCCATGGACTGCAGCCCACTAGGCTCCTCCATCCAACTACATACTTTATTTCTTGAATTGAAGCTTTAGCTTCAATACAGATATTGTCTTTAGTTGAATTGCTTTGAATTTGCTTCATACATGTTAACCCAAGGGTTATTCAGAGATGTTGGAAGGCAGAATTTGTGTATCCCTTTTCTGCCTCTTTTCCTTCTGAGATCCCCTTCTTCCTTGGCTAAAGACTATGACTTTTTTGTGCTTCAGTAGTCTAATTCCACAGGCCAGAGAGACAGCACTCTTGTCCTGCTCACCTGCAATCAGCACTTCATCTCTGCACCCTGAAAATGGAAACTCATTTCACAACTTTCTTCCTCCAGGATCCACCTGCTTCTCATTACTCTCCAGTGCTTTCAGTGGTCACATTTCCCCATTTATTTCTTGCTATTCTGCTGACAGACCTGCTCTTGTTGATCCACTCATTTCCCTTTTCTTTTTGTTTACGCCAGGCTTTATGCCTGGGGTTTTTGTCCCTGCTGCCATGGGAACTCAAAGAGTGGGACTAGACTGAAGCAACCTACTATTTTTGGGGTACATAAGTGAAAGTTGCTCAGTTGTGTCTGACTCTTTGTGACCCCATGGACTGTATGGAATTCTCCAGGCCAGAATACTGGAGTGGGTAGCTGGTTCCTTCTCCAGGGGATCTTCCCAATCCAGGGATCAAACCCAGGTCTCCCACATTGCAGGCAGATTCTTTACCAGCTGAGCCACCAAGGAAGCCAATTGGGCTACATAGAATAGGTCCAACTCAACTCTTATTTTAAAAAATTCAATTCAGTTCAGTTGCTCAGTTGTGTCTGACTCTTTGCAACCTTCCCTGTCTGTCGCCAACTTGCAGAGTTTACTCAAACTCATGTCCATTGAGTCGGTGTTGCCATCCAGCCATCTCATCCTCTGTCGTCCTCTTCTGCCTTCAGTTTTTCCCAGCATCAGTGTCTTTTCAAATGAATCAGTTCTTCACATCAGGTGGCCAAAGTATTGGAGTTTCAGCTGCAGCATCAGTCCTTCCAATGAATATTTAGGACTGATTTCCTTTAAGATGGACTTAAAGTTGGATGAAAGTGAAAAGTGAAAGTGATCTCCTTGCAGTCCAAGGGACTCTCAAGAGTCTTCTCCAACACCACAGTTCAAAAGCATCAATTCTTCGGCACTCAGCTTTCTTCACAGTCCAACTCTCACATCCATACGTGACTACTGGAAAAACCATAGCTTTGACTAGATGGACCTTTGTTGGCAAAGAATTGTGTCTGCTTTTTAATATGCTGTCTAGGTTGGTCACAACTTTTCTTCCAAGGAGTATGCGTCTTTTAATTTCATGGCTGCAGTCACCATCTGTAGTGATTTTGAAGCCCCCCAAAATTAAGTCTGTCACTGTTTCCACTGTTTCCCCATCTATTTGCTATGAAGTGATGGGACCAGATGCCATGATCTTCATTTTCTGAATGTTGAGTTTCAAGCCAACTTTTTCACTCTCCTCAAGAGGCTTTTTAGTTCTTCACTTTCTACCGTAAGGGTTGTGTCATCTGCACATCTGAGGTTATTGATGTTTCTCCTGGCAATCTTGATTCCAGCTTGCGCTTCCTCCAGCCCAGCGTTTCTCATGATGTACTCTGCATATAAGTTAAATAAGCAGGGTGACAATATATAGCTTTGATAGACTCGTTTTCCTATTTGGAACCAGTCTGTTGTTCCATGTCCACTTCTAACTGTTGCTTCCTGACCTGCATATAGGTTTCTCAAGAGGCAGGTTAGGTGGTCTGGTATTCCCATCTCTTTCAGAATTTTCTACAGTTTATTGTGATCCACACAGTCAAAGGCTTTGGCATAGTCAATGAAGCAGAAATAGATGTTGTTCTGAAACTCTCTTGCTTTTTTGATGATCCAGCGGATGTTGGCAATTTGATATCTGGTTCCTCTGCCTTTTCTAAAACCAGCTTGAACATCTGGAAGTTTATGGTTCACATATTGCTGAAGCCTGGCTTGGAGAATTTTGAGCCCAATGGCACCCCACTCCAGTACTCTTGCCTGGAAAATCCCATGGACGGAGGAACCTGGTAGGCTGCAGTCCATGGGGTCGCTAGGAGTCGGACATGACTGAGCGACTTCACTTTCACTTTTCACTTTCATGCACTGGAGAAGGAAATGGCAACCCACTCCAGTGTTCTTGCCTGGAGAATCCCAGGGACGGGGGAGCCTGGTGGACTGCCGTCTATGGGGTCACACAGAGTCGGACACGACTGAAGTGACTTAGCTTAGCTTAGCTTAGCTTACTAGCGTGTGAGATGAGTGCAATTGTGCGGTAGTTTGAGCATTCTTCAGCATTGCCTTTTTTTGGGATTGGAATGAAAACTGACCTTTTCCAGTCCTGTGGCCACTGCTGAGTTTTCCAAATTTCCTGGCATATTGAGTGCAGCACTCTCACAGCATCATCTTTTAGGATTTGAAATAGCTCAACTGGAATTCCATCGCCTCCACTAGCTTTGTTTGTAGTGATGCTTCGTAAGGCTCACTTGACTTCACATTCCAGGATGTCTGGCTCTAGGTTGGTGATCACACCATCGTGATTATCTGCGTTGTGAAGCTCTTTTTTGTATAGTTCTCCTGTGTATTCTTGCCACCTCTTCTTAATATTTTCTGCTTCCGTTAGGTCCATACCATTTCTGTCCTTTATTGTGCCTATCTTTGCATGAAATGTTCCCTTGGTATCTTTAATTTTCTTGAAGAGATCTCTAGTCTTTCCCATTCTGTTGTTTTCCTCTATTTCTTTGCATTGATTGCTGAGGAAGGCTTTTTTTATCTCTCCTTGCTGTTCTTTGCAACTCTGGATTCAAATGGGTATATCTTTTCTTTTCTCCTTTGCCTTTCATTTTTGTTCTATTCACAGCTATTTGTAAGGCCTCCTCAGACAAACATTTTGCCTTTTTGCATTTCTTTTTCTTGGGTATGGTCTTGATCCCTGCCTCCTGTGTAATGTCACGAGCCTCTGTCCATAGTTCTTCAGGCACCCTATCAGATCTAATCCCTTGAATCTGTTTCTCACTTCCACTGTATAATCGTAAGAGATTTGATTTATGTCATACCTAAATGGTCTAGTGGTTTTCCCTTTTTCTTCAATTTAAGTTTGAATTTGGCAATAAGGAGTTCATGATCTGAGCCACAGTCAACTCCCAGTCTTGATTTTGCTGACTGGATAGAACTTCCCCATTTTTGGCTGCAAAGAATATAATCAATCTGATTTTGGTATTAACGATCTGGTGATGTCCATGTGTAGAGTCTTCTCTTATGTGGTTGGAAGAGAGTGTTTGCTATGACTAGTGTGTTCTCTTGGCAAAACTCTTATTAGCCTTTGCCCTGCTTCATTTTGTACTCCAAGGCGAAATTTGCCTGTTACTCCAGTTATTTCTTGACTTCTTATTTTTGCATTCCAGTTCCCTATAATGAAAATGACATCTTTTTTGGATGTTAATTCTAAAAGGTCTTGTAGGTCTTCATAGAACCATTCAACATCAGCTTCTTCAGCGTTACTGGTTGGGGCATAGACTTGGATTACTCTGATATTGAATGGATTGCCTTCGAAACGAACAGAGATCATTTTGTCGTTTTTTGAGATCGCATCCAAGTACTGTATTTCGGACTCTCTTGTCGACTATGATGGCTACTCCATTTCTTCTAAGGGATTCCTGCCTACAGTGGTAGATATAATGGTCATCTTCGTTAAATTCACCCATTGCAGTGCATTTTAGTTCACTCATTCCTAAAATATAGGTGTTCACTCTTGCTATTTCCTGTTAGACCACTTCCAATTTGCCTTGATTCATAGACCTAACATTCCAGGTTCCTATGCAATATTGCTGTTTGCAGCATCAGACTTTACTTCCATCACCAGTCACATCCACAACTGGGTGGTGTTTTTGCTTTGGCTCCGTCTCCTCATTCTTTCTGGAGTTATTCCTCCACTGATCTCCAGTAGCATACTGGGCACCCACCAACCGGGGGAGTTTGTTAATTTACAATGCTGTGTTAGCTTCAAGTGTGTATGTATGTATTCATATATTCTTTTTCATTCTTTTTCCATTTTTCCATTATAGGTTTTTACAAGATATTGAGTATAGTTCCCTGTGCTATACAGTAAATTCTTTTTGTGTATAGTAGTGTGTATATGTTAATCCCAAACTCCTAATTTATCCCCCACTTCCCCCTGCTATCCCTTTTAGTAACCATAAGTTTGTTTTTTATGTCTATGAGTTGATTTCTATTTTATAAATAAGTTCATTTATGTCTTTTTTTTTTAGATTCCACATATAAGTGATATCATATGATACTTGTATTTTCTCTGTCTGACTTAATTCACTTAGTATCATAATCTCTAGGCCCAGCCATGTTGCTGCAGATGACATGACTTCATTCTTTTTTATGGTTGTCAACTCTTAGTTTTTCCTGGAAACCGCAATGAGCTTATGTAAATGTACCATTCACTGAGTCCTGCTAACGTCACTTACTTGTTTTTATTGTTATATAGACTTATCACTTGAATGTATCTGTCTTAAATTAGCTTGAAAATTCCTTGAAAGTTTGTTGTTTATTTATCTTACAGCCCTAACATTGCTGTGCACTTTAAAAAAATATTAAAAAATTTTTTTTATTTATTCATTTATTGGCTACACAGGTTCTTGTTGCTGTGTGAGGCTTTTTTCTATTTGCAGGAAGTTGGGCTAGTCTTTGTTGTGATGCATGGGCTCCTCATTGTGGTGGCTTCTCTTGTTGAGGAGCACAGGCTCTAGATCACGGGCTCAGTAGTTGTGATGCACAGGCTTAGTTGCCCAGAGGCATGTGGAATCTTCCTGTATCAGGGATTGAACCTGTGTCCCCTGCATTGGCAGGCAGATTCTTAACCACCAGACCACTAGGGAAGTGCAACTATGCACTTTTTTTTAAGCCTCAATGTTAAAATCAAAGAGAAAATTAGGAGGCATAATTGTGTGTGTGTGTGTATGTTTGAAGACTTCCAAGGATGCGGTTGTCACAGACCATAAACTTGATGTTTAGAAATTCTTTTAATCATTAGCTGAAGACCTCAGTAGTTTTAGTCTACTTTTTAATCTGTTCTGGAAGCAATCTTTCTTTCAAATCTACCACATTAAAACCTTTTGTATGTTTAGTGAGATAGCTTCGTATAATGGAAACAGCACATACAGGTACTCATTGCTTTGCGTGGTAGCACAGTACCTTAGAGATGACTGTGAAGGCTGAAAAATCTTTCAGTGTGATCATTGCAGCAGTTTTGATTGTTCTGTGACCTTTGCAAGTTTTTATCAAAATTTTAAAAACTCTTATTGTAGATTATAAATATATAAGGAAAGGAAAATATTAAATATTAAAGTATTTAAAAACTAGTATTCAGTGCCTGTGATTTAAAACATTAAGGATTTGTTTTATTTTTGTATTAAAAACTTACCCAGAGTTATTTGAACAGTGCTTACTGCCTTCTCATCATGTAATTTACGATACAGCGTGAGCAAATGTCAATGACAATATGCCTTGGCAAACTGTCATACTCCTTTGTAATTTTACATCAGCTTCTACTGTTTCAATCTTTGTGCTTTCAGTTTTGTGAAATATCTTTGAAAATTCCTGTAATTCCAATAATTTTGCCAGCATCACTTTCTCTGGAACATATTCAGCTTTTTTGTCACAATTAGTTTCTTCATTTATGTCCATAAGTTCATTGTCCTAAGTTCTTCTGACTGAATCGCTGGAATGGTAGACATGTCAGCATCCCCACAGTCAGCTGTTCTTCTATATCTTTCTTTATATTTGATTTCAGTTTTACCTTCAGTGTTGTTGTTTTTTCTTTCTTTGATGCACTCATATTTGTTGGTCAGTTCTCTTTTGAGACTGTCCATATGGATTTATCACTGGAAGATAAGGAGGCAGCATAACTGCTTCTTTGCTGTTTGTATATGAGCTGAATAACAGATTTGCAGTGACCAATACAGACTTTTTATTTATTTATTTATATAATTTGGCTATGCTGGATCTTTAATTGCAGCATCCAAAATCTTAGTTGTAGCATGTGGGATCTAGTTCCCTGACCAGGGATTGAACCTGGACCCCCTGCATTGGGAGCGTGGAGTCTTAGCTATTGGACCACCAGGAAAGTCTCTCTGATAGACTTTGAAACAAATCATGTTTGGTCAGTAATGATGATGCATGTCTTTTTATTATGTAGCAATTGTGTACTGAAGAGCTAGCAGTGGAGTTTGTGCTTTTATGCATTTACTCACAGTTAACATACCATGGTGATGCCAGTGATGCCATCACTGACTCAGTGGATGTGAGTTTGAGCCAGTTCTGGGAGTTGGTGATCTACAGGGAAGCCTGGTGTGCTGCAGTCCATGGGGTCGCAAAGTCCAACACGACTGAGTGACTGAACTGAATATACCATGGTATGTGAAACTCGAACTGCATTATTAGGAAACTGGTGTTATTTAACTGTGGTAACTGAAATTCATATATATTGAAGCATGTGAAATAGAGGCTGCTGGTTCTTTGGTAAGACCTGAGTTTTTTCTCCTTATATGTTGCTTTTCCTCCATAAGCCCTAGTTTTCCTATTATAAACTGGGTTAATATCACAAACCTTGAAGGGTTGTATTGAAGATTAAATAAAATAATGTTAAGCATTTAGCACAGAGTTTCTCATATATAGGTAATTTAATACATGATAGTTGTAAATGATGATGGTGCTAACTACCATCATCATGCTATAATTGTTCCGTATTTGTACGCATACAGTTTTTAGTCAAACTACCCAATTCTTTTTTGAGCATTTTTCTTCCCCTTATAATAATCTCAGAAATCTTCTGAGTCCTCTCAGTTTCTGCTGATCATTTTTTTAAAAGTATGATGCCACATGGATGAGATGTTCCATTAAGATACATGTATTACAGAGGGAAGAGGGAGACTTTTTTTCACCACATATATAAGACGTATGCTCTCTTTTGAATAACTTATCAGATCCTATTGTTCTTTTATATGTGTGCCATATTTTATTTTGACTCAACAAATATCTATTAGGCATTTGCTATATAGGTAAGCATTGTTCTTCTACTGTCTTCTCTGATAAGAGTCTTTAGTTGATTTATCTTAAAAAATTTGCATATGGACATTTTTCATTATTTTGATATTCTACTTCTTATCCATGATTAAAAAAAAAAAGAATAGGGATTTCTCTGGCAGTCCAATGATTAAGACATCACGCTTCACTACAGGGTGCATGGGTTTGATCCTTGGTCAGGAAATTGAGATCCCACGTGGCATGGCCAAAATACCAAAAAGAGAATGTATTGATGATCTAGACTTGTATTTGCTACCTTTTGCTTTGTAACAAATCACTGTAAAACTTAGTGGTTTAAAATAAGAACCATTTATTTAACTCAAGATTCTGTAAGTCAGCTGGGTGGCTCTTTTGGTCTGGGCCAACCCAACTCATTTCCACTGGACTTGCTCATGTGTTCAAGGTCAACTAGGGATTTGACTGGTGGTTGAATAATCTGAAACTGTCTCATTTACATTTCTTACAGCTAGAATGCTGTTAGCTGGGAAACAGTAGTAACTGGGCCATGTGTCTCTTATCATCCAGCAGATTTTCATGGACTTCTTCACATGGTAGTTGTAGGATTCCAAGAACTGCAAGAAAGTGGAAGCACTGGAACACAAGCAGTTTTGAGTCTGTTTTCACCTTTGCTGTTTTCCCATTGGTCAGAGCAGCTCACATGATCAAGCCCAGACCCACTGTAAGAGGGGATTACCTAAAGGCATATGTAGAAAGGGAAGAATTTTTGGCCATCCTTGTGATTTACCTCTGTATTCTTTGCCAAGTCTGTACAATATGGTACATATTTATGTACCCTCATTCCTAAAATGTCATATCCCTTGTAAAAATACTTATTTTTAATTGAAGGATAATTGCTTTACAAAGTCGTGTTTGTTTCTGCCATACAACAATGTGAATCAGCCATAAGTATATATAAAACCCCTCCCTCCTACCCCCCACCCCTCTATCCCATCCTTCTAGGTCATCACAGGGCAGCGGGCTGAGCTGCCTGTGTTACACAGCAGTTTCCCACTAGCTATCTATTTTACACATGGTAATGTGTGTGTTTGAATGTCAATTTATCCTACCCTCTGCCCTCGCTGTGTCTACAAGTTTGTTTTCTCCATCTGCATCTCTATTCCTGCCCTGGAAATAGATTCACTAGTACCATTTTTCTAGATCTATATCTATGCATTAATACAAGAAATTTTTTTCTTTCTGACTTACCATATCCCTTCTTAGTTGTATCTACTTTAGTTTGATTTCTTGCCCTTTATCTTTTTGTTTTGAAATTTTCTTGAATCACATCTTTTCAGACAAGTCAGTTGTGAAGTAGTTACTATCATTTTAGTGTGAATTGTGAGTTATAGAAATAGTTATATTCTTGAGGGGTTTGGTAGTTTTCCCATGGTATAACACTATATAAGGAAAAATTTCACAGTAAGAAACATAAATATCTCCTCTTTCTGTAAAGCTTTTTTCATATTTTCATGTATTGATTATACCTGATGCCAAAATCCTATCATCAGGTATAATACTCGATGACAGATTATTATATCTTATTTGTTAGGTGCTACACCTGATGACAGAGTTATAGGTAATAAAAAATGTTGAAAAATATTGTGGCCTTAAGTTTTCTTTTGGTTTACCTAAATTATAATAGTAGCAAAACATAATAGCTCTTCAGTTCAGTTCAGTTCAGTCGCTCAGTCGTATCTGACTCTTTGTGACCCCATGAATCGCAGCACACCAGGCCTCCCTGTCCATCACCAACTCCCGGAGTTCACTCAAACTCATGTCCATCGAGTCGGTGATGCCATCCAGCCATCTCATCCTCTGTTGTCCCGTTCTCCTCCTGCCCCCAATCCCTCCCAGCATCAGAGTCTTTTCCAATGAGTCAGCTCTTTGCATGAGGTGGCCAAAGTACTGGAGTTTCAGCTTTAGCATCAGTCCTTCCAAAGAACACTCAGGACTGATCTTCTTTAGAATGGACTGGTTGGGTCTTATTGGATGCTTATTTGCCAAAGGGTTGTCTGAATACTTTTGTGATATCAGTTTTACACTCAAAATAATCTTATGAAATAGATATTATTATCCCAACTTTGCAAAAGTGAATGTTTATATTCAGTGAGTGGTTAAATATTTTGTCCAAGACGTCCAGCTAGTAACTGAAAGAGTTAGACTTTAACCTGTCTGTCTGACCCTAAAGAATTTTTCCTTAATCAGTATACTGTAATAATTCTCTGGATAAAAGAGTTCATTAATTAAGGAATCTTAAGAGTTCAGAATTCTGTCTCAAGTTTTAACACTGATAGGTCCATATAATGTTGAGCTGACTATTCAGTTTCAGTTTCCTGTAGTATAAATCAGTCTGAGATTGCAATTTATTTGCCTTTTGCTTGTCATTACAAGTAAAAAAAAAAAAAAAGATGTTTTAAATGACTTGGAGCTTAATAATAGAAATTCACAAAATGTTTTTAGGTATATTTTTATAGAATAATAGTATGCATTTATTGTACACATTAGTGCTTTTTATAATTTCAGTTCATTTCTTCAGCAAAACACACATTTATTGAACATTTCTGTGTGCTAGGCACCATTCTAAAGCTTGGTGATTCAAAAAGAACAAGGCTGTTACAACTAACATTCTAATGGGGAGATGCAGAAAATAAGGTGATAAATACATATATCAATGTTTGAAAGTGATAAATGCTTGGAAGACAACTTAAAACAGACTACACTAAAAGGGCTTCCCTGATAGCTCAGCTGATAAAGAATCCGCCTACAATGCAGGGGACTTGGGTTCGATTCCTGGGTTGGGAAGATCCCCTGGAGAAGGGAAAGGCTACCCACTCCAGAATTCTGGCCTGGAGAATTCCATGGACTGTATAGTCCATGGGGTCAGAAAGAGTCAGACATGACTGAGCAACTTTCACTTCACACTAAAAGGAAAGAGTACTGAGAAAGTAAATGACAGAATTATAGGAGAGTTTTGGGCAGGAGATGAGATTCAATGAGACCTGGAAGAACCAAATTTGAAGATTTGGGCTAAGTGCATTCTAGGCAGCATAAACAGTTAGTTTGAATTTGGTTAATGGGAGAAAATAGCCGAAACGTCAGTGGAGCACAGTGAACGAATGAATGAGGTGGAGACTGTAGGAGATGAAGTTGTTGGGGTGGCTAGGAGCCAGGTAATGTATAGCCTTGGCTTTTTAAACCATTGTAGGGCTTTAAGGTTTATTCAAAGATTGATAGGATGTGATTGAGAGATTTTAACTAGAGTGATAACAATTTATGGTCAGTCTAGTTAAAGGTTATGAGTATGTTTAATTTCTACATATCTGTGACTTTCCAAAATTTCTCCTGTTACTGATTTCAAATTTCATTCCATTGTGATACTTGGTATCATATCAATCATTTAAAATTTATTGAGGCTTGCTTTATAGCTTAGCATATCATCTTTCTCAAGAATGTTCCTCCTGCACTTGAGAACAATGTATATTCTGCTGTTGTTGAGAAGGGTGTTTTTTAGATGTTCATTAGGCCTAATTAGTTTATAGTATTGTTCAAGTCTTCTGTGGTCCTGTTCATTATTGGAAGTTTTGATGTCCTTAACTTAACTGTTAACAGTCCTTAACTGTTGAATTTTCTTTTTCTCCCTTCATTTCTATTAGTTTGTTTCATGTATTTTGGGGGCTCTGTTGTTTGGTGTTAATATTTTTATGATTTTATGTCTTTCTGAAAGATTGATCATTTTGTCATAAAATATCCTTGGTCTGTAGTAACAATTTTTGCTGTAAAATCTATTTTGTCTAATATTAATATAGCACCATTTCTATTTTGGTTGCTGCTTACATGATGTATCTTTCCCCATACTTTTCCTTTCAACTTGTTACTTTGAAACTAACATGAGTGTCTTGTAGATAGTCTATGACTATATCATGGTTTTGTTTTTTAGTAACAATCTATTCTGCCAATCCCTCTCCTTTGATTGTAGTGTCTAATTCATTTATATTTAATGTAACTGCTGAAAAGGTAAGGTTTATACCTGTTTTTTATATGTTTTCTATATGACTTTTTAAATGTCTTATTTTTTTGTGTGTCTTTTTTTCTGTTCTTCTCTTCCTGCATGACTTCCTTTTTTATGTTAAATATTTTCTTAAGTACCATTTATATTTCCTTTTTTTTTCTGTATATATTTTTATATTTTATATTTATATATTTTTACTATATATATTTTCAGTTATTTTCCTGGTGGTTGCCCTAGGAGTTATAATTAACATCTTTATTTAAAACAATATAGTTTGAATTTATATAAATTTTAATTTCAAAAGTATATGAAACTTTGCTATGATATAGCTTCATTCCTTTCTCCTTCCTTTATGCTATTTGTTGTCCTACAAATGACATCTTTATATATTATAATATATATAAAGCATAATCAGCAAAATCTTATAATTGTTACTTTATGCCATTGTCTTTTAAATGAAACAATTTCTACTTCTTAATTGGTATTCTGTTTTCGGTGAGACATTGTGCTCAGGCTTTCCTTTAATTTTTTTTTTTTCTTTAATTCCTTTGACATGGTTTTCTTTAGTACTTTGAATATGTTTATCAGTTCAGTTCAGTCGCTCAGTAGTGTCCGACTTTTTGCGACCCCATGAATCGCAGCACGCCAGGCCTCCCTGTCTATCACCAACTCCTGGATTTCACTCAGACTCAGATCCATCGAGTCAGTGATGCCATCCAGCCATCTCATCCTCTGTCGTCCCCTTCTCCTCCTGCCCCCAATCCCTCCCAGCATCAGAGTTTTTTCCAGTGAGTCAACTCTTCACATGAGGTGGCCAAAGTACTGGAGTTTCAGCTTCAGCATCAGTGCTTCCAAAGAAATCGCAGGACTGATCTCCTTCAGAATGGACTGGTTGGATCTCCTTGCAGTCCAAGGGACTCTCAAGAGTCTTCTCCAGCACCACAGTTCAAAAGCATCAATTCTTTGGCGCTCAGCCTTCTTCACAGTCCAACTCTCACATCCATACATGACTACTGGAAAAACCATAGCCTTGACTAGATGGACCTTTGTTGGCAAAGTAATGTCTTTGCTTTTGAATATGTTATCTAGGTTGGTCATAACTTTCCTTCCAAGGAGTAAGCGTCTTTGAATTTCATGGCTGCAGTCACCATCTGCAGTGATTTTGGAGCCCAGAAAAACAAAGTCTGCCACTGTTTCCACTGTTTCCCCATCTATTTCCCATGAAGTGGTGGGACCGGATGCCATGATCTTCGTTTTCTGAATGTTGAGCTTTAAGCCAACTTTTTCACTCTCCTCTTTCACTTTCATCAAGAGGCTCTTTAGTTCTTCTTCACTTTCTGCCATAAGGGTGGTGTCATCTGCATATCTGAGGTTATTGATATTTCTTCCGGCAATCTTGATTCTAGCTTGTGCTTCTTCCAGCCCAGCGTTTCTCATGATGTACTCTGCATATAAGTTAAATAAGCAGGGTGACAATATACAGCCTTGAAGTACTCCTTTTTCTATTTGGAACCAGTCTGTTGTTCCATGTCCACTTCTAACTGTTGCTTCCTGACCTGCATATAGGTTTCTCAAGAGGCAGGTCAGGTGGTCTGGTATTCCAGTCTCTTTCAGAATTTTCCACAGTTTATTGTGATCCACACAGTTAAAGGCTTTGGCGTAGTCAATAAAGCAGAAATAGATGTTTTTCTGGAACTCTCTTGCTTTTTCCGTGATCCAGCAGATGTTGGCAATTTGATCTCTGTTTCCTCTGCCTTTTCTAAAACCAGCTTGAACATCTGGAAGTTCACGGTTCATGTACTGCTGAAGCCTGGCTTGGAGAATTTTGAGCATTACTTTACTAGCGTGTGAGATGTTTATCAGATCAGATCAGTCTCTCAGTCGTGTCTGACTCTTTGCGACCCCATGAATCGCAGCACGCCAGGCCTCCCTGTCCATCACCAACTCCTGGAGTTCACTCAGACTCCCGTCCATTGAGTCAGTGATGCCATCCAGTCATCTCATCCTCTGTCGTCCCCTTCTCCTCTTGCCCCTAATCCCTCCCAGCATCAGAGTCTTTTCCAATGAGTCAACTCTTTGCATGAGGTGGCCAAAGTACTGGAGTTTCAGCTTTAGCATCATTCCTTCCAAAGAAATCCTGGGGCTGATCTCCTTCAGAATGGACTGGTTGGATCTCCTTGCAGTCCAAGGGACTCTCAAGAGTCTTCTCCAGCACCACAGTTCAAAAGCATCAATTCTTTGGCGCTCAGCCTTCTTCACAGTCCAACTCTCACATCCATACATGACCACAGGAAAAACCATAGCCTTGACTGGACGAACCTTTGTTGGTAAAATAATGTCTCTGCTTTTGAATATGCTATCTAGGTTGGTCATAACTTTCCTTCCAAGGTAGTGCTGGCTTAAAGTTTTTGTCTCCTAAGTCCAATATCTGGGTTTCCTCAGGGACAGATTCTATTTTTTCTTTTTTGGGCAGTGTATGGGTCATACCTGCCTGTTTCTTTATGTATCTCATAATTTTTTTGCTGAAACATGTACTTTTTAAGTAGTAATATATTGTAGCAAGGGGCTTCCTAGGTGGTGCTAGTGGTAAAGAATCCGCCTGCCAATGCAGAAAACAATCCCTAGGTCGGGGAGATCGCCCCGAGGAGGAAATGGCAACCCATTCCATTATGCTTGCCTGGAGAATTCCATGGACAGAAGAGCCTGGTTGGGCTATAGTCCATAGGGTCTCAAAGAGTCCGGTGCAGCTGAAGTGACCTAGCACACATACATATTGTAGCAACTTTGAAAACCATAGTATTCCTTGTCCCCAGGCCTGGGCTTATTGATTGTTGTTGTTGCCTTTTGTGAGTTAGTGACTTTCCTGAACTAATTTTTTAAAGTCATGTGTAGCCGATGAAAGTTTCTGCCTGGCTAGCTGTTGATTGAATAGAAATTCCTTGTATGTCTTGAACCAATAATTCTCCCAGCCTATGAAGAGTTCTCTCTGTGTGTGGGGCATACTTTGAACATTCTGGCAACTTGCAACGCTGTCTTAGCCTTCACTTCCTGCTTGTGTAAAACCTCAAGTTCAGCCAGAGGTAAGAGATTAGAATCATTCTCAGGTCTTTCTTGGGCATTCACATTCCTAGATTTCTAAGAATATTTTGGAGCTTTTCAGGGCCTCCTATGAACATCTAATTTTCCAGATTTTTCTTTATCTCGTTTACGCGTTTGTATTACTTCTTCAGGCAGCTGTTATGTTAAGCTATTGTCACTGATTTTGTTTGACACATGCGCTGAGGCGAGGGCTGTTTGTACTGAATTATCTCTGAGTCAGGTCAAATAAAGTCTTAAGACTGTAGGTTTCTTAAGAAGCTGCCAAACAAGTCAGATAGTGGTAGGGATAGGGTGCTTGGAAAACTCCAAACCATTGGAGTTTACCCCCACCATTGGTTCCTAAGCTTCTGGTTTTCACAAGTATTGTGTTTGAGAGACTGCTTGGTTTTCACATCTACCATATAGTTGGGAGAAGAGGATAAAAATAGTGTAGGGTAAAACCTCACAAACTTGTTGTTCTTTGAGATTCAGCTGTTTTTCTTGAAGAAACACTTCTTGGGCTGCTGCATGTTGTTGGTTAATATCCAGAGTTCAAAGAAGTTGATTTTGAAAAGTTTTGCTAATGTTCTTGCTGCTTTTATGGAAAAGCAGAATTTTGGAAGTCTTATGATGCCATTTTGGAAGAGCTTCTTCATAATTTTCTTTATGGAAAAATGTAAAAGACCATTGTGAGAGAAATGGAAAGTAGGAGAGTGAAAGCAGAAGCAGGCAGACTGCTGACGATGCTAATTTGGACTAGAGTACTGGTGGTGAATGGAAAGAAACTGAGGGAATAAGCTTTGTAAAAACTCACTGATTGTCATAATTCTAAAGCTCTCCTTGATCCTTATAACAACCACCTGTTATAGGTGGTAAAGTTAAGTTCAGAAAGATTTAAGTAGTTTGCCTACTTTCAGAGTCAGAAAAAAAAAATCAGAATTAGAAATGCTATTTACCTGGCTTCAATTTTTTCCACATCTGTGCATTCTGTCTCATGACATTAAAATCAAAGTTATGAGTCAAATATTAAGTTCAGAATAAATATTTACAATAAAATAGACTGTCTTCCTTACTTAATTTCTTTGCATAATTTCATTCCTGCTTTTAAGGAAGTGCTGCTGCTGCTGCTAAGTCACTTCAGTCGTGTCTGATTCTGTGCAACCCCATAGATGGCAGCCCACCAGGCTCCGCCGTCCCTGGGATTCTCCAGGCAAGAACACTGGAGTGGGTTGCCATTTCCTTCTCCAATGCATGAAAGTGAAAAGTGAAAGTGAAGTCGCTCAGTCGTGTCCGACTCTTAGCGACCCCATGGACTGCAGCCCACCAGGCTCCTCCGTCCATGGGATTTTCCAGGCAAGAGTACTGGAGTGGGGTGCCATTGCCTTCTCTGAGACTTTAGTTATTTGAAGTTTTTGGTGGACAGCTGGAATGATAATCAGGAAAGAGGAAGAATGTGACACTTGCCTTAAAGTTAAGTGGTCTCTATATTTACCATAAGTGAAATCCAACACAGTCAACTATTTCTTCTTTTAATGTTATTGATTACCAGAACAAATGTTGTTACCAATTTATCATGGTTTCTTGTTATTAATATATGCTGTTATTTCATATGTCTTTTTTTTTCCCCTCTGTGCGCAAGATGTTTATTAGGGAGTAGCCCAGGAGCAACCTTATACTCCTGGAAGGGAAGAGTTCGAAGAGGCAAGATGGCAGAGAGAAGACAAGCTGAGCTGAAGGCCTAAACTCATATGTCTTAAAACATGATTTTATGACAGACTTATTATTTGTATGCCATTGAAGCTGTATTTCAGGTATAGGTTAATCTGTAAGTTGTATGTTCATACATACATATTTTTCTTATTACAAAAGTAACTCAAAATTATTTTTGGAAAAATCTCAGACAGTAAAAATTATATTCCTCTCATTCCATTCCTTATCCTCCATTCCAGTTCTAGAGTTAACTGTTTTTATTCAATCTCAATATTTTGAGATATTTTATGATATATGTACAATTATACACACATACATGAATCCAGTTTAGTATTTTTGACTTTTTATTTAAGAAGAAGATAAAAATGTAGTAAGAGATGAGGTAGAGAGCTTGAGGGTTTTTGTGTTTTCCTGGGTACATGTGAAAAGGCACAAAGTAGTCTTTGTTTCTTTGTTCTAGAAAAGACTAGAGATGACAGACAAAAGTATATTTTCTAGTTGCTACCATTTAATTGGTAGCTTTTTATAGTTGTTGCTGAAGTGAGTTTTAAGCTCACTGGTCATTTATTTATACATTAAGTTTTTATTTTACTCTTGTTGATTTGAGATGAAAATTGCAGTTTTTTACTGAGAGGAATTTTTCTCATAAATGTGAGCCTGAGGTAATGCAGAGTACACAGCATCTCCTTGGAAACCAGACTTTCGTGGGATAGAACCAAGTACTTTTAAGATGGGTACTTTATCCTTAGGAGATGATTCAGGAAGTCTGGCAAGAAGGGAAGTCTTGCTGTAAAGGAAATTCAGGAAATGGGAACTTAGTTATTAAAGTCTCAGGTTTGTTTGTCATAATTCATTTCAAGAATGTTCTAATGACCAAGCTATAAACATATGGTAAGTAACAATTTCACTTCCAGCTCCTAGATGGTACGAATTTATCAGTAAGGAAAGGGAATGCATTGTTTTAAATGAATTGAAAATTTTACTATCATTTATACTTGACAGTTGATTGAACTGTAGATGTATGCTTTTTGGGAAATAGTATTCAAAATGTATTAGGACACTCAACTTTTCTGTTTCTCTTGTTTTGTAATAAAGGGTTGGTAGCATTTTTTATGTTAATGAAAAGAGAAAAACTATCCTAGGCGTTTCCACAATCATTTCAGAAAAATATTTTTCAATAGTCTCAAAGAAACATTTCCGATTAAAAGTTATGAAAGCAACTCAAACAATGGCAAGGAAGTGTTTTTCGAAAACTTTTTTTAAATGATAAGATTGTTAGATGACCAATATGTGTAAAAAAAAAAAAAAAAAAAGAATCTTTTTTTTGAAATTGAGGTATTACTACTACCAAAATTGGAAAATTCTTCTTATATTTGTGTTACTTTTTAGCAACACTGCAAGTCACTAAATAAAGCTAGTCATTGATTAAATTTAGTGATTTTCCCCCCTCCCCCCCCCCCACAAGATGTTATACTGTTTTAGTTTTGAAGAGTGCTACTAAAAGCATTATTTATTATATTTTAAAAGATAAAAAATATTTTACCTTCAGATGGCTTTCTAGAATGTTGACACTATTACCTTCATTTGAATTCTTTGGAACGAGTATGTTCTCATTAATTTGAGGGAAATGTTTTTTCATGTTAATTGAAATTCAATGAGGCTTTTAAGAATTGAAATTAGAATTGCTGCATGTGTTTATTAACATAGATTTTTTTGAGGTGTAATATACTCTTGTCAAATAATCTCATTTACTTTCTTTTGTTTTTATTTTGAAAGAATTTCATGTGTTTACTAATTTAGATATTTCTCTTAAAATATACTATATCAAAGCATTTATAAATTTTATTTTCTTAGTTTTATATTTTTAATTTTGAAATAATGGGAAACATGCAGAGAAGTTGTGATATTAGTTCAAAGAACTCCTGTATATCCCTCATCTGGATCCCCCAGTTGCTAACATTTTACCATATTTGCTTTATAATTCTCTTTTCCTATAACTGTTACTGTTATTTTCTGAACCATTTGAGAATGAATTGTGGACACGATGTCCCATTACCCCTAAACCCTTCAACAAGTACTGAATATAACCACAGTACAACCCTTAAAATTAAGACATTAACATTGATACAATACTGCTATCCAGTCCGCAGACCCTATTCAAATTTCACTGATGCTCTGGTAGTATTTTTTATAAATACCTTTCCCTCTCTGGTCCAGAATTAAGTCCCTAGAAAGAAGTATATTAGGAATCTAGATCAGATAGATAGATTGTAGTATCAAGGTCTGTACCACGTGCTTACATTACAAGTAACTTATTTAATTTACTGGATTCTGGGTTCTTAATTGTTATTCCCTTGGTTTGTTCCCTGACTTTTGATGACTAAAAGAATACATTTTTTATCCTTTGTTCTGGATTGTCAGGCTTTGCTCATACTGCCTAGCCTGGTTTGGACTTTTTGCCTGACTCGATCCTAGCAGTCACCTGTCACCTGTCTTTTTTGTTCATTCACATAATAATGGAGCTTCCCTCATAGCTCAGTTGGTAAAGAATCCACCTGCAATACAGGAAAGCCCAGTTTGATTCCTGGGTCGGGAAGATCCTCTGGAGAAGGGATAGGCTACCCACTCCAGTATTCTTGGGCTTCTCTTGTGGCTCAGCTGTTAAAGAATCCACTTGCAATGCGGGAGACCTGAGTTCGATTCCTGAGTTGGGAAGATCCCCTGAGAAGGGAAAGGCTACCCACTCCAGTATTCTGGCCTGGAGAATAACATGGACTATATAGTCCATGGGGTTGCAAAGAGTCGGACACGACTGAGCGACCTCCACTTTCACATAATAATATGTATGGGATAGATAGATAATTTTCAAGTCTCTTCTGTGTAGGAAGTAGGCAGCATGCGAAACCACTGGCATTCAAGGTAATTTCATGTGTCACAGCCTGTATTAGGACAATATAAAGCTGAACAGAGTTGCATGCCTAGAACTGTGTGTGTGTAGAATATGATCTGCTGTGAATCTTAGGGTAGGCAGAACGTGCTCTGCAGTTATTTTGGATTATGTACCTTCATGTAGGCTCTGTATTCTTAGTCTGATTTATTCACATAGAGAAACTTCTCATATGTATTTATTTAGTGAGCGAGTGAACTAAAGAAATCATATTCTATTACTTAGAATCAATTCACAGCCAATTTTGGAATAGAATGTTATAGAAAGAATATTAACTACCTGAGAATTAAATAGCTGATACTAGTATGGTACAGATTTGCATCAGTTTCTAAAAGTTGGAGGTTTATTTCCTATAGCTAAGTTTATTATGATTCTAGTTATTAAATGGAGAAGCTTTTAAGTTAGTTGAAAACAGGCATTATAAGAGTTGGCTAGCTTCTAAATGGTAGGTTTTCCAAGGAGAAAGTTAGATTATAAAGTGGCATAAACTTCTGATTAAAAGTCATGCTTTCACCTAAATGTAAAGACAGACACTGTAAAACTGTCAGAGGAAAACATAGGCGGAATTCTCTTTGACAAATTGCAGTGACATCTTTTTTGACTCATCTCCTAAAATAATGAAAGTAAAACCAAAAATGAACAAATGGGACCTAATTACAAGCTTTTGCACAACAAAAGAAACCATAAAAAGACAACCTTCAGAGTGGGAGAAAATATTTGCAAATGAAGAAAGTGACAAGGGATTAATTTCCAAAATATACAGTAGAGCTCAGTATTTAAAAAAACTGAATCAAAAAATGGATGGAAGACCTAAATAGACATTTCTCCAAAGAAGATGTACAGATGGCCAACACACACAGGAAAAGGTGCTCAACATCACTAATTATTAGAGAAATGCAAATCAAAACTACAATAAGATATCACCTCATACTGATCAGAATGGCTATCATCAAAAAATCTACAGACAATAAATGCTGGAGAGGGTGTGAAGAAAAGGGAAGCCCCTTACACTGTCAGTGGGACTGTAAATTGGTACAGCCACTGTGGAGAACAGTGTGGGGGTTGCTTAAACTAAAAAATAGAAGCACATATGACCCAGCAGTCCCACTCCTGGGTGTATAACTGGAGAAAAGCAAAATCCCAAGAGATGCATGCACTCCAGTGTTCATTGCAGCACTATTTAAAATAACCAGGATGTAGAAGCAACCCAAATGTCTGTCAACAGAAGAATGGATAAAGAAGTTGGGGCACATACATTTACAATGGCAAATTACTCAGCCATAAAAAGGAACAAAATTGTGCTGTTTGTAGAGATATGGTTGTATCTAAAGACCGTTATACACAATGAAGTAAGTCAGAAAAAAGCAGATATTGTATATTAATGCATATATGTGAAATCTAGAAGAATGGTTTAGATGTTCTTATTTGCAAAGCAGAAATAAAGGCACAGATGTAGAGAACAAATGTATGGGTACCACAGGGGAACGGGAGAGGGGGAGATGAATTGGGAGATTGGCATATATACATCGTGTGTATGTGTGTATTAGTCGCTCAGTCATATCCGACTCAGCAATCCCATGGACTGTAGCCAGGCTCCTCTGTCCCTGGAATTCTCCAGGCAAGAATACTGGAGTAGGTAGTTATTCTCGTCTAAAGGGGATCTTCCTGTACCAGGGATCAAACCTGGGTCTCCTGTATTGCAGGCGGATGGATTCTTTACTGTCTGAGTCACCTGGGAAGCCACCACTACTGTGTATAAAAAGTAAATAACTAATAAGAACTTATTATATAGGGAACTCTTCTCAGTGCTCTGTGGCGACCTAAATGGGAAGGAAATCCAAAAAAGAGGGGATATATAGGTATATGTATGGCTGATTCATTTTACTGGACAGTAGAGGCTGACACAGCAGTGTAAAGCAGCTATACCTTGAAAAAAAGTCATACTTTCTCATAGTGGTAAGATATTAAATGTAAGTTTAAAGGCTATTTGGATAGGAGTTTGTGTATCAAGAGAAGCAGTGATTTGATTTCTTAAAAGTATATTGAGAAAGGGGGATATTTTCATTGCAGTTGGCCTCAACTACATGCATGAAGAATCCTTTGTAAATCCATGTGACTATGCTTTCTTTAAGAGCTGCAGATGGTTGAGCAGACTGCAACTTGCTTTGGTTTTATGAATTTACCAGACTTGTGCGCCCTCTTGTGTTTATAGTTAAGACTGTTCTGCCTTTCAGTAGTTTGATGGATTGAGTTGGTGTATGTGCAGTGTTTTGAAGAGATTAAAAGTTTTCAAGTATAATGATAACTATCCAATACATATTATCTAATCTCATTATTAGAAGAGGAAAGAATGTTAAGTGTTTCCCTGGTTCTGTCCCCAGCATTTACTTTCAGATCAGTTCAGTTCAGTCACTCAGTTGTGTCTGACTCTTTGTGACCCCATGAATTGCAGCATGCCAGGCCTCCCTGTCCATTACCAACTCCCAGAGTTCACTCAAACTCATGTCCATTGAGTCGGTGATGCCATCCAGCCATCTCATCCTCTGTCGTCCCCTTCTCCTCCTGTCCCCAATCCCTCCCAGCATCAGAGTCTTTTCCAGTGAGTCAACTCTTCGCATCAGATGGCCAAAGTATTGGAGTTTCAGCTTTAGCATCGGTCCTTCCAAAGAAATCCCAGGGCTGATCTCCTTCAGAATGGACTGGTTGGATCTCCTTGCAGTCCATGGGACTCTCAAGAGTCTTCTCCAACACCACAGTTCAAAAGCATCAATTCTTTGGCGCTCAGCTTTCTTCACAGTCCAACTCTCACATCCATACATGACCACTGGGAAAACCATAGCCTTGACTAGACGGACCTTTGTTGGCAAAGTAATGTCTCTGCTTTTGAATATGTTATCTAGGTTGGTCATAACTTTCCTTCCAAGGAGTAAATGTCTTTTAATTTCATGGCTGCAATCACCATCTACAGTGATTTTGGAGCCCCCCAAAATAAAGTCTGACACTGTTTCCACTGCTTCCCCATCTATTTCCCATGAAGTGATGGGACTGGATGCCATGATCTTCGTTTTCTGAATGTTGAGCTTTAAGCCATCTTTTTCACTCTTCTCTCTCACTTTCATCAAGAGGCTCTTTAGTTCTTCTTCACTTTCTGCCATAAGGGTGGTGTCATCTGCATATCTGAGGTTATTGATATTTCTTCTGGAAATCTTGATTCCAGCTTGTGCTTCTTCCAGCCCAGCGTTTCTCATGATGTACTCTGCATATAAGTTAAATAAACAGAGTGACAATATACAGCCTTGACGTACTCCTTGACGTACTGCTGGGCTGGAAGAAGCACAAGCTAGAATCAAGATTGCCGGGAGAAATGTCAGTAACTTCAGATATGCAGATGACACCACCCTTATGGCAGAAAGTGAAGAAGAACGAAAGAGCCTCTTGATGAAAGTGAAAGAGTGAAAAAGTTGGCTCAAAACCCAACATTCAGAAAACTAAGATCATGGCATCTGGTCCCATCACTTCATGAGAAATAGATGAGGAAACAGAGGAAACAGTGGCAGACTTTGTTTTTTGGGCTCCAAAATCACTGCAGATGGTGACTGCAGCCATGAAATTAAAAGACACTTACTCCTTGGAAGGAAAGTTATGACCAACCTAGACAGTATATTAAAAAGCAGAGACATTACTTTGCCAACAAAGGTCCGTCTAGTCAAAATTATGGTTTTTCCAGTAGTCATGTATGAATGTGAGAGTTGAACTATAAAGAAAGCTGAGCACCGAAGAATTGATGCTTTTGGACTGTGGTGTTGGAGAAGATGCTTGAGAGTCCCTTGAATGGATCCAACCAGTCCATCCTAAAGGAGATCAGTCCTAGGTGTTCATTGGAAGGACTGATGTTGAAGCTGAAACTCTGATGTTTTGGCCACCTGATGCAAAGAGCTGACTCATCTGAAAATACCCTGATGCTGGGAAAGATTGAGGGCAGGAGGAGCAGGGGACGACAGAGAATGAGATGGTTGGATGGCATCACTGACTCAATGGACATGGGTTTGAGTAGACTCCGGCAGTTGGTGATGGACAGGGAGGCCTGGTGTGCTGCGGTTCACGGGGTGGCAAAGAGTCGGACATGACTGAGCGACTGAACTGAGCTGAACTGAACATCAAATTTTATTGTATTTAGTTAATGCATTTATCGAAGTATATATGTTATTTTTAAAAAGATTTAGTAGGTTTAATTATGCCATTATTTTAATATGAAGTTTCTATGGCTGTTATATAGACTCTATTGGGTGATCATAATAATAAGAACTTGGAACATTGTAGTCCTTCAATAAATATTTGTTAAAAGGAAAAATGAAGTATCATAATTGATAGTTTTCTTATTGATTGTAAGATTTGAAATTAGTTGGATAATTGTACCTTGCTGTATTTTGAAGGACAGCTTGTTGCTCTGGATGCAAAGAAACCTGGAAAATAAGTGACTTTTAATCTCGGTTGATATTTAATTAAAGTAGGACCTGTATATTAATACCTATGGTACTTATAACCACATTAAAATCTCACTATAGCCTTTTTCTAATTGACATGAAACTAGAACTCTTCCCCTCCCCCCAGCCCCCAGTTATTTGAACTCTTCATGGACAGAATTATTGTAATTCATTTTATGGATCCCATTAGAATCCTTTGGTGCGGCTTTATGTTTTGTGCCGAACTGATGGTAGAAGCTTACCAAATAGTGTCATAAACAAAGGATTCCTTTCAAAAGGGGGAGGAATTTAAAAGGTTATTATAAAGGGTTTGCTACCAGAGGTTCAGAATTTGAGAATGCCTTGCCTGCCTACTGGTTCCAAATTCGGAAAGGAGCATGTCAAGGCTGTATATTGTCACCCTGTTTATTTAACTTATATGCAGAGTACATCATGCGAAATGCTGGGCTGGATGAAGCACAAGTAGAATCAAGAATGACGGGAGAAATATCAATAAGCTCAGAAATGCAGATGACACCACCCTTATGGCAGAAAGCGAAGAGGAACTTAATAGCCTCTTGATGAAAGTGAAAGAGGAGAGTGAAAAAGACGGCTTAAAACTCAACATTCAAAAAATGAGTATCATGTCATTCAGTCCCATCACTTCATGGCAGATAGGTGGGGAAACAATGGAAACAGTGGCAGACTTTATTTTCTTGGGCTCCAGAATCACTGCAGATGGTGACTCCAGCCATGAAGTTAAAAGACACTTGCTCTTTGGAAGAAAAGCTGTGACCAACCTAGAGAGCATTTTAAAAAGCAGAGACATGACTTTGCCAACAAAGGTCCATCTAGTCAAAGCTATGATTTTTCCAGTAGTTTGTGTACGGATGTGAGAGTTGGACCATAAAGAAAGCTGAATGTTGAAGAATTGATACTTTTGAGAGTCCCTTGGACTGCAAGGAGATCAAACCAGTCAGTCCTAAAAGATATCAGTCCTAAATATTCATTAGAAGGACGATGCTGAAGCTGAAGCGCCAATACTATGGCCACCTGATGAAGAACTGACTAATTGGAAAAGACACTGACGCTGGGAAAGATTGAAGGCAGGAGGAGAAGGGGACGACAGATGGTTGGATGGCATCACCAACTTGATGGCCATGAGTTTGAGTAAGCTCCGGGACTTGGTGATGGACAGGGAGGCCTGATGTGCTGTAGTCCATGGGGTTATAAAGAGTTGGACACGACTAAGCAACTGAACTGGACTGCCTGCTTACTAAATAAGAATAAAAACCTCTTACTTTTGATTTGTGTAAGCAGTTATAGGCTAATTTGTACAATTCAGAGATGGAAATAAATATGGCTTTGTATGACTTTCTTGATCATATTCTCAAATTTAATACAGCTTTTTAAAGAATGAGATACAAGATTCTTCATGTAAATTCCACATAGTTCTGTAACTATATAATGTCACAGAGAAGTGGTTTTGTTCTTGATTTTAGTGTTAATTTGTCCTATACAGAATCTTGCCTGTGCTTGTGCCTTTGTAATTTTCATTGAACAGGTATTACTGATGTGGTGAGTTGCAGTCATATCCGACTCTGTGACCCTGTAGACAGAGGAACCTGGTGGGCTATTGTCCTATAGGACAATAGCCCACCAGGTTCCTCTGTCTATGGGATTTTCCAGGCAAGAATCCTGGAGTGGGTTGCCATTTCTTCCTCCGAGAATCTTCCCGACCCAGAGATTGAATCCATGACTCTTATGTCTCCTGCATTGGCACGCATGCTCTTTATCACTAGTGCTACATGGGAGGCAGTTTACCAAGTCACCAATTCAAAAAGAAAGTACTTTTGGAAAAAGTTACTTACATATAGCAGCAGCAGCAGCAGCTCTGTATCATGAGTAATCACACCTGTATTCCTGCTCCTTTTGTTCTTGTATGCAGTCTGTAGATTTGTATTTTTATTTTCTTTTAGTTTTGACCTCACCATTAGCAGATTTAAGAGAATTCTTTTTTTTTTTTGCATCAAGTGGGTAGAGGAAATTTTGCTGTCTCTTCATATTCAGGATTACCTATAAATTATTTGACAAATAATAAATATTAATTGCAAATTTAGCACCATGTTGACTATTTCTTGGTTACAAGTGATACATTTTTTTGATTTATCTTCAGACAATTTATATACATGCAGAAGTGTCAACTTTCAAATTGCTTGCATTTATTATTTCATTTTTTACTCTGTATCATCCTTATGAGGTCAGCATGGTAAGCATTTTTATCTCTTAGAGAAGAAGGAAGCATCTGGAGGGATTGTGATTTAACTTAATGAATTATTATATGCTGAAGTTCTTGATAAAATATATAAATAAAAATTTTATTGTCTACTAGACTATTCTCAAACTTAAGTCTTTTTAAGTCTACGATTAATTTTTCCTATATACTATGTATTTTTCCATATAACTAGATTGTATCATATTGACTCCTTGGCATACTGCTGCTAAGTTGCTTCAGTTGTGTCCGACTCTGTGCGACCCCATAGAGGGCAGCCTACCAGGCTCCCCGGTCCCTGGGATTCTCCAGGCAAGAACACTGGAGTGGGTTGCCATTTCCTTCTCCAATACATGAAAGTGAAAAGTGAAACTGAAGTCGCTCAGTCGTGTCCGACTCTTAGCGACCCCATGGACTGCAGCTCACCAGGCTCCTCCATCCATGTGATTTTCCAGGCAAGAGTACTGGAGTGGGGTGCCATTGCCTTCTCCACCTTGGCATACTACTAGTGGCTAATAGCTTTCTTCTCTATAATAATTTTGTTAATATTCGTGGTGGATTGAAAATAGCATGTGTATACAGTGTAATTCCAGGTCACTTCTGTATTCTTGCCTACATATTGGAGGTAATTTTTAGCCCCTTCTACTATCCATATTTTGGTTTAGGAAACAGGGATGATAAAATTGTGTATTTAAACAGAAACAAACCAACTAAATTACCAAATCAAAATCTTGTATACATAGTTACTTTTGTAGGAACTTGTGTACTATTACAATGTAATATTATCAGTAAAAAATAGAACAGGCAGTGATATAGAAACACAGAGTGGAATGGTGGTTTGCCAGGAATTGGGGGAAAGGGAAATAGTGTGGTTCAGTGGGTATAGATTTCGCAAGATAAAAAAGTTCTGGAAAGCCAATGCATAACAATGTGAATACGCTTAATAGTACTGAACTATACACTTAAATATAGCTAAGATGGTAATTTTATTACCTTTTTTTAACCATAAAAATAAAAACACCTTAAATAGGTAGATAATACACAAAGTTCAAATGTCCAGGAACCAGCTACCTAGAATGTGCAAATGATAATATTTTTTGTGTATTGACTATTTGTGAGGTTAGATTTAACTGAATCTTGGTGTCGTAGCTTGGAACTGGCCGTGAGGCCTCCATAGCACCTTTGTCGTCTCGGGAAATTTAAACCTGTACTTAATTTTTAGGCGATTGCTGTATTTTGTTCAGTTAATATGGTGAGAAGTGTTCTCACTTCTAAATGGATACTTTTTCTTTCTGATTTCTCTGGTAAGAGGAAGAGATTTATTATATTTAATGATACTTCCATGCTTTCTCTCAGGAACCTCCTCTCCAGATGCCTGTCTGGCACTCATCATGAGCTATTTGGAGATATCTTAGGCTTTGCAAAATTAATAAGTGATTAGCATAAGATCCTAGTACTGTCATGTATAATGTACAGTGGTTTATGCAGGAGCCCTTCAGTTTCTTCCAATAAGAGACTGTCAAAATCTCATTATTCTAACTTCTATTAAAATGTTAGTAGACACTGCTGTTTTATCCTTTAGTCTGAAGATTTAATTATAAAATAACTTTTCACCGAAAGCTAATTTATTAAAATAGAAAGGCTCCCTAACGAACAGCATAGTAATTTTCCTTTCTCAGAATTAATTTTCCTTTTAATGCTACCAGCCATACAAATGCAGCAATTCAGATTGGCAAATACATGTTATAGAGTCTTAAAGAATTTTCCATTTCATTCAGAGTGAAATTCTTATCATGACCCAAGAACGCCCTGCCCACCTCTCTGATTTTCATATTTTATCACTCATTCATTGGCCTGCTGCTCTAATCATGGTTTTCGTTTTTCTTTTTTCCCTCCTGTACCTTGAACGTTTCCATTTCTTGCCAACTTTGGCATTTGCCCCTGGAATTGTCTTTTCCTCATATATTAATAGTTATAGCTGGTTATTTTTTGTGTTCAGATACCAGCTTGAATATCACTGCATAATCTAATGTAACTACATAGCCATCTGTAGTCACACTGCCCTGCTTTTGTTTTCTCTATAGCTCTTCTTACTACTTGATTGTTTTTTTTTTTTTTGTCATCTGCCTTTGCCTCCTAGATTGTATGTTCCATGAGACTAGGGAACTTGGCTTTCTTTTTCACCACTGTATCCAGAATAGCCCCTGCTTTTAGCAAGTCCTTAATACTTGGAAGATGCCTGAATGGTTCTTTGCTGTGTCTTGCTGTGTGCTAGACACTGTACAAAGCCCTGTGGGGGATACACAGCAGAGACTACCAATTTGATAATCATAATACAGAAGTAGTAAGTCTTATAATAGAGGGATCTAGAAAATGTTATGGGACCACAGTTTAAGAGAGTAACTAATTTCTCCTAGAGATGGGTCATAGGGTATTAGAAATGAATAACTGTATTAATGCTTCATATTTTACATTAAACCATTCTGTGGCACTTTGCTGATTATGACTAGTCTTTTAATTTCTAATACATCACTTATCTTTGCTGTTTACTTTCCTGTAAAAAGATGGTTGTGATATTGACCTCAAGAATGTTCTAAAGATTAATCGCCTAATGTTGGCTAAGTGCTTTGTAAATGCAAAATGCTGTATAAGCCCTGATGTTCTTAATCACATTAACAACCACTTTCTATAATTAAGTTGTATTATGTACTTTGTTCCCAATTATTCAGACAGAAATAAATACGACAGTAAAAATAGAGATTGTTTAGGAAAGGCCTACGTGTTATTTGACATGGAGCTTTCATACTGTGTTTTTAGTAGAAAATATCTGTGTTTTCTGTTTATGCGTTTTCTCAAAGGAGTAGTAATGTACTGTAACCCCCAGGAGGCAGTACTATACCAAGAAGATAGTGTGCTTAGGCAAGCTCAACAGCAGTGCAAGTCTGTGAGTGATTAGCGACTTGATTTAACGTGCAGACTTCCCTTCTTATTGATCAGATAGTGAAGGCTGCAACAGATATTTTGACTTTCATGTTCCCAAATTTTTGTGATATTTTGTGTTTAAGCATTTTTCCTTCCTAAAGAGAGGATCCTATCTATTTCAGTAGTTGAAGTGTAATGATATCTAGGGATTGTTATACATACAGGGGTACCCCACTTTATAATATACTATGCTATGCTATATTATACATTTTCTCTAAAAGTTATGAATATATTAGAATTCTAATAAATTGAATCTTACTTTAAATTTATTTTGGCAGTGAGTTTCAACCTTTGTTTCTACCCTAAAGTACGGAGGGATAAGATATACTTAAAGCTCTAACAGTGGCTTGCTGCTTCATTGATTCTCAGCTTATGGCAGTTTTTTTCCGGATCTTAGAGGGCTTCATGTTTCATTATATAATTAGAGTCCTACTTCAGAGAATTAGGGTTATTCATCTTCACGAAATAGGGTTGGCAGTCCTCAAAAAGAATATTACTTTTAATCCTTTACCCTTGCATCACATTTGTCCTTAAGGGTTTTTTATATTAAACACCAGCAACAGTGTTTTATAAAATACGGAGATTTAAAAATCATGAAGCATTTGGGCATTAGTGGGTTCTTCTTGGGGATACCTCTGTGTGCTCCCGTAATGCTCTGTCCTTATCACAGCCATCAGTAGTGACCATTCACACTGTATTATAACTGACTGTTATCCTTCTCTGTATCCCTAGACTCTGAATTTCATTTTTAAAAAATAATTTTATTTGTTTTTTATTTATTTATGGTTGTGCTGGGTCTTTGTTGCTGTGGGCTTTACTCTAGTTGTGGCAAGCGGAGGCTACTCTAGTTGCTGTGTGGGGGCTTCTCACTGTGGTGGCTTCTCTTGTCACGGGGCATGAGCTCCAGGGCACACAGGCTTCCGTAGTTGTGGCACATGGGCTCCGTATTTTGCAGTTCCTGGGCTCTAGAGCGCATGGGCTTAGTTGCTTTGCAACATGTAGCATCTTCCCAGACCAGGGACTTAACTTGCATCTCCTATGTTGGCAGGTAGATTCTTTACCACTGAGCCACCAGGGAACCCTCAACTGTGAATTTCTTGAGTGTGGGAACTTTGTCTTGTTCATTTATGTGCTCCAGGTCCATAATGCCTAGTACATAATAAATGCTCAGCAAATATTGTAAATGAATGCTGGATTTGTGTAAACTGGAAATATTTTAAATATACTTAGTGCAGAATGAGAAAGATGCCATTTACAAAGCTCTTTTGCTATAGAAGATTTTTGGGAGTTGTTTTACACAATGCCTTGTATCAGTGAAATTTTAGGAAATTATGTTGGAAATACTGGATTCAGAACTTTCTGAAAGCACTAATGGACACTTAAAACTGGTTTTATTTCTCTGTGACAAAGATATGGATGCTGAAAGGTTAGGTAGTGGTTTCTGAAGGTGGTTTGGCACATTGTTGCATTGATTATTAATTTTTGGAAATTACATGGAGTTGATGAGAACTAAACTTCAGATATGCAGATGACACCACCCTTATGGCAGAAAGTGAAGAGGAACTAAAAAGCCTCTTGATGAAGGTGAAAGAGGAGAGTGAAAAAGTTGGCTTAAAACCCAACATTCAGAAAACTAAGATCATGGCATCTGGTCCCATCATTTCATGGGAAATAGATGGGGAAGCAGTGGAAACAGTGTCATACTTTATTTTTCTGGGCTCCAAAATCACTGCAGATGGTGACTGCAGCCATGAAATTAAAAGACGCTTACTCCTTGGAAGAAAAGTTATGACCAACCTAGACAGCATATTGAAAAGCAGAGACATTACGTTGCCAACAAAGGTCCATCTAGTCAAGGCTATGGTTTTCCCAGTGGTCATGTATGGATGTGAGAGTTGGACTGTGAAGAAAGCTGAGCGCTGAAGAATTGATGCTTTTGAACTGTGGTGCTGGAGAAGACTCTTGAGAGTCCCTTGGACTGCAAGGAGATCCAACCAGTCCATTCTGAAGGAGATCAGCCCTGGGATTTATTTGGAAGGAATGATGCTAAAGCTGAAACTCCAGTACTTTGGCCACCTCATGCGAAGAGTTGACTGATTGGAAAAGGCTGTGATGCTGGGAGGGATTGGGGGCAGGAGGAGAAGGGGACAACAGAGGCTGAGATGGCTGGATGGCATCACTGATTCTATGGACGTGAGTCTGAGTGAACTCCGGGAGTTGGTGATGGACAGGGAGGCCTGGCGTGCTGCGTTTCATGGGGTCGCAAAGAGTCGGACACAACTGAACGACTGAACTGAACTGATGAGAACTAGCGTTTTAACTAATTTCAAAATAGGTGTGAGGCTTGATTTTAATGTTTAGTATTAACTGTAAAATGTGAAATGCCTTGTAAAGCACATTCTGCAGTCTCTGTGGAGATAAGAAGATGTGAAACCCCTCTTCTTCCTCCTGTGGTATTCTACCCTTACACCAATACATATATTTTCCTGATAGTGAGTTTAGAGTCAGCGCATAAATGGTTGAGGCCATGCTCTCAGCTTAGGTAACTTAAACAGATCAGTAACATAAGGTATGTTCTATTTAGTTCTAGAACTGTGTAGCCTTTGGACAGTGCTTGATTGTCTGTACTTTGACCTGCCTACAGGTATGATAATTACACTGTCATTGCAGTCATCTGTAACTTGGAAGGAAAGTTATGACCAACCTAGACAGCATATTAAAAAGCAGAGACATTACTTTGCCAACAAAGGTCCGTCTAGTCAAGGCTATGATTTTTCCAGTAGTCATGTTTGGATGTGAGAGTTGGACTATAAAGAAAGCTGAGCGCCGAAGAATTGATGCTTTTGAACTGTGGTGTTGGAGAAGATGCTTGAGAGTCCCTTGGACTGCAAGGAGATCCAAGCAGTCCATCCTAAAGGAGATCAGTCCTGGGTGTTCATTGGAAGGACTGATGCTGAAGCTGAAACTCCAATACTTTGGCCACCTGATGTGAAGAGCTGACTCATTTGAAAAGACCCTGATGCTGGGAAAGATTGAGGGCAGGAGGAGCAGGGGATGACAGAGGATGAGATGGTTGGATGGCATCACCGACTCAATGGACATGGGTTTGGGTAGACTCTGGCAGTTGGCGATGGACAGGGAGGCCTGGCGTGCTGCGGTTCACGGGGTTGCAAAGAGTCAGACACGACTGAGTGACTGAACTGAACTGTCTGTCATCTGTACTGAAAACTGCACAGCTTTACTGTTTTTTTGTTCTCTGTTTTCTGAAGTCCAGAACATGGGAAAATGCTCTGACAAATACTTGAAGCTCTAGAATAAGACTTCTCACTACAGTGATTAACTTAGTTGTTTGGGGCTCATTAACAGATGAGTGCAAAGAACATTTTTTCCCCCATTGTGGTTTATAAGAATTGAGAAATAATTCAAAACACCCCTGTTCTCTTTAAAAAGCCATATAGAAACTGAATTCTCTGGGAAAGAGATGCTACCAGTTGGTAATGGCTTTGGTACTGGATGTTAAGGAAAATATTTTAATGCTTCATTTTACTAGATTCCCCAGAGTGTGTATTTTAAGTAAAAGATCTAGTACATTTTAGTAATTTATGTAATCCCTGATTAAAATTCTCAATTTATTGCAATTCCCAAATTATACTTCTGACTAGTCTCCTGCTTTCAGAGTTTATTAAATGTTGGAATTATCAATCTCATAATAAGGTCAAAAAAGCTGTAATTCCCCTTGGCAATGAGAGATAAGATTAGCTTATTAATAATTAAACAATACTGCAGACTAAATGTTCTCTGAAGCTCATATTGTCTCTAAAGTTTTAGGTATAGCATAGATATCTCTCGTCACAACTTCCATACTTTGTGCCTTAACTGTAGCACTGGGGACTTCTTATTGTTGTCTTTGTATCTTTCAAGGGCAGTTGTTAAATATACTAGTGAATGAATGAGAAAACTTCTTCCAAGCTCAAGAAGCTTTGATCAGTAGCCTATAACTGATCTTTCCGCTATGAGTACAAAACCTCATTCCTGAGAAGTCATTCTTCTCTCTCTACTCCAGTAGTCCTTCCAACTCAGAGATTTGAACAGTAAAACTAGTAAATAACCATGTGTCCGTGGGGCCCTCAGGGGAATATTACAATAATTATGTGGGTATGTAACTTTTAAATAACTACTTCAGTTTTGAATAGGTGACAGATGCTTATAGTATGATATTTAAGAAGGTACAAAAGGTTATACAGTAAAAAATAAGTTTTCCTTTCATTCCTTTCCTTTAGACATCCAATTTCCCTCTTCAGAGGCATCTGCTGCTACTAGGTGGTTTTGTATCCTTCCCAGGTATTTGGTGGGTATATAAATCTCTCTCTCTATACACATGCATAGACACACACCAAAAAGTAAAATTAAAGAAAAGTTATTTAATTTTGGCTATGCTGGGGCTTTGTTGCAGTGCACAGGCTTCTCATTGTCGTGATTTCTCTTGTGGAGCACGGGCTCTCGGGTGCACGGGCTTCAGTAGTTTTGACTCCTCGGCTTTAGAGCATATGCTCAATAGTTGTGGTGCACAGGTTTAGTTGCTCTGCAGCATGTGGGATCCTCCCAGATCAAGGATTGAACCCATGTCTCCTGCATTGGCAGGTAACTTCTGTTAACCTCAGTTACCCCAACAGTTAAATGGAATTGGTGATAATACATCTCTTGGGATTGTTGTGAGGATCCACCAAGGGTTTTTCCCAAAACAATTTGTAGATGGCAGAGCTCTATGTGAAACTTACTTAAAATGGTATACTTTTAATTATTAAGAATACTTTTACCTATTAAGGGTCATCTTGGGTTTGTTTTGTGTTTTTTGGCCATGATATGTGGCTTGTGAAGTCTTAGTTTCCCAACCAGGGATTGAACCTGGGCCCCAGCAATGAGAGCACTGAGTCCTAACCACTGGACTGCTAGGAAATTCCCTGTTTTGTTTTTTTAATGGACCATTTCACAAATTCAAAGTCACTTTGAAGTTTTGAACTTTAATTCTACTTTCTAAGGTTATAATTCTCCCAAACTTGATTTTACCTGCAATCAATGAGTTTGCTGTCAATACTATGTATAGACCAAAAATCTGCAGTGAATAGTGTCCCTTTTGGATTAAGTTCATGTTTTTATGATTTTAGGAACAATGTGGAGCCATAATTTGCTAGACTTGTCATTATTTGTAGGACCAGTAGGTTTATAATCTGTTTGTTAGGCTAGATTGAACAAAAGAATAGGGCTTCATGGCTCTTAGTAGTTGTGGTTTTTTGTCATTCTTTAGTCACTAACAGGCCACTGGCTTATGAGTTTTGGTTTTTTCACCCAGCAGATATTAATTGGATATCTCTTATGTGCTGGATAATGTTGTAGGAACTTGGGATACATCTATGAATCAAAAGAAAAAATTTTCATCAGCTGAGATGGAGCTCTCTGGGGACAGGAGAGAAATAAACAATAATAAAAATCAATATATGGTACATTAGAAATGATAAGTGCTGCCAGGGGGAAAAAAAGCAAAGTAAAGGTAGCGCTGGTAGGAGGGTGAGAGTGAGGGTAGGTTTTATGCAAAAAATAATATTTGAGCAAGGAGTTTAAGGAGGTGTGGAAGTTACCCATGAAGTTATCTGGAAAAAGAATGCTCTAAGCGGAGGGAATATCTAAAGCAAAACTCCTTAGGCAGGAGGGTACCTGGTGCATCTGAAGAAGGAATTTCATATGGTTGGAGAGGAATGAGCAGGGAGGAAAGTAACAGGAACTGGATCATCTGGCTGATGATAGACCGTTATAAGAACTCTAGCTTTTTAAATGAAATGTGAGCAATGGAGTAATAATCTAACCTACCGTTTAAGAGGATTACTCTGGCTGCTGTGTTGAGACTAGACTGTGGAATATAGGATAAGAGACCCATTAGGAAGCCGTTGCAGTAATTTGTGTCAGAGATGAGGGTGTAAGTATGGAGGTAGTGAGAAGTAGTTAGGTTCTGGATATATTTTGAAGTTGTGCCAACAATATTTTTTGACAATTTGAAAGAAGTCTAAGATGATTCCAAGCCATTTTGCCTGAGTAACTGAAAGGATAGATTTACTGTCAACTGAGATGCAAAAGTTTATGGCTGGAGTTGGATTGAGAAGAAGATCAAAAGCTCAGTTTTGGACATGTTGAATCTGAAATACCTCAAAGACATCCATGTGAAAAGTTGAGTAGGAAGTTAAATATATGAATCTCAGATTTTAGAGAGATGAGCTAGATGCATAAATTTGTATTTAAAGCCATGATGCTGGATAGAATTACTGAAGGGAGATATAAAAGAGAAGATAAGATGTCTTAAGGACTGAGTTTGGAGGTATTCTACCATTCAGAGATCAGGGAGAAGGTGGACAGCAATCAAAAAGGAGATTGAGGAGGAGATGAGCAATGAAGAAATTAATGAGAGTGTGGCATCTTGGAAGTCGTAATATAACTCATTATTGGGTCAGCTGTCATTGAACATGGTCAAGATACAGAAAATGTATGATATAAAAAGATGCTTTGTGAATATCATTCCTGGAATTAGTCGAGTGGGTTTAAGTGGGTATGGAAGTTGCTTATAGCATTCTATAAATGTCCTTTAATTGAAAATTTTCAAAAGATAGCAGTTTCTGTAATTGTTTAGCAAAGGTTCATCAATCCTGCTCATTCATTGCATAAGCAGATATTTTACATCATTGCTGGAGATTTTGGGAGTTCTTGCAGATTTGTTCTAAATTTTCCATGGAGAAGATTACTGAGGCCTCCTGGAAGGCTTATTGCTGTTATTTTTCAGTTGCTAAGTCATGTCCAACTCTTTATGACCCCATTGACTGCAGCATGCTAGGCTTCCCTGTCCTTTACTGTCTCCTGGAGTTTGCTCAAACTCATGTCCATTGAGTCAGTGATGCCATCCAGCAATCTCATCCTCTCTTGCCCCCTTCTCATCCTGCCCTCAATCTTTCCCAGCATCAGGGTCTTTTCCAATGAGTTGGTTCCTTGCATCAGGTGGCCAAAATATTGGAGCTTCAGCATCAGTCCTTCCAATGAATATTCAAGGTTGATTTCCATTAGGATTGACTGGTTTGATCTTCTTGCAGTCCAAGGGACTCTAAACAGTCTTCTCTAGCAATTCAGAAGTGTTAATTCTTTGGCACTCAGCTTTCTTTATGGTCCAACTCTCACATCCATACATGACTACTGGAAAAACCATAGCTTTGACTAGACGGACCTTTGCTGGCAAAGTGATGTCTCTACTTTTTAATATGCTATCTATGTTTGTCATAGCTTTCCTTTAAAGGAGCAAGCATCATTTCATTCATGGCTGCAGTTACAGTCTGCAATGATTTTGGAGCCCAGGAGAATAAAATCTGTCACTGTTTCCACTTTTCCCCCATCTATTTGCCATAAAGTGATAGGACTGGATGCCATGATCTTAAGTGTTTTAATGTTGAGTTTTAAGCCAGCTTTTTCACCCTTTTCCCTTATCGAGAGCCTCATTAGTTCCTCTTTGCTTGCTGCCTTTAGAGTGGTAGCGTAGAGTGGCACCTGCATATCTTCAGTTCAGTTCGGTCACTCAGTCATGTCCGACTCTTTGTGACCCTGTGAACCACAGCATGCCAGCCCTCCCATGTCCATTGAGTCGGTGATGCCATCCAACCATCTCATCCTCTGTCTTCCCCTTCTCCTCCCACCTTCAGTCTTTCCCAGCATCAGGGTCTTTTCAAATGAGTCAGCTCTTCACATCAGGTGGCCAAAGTATTGGAGTTTCAGCTTCAGCATCAGTCCTTCCAATGAACACCCAGGACTGATCTCCTTTAGGATGGACTGCTTGGATCTCCTTGCAGTCCAAGGGACTCTCAAGAGTCTTCTCCAACACCACAGTTCAAAAGCATCAATTCTTCGGCGCTCAGCTTTCTTTATAGTCCAACTCTCACATCCATACATGACTACTGGAAAAACCATAGCCTTGACTAGACGGACCTTTGTTGGCAAAGTAATGTCTCTGCTTTTTAATATACTGTCTAGGTTAGTCATAACTTTCCTTCCAAGGAGTAAGTGTCTTTTAATTTCATGGCTGCAGTCACCATCTGCAGTGATTTTGGAGCCCAAAAAAATAAAGTCAGCCACTGTTTCCTGTGTTTCCCCATCTATTTGCCATGAAGTGATGGGACCAGATGCCATGATCTTCATTTTCTGAATGTTGAGCTTTAAGCCATCTTTTTCACTCTCCTCTTTCACTTCCATCAAGAGGCTCTTTAGTTCTTCTTCACTTTCTGCCATAAAGGTGGTGTCATCTGCACATCTGAGGTTATTGATATTTCTCCTGGCAGTCTTGATTCCAACTTGTGCTTCATCTCATGATGTACTCTGGATATAAGTTAATAAACAGAATGACAATATACAGCCTTGACGTATCCTTTCCCAGTTTTGAGCAATCCGTTGTTGCATGTCCAGTTTTAACTGTTGCTTCTTGACCTGCATACAGATTTCTCAGGAGGCAGATCAGGTGGTCTGGTACTCCCATCTCGTCCAGAATTTTCCACAGTTTGTTGTGATCCACACAGTAAAAGGGTTTGGCGTGGTCAGTAAAGCAGAAGTAGATGTTTTTCTGGAACTCTCTTGGTTTTTTCTGTGATCTAACAGATGTTGGCAATTCGATTTCTGGTTCCTAATGCTTCCTGAGGCCATCTTAGTATGCTTCCCAGGTGGCCTCAGCAGAAGAGAATCTGCCTTCCAATGCAGGACATGCAGGGTTTATCTCTGGATTGAGAAGATCCCCTGCTGGAGGAAATGGCAACGCACCGTGGTATTCTTGCAGGGAGAATCTCATGGACAGAAGAGCCTGGTGGGCTGTAGTCCACAGGGTTGTGAAGAGTTGGACACGACTGAATGTTGAGCACAAGCCCTCAAGGTCCACTTGACTTTATACTCCAGGATGTCTGGCTCTAGGTGAATGACCACACCTGGTTATCTGGGTCATTAAGACCTTTTTTGTATAGCTCTTCTGTGTATTCTTGCCACCTCTCCTTAATCTCTTCTGTTTCTTTTAGGTCCTTGCCTAAGAGAAGTTTTTATCCTTTATTGTGCCCATCTTTGCATGAAATGTTCCTTTGGTATCTTCAATATTCTTGAAGAGACTTCTAGTCTTTACCATTCTGTTGTCTTCCTGTTTCTTTGCATTATTCACTTAAGACTTTCTTATCTCTCCTTGCTATTCTCTGGAACTCTGCATTCAGTTGGGTATGTCTTTCCTTTTCTTCTTTGCCTTTTGCTTCTCTTCTTTTCACAGCTATTTGTAAGGTCCTCCTCAGACCACCACTTTCCCCTCTTGCACATCTTTTTCTTTGAGATAGAAATTGGAATATGCCAGTGAAATCAAATAAGAAGTTATAGGAATCTTTTCAAGATCTTGTTATTTTTATAATTCAAATAGTAGTAATTGCAGGAAGTTATTGGAAGCCCCATAGATGTTATAAAACTGAATTTTAGTACAATACTTCCTTTCAGGGAAAGTGTCACTGAAAATATACAGCAAGGTTATTTAGATAAACTATAGGTTAGAAGATGAGGGACTGGAGGTTTATCTTTTAGGACTTAGAAATGCCTAAGAATTGGAGGGACTTATTTAGAATAACTCAGCGCTACTATATTTTCCTTAAGTGGTAAAAGAGAAATGGGAGTTAAGAAGACTTGAGCATAAGTATATACATAAGTTAAGGATGACACTCAGTGAAAGATGCATAGTTTTTTTTTTTTTTTTTCCCTCTAGGATCTGAAAACATGAGTTAGATTGTATAAATATATCTCAAATTATTTTTGAGATGTTACTTTAGAAAATCCTTTACTTAGGGATTCTGGTCTTTGGAGGAGAATAATTAACCAAAAGGCAGTTTCAAAATATGAATGAACAGATTTTCAGGAGTGGTTTGTATTTGCAGTCTCTCTTTCCAGTGAGGTTTACAACCCTGCTACTCTACTGTAACTTCTCGATTTAAAATTAGCGGTGATCTCCTACTTGCCAAATCCAATGAGCATCTTTCAGACCTTCAACATTTGCTTTTTGTTCCCAACCCTCCAAATCATACTACCTTAAAGCAGCCAGAAAAAGCTTTCTACAATGTAAATTCAGTCATTTAGTAGCTCTCCATCATTTGCAGGATAAAGTTAGTCATTTTTGGTAGGGAAAAAAAGAACTCTTGTTCTAGATCTGTACTAATATGATAGATTACTAGTCGTATGTGGATATATAAAATTCAATTTGATTTAATTAGGTCCAGATCAAGATCACAGAATAAGAAGATCCAGAACTTATTTCCTCCCACAGATACCCCAAAACAACTACTACATGTAGAACAACTATCTCTGAAAATGAACAAATTTTCTACAAGCAAAGATGTAAAGAAAAGGCCACGTTGAGATGACTAGGAGGGCTAGAGACATGGTCTAGTCAGAAACCACATGATTGGTGTGGTGACCCATAAGAAGCAGGGATATCACAACAATAGAAGTGCCCTCTGCAGAGCAGGGGCTCAGAACCCCATGTCAGGCTCCCCAGCCTAGGGATCCTGCACTGGGAAGACAAGTCCCTCTAACATCTGGCTTTGAAAACCAGTGGGACTTGCATCCAGGAGAACTGAAGGCTGTGGGAAATCGAGACTTTTGCTTGCTATGAGTTCTAGCACAGAAGCAGCAGCTTGTGAAGTGCCTGGGTTCTGTGAGGAGATTCATTGACTAATTTAGGGTGTATGCCGGAGAGGCAGGAATCTAGTGGAATTTTCTCTCGTGATTGAAAATGATATGTTAATTGAAACATTAATTACAATAATCAAGATGTGGAAGCAACTCAGTGTCTATTGATTGATGAATGGATAATGAAGATGTGGTATATGTATATGCAATGGAACATTACTCAGTCATACAAAGAATGAAATCTTGCCATGTGGGACAACACAGATGGACCTAGAGAGTATTATGCTAAGGTAAATAAGTCAGACAAAGACTGTATGATTCACTTACATGTGGAATCTAAAAAAGCAAACAGACAAATAAAATGAAACAGAAACAGACTCGTAGACACAGAGGAAAAACTGGTGCTCACCAGAGGAAGGGGCCTGCAGTGTTGGGCAAAGTAGGTGAAGAAGGTCAAGAGGTGCAAACTTGCAGTTATAAAATAAATGTCATGGAGCTGTAATGTAGAATATAGAGAATATAGTTGGGAATATTGACTTTGCTTGGTGGCAGATAGTAGCTGGACTTATTGTGGTGATCGATTTGTAATATATATAACTGTCAAATCACAATGTTGTACACTTGAGACTAATGTAATATTGTATGTCAACTTTAATAAAAAAGAAAATTCAAGTTAATAACAGCTGAAATATAAAAAGTTAATTCTTCTGTTTCATTAGCTATATTTCAAGTGTTTAATAGCCACATGTGACTAATAGCTACCATATTATTATCTCAGATACATTCTCATTATTGCATAAAATTCTACTGGACATGCTGATTTAGATTCAAGATATTTTTAAGAAGGGAGCAAATTGGCGTTATACCAGACCTAGCTGGGTTGAGCAAAGGAAGCAGAGGTGATGATGCTAGAGAGCGCATATTGTTGCTGGGAAGAGTTAAGGCTCCATGGGAGGAGTTGGAGCTGCCTTGCAATGAGGAATACTTTGTTTGTTTATTTTAATTTTCATTGGAGTATATTTGATTTACAATTTGTATTAGTTTCAGATGTACCACAGAGTGAATCTGTTATACGTATACATATATCAACTTTTATTTTATTTTTTTAATTCTTTTTCCATATAGGCCATTACTGAGTATGGAGTACAGTTCCCTGTAGTATGTAGATGGTTCGTATTATCTAATTTTTATATAGTATATATTGGCAGTCCCAATCTTTCAGCTTTTCCTTCCCCTGCACCCCTTTGTAACCACAAGTTTGTTTTCTATATTCATGATTCTAAGTTCATTTTTACCCTTTTGTTCTAGATTCCACATATAAATGATACCGTATGATATTTGTCTTTCTGTGTCTGATTTACTTCACTCAATATAACAATCTCTAGGTCCATCCATGTTATTTTATTCTTTTTTATGGCTGAGTAATATTCCTTTGTGGGCTTCCCTGGTGGCTCAGACTGTAAAGAATCCACCTGCAATGCAAGAGACCTGGGTTCTATCCCTGGTTTGGGAAGATCCCCTGGAGGAGAGCATGCAACCCACTCCATTATTCTTTCCTGGAGAATCCCATGGGCGAGAAAGCACAGTACAGCACCATATCCATTGCATATATGTGTGTCACATCTTCTTCATCTGTCCCTCTGGTGATGGATATGTAGGCTGTGTCCATGTCTTGGCTGTTGTAAGCAGCACTGCAGTGAACATTGGGGTGCATATATCTTTTCAAATTATGGTTTTCTCCCATATGCCCAGGAGTGATATTGCAGGGTCGTATGATAGTTCTGTTTTAAGTTTTTAAAGTAACCTCCATACTATTTCCATCCTCACTAACAGTGTAAGAGGGTTTCTTCACACCTTCTCCAGCATGTATTGTTTGTGGGTTTCTTGATGGTGGCCATTCTGACCAATGTGAGGTGATACTTCATTTTAGTTTTGATTAGCATTTGAAATAAGGAATACTTTGAAAGCTAACCATGAGTGATGGTATCAGGAGAGGCAGGAGCTACTTTTTTCATTATCTTGGACTGCAGATGAAAAATAAAAGGAGTCTCATTAGGTGAGAGAAAGAAATGGAAAATTACTGGAAATAATGCTTTTTGTATTGGGTTAAACATTTATGTGGAGAAGGCAATGGCACCCCACTCCAGTACTCTTGCCTGGAAAATCCCATGGATGGAGGAGCCTGGTAGGCTATAGTCCATGGGGTCGCTAGGAGTGGGACATGAAAGCGACTTCACTTTGACTTTTCACTTTCATGCATTGGAGAAGGAAATGGCAACCCATTCCAGTGTTCTTGCCTGGAGAATCCCAGGGACAGAGGAGCCTGGTGGGCTGCCATCTATGGGGTCGCACAGAGTCGGACACGACTGAAGCGACTTAGCAAACATTTGTGTCAGAAGAAAAAAATGGTGTTTACTTGTATTATTAAGAGAAAAGAGTAAGTGGTTGGGAAAAAATTTTCTTGGGATTTTTAACCTTTTGGTAAATAATACCTTAAACCTGCTATTAACCTTTATCTGCTTTTTTGGCTTAAAGGAATTTCTCTCTTTGTGTGTGTGTGTGTGTGTAATTTTTCAAGCATAAATGTGTTTGCTGAGTCTGAAGAGATATTTTTATCCTTATATTCTGTAAATAGTTATCTCTAGTCTTTAGATTTATTTTCTGTTCATCTTGAGTCAAGAATGCTGTGTTTTTTCTCCCCATCTGAATAAGTTATTAATGCTGTGATTTTAAGCTTCTGGGTATTAATGTTTTAAATTCTGAACTTCTGCAAGACAGGGTCCATACTGAGGAGGCAGCTGTAAAATGCAGATGCTGACAAGCAGAAAAACAGATTTTTCACAAGGAATTGTGGGTATTTAATGTAACTCTTTAGTTCACAGTTAAATAAAGCTGTGTTGTTTTCATAGTACTACATTCTACAACCTTCTGCTGTATTGCTCAGTTAATTTTTAGGAAGAAAGATTTGTTATCTGCTTTCTATCCTGCATTTTAACTTGCAATTCTCAGAAGACAGGAATTCTACTGTACCAGCATAGTTTAATCTATTTAAAGTAATTTTGTATACATTTGTAACTTTTTATTAATTATTGATAAGGAAACTTCAGCTTTTTGCTTATGAAAGTGAAAATGAATCTCAAATTACAAGTGAAACTGACTTTATTTATGCTTGCTCTATTTTCTCATTATGTCCTTTTCTTTTTTTTTTTTTCTTTTTTTTTTTTAATTTTATTTTATTTTTAAACTTTACATCCTTTTAAATAATGATTTTGTAAAATGAGACTACTGAAATGATATAGAGGAAGAAAGGGAGAAGTGGTTGCATTGTGTGGGTGGATGAAGGAGCAGGCACTGAAATCACTAGGCAACAGGCTGTGAGAAATGTAGCAGTTCTCCTTTGTGTTGTCATGTAACTGTGGGAGAACCACCATCCAGCCTAACCTGGTATTTCTTTTTAATCAAGTCCAGCTGTTGGTCATGTGAACACAGTATTTCCTCCAAGTATTAAGGGTGTGTTTTCTCCTTTCCTATGGTATCTTAAATGGCTATTTATGTATTACCTAGAATATACTTACATGCTCTAGGAACCCCTGTTATACTGGACATCTTTCTTTATGAATCAGTAGAATGCTTACCCCTAGTTGCATAAAAACTTTCGACCTAAGAATGTGACTTGACCACATAAGTTTTTAAATTTTTTTATTTTTATTTTTATGAATAGAGCTCTTGTTTTTAATCTGATGAGCAGGGAACTTTCCAACTCTAACCCTCTCTTTACAATCTGTCTTTAATTTGTGAAAAAGATACATTCCAATTTTTTAGACGTAAAACTTTTTAATGGAGTTTTTTTGGATTCGCTAGTTCTCAAGCTATGATGGGTTATTCGGCATATACCGTTTCATGGGTTTCAATCTCCTTTTCTCATTTGCACATTTACATTTATTACTTTGATAGTAAAAAGTCCCACCTTAGTCCTCCTTAAGTAATACACATTTGCAGCTGTTAGATTGTTCTTACAGTGTTGTTACTAACCTGGTCTTCCTTGAAAGAAGTATGATAGCATTTTCAACATCTTGGATCATTCAGTTCAGTTTACTTATCCTCTGTGAGGCATAATCTATGTGTATTTTTTAAAGCTGCCGCTGTACTTAAGTGTGGAACTTTTTTATTCTACATCTTTTTGGTGCCATAAAGAAACAATTGTTTCTTTCCTCTCTTTTCTGGGATCTTCTCCTCATTGCTCCTTAATGTTGTAGCAAATATTTATAACATTTTAAGTCAGCACTGGACAGAGTTTGGCCCGGTAATCATCCTGATGTATTCAGATAAATCTAAAAGCCAATATAGTAATCATCTATTCTTACCTAAGAAAAATGGTTAGTAATTATAGACATGAGCATTTGCTTTATAGACCACAAAGTTATTTCAAAAATATTACTTTGCTTTTTAAAAAAGAAACCACTTAATATTATTTTGAGATAAAAACCTTGTGCTTGCCAAAGCATTCTAAATAATACAGTCTTTCAAAAAATTTATGAAGCCCTTTACTCTGTTTTAGGCCTTATATCAGTTACTTGAGATATCACATACACCAGTGGGTTGATTATGGTGTATGATCTACTAATAAAACGACGCCAGCTAACATAGATACATAGGAAAATAGCCACGTGACAAAAGGGAGAGTGTTCTTACAGTGATGTCTGTAGATAAAAATCACTGAATTCTATTTGTTAGTGGTGTCCTGCTGAAATTGCAAGTTGTGTGTGTATATGTTTGATAACTGCTCATGATTATTAGTTTCCTTAAATACTTTGAATAATTTTAGAGTTTTCTCCACTAAATCACAACATATTACGTATTTTTATTCCTTGAAATTTACTGCTGTTACTTAATTCACTCTTATTGCTACTTTGTAACATTCTAGGGTATATTAGGGTATATCTCAAGGGATGATATAAAGTTATTAAAATAAAATTTATTTTATATAACTGTATTTTACTTAATTATTTTTGAGGAAGAGTGCTATTGCAAAATCAGATGATGATAGAATTAGAAAATTTATTTAAATAAATGCTAAGTTTCATTTATTCCAAAAGGATACAGTTTAAGGCCTCTGGGACTTTAGCTCCCTAAGACAATCTTTGCAATGCTTTTAGAGTGACTTAGATAATTGAAACCTGAAGACCCAAAATGTTATATTTTATAAATTACTTTAGGAATGAATGGCAGATTTGTCAAAGAAAAGTAATAGGTAAAAATAATTGCAATTCATGTTCAGTAGGAAGAATTTTTAATTTTGGATTTTATACAGTGTTCAGTACATTACTGTTATTTGGTAAATATTATTTTTATAATGTCTCTAGTAAATGCTTAATTAAACATAACTATGTTTGAAATTTGTGTAAAAATGTCATTATTTCTGAGCAGATAGGTAAATTCTTGGGACTCCTGAAAAAAGTAAATTGAATAAAGCATAAAGGGCCTCTGAAAAGGTCATTCACAGCTGAATCATTTTTGTGATTATATGTACTGTGATTATGTATACTGGTGTACTGTGATTACATTTCCTTTCTTATAAAACTTTTTCTCTTGAGTTAATGATAATTGTTTCTCCATTTTTTTCTATGTATTTGTCACTAGTTCATTCCCAGATATCCCCTAGTTCTCTGAATCTCCTCTCATTGCACTTAAGCCACACTAAATGTTCACTCACCTTCTTAATGTTTGACTAGACCATTAAATTTTGGACCAGTCTTTGAAATGGCATCTTGAAGGTTCTTTGACATTAAGTTCAACTTTAGGTTTTGTTAAAAGAATTATTTTGAACATTTTACACTTAAAAAATGGAAGTGAAATTAACATTATATAAAATTAACAATTTTAAAGTGAACAATTCAGGAGGATTTAATACATTTGAAATATTATGCATCCACCTCCATCTATCTATTTGTTCCAAACTATTTTCACCTCAAAGGAAAACCCTGTACATATAAACAGTTGCTCCTTCTCTCTCCCTGTAGCCTATGTCACCACTCTACATTCTGTCTTTATGGATTAACCAGTTCTTGATATTTCATATGCAGCCATCTCTCAGTATGTGCAGGGGATTGGTTCTAGAAGCTGATGCAGATACCAAAATTCAAGGCAAGACTAGAAGTGGGGGAGTAAAATGTTAGTGTACCTACCCAGAAGAGAAATGATAGTGTCTTAGACTAAGGTGGTGGAATTGGGATGGAGAGTTATAGGCAAATTCAGGAGGCAGAATTAATAGACTTGATAATTGGGTATGGAGTGACTGTTATGAGTCTTAGATAGTAATATTTGAAAAGATTGAATTTTAAACACTAAAAGTATTTAAACAAGGAAAAAACAAAAAACTAAATTTTTTGCAGCTGGCATACTTTTGGATACATTAGAGGCTGAGGCTTTTAGTATTATTTGAACTGATCAAATTATGCAAGTTTGGCTAAGTCAAATTTTTAATGAAATTTTCACCAATATTTTGGATTAGGGGTATATTGATATTTGTGGAAAAAGTATTTCTAAGCATGTGAATAAGATAAAGATCTCTATGGACATGAGTAACTCATATAAACGATTTCAAGCAGTCAGTTTTGAGTAAGCCCTCTATATATAGTTCCTCTTTTCAGGGATACTATGTACTTGGCAATTTAGGAATTCCTATTTTTCCAAGTTTGCAATATTTCTGACATGCTGTATCCTCGTTACAAGTTAATGTCCACATTAATGAGTACCACATTAATTCAGTGCTATATGATTAAAATATCCCAAGGTTTTTGGTTTCTTGATGGCTTACATCTTACTATCATGCAAATGAACTCTAAATGATGAATTTTTTAAGATAAATATTGAAATGAGTTCATGATAGTTTCTCTGAAATTATTTATTATGTAAAAGATGAGTGGATCAGTAAAGGCCTTGGGGACTTTCACTTCTGAAAGAATGATGTAGAAGTTAAGTTAGAGGGATCTTTCACTGCAAACCATTGGCTTTTGCGTTGTTGGATTTGCAAATGTTAAAGGAAGTCTTATAACACCCTTCAAATGCAAAGCAAAATAAAATAACAACAAAATCCCAACTAAAAATATGAACTAAAACAGGAACAATAAAAGATAAGCACACATTAAAGCTTCCCTGAAAGTAAATGCCTGTATCATTACAGCAGTGGAGAGTCTTAAGCCCTGGGCCAGTAACAGGGTGAGAAAGCCAAATATGAGATTACAGCTTTAAGCCAAGGACCATAGAAGGGAGCTAAAGTGAGACAGATAGAGCTCCATGGTTCTTGGCAGAAGAAAATACAAATTCTTCATGAAGGAAAACATTCTTAAGTCCCCTAGCATTCTCTCAGTTAAGGTCAACCAGATATGAAGGTCGCAATCAAAGATCACCAATCACATAAGTCATTGTTAAGGAGTTGGTTGAAAAAACAAACAATGTATTTAGACCCTCATGGACTTAAGATATTGGAAGGATCTGATACAGAATATTGAGTAACTATGCATAAAATATTTAAAGAAATAAGAGGTGGGTTCACAAAATGAACAAGCAACAAGAGATTATCAAAGATGACCAATAAAATTTGAAAAAGAACCAGATAGAATGTCCAGAAGTGAAAAGTGTTGTTGAAATCTCAATAGCTTGATTAAAGAGCAAATTAGACATGACTAAAGAGAGAATTAATAAATTGTAGGGTTGATTTGAAGAAATCACACAGAATGTGCACGGGGCCAAGGGGGAGTAGAGATAAACTAGCTTAGCCTAGTCTACCTGAAGTGTGCTCAGAACACTTACACTAGCCTACAGGTTGGGCAGAATCATCTAACACAGAGCCTATTTTATAATAAAGTAGGATGAGATGGTTGGATGGCATCACTGACTTGATGGACCTGAGTTTGGGCAAGCTGCAGGAGTAGGTATGGACAGGGAAACCTGGCGTGCTGCAGTCCATGGGGTCACAAAGAATCGGACATGACTGAGCAACCGAACTGAACTGAATTGATTGAATGTTTCATGTAATTTATTGAATACTGCGTTGAAAGTGAAAAACAGAATGTATGGGTACGAAATAGTTATAAGTGTATTGGTTGTTTACCCTTGTGATCACGTGGCTGACTGGGAAGCGTGGCTTGCTGCCACTACTTAATATCTTGAGAGAATATCATATCACATACTGCTAGCCTGGGAAAAGATAAAAATTCAAAATTGGAGGTATATTTTCTCTTGAATGTATATCACTTTTGCACCAATGTAAAGTCAAAAAATTGTAAGTTGAACCATCATAAATTGGAGACATTGTCTACAAAGCAGAATAATGGTGCTGCTATCAACAACCAGCATCAATATGTGAGGCATATAAGTGAGCTACCTTGGAAGTAAATCCTCCAGCCTTGGTCAGTCCTTCATATGATTGTTTTTTAACTGAAATTTCCCAAGATTATTGTATCAGGTTTTAACATTGGTGAAATGCAGGCTGTGATATGTAAGCTACAGTTACCATTTTATCTCTACTTAGGTAGCATAGGTATCCATATCTTCCCATATTTCACCAGTAGCTTATGTAGCCATGGTATTCTATATTAGCATATCATAGCTCCACTTGGTCAATGACTACTGAATACACCTAGAGTTGTTCTTTGAAATACCTTAAAATATCCCCATTATGGTGTCTTTTTTTCCTTTTGGTCTATCAAAGATTTATTCTGAGTAAATTCTGTGAAGATGGCTTGATCTTTTCTTGTTGCCTTTTAGTTACTCTCCCTTGTTTTATGGTAATGGTACTGGGAATGGAATGATTTAGCATAACATAGAATGAAGACTGAATCTGGCAAGATTCAGTCTCATTTTGCCTCTGATTTGTTATATGTGTTTTTAGACAGTCAAACTATTCAGATATTTGTTTCTTCCACTGTAGAATGAAGGAAGCATATTAGAACGATGACCTAAGATCTAAAATCTTATTCAGTTGCAAAATTCTGTGATTCTTTGTCTTTGTCTATAAATGTCACTGCAGGTTGAATTCTAAGCTCTGAAACCAGTTAAGCATTGTTTAAAAATGAAGACTCTGTGTTCTGGCTCTTGCAAAGTTTATTTCTTATTTGATCTAGTTAAATAATAAACCAGAGAGGAAAACAGTATTAGAGTATTGGATTTTATAGTACAAAGGGCATTTATTCATAACTATTGCACATCCTAACAGTATTTTATGCAAATAGATGGTAAAGTACTATTATAATACCTTGAGTTTGCATATGACCTCATTTAGAGATAACTTCCTGGTAGGAGAGGATGTCATTTAGAAATAACTCCTTGCAAGGAGAGGTACAACTGAATATATGGATATTAAGTTCTTAATCTCTATTAAAAATTCTTACCCAAGTCCTATAAATATTAACTATTTTGATTATGTAAAATGTGTGTAATTGAAATATGAAAGGTACTAACAGGAATTTATAGAAATATAAATTTATTTCCTTGTCACCCCATCCCAACCTTCAGCAATCTAGTTTCCCTCTCTAGAACTGATTCTCTATGCAGGTAGGATATCCCATGCATATAAAGGTATACCTATCTGTATTAAAATTATATAAATACACACACACACTGAGTAGCATACTCTGTACATTGTTCTGTTCTATGCTTTTTCCTCTTTTTGTTTTAAAAAATTTTCCATCTCTGTTTATAGAGAACTGTATATTAGTCTATCAGCTGCTTTACATTGAACCAATAATAATGGATTATTTTCAAGCTTTTGCTGTTATATTCAGTGATAAAATAAGTATAGTTACTTGTAATTTTTATATTTACCTTAAATTGTTATTTGTCTTTTGACTTTGTTTATGCTGTGTATTTTAACCTTGCATACAATTTCAGTTTTTATGCATTTTGATCTGTCAGTTTTTTCTTTTATCTTTCTGGGTATTTCAACCATTATTTGAAAGAACTTCCCTACTCTTAAGATTTAAACAATGCTCATTTTTATATTTAAACTTTTGATCAACCTGCAGTTTATTTTGGTGTGGTTTCCATGGTGGCTAATCCCTTTTTCTTTTTCTCACTGTTAAACAACTTCATCTTTCTCATTTTCTAAATTTTCATATGTACTTGGGTTGTTTCTGGATTCTCTTATTTTTCATTAATGTGTCTGCCTATTGTTATATCATGACCATGCTTGTGATTATTTTAGTAGTATAATGTAAAATATATAACCGTAGTTCAGTATCTGAGTTGGGCTAGTATTCCTCATTACTTATTTTTAAAAATATCCTTCCAGTTTTACTTGCATGTTTGTTTTTTGTTTAAGATCAAGGTGTCTAATGTAAAATTTTTATTGGTAATTTTTTGGACTGCATTGCATTTATAAAGCATTAAAATTGTATATTAAAGAATTGATGCCTTAATAGCGTTGTCTTTCTAACATAGGATAGATAGTTACATTTAGTCAGTATTTCTCAGTAGTTTTAAAGAATTTTATCATGTAGATCTTGTACTTTTCTTGATAAACTTGATTCTTAGGTCAGTCATCTTTTTTTGTTCCTATTGTGCTGTGTTGTTCTGTGAATGAAAAAATTTCTTCTTTTGTATCATCTTTTATATCATTTATATCATCCAAAATAGTTGTTGCTTATATATGTGAAGGTCATTTTTAAATTTATTAATTTTATTGCTTAAAAAAAGTTTTTCTAGGAATACAACCATATTATTTGCAAATATAACTTTAACTTCCCACTTTTTGAGCTTTTATTCTCTTATCCAACTGCATGAACTGTTACTTTTAGAACAATGTTAAGTAGTCATGGTTATAGTGGGTATGTTTTTGGCTTTCTCCTGGGTTTGGTAGGAATACTTCTAAAGCTTTCCTTATTAAACATGATGCTGATTTTTAGGGTGAGATCTATATAAATACCTGTATCTATTTTATTATGTTAAGAAAGTAGCTATGTTCTTTAACTGAGATTTTAAAAAATTTCAAGTTTCTACCATTTTGTGTTGATTTCATGTTATTGGTGTTTTTATTTATGTATTTCCTTGGTTCTTTATTTATTTCAGTTTCATTTCCATACATACTTTAGACATGTGTTCAAACTATTTAAAGTGGTTTGTTTGAAAAATGAAACAAACAAAAAAACAAATTCGTATTACAGAGATAGGATAGCAAATGAAATTTGTTTCCACTGGAAATTGATAGATTTGCAAAATCACTAGTATAGTGTGAATCATAATATTTCTGCTCATGTTAAGTATTACAGAATTGTGCTATATGAACTTTAAATATTTCATTTTGATTCCTACATTGACTTTTCAGCTAACTTCTTTGCAGTTTTTAATATGCTAGTCTAGGAATTACAATATGTGTTCTTGAGATCTGCTGGTACCAATTTATGTAAAAAGTAAAAGCATAAAACAAAAACATTTGCAATAAGATAGTTCTGTTTATCACCTCCCTATCCTTTGTGACATTGTCATATATATTGTACTGCTGCTGCTGCTGCTGCTAAGTCACTTCAGTCGTGTCCGACTCTGTGTGACCCCATAGACGGCAGCCCACCAGGCTCCTCTGTCCCTGGGATTCTCCAGGCAAGAACACTGAAGTGGGTTGCCATTTCGTTCTCCAATGCTTGAGAGTGAAAAGTGAAAGTGAAGTCACTCAGTCGTGTCTGACTGTTTGCGACCCCATGGACTGCAGCCCACCAGGCTCCTCTGTCCATGGGATTCTCCAGGCAAGAGTACTGGAGTGGGTGGCCATTTCCTTCTCCATCCCTCTGTCTACATGAAATAAAAGATTCTTTTAGGGCATTCATGGAAACTATGAATCTCAGACCATGATTTGGGCTGAGAGTCAACAGACTTGAATTTGTTGATTTTATTTTTGTTAGCACTGAAATGCAGTCAAAAGGATTCATCCCATAATAGAGTCCTTATAGTTGTCATTGTCATAATTTGTGAAGTACATCAGTCACTTGAGTCACTTAGGCACTTGCTTTACTTAGCACTTTATTACAAACAGCCACAGGTGATGTTTTGATTATGTGTGATTCCACTGTATACTATGGGTTGTTAATATCCTATTTTCCATTGACAAGGAGCACATAACTTCCCTAAAACCCCTGAGCCCAACAAGACCAATCCAAAAATCTCTTCTTTAGGAGTCTATTTCCATGGACCACACCCTATAATAATTCTATATCATTTTGGTTCCAATCAGGAGGCAGTAATTTAAATAGGAAAATTTAGTATAAAGAATTATTAATCTGTGATAGAAGTGTATCTATAAGATTTAAGAGAATTCTCTAGAGTACCTAAAGTTTAGGGAGAATATCTAAGAAAGGGCAAACTAGGAAGGGTGTCCCTTCCCCCAAGGCTAGAGTCCTTATCAGAGAAGATGTAGTTGTAGCCCATTGAATGGCAGAGAAGTTTCCAGTTTGCCTGGGCCAGAACTGGTCTGGAGTTTCTAGGTAAACATGAAGCAGCTCTTGGGCACAGGCAGGCCTTACACTGTTCACCAGTCAGATGGGAATCTAGAGGAAGTAGGGGTACCAGTGCACTCAGACCTAGTGTGCATGGTGTCCATGTGGGTAGGAGTGTGGCATTTGAGATGGTTGTGGGAAACAAACCATCAGGGGAAGGAGCAAGCAGAGGGAGTTGAGACACCAGTGTGTGGGCAGGAGCCTGGGACAATGCAGTATCTGTGTCGAGAAGGCTGCAGGAAAGTAATCACCAGGCCGAGCTGAAGACTGTGAGTTTGCTAAGTGACTGCATGTTCTTAGCACTTGGTTGGGACAGAGTGCTACAGGAAGTCCTCATACTTGACACCATTGATTCCCTGCGCGCAACCAGGAATAAATCGGAGCTCCTTCCTCTTGCAGTGGTCCTCAAGTGCCTTCTACTGAAAAAGCTCAGTATGTTGACCAAAGGAGATTGCCATTCATTGTTGTGGAACAGGTATTGAGGGGTGAATTTGGAGCCTACAGACAACTGCATTCTCAAACTCCTCAGGCCAGTAAGACTGGTTTTCTGTTTGAGTTCTAGCTGCCCTGCACTGTGTGGAATGGGATGTTCTCAGATGAAAAGCTGTATACAAACAATTCTTGTCAACTGCGATTCTCTTTCAAAGGTTGACTCCTTTCAGTCTTCTTTCAAAGTTCAGTTGTCATCTTCCTTTTTAACAGTTATTTTGTATATTTTGTTAATAGTTTAAAATATTTATGTTGAGATGGTCCATATAAGCTGCTCTGCCATTACTGGTAGTGGAACCTGCATTTTTATTATACAAAGAAAAATTTAAAGCTGTGAAAGGTATTGTTAGAATAATTATATTTAGCATATGTTGGACATCTACCATATATCAAATGAGATATGTTCCTTTATTTCAGCCTAATGCTAGTTATTATCTCTAGTTTTTCATATCAAGGATATTGAAGCTTAGAGAGGTTCTTGTTTTGCTGAGATCATATGGCAGAGCTAGTATTTGAATGCACATGTCCTGTTCCACAGTGCATGTCCCATTATTAAAGATATAAGCATAAACACAGCTTTGGTCGTAATGTTAGTACAGGAAGAAAAAAAAAGTTCTGTAATTGATGTTTTGACTTGTTCATTATAATTCTAGTGTCTTAAGTGCAAAATGGTATGCTGTCTCATTTTTGTGAATTCTTATAGGATGTGGAGCACAGTAGATTGTCAGTTGGTGTTTACTACATTGGACTTATTTTAATCCAATTCAATCCAAAGCCATACAAATATTTGTAAATACTGTATTATTTTAGGTTTTTAATAGATTGATTAATTCTTCTTAAATATGTAAATATTTTGTTGGTTTTCAGATTTATTGTCAATATTTCCTTGGGGCTTTAGTTAATATTCAGATATGAGAATGAATTCTTATATTCCTGGCACCTGCACAGACTCCATTTGTAGTATCTATATTCTCTGTATTGGAAACCTCATGGAATATAGATAATCAGACTATTTAAACAAACAAAATTATTTATAAAAGAAAAAATGGATTCTGTTGTCTAAGCTTAAATGTTTTTCCCTTTCCCCAGAGTGATCCTAATTTTAATAATCCTTTAAAAAAATGTGAATGTGTTTTGCCTAAAAGATGTATACTACAGAATAACTAATTAAAAAAAAAACACTTTGGATTAAAGATTTTTTAATATGCATTTTAGTTGTAGATCATTTTAAAGATACATTACAAATAATTTAACCCCTAGCAGTCAGTCCAATAAACATTTTTTCCATCTGATATGTCCTGAGTACTTTTTCATGGCTATAGAATTTTTGGAAAATGTGACTGAGAATAATTAAATGCATTTCATTATATGCAGATATTATAATTTTATTATTTAACTATTTTTCTATTTGGGGGCATGCAGATTGCTTCCAATTTTTCCACATTAAAATAATACTTACATGAATCTTTGCCTATTTATTCCTTAGTATGAATTTCCAGAATTAGAATTACATGGTTCAGTAGGGTTACGATTTTTGTGGCCAACAATATGTAATTCCAAATTGTCCTTTAAAAAGGTTATACTAATTTGTATTTTCAGCAGCAACACGTGAGAGTGCTTATTTCACCATTCCTTTGCCAATGCTGGAGGTTATAATTTTTTTAAAAACTTCGTATTTTTATGAGGTAAAGAATGGTTTCTTTTCAATTTGCATTTCTTTGATTTCTAGTGAGGGTAACATTTTGCATATATTTACTGGCTACTATTAATTTTTTGAGAGTAAATTACTTACTCATGTTCATTCATCACCCTTTGAAAATGACTTAAAAATTCAAAGACGTTCTGTTAAAAATACTTTTAAATAAGTGTAAATATTGATGAAATTGTGACTTATTCAGAATCTGTTTTTTCATACTCTTCCTCCTTCTAGGTTTTTCTACTAAGTACTATTTTGCCCTTATGTATGTTTTAAGAAAGTAGGGGAAAAGAAGGAAAAGGAGGGAATAAGATAATGTAAAGTTATTTGAAGTTAAGTACTTTTCAAAAGTCACTAGTATTGCCACTGCTATTATTATTACCATAAAACACTTGTTTTTCTGTTGACTCTCTTTAGGTCCTACTGTTTAAGATTTTAGCTATTTGGGTCCTAAAGTCAACCAGATGTGGCTTCATATCACTGCTTTACTAGATAGATGGATAGATGTGACTTTGAACAAATAACCAAATCTCTCTGAAAGTGAAAGAAAATGTTAATTGTTCAGTTGTGTCCAACTGTTTGCCACCTCATGGACTGTAACCCAGCAGGCTCCTCTGTCTGTGGAATTTTCCAAGCCAGAATACTGGAGTGGGTGGCCTTTCCCTTCTCCAGGGGATCTTCTCAACCCAGGGATCAAACCCAGGTCTCCCTCATTGCAGGTGGATTCTTTACCTGCTGAGCCACCAGGGAAGCCTTCAGTTTTTACCTCTCTGAAATGGAAATAGTATTTATCTCATAAGTTTCTTATGAGGGTTAAATCTGAAAATGAATGTAATATTTAGTTCAGTGCTAGCACATAGTAAGTGAGTAATGTTTATATTTGAAAAGTTATTCTTGATCTTTACAAGGTCTCACCAATTATATGTTTTCTTACTAAAATGGTCTCTCTGAAAATCATGCTTGTATCAAAGTAACTTGTGGTGTGGGATTTCAGACAGTGTGGCAGGTGATAGGGGGAAGTTTTTTGGGTAAAGAAGCACGTTCGGTGGTGAGGAAGGAAGCCTAAGGGAAGCAATTATATTTTTGAAAAGAAGAAGATACACTAATACAGAGAAAATTTTTGTATAAAAGTTCAGCTGTTATTAAGCTTGATGCTCTCATCTTCATAGCTGCCACTGTTGTGCATTTTGAGTGGCAAAAATGTGCTCAACAAGGACTGCACAGATAGATGGTAGAGGAAAAAAACTATTAAATAATGGCATCATTAACCTTTTATTTTCCTAAAGCAGATCCTTTAGGGAAGTGACTTACTAATGAAGCTAGAAAGGTTGATATATCTTGATCTAGCTCCTGATACAGTGTTATGTTTAGTCTCTATAGTTCCCTGTCATACAGTGTTGCAGGCTTAAAAGTTTTTATTGATAGTAAATTTCCAAAAGACACAGGGAGACTGCCATATAAATAATGTTTGGCTAGTTAATTCTCTTTCTTCTGAAGCTCAACAGACTTTGGACTTTGTTCAGTTATAAGGAAAGATTGAAGGCGGGAGGAGAAGGGGATGACAGAGGATGAGATGGTAGGATGGCATCACCAATGTGATGGATATGAGGTTGAGTAAGCTCTGGTAGTTGGTGATGGACAGGGAAGCCTGGCGTGCTGCAGTCCATGGGGTCACAAAGAGTCTGACATGACTGAGCATCTGAACTGAACTGAAGGAACTAAACCAAAAGAAAAATGGAGGGTCAGGATCATCATTATCTCATTCCTTGTTAAATAATTATTAATATGATCTGTGTAATTTTTGTCTAGTGGCTTTCACTTAAAGGCAACTTGTCCAATTCTTTGTGATTTTGTATGGCTTAAAAGCTTATACTTTAAAAAAATCTTGTTCCTGAGATTTCCAATTTGCTGTTTTTATCAGCCAACTTTAAAAATTTTCTATTTTTATGAGAAAATTATAAAAAATTCAAAACTATTGTTCTTTTTTTAAACCTAAATTGCCTTAATGTAGGATAAATTGCCTAAATGCTTCTTAAATTGTTCTATGAAAGTGTCCCTAAAGATAGAGTTTATTACTTAGGTTTTACCAGAGCTGGCTGCTGTGACTGGGTGATAGCATGGACTTTGGAAATAGCATTGAAGATGGAAAGAAGTGCTGGTATAGGAGATAAATTTTGGAGATGACATTGCCCTGACTTGCTAATGAAATGTGGTATAAAGAAAAGAAGGCAGGGCTTCCTTGGTGGTCCAGTAGTTAAGAATCTGCCGCAATGCAAAGAACACTGGTTAGATCCCTGGTCTGGGAAAATCACACATGCTGCAGAGCTACTAAACCCGTGTGCCACAGCTACTGAGCCCATGTGCTGCAACTGCTGAAGCCTGTGTGCCCCAGAGCCTGTGGGCTCTGCAGCAACAGAAGCCACCTCAATGAGAAGCTGGCATACTGCAACAGAGAGAAGCCCCTGCTCACCCCGCTAGAGAAAGTCCATGAGCAGCAATGAAGACCCACCAAATAAATAAAACCCAGCCAAATAAATAAATCTTAAGGCAATGATGACTTATTCACTGTTGGGGAGAAACAGACTTGGGAAGGAGAGAGATGAAATAAAATGTTCGGTTTAGGACATGTCTGAGATATTTCTAGTAGACTCAAGGGGAAATATCAAATAGGCAGTCATATATTTGAATCTGGAGCTCAGAGTAAAGGTCAGGACTGAAGATAGGAATCTAGTAAATTGTATTTAAAGCCATAGGATAGGATGATATCGTTATGGATTATGTGTAGTTTAAGTAAGGAAAGAGGACTTGGTACTGAATCCTAACACCTGCATTTAGAGATTTGAAGAGCCAGCAAAGGAGATTGAGCGGAAGCTGCCAGTGCAATAGGAGCAAAAGCAGGAGAACATAGTCATCAGAACTGAGAAAGACTTGTTTCAGTAAAGGGTGACAGGTGTGTCAAAGGCAAGAGAAAGCTTGAATCAGATGATTTCAGAGAAGTGACCATTACATTTGGTAATAGAGAGGTATTGTTGGCTTTGTAAGTGATTTCAGTGGATTGGGGCTGCCAGATGCTATATTTGCATGAGAGGAAGAGTGAAGGGGAAGTGGGATTTGAGAAAGTTGGGGGCTAACCAAGTTGAGGGACAATATTTTGGGGGAAGTATAACTTTGAAGAGAAGCAGAAAAATGAGGTGATACTTAGTACTTTATATGACTAAGGATTGTAAATGACTTCACCCCAAACCTGTGAAGGAGGCATTGAAGGTCACACTTTTTAAAGCTAAACTTCAGTTTATAATTTCCCTGATAGCTCAGCTGGTAAAGAATCTGCCTGCAATACAAGAGACCCCGGTTCAATTCCGGGGTCAGGAAGATCCCCTGGAGAAGGGATAGGCTACCCATTCCAGTATTCTTGGGCTTCCCTTGTGGCTCAGCTTGTAAAGAAAATCCCGCAGTACAGGAGACCTGGGTTCTATTCCTGGGTTGGGAAGATCCCCTGGAGAAGGGAATGGCTACCAACTCCAGTGTTCTGGCCTGGAGAATTCCATGGACTGTATAATTCATGGGGTCGCAAAGAGTCAGATGCTGAGTGACTTTCACTTTCATATATAGGACTTGTACTTAAGGTTTAGCCTTGTTTATCAGAATATGATGGTAATGGCTTTTGCTGCAGTCTTTTCTGTTCAAATGATTCCAATTTTAATATTAACCAAGGAGATATTTATTATACCAATTTGTTATAATAAAACCTAGCTGGATATTCAGTTCCTCTATGTTCTTGTAGATTTCCTGTCTGCTTGCTCTATCAGCCATTAAAAGAAATATATAAAGTTTTTCACAGTAATTGTGGATTTGTCCACTTTACTGTTTTACTTCTGTCTATTTTTTTGCACTATATAGTTTGAAATAGTATTATGTTATATTAGTTATATATATTACATAGTTATTATATATATATATATATATATATTAACAGAACAACCTCAGGAACCTCTCTCTGTGGCATATACCAGTATACATCTGTTTTTTCTCATGGGTCTGTGGTTGACTGGGTAGTTTGCTTCAGGCTGCAGATTGAGTTTAGTTCTGCCTTATGTGGTATTGTTTTGCAGCTCCTGCTAGTGGGGAAAGGTTATCTTTCCTTTGGGTCATTCTCTTCTTACAGTAGATCAGTGAGCACAAGACTCAATCCAAAATGTGCAGATACATTTAAGGCCTTTGTTCACGTCATGCTCACTGACAGTCCACTGGCTGATGGAAGTAATCTGGCCAGGCCTAACATTAAAGAGAGTGGGGAGAATACCTTCAGTGAGATGTAGAGGGATAAATATATTTGCTGAATAACAACTCATTTTATCATATGGGTATACATAGATTTAGCATTGTGATATTTTCTTGATGGATTAACTTTTAAAGTTATTACTATGAAATGTCTTTATCTTGAATAATATTACTTTTGTTAAAGTCTGATGCTCGTGTAGCTTTATCAGCTTTTTGGCTTGTGTTTACATGTTACATCTTTTTCTTTCCTTGTACCTTTGATCTTTCTGTATCTTTTATTCAAAGTGTGTCTATTATAAGTCATATATTGAGTTTTATTCCATTTTTTCAATAACTCTCTTGAGATGTAATTCACATGCCATTATATCCTTTTTAAATTCAGTGATTTTTAGTATGTTTGTATAGTTTTGCATGGATTGCCACTATCTAAATCTAGAACATTTTTATCATTCCAAAAATAAATCCTATACACATTAGCAGTCACTCTCTATTTTCCCTACCTGCCTCAACCTCCCAGACTCTGGTGGCTACTAATATACTTTCTAGCTCTGTGGTTTTGTCTATTCTGGATATTTCATATGAATAGAATCATACAATATCTGGTCTTTTTTTGTGCATGACTTCTTTCTCCTAGACTGTGTTTTATGCTCATCTATATCATGGCATGTATTAGTCTTCATTCTTTTTATAGTGTTTTTTTTTTTTTTCTTTGTCTGTTTCAGTTTATTTTCTGTTGGCTGGCTTTCTAGTTCATCAGTAATCTACTGTTAAACTCATCTATTGAATTCTAATTTTAGTAGTTTTTCAGTTCTGTTTCCATTTTATATTTTTAATATTTTAATTCTCTGCTGAAATTCTCAGCCTGTTTCTCAATATTTTCCGTCTGTTTCTTCATTTTCTTAAATATATTAGTTATGGTACTTTAAAAGTTCTTATTTGCTAACTCTGCTTTCTAAATTGTCTGTGTTTCTCTGTTTTTTTCTCTTGGTTGTCTGCTTTGTCTTTCTTGGCATATCTGGTAATTTTGATAGAAAGGTGGCCATTGTGTATAAAAACTGGAGAGTGTTCAGAGAATGTTTTCTTTTGGAGAAGTTCTTTCTTTCCTCTGGTAGGCACATAGAGTGGGGCTGATCACCTTAATCTACTGAGATATTGAGTTGATTGAGGCTAGCCTTCGAGAACTTTCTACGAAGAGCTCTGTGTGTTCAATAAAGCTTCTGCATCATAGGTTCTGAGCTTTAATTCTTGTCTCCTCAGCATTCTGAGACTGCTGAAAACTGACCTCTGCTTTTTGAAGGCTTTCTGCTTAGGCTCTTGTCCTGCATTATTTAGCAGATGTCTTAAGGAGAAAGCTGGCTCTCTGTCAGGCTTAGTTCTCTACCTCTCTTTTTTCTCTGGGATCTTGGCCCCTCAAGTTTCTACTTTTGCTTTACTAGTCCCAGGAGATAAGCAAAAACTCTGTATGTTTCTGTGTTTTCCAGAAGCAACCTTCCCTCTTGAGAGGAAAGCCAGGTTGGATTCTCAGCCTCTTGACCTTTACCCAGAATTAGCAATGCCCACAGGGAAAGAGAGGCAGTAGAATATCAGCTCACCTCAGCTCCTTTCTGCTCCTTGGAATCTTGGCTTCTCTAGTGCCAGTTGCTTTATCTGCTCTTTCTGATGGCTTTAAACAGGTAGTTTAAAAATATATATTATCTCAGGCAGTAAAGAGTCTACCTGTAGTGTGGGAGACCAGGTTCAATCCCTGGGTTGGGAAGATCCCCTGGAGAAGGAAATGGCAACCCACTCCAGTATTCTTGCCTGGAAAATCCCATGGGTGGAGGAGCCTGGCAGGCTATAATCCATGGGGTTGCAAAGAGTCGGACACGACTGAGTGAACATGTCCATCTGTCCATTATGTAGATATTTTGGAGTATTTCTAATGGGAGAGTTGGTCTGTCACAAAGTACTCCATCATACTTAAATCAGTAGTTTGACCTAACTGGATAATATCTCTACTTCTGTTTATGAGTGACTCAAAGCAGTGTTGGTCAGAGAAATACACTAACTTTTATTTTATAATTAACTTTTATAGTTTATTCATATTTATGCAGTTGTCTTGCAGTTATTCTCTGTAAGAAGGCAAAACTTTATAAGAATTACTCCAGACCTTGGAGATGGAGATTCATAAGTTGTGTAGGTGAGACACTTTTTTGTGAAAGGCTTTTATAGAATTGCAAAACACTTTCAAAGATTTAAATTCATGTGATCCTTTCAGCCTTCTAAGTGTTATTATTATCTTCTTCATTTTCCAATTAAGAGTTGAGCTTGAAAAGACTGACTTGTCTTCTATCTTTCATGTTCTGCTTTTGGGTAGAATTAGGTCTCAAAACCAGATCATATGACCCCCAAATCTGATATTTTTTTCCCCACATACATCCATTTGGAACTCTAGAAACTGGTTCTTGTGTAAATCAATTTGTCTTACTTCTTAATAGGGTTATTAGAGCTGTAAAGTAGTGTCTAACCTGCAGATATACTCAGAGGACACATTTTCTTTATTTTTTTCTAAGTGAAACATAAGCTCACAAAGAGTTTTGTGTTTGAATTGTCGATACTTGAAATAAATTTTATTTCTGTCTTGTCTGTTTTTCATCTAGTTCAGTAAAATGACCAAAGCAAAATTGAAGTGCCAGAATAAAGACCCTTGAGTAATCTATATCTTGAAGAGCTGTTTTCTTTTATTCCTAACAGACTCATATTATTGTTAGGGTTCCTGGGTCTGATTGTTAAATTATTTGTCACCTGCCAGTTATTCCATGATCAATGATTTGCTTCTTATTACACCTCCTCCTTCTCTCTGTAATTGACTATTTTTTATCTGTTTTTGCTCAAAAACTAGATAACCAAGAGTGTTAAAAATGTCTTTAAAAAGAAGAATACCATCTTAGTACTTAAGAGGGTAGCTAGAGTTGCTTTTCTATATTTTATGTATAATGAAATTGTGGTCCAGAGAAATTAATTGCTTTGGCCAAGATGCACAGCAATTAGTTAACGCAGGACAAGAGCTAAATCTTTTCTATGGACTGTACTATGGTCTTCAATTTTTCCACCATTTTTCTTTTTTAAGGCCTGAATGAAGGCCTGGAAAACTCAAATGAATAAAGCACATCTTTCTTGAATATTAAGAGATCTTTTTCCTTCCTAATTGGTAGACGAATTCTGCCAGACATGTTACTTCAGCAGAAGTTTGGTTTGTTTGTGTATATGTGTTTATACTTAATATTATATACTAATTCTTAAAAACTTAAATTTGTCATCTGTGATCTTAGATCAGGTATCTGTTATTATAAATAAACATCTCAATTCACTTAAGCCCATGCAGCTGAAACCCTATAGCAGTCTTCATTTTCATAAATCTAAAATTTCCATGCTGAAGCCAGAAAAAGCCATTAACAGGAATATTTGAAGATTTCTTCTGAAAATTGCTGAGCATAATATAGCTAATATTTATAGTAGAGATATCATAGATGCTTAATAAGTGTTTGAAAAATGCTCTTTCTGAAAACCTCAGAAAAGAGAAAAATTGCTTAATAGTCACTTTGAGTGAGTTCACATTTGATATATTAGTGTTGAAAGCATTTTCTTCCTACAGTCCTAATTACAATAGTCAGAACATTGCTTTAATACATATTTAACCATTATTTTAAAGGAATTTAAATGACTTTATGAAATGTTCATAATGAATGTTTCAGGATGAACTGTGGGACTTTAGGCTAACCTGGCTATTGAGAAGTCTGATGATTGAAATGTTCTGTAGTTTAGGAGCTTACAAAAGTTTCCTTATCACAAAGATAGAGCCTTGCCATTGGCTTGTATGCCAGACCCAAGTGAAAGTTCACTGGCTGTGATTCTGTACCCCTAGGCTCTGCCTCCAGTTCTCTATCTGTATTTCTTTTTGAGGTGGATAAGAGGGTGGGTACTTGAGTATCTTCTGTGGAAATCTTTTTTCTCTTTAGATTTCTAATTTTGTTGGGTATACCAAATCTTTGGGCTTCCTGAGTGGCTCAGTGGTAAAGAATCCGGCAGGGAGATGCAGGAAACTCGGGTTTGTTCCCTTGGGTGGGAAGATCCCCTGGAAGAGGAAATGGCAATAGTGACTGAGCATGCACGCACACATACATCTTTAATGATGCTCTACTTTATGTTGGGCAAAAACTGATTGGAAGAAATGCTTTAATCCCTAATTTACACTAGATTGTTTTAATATTTAGGACCCATAAATTTTTAGTTTTGGGAAGGCAGTGTTATCTCTTGGTTTTAGGGAACTGTTTTCCTCAAACACTGGCCAGCAAATAGAATGACAGAACTTTAGAAATGGAATATATATTAAGGAGTCTAGTAAATACTGAGAGTTGGGGACTAGTTTGCTTAGTGTTTTGAGCTACATATTTTTAAACCAAATAGAATGTGTCTTTCATCTTACTTAATAGATTTATCTTTACTTTGGGCTGTCAAAAAATTCTGGAAAATTTCTGCTTTTATCCTGTTTACTTTCATATTATGGAAATGATAGCTCTCATTCCAATCTTCTTATGTAACTCGTCTTTAGAGAATTTTAGCTTTATACTTTTATATTAAGTCTCTTTAAATGTGGTCAGTTTCATATAGAGAAAAGCTGGGAGGCTTAATAGTAACACTTGGTTTGATATCCTAGCTCTGCTTCTTACTCACTCTGCAACCCTGGGCAAGAGAGTAATTGTCTCAGAGCCCAGGTTCCTCAACTATAAAATAGGTTGTAGTGAGTATTACCTACTTGCTATTGAGGAGTGAGTTGTAATGAGTATTTGATTCAGTCGCTTAGTCATGTCTGACTCTTTGCGACCCCATGGACTGCAGCACGTAAGGCTTCCCTGTCCCTCACCAACTCAAGATATGAAAACTATACTATTATTATGAAACATGGCATGTATTTTACAATTTAATTATTGACTTTTCAAAATTATTCTTGGGTCATACATTTCTAAATAGGTTTTGGTTTTGAGATGCTTACGTTGTTCTTAAGTATCATACTATCTGGTAGGAATGTTCATGCCTCAGAAAATTCATAGCATTGCTGCAGATTACTGTTTACGTTAGAACATGGATAATAAAATCATATCTGTTGCAAATCACATGAATTCATTGAAATTTTCTTTTAAATGGAAATATGTTACTATCCAAGTTTATTAAAAAGATATAATAATTTTGTTGTGTAATACCTGACTTATTTTGTAATTTATGGAATTTCAGACCCGGTTTGTAGTTTCTAGCCTGTAACAATCTGAGAAAGGCCAGCTCAAGGAAGAGATGCTGAGGCCTTTCAAAAAAGAGTACTCTGTTGCATTGCTCAGAGATTAGGTTTCTTGATATTTCCTTTAAAGCCCTGAATAGTTTGTGTTAAGAGCTCTGCTATTTGCTAAACTACCTCAGTGACCAGCATGCTGTGAAGCAAGACACCACCTGAAATCGCTCAGCAGTATCTTTTTACTTTAGTTTTCCTATACTTACACGTGTGGTTATATATCATAGACCACTGGAAAAAACTTTATATGAGTAATGTTGCTTTTTCTCTTATTTTTTCCACTGGTTTGAAAAATAATTAAGCAGTCTTTAATGCCTCTTTGAAAATTATTATTGAGGTTTTTGTAACTGTTTTGAAAGATCATGAGTCCATTATATAATCTTTTAAAAATGTTTTAAGTGGGATGTTTAAATTGAAAAAATCAGAATATTATTGAAAGCTTTCCGTTGATAGAAAAGCTGCTTTGATTTTTGTTTCATGATCATTAATTAAAAATATCAGTTACACAAATTATGATTTACAGCTCACACAGTAATTTTCATCTATCTTCATAATAAAAATTCACTCATAATCTCTTGCATAAAAAGACAGTAAACACCACCTGCCAGAGCACTGTGGCAATAAGAGCCATCAAGTGTGCATTCACTTCACTATGCAAAGCAACAGTGAAAGAGTTAATAAAAGCTGAATACATTACAAGATTACAAAGGTTTTTATTTATTAGGGGATAGGGAGGGTATGGAGTATATGGGATGAAACATTAATAACCTCTCCATTCTGCAGGACTGACCTGTTGCTTTGGAACTACTCGCTTAGCCCCGCAGGGACTGTGAAGCTGTGTTTTGGTGGTCTATAGGAGAGGTTAGACTTGGCAAATGTGGTAGTGAATGATGTCATTGAATGCATACCATATGTACTGAGAGTCAGTGAATGCTATTCTTACTGCCGTGCACAGGCATATGTAAGTGTTGGAATGGAAAAATCATTTTTATGAAAATACAGAGAAGTAAAACAAGAATGTTCTGTCCCGGGCCTGATCAAATCACCAGTAGCTGCCAAGTACGAATACTCCCTGTAAGGTTTTCTCTTCTTAATTCTCTAGCTTCCGGCCTTTTGTTAGCTCTCAAAGTAGTCCATTCGGAAGGCCTTATTCAGCATGTTCTTTCTATTGATATGATATGAAGGCCAAATGAAAGTTCCATTTTCTCCATTAAGTAAAGCTGGGAGACTATTTTAGTGTGCATGGTTTGCAGCAGATGGAAATGATTAATTGATTTAGCTAACTTGCCAAATTGTTCTCTTTTTTTCCAGTAGAACAGGGTTATCGGGGAGATTCGTACTGGTAGTCATTGTTCCACTTCTTTATATATCAGAAAGGATATAGTTGTTGTGTTTTAATTATTCTCATTACTGTTATTTAAGACATTATGCTCTAATAGTATATGGCTATGTCAGTAATGGATATGTCAAGTGAGTGATGCAATTGATTTCTATTAGGAATTTACAACCTATAAGACAGAATAGAAGAATTCATGGAGATAAAAAAATTTTACGTACCCAATTATTTTGTTCATAAAATTTTGTTCCAAGCCACAGTGTCCTTAGTAAAAATCCAGTGTTGTTTTTCTTAACCTTGAATATATGCCATCTTAAAATCTTAAAACTGCTGTGTATTGTATACAGAGACCACTTCATAAACAGATAGTATAATTTCAAGAGTACATAAAAATAAAAGAAGGGTGGGAGGAGGGGGAATTGGATGAAGACAGTTAGAAGTTGCAAACTTCCAGTTGTAAGATAAATAAGTACTAGGGAACTAATACACAACATGATAAATATAATTAACGCTGCTGTATGTTATATATCAAAGTTGTTGAGAGTAAATACTCAGTTCTCATTATAAGGAAGAAAGATTTTTTTTCCTGTTTCTTTAATTTTGTATCTATATGAGATGATGAATGTTCAGTGAACTTTATCTTTGTTGGCAAAGTAATGTCTCTGCTTTTTAATATGCTGTCTAGGTTGGTAATAACTTTTCTTCCAAGGAGCAAGCATCTTTTAATTTCATGGCTGCAGTCACCATCTGCAGTGATTTTTGGAGCCCCCCAAGGTAAAGTCTATCACTATTTCCATTGTTTAACCATCTATTTGCCATGAAGTGATGGGACCGGATGCCATGATCTTCGTTTTCTGAATGTTGAGTTTTATGCCAACTTTTTCACTCTACTCTTTCACTTTCATCAAGAGGCTCTTAAGTTCTTCTTCGCTTTCTGCCATAAGGGTGGTGTCATCTGTGTATCTGAAGTTATTGATATTTCTTCATTTAACCTTCATGCTATAATTGTTTTAATATATAATTTTATACATATCTATTATATATTATATATAAATTTATCACATATAATTTAATTATATTTGTATTTTTATCATCATATATTATATATTAATATATTTAATGTACATTAATATATAATATCTGCATATCTGAGGTTATTGATATTTCTCCCGGCAATCTTAATTCCAGCTTCTGCTTCTTCCAGCCCAGCGTTTCTCATGATGTACTCTGCATATAAGTTAAATAAGCAGGGTGATAATATACAGCCTTGAGATACTCCTTTTCCTATTTGGAACCAGTCTGTTGTTCCATGTCCACTTCTAACTTTTGCTTCCTGACCTGCATATAGGTTTCTCAAGAGGCAGGTCAGGTGGTCTGGTATTCCCATCTCTTTCAGAATCTTCCACAGTTTATTGTGATTCACACAGTCAAAGGCTTTGGCATAGTCAAGCAGAAATATATGCTTTTCTGGAACTCTCTTGCTTTTCTGATGATCCAGCAGATGTTGGCAATTTGATCTCTGGTTCCTCTGCCTTTTCTAAAACCAGCTTGAACATCTGGAAGTTCATGGTTCATGTATTGCTGAAGCCTGGCTTGGAGAATTTTGAGCATTACTTTACTAGCATGTGAGATGAGTGCAATTGTGCGGTCGTTTGAGCATTCTTTGGCACTGCCTTTCTTTGGGATTGGAATGAAAACTGACCTTTTCCAGTCCTGTGGCCACTGCTGAGTTTTCCAAATTTGCTGGCATATTGAATGCAGCACTTTCAGAGCATCATCTTTTAGGATTTGAAATAGCTCAACTGGAATTCCATCACCTCCACTAGCTTTGTTCGTAGTGATGCTTTCTAAGGCCCACTTGACTTCACATTCCAGGATGTCTGGCTGTAGGTGAGTGGTCACACCATCGTGATTATCTTGGTCATGAAGATCTTTTTTGTACAGTTCTCCTGTGTATTCTTGCCACCTCTTCTTAATATCTTCTGCTTCTGTTAGATCCATACCATTTCTGTCCTTTATTGAGCCCATCTTTGCATGAAATGTTCCCTTGATATCTCTAACTTTCTTGAAGAGATCTCTTTCCCATTCTATTGTTTTCCTCTATTTCTTTGCATTGATCACTGAGGAAGGCTTTCTTATCGCTTTCTTATCTCTCCTTGCTATTCTTTGGAGCTCTGCATTCAAATGGGTATATCTTTCCTTTTCTCCTTTGCCTTTAGCTTCTCTTCTTTTCTCAGCTATTTATAAGGCCTCCTCAGGCAGCCATTTTGCCTTTTTGCATTTCTTTTTCTTGGGGATGGCCTTGATCACTGCCTCCTGTACAGTGTACAGTGTCAACTATGGATGGAGTTACTAACCTCCATCCATAGTTCTTCAGGCACTCTGCCTATCAGATCTAATTCCTTGAATCTATTTGTCACTTCCACTGTATAATCATAAGGAATTTGATTTAGGTCATACCTGAATAGTCTAGTGGTTTTCCTTAGTAAGTCTGAATTCGGCAATGAGTATTTCATGATCTGAGCCACAGTCAGCTCCCAGTCTTGTTTTTGCTGATTGTATAGACCATCTTCATCTCTGGCTGCAAAGAATGTAATCAGTCTGATTTTGGTATTGACGATCTGGTGATGTCCATATGTAGAGTTGTCTCTTGTGTTGTTGGAAGAGGGTGTTTGCTATGACCAGTGCATCTCTTGGCAAAACTGTATTAGCCTTTGCCCTGCTTCATTCTGTACTCTCAGACCAAATTTGCCTGTTACTCCAGTTATCTCTTGACTTCCTACTTTTGCATTCCAGTCCTCTGTAATGAAGAGGACATCTTTTTTGGGTGTTAGTTCTAGATCTTGTAGGTCTTCATAGAATCATTCAGCTTCTTCAGCATTACTGGTTGGGGTGTAGACTTGGATTACTGTGATACTGAATGGTTTGCCCTGGAAACGAACAGAGATCATTCTGTCGTTTTTGAGATTGCATCCAAGTACTGCATTAGAACATATAGTAAATACAAATAATAAAGTATATGTTATCATATATAAAAATTCTGTTAATATTTCATGTATTTCATTCTAGATTTTTTTTCTGTGTATGTACACATGGATAAATGCATGAACATACCTGTGTGTTTAGATATGGATGTGTATTTTTATTTTTGTAATGTTTAAAGCCATTTGAAATGAACATTTCCTTGGCTATTTTTACTTTATATTGCATAAGATTTTCTCATGTCATTAAAATGTTTTTAGAAATCTCATTTTTAATGAGAATTGAGACTGGTTTCTTTTCAGATTGTATAAATCTTTCACACACCCCCCCCCCCTTTTTTTTGTAATGAAAATTGAGTTTTTATCTTTAAAAGGAAATGCTGCCTTTTGGCAAAAGTCAATAGACCTTTCCATTAAAATTTTTTTTCTTTTTTAGATAGCTTGTCTTGGCTTATCTGGCTGTCTCTCAGCTCCTAAAATTTGAACTGGAGAAGCAGTGGGTAGGATTAAATAATAAGGTAGTTGAAGCTATCAGTTGACACATTAACTCTCACTTTGGCTCTTTTCATTCTGTATCAGCATGACTGTTGTTGTAGAGAAAAAGCAAGAATGAATATCTTCCTGACTGCTACAGAAATTCAAAGTGTGGATTGGTTAATAACCACTACTTACTGTATTGTCTTGAGTATGAGTATTAAAGAAGAAATTTCAAGTGAAGATATTCAAAGAAGCATGGTATGTAAAATTCATATGGAAAAATTACTGTTTTTTAGTTTAAAAATTTCATAAAGGAAATTTTCAAACATACAAAAGTAGAGCAAAATAGTATAATGAATAAGTATTAAAAATTTATAAATTATCAGCTCATAGATAATTTTATTTCACCTTTGCATCATCCTTCCCCCCTTGCACTGGATTTTCTTGAAGAAAACCACAAGACATTATTATCAGGAAAGTGTTTTTTATTGAAAGCATGTCTTCCTTCAGACATGGAATGGACAGCTCCAGAAGCTGACTGTGAATCAGGTGTCAGAAAAATATTATGATAGAAAGGGTAACATCCATTTAGCAAACATTCACTGAATGTTTATTATGTTGAAACACTTTACTACAGGATAATACAGATTTAAAAAACATTGACCCTGCCTTTAAAGAGGTAATTTTCTAGGAGAGGAAACAGATAAATACTACATAATTATAACAGTAGAAGGGTTGAGATTTCATATATGTATACATACATATATATATAGCACGCATGTGTGTGTGGTGAATATTTGAAGGTATACATATGTATTAATACATAAACATGTATAGGATACTATAGGAAGACCTAGGAGAAGTGTATAACCTAGGATGTAAAATTACTTATGCTTTGTAATTGCCTTTGTGTATCTAGCTTTTAGTTGTTGTTTACATACATTTTAAAGTCTTTTCATGAAGACAGTTACCAGAGATACCTGAAAGAGGCTAATGGACAATTTGGTTTGTAGTTATTACTCAGATGAGAGGGAAAATAGTTTTTTTCCTTTACCATATTCATGCTCAGATCACTGTAGAACACAGGAAAAGAAATGTTTGTTGTTTTATTTTCAGGTTTATATTAAAGATCAAGTCTGTAAATGTAGTAAATATAACAAATTATTGATTTACATGAGTCTATTGATTCCAGCATAGTTGTGAGTGAATTGGAAAAGCTCATCTTTTCACTATTGATCCATGCTTTAACTGGTGTATTTGTTCGTCTGAGGCTGACTCCATAGGATATGCTTGTCTCTGAGGCATGAATTACAGTGGGCCTGCCAGCTTTTATGTGAGGTGGACAATCATTATGAAACTGGCGATCGTTAGATCAGTGCTTGGAATCTGTCACAGGCTGCTACTGACTGGAACTAATGACCACTTATTAATTTTTGTCAGATAGTTCCATTATTTATTAGCATGTTGATAATGTGTAAGATTTTTTGAAGACGTTAGCTAAGATTATTAAGATATAGCTAAAAACAACATTAACTATAGTGTGGATTATCCTTGCTGAGAATAATAAGATTTTTATACAATATTTTAAAGTTTAGAGTTCACCATAAATCCTAACAACTCAATCAGGTAAGCTTTTCATTATCATCATTTTGTAGATATAAAAGCTGAAGCTTAATGATATTAAGTGATATTTTCAAATTTACCTAGTAAGTTGTATAGCTAGGGTTCAAACTCATTTATTTATCAATAATCAGTTATTTTGAGTCTGCTTATTAAAGGCACTGGGATAAAGTTGTGAAAACTCATGGCACTTACATCCCAAGGGAGAGCCAGATATTAAACTAATCAATCATGGGATAATTATTTAATTACAATTGTGATTAATGGTGTGAAAGAGTACAATGCAAAATGAGAGCAAACAGGAAGACCCGACCTCATTTGGAATTCCCTGGAAACATACTTTATCTGAGTTCTGAAGAAAGGGGAGGAGGTTGGAGGAAAGGGGGAAGAATCTGAAATTATAGGTGTGTTTGAAGCACAAAGAATGAGTGAAAAAGATGTCTGATGATGTAATTAGGGGTCAGGATTCAAATCTAATGTTTTTTCACAGAAAAACCCAAAAAATTTAGTTCCTACTACCTTCCACGAGGCAATGTTTGATGCTATATGAAAGAATTTGTTGTTGTTCAGTTGCTAAGTCGTGTCTGATTCTTTGTGACCCCATGGAATGCAGCACGCCAGGCTCCTCTGAAAGAATACAAATGTCCAATCTAAATTAGAAAATGCAAAAATTAAAATGCTGCCCAGAGCCAGCCCTGGACTTTTATGGGTATTGTGGTATTATATGGTCAGTTTTTATTAACAAAATATATAGCCCAAGCTAGGATATGCTTGCTTTTTATCCTTGTTTTGAAGAATCAATTCCTTTCCTCTGACTTTTATAAAAATTGGGAAGAACTTCATTGTGCAAGATTTCTGCGTTGACAGCCTAATTGTCAGAATCTTGTGGAAAGCTTTTTAGAAGGATTTTGGGTGCTACTTTCACATTTTCCTTTATAATTTAGAAGGGGGTTTGCATGGTTCTTAATGTGTTGCCAGTCACTAAGTGATACTGATATCAGTAGATGAATATTTTCCAAGCTGCAGCTCTGCTCAGATGCAGGGATAACGGAAGTTAGGCTATAATAGACGGATATTGCTGCTCCAGTGTAGAAACAGCAATTATCTCTTAACTGGTTGCTACCAGACAATTTTCAAGGCTTTAGTTATAGTCCATCACCAAAAATCGTAATGCTGTTCTGTTCTACTTGGGAAATATGTATGAGAATACTGTTTTAACTATGTAAATCTTCAAAGATTTGGTGAAAAAGCATAATGCTTTTATAGGTACTAGAGAAGGCTTTTAGAACCAATCAACTCTTTAATTTAAAGTATCAGAATACACTGTGAAACCCAGAACTTAGTGGCAGTTAAAAAATTCATTGCATATAAAGAAGACTAGTTATAAAAAAGTGAACAGGTATGTGATGATTTTTAAAAAATATATTTTCCAACATTGCATAAATTATATAAAAAAGCAAGAGTAGCATAACAGAAAGACTCCTGGCCCCTGTGTTTGCAGTATTGTGAAAATATGAAGTATTGAAATGAAAAACTGCTCAATAAGATTCTAATTCAGTTTTTAAAAATCTGGATCAATAGGATTTCTTCACACATATATAAAAGTTGTTCTTAGAGGAGATCTTGTTAAGTAGAATAGGAATAAATATCATATATTTCAAACTGACTTTTATCAGATCTCTAGTACAGACATTGGAGAAGGCAGTGGCACCCCACTCCAGTACTCTTGCCTGGAAAATCCCATGGACGGAGGAGTCTGGAGGGCTGCAGTCCATGGGGTCGCTGAGGGTTGGACACGACTGAGTGACTTCACTTTCACTTTTCACTTTGATGCATTGGAGAAGGAAATGGCAACCCACTCCAGTGTTCTTGCCTGGAGGATCCCAGGGACGGGGGAGCCTAGTGGGCTGCCGTCTATGGGGTCGCACAGAGTCGGACACAACTGAAGTGACTTAGCAGTAGCAGTAGCAGTACAGACATTCTGAGATTCAGAATGTGAAACTTCTTTCTACATAGGAATGTGAAATATAAGCTATTTGTGATTTGAAGTAATGTCCTGCTCTTAACGTTTATTTTGTATCCCTTATTACATCAGTTACATCTTTTGCAATTAAAAAAATTCCATCTTCTCCTGTCCATTCTCACTGCCCTCGTTCTGACCCACATTAACTTTGAAAAAGCTCCATTTTATTTCCATATAATATACATACAGAAAAATATAAAATCATGTGTGAATCAAGTGATGAACATACTCTTAAAAACCATAGTTTCTCACTCATAGTGAAGAAATGGGATATTACCAACGCTTTAGAAGCACTTTTTTTTTTGCTCCCTCCCAATCTTTCCCCTCCCATTCTTCTCTAAAGGTAACCCGTATTCATATGTCTAACAGAATGGATCTTGATCTTTCTTTAAATGGAATCCAACAATATAGGTTGTTTGATGGCTTTCCATGTGTTTTGGCTCTTTTAGCTTCACTATATGTTTGTGAGGTTGACTTGTTACATGTAGCTGTAGTTTGTTCACTTTTATTGCTGAATATAAATATAGCAGTTTACTTTTACATCCTGTTGCTGGATACTTGGATTGTTTCTAGGTTTTAGTTATTATGAATAATGATACTATAATCATTCCTGGATAATTTTTAAATGCACAGGCATATGTATTTCTGTTGGGTACATACCTGAAAATGTAGTTACTGGGTCACGGTGGTGGTGGTTTAGTCTCTAAGTCATATCTGACACTTGCTACCCCATGGACTGGAGCCCACCAGGCTCCTCCGTCCATGGGATTCTCCAGGCAAAAATACTGAAGTGGGTTGCCATTTCCTTCTCCATGCTGGGTCATAGGGTGTGTTCACCTTTATAGGTGATCCCAAACAGTTTGTGCCCATTTGAGTGCCTGCCAGCGGTTGATGAGTTGGTGAGGCGTTTTTCCACATCCTTGTTGGTGGCTGATATTTTCCGTCTATTTAATTTTAGCCATTTTGGTGATTGTGTAGTGATACCTCATTATGACTTTATTATGTATTTCTTTTATGATTAATGAATTTGAACACCTTTTTTCCAACTGTCCATTTGGATATCCTCATTTGTGAAATGCTTATTGAAATGTTTTGCTGAGGGTTTTTTTTTTCTTACTGATTTGTAGAAACACTGTTTATATATTCTGGATACAAATTCTTGGTCAAGAATTTATACATTGCATATGTTTTCTTCCACTCTGTAGTTTGCCTTTGCATTCTCCTAATGGTGTCTTTTGATAAACAAAGTTCTTAATTTTAATGTAGTCCAGTGTACTGTTATTTTCCCTTATGGTGACACTTTTGTGGGCTTCCCTGATATCTCAGTCGGTAAAGAATCCACCTGGAATGCAGAAGACCCTGGTTCCATTCCTGGTTCTGGAAGATCCGCTGGAGAAGGAATAGGCTACCCATTCCAGTTCTCTTGGGCTTCCCTTGTGGCTCAGTTGGTAAAGAATCCGCCTGCAAATGTGGGATACCTGGGGGTTCAGTTCCTGAGTTGAGAAGATCCCCTGGAGAAGGGAAAGGCCACCCACTCTGGTATTCTGGCCTGGAGAATTCCATGGACTGTATAGTCCATGTGGTTGCAAAGACTCAGACACGACTGAGTGACTTTCACTTGTATCTTACATAGAAATCTTTACCCATTCAAGGTCATGAACATATTCTCCTGTGTTATATTCTTAAAGCTTTATTCTTTTACCTTTTTTTTTTTTTTTAATTTAGGTACAAAGTTTATTATTAGAGACATAGCACAACAACAAGTGGGAGAGCACATGGAATAATGGTTTGTTTAGTTGAGGTAGAAGCAAGGCAGAGATGCATATCCAGAGAGAGAGGGTGTGGGCGTCCCCCCGAGTGAGGTGGTTAAGTCATTTATATAGGTCAGTTCTTCTGGGTCTTTGTCTTCCTTCAGGCCAAATACTTGCTTTCTTTTTTCCACGCCTGACCTACCCTGGGACATTTCCTGGGGTGCATTCTCATGTACCCATCAGCCAAGATAGATCTAAGTTAAGGCTTCTGGGAGGAGCAAGACTCATTATGGTCTGGGTTTATCCCTTGACTTTTTACCCACAAGGAGCCCTTCTGAGCATGTGTAGAGTGTCTCCTTTGTCCCCCAAAGAGGGAGGAACAGAGATCCCTTAATCCTTTACTCAGAAAGGGTTTTGCCTCTCTTTGTCCTTGCCTAGATAATTTCCCTGAGATATTTACAAGAGACAAAGACTGTCTATTTACTCTGTTTCTGTTGTTACTTCCATTTTGGAGGGTAAGCAGGGGGCTGGTGGTAAATTCCTCAACCAGAGCTCACTTGTCTCTTGTCTCAGGAAATGCAAACAGAAGGCTAGTTGTAAATGTCTAACCTGGGACCCATCTGTCTCCTACATCACCTATTATTTTACATTTTATATTTAGATGTACAGTTCACCTGAATTGATTTTTGTGTGGAAGAGGTAGGGGTAAAGCTTTAGTTATTTATTTATTTTCCCAGTGTGGATATTAACTGACCCAACAGTGTTTATTGAAAACTCCAGCTTTTCTCTACTGTTCTGCAGTGATTGTTATTGTTTAGTCACTCAGTCATGTCCGACTCTTTTGCAACCCATGGACTGCAGGGCTCCACTCTCCTGTGTTCATGGGATTTCCCAGGCTTACTTGAGTGGGTTTCCATTTCCTTCTCTAGGGGATCTTCTAGACCCTGGGATCAAATCTGCGTCTCCTGCGTTGCAGGCAGATTCTTTACTGCTGAGCCATCAGGGAAACCTGTTTTGCTGTGATACCATTGTCATAAATCCAGTCCACATGTATGGGTCTGTTTCTGGATTCTCTATATTGTTTTATTTGTTTTTTCGCTTGTGCTTGCTTTAAAGCTACACTATCTTAATTATTTCGAGTTTGTATTATGTCTTGATATCCAGTAGACTAAGTGCTTGTCTTTCTTCTGCTTCTTCAAAGTTATCTTGGTTGTTCTTTACATTTCTATACATTTAAAAATCAACTTCTCATTACTACATATGTCAGATTTTGAATTGGGATTGCGTTGTATCTATAGTAGATCAATTTAGGGAGACTGATCATTTTTGTAATAATGGAGGGCTTGTTGTGATTGAAAGTGAAAGTTACTTGGTCATGTCTGACTCTTTGCAACCCCATGGACTGTCCATGGAATTCTCCAGGCTAGGATACTGGAGTGCCAACCCAGGGATTGAACCCAGGTCTCCCACATTGCAGGTGGATTCTTTACCAGCTGAGCCACAAGGGAAGCCCAAGAATACTGGAGTGGGTAGCCTATCCCTTCTCCAGCAGATCTTCCTGACCCAGGAATCAAACCAGGGTCTCCTGCATCACAGGTAGATTCTTTACCAACTGAACTATGAGGGAATCCCTTTTTATTCATTATGTTTATTATCTGAGCCTTCTTTCTGTATGTTTGGTTCTTGATCAGCCTTTTGAGAAGTTTATAAATTAGTCTTTTTAAAGAATCAACGTTTTCTTTTGTGACTGTCTCTATTGAATTTCCTATGTTACAAGTTGTTTTAACTTTTATTGTTTCTTTCTACTCTTCCTTGAGCTTAACTTGTTGTGTTTGTGTTTTTGTGGGTGTACACACTTTGCTTATTGAGAAGAATACTTAAATTATTGATTTTCCAGTCTTTTTCTTTGCATTTAAGTCTATATATTTTCCTGTGAGCCCACAGATTTTGATATTTAGTACTTTTTTTCCTTCACTGCACTCTGCAGCATTGCAGGATCCTAATTCCCCAACCAGGGATTGAAACTCAATTCCTCTGCAATGAAAGCACGAATTCTTAACCACTGAACTGCCCCGGAAGTCCTGATAAGTGGTACTTTAATTATCATTTATTGAAAAATATTTTTCTGCCATCTTTTAAAATTTTTACTCTTATCTATTTTGAAGAGTTTATTGCTTAATTTCTAATCATATTCTAATTATCTTTTTGCTACTGATTTCTAGCTTAATTGTTGTCAGAGAAACAGTTTATATGACTAAAATCCTTTGAAATTTATTGAGATTTGCTTTTTTGGGCCTAGTCTGTAGTTGATTTTTAAAGAAATCAACTCTTTTGAGGAATAATTTACATACAATAAAATATACATATTTTAAGTGTAAATTTAATGAGTTTTGACAGGTGCATATACCCATGAAACTGCCACCTCAATCAAGATGTAAAGAATTGACATCATCCAAAAAGTTTCCTTTTACTCCTTTGCAGTCTTCCCGGTGGGTACTGCCCCTTTCCCTAGGCAACCACTAGATCTGTTGTCATCATGGATTAGTTTTAACTGTTCTTGAGTTTCATTTCAAAGAAATTGTATAGAATGTATGTTTCTTTGTATTCATCTGCTGCTACTCAGTATAATTTTTGAAGTTTAAAGCTTAATATAAGTTGTTGCACATACCAATAATGTGTTCCTTGTTTATTACTGAGTAGTGTTCCATTGTATGAATAGGTCACAGTGAGTTTATCCATTTACTTGTTGATGGATATTTGGACTGTGTCTAATTTTTGTCTATTATGAATGAAGGTTCTATGAACATTAGTCTTTGTGTGAACATATGCTTTCATTTTTTTTGGGTAATACTCAACCAACAACTCTCCATTTCCTCTCCCCCAGGTCTGGAAACCACTATGCTACTTTATGTTTCCATGATTTTGACTACTCTAAATAGCTCATATAAGTGAAATCATTACAGTATTTGGCCTTTTGTGACTGACTTATTTCACTCATCGTGGTGTCTTCAAGGTTTTTCCATGTTGTAGCGTGTGACAGGATTTCCTCCATTTTAAAAGCTGACTAATATTCCATTCACTTTTGCAATCTCCTGTTTGACCACTTCCAATTTGCTTTGATTCATGGACCTAACATTCCAGGTTCCTATGCAGTATTGCTCTTTACAGCATTGAACCTTGCTTCTATCACCAGTCACATCCACAGCTGGGTATTGTTTTTGCTTTGGCCCCATCCTTTCATTCTTTCTGGAGTTATTTCTCCACTGATCTCCAGTAGCATATTGGGCACTTACCAACCTGGGGAGTTCCTCTTTCAGTATCCTGTCATTTTGCCTTTTCATACTGTTCATGGGTTCTCAAGGCAAGAATACTGAAGTGGTTTGCCATTCCCTTCTCCAGTGGACCACATTGTGTCAGACCTCTCCACCATGACCCGCCCATCCTGGGTGGCCCCACACAGCATGGCTTAGTTTCCTTGAGTTAGACAAGGCTGTGGTCCGTGTGATCAGATTGGCTAGTTTTCTGTGATTATGGTTTCAGTCTGTCTGCCCTCTCGCAACACCTACCATCTTACTTGGGTTTCTCTTACCTTGGATGTGGGGTATTTCTTCATGGCTGCTCCAGCAAAGTGCAGCCACTGCTCTTTACCTTGGACAAGGTCGCCCCTCCTGACCTTGAACGTGCAGTAGCTCCTCTCAGCCTTCCTGTGCCCATGCAGCCGCCACTCCTTGGACGTGGGGTTGCTCCTCTTGTCTGCTGCCCCAGACCTCGGACATGGGGTAGCTCGTTTTTTTTTTTTGGCGGCGGGAGGAGGTAGGGGGGCTCCAAAATCACTGCAGATGGTGATTGCAGCCATGAAATTAAAAGACGCTTACTCCTTGGAAGGAAAAGTTATGACCAACCTAGATAGCATATTAAAAAGCAGAGACATTACTTTGCCAATAAAGGTCTGTCTAGTCAAGGCTATGGTTTTTCCAGTGGTCATGTATGGATGTGAGAGTTAGATTGTGAAGAAAACTGAGCACCTCAGAATTGATGCTTTTGAACTGTGGTGTTGGAGAAGACTCTTGAGAGTCCCATGGACTGCAAGGAGATCCAACCAGTCAGTCCTGAATATTCACTGGAAGGACTGATGCTGAAGCTGAAACTCCAATACTTTGGCCACCTCATGCGAAGAGTTGACTCATTGGAAAAGACCCTGATGCTGGGAGGGATTGAGGGCAGGAGGAGAAGGGGATGACAGAGGATGAGATGGCTGGATGGCATCACTGACTTGATGGACATGAGTTTGGGTAAACTCTGGGAGTTGGTGATGGACAGGGAGGCCTGGCGTGCTGCGATTCATGGGGTCGCAAAGAGTCGGACACGACAGAGCGACTGAACTGAATGTTCCATTGTATCTGTGTATGTATATGAATGTATGCACATGTTGTTCAGTTGCTGTCATGTCTCACTTTTTGTGACTGCATGAACTGCAGCATGCCAGGCTTCCCTGTCCTTCACTATCGCCCAGAGTTTGCTCAGATTAATGTTCATTGAGTTGGTGATGCTATCTAACCATCTCATCCTCTACCACACTCTTCTCCTTTTGCCTTCAATCTTTCTCAGCATCAGGGTCTTTTCCAATGAATATATATATATGTATAAGTGTGAATAATGTGTGTGTGTGTGTATTTCATAATGCCCTCAAGGTCCATCCATGTTGTTGCAAATGGTAGGATTTTTTAAATGGTAGAATAATGTTCCATTGTGTATATATCCCTCATTTTCTTTGTCCAGTCAACTGTTGTTGAAGATTGCGCTACTTCCATCTTTTGGCTATTGTGAATAATGCTGTAGTGAACATAGTGTGTAAATAGCCCTTCAGGATCCTGCTTTCAGTTCTTTTGGATGTATACCCAGAAGTAGGATTGCTAGTTCATATGGTAATTCTGTTTTTAGTTTTTTGAGGAATCTTCATATTGTTTTTGGTAGTAGAAATATAAGTGGAATCGTTACAATATTTGGCCTTTTGTGACTGGCTTATTTCACTCATCAGGGTGTCTGTATTTTATCCCTATAGCTATATTTTACATTCCCACTGTTAGTGCACAAGGATTCGAATTTCCCCGTATCCTTACCAAGATTTACTATTTTCTTTCTCTTTTTCTCTTCCCTTTTTCTTTCTTTCTTCCTTTCTTTCTATGGTGTCCGTCCTAATAGTGTGAGGCATTATCTCATTGTAGTTTTGATTTACATTTCCTTGATGTTAGTGATGTTGAACATGTTTTCATATACTTGTTGGTTATTTATATTGTCTTCTTTGCAGAAATATCTACTCAAGTCCATTTAAAAATTCAGGTTAGGGACTTCACTAGTGACCCAGTGATGGAGACTTCATCTTCCAATGCAGAGGGTGCAGATTCGATCCCTGATTGGGGACTGGGATCCTACATGCCTTGCAACCAGAAAACCAAGGCATAAAACAGAAGCAATGTTGTAATAAATTCAGTAAAGAATTTAAAAATGATTCACATAAAAAAATCTTTAAAAAATAAAATAAGAAATCAGATAACTTGGTCTTTGTTATTGTTGTTGAGAGTAAGAGTTCTGTATATATTGTGAACATTAACTCCGTATCAGATTTATGGTTTTCAGTTACTTTCTCCAAGTCTATAGGTTGCCATTTTACTCTGTTGATTGTTTCCTTTTGTGTGCAGTAGTTCTTAAGTTTGATATAGTCTCAATTGTCTGTTTTTGCTTTTACTGCCAATGCTTTTGGTGTCATATCCAAGAAATCACTGCCCAATCTAATGTTGTGAAACTTTCCCCCTCTGTTTTCTTGAAGTTTTATAATTCTAGGTCTTATTTAGATCTTTAATCCATTTTGAGTTATGTTTGTATGTGGTATAAATAAATGTCTAACTTCCTTCTTTTGCACATGCATATACAGTTTTGAACTGAACTGAACTGATACAGTTTTCTCACCACCATTTGTTGAAGAGATTGTCTTTTCCCAATTTTGTGATCTTGACACTTTTGTCAAAGATCATTTGGTTATATTCATGAGGGTCCTGGGCTCTCTTTTCTGTTTCATTTGTCTCTATGCTTTATGCTTTACCTTACTGTTTTGATTACAGTTGTTCTGCAGTATGTTTTGAAGTCAAGAAATGTGGACTCTTTTTTTCCTTCTTTTTTGGCAGTTAGTGGGCCCTTAAGATTCCATAGGACTTCTAAGATTTTTTTTTTTTTTTCTATTTCTGCAAAGGGTTCTATTGGGATGTTGGTAAGAATCTGTAGATTGCTTTGGGTAATATGAACATGTAAACAATATTAAGTCTTCCAATCCAAGAGCACATGATGTCTTTCCATTTATTTGTGTTATCTTTCATTTCTTTCAGCAGTGTTTTGTAGTTTTTATCATATAGATCTTTTGCCTCCTTGGTTAAATTTACTTGGTTAATGGGCTTGTTTTCTTAAGTTCATTCTCAGATTCTTCATTGTTAGTTGATTTTTATATGTTGGTTTTGTATCCTGCATCTTTGCCGAATTCATTTATTAGTTCTAAAATTTGTGTATGGAGTCTGGGATTTTTTTACATATGAGATTATGTCATTTGTGAACAGAGATAATTTTAGTTCTTCCTTTCCAACTTGAATGCCTTTTATTTCTTTTTCTTGTGTCATTGCTCTGGCTAGGATCTAAAGATCCATGTTGAATAGAAGTGGTAAGAATGGACAACATTGCCTTGTTTTGATATTAAGGGAAAACTTTCAATTTTTTTTTACCATTGAATATGATGTTAGTCATGGGCTTTTCATATGTAGATTTCATTATGTTGAGGTAATTTCCCTCTGTTCCTAGTTTGTTGAGTGTTTTTATCATGAAAAGGTGTTGGATTTTGTCAAATGCTTTTTTTGCATCCCTTGAGATGATCATGTGGTTCTTTTCCTACATTCTGTAAATGTGTTTTTGTTACATTGAATGATTTTATATGATGAGCCATCCTTGTATTCCAGGGATAAATCCCACTTGGTTATGATGTATAATTCTTTTAATGTGCTGTTGAATTTAGTTTGCTAGTATTTTGTTGAATATTTTTATGTCAGTTGGTCTGTAGTTTTATTTTCTTCTAGTATCTTTGTCTAGCTTTGGTATCAGGGTAATGCTTGCCTCATAAAAGGAGTTTGGAAGTGTTTTCTTCAATTTTTGAGAAGAGTTGGAGGAGGACTGCTGTTAGCTTTTCTTCAAATGTTTGTGAGAATTCTTTAGAGAATCTTTTGTTTGTTGGGAAGTTTTTGATTGCCAGTTCAATCTCCTTGAAGTTGAAGTTACCTTCAGATTTCTCATTTCTTTGTGATTCAGTCTTAGTAGGTTGTGTATTTCTAGGAATGTATCCATTTTTCTAGATTATCCAATTTGTTGACATATAACTGTTTGTAGTAGTCTCTTACATTCTTTTTATTTCTCTTGCATCAAATGTAGTGTCTCCTGTTTCATTTCTGATTTTTGTTATTTGAGTCTTTTTTTCTTAGTCTATCTAAGGGTGGTTTCACTTCAGTTGCTATTTTCAAAAATCCAACTCTTAGTTGTGTTGAATCTTTCTGTTTTTTCTGTTTCATTTATTTCTGCTCTAATCCTTATTTACTTCCTACTTTGGGTTTAGTTTGTTCTTCTTTTTCTCATTCCTTGAAATGTAAATTAAGCTGTTTATTTGAAATATTTCTTTTAAATTTATTTACCACTGTGAACTTCCATCTTAGCATTGCTTTTGCTGCATCTCATTAGTTTAGTGTGTGTGGTTTTTTTTTTTTTTGTCGCATTGTATTTTCTAATTTTCCTTGTGATACCTCCTTTGACTGTTTGCCATTCTTTTTAACTTTAGCTATTCTTTTGGATGTGTAATGGTATCTTACTGTGATTTTAAACTTCCAGGGGACTGCTCTGGCTGTTCCGTGATTCTGTGCTTCCAGTACAGGGCCATGGGTTCGATCCCTGGTTGGGGAACTAAGATCCCATGTGCCATATGACATGGCCAAATTAAAAAGGAAAATTAAGCTTTCATTTCTCTGATGAATTTGTGATGTTACATATCTTTTTTTGGTTATTGGCCATTAGTATATTTACTTTTGTAAAGTATTTATTCAACTTTTTTGCCCAGTTTTTAATTGGGTTGCTTCTTTTTTCCTTTCATATATTCTTCTTTCTTATTATTGAGTTTTTAACAATGTATCCTAGATACAAGTCTTTCATCAGGTATATGCTTGAGAATATTTTCTCCTAGTTTGTAGCTTGCCTTTTGATTTTTTAATGGTATCTTTCAAAGAACAGAACTTTTACATTTTGGAGAAGTCAAATTTACCATATATTTCTTTCATGATTGATGTCTTTTGTTTTATGTCTAGAAAATCTTTGTATACTCAAAGATTGTGAATATTTTTCTCCTAGGTGTTTTACAGTTTTACTTTTATCTGGTCTGTGATCAATTTTGGATTAACTTTTATGTATGATGTGCGATAAGGTTTAAGGTGCATTTTTTCCTTTTTTTTGGTGTGTCTAGTGCCTAATACAATGCTTGGTATGTGGTAGGTGCTGTACAAGTGTTATTTTATAAGTTTTTAGAAAAGCTCTACAAATAGACTGAAGAATATTTTCCCAAATGTTCATATTTCATATTAGTAAGAAATATTTTTCCAGTCTCCTGAATTTAGTCAAATAAGATACTGTTTTTCATACTTGCAAGCAAATTAAAGGCAAGTATGATAGAATATTAACATTATTTTTTATTCCAGCTATAGAGTGTAGTGCCTCAAGTGATCTGTTCTAGTCTCTTTCTCTTGTCTCCTTTCATGAAATTGTTAACTAAATATTTTACTCTTTGTACAGCTTTATGAAACTCATGTTATCAAGAATAATGCAGAAGATTGTTATTGCTAACAAATAGAAGTTTTTACTGCTAATGAAAATTATGGGATTACTGTGATAAGGAATTATCTATTATAAATGTTGAGGTTTCTGCATATTGTAGACTTTAATATAGTTAGCTGTGTCCTAGCAAGATTTTGTATTATTCAAGAGATAAAACGACTCTGAATATTAAGCATAAATTGGACTTACATTAGACTTTTTTGCTGTTACCATTTGGTAACCATTTTTTATGTGTAATAATAATGGATCCTTCTATAAGAAAAATATTTTTGAAAGGTTATTACATGTATCATGCTTCCCTTGTGGCTCAGCTGGTAAAGAATCTGGTTGCAATGTGGGAGACCTGGGTTCTATCCCTGGGTTGGGAAGATCCCCTGGAGAAGGGAATGGCTACCCACTCCAGTGTTCTGGCCTGGAGAATTCTATGGAGTGTACAGTCCATGGGGTCGCAAAGAGTCGGACACGACTGAGCTACTTTCACTTCACTACATGTATCTGACACCATCTTTGAATTCCTCCTACTTTGTGAGGAAGTTTGATAAGGCCATATGGACATAATGATTAAAATAAATGTCTTAAACACACTGATAGTGAAATTCTAACAGCAGAACATGCAAATGGATGATATTAAGCACTTGCTACGGATGGCAGACAGCTCATGGTAGTCTTAGGTTTAGGTGGTGAGGGTTCCTTCTTGGAGACTTCTCTCACTTTTTTACAGGCTCTCCAAAGGGTTTACACATTAACACATCAATTGAACAAGTATTTATTCAGTACATACTATTTGTATTGTATTTCGAAAGGTATTATAATAAAGGTATGTTATTACTTTTTCAGCTTCATCAAGATAAAATTGAAAAAAATTGTAGGATATTTAAAGTGTACATGGTGATGATTTGGTATACGTGTACACTGTGAAAGAACTCTTCCCACCTAATTAATTAATATATCCATCACCTCACATATTTATCTATTTTTGGTGAAAACACTCTAATTCTACTCTTTTAGCAAATTTTGATTATATAGTACAGTTTTGACTATAGTCAGTATATTTTACCTTAGCTCTTCAGACCTTATTCATCTTATAGCCCAAAGTTTGTATCCTTTTACTAACTTCTCCCTATTTCCTCCAGCCCTGCCAACCACTTTTTTACTGTTACTTTGAGTTTGACTCCCCCTCCCCCATTCCACATATATGTAAGGGATACCCTGTAGTATTTCTCTTTGTCTGGCTTATTTCACTTAGCATGATGCCCTCACAGTTCATCCGTGTTGTCTTTCTACTGTATTCTCTGTGTATGTACATATATACACATGTACAGATGTGTGTTTGTGTATGTGTTTCCCCTTCTTTCTGCTAACTTTGGGCTTACTTTGTTCTTTTTCTAGTTCCTTGAGGTGTAAAGCTAGGTTGTTATTTGATACCTTTTTTTTCTTAATGTAGATATATTTTGCTTTAATTTCCCTCCTAGACTGCTTTGCAGCATCCCATAGGTTTGGTATGTTGTGTTTCCATTTTCTTCTGTTTCAGGATATTTTTTTTTTTTTTTTTTTTTTAAATTTTATTTTATTTTTAAACTTAACATAACTGTATTAGATTTGCCAAATATCAAAATGAATCCGCCACAGGTATACATGTGTTCCCCATCCTGAACCCTCCTCCCTCCTCCCTCCCCATTCCATCCCTCTGGGTCGTCCCAGTGCACCAGCCCCAAGCATCCAGTATCGTGCATCGAACCTGGACTGGCAACTCATTTCATACATGATATTTTACATGTTTCAATGCCATTCTCCCAAATCTTCCCACCCTCTCCCTCTCCCACAGAGTCCATAAGACTGTTCTATACATCGGTGTCTCTTTTGCTGTCTCGTACACAGGGTTATTGTTACCATCTTTCTAAATTCCATATATATGCGTTAGTATACTGTATTGGTGTTTTTCTTTCTGGCTTACTTCACTCTGGATAATAGGCTCCAGTTTCATCCACTTCATTAGAACTGATTCAAATGTATTCTTTTTAATGGCTGAATAATACTCCATTGTGTATATGTACCACAGCTTTCTTATCCATTCATCTGCTGATGGACATCTAGGTTGCTTCCATGTCCTGGCTATTATAAACAGTGCTGCGATGAACATTGGGGTACTCGTGTCTCTTTCCCTTCTGGTTTTCTCAGTGTGTATGCCCAGCAGTGGGATTGCTGGATCATAAGGCATGTCTATTTCCAGTTTTTTAAGGAATCTCCACACTGTTCTCCATAGTGGCTGTATTAGTTTGCATTCCCACCAACAGTGTAAGAGGGTTCCCTTTTCTCCACACCCTCTCCAGCATTTATTACTTGTAGACTTTTGGATCGCAGCCATTCTGACTGGTGTGAAATGGTATCTCATAGTGGTTTTGATTTGCATTTCTCTGATAATGAGTGATGTTGAGCATCTTTTCATGTGTTTGTGAGCCATCTGTATGTCTTCTTTGGAGAAATGTTGTGTTTCCATTTTCTTCTGTTTCAGGATATTTTTTTGATTTCCCTTTTGATTTTTTCTTTGGCCTGATTTGCTAATAAATCAAGTTAATATAAGGATTGAAGATTGGCTATTGAATTCAGCAATGTGGAGCTTACTAATTACCTTGACAGGAGCAGATTCAGTGGCGTGATGCTGGTAAAGCACCTGTTTGGCATAGGTTTAAGAAATGATGGGAAGAGAAAATTGGAGATAGTAAGTATATATTATGAGTTAAATCCCCTTCCAATCTCCTTGGTTGTGTGAAACACGTTAATTTGTTTAGACACATGAGACATTCTAACAGTTTCATATGTTTGAAGAAGTCTCTCTAGAGCCTTTTGATCTGTTCCAATTTGATCTTGTTGCTCCACAGCTATTATATTTTGATAATCATTTATAATCAGCCAAAGAACACTTCTAGCCTCTTATATTTGATTCATTATTTTTTGGATCCCATGTCATCTTCCTGTCATTATTTTGGAGGCACACATGCATGAACCGTTTTGTGAGAAGTGAAACATGCTTGTGTGGCATGCATTGCTGAAAATGTCTTTACTCTCACAGGAGAGGAATAGTTTGGTTATAGTATTCTAGGGTTTTTGGGAATTATTTTACCCTCTGAATGTTGAAGAAATTGATTTTCAGCCATTGTCCTCTTTTCTTTTTGATGAAATTTAAAAACTTGCTTGTTTATATGGAAACTTTTCTTAGGAAGGTTAAGGAACAAGAGAGATGGAAAATGACAGAGAAAAATATCAGAAGATTAGCTAATGAGATTTGATATCCGAATAAAAGTAGTCAAGAAAAGGGGAACCGAGAAAACCGTAAAAATGAAATCATTAACAAAATCACTCAAGGAAATTTCCCAGAATTAAAGTAAATACATCAGTTCAATTCAGTTCAGTCACTCAGTTGTGTCCAACTGTTTGCGACCCCATGGACTGTAGCACGTCAGTCTTCCCTGTCCATCGCCAACTCCCAGAGCTTACTCAAACTCACATCCAGAGTCAGTGATGCCATTCAACCATCTCTCCTCATTGTTGTCTAGGGAGGATTTGCTTTCATTAACAATGCAGGGCACTTGATGGATAACTCCTAATCTAAAAGCCTATGTGAGAGTTGGACTATAAAGAAAAGCTGAGTGCCAAAAAATTGATGCTTTTGAACTGTGATGTGGAGAAGACTCTTGAGAGTCCCTTGGACTGCAAGAAGATCCAACCAGTCCATCCTAAAGGAAATCGGTCCTGAATATTCATTGGAAGGACTGTTGCTGAAGCTGAAACTCCAATACTTTGGCCACCTGATGCGAAGAACTGACGCATTGGGAAAGACCCTGATGCTGGGGGAGATTGAAGACAGGAGGAGAAGGGGACAACAGAGGAGGAGATGGTTGAATGTCATCACTGACTTGATGGACATGAGTTTGAGTAAGCTCTGGGAGTTGGTGATGGACAGGGAAGCCTGGCATGCTGCAGTCCATTGGGTTGCAAAGAGTTGGACACAACTGAGTGACTGAACTGAATTGAACTGATGTATTTACTTTAATTCTGGGAAATTTCCTTGAGTGATTTTGTTAATGATTTCATTTTTATGGTTTTCTCCGTTCCCATTTTCTTGAACTACTTTTATTCGGATATCAAATCTCATTAGCTAATCTTCTGATATTTTTCTCTGTCATTTTCCATGTCTCTTGTTCCTTAATTTGTTTTCTCCAGTATTTCTTAAATTTTCATTTTGATATTTGGCAAAACTAATACAATTATGTAAAGTTTAAAAATAAAATAAAATTAAAAAAAAGGACAAGGAACAGAACAAAAGATTAAAAAAAATTTTATCATCAAATCCTTCTGTTTAGTTTTTTCCTCTTCTATCTTATTTTTTAATAACTTTAGTCTTTTTTTGGCATTCTGTTCTTGTTTCGTAAATGCAATATTTTCTCATCTCTCAAAGGGTAGTTTTGAAATTTTATTCTTCACTTTGTTTCTTCCAAGTCATCACCATAGGGTGAGTGGCTGGGCTGTTTCCTTAGGAGGAACTCCTGATGTCAGTCTCTTCAGGTCTCTTTTCTTGGGCATGTGAGATTCTGTAGTGAAGACCGTTTCAATTTCTGGCCCAAAGGGATATTTTTCTGATTGCCAGTGCTGTTGAAGTCAAGTAGGAGAAGGTGGTTAGAGAAGAATCTCAACATTCATCATGTAAACTTTCAAGTAATTCTCATTTCATGCAGTATCCTACACTTAAGTGTCCCTGATGTCCTTTACATCAGAGACCCAGTGTTTTAACCTCTCCAGAGGATGAAGTGAAAGTGTTAGTTGCTCAGCAGTGTTTGACTATTTGCCATCCCATGGACTGTAGCCCACCAGGCTCCTCTGTCCATGAAGTTCTCCAGACAGGAATATTGGAGTGGTTTGCCATTCCCTTATCCAGGGGATATTCCCAACCCAGGGATCAAGCCTGGGTCTTCTGCATTGCAAGCAGATTCTTTACCATCTGAAACACCAGGGAATCCCCTCCAGAGGGTAAATCTGTGCTATCTTCTGCTGGACATAATTTGAAAATAAAGTATCTGGGTGGGGATTATCTAATTGCTTTTTAAACTTTTCATTATGAAAATCTCAAGCATGTACAAGAAGAGAAATAACAGTTTGCATGTGTAGTTACTAACTCATATCCATTTTTATATGTTATTTTGAAGTAGCTCTGCACATAATTACTTAATTCATAAATATTTCTATATGTGTCTCTAAAGGAAAAAGACATTTTTAAAAAACAAGGAGCATAACCTAAATATAATAAACAGTCATTTCTCTTCACAGATAGTTTAATTTTCACATTTCCTTCATTGTTTCAGTAATGGTTCCTGTATCCACCCCACAGTGTGTGTGTTTGACTCAAGATCTAAATTAATATCCATGTATTGTTCTTAAGTCTCTTAATCTCCCTCTATCTTCCCCTCCCCTTCCCTCTCTCTCCCTCTCTCATTTCATCTTGTATATGCTCTTGCTCTCAGTCACTCTCTCTCTTGCTTTCTTGTTTTCCTTTCCCTTTGCAGATACTTGTTGAAGAAACAGAGTCAGTTGTTATGCAGTTTTTCAGCCTGGACTTTGCTGATTGCCTCCCTGGTGGCTCAGAGGGTAAAGCGCCTGCCTGCAATGCGAGAGAGCCGGATTTGATCCCTGGATCGGAAAGTTCCCCTGGAGAAGGAAATGGCAACCTACTCCAGTACTCTTGCCTGGAGAATCCCATGGATGGAGGAGCCTGGTGGGCTACAGTCCATGGGGTCGCAAAGAGTTGGACACGACTGAGCGAGCTCACTTCACTTCACTTCATTTGCTGATTGCATCCTTGTGGTGTCTTTATGTGTTACGGTTCTCTTCTGTTCCCAGAAATGGAAAGTTGGATTTAGATGCTTTGTCAGACTCACTACTGCAGCTTTGGAGGGTGAGGAGATTACCTCACAAGTGTTGCATACTTCTGTCATGAGGTATTAATACCTTGTTTCTCTTTTTGTGTTGTTAGCAGCCACTGATGATCATTGCCTAGATCCTTAAATTAATTTGGGGTTGCAAAATGAAGATACCCTAAATAATTTCATTCCGTCTGTATTTATTAGCTAGAAAACTTCTATAAAGCAGTCTTCCACTTAAATAGCTGTTTGATTACCTGTGATGTGGTTCCTATAGAAAGGCAAGATGAATGTTTCTTTCTCTTATTTTCCTATTTTCACACTTATAAATTGATTTCTTCATGTCTTCCAAAGGAGATCAGTGAATTTTTTTCTTTTTCTAAAGCATCATAATGAACCCTTGGACTAAATGGACTCGATGGGTGTCAGTATGTTGTCATTATTATCCTTGTCAATGTCCAATCTCTGGTCCTTGAAGCCTCTTCAAGTTGACTTCTGTGTCTTTTGACATGACTCCAGTGATCTTTGAAAGCTATCTTATCTTTTGGAATGACAAAATGTTTTGCGCACAGTCTTTTTTTTTTTTTTTTTTTTAATCTTTTCTGCCTAAGAGCTGGAATCAGCCATTTTCTAGGGAATTCTGTTCTTTTTGGAGATGTGATATTTAGGGACCACAGTCTATATTGTTAAACATCTTTTTTTTTTTTTTTTTTTAACCAGTCCTTCTATTTTTAGATCAATTTTTACCAATTTTTTTTTTTTTCCGAAAGTACCTGGTGTTATTGCTTCCCAAGTCTTGAGAGATTCATTGTTATAAATTGGTTATTTTTTAGCATTCATTACTGTTGTCTTAGATCTGCTTAGTTTGTTAGAACTAGTTCATTGACTTCACAGCTTCCAAAATTTGGTTGCTCTTTTTCTTTTTTTCTTTTTTTTTTTAATTTAATTTAATTTTATTTTTAAACTTTACATAATTGTATTAGTTTTGCCAAATATCAAAATGAATCCACCACAGGTATACATGTGTTCCCCATCCTGAATCCTCCTCCCTCCCCATTCCATCCCTCTGGGTCGTCCCAGTGCACCAGCCCCAAGCATCCAGTATCGTGCATCGAACCTGGACTGGCAACTCGTTTCATGCATGATATTTTACATGTTTCAATGCCATTCTCCCAAATCTTCCCACCCTCTCCCTCTCTCACAGAGTCCATAAGACTGTTCTATGCATCAGTGCTCTTTTTCTTTCTGTTCTAGGTTGGGTTTTTTGTTTTTTTTTTTCTTGCAGATTTATGATAAGCTCTCTCCTTTTAGTTTTAGTCTTTTTTTTTTTTTGCTAACTACTTATATATAATCTATTATCTTTAACTAGAAGCCACCCATTAACTTCTTAAGAGCAACAGTTTGGCTGTCCTCACTTTACCCTCTTCAAAGTATCTACAGAGTAGGATATTTTCTTAAACCAAGGCAGTGATCATTTTGAGGGAAATTGTTTAAAATATCTTTTATCACTTATCTGCAATAAGGAGAAAGAGAGAGATAAAGAGATAGAAGCAAGAGGGGCAGGAAGAAATGACAAGGCTGAGAATTTATAGATTATTCTTAAGTTTATAGTTTGATAGCTTTATTGCCCATGTCTTTAAAAAAGAAACAAATCTTCTTGACTAAAAGCAGCTTAAACTACTGTATGATTGACCTATATTTTAGGTAAAAAGGCATTGCTAGTTATATCAGAGATATTTCTTTTAAGTACACAACATATAATGGTGATTTTTATTTGACTTCTGTCTGTTGTGGTATGTCAACCATTTTCTCCTCTGATTAGAGAAACATTAAGTTAGAGAGTTCAGTTAGTTGGAGGAGTAGGCCCTGGATCACTGCTCAGTTTACTCAGTTTATAAGGGAGTCTGGTGTCTTGAAACAATGAATGCCTAAAGCTGTTGTCAAACTCACATTTCTCTGAGGCCATCTTGTGGTTCTCTATTAAAAGTGAGCAGTGCAGGATGGGGAACACATGTATACCTGTGGCGGATTCATTTTGATATTTGGCAAAACTAAGACAGTTATGTAAAGTTTAAAAATAAAATAAAATTAAAAAAAAATAAAAGTGAGCAGTGGAATTTATTACATCAACTTTCAACTGCATCCACCTTGGCATTTTTTAATTTATGTTGCTAATGGAGATGCCATTTGAAGAGTTAAAATAACTGTATGTGGTGTTGCTTAGTGCTAGTCATCAGTATTCCTGGTTCTCCTCATTCTAGGCCCGTGGTAGGCTGGTTACTTCCCTACCCCTTGAACTTAGACACAGTCATACAACTTGCTCTGACCAAGTAAATGTCACAAGATCAGCTCACAATTTGCCATATGCCATGTTTACTTCTGTCTTGTGATCTGTCTTGTTCCACACAATAGAAGCTCTTGCAGCTTGTATTTCTGTGTGAGGACTGTAAAGAGCAGAGCAGTGGACATGCAGGGAGAGCAGGAGAAAAACCCTGCTTACTTAAAGCCCCAGTGACTGGAGATTGTGTTACTGTGCTGTAATTTAGCATTTCTTTACTAACCACACCATAATACAGACTTAGTTACTAAAAACAAAACAACAACAACCAGAAAACCAAGGCATTATTGTTTCCCTTGAGCCCTGCTTAAACAGTTAAGAACAAAAAAAGATGACTTAAAAAAAATTTAATGACTATTTTAAAATCAAGCTTCAGTTTATGAAGGATGAAATTTCAGGGTGAGATTTTGGAGAAATATATTCTTCACATCTTTGGTAGTTATGGTTGTATCATTGTTGTTGTTCAGTCACTAAGTCTTGTCTGACTCTTTGTGAACTCATGGACTGCAGTGTGCCAGGCTTCCCTGTCCTTCACTCTCTCCTGGAGTTTGTTCAAACTCATGTCCATTAAGTCAGTGATGCCATCCAACCATCTCTGTCACCCTTTTTCCCTCCTGTCCTCAATCTTTCAGCTTCAGGGTCTTTTTCAATGAGTTGACTCTTCACATCAGATGGCTTCAGTATCAGTCCTTAAGTGGATATCCAGGGTTGATTTCCTTTAGGATTGACTGGTTTGATCCCCTTGCTGTCCAAGGGACTCTCAAGAGTCTTCTTTAGCACCACAGTTTAAAAGCGTCAATTCTTTGGTGCCCAGCCTTCTTTATGGTCCAACTCTCATATCCATATGTGACTACTGGAAAAGCCACAGCTTTGTAAGGACCTTTGTCGGCAAAGTGGTGTCTCTGCTTTTTAATATGCTGTCATAGCTTTTCTTCCAAGGAGCAAGCCTGTTTTAATTTCATGGCTGCAATCACCATCTGCAGTGATTTTGGAGCTCAAGAAAATAAAATCTGTCACTGTTACCACTTTCCCCCTGTCTGTTTACCATGAAGTGATGGGACTGGATGCCATGATCTTAGTTTTTTGAATGTTGAGTTTCAAGGCAGCTTTTTCACTCTCCTCTTTCACCCTCATCAAGAGGTTCTTTAGTTCCTCTTGGCTTTCTGCCACTGGAGTGGTATCATCTGCATATCTGAGGTTGTTGCTGTTTCTCCTGGCAATCTTGATTCCAGCTTGCGATTCATCCAGCCTGAGATTTCACATGAAGTACTCTGCATAGAAGTTAAATTAGCAGGGTGACAGTATACAGCTTTGACGTACTCCTTTCCCAATTTTGAACCGGTCCATTGTTCTGTGTCCAACTCTAACAGTTGCTTCTTGACCTGCATACAGGTTTCTCCTGAGACAGGAAAGGTAGTTTGGTGTACCTACCTCTTGAATTTTACACAGTTTGTTGTGATCCACACAGTCAAAGGCTTTGCTATAGTCAGTGAAGCAGATGTTTTTCTGAAATTCCCTTGTTTTCTTTATGATCCAATGGATGGTGGCAATTTGATCTCTGGTCTTCTACCTTTTCTAAACCCAGCTTGGACATCTGGAAGTTTTCAGTTCGCATACTACTGAAGCAAATCTTGAAGGATTTTGGGCATTACCCTGCTGGCATCTGCAGTGAGGATACTTGTACAGTAGTTTGCATCATAGGGCACAGAAATAAAACATTTAAATTCTGACCTTGTGGAAGCATCAATGTCTTTTCATGTAGTGATAAAATATAGCTTTCTTTAGGAAAAAAAAAAAAAACCTTTGAAGTTTAAATTTGCATGTTGTTTTTACTCTCATTCATGGTGGCTTAGTTCCCTGAATGGTTTAGTGATTTTTAAAAACTAACTCTTAGTGCATATTTGAACTTAATCTGTGAGAATCCTAAGGGCCTAAATTGGGGATGATTATTTATTTCAGGGAGAGTTAGCATTTATTTCTGTCTAACGCCAACAGTTCTGTGGACCTGGGACAAGTTTAGCATAATTCAAGAGTCTGGGCTGGGGACTTCCCTGGTTGTCCAGTGGTTAAGACTTTGCTTTCCAATGCAGAGGATGCAGGTTTGATCCCTGGTCTAGGAGCTAAGATCCCACATGCTTTGTAGGTTAATAAACCAAAACATAAATCAAAACATAATGGCCAGTAAATCAAAACATAATGGCCAATAATCCCAAACATAATGGTTTGTGGTCAATAAACCAAAACATAAATCAGAAGCGATGTCGTGACAAATAATAAAGACTTTTAAAATGGTCCAAAACAAAAGAATCTTAAAAAAAAAAAAAAAAAAGTCTAGGCTGAATTTTGAGGTGGAAATTCTCATTCTGTGCATCCAGGTTTAGTTCCTCTGGCCCCCTAATTCTATTTCAACTCCTTCTTCCTTTCTCTCCCTTAGAGTTTTCCATTACTTGCTTGCAAACCCAGAAGTACATGAAAATTTGTTTTTCATAATAAAATTATTTTTTCATAATATATACTGATATAGTTGTAGGATAGAGAAAGAGTCTTATTTGCTATGGAACCAAAAAGACCTAGAAAAGTCATTCTTAAGAATATTGAGAAGCAGCACATATACTTGGTAATGTTCATTCATAACATACTATATTCCATTGATAATAATAATATGTTACATTAATATAATCCAGGTTTACCAGGAGTTTCCACATCCCATTATGTTTAATCTCCATAGCAACAAAGTATAAAAACCTTAAAAATGAAAGTAGGTATGCTTGTTAAAACTAGTCATTTCTGAGAATGAGGAATTGGCTTTATAAATCATGCTCAGGAAGGATATTTTGATATTAGTTCTTATGACAAAGTATCTCATTTATTGTATTAATTTTTTCATGGAGCAACATAGAACATGCTTACAATGGATACAGAGATAATATAAAATTGTTTCTTTTATGATTATAATTATGTCAGTTACTTATTTGTATGGGCAAGCCTTAAAAATGGATGTGGCAAAAACAAAAACATGATTTAAGGTGTTGGGATTGTGGAAATTTTTTTGCATTTTTAATGCTATTCTTATGATTTTGTACTATTAATAAGAGAAATCCAGGGAATTCCCTGGCAGTCCATGGTTAAGACTTTCTGCTTCCATTGCAGGGGGGCCCCAGTTTGATCCCTGGTTGGGGAGGTAAGATCCTGCAAGTGGTGTGCTGTGTGCTGTGGTTAGTTGCTCAGTTGTTTCTGACTCTTTGCGACTTCATGGACTGTAGCCCGCCAGGCTCCTCTGTCCATGGGATTCTTCAGGCAAGAATATCAGAGTGGGTTGCCGTGTCCTTCTCCAGGGGAACTTCCCAACCCAGGGACCAAAGCCAGGTCTCCCACATTGCAGGCAGATTCTTTACCGTCTGAGCCACCAGGGAAGCCCACAAGTGGTGTGGTGTGGCAGGAAAGCAAAGAAAAACAAAAAAGACATCCAGGAGTTATTCAAACTTATATGTACATTTATGGGCTTCCCTGGTGGCTCAATGATATAGAGTCTGCCTGCCAGTACAGGAGACAGGGTTCAATCCCTTGGTCGGGAAGATCCCCTGGAGATGGAAATGGCAACCCACTCCAGTATTCCTGCCTGGGAAATCCCACGGATGAGAAGCCTGATGGGCTACAGTCCATGAGGTCGCAAAAGAGTGAGACTTGACTTAGCGATTAAACAACAAACAGTCACAACATACAAGAGGTCTAGGATGGGGATATGTGTATGTGTTTATTTAATGGTCAGAATCTTAATCAATTATTTCTAGGTGTTAAGATTTCAAAAATTTATTCTTTATGATATTTTAGTAATATCTAGTTTTAAATAATCAGGACAATTATTTTTTAATGATAAAAATGATAAAGCTATTTTCATTTTGGAAAAAAATGTTCCTGTGTTAGTAAAAGCTAGGCTTAGGTTTAAAACTTTATTGTAGTGGGGCTGAGCGGGTGGGGAAGCTTATGTCTAAGGAAAAAGAAATTTATAACAAATCTTTCCATGAGTTTTATCTCTGTATGAAAATACATAAAAATTGAAGATTAAATTTCTCAACTAAATGTTGAGTGAGAGTCGTTTGGCTTCGGAACATCCCACAGTACTCAAAAAGTTGATCATTTAACAATATATCTCAATGTTTAAATATTTGCCTGACTTCTATACTTTATTAGAGAAATTAACATTTATTAAGGAAAGTGTTA